>NW_026294758.1:30353333-31602500 GCF_026119805.1 Tympanuchus pallidicinctus
TTATTTTTTACCCACAAGCCGTCAACTTGTTTATGACCATTTCTCAAGGGCAGCTCTCGGTAATATATTTATTTCTTAACATCATGGGCAACACGCTAGCCCTTCTTTCACAGTCAGTCTCATCTAAAAACCTTATAGCCCTTAACTGCAGTATAGTTGTGTGATTTATCCTATGTCTCTGTGATAGCAGTGAAGTCACAGTTTCTAACTGCACTGTGACTTCCATCTCACTTGTTTCCCAGGCTTCTTGCATTGGTGTAGAAGCATTTCATCTGAGCTCTCAGCTGTGTTACCTACTTAGAGGAGTCCTCCCAAATTCTGCCTTCTGGTTTGAGCAGAGATGAAGGTTCAGTTTCCCTCATCTTATGTGTTATGCAGTCTGTCTCCTCAGGGACCACTGGACAAACAGTCCTTGCAGTTCCTAAGTTTGGCTTGTGAGAAGCAATGATGCAGGATAGAAATCTTAATTTCCTGGCTTTGAGACGCTCCTTGCTTTGTGCCAAGTGGCCTGGTAGAGTGTTATGGTTAGAAACACAGGTTTTATCAGAAGAATGTGATCTTCCTGTATCCATGAGGTAAGATTCTAAAGTTAAATCAACTGAGTGTCCCAGTGAGCTGCCTACCAAGAACCTGTGGAGACTGTAATCTGCTTTATTCTTCCATACTGTTAGCTGCTTCTTGTAGATTTCAGCTGCTTCTGGATGTTCAATTGCTATGCCAGTAGAAAACTCAGGGGAGGCTGAAATCCACATTGCTGTTCTGAGGTCTGCTGTGTGGAGCAATTTATGCATTGCTCTCATTCTGCAGAGTAAAACTGGTGAGTTCTATCAGGAGAAAAATAAATGGAGAAACTGAAGATATTTTTGAAGCACAATATTTGGAATTACTCTAAGATAAATCTGGGATTTTGAATTATTTGCTTTGTGATCTTTGAGCTGTATGGGCAGTCTTAAGATAGCTTTCTAACACTCGTTTATTACGATGATGCCTTACAGTGTGTAATCTTTTTTACTGCACTTCAGCTTTGCATTCAGATCAGGCACTGGATGCTGCTGCAGAAGGAATAAGGGTGCCTCAGGAGAGCATTTCTCTTGGAACTCCATTTCATGTGGGAAAGTGAGCAGTGACTGGGACAGAGCTTTCCAATAGGAGAATGCCTAGGTGACAGTGAAGGTGGGAAATGCCATGGCAACTGAATTCTGTTCCTGCTTCTGATGCCTAGCATCAGGAAATAAACCATGCAACCTACACTTTTTGCAGGAACTCTTTCCCTTCCAGGATATTCAGTATAATCCTGGGCCTGGTTTTGCAGAGATCTGAGTGTTTTTTAGTGCAGCTGAGATTGATGGAAAGAAGTTAGGAAACAAGCCTGCCAACAAGTTGCACTGAGCACTGGAGGATCAGACAGAAAAGCAGGCCCAAATTTGCCAGGACAGGTTTTTGTAAAATGGTGTCAGAGACTTGTGGTGGACTGGTTAATATCATTGAGATCTGAGATAGGACCACTGGGGTGTCGTGGTGAGACTCAAACAAGTTCAGTGTTCAGACAGGGCCAGTGTGGTGTGCAGCACTGAGCTTTGAAAGATGAGGCAGAATGGGAGCAGTGAGTGACCCTTCTCTCTATGCAGTGTCCTATCACTGGGCAGGGTGCTGAGGAAACACAGAGATTTCCACTCTGTCATAACTCGCAGAGGGGTTGAAAATAGCACTGTGCAAACTATAGTAATTCAACCACTTCCGGAAGTTTGCTTCTCCTTTATAATGTGATTTTGCTTTAGAGCCATTTAAAAGATTTGAAAAACTTCTGCTTTCTTACAGCTATAATACTTATTCTTCTGTTGAATGTAAAATGAATGAAATAGTTTAGAATTGTTTAAAGAGTGTTGCTGACTTTAGTTGGACGTGATTGTTCACATTTGATTTTTCTACTGTGTCCAGGTAAATACCTTGCTCTTCTCCCTGAAGGAATGTAACAAGTTGAATGGGATCTGCTGGTTTTTTTTTCTGTACCTTCCTCATTGGCAGAAGCAGCCTCTTAAGCCATGCTGTATTTGTGAAGATACAGCTGAAGATTGTAGTACCAGGAGACTTAAGGATGCCTGTAGGCCACCAAATGCATCTCTTTTAACATGAGATTGTGTTGCCCCAATGCCTTTTTAAAGTTATTTTATGATCTGTTTAGTAGCTATAAAAGATAATAAAAGGGGAAATACCCTTGCAGCATCTGAGTGAGTTTGGGAAAGGACTTTCTACAGGCTTTTCTTTCACAAAAGTAACTCCATCTCCTCTGCTAACAGTCATTTGTAATAGCACTGGGTTTAGTGTGCTGCAGAGTCCAGCTAGCATATAACATCTGTTAAGTTCTTGTTCCTGCTTCCCTGATAACAAAGTCTGGCCTTCACAGATGTTCAGGTGACAAAAGCACTCTAGACTCTACTGGTTATTATAAGCAGAAGCAGGTCAGCTTGACAACAGAAGTGTCATGCCTTTGCCCAAGAGTTCTGAAGTTGCCAAGATGTCTTAGAAGAATATGTAGCTTGACCTTGGGATTGACTTTGGGTTAATGGTGGTTAGAGCAGAATTTGGGAAATGATCACTTTTGTTTTGGTATATGCTGGCTGTGGCTGTAGAAGAAAACTGAGAGTATACTATTTATCTCCATTTGTTTAGGGAAAAAAAAAAGGCACCTATCCTTAGGCCATGTCCTTCTTTATTAGTCCTTCATTTTAATGGGTGGCAACTATAAGGTGCTGCAAGATCAAAAGCAGTGAAGGATCCTTTCATGGTCTGTACTTCCACTTTTCTGGCAGCTGTTAACAGGCAGTGATCTCATTATCTGTAATCATTTCTGATCCACAGCTGGCTATGGCTCCAGAGCTGACACAGGGACTATGTAGAAAAATGATGAGTTAAGTATGTAGCTGTACAATGCTGACAGGTGTCCAGAGAGAAGTAGTGAGTAATTGCTCTCTGCTTATTTTCATCAAACCAATGTTTGTAGTCTGATATCCCTTAGTTATCTCTTCTGTATGCTGAAAAGTGCTATGTTCACTCCATGACTTGGTCTCTATTGCTGCGTGTCTCTGTGCTGTCTTCCTGATTTGAGGCATAACATGTTTTAAGCCATCAACTCCTGCTGCTCTGCATCTACCTCCTTGACAAATTCAGCTCTCTGTAAACTTCACACCATGTTCCTTGAAGCCTGGTGAAAGAGGGAAGTATATTCAAGTGTAACTGGAACGTATCTTGAGTATGTTTCCACTACCAATTTAGTTGGTCCAAAAGTTTCAAGACTTGCTCTGGCATCTTCTTTGAAGAAAAGCTGTTCAAGACAGGCTGCTTAGCAAACATTGTGAGCTGTGTGACTCCAGCTAGCTTAACTTCAGCAGGCAGATCATGGGAATGATGCACTGAAAGCCAGCCAAGGAGCTTGTCGTATGTACACATCCTTATTCCTGTGCCTTGAGAGTTTGCTCCATTAATTGCATGCTTTATAGTAAAGCAAGGAGTGATTCAGCATGTGTGTTGATTCTGGAAAGGTCACACAGTGACCTTTCAGTTCAGTTTGTGTTCGTTTCCTTATCAAACTGAGTCATGTGTAGGGCAGAAAATACTTGCTTGATTGCAAGCAAATTTCTCCTGGAACTCATAATGTCTGGTAATAATAATAATAATCAGTAACATAGTAAAAAATAATGAGGGCCATGTTAAATTCACTGATGCGCACAGAAGACTTCACAAAAAAGATTTTTTAGTCTTAACTAATGAACAGTGTGTGCAAGAAGCAGGGACTCTTTTTTTTCTGAGCAGTGTGGATACTTAATCTTTTTACTCCTTGGAGAGAGGGGTATCTCTGGGCTTTCTGGTTGTAGGTCCCAGGAATTTTAAGCTCATAAGAAACAGAATTTTTGGTGCAGGAACCTGCTAATGTATACAAGGGTTTTTTGTTTGTTTGTTTTCTTTCTATTTTTGCTTTTTTTAAAAAAAAGAAACATATTTAATCTAGAAAATGTAAGGTGTCATTGCTTGCTTGCTTCCAATAGTTCTTATTACTAACATCGGGCCACAGTGCTGAATTACACCTTTTGCAAACAAGAATGTAGCAATGAGCAGTGCTGTAATGAATCTCTTTAGCACAGATTTTAAGACAGAAAGAAGAACATTTGTATATGTGAATCCTTTGTTTACATTGATTACATCTTTGGCATTACTTCTGTTTGTTTTGTAGTCACACTGAGTCCTCCTGTTGGCAACTGTTTGTGGTGTTCTTACTTAAATCTTAGCAGAAATCAGCAAGCTGAACAAAAGGGATCATGTTGTGGAAGGCCTTCGTAATGTTTCTAAGTTCTAATAAGCAATGGCTGTTCCAGCCTATAACCCCCTCTAATGCTGTCTGCATGACAGCCAACAATAATAGATTCTGCATGCTTAAAATTGTGGATTGAGAACTTTTACCACATCCCAGCAAGGTCAGCAAGTTTCTCCCAAATCATGGGGTTTTTTTAGAAGAGAAAAAGCAACTAAACATAGTTGTTGCTAGATCTTTTATTGATCTTTGCTAAGGTTAAATTAAACAGAAATTAGAAACATGTTTTGTAAATTCCCTGCTTTTCATTGTTTAAGTGTGTTTTAATTGAGACACTGTTGTTTGATTATACATTTCTTGTCCTCCAATATACTCCTAATGAAAATGATTTATTTATTTATTTATTCATTCATTCATTTATTGTATTTTAGTGGGATTGTATACAGGACATGTTGCAAATACATACTGGGGGATGTATTTTCTACTACTGGATTTTTTTCCTTATTTTCCGAATAGGCTAAGAGAACTGTGGTTTTGGAACAGTGCTATTTTCTGCTGCCTCAGTATGTTCCCACTTTAAAGCAAGGAGACAGTGTATCGTGTTCCTGTTCCTCATTAGTGAGTTAGGTAATATCTTGAGAAGTAGCCAAAACAGCTAAAATGTAATGAAACTAATTGTACTACCATCAGTCAAGGTGATTTGTTGTGGAATTGAGGACAAGAAGCAATGGGCACAAACTGGACCAGGTAGCATGTCTGTACTGTGCAGGTGGCAAGAGCACTGGTACAAGTTACCTAGAGGCTGTGGAATTTCCTCCTTTCAAATCTTCAGTAGTCACCTGGACATGGTCCTGGGCAACCTGCTCTGGAGTCCCTGCTAGAGCAGGGGTTGGGTAAGATTCTCTTCAGCTGCTGTTTGACTTCAGCTGAAGACTGTGGATGAAGATCAGGTTAGGTAGAGTTCCTGCCTCTGCCTATAAGGCCAATTCTTATGGGCAGAGGTGCAAAGCAGCTTCCCATGGTAGTTTCTTCAAAGGAGAGAGAAAATTGAAGGAAGTATCCATTTCTGTTATAGCAATTACTTCTCGGGAATACATTTTGTTACAGGCTTAACCTTTATTTCTTTTTTCTCTTTGACATTGTCAGCTGCTGTTATAGTTTGGAATTAAAATAAAAAGTTTCCATAGATCAGAAATGTTATTGCTTGACAGTCTCTACTAACATGCAAGCTGGAATTTTGTAATGGGAAGTGTGAGGTACACTTTTATTCGAATGGCTGGATTTGTCATCCTGTTGATAACTTTTTCTGTTGTTGAAAATTGTAATTCGTCTAAAGCTTTGTCCGTTGTTGAGTGTACTCTCATTTTTTAATATTCTGGAAAAACTTCTGCTTCATGGAGAAAAAGGGATGGTTGAAAGACTTGTGACAGCCAGAGTGTGAGAATTACTCCTTTGGGGACAACATAAATCTATCTAACCATTGTTTAACTGGCTCAAAAAAACAGCTGGCTTTATTGCAGAGGGGTCTTGTTTTGTGTGGAAGTCTCTTTAAAGGCAAGGTAATACAATTTTTTTCCCATTCTGCTTTGTCAAGAATTACCTGGCATCTGGGTCTGACATTTTGCCTGATGAGGATTATTAGTTTTTAAAGTTCTTTAAGGAAGGAAGATATAGTTTTTAGAATAAATAAAAATGTTATTTGAAAAAATTAGGTACTTCTTACAAATCAGTGAAGTGAACATGTATGTTCTGCATCTGGAGTGGCTAATAGATGAGGTGGTCTAAGGCACATATTCAAATGTGTCAGCAGTGTAAATTGCTGACCATTCAGGAAAATCTGCTCATTTGTTCTTTGATTCAGTGCTGAGGTAGCACTTTACCTTGCAAGAACTTTCTCCCTTTAATGTGAAAGAAGAGCTGCTGGAAAAAGTCTGCCATGCCATTACAGAGGAATGTACAAGGCAAAAAGATCAATTGGGCCTATTTTTTGCTCTATGAGCAGAAAGACTAGACATAAGAATTTTAGGAGTTTTAGTAGCAAAAGTGATTTTAAAGAGAAGTGAAATGCTCACTGAAAGTGGCATAGGCAGCCTGTTCACCAGAGCTTTTCACAAGGAAATGAATGCTGGACTTCTTTGCAGAGCTATCGTGAGACACTAATGGAAGAATTCCTACACAAGAGCAGAGTTCTTTAGAAAAATTAACCACATCAGACTCTGCTACAGCTAGAAAGAAGTTCTTCAGTCTCAGACACTATGACAAATTCACCTTGGTTAGTGAAGATGATATTGCTGAGTGAAACGAGCACTTTTCCTGTGCCCTGGAGATTTGCTGGTCTTGTTCATTCTGGAGAAAACTCCAGGGAGTCCTTGTTGCAGCCTTCTAGTACTTGAAGGGAGCTTATAAAAAGGAGAGAGACTGGCTTGTTACACAGCAGAATAATAATAAGACAAGGGGGAATGGTTTTATATTAAAAGAGGGGAGATGTAGGTTAGAAATTAGATGGAAATCCTTCACTTGGTAGGTGGTGAGGTGCTGGCACAGCTGCCCAGAGAAGCTGTGGTGCCCCATCCCTGGAGATGCTCAAAGCCAGATTGGAGGGGACCCTGGGCAGCTGAGCTGGTGAGGGGCAGCCCTGCCTATGGCATGGGGGTGGAACTGGGTGGGCTTTAAGGTCCTTTCCAACTCAATCCATTCTATGACTCTGTGATTCTATATGATCACTTCAGGCCTAGCTGTTCTGTGCCTGGCTGCCAACAAAAACATTTGGTGGAGGTCCTGTGTTTTGATACATAGTCATTGCAGCCCCTCTGGCTCTGTTCAGAAGACATAAAAATCACAGATTTTTTCTTGGCATGTCTGCTGCTTAGTTCATGTAATCAAATGTTGGGAAAGTTGGTGAGGGTGGAGTTTATTTTAGAGGTAATCCAAACTGCACATGTTCTGCAGCAGACTGTGCTGTGGTTTTTAAAGGAAGCAAGGTGAAATGTTTTGTAATTCTGTTATTCTGGTACTTTCTGTGAGCTGCTCCTCTGACAAGAGAGCACCCCAGCAGCTCAGCAATATTTATTGCCTGGCTGAGTCGGAGCTCCCACTGACCAGACCAGGAGAGCTGTGCCAAAAAACTCCAGGCCTGCTTCCCCAGAGTGTGCTTGCCCACCAACTCCTGTCACACTGTGATTTACTGCTACCAGGTCTTGTTTCCAGTGCCCTCTTTGCATGAGATCCAGGGAGAAATTCTTCAGGCTGTGGGCAGGCTTGTCAGCTGCAGCTGCTGAGCCCTGCTGGCTAATGCCCTGGTACAGCAGCTTTAAAAAGTCGCTGTGCCATTGGAATGCTCTCTGTGTGTCCTGTTACACTTAAAAGGATTTTAAATTTTGTTTGTCGTTATTGCTCCTTGACACTGCAGCCTCTTCCTCCAATGGCAGAGGCTGTATCTTGTATTGGAAAACGTTTCTTAACTGAAGTACTCAAGAAGCTCACTTTAATGAATGTGGAAAACGGGAGGCTGGGCCAAGTTTCTTAAAAACTTGGAAGAACTCAATAACACTATTTGATAGAGCCAAATCTTAGCTAGAAAACACTATTTTTCAACACAGTCACTAGCTTTAGCTGATTTCTGCAGATGAGTTGATCAAGACACTCTTCATTTCATGGTGTGACAACTGTGCATGGCTATCCAGAACGTGGCTTGTCTTTCTCATAGGTATTGCTACTGCTGAAATACACCACCTACTACCTCACTGTGTGACATCCACTGTTTGGTCTCCATAGACGTTCATCAAACATCAGTGAATGTCTGTGTGTGCCTTTCTTTCCTTGTAGAGGAATTCAGTGACACACCTTCGCTCCATCCACGTTTCCATGTCAGCTGCCATTCTGACAGAGTGCCCCTCTGCTGCCATTGGTCACATTGCAACAACATGTAATGCAATATTGGTAGGAAGGTTCCACCTCTTCTGCCGTACCACCAACCCCCGTGGGCTAACATCGTAAAACAGGAGGCACTACTTTTGGGGCAGCCTTTGTAGAATGTACCTCTGGCATTGGAATGTTTTGGTAAACATTCTTCATTTCACGGGTTATTTTTTCTTGAGGGAGAAAAGTAGCCAGATAAGGGAGTTTAAAGTGCATGAACCTCGGTGACAAAATATTCCTTGCTTTAAAAATGGATCTGTCCCACTCCTCCAAAATCAGCCAGAAACTTGTGTTCTCATTCAGCCTGTCCTCAGCCATGCTCACATGTAACTGGTTGGATGGTGTTGCCAAGAGGTCTCTCATCAGTTTCTCTTTTACTTACCTCTCAGGAATTTTATGTACGCGCTGTTCTGTTTCGTTTTGTTTCCATTCCTTAACTTTTGCTCTTGGTTCTAAGGCATGCAGATGTGATGCTGACCGTGGAAACATGCAGAGATGGTTTGTGTCCACTAGATCCCCAGTGAATTAGCGTTCTATGGAGGATTTGATTCCTGTGGTGTAAGTGGGTGTAAGCCTTAGGGCAGTCCTGCAGGTGGCCCCAGAGACCCGGCTGTGGTTAGTGCTCCTGGGGAGCCTTGCCAGCAGCCACTGGCTGGCACGGATTTTTGTAATAAACCAGGAGCGCTGGCAGAGTACTGCCAAAACCAAATGATTTTGACTGATTGGCGGATTCCAATTTAAATGCTGAGTGAGAATTTCTCCTAACTAGCTCTATGTCTGACCCTCAAATCCTGCTTGCTGGTTCCTTGTTTTTAATGCTCCTCTGCTTTTTGTGGGCCTAAATGTCTGCAGTACTACAGTAACTGACTTGCAGTGCCCCTCTGCTCAGATGATATGAGGGCGTTTTGAGTATGTCAGCTGCAGTATTTTGCAGCTCATAAAGTTTTTGAATTTTTTGTGGAAGTCCTCTTACTATCTTCTATCTATGAGAAAGCAGGAAAAATTATTCTAGCTGCCTCTCAGATCTTAGATGAATGATCTATCCTGAAACTAGCAGCCATCTCACATACTAATAAATTATTTTGAGTGCTGGGGTACCACAGGATTATTTATTGTTCTCATTAACTAGGAGTCTTGCACTTCACCAGAGAATTGGTCTAGGGTGAAACACACATTTCTCTGATGGAGAAAATCCACAGAGATTTGAGTTGCATCACACATCTTTGTCAAAACTCACACAAAATTAAATCTATAGTAGTTATGTAACTTTGAAATACTGTTGCTTGTGTTTGAGAACCATGCAGAGTAAAACCTAGGAGAGATCAAGTGCATGTTCATTTTAGCGATCTCTGCACATATTAGGAGTTTTTGCTCACTGCAGAGCAGCTGAGTGAGCAACCTTTCCCAAGGCTATTGGACAAATTGCAGACCTGTAGTAGTAACTTGTGATTCTTTTTTACTGGGAGGCTCCCAGAGTGTCAATAAGGCAGCTTTTGTTACTGTAGGCATATCCTCCAGGTGTGTATAGTGCTGATCCCTGTTGTCTAGTGTTAATTAAAGCTGTGAGTGAGGGAAACAAACAAAATGTAGGCATTCATTCCTTTAAATGCAGACAACAAACTAAAACACACTGGGGTCATGTGAAAGCTTTGCATGATGTATCAAGAAAAGTTGTAAAGCCTGCAATGCTCAGACTCCAGGAATCTGATTATCTTTTGTGATGAAATGACTAGATCTGTGGAAGCTGGGTGAGCAGAGGCAGTCTGCCATGTTTTTTAGCAAGGTAACTGATATGGTCTCCCATGGCATTTTTGTATTCAAGCTAGGATGGTACAGTGTGGATGGGTGAAAAACTGAGTGATGAAAAACTAGCAAGAATCTGTGGCTTGGAGTAATGGTTAGTGGAGGCTGAGGGACTGAGTCCTATTTGGCTGGCAGACAAGAGGGCCAGGGTAGTTGCCCACCTGTGGAGGAGCTGGACAAGGGTCATACCCAGGTCTCTTCTCAGAAGTAGGGCGGTAGAATGAGAAACAGTGACTGCAAATTGAATCACATCATAAATTGATAGCTTAAACTATTCTATTACATAGTTTTTGTCCAGAACGTGTTTTCATGTGGGCTTACCTATTAGGGATAGAGCAGGCTTTAAACTTCCCCATAATGTTTGTGTGGAGCAGACAGTTTATCTAACTAGCCTAGAGGAGTCTCTGACGGTGTAGGCAGATCATAAAATCAAAGAACAGCCTAGGTCAGAAGACATCTATTGAGATGACCTCACCTAGACAAGCTGCCAAACATACAGCCCAGCTGGATTTTGAATTTCACCAAATCCTTAAACAGGTTTCATGATGTCTACTGTGACTTCTACTGTGCAGGCAAAGCCTGTGTCCTAACATAGTTGTTGTTGAAAAAGGCTGAATTGTGTATTATAGAGCCAAACAGAACACACTTTTCACGAACTAGTTTAGACCAATTTTGATTATTCATTTGTTAGTCTCTCAATAATTCGTTGGTCTCTCAATAATTAACACCATGTTTTTACCCAACCTGTAATTCTGCCATGTTGTGTGCATTTGAATAACACTTGGATCTGGGAAGGCAGGAAGGGGAATTGTCTTTTCTTCCCTCATATGTGAACAAAATACATTATTTTCAGAAAGTTCCCTGTTGATCCTTGTGGAGGGATATGAAGGAAGGGATTTGAATGATCAGCAGTCTTTCTGAGGTATTGCTTATTGATCAGGGAAATTTTTCTTATCTTCCTTTGTCTTTCCAATGGGAGAAGCATGCGATCTCCAGCAGTTAAGTGCTGTCATTTTTTTCACATAGAAAAGCTGTGGCTTGCCCTGTGCATTCTAAATTGAAGTCATTTGAGAAAGATCTATATTCATAGCTGTCCACTGTACATAGTAATTCTGAGGTGATTACAGCCCTTGCTTCCAAGCTGGAATTAGTAAATGAGATGCCAATTTTGGTATGACATAGCACTAGAACGACTTAAGAGTCTAGTTGTCCAAAAGATGTCACTTGAATCATTGGTATTAGAGATAAAATATATAGTATTGAAAAGAGCCTGGGAGAGAATGATTTTTGTCCTAAATACTGATCTGCTGCATTACTATTTAGTCTGATTCTGATTCTTTCCTTGTTTTTGAGCATGTGTACCTGGTGTTGAGTTAGATAGGCAGTATGTACGTATTTATTTATTCGCTAATCTTTAAAAGCTGCATTTCTTTCTGCTCTCTATGAACTGTTATGTGTAACACTGGAAATAATCAACTTTAGTTTGGAGCATTATTCCTCATTTGTTTACTTGAAGTATCTGACAGCAGTGGTATGGAATCTTAACTTTTCACCCCTGCATCTCCCTCAGAAATTTCCTGCTGACTTTTCTGTGTCTTTCTTTCATGTATCTTTCATGTATCTGTAGAGCAAGGAGGATTTATTTTTTCCTTTTTATATGAACAGTCACAGACCCTCCTCAGCAGCTGTTTGAGGTGAAGTTGCTTGTATACTACCTAGTGCTGTTTTCTACTCATTCTTTTGTAAATGGTTAGGTAGAAAATTGTGTGTCATTTCTTAAAATGACATGAATGGTTTGTGTGAAGGTGTAGTAAGTGAGTCAAAATAGCTGAAAGGCTTTTAACTGCTGAAAAGACAAGGAGTTGAAGTTTTCTTGCTGTTTCTTATAGAGAGATGTAATGAAATGGGCAGCCTTTGTGCTTTACTCAAATGACAGGCAGCCCGACCCTTGTATACAGATCCAATTCGTAGCTATTTTCTGGTTTTGAAACGGGAATTAAGAGGAAGGGAGCTTGCTGCCCACATCTTTGTCATTCATGGGTGTGTGAGTGCTGGACTGTTTTACTGATTTTATGAATAGGATAGATCAAGATGCTTACCAACACAGAGGCTGCTGCTCATCTGCATAGTATGGAGCAAGCATTGTGAGGGTTGTGAGCTCTAAACACCTTCAGCTGCAATTGCAAGAGGATTGTTTCCCCTTCACAAAGCTTAAGTAATGATGTGGGATAAAATTCTGAGCAAAGGCTCTGTGCATGTTTATCTGCTGGGATGAGCAGAGGGGGAGATCAGTTGGTTTTGCCTTGGTTTGCTCCAAGGTAATGCTTTGAGATAAAATGTTGTTTTTTGGCTGCAGAGAGCAGATTGAACTGGGGTGTGATCTGGAGGAGATGGATGCTGCATGCACTTGCTTTGTGCTATCTGTCTCACGCCTTGATGTAGAAATATTTCTAGTTCTTCATCCGCTAGAGAACATTGTAGGAGTGAGACGTGATAATTGGTATTGTTGCATGGAAGCAGGTGTTTTTTCAGGCTCCTGTCATACACCCAAATCTTCTTTATACAAGTCTTGAGCGACAGGAATCAACTTCAGTGTTCCGTCATTTTTTTCAGTGTATTTCTACATCACGACATGAGCTTTTTGTTTTGTTTTGTTTTGTTTTGTTTTTGTGTAGGTTGCTTACATTTCTGTTTCTATCCTTCCTTAGTAGCAGGGTCCCCATGCTTTCTGCTCCACCTGGGACATGGGCTGCATGTGCTTGTGCAGAAAAGGACCCATCAGCCATATGGTGAAGCTGTTGCATTGGCACGGCTTTGGCTTGCCTTGAATTAAATAAAAATTCAGAGAAGTGAAAACCCTGAAAAACACGTCTACTTGTGTCGTTCAAATTTTGAATTTTTTTACTAATTTTTTACTAATTATTTTACTTTTCCTAAACACTAAACAGCAAAGGATGTAACAGATGCTATTCTTGAGTGTTGAAGATGTTGTTTTCATAGAATCATAGAATGGCTTGGGTTGGAAAGAGCCTCAAGGATCACAAAGCTCTAACTCCCCTGCTACAGGCAAGGCCAGCAACCTCCACATTTAGTACTAGACCAGGCTGCCCTGGGTCCTATCCAAGCTGGTATTGAACACCTCCAGGGACAGGACAATCATAGCCTCTCTGGGTAACCTGTTCCAGCACCTTACCACTCTTAGTAAAGAACATCCCCTTACATCCAACTTAAATCTTCCCTTCTTCAACTTCAAACCATTTCCCCTTGTCCTGCCATTATTTACCCTTTCAGAGTTGACTCCCCTCCTGCTTGTAGGCTCCCTTCAGTCACCATGTTGGCTAGTTTTCCTAAGTGATTCTTGTCTTCCCAAATAATTAATTTGCAAATGCAATTGGGTGTCCTTTTAGGCTGGATTTTTTTTTGTTTTGTTTGCTTGTTTTGTTTTTTTTTTTTGTTTTGTTTGTTTTTTTTATTATTATTATTACCTAAGAATTGGGTAATTTGCAGCCTTCCCTTCCTTATGAGGCACAGCAAAATGTCCTGCAAGTCTCACATGTGTTTTTATGGTTATGAATCACACATTAGAATCTGTATTGCTTGAGGGAGAGCATGTTGTACATGAAGCAAATGTCTAAATTATCATTCTCCTCTTTCTCAATGATTTGCAGAGCATATGGTTGCTCACTGCAGGCATGATTTGTACCCTGCAGTAGTGAGGGCTTAAGAGAAGGTCTAAAACACTGCTGAGGAAGACATTTCTGTTTTTACCTGTATGGAAGTCTTCTCATTCCCCTTCCTATTTGTTTCCACATCTGAAGTATGTGAAAGTGTTGTCATTTCAAGGTTCAAATGTTAGCTCTTTTTCTTCAGTTTCTCCAGTTAAGACAGGAAGGTAAAAATGATTCCCAGCACCTGTCCCACTGCAGCTGGAATACCACGGATTTAATTTCATGTTTTAAAATCCTGCTTCTGTTGCTTTAATTAATACACTTGTACCTGGTTCATCTGTGGTTTTAGTTTTTTTCTTTATGGCAATGTATGATAATGTGAGGGAAAACTCTAATCTGACACCTGCTTTCTTCTCTTTATCATGATAAAAGAATTACTTGAATGAGGTCAGGAAAAAAAATTGCTCAAAGAGGATGAGGTATAAAAAATTAACCAAATGAATCAGCCTGATTAAGATATTAACTTTGTATAATTTTACTTGTAGTAGAATAACAGGGCTTTCTTTCTGGAGCTCTGAGTAATGAGATTTGATTACATTTGACAGTTACTAGGAAAAGCATCCCATCAGCTTTGCTGTCCTGGGTAGAGTGAGAGATACAGAATGCCAGTCTTAATTTTTACTGCATCTGTTTCTCCTTGTTATTTATTTATTTATTTGCGCTTGTATTTTGCTCTTTAACAAGTGAGGGGAAAAAAAACACTCAAAGGAAAAAACAAAGGTAGGCACGGATATGGCTGTTGTCCATTCTCGAAGTCTAGCACCCAGGAGGAGGCTGTCCAAAATAAGCTGTCTCATATGTAAATGAGTGTCAACTTTTTTGCAGTTGTACTTTTTGAGAGGACATTGTGGGTGTGTGGGATCCTTTTCCCCACCCTTTCTGTCAGTAGTGAAATGAAAGGGCAAACTTCATCTATTCTTTCCCATTTTTCAGCTCCACCAGATCACATGCTGGCTTTTTTCAGATTAGCTTACAAGATTTCATGCTGCCTGTGCACACGGCAACCCTTTCCTCTCTAAGAAAAGGAAATAAAATTAAAAAGGAGGATGGCATAGCATAGTGAATACTTCCTTCACTCAGACTGTTAGCTGAGACTCATGGGTGTGCCTTGTAGTAACCCTAATATAATGAACCCTTAGTACTGTCAGTTGGAACATGGCCTTCTGAACAAACAGACTCATAAAGTTGATGCATCCTGCTGGCACATAATGTATGAAATCGTTGTGTTGTGCTGCATCCACTCTTACTGCTGTCGTGCTTGGGTGTCTTCCTTTCTGTGAGTGGGGTAGTCTCAGCTGCTGATTATTTGGGGCTTTGATTGCTTTTGAACCCCTGCACAAAGTCCGGTTTGCAGCTGTACTGTGATGTGAATGTTTTCTCAGAAGTATTCTGGTGGCAGGCAATGGGACCAGTCAGATACCCTGTTCTCTCCACTGCTTTTCCTGGCTTGGTGCTGATGGCAGTCTCAATCCCAGTAGTGTTTGCATCTACTGAGTTGTCTGGCACCACGTCCAACTCCCTCACAGTGCCTAGTAGGTGTGACTGTTGTCACACTGAGTACACTGAGATGGAAAGTGCTTCTGGGATGAGTGCTGCAGTAACCACAAAACCTATCTATGGCTGCTTTATGAAGAAGTCAGATACTGGCAACACGGCTTTTCTATACTGCTGCCTATGTTCTGTCTGTTGTTTTGGACGTGACTAATACAGGGAAGATCATCTCTCCTTCAAGCCAATGCAGCTGAAAAGACAACACATAGACCTGATCTCCAGACTCAAGTTTTCACCCAGGCAGGATCCACTTTCCAGACCAATGCCAGTTCTTTAGGCTTCTGAAACTTCTTTGTGGCTTGAAATGCATATGAGAGTCGTGCAGCATCCTCACAACTCCCATGAAGGGAAAGCCCCTGGTGCTCTTAAGCTGCTCATGTTTTATGACTGATAAAGTGGTTTCTCTTGATGTCTATTGCAAAACATATACACCAGTGTGGTTTGTCACCCTTTCAGTGGCCAATCCAATGAATCTGTAAGGTAGTCAAAGCCTCTTTCAGATGCTTGCAACATTGCAGGGCTCAAGCAGCTCGGCAGTGTGGTCTCCAGTGTTTGACACTACAGCCTCTGTCACTGAACCTATAGCACCATTCAGAGGCTAAGGTAAGCTTAAAATTGAATTTTAAATTTTAAATTCGAATGTGTGTGTCACAGCCGGAATCAGTCTTGTGAAACTGCAGTAAAAGAATTATTCTTACTTCTGGCAAATTTTACTTTGTGTGCAAAGAGCTTCTTGGATATAGCAAACTAGGCAGAGGGGAGGAAGGGGCAGACTTCAGATAGGATTTTGCACTTTAGGTCCTCAGTGAAGTGAACATGGGTTTTCAGTGAGCGGTTTTAAGCCTATGTGATACATTGAACAGCATGACATAAAGGTTGAGTGAGAAAGGACCTGTATGAAATTGCAGGCTGTTCAGAATATTTCTGGACAGTAATGTTGTTGTGAGAGATAAGCAGACTTTTGGAGTGCAGTACTAGAGAGCAAGCCTATTCCCTCTGGGGATTATCTATGTCAGCAGCCAAGGAGTGTTCTCACATCCTGCTTTGAAACCAGGGACCAGATGCTGAGGGCCTCTGGGCTCCAGCTGAGCTCTCCTGAGCTGTCAAAGGGACCTCCAGAAGGAATTCTGGGGGGTTTCTGCAAATATTCCACAGAAGACAGCCCTTTCTTCTCAGAAGACGTGCTGCAGTTTGGGTGCTTGTCATTGGTACATTTCAGTTGGCTTGCAGTTGTGGGGAGAGGGCAGATAGAGCCTGCATATAGTTTTTTTGCTGTTGTTTCAAACTTGTCTTCACAGGTCTGTTAGTATGTATTTTACCACAGATTTTCAAGATTTGCAAGAGAAGTTGCAAAAAGTGTATTTTACTGTTCCTCTCTGCTTGACTTCAATATTTGAAAGAGTCTGGGGGGAGGCAGGACTGGCAGACTAAGCTGTGTTGAGTAATTAAGTATATTTAAGTATAAACTGAATTTCGTGATCCAGTCATAATATAAACAAGAGGAACATTTGTGAAGTCTTGAAGGAACAAAAGCAGCAGGTGCCAGAATCACAAGTGAAATGAGAGATAAATTTTTTACACAATATCAGAAATGTCGTTAAGCAGGCATTTTATTATTCCTGGTACTTACAAAATAAACGTAAATTGATAAAGAGTTCCTGCACATATCTCATTTCTCTCAGGCTTATTTTGGAGACTGGCAGCTAAGACAGAATTTGTTATGAACCTTGCTACTTAAAAGACATTTCCTGAAGCAAGACCTCTTTGGATATGAGGTTTCTTTCCATGTAACTTTGGATTCTTAATATTCCAGATTTCAACTCAATAAAGTCAATAGAGTGAGGACTGCACTCCAGCAGATGCTGTCTGTTCACCATCACTGTCCAGAACAATTGTATTTCCCTTTCAATGTGTGCCCAGAAATGTGCTCAAAGGGAACTCACTCTGATTTCACCAAGAACAAAAGGGAGGCTGACCATTCCACTGTTCCCCTAATTGTTCTTTTGGCCTTTGTTTGAAGATGGGTGCAACATCTGCTTTTTGTCTAGTCACCTCTGATGATCTCCATGATGTTTCAAATATGAGAACTTCCCTACTGACATTGCCCAGAACCCTTGGATGCAACAGGTTTGGTCAAGTTTTGTGCAGTAATCTCCGACTCTGTCTTCGTTTGCCAGCAGTCATTCTTCCCTCTTTGAACCCTGTTTCTAGCTACAGACATTCTAAGGAATTTTTTGTTGAAGAAGGCACTGAGTACCTCTGCCTTATCTACATCTATTGTTGCTAAATGAGCTGCTGTAACAGTATTGTTCCCCTTTTTCCTTCAGCCTTTCGCTGTTAATGTAGCAGTAGAAACTCTTGTAAGAATCATAAAATTTTAGAACAGTTTGAGTTGGACAGGACCTTTAAATATCCTCTAGTCCAACCTCCTGCCATGGGAGGTAAATTTTCCACTAAAGCAGATCACCCAAAATCCCATCAACTTTGTTATCCTTATAATACCTTTAGTTCTTACCTGCTTTCCTGACATCATTCCTGCATGGCAGGCAGTGTTTTTGAATTCTTCTTTTGTAGTCTTGTCATGCTTTCATATCTCTTACACTGCCTTTTTGCAGTACAGTTCCACCATTAGTCCTTCGTTGGCTCCTGGTATGTCTCCTTGACTTCATGAGTATTGGAATGGACTATTCTTGAGATAAGGAAATGTCTGCAAAGATCTACCAGCTTTTTTGTGACACTCTACCCTTTGTAGCTACTTCCAGAGGGGTATGAACCTGCCACTCTCCAAGTTAGTTCTACTGAAATCAGTGGTCTGTACCCTGCAATGGTACTTCCTCACTGCCTGAGAACTTCGAAATCTTTTGTGTTGTGGTCACTACTACTACAGCTGTCAGTGATTTTTATGTCCTTACTCAGCGCATCTCTGCTCTTGAATAGCCAGTCCAACCATGCCCCACTTCTAGTTAGCCTATATAGTACCAAGAAGCTCTTCAAATCTCCAGTGTGTCCTACCTGTTTTGTTACCTCTTCTGTGAATGTCAAAGGGATAAAAATCCTTCATAAGAGCCAGTGCTGTGATTGAGAGCAATTCTCTGTGTAACCAATGCTTCTTCTTGGGAAATCAACAAGAAGGATACTCCTGATAAAATGACTTGTTTACCGCCCTGATTCAGACTCACAGTATCTCACCCAGCTCTTGTCCCCTGGAAGAGCTCCCTATGTCCAAAATGCTGTTTTGTATAAAAGTCCATATCTCTTTAACAGCATCTGTCTGCCCATCACAGCACTCAGTGCTTCAAGCTTCACTCAGTTGTTCCATTCACATCATGTTGTGTATCAGTGTAGGGTTCTTTTTCCTCCTGACTGTTCCCAGGCTGTGTTTGTGCAGGCATATTTGAGGCAGGTGTTCCTTCAGTTTGTAACAACGATCTTGAGGTGCCTCTCATTCCTGCCATTGAGTCCTTTGCTACCACAGTCCCCCAGTTCTTATCTTAATTCTCCCTTTGCTTTTGGAGATGTTGTGAAGCTACAAAGTAATTTAACTGATGTTAAATTGCCTTTACAGATGCTCCTGTGCATCAGAACAATTGTAGGAAGTGTATAACAGTGTGGCACTATTCATGCTCACCACTGCATCCAGTGATGCCCAGATCTTCAAGCTGCTGGCCTACCTATTGCCTGAATTTAACACTGCCTTCAGTTTCCTGGATCTGCTAGCCACATTTGAGACAACTAGCTGCATGTTCATAACACTTCTGTGTTCTTTTGGAGAGCTGGTGATGTTCTCTGTGCAAGCTGAATGGTGCTGTGTTCAGCACAGATTGCCATGACTGGGAAGCGTTTGACTTCTGCACACTTGTAACAGTGAGTTTGAGATGCCTGGAAAAGTTTACAGTGGGGTCCCCCAGGAAAACTGTTTTAACTTTGGTTTTGCTTGAATTCTGTGACCAGCTTACACCAATATTTTTTTGCCCATGTCTGTTTCTAGTTGTTTTCTGCCACCTTTGCCTAAAAATAGTGGCTGGAGTGTCTGTGTAACATCTGACATGATATCCCACTCATGGAGTCAGTGGGTTATTGCAGGGAACACCTTGTTCTGAAATTCTCCTTGTGGCTCACCTTGCTTTTGGTCATTCTGTAGATGAGCTCTGTGTTGTGGTGCTACCTTCTGGTGATGGGACCATGCCTTATTCTTGACCAATAGACTGTATACACCCTTTATGCCAAATCCCTGTCCAAAAATGGTAAATGCCTTGCATTCCACTGTGCCTTAGAATGGGATCTTTGTGCAGTACCATCCTGGTGTGGCTGCGTATTCAGTTTTGTTCTCTGCATAAGGGAACAGTACAGCAATCAAAGAAGACTCAGAGTGGTGTGATGCTTATTTAATGGAAACAGACATTTTTCAAAAAATAAGGATCCTTTTCAGCTTTTTGTTACAGCAAGGATTGCTATTTGCAAATGTTGATCTAAAAAGTCTACAACCAGGTCAGACAGTAAAAACAGAGGTGGCAGAGGTGGAACCAAATGCCTTACTTTGATTCTGTTAAAAAGCTGCCTGAGAACCTTCCTCCAGCAGAGAGGACTCTGGCTTTTCTTCCTGCTCTGCTGCTGTTCGTGCCACATTTCCAACAGGTTAAGCAACTGATTTGCAGAACTGATTGCCAGAAGCTGGCAGAATCTTTTGTGGGAAAAGTTTTCCCTTGGGAAAGGGAGAAGGTTTCCTGTGATGTGTGTGTTTTTGTTGATAAGTTTTGTCGGTTTTTGTTTTTGTTTTCAATTCTACAAGAAATGGAGGAGAAGAAAATATTTGGTTCCTGAACTCAAATCTTAAGACAGAATCAACGGTTTCAAGAAACCTGTTAACAACTGTTCCCATTACTAGTACTGTAGTAAAAGTAATTGCTGCACTCTCCCACTATAATCTCTCTCATGGCAGAGCTTAGTGCTTTGTGGTAAAAACAGAGTGCAGGCAATGAATCTTGGCATTCCTGGCCAGAGCCCAGGGAAATGCAGCTGCCATTTGTTTTTTTGTTTGGGTTTTATTTTAATTTTAAAGCATCATTATATTTTGATTTGCAGGAGCCCAAGTATTAGAGGTTTAATGGTTTTGACCAGTGTTTTTGGTTCCTACAGCTATTTTGTTTATATAATAATTTCTGGGTCATTAAATCAATAATATAATCTAATTCATTTCCATTATATGTACACAATCTTAAAATTTTACTTGACTGTTTACTGTCAGTTATCTAAGCAAAGAGGACTTTTCCAGGATTTGTTTTATGCCCATTTTAATGCATTTTGATGCCTCCCTGAATGCATAAAACTGTAGAAACAGATGTGGGCAAGCACACACTTTATCCTAGATGGTGAAGGAAGAGCTGTGGCTCCAGCAACTTGTTTTTACCTGTGTACACATGCAAGCAATTTCGATAAAGCTAATGGCACAGTGTCTGCAGCTGTCCTGGGCTGGGCCTCCTGCCATGCGAGCGTGTGCATGCCTCTGGTTGTTCTTCATTCTCTTCAGCTCTTGCTGCAGATGCCTTGAAATGATCTCAGTGATCTGGGCAGGGAATAAAAAGGAAATCTCTACCTGTGAATTATTTGGCAACAGGGTGTTTTTGAGAAGAGCCTCTTCAGTAGGTTTTTACCATACAGCTGTAGGTAGCTCTGTGTTCAGTTCTGATTTTCCTTGCTAGCTCATGCAGTTTTAATAAATGGTGAATAGTGCTTGTACTTTAAGTAGGGCTTAGAGTCAAGGAATGCAATCAGGAATAGTTGTATTTGGACAATCAATCAACAAGATTTTATTTTGCATGACAAAGGCCTGCTGGTGTGTATTTTCTGGTGTAACTGTGAAAGCAGGTCCCCAGTGCCTTAGATGGGCAACAACACATTTTTCCAATAAAAACTGTTTCAGTCTTGTGTCTAAAAAAACTCCCTCTACCCTAAGTCTTCTTTTAAAACATACCATATACATCGGTATTGGTGTTTTTTGTTGTTTTTTTTGAAGTTTATGCTCATGTGTTTTGTCCTGTCCTTTTAAAGTTGATGGTGAAATAATGATCTCAAAATTGTAATTTATGTCAAGCTACACATTGTGTTCAGGCAGCTCCCAAGTAGGACAGACTTTCAAAAAGATGGGAGATGAAATAAAAGCACAAATAAAATTTGAAATAAAAATTGAGCTGCCTAACATGTGATAAACATCACCTGGTGTGCATTTTGGTTTTGTTGCAGTGCTAAGCACAGCAGTACTAGGAAATGTTTAAAGGCAGATTCATGCTATGAGCATTTCATCAATGAAGGATTTCAGCTTTGCTGCTATTTGGCTGTCTTTCACTTCAGTTTTTCCAAGGAACCATGATAATGCAGTGACAAATTGGTATTCATTATATCAAGGGGGATTTATGTTAGTAAATTCCTTTTGGTTATAAACAAAATCAAAATGGATTTAATCCTTAGGTCAGAGACTAAAGTTTTCCCTATACTGATCATAGTTTTGATGCATGCAAAACAAATAATAGGTTAAGTTATTCTTTTCATTCTTCTTGTATTGTGCCACTGTATAGTAGGTTAGAAAAGAGCAGGAATGTTCTTTTTCCCATACCAGAGAATGTAGCTGTAGTTTGCTTAGAGTTGTATATGAGACAGTCTCCTTTACAGGCCATGCTTGGTAATTTTAGGCCAGCTTTTTGGGTGATGTCCCTGCTGAGCATGGAGCTGAGCAGTGCCAGGAGGACCACTGACACTAAGAGAGACATTTGTGCTGCTGCCTCAGGAGTCAGTATGTACGTGTGTTGCAGGCCAGTGGAGGAAGCAGTGGCATGGTCCCAGGACTTTGTGTGAGTTGCTGGTCATATGTGTTTCTGGTCACTGCCTGTATCTCAGCCTAAGAGTTGTAGGAGATGCAGAGCAAGGCCCAGCAAGTGTCCTGTGCGTGGTCCTGCACAGCTGCATAGGATGGGCCTCTGCAAGGGAGCTCAGAGAGAGAGCACCTTCAAATTAAACATCTGAGCCACTGAATCATTTACATTCATTGTAAGTGTACTGTTCTAGCAATCAGCCTGTGGCCGCATAGAGCTCTGATAACTGCTCCGTTGAAATGTTGGCTGTTATTTGTTGCACATCTAGTCCAACCCCAGTAACAAATTAGCAACTAGTTCTGCATTTCCAAGAAGCAATGCAGTTACATTTTACAGCTTCATAATTTATAGATAAATGCTTCCCCTTGTGCCTGTGGATGAGGGCACGTTTTAGCTGCGTAACACGCATTTTCAAATGTGCCAGAAGATACCGTGCACGTATCTGACACTCTGACACACCTGCTCCTACAGTGGTATTTGTGTGACTGCCCCTGGACCACAGCCCTGGCTACAGGGAGAGTTTCAGTTAAACAGAGCTGGACCAGCTTGTTAGGACACACCAGCTAATGGAGAAGCACATTGGTCAGTAATGGAAGTGCACAGAGTCAGGGGATGAAATCACAAGCTTTGTACATACTTCTTGCAGCTGAAAAGCAATAAACACCAATGTGTGCAAGCTTTATTTTCTTCTTTCAAGAGAAAAAAAACAAAATCTCAAACAAAACCTTCAGACCAGCACACCAAAAAATAAAATAAAATAAAAAAAAATAAAAATAAAAAAATCCTTCTCTCAAAAGCTAGGCTGCATTGGTTTTAATTAATTTGAATTGCCAAGTAGGATGCCAGATTCTATCTGAATGGTGTTTTTCAGTTTAATTTTTTGAGTGTTATACTGAAGAATTGATTCTTGCTAATTAATAGCCGTGACATTTCCAACCAAACATAGCTTTTGTTATTTATTTGCTAATTTTTTTGAATAAATTTTGTGAAAGCTTACAGGGATATTTGAGTAATTTATGTAGCTAGCACTTTATTGGCTTCTTATGTTCCGTGGCTTATTTTTCTGGAAAACTGTGAGTTGTTTTATGTGTGTGGTTTGTTTGTTTTTTTTTCCCTTGATAAGATTATATTTTGTTTTGTAATTGATGCTGGGCTGCTGTTGAATAGAAATTTAATATAATTAAATCTAGTTTAAAAGCTTTTTAAAGCACTCCTGGAAGTAAGCATGTTGATATGTCAGTGTGCTAAAAATATAACAGCTTAGAGAAGTAAGGAAAATGAAAACAAAACTTACTTGCAAATTTGTTCTCCATACATAGCATTTGTAGAATTTCTAGATTTAGAAGTTGCATACAGTTTGCCTTATTTTTTCAATCTATAACAATTAGCCCATCTTCTCCTACAGTCTCATCATTTTGAGCAAGTAGCTCATTATTCTGAAGGGTTAAACTACTCTCTTTTCACTTTAAGGAGGGGAAAAAAGGCTACAGCTTTTGAAAGGACACCCTAAACAATTTTGACTTCATTTGCTTAGCCAAGAATTTCCTCCAGAGGCTTCACTGATGCCAAACTTCAGGATTAATATGTACCGTATCAGATTTTTAACTTAAAAAATATATTATAATCCAGCAATGATGATGGATGTGAGCTTAGTGATCTTATGCTTTAAAAGACTGGAAAGTTGAATTTCCAGTCTCAACTGTGTTGTTGTGAGTCTCTTCCTGGGTTTCATGAGACATCTTCCAGGTGAATCAGTCTGTCCATGTGCTGCATATATAAGCTGTATATATATATGCTGTATATACAGACAAAAAAGGGACCTTAATTTTAGCCTTGGTGTTACCCACCTTGCTAATTTTGATCATGGCTGTTTTATAACTTTAATGGATGTGTGCAGTACAGCCTGCTTCTGCTTGAGCAGGTGCTTGGCAAAAATGTAAATGAAATCTCTGATGGATATTCTGGTGCTTTCAGAATTCTCTAAACCAGTTAATTCTGAATAACCATGATGTGAATTAAAATGCAGACTGCTCCTTTATCACACTTCAGAGCTTGAGTTCTGCATGACTTCAGCTGCTTACGTCGAGAGTCTGTTCATGATTGTAATGAGATTTTTTTTTCTGCTGAGAACTTCAGGGACTATTGTTAAGAATATAAGATATGTTTTGGAAGATGCAGGGATTATCAGAAAGAAAGATCCGAATGAAGTTCAAATTTGTTGCAGAGAATGAGGTGTCCCAGAAAACAGTTGGACAAATTCATGAGGGATGAATCCATCAGATTTTGTTAGACATATTAGACAACTGTTCACATGTCACTTGTAACTCAGAGATTGGTAGACTATTGATTGCTGTGAGTTGACAGGGCATGCAAAAAAAAAAAAGGAAAAATTACTTTCTACGATAATTCCTGACAGATCAGTATTGACCAGCAGGGAAACAACATGTAGGTTTAGACAAGCTATCCATCTAAGCTTGAGTATTTGTTAGGTAACAAGTTTCCAGAGTGCCCTTACTAGAAGTACTGGTGTCTAACAACAGCAAAATAAACAGAAACATCAAATTTTTGTTTAATTTCTCCATTTGCACTGTTGTGTGAAACTAACCCATTTCATAGCTGACAGGTTTGTAATCTGGATGTTGAATGTGTATCAACAGTATCTATGTTAATATTTGCAAGCCTACTCAGACTTCGTAACTTTTGCAAGCAGGAAAGGTAGGCCAAAGGATTTTTGTATTTTAGTACATACAAGGCAACTGTGTACAAAAATAGAGAATGACAAAAACATACTGAAAGGTTGCTTTCTTCAATGGAGCATTGCAAGGCTTTTTCATGACACTTGAAAAAATAAGTCTATCTAGCCCTGGAGGCTTTTCTCTCCTAGTGTGTATGTGTGGTTTTTTAGAGCACATATTCAGATGTTTTTGTTTTGGTTTGTTTTATTTTGACTGTTAGGATTGCTGGACTATATAAAATTATTTATCTGCTTGCAGAACAATGAAATGGTGTAATGACATGAACAGTTTGGAGGGGCAGAATATGGTGTTTGGTGTCATTTGTATTATATGTTGACCAGCTACCTTTTCAAATAGATACAGTGAGGTATGATGAAAAGATAAGATAGTGAAATATTTTTTTAATTTTATTTTTTATTATTTTATATTTTTATTATTTTTGAAATTGAATTAGAAGTTGAAGCTCCTAGAGAGTTCTGAGTGAGTCATTTTACTTAAATAAAAAAAAAAAAAAAAGAAGTCCTTTGTGTAGATGAAGCATGTGTCTGAATCCCTGATAGCTGAGCTTGGAGAAGTATAATGGCTTTCTGTACAAGATAGCATTCAGTTGTTCGTAGCTTATTTTCCAAATTGTGACATATTAGATGGAATTTTTCCAGTATAACATGTTGTACTACTGTGTTGTACTACTTTCTTGGAAATCCATTTCCATTACAGAACAGAAGAGCCTTTAAAAGCAAATAAAATTTAAAACAAAAAAAAATCAGAATTCAGAAATGCTGGAAATTTCTAGCCATGAATGTGGTGCCTTCTGCTTGTTTGTTGGCAGATAATTTTTTTAACCTCCATCTTATGACTGTGTGTACCATATTTGCACCAGAGCTGAAATTGAGATGTTTGTGAACCTGTTTCTGTCCTTCCAGTTGAGACTAAACAGTGTGGGAGTCCTTTTCTTTGCTGCTGATTGCAGCCTGGACAAGAGCAAGTGGGATCTAGGTAGTGACAGGATCTGAAGGCTGTGGAGATGCCTTGACCAAAGGTTTTAGGGGAGCAGCTGGAAAAGGAGCAGTAAGATGGGATGAGATATGTGGTTATGGGTTTTGGTTTTAAAAAACAAGGAGGAAAAATAGAGTCAGAAGGAATTACAGCATCCCTCCGAGAGAGGTTCAACAAATTAACACAGAATTGCTGCAGTGTAAAAGTTGATGCAATTTGATTACTGAGTGATACTCCTAAAAAAAGCAGAATCTGGTTTTCCAGAGAAACATTCAGCTATGCTGATAATATATTTATCTTTTATTTTCTCAGGATCTTTGCCTCCTTGTTTACCATAATATGCCCATTTGTGATTAAGGAATTTGAGATTTCCTAGGAAAGCTTCTCTCCCTGTCAACAGCTAGTGACACAGAGACATGATATTTCCAGACCTGGGGGAACAGTGTGGAATAATTAGTATCTCTATTACCATATGCAGGACTGAGAAAAAATCTGTGTGCTCTAAATCTTTTATTTTCCCTCCAAGTAACCTGTGTATTATCCTTATAACATAAACTGTTCAGGGAAAAAATATGTTACAAACAATTTTATTTATTTTTATTTATTTTATTTATTTTTATGGTATTGCTGCTAGTGACCTTACTCTGCAGGTATAGGAGGAAAAGGCAAAAGTAAAATGCTGAACATGAATATGGTTCCTTCTTGGAAACAACACTGTGAAAACAATGCTCACTCCCTGGAGCAAGATCAAAAATGACAGGAAAAGAGGAAGTTATTTCATGGCCCGTCAAATATAAATCAAGTTTTTCATTTTTGTCCTGGCAGGTCACCCCCAATTATTTCTAAGTTATGGTGGTAAACACTTCATCGGCTGGAAGGGGATTGGGGTTTTAGAAAGCTCCTATGGGGTAATGAAGTGCTACCTAATTCTAGCTTCTCCGTACTAAGACTAATTTTAATTGTATTCAGAGTTTCCCATTTTAGGAGACAACCTGTACCGAGAGAGAACTTTCCCTTGAAATTATTTCCTAGAGGTGGCTTGATCCCATAACTTCAAGAAAGCAAGCTTTCAGACTTGGCCCTCTTTCAAACAAATGTTTGCAAGGTCAGTTTTAAAATAAGCAGTGCCTCAGTGGTTATCTTTACTTTATGGCTAGATTGAACAGGCAGTAAAAACATAAAACACGGTAAAATTGAGTTGTATTTGAAATTTTTGTTCCAGTAATTCACTGCATCCATTCTTCATAAAAGTAGGAGACTGGAAATAGTTTATAACAAATGCCTAATCTAGACCACTGTTTCATATCCTGATTAAAGGCTGCTTGAGGCAGACAACAGTAGCAAAAGTTACTGCTGGGCTCTTCTCCAGACTAGGATGGATTTCTATGCAAATTAGTGATGGGTTTACTAGTCTTTTGAGAGATTCCATAAAGAAATAGAAGGAAGGCAACAAGCCTGTGTAGCTTAGAGGTTAATATCTAGAGTTGTACCTCTGTACTTTTTGGTCAATGTTTTTGATTTTGTAATGATGAAAAAAGTAACAATAAATTTAAAAGAAAGCAAGCACGCTACTCACTGTATCTGAAGTGAGTTCCTATACAGTTTACAGTAGCAGTCTTCGATTTTTCAACCTTACTGAAATTTTCAAGAGAAGATGCATTTTGAGAAAATCCATTCACTGATCAAGTTACAAATAGGGAAAAACAAATGGCTTGAAATTTCAGGTAGCTTTTGCTTTACAAAAGTAACTTAGATTTAGGTGCCTCAAGAGCTCAGACATCTAAGTCTTCAGAAGCATTAGTATTAAGGTAGCCTGGGATACACTGCTGTTAAGAGGATGAAATCTGAAAAGGAATTGTGAGGAGCACTATGTACTGTTAATACATATAAAATTGTGATTTTTATTCTTTAGAAAATCCTTACAAAAGCAAATTAATCATTATATATGATATCACTTTAGAAAGATCCCTTTTTATCCACACACTGTAGAGGTTATCCTCAGAACAGGAGGTGATTTCCTCTTTTCAGCTTCTAAGATTAATTAGTTTATTTGACTCCAAGTAGTGCTTTGACCTTTCTGCTTTATGTAGGTTTTTTTATAGTATTAAAAGCCAGACTGACACATGCTAGCAGAATTTTATTGACACTTTGCTGTGTAATTTCATCAGTTGCACTTCATCTCCTGATATTCTAAGTACCAAGATTACCAGTAAAGCTGGGGCACTGTGCTTATGAGTGTAAAAGTATTTCTGCATTAACTTAATTTCCTGAAGATTTATGGCTGCTGTAAATGTTTTCCATGGGTGACTTCTTGTTGAGCTGCTCCTTGAACAAGCAGGAAAAGCTGGTCACCAGAGCAAAGCACATAGCTGCGAATACCTTAGGGAAAATGTTGCTGGCTTTTACATGTGCACTATAAAGATATAGAAATATGAACTTCAATACTTTTGCATTAAAACCTAAATAGAATTTGAGTAATGTTTGAAATGAAAAAGCTAACAGTAAGGACTGTGTTCTTCTGTGTAATTCTGAAATATTCTGTTTGCTTTTTAAAAACTCGGTTTGAAAGGCTTTTGAATTAGGAGGGCATCTAGAAGAAAAGAAAAGTAGTACGTTGTAAACAGGAATATTGTTGACTAGCAAGTAACAGGAATCTACAGGAATGTTTTATTTTGATTGCTTTTTGTTTTGTTTTTTTTTTTTGGATGTGTCTTTTTTGTTTTGGTTTTGGTGTTTGTTGTTTTGTTTGTTTGTTTGTTTGTTTGTTGTTTTAGTTTGCTTTGTGACAAGATTCTTGGATCACAGAGAATTTAACCTCTTGATTATCTTTGTTGAACCTTCAGAGGTGAGCTGGACATCTGTGGTTGTATCATGAGAACACATCCTCCACTCAAC
Organism: Tympanuchus pallidicinctus; assembly: GCF_026119805.1. NCBI lineage: Eukaryota > Metazoa > Chordata > Aves > Galliformes > Phasianidae > Tympanuchus > Tympanuchus pallidicinctus. The sequence goes on from NW_026294758.1 coordinate 30,382,132, forward strand.
TCACAGGTTTTATCAAAGGAATAATTGATTCAGATTTCAGTTGTTCCCATGCATTTGCTACTCGGTGAACTCCAGCCTGCAAATCTGCTAGCATTCACTACAAAACTCTCTTGAATCATGCAAGTTAATGAAGCTCAGCAGTGGCATCCTACATAAAGTTCATTTTATTAGTATAAGTGGCATATTCAAATGATTCCTGGTAAGCAAATGTAATCAGTGTATCAGTTGGTATCATTCATTTAAGCAAAGTTATGCTTTCCATAGCTCAGAAATGAGTGAACTTAAAGCACTGAACTCCCACCTCTTTTCCTTGGACTAGCATTGTGTGAGCTTCATCTTGACAGGCGTGAAGCAAGGCATTCAGTCGTGATGTAGATTCTTTCTTATAACAGTCCACAAGTTAGGTAGAATCTGATGATTCTCTTTGCTGATTAGTTTAATGTGTGGGTTTAGAAGGAAAGCAATCCCCTTCCTGTGGTAGCTAGGGAGCGTAGCTCTTTTTCTCACTTATTACAAAATAACTGATAATTTTTCCTGGATTCAAGGCAATGTCAGGAACAGTGTCTCACTTTGATTTGAAAAAGGGACTGAAGTAGAATTTAACTGGGGGAAAGCTGAAGTTTCTCATTAAATGTCTTAGATTTAGTGTATATGTTTTATACATAGATATATGTGCATGTATACATATACAAGGATAAGCCATCACTTGAAGGGCCTTACTCAATACCCTGTCTTGATACTGGCAATGCTGAAGGGGTGGCTGCTGTGAAGTTTTCTGAATGGCTGTTGTCTCTTGGAGGTCTTCCAACATAATTTCAGGCTATAGTCACTGAGGCATTAGAAGTTGTGAGCCTGAGTAAACCTGCTTTCACAAATTGCCCTATTACTCCCACAGTGGGGAGACTGCTTTCAATTGTGGCAAAATTCAGCTTGAATGCTGCATAGGAAGACGGCAACTATGAGGCATTAGGCCTAATAGTTGCATCTCCTGAACACCACAGCAAGGAAGTACATTTGGCAAGGTGCTATGCACAGTGGCTTGCATAACTTTGCTCTCTCACTTATTGAGGGGTCTTACTGGCATTATTTCCCCACTTTCAGTTTGTGTGTTGGGCTTATGTGTCAAGTTTTTAATAGTGGGGGAAATGTGTTATGAGAAAAGCTGAGGAGCTGCCCCACTTCAGATAAGAGCCAGCTCCAAAAAGGACCTGCTGCTGGCCAGAGCTGAGCCAATGAGCGACGCTAGTGTTGCCTCTGAGAGCATATATAAGAAAGGGGAAAAACTGTTGCAAAACAGCAGCTGGAAGAGAGGAGTGAAACAGCCCAGCGGCCGCCAAGGTCAGTGCAGAAGGAGTGGAGGAGCTCCAGCTGCTGAAGCCAAAGTTCTCGATAGTCCATGGAGAGAACCACGGAGGAGAAGGCTGTCCCCCAGCAGCCCGTGGAGGGTACTGTAGGGGAGCTGGCTGTCCCCCAGCAGCCCATGGAGGGCACCATGGGGGAGCAGGCTGTTCCTCCACAGCCCATGGAGGGGACTGTGGGGGAGCAGGCTGTTCCTCCACAGCCCATGGAGGGGACTGTGGGGGAGCAGGCTGTTCCTCCACAGCCCATGGAGGGCACCGAGGGGGAGCAGGCTGTTCCTCTGCAGCCCATGGAGGGAACTGTGGGGGAGCAGGGTGTTCCTTCACAGCCCATGGAGGGGACTGTGGGGGAGCACACTGTTCTTCTGCAGCCCATGGAGGAGACTGTGGGGGAGCAGGCTGTTCCTCTGCAGCCCATGGAGGGGACTGTGGGGGAGCAGGCTGTTCTTCTGCAGCTCGGGAAGGACCGCAGCGGAGCAGATCTCCACACTGCAGCCCATGAAGGAACCCACAGTAGAACAGGTGAGTTGGTGGGAGCTGCTGCTAACTGGGGGGGGACGGGGGACGACGACACTGGAGCAGTCTTCTACTGAAGGTCTGCATCACAAGTGCCATGTTGGAGCAGTTCTTGAAGAACTGTAGTGTGTGGAGAGCACTCAAAGATCAGGAAGGCTAGCATCCTGTGGCTGTGGGGACCTGATGCTAGAGCAAGGGTGGAGTAATGGTGAAGGTTCAGCAGAGACAAAGCATTATGAACCAAATGCAGTCCCCATCCTCTGTGCTGTTTGGAGGCAGAAGGAAGAAGAGAATAGATGGAGGTAGGAGATGTTTTTAGTTTGCTTTTAATTCTACTGCTCTAGTCTGTTATTTGAAATAGGCAATAAATTACATTAATCTCCCTAAACTGAGTCAGTTTTGCTCATAACAGTAAGTGATGGGCGATCTCCCAGTCCTTATCTCAACCCTGAGCCCTTGTCCATCATATTTTCTGCCCCTGTCCTTTTGAAGAAGAAGGAGTGAGAGAGCAATGTGGTGCCGCTGATCTAGCCCTGGGTGCAAAATTACCACTGTCTGTTTTGTAGTAGAGACAATATTTCAAGCAGAATTAAAGCCTTCCTTTTAGTGGCATTAGGATCTGCTACCCACAGGTGTTGTGTTGGTCTGATGTACAGGCTAAGATTTGGGGTTATGAAGGTAGTTCAGCAGAGTTCTATCTGGTCACTGCAATCGAGGCACTGTACTTTGGTTCGTATATTCTTTCTGTCCTCCAGCATCATTTTCTGTTAAACCACAGTCACAACTATTTGGTGGTGCAGAGTAGAAAGCTGCTGAGGTTATCTTTCGGACTCAGGCTCAGTTGGCCTTTGTTACACAGGAATGAAATGTAATTCACCTTCCTTCAGGGTTTCTCAGTGTAAGGAGAAGATGTCTGTTTCTCAGAAACGAAATAGTTCAAAAGCTTAACTGAATTATTAAAAGCTACCTTTTTACCTTTTTAACACAAAAACAACAACAACAACAAAAAAATCCATAACTTAACATCATAGATTGCACTGTTGTGAAGCAGAGCCTGTAGCTGATCTCTGTGTCAACTTCCTGGCTCTGCTGCTTCTGCTAGTCCCATCTAAGGGACTGCACTACCACTGCCATCTTCAGGAATGCCTGTACATGACTGTACATGACATCAGCCAGATAACAGGTGCAAGGCAGTCAGAACATCTGTAAACTCTTGAGAGCTAAGAAATCATCATATAAAAATATCTTTCTATTCTGCTTTAGGTTTTTAATAAATAATTGACCAGGAGTAGGTGCAAAGACTGTGGAATACTATGTTCAAGAAGAAAAAGGGGAGGGGGGAAGGTGGAAAGTAGCAAAAGATATCATTGCTGTATCCACTACTAACTGCAAATGGTGGTCTGTGGCTCAGTTTACAGAGCAGCTGAGTACAATAAAAAAAAAGTATAGATACCTTTCTTCCTTACTAATGCGTACTTGCTTGAAATGTCATTGTGACGGCATAAAGAGCAGTGGGCTGCCAAGGCTCCCTACAGGTTTGTATTTACCAGTGGAAGCAGTACTGTTGCAGCTGTGTTGCTGCTGCTGTCTAAGCTAACTTCTAATTTGCCATTGTGTGTGTGATCACAGTTCTTGAAAATTACATCTGTAGAAGAATAGCACATGCTGCTTTCCTTGTGTAATGTAAGGTCCATGTTTATGGCTGATGCACTGCAACAGGTTGCAGTGGTTGTTTTTTGTTTGTTTTTTGAGTTTGATACTGAGCTTGAATTAATTCCAAATCTCGATAAAGTACATGGAACATTCCTAGGGAAAATACCTATGCTTTGCAAAGGTCTAAATCAAATGGGAAGTTAGATTAGCATGTTTTGCGCAGTTAATAACTTGTCTTTCTTAACATCACACCTTGAAACTTAAAGTTGATAATAACTTCTTTGTTCTCTCTTCTTACAGCAATACACAGAAACTCTTCTGGAACTCTTGTGACCTCTGTAGGCCAGAAGTCTGTAGAGACTTCATTCCATAGTGATGAGTCTGAAGTTTTTTTTTATTATTATTATTTTTCTTAATTGGCTACGCTCTCTGAAGAAGTTAGCCGGCCAACTAAAAAGAAATTTGCCAGCAGCTCCTTACTTCAACACATCTTAATCAGTCATTATATCTGTATTGATAGAAGTTTTGATGAGATCTTGAGCAAGCCTGGTGTAATTTGACAACAGAACTCTTCATCTTGGACTCTTAGCTGATAAATTTGCAGAGTTGAATTAATGCCTTTTTTTATCCAAAATTATCAGTTGGAAATTAAATGATTTTTTTTCCCTGTGAAAATAACTAGTTTAGTTTTCATGTTTGCCTTAATGTGTTTTGCATTTGGTTCTATTGCAGTCAGAAAATGCCCTCTGTCTAAATACCACTGATCTTTTCCTCTCTATGTTTTGGTTTATTGCTTCTTTCTCTCTTTAGTGCATTATTTCCTGTGTATATTTGATGTCTTTCAGATGACTTGGCTTCTCAGAATGTATGTTCTTGTTTTCAGTACATCATGATCTCCAGCAAAAACAAAAGGCATTATGTCTATTGAGAAGGTTTAATGGTGCTGCAGTTGTTACATGTAATTATTTGTAGTTTGACTATACCACAGTAGAGTAGTAAACTGTTCTGTGTTGCTGCACACTGTTAGCCTCTGCTGGAAGTATGTGGAAGGCTGTTGTAGCATGCTGTCTTTTTCTTTCTAAATGTGTTACTGGTATTTGTTTCTTGAACAGCAGTGGTAAATGAATGCACAACCTGAATGCAGTTAGGAAGTTTGCTGATGGCACTAATCTGAGTGGTGCTGCTGACTCTCTGGAAGGACGAGAGGTCTTGCAGGGAGGTGTAGATACTTGGGGCACTGACAATCAGCAGTGGCACAAAGTTCAGCAAAGGAAAGTGTTGCATTCCGCATGCGGGACAGAACAGTGCCAAACACAGGCACAGGTGGGGACAAGTGACTGCAGAGCAGCTCAGCAGGACGGCATGTGGGAGTGCTGGTGACAGCAGCTCAGCACGAGACAGAGCTGTATCTGGGCAGCCAAGGGGCAAACCGTATGTTGGGGTACATCAAACAGCACAGCTGGCTGGTCAAAAGAGGTGATTCTCCTCCTATGTTCTGCATTGACGTGGCACATCTTGAATATTATGTGCAGGTTTTGGCTCAACAATATAAGAAGGTATTTAGGTCCTTGGAAATATGCAGAGACAGGCAGCAAAGCTGGTGACAGGGCAAAAGGAATCTTGTGAGGAATACTTGGGGCATTGGGCTGCCAGGTCTGGAGAAGAGGCCAAGGGCTGATCTCTCTGCTCCCTGCAGCTCAATGAGAAGAAGGTGCCGGGCTCTGCTGCTGGGAGCTGATGTCAGAATGGAAATGGCACAGAGCAGTGCCAGGCTCAGATGGGACATTAAGAAACGTTTACTGTGAGGGTGGTTAAACACTGAAATAGGCTTCCAAGGGAAGTGGTTCAAACTCCATGGCTTTCAGTATTTAAGAACTGTTTGGATAATGATCTCATCAATACAGTTCAGCTTTTGGTTAGCCCTGAAGTGGTCAAGCAGTTGGATTCAGTGTTCTCTGTTAAGTCTCTTCCAACTGAATTATACTACTTCTAAATAAATTGCTGGGGAGCTTTTTGTTGCTATTGTTTGATTGATTTGACTTCAAGAATATTGCACTTGAATCTCTTAATTTGCAAGTTCCAAGTGATTTGTGGAAATAGGGGATACAAAATGATCAAAGCTTGTATTTTCATTTTTAAAATAAAATCCATGTGCGTATACTGGAATTTTACATAAAATATATTTCTAGTATTTTAATCTGCCAGCCTGCCCGATTTCCAGTATTGCTGAGCCTTCTTTTGGAAACACTTCTCACATTGCAAATTGTTTGTGCTTGCATACCTAGTTACATAATTTCAGTCTTGTGGTAACTTCAGCGTTACCGCCTTGTCATTCTGCTGTTCCTCAAACTCAAAGATTTTTTTTTTTAACTGAGATAATTTAACACGGACTTTACTATGGTTGGAGAATATTCTGTCAAAGATCATGCATATTTCTGCAGGTTTTTTGTTTGTTTGTTTGTTCTCGTTTTGTTGCTGTTGTTGTTTTTGTGTTTTTGTTTGTTTGTTTGTTTTAGTAATAAGTTACAAAGATTTGGAAACAGTTTTGCCCATAAGTTGCATTTTCTGTAATTCTGTCTTTGGTAATTGTGGACAGTTACTTGGAAACATTATTCTTAGCTTTTTTAACTGTTCCTGTTCCCTGGTGCTTACTGGTGTCAGAAATTACCTCCCTAGCTGCTGGCTGCAATGTTAAAACTGAATGGGGGGTTGCGGAAAACCATAATAAACACAATATATGCTTAAAGGATTTGGTTTTCCTGATACTGAATTTGAACTTTTTTTAATAAATAGGATCAGTGCTTAATGTCAGGTTTTCCTTTCAGAACATGAAGTGATGGACTCTAAAAGTCAGTCCTGGGTTGATAGAGGGGGTAAGAATCAGTAGTTGTGACAGGCTGGCTGCAGGAGCATTGCTTCACTTTCGGCAACTGCATCATGGTATTAGGGACCCAGAGGAACGTGCTGCTGCTGCTGCTGTCTGCTGTAGAGCAGTTTTTAACACAGTGATGCCAAAACTATTATTCAGATTTCTATATTATTTGCTATATTTTTAATAACACTTGAGTTTTCAGCATCTGAAAGCACATCTACATGCAAAAATTCAGTGATAGGTTTTCTTAATGAGACTCTTCTTTTTCATTCTAACCTGCTAGACCAAAATAATACCTATAGAAAGCATGAATCTATAGTCAGTGCAAAGTCTGCTTGGGAGCACAAATGCAGTTTGCAGTGGGCTGTGACTGCTGAGTTGGGCTTTTAGTTTGGTACTAAGAGATGCCAAAAAGAAGACTGCAGCATCTGGTGCCATTTTTGTTATCTTTTATTTTAGCAATGCATTATTTGTACTAACTGTAATTAATTAGTAATTTAAATTGAAATTTTTGAGGGTTCTTGTTTGTTTTTGTTGTTTTTTTTTTTCAAAAGGATGTGGTATGTTCATGCATTGTTCTGGTACTTTTTTTTTTTCCTTTGGGAGCAGAACTGTGGAATTAATAAGGATATGAATGAAATCTCCTATTTTGAAGCAGTATTCTGTACTGTAAATACCAGGGAAACTTGGTGACAGGGGAGAGTCTCATGCTGTCGAGAATATACAGTTTCCACAACTTGTAACTGTCTTGAGATGGAGGAAATAACCAAACAACGTGCTTACAAGAACTCTGTCCATTTGCAGCTCTAGTAGTTAAAAGTGTGTGGTTTTAGCTAATTTCAGAGATAACAAGATTCTACAAAACCTCTGCAAAGTATTTATCAATTGAAGCTCCTAGACCTAATTTATGAAGGTGGAAGGAAGCTGTAGGTATGCACTCAGTATAACAGTGTTGATCCTTGTGTTTTGTTTTGAAAATGAAACTAAATTTACTGCCTTCTGGGTTGGAGAGCCAAACAGAGACAAAGGCTATGTAGCCTTTGGGATCTTCCCAGAGTGCCTCTTTTAAGAAATTTCTGTAGCTTATGAATTGTAATATGTGAACACTCAACTTCTGTTAAGATACCATTATGCACTCTTACACATTAGAAGCTGTCAACAGTTGTCTGGTTTGAAAAAAATGCAGATATGGAAACAAGGTAGTCATAGATGCATCATATGCTGTAATAGTGTTTTTCAGGGGAAAAAAAAGGGGGTGCACTATTCTTTTGAATAAAGTTGAGGTAGATTTGAGTTCTCTTGTGCATTACATGTGGCTCAACTGGAAACTTTTTGCTTCAGTAAAGTAGCATCTAAGTGAATGAGAAAGCTTCTAAGTGAGTTGTCTCATTGTCTCTGCCCAGCTAGCATGTGCAAGGTTTTCTATCAAAACCTTAACACCATTTGCTGTTTTATGAAACTTGTAACCTTTGGGACGGTATTTACATGTAGCCATGACATGAATTGTTTCCCACTATCTGTGCTAAAGCTGACTAGTCTGCAAGTGGGGTGATTCAAGCCTAAAACGGTGTGAATTGGCTCGAGGTCATGATGAGTAACATCCAGAAGCTACGTGTGCATAGGCCACAGTGTGCTCTTGCTGGCTGGTAGGATGCTGCCTGTGCAGCGTTTCCTCAAGCACATCTGTTCTTGCTGCTGTGGAGCAGAAAGAAACTAATTTTCCTGCTTTTCCCATTTTATACATCCTATTTTAAAAGTCAGGGGGGGAAAAAAGCAAAAAAGTTTTAACACTGAGGCAGTGATGACAATAAGGAGTGAATAATTCTGTTCCCTCCCCAATTACAAAGTGATTTTGGAGGCTTTCTCTGACTGGCCATGCCTAGTGGCAGACCACCTGATTCTGTAAATAAGCATCTTCTTTGAAGGATCTGACTGCTGTCCATCCCATAAGCTGCAAAGATTTATGAAAAAAATGATGCATGGAATTCCTTATCTATCTTACAGAACTGGATTAATCATATTTCAGAATTGTAACAGAAGGCCATTTAGAAACCCATGGAGAAAATTTCTATGTTTATTCTGTGAGGAACATAATGAAATAGTGTACCTTTACAATAAGGTTGTTGGTTGTTGTTTTCTTTCTCCATGCATTTTACTTTATTTCTGCTTTGTTTCACCCAGTATTTGTGGGAAGTACAAAATCAAGAGTAGTGGTTACCCCACTCCTCTGCTTTCTGAGCAGGGAAAAGCACATGTTTGGGAATCTGTGTTGATACAGTCTAGCTTCAGGTTGTCTCTCTGCTTGGATAGAAGTCTCAGGACTGGGATGAGTCTTTACAGAAGTGTGCTGTACCATGCAGAGAACGTGGCATAATGAAACTGATGAAAAACCTTAAGCAGGCAGCAATTCCACTACAGATAAGATGGATAAGAGCAATGCTTTTCTGTTTTAATACTGGAATTTTCAATCTGCTTTTATTTTTAGTAGAGAGAAACTGCTGTTCTGTGGCTAACCAGGGTGCTGAACATTTTCTTCAATAAAGGATACAGAGCAAGACTACAGCACCTTAACATGTAGCTTCTCTCCGTGTGTGCTTATGGTATTATACAATCCAAAGCATATGTTTGCTTTGGATTGATGAACTAGCTCAAATTTTGTTCTGTTTAAATGTTTGGGAAAAAAATCTGTGAAGTTATTGCTGGCACACTGTACAAAATGCATCTCTGATGCTTATTCCAGCATCAGAATTAAATGCATGACTTGTCAGACTTGGCAACTAAACCCTTCTTCTGTGTGAAGGGAAAAAAAAAATCTGGCTGGTAGATTTGTCCGTATTTTTATCATTGCGTTATCATTTTAACAAGTTTTTTACCCACCTTCTTTTGCAGGTAGCATCGCCAGTTCCTTTCAGTGCCAGTCAATCCATCAAGATCACATTTGCAACGATGATGGCGACAAGGTGAGGAGTACATAAATTTCTCCTTCAAAAGATCCATGTTTGTCTTTTTTATTTATTGCGTTTACTATATAAAGTCTTTGCTATGCCAGCATAGTGCTCATTTTTAAGAATTGCTTTGAATTGTTGTGTTAAAAATACACTTGATTCAGGACAATCTTTTAGTAAGTGAACGGATGGTGTTTCTCTTTTTGCTTGGTATTCTGAGCACCGCTGCCAAATGATGCTCTGGGTCGATAAAGCAAGGCTGCTGTAACTGCGAGGTAAGCTAGTTGCTCTGCTCTGCAGTGCTCTGCTCTGACTTCATCAGTTTGGAAGGTTGGTGGACTTTTTGCAAGGCTTTTATTTTCCTGCTCTTTGCAAGCAGCTTACTTGATACTGAGCTGATTTTTTTGCTTTTATTGCTTGGAAAAGGGCACATGTTTGCCCAGTTTTAAACGATACTCTTTAGAAATCGGAATTAGGTCTGGAGGTCAGAGCCTTCGTAAGAGCAAAACCCCCTTGCGTTGTGAAATCAGAGTAAGGTTAATTTCATAGCACTGCAGCTAATCGGAAGGACGCGCGGCTCGCGGGGCCGAGGACTCGCGACCGCCGTCCCCGACGATGAGGGGCGGGGCCTTGCGCCGCTCCCCGGACCGCCCGCGGAGGAGGGTGGGAACGGAGCGGGCCGCCGACCAGGGCCGCAAGCCCCGCCCCCGGCCGCTCACCGTTTGTTTCCGGCCGCGGCGGTTACGTCCTCGGGCCGGTCCGCCAGCCGCTGCCGGGTGCAAACAAAGGGCGTCTGCTGGGTGCGAGGCGGGGCCGGCTGCTCTCTGCCCGCCCTCGCCGGAGCGCGACGTCACTGTCGCCCGGAGGCGGCGCGGGGCCGCGGGGCCCGCAGGGGCGGAAGATGGCGGGCGGTGGCGGCAGCTGGCCGCAGAGGGCGGCGGGCCCAGCGCGGCAGGATCGCAGGCAGCAGCCGGAGCTCGCCCTGTGATGGGCGGAGGGCGCCGGGCCGCCATTCCCGGAAGCGACCGTGCGGGCAGGCGGCGCAGGCGCAGGCCCGGGCCGGGCGGCGGCGGCGGCGGCGGCGGCGGGACCCGCAGCCGACACGACAGGAGGCGGCGGCGGATCCTCGCCGGGCACCGCGGGGCGCGCCGAGGAGGCGGGGGCGCGGCCCCGCGGGGCCCCGCGGCCGCAGGTACTGGCGGGGAGCGGCGGTTGGCCGTGCTCGGGTCGTGGGCCGTGCCGGTTCGGCGGGCGAGGGCCGGTTGGCCGCGGCCGCACTTGGGTCGGGTCGGGACGAAGCGACGGAGGCTCCTGTGTGCCTGCGGGACGCCGCACTGTCACGAGCCGAGAAGGGACGGCTATCCGGGAAGAGACCGCTGCACAGGCGTGTGGCTTGGGGCTCTGCCTTCCGGATTTTCTGTTCGTACCGAGTCCTATTTCCCGTTCGTGGACCAGGTAGATGTTTGTCGCTTCCTTAAGAAGTGTGTTTTGAAACTAGTTGTGCGTTGAGGTATTTTCTGGAGGCGTTGGCTTTCAATTGCGACTCTTTGTAGTCACGTAGTTACTACTTATGCATTCACTGACGTGAAGCCTTACGAAAGTGGCTGTGGGAGCACACACTCTTCTTGGTGTGTTGTTTGACCACTTGGTGAGGCACCCAGAGTGCTAAGGCAGCCCTGGTCACCAGGAGCCCACCTTGTCCTGGCGTTACTGCCTGACCTGCAGCACTGCTTAGATGCTTGTTCCTAATCACCCATCTGCTAGAACAACAGGTCTGCTTCCAGTTGCTATATAATGGCATTTACCCTCATCTCAGGGACTTTGCTGTTTGCTGGCCCAGCAGATCCCATTGTTTCTTGAAATATGTATACACCTTTTTTTTTCCCCTCTCTTTACAAGGTGTTGTAGCTTGGGCATTGGAGACTTGCTGTCCTGAAATGGAGGAAGCTCCATTTGGCTGGGCAGTTAGAAAAGAGGGTGCACAGTCAGAGAATTGAGTGTGAGACAGTGTGGGTGAGGTAATATGCTTGCTGTAGTGAGAAGATGGTAATGTTATCTTCCGCAATCACCAAACCCATGGAAAAGAAAATATGCGTGTATAGTATTACATATGAAGGTTTCCCTGAGCTTGTTACCAGCAAACAGAACATGCAAAGAACAGTAATTGCAAGAAAAGTAGTGTATGTGTTGGAGGGGTTCATAAGTTAAGGATCTCAAGATTTTCTTATTTGAACCTTAGCTAAAGCCTATCTATATATATTTTTTTCAATATGATTTACTCTGACTATAGGAGATAATGTGATTTAAAGTGACATTGTTTCCCAAGTCAAATTACTCTTTCGCTCTTCAAAGAAAGTCTAGGAAATTATTTCTGTACTCAAGAGTAGCATGACTTTTGCAGTTACGAAGACAAGTGAGTTCTTCAGGACTACTACTGAAAAGCAAGTTGAAACTTAAACTATAGTCTCGTTGCTTTTCAGAACAGCCTTGATAACAATGTGGGCTAAACTGCTCGTGAACTGCATGGGAATTTGTATGGAGTAAGTTTTAGATTCCTAAAGGATTTGTCGTTTAATCCTTCTGAAGAGATCTTCCTCTTTCCCAGGAGAAATCTGAAAGGTAGGAGTAAGAATATAGATGGAGTGTGAAATTCATTTCTTCCTGTTTCAAGTTGAGGCACTGATACTTGAAACATCCGGTGAGGTGGAGGCTTGACTTGGAATTGATCTTCTTTTACTGAGCTCTTGTGAAAGATCATGAAAACTTCCTTTGCTTTTTGGTGCCCTCTACTGATTTCCGTTTGTCAAAATGTCTAAAGCCAAGTCGTTTTTCTTCAACAGCAGTAAAATTCTAACAGCAGCTATTTAAAAACGGTGGGAGAGAAGAAGGAAATCTCTGTTGCACCTTAATGATGCCTTTTGCTGATTGCTGTCCAACCAGTTTGCCTGGATTGCATTGGAACTATTCCTCACTTGATAGAAAAATAGTTTCACAGAACTGCTTCACCGGAGTTCTTCTGTTGGCTTTCCATCTTTAGAAGGGCTGGTGATACTCACCTTCTCTTCTCAGGAAAATGAGAAGCTTTTCAGCATTTCTGTCCTGAGAGCTTTTTACCTCTTAGATCATTTGCAGTAGTACTGTCTTTTGTATTTATCATAACAACTTTATAACTGAAAATAAATAAGAAAAATAAGAAAACCAACAGAACTGTGCTTCACGTAGGCACTGTGACAATTATGTATTTTGTTTGCTGATTGTCTGAAGAGCCTTTTCATCTTCAGAGTCTTATCCCTGAAATCTCCTGACATCTCTGACCTAGGCAGACTTGACAGTAGCCCAAACTCAGCCGTGTCCTCCCTCCAGAGCCTTGTGTCTGTCACCTCAGCTCAGTTCACTTTTGCAGGATTTGTTTTTTCTTTCATGTTGTGATAAGTCATTGTATGAGCTGGGGTGAGAGCATTTGTAGTGCACCTTCTGATATTGCTGAGCAGATGCTCTGGCTGGTGGTCTTCATCAGTGCTTTAGGAAATGGTCTTTCCAGAAGAATGAAGAAAGATTAAGGTTTTCTTCCTTACTCAAGTTATTTCCTTTCAGTCCTGCTAAGAACTCTTCTGTTTCTAGGATTTGAAATATAAAATAATTCTTTCCTAAAACCAGAGAAAGAAGACAAAGAGTTTTCTTGTGAGCTCGTTCTTTCTTTTTCCTATGCCCTTTGCTGTAACCATGGAAATAGCGATTGTCATGCGTAGTGTTTCTTGGTCGCTACTGAAATTTTCATCTCATGTTCTAGTTACATAATAACTTTCTCAACTTTTGACAGACCTTTTTGAAGAGCAGAGCCGAATTATGTACCATTTTAAAAAATCTGGGTGTGCGAGGGTTAAGTGGTGTAAACCAGACACATGCTCACAAGGATACTTTTGTATAGTAACTTTTGGACCTCTGCTCTGAAGTATTATTTGATTTGCTTTTTTTCCTGCTTTCACAAGACAATGCTACTGAAAGCCTTGTGCATAACATTATCATTTCCCACTTTACTTTGTGCTGGCTCAGATTCACAGGATGACTGAGGCTGGAAGGTGCCTGTGGAGGCTGTCTGGGCCAACCCCTTCGGAGCTACCCAGAGCAGGTTGCTCAGGATCATATCCACGTGGACTGAAAATCTCAGAGAAAGGGACTCCATAGCCTCTCTGGGTAACATGTGCCAGTGCTCTGTCACCTGCACAGCAAAGGTCTTCCAGGTGTTAAGAGGGAACTTCCTGTGTGCCAGTTTATGTCCATTGCTTTTTGTCTTGGCACTGGACACCACTGAAAAGAGCCTTCTTTGCATTCTACCTTCATGTGTTTGTACATGTTGATGAGAGCTCCCTGAGCCTTCTCCTCTACAGGCTGAACAGTCCTAGTTCTCTCAGCCTCTCCTTGTAGGAGGGATGCTCCTGTCCCTTCATTATCTAAGTGACGTTTTGGAAACAGCATAACACGTACACTCTCTCTTAAGACTTCTGAACCTTAAGAGCTGTCTGACTGGGCTTCCTTTCAGCCACCTGATTTGTTTGAGCCAGCTCTCAGGCTTGCGGAAAGTCTGTTCTTCTTTTCCAAGTTTTCATTAGGCCAAATTCACATTACAGTAACGTTTCTTCATCAGGAAATTGTCTTGTGTGTATTCTGCTAGCCACGCATTCAAGTTGTCTGTAGGTCACAAATCTAAAACTGAATTTGGGCTAGAAAAAAAATTGTGACATTTAAAATAATTACTGGTAAGGAAACTTGTCACTGGAATCTAAGCAGGATTTAAGTCTTCTTGTGATGCATTATTTGGAACAGTTGTCTTGAATGTTGGGGATCTAAGGTTTTAATTTGGTGTCTGAGGATGCAAAGTGTGGACATCACTATTCAAATGTTTATTTTCTCACTGCATGCCCACTTTACATCCACTTCTCTGCTGTGTTCCCAACCAGCAAACATAATTGGTTTGTTAGTTCCTTCCTGTGGTGTCATGGTGCCTGATCCAGGTATTTTATTATTCATGAGAACAGGTAAGATGTTGATATGGAAGGTGGTGGGTTGAAGCAGAAGTTCTACATCCTGCTTAACACTGCAGGGGCTGTGCAAAAAGTGTTTTGACATCTAACTGTTCTAGCACACAGTTTTCAGCCACCCCCTTCTCCCACATGAAAATAAAAGCAACAAAACAGTGCTCTGCTAACCAGCACAACCAAGCCACCAAAATTCATTGGGCAAACTCGGTTATGCTGGCTCAAGATACTTATTGATGGTGCTTATTCTGCCGACTAATATTTGTCTAGAGAGCTTTTGCCTCTAAAAGTGTGTCATCTCAGTGTGACTCTGCTGGCAAATCTGTATGTAGACAGACCTTTCGTGATGCAGCCCTGTGTCCAACTGGATTTTTTACTTTATCTTGGAAAAAAAAAAAAAAAAACCAGCAATTAGGCTTGGAAGTAATCTTCTGTTTTTGATTTTTTTTTTTTTTTTTTTTTCCAATTCTTAGAACATTATTCTTAAATTTATTTCATATACTTGTTTTTTTTTTTTTTTTTGTAGTACTTCCTTTCTAGATTTATTAAGGTCTAGAATATTGAGGGTATATTTAGAGGAAATCTCAGTCTTTATGTATAAAGCCCATGAGCTTTTTTGTTTGTTGTCTTAAAAGTTGATACGATCACTTTTTTCTCCCAGTATTTTTTCGCACAGTTAATTTTAGATATTCTTGTTTAGGGCAAAGGGTGAGGAGGTGTTGGTTTGTCCCTTTTTCATCAATAGTCTTTATCTCATTCTTCCTCAGCTGTAGTGTCTGACATCCTTACAATTTCTCTGTGTACAGTTAATGGAAGTTTGGTTTATGTATGTGGAAGGAGAGAGTGCATATTCCTGTGAATGTGTCTGGTCAAGGAGCATTTCAGTGTCAAGAGGAAATACTAAGAAAAGCAGGAAACTGTAAGGGGAATCTTCAGGATGCCAAACCTGGCCAACAAATGGGAAGGGGAATGGTAATGAAACTAAAACTGGTCCATCAGTAATAGAGAAAAGTATGTGGGAATGCTTATTGCAGTGAGATTATGTGATCAAGTACTTTATCAAATGGCATGATAAGGAAGAGCAAGAAGCAACAAGTGAAACTGTACACGGAGATTCAAATCTGCCAGCCAAACTTATAATAAGAGGGACTAGAGAAGGTCTAAAACCAGCCCCGGTAAACCACACTGACTATGAAGAAACTGCAGGCAGATAAGGACTTTGCAGCTGATAGGGATGCAAACCCGAGGCCTGACTGGAGGACCTGTGGAGCTGTGCACTGGGTAGGGTAACAGGGTGGGCAGAAGAAGGGTACAAAGGAGTCAGTCTTGTGCATCCACAGCCGGTCGGTTTGCTCATCCGTATGAGCCCTGCTGTGGGCACCCCGGCCTGTCCTGTCTTCTCATGCAGCCTTTCTTAATGAGCCCTCTGTGTGACCTCACCCTTATCTCGTGTGTGTGTGCTTGTGCTGCATGGACGGGATGCGTGAGGAGCCCAGCAGTCCTGTGCGGCTGGTGTCCAGTGCCCTGGGGTCTCTGCACCAGCTCCAGTGCTGTGACCTCTGGCGCTGGGGCGTAGCCAGTTCCACCATGAAGCCAGGGAGGTGAGTGGCCAGATGGTTTGTTGTGCATCACCTTCCCTGTGTGTGCACAGTGTGGGGTTTTTTTGCCTAGGTAATTGTATTAATTTAAATAACTTCTATTTTGCTGCACAGGTATCTGTTTTAAATATATTTAAAAAGTGGAATTCTTGAGTTTCAGCTTTTTGAGTATATTGAATTCCAGTTACAAAAAGGCATGAAAATAATTTAGAAAAGAATCTGTAGGCAAATATATTTTGCTAGACGTTGTCCAAATTAAAACTGATCACTTAGAGGTCACTTATTTGCAAACAGAGATTTTATATATATATGTATTTTTAA
This sequence comes from Tympanuchus pallidicinctus, assembly GCF_026119805.1. NCBI lineage: Eukaryota > Metazoa > Chordata > Aves > Galliformes > Phasianidae > Tympanuchus > Tympanuchus pallidicinctus. The sequence goes on from NW_026294758.1 coordinate 30,398,431, forward strand.
GGTTCAATACTACTGCTTAGCTACTGCAATTGTGAAGGCATCTTAAAAGCATACACAGAAAGTGTTGAATGCTTGTTCTTTGTATGAACATTAGTCTCGTCTACCAGAGGCATCTGAAGGATTCAGAAGACAAGTTTGATTCCTATTTTGGTGTTTGGAATCAGAAGTTTGGTGTAGATTTTTAGGCAGACTTGCAACTTGAAGATAGAAGTATGAGAACTTGGTGTAAAACACTGTTTGGGAATGCAAGTGAAAGGAACAACCAACTCTGTTCTTCTGTTTAAGGACCTCCTCCTTTTATTTACACAAATGAAAACTGTAGTTTGAGATGCTTTGCATCTCTGGGGAAAGAGTTGTACTTTATTGGCCGTAATTATCTCATATTAGTTCATTTCCTACAGTCCATATTGCTTGTCTTCTCGTATACTTTGAAGCCCAACATTGCTATTTACGTAGTCCCCAGATTTGATATTAATATAGTTGCCTGGAATTTTTTTTTTTTTTTTTTTTTTTTTGAGACTCCTATTACAGTGTTTTATCTGTGCTACTTGAGGTCAATGGTAGAATGCAGCATGGCAGTTCTTGTATTGCTTTTATTTTTCATGTGTTCAGACAGGGGATTCTGGAGTGGAAAATTCTTGGTCATTTGTTAACAGCATGGGAGATTATAATTCTGATGGAAGAGAAGGTTGAAGCTCAGGAAGAGACTTTTATTGCCTTTGCTTCTGGATTCTGGGGCATCTGTGGGATTTTTTTGACAAGAATGGCATCTGTCTCTATTTAAATAGAGTCAATAGCATGGTTGCACAGTGGAAAAGAGGTAGTTGTATTCAGAAGCAGCTGGGAGATCATTACTTGGAAGCAAATGGCTTTCGTATCACTAACATTGAAAACTAGGTTTTATGTAGTTCTGGATGAGTTTATTGAAAGACATAGACAGGTTGGTGATTTTTTTTTTTTAGGGCTTTTTTTTTTTTTTTTTTTAGATCATGTATCAGTATTCCCCAATGAAAATGTATATTAATAAGTAGAAAAATGTGCACCTGCGTGCTAAGCTAGCAGAACTAAAATGGGCTGCAGGACAAAGCAAATATCTGATTAACCATGACAGCATTGCCTTCATCAAAAAAAGGGAGGCAACACAACACAAGCATGAAGGCTGGGCTTATGTATTTTCATGCTACTGTAACCCTTAAATGTAGGGGCAAGGTGTACCTTATATTCCTCATATTACACTCTTTCCTGATAATTTCGATTTGATAGACATTAGAATATCTGATGTATTCATGTTTCTGAAATATAATTTGGTTATTCTTCAGGAATAAGGGAGCTATCACAAATTTTTGTTAGAATAGTAATAAATAGATGACAACTTGCAGTTGATTAACTTGAAGGTGTTTCAGTGCAGTCTGCAGTAAGTGCTTCCTTCTAGCTGCACAGTAATCTTGAAACACAGTTGTAATTTACTCACCTGGAGATGCTTTGTTTCTCACTGGCACAGAGCGAAGACGGTCCCAGCCCCAAGCGACAACGCCTTTCCCATTCAGTCTTCGACTACACGGCGGCATCACCAGCCTCGTCACCACCAATGCGACCATGGGATATGACATCAAATAGGCAGCCTCCTTTGGCTCGGCCCAACCAACACCACTTCTCAGGGGAACGATGCAACACACCTGCACGAAACAGAAGGAGGTAAACAGGCTGTACAGACAGATAAACGCTTTTGATTCTTCATCTCAGCTCAAGAGAGGTGTTTAATACCATCAGTATTTCTGAGTAGATCACATGGTAAATACTTTTGTTTCCTTTGAGCTATAAATTGTTCTGAGCTGCAGTTTTATGCTGCTGGCTCGTGTCGAGATTTTTTTGTCCACCAATATCCAGCAACACCTGAGCATTCTCTGCTCTCAGTCTGCTCATCATCCAGTCTGTGTTCGTGTTTTGGATTGCCCCAAGCTTGGGCCTGCTGGGCATTTTTAAAAAATTTCTTGAAACTTCTTGTTGGCTTGTGGACTTGTGGCATTTATATAATCTCTAATCTTTTTAATGTGTTTTCAGTCCTCCTGTTCGACGTCAGAGAACTAGGAGAGATCGTCTGTCTCGACATAATTCCATTAGTCTAGATGAAAACTATCACCATCTCTCCTATGGACAGCAGCAAGCAATAGAAGAGCCCCGAGCTTTTCGCCCACCGAATGTATCTCCTCGTATATTACGCCCAGCTGTTCACCCACCACAGCAGAATGCAGTGATGGTTGACATTCATGACCAGGTAAGAGGATTGGAGCTCAAACAGTGGGATGTTGAAGATGTCTTTTTTTTTTTCCCCCAAATGTTCAAGTTACCCTCGTTTCCAGGTTAGTTGGCAGTGGAAGTCACGTAACACTAAATTCTGTTAGACAGAGGGAGCTGTTTTTGGTGTATGAAGCAGAGTAGGCAGTGGGGACAAAAAATATCTGGTCCTAGTAAAGAAGATTGAAAGATAACAACTTTCCTATGCATGTATTTCCATAGTGCTGTATGCCTCTGGCCCAGGTCTTTCAAATACAGTTTCAAATATAGTTCTTTTGCTTCTGAGGTTAATTAACTTCTCTAAGATGTGATACAGTAAATTTCTATTTCATATGAAGTACCTCTTTTTAGCATTGGTTATCTGTAAGTTATTAAAATATATTGTTCAGAAGTAGAATTCATAATGCCAGTAATTGGTTGCTTACAAAACAGCAGTTGTGATAGTATTGTTGCGTAACCAGATAAGCCATGCAAACCTAATCAGCTCCTCCTTAAAGCGTACGGAAAAAACAGAGAGATCTGCAGTTGGTCCAGAAAGCAAATAATTTCTGAGCAGGAGACAGGAATAGGCACAGAGTTTATAGCTGAGGACCTGTAAAAGAAGTTGTTGTCTTTGGTTGTTCAGATCAGCAGGCTGCAGTAGATGTGCTTTGGATTCTACGTAATTATGAACTGCTTGTCTGGATGTGCATTTCTCAAACTGCACATACACAGAATTAAACTTTTAACAACCCTACTTAAAACATACTTGTATTCCATGCAGCAGCATACAACTGGGGAATTGTATTATGTATGCAGAACCACAGAGGGCAAGTGCAGGGGTGGAAGCTAACTACAATGCTAACCATTGCACAACCTTACATTCTGGTGAACAACTTTACTGCTGCAATATCTTAAAAAATCAAAACATGCTCTTGCTTTGTGTTGCAAGATTACATCATGACAAGCCTGGATAAGCAGTTCTTCCATTTGACTGCCTGTATCTTCCAAGCAACATCTGTGATCAGACTCATTGAGGTCCTCCATTGGTGATATTTAATACTTCAGAGACAGAACCATTTTAAGAGGTTATTTTTAATTCTTATTTTGAGCATTTCTAAGTCACAGCTAGCATTACACTGTTTGCCTAACTCTTCTACCAGAGCTAGAACCATGTCAGCCTCTCTCCTGTGAGGGGTTTCTATCTACCATGATGCACAGGTTTAGCCTTTAGGTTCCATTCAGTGATCCATGTTCCTATTTTGACCTATGTTTCTGACTACACAATGCCAGTTCAGTAAATCAACAGTCTTTAATTTAGTTATTCTCACCTCTTAATGAGCTGTTTGAATGGTTTCCACTTTAGCAGAACAAGAATGAAGAATGAGCTTCCCTGAAATAATTACTGTTTGTAAATCTGTGCTTCCTGACAATAAGGCTTTTCAATTTTGTCAAAGAATCAGAGATTCCTTATTCAGTATTCAAAAAAAAAAAAAAAAAAAAACCTTCAAAATTTATCCTTTTAAAAAGAGATCCCTCTTTGCCCTGCCCAGAAAATACTCATCAATAAGTAGTATATTGAGAAGAATATTTGAAAGAACAGGAATTACAGGCATGTGCCTCTTTTTAAGCACTCATTATGACTGTGTTTTTTCCAGTATGTGGGTAAAAGCTTTTTAATTTACTCAGCATGCTGTACAATGCTGTTAAGAGTTTACAATAAGTTCTTACTACTAATTTTCCTTTTGCTACAGATCCATCAGGGAACAGTTCCTGTCTCCTACACAGTGACAACAATGGCTCCACATGGGATACCACTTTGCACAGGCCAGCACATCCCAGCCTGCAGCACACAGCAGGTCCCAGGGTGTTCAGTGGTTTTCAGTGGGCAGCACCTTCCAGTTTGCAGTGTGCCTCCTCCAGTAAGTGAGCTCTGTAGTTAATCCAGCTTCAATTTTAGACAGAGGAATGGCAGGTACCATGAAGCTTTACTGTTTATGTGCTTTAATTGAAATGAAAAATACCCTTCTTTTTTTGTTCCACTGAGGTGAATTGCAGTGGCATGTTAATATGGACCTTAGAACTGGTGGGCAAATGTATGTTGCTTATCTAATATTTGTATAGTGTGTGGCTGTTTATAGTATGAAGTCCTGATGGCTTTTAATTCAAACTGCAGTCTGGTTTATGATTTAATGTCAACACATGAGCTTTTTGCTTACTTTCATGTATTTAGAAGAATGATTCTATGGTTTTTACTACTCAGCTTACCAAGAAAATATTACAGATAGCTTGTTTATGGATTGGTTATACACAAAGAAGGTTGGATAGTCTGAAACAGCTTTTCTTCTGAAAAGAAGAAAAAGGTCAGTAAAAGCTGAAAGGCTGAGCTGAAAATACTCTTTGACAAAATTATTCTTTAATAACGATGTTTCTCTTAGCCTTTCTGGGAGTGAAATGAAGTGCCTTGATGGACTCACTTTTCTCACCTTTAAAATTGAAAGAATGTTGGTTGTTGTCTTAGAAAAGTTCATGTATCAACTCAGAGGGGCATGATTCCAGAGAATCTAGTTCGTAGCGTTTCCATGCTATGCTATTCTGTAGAAAGTTCCCCACTAAGTCCAAACAGGTACTATCGCTGAAGAAGTAGAGGAGATCCCTCCAAGAACTTTCAACTGTATGAAGGAAAGTTGTGGAACCTGCTGAAAGAATTGCAGGGTGTTTTTTTTGTTTTACTATTTTCCAATATAAATCTGTAATATCGGACATACCAGCTTCATGTACTTGGTACACACATGTATAATGTTGCTGTATACATTGGACTCTTCCAGCTGTGCATTTGCCAGCGGTATGTTCTTCTATTGCATATTCTGTGACCAGAGGACATAAACAAGACTGTGGCACCGAAAAAAAACCTTTGTTGTGATCACCTGTTTCTTTATTTAAGCTGCCTGTTGAAGATTAAGGGTAGTGTGTGTTTAGGTTGTCCGGAAGCCATTTATCCTCCTGCAGCAAGACCTCAGGCATACTGCTTGCCAGTCTGAAATATGTGTACATTATTTCCCTTTACCTTTCAAACTGTTGAAAATCTGTTACATGAGTTTCTATTCCTGAGATAAAGAGGGCTTTTTCCTTCTACTTGTAGTGTGTTTAGTGTAGAGGAAAACTGTCTCGGAGTGAGTACTCAACAATTGAAACAACAGCTGGATATCAAAATCAGCAAAGCAAGAAAGCAACATGACTAGAGTCAGGTTCTTCCTTCTCATTCATGAAATTGTGGAAGGCAGTGGTAGTCATTATTTTTTTTCTTAAGACAGAAAAAAATCCAGTTCTGCAGCTTCTTTTGTACAGAGTGACCCATTTCATTAAGTCTTTTGGTGTTGGGAAAGCCAAAATCGGGCACAGGTCTTAAGACGGAGTAGGCATCAAACAGGGACAGAATCCCCTACCTTGGCCCATTACCTGTACTTTTAGTAATGCAGCCCACTATGCAATAAGTTGTCTTGATTGCAAGAATATGCTACTGTCCTTGTTGTACTCCTGTTTGATTTGCCCACTAGGATCAGATTTTTTTCCCTGTAAGTCCACTCCAAAGCCAGTCACAAAATCTTACTCCATCAGATTCTTCTGTTCCAGTTCCAGATTTCGTATTTGGCCATGATACTGCTCTTGTCATACAATTTCTCTATCCTATAGGAGTACATCTGAAAGGCAGCCCTGCCCTCTAGGACATTTCCTTACCCAACTTCACTTGAGAACTTCCCAGTATCATTTTGTCACTTTAACAAAATTTGTCTCATTTATCGTGTATGTAACTATAAAATAATCTAATGTCATTTATGAAATACAGTCATTGATTCTAAAACTTGTAGAATCATATGTTCAAACAACGGAAGTTTTCCAAAAACTTGAATGAATAAACAATAGGTTTCATTTATTTCCTCTTAAAAGATCATGCAACCTCATTGGCTCTGACTTAAAACATATTTTAAGCTGTTCCCCAGACGTATTTCCTATTCTATAGGGGTGTGGTGTTGCACCTGTGAATTTAGCTTCAGAGAACAGTTTTGACTTTAGTAAAATACAGTAACAATTTTATTTTAATAGCAAAAATACTTTTTATAAAAAAAGCTAGGAACTGCGGGTGAAGGGTGGTCTGCATCTAAAAACGTCAAATTAATCTGTTACTGATTCAGAATATAAAGATTTATGTTTGGTGGTGATTACAATAAATGAGGCAATGATTCCACCTTCGCTAATGTAAGCTAATCTTAAACTAGACCTTATTCCCACTTTGCTGTTGTAGTCAGCATGCACAGTATGTGTTGTGTAATAAGACAAAAATAGTGAGAGATCAGAACTGATTGTTCTGCATTACTTTGTACAATTTGATAGGTTTGCAGGTAGGGTGATTGAATTTTAAATATAAAACTCTTAATAAGCATCTTTTTTCATTTAAAACAAAGATCAAAGATATACTGTTGTTTTCAGCTAACAAGTGTGTTATAAAATGCTCTTTTAATGAGCAAAAATTTAGCACAGATGCCTGGCATTCGGATGACAGATCAAAGAACAGGAAAAAGAATAAAGGATTTCATGCTCCTCCATATCTAGAATTGGAAGTAAAATCGAGCTCTTCCAGGAAGCACATTCCTGTTTACCTGCAGTGCATTCATCACTTCTGTGTTGTATAAGTAGTTCCAAAGATTAGAGAGAAAAAGCTGTTTCTGCAGTAAGTATATCTCAGCCTCCTTCAAAGCATAAGACTACCATCGAAGTGGAGAACTGAGTTAAGATGTTTTGAGGCAGTCTGATGGCTAGCAGTCCCTCAGCTACATTTATATCTTTAAATGCTTGGAACACTTGTTTAGGAATGTCATTTTGAAGGTAAAACATGCAAGGAAGCTAGTACGGTACATATACCTACTCTTTACTCAGGAGTCCATCTAATAGTGAAAATCCCATTGAAAATCCCAGCTCCCATTGAATTTATAGCTAGGAGATATCACCATGGTTTGAGTCTGTGGTATGCTAGTCACTTTGCATGTCAGTTAATATTTTTGTGTATTTAGGAAGTTTTTCCAAGGGATCAAGAGAAATGCTTTCTCTTAATTATACCTTTCCATGATAAATGGTGCACTGCTCTGTAGGAACTTTGTGCTAGAGACTAAAAAAAAGTGTTTTCATTTTATTTCAGATGCTTCAAGCGTGCTCAGTTCAGCACCTACCAGTACCGTATGCAGCATTTCCACCCCTTATTTCTAGCGACCCATTCCTTTTGCACCCTCCTCATCTGTCTCCACACCATCCTCCTCACTTGCCTCCCCCAGGACAGTTTGTTCCTTTCCAAGCACAGCAGTCACGTTCGGTAAGTAGTGCTTCTTTCTCTCTCTCTCCTTAGAATTGGTGTGGCTGGAGGTGCAAGTGGTACTGATAACTAATCCAGGAAACTGATTTTGTTGAAAGTAACAGGATTTTGCACATTTGCTTTCTTAGCAAGTCCTTCAACTACTTAGTGTGAAGATGAAGAAATAATTTTAAAATTCACTACTTCTTTTTGAATTTCATCAGTTGCTATCAATGCAGTTTCTCCCTAAGACTTCACTTTTTGTCGAAAGATGTATATCCTTACCACTGTCTTCAGATTCTTCTTTTTCAGAAAGCCATAGGGAAGTTAATCTCGTTATATGCTTCCTGTGTATTACTTCTCAGTTAATTTTTAAATGGACAGTGTTTTCACTAAAACATGATGACCTAAAAGCTTCCAAACATACTCACGAGTTTGTAGTCTCTCCCTTTCTTCTATTTATTACTTGCAAAAGTTTTTTGCTCAAGCAGATTTGTCTTAGCAATGGGGACTATGCAAACACAGGGAAATATGACTGACTGAATCTGAGGAGCAAAATTAGATTTTTATTTTCTGGCATACAGCTTTTACTGTAGGGTTCTCTCTAGCCCATATGGGTTATCTCCCATTCATTTGTTTGCCCCTGTTACCAGAAGATGCCAATATGTTATTAACGCAGAAATGGAAAACGGTTTTGTTGTTACTAGAAGATTTCTAAAGACCTGCACTGCCATATCTAAGGTATGGCTAACTGATGCAATAGCTCTGTTAAAGTAATGGGAGAACATCTGGAAAAATACAGTTTTCAGTGGTAAGACGTTTGTAAGACGTTCTTTCAGAAAATGTGTGAACTTTGATTTTAGCTTCAGTTGCTGACATAGGTTATTGACTGGATTTGACTTTCAGCTCTGGCAAATAGCCAGTATTTCAGTGCTTTAAGAATACGTTGGCTTAAAAGTTTGTACTGCATGAAAGGGAAACAGAATTTTGCTTTGCTGCCAGAATACGGATTTCTTTGCTGAGTTTCCTTAAATGAGGAATTTAGCATTAGAAAAAGAAAGATGCGTTAATGAAACAGTGACTGCTCTTGAATGTTTCTTGGGAACTGTTGAACCTGACATATCAGAGAATTTTAGGGTTTGGACCTCTGGAGATCGTTTAGTCCAACCCAATGTTAAAGCAGATTCCCTAGAGTAGGTTGCGCAGGAAAGCATCCAAGTGAGTATTGAACTTCATTTCCAGAGAGGGAGACTCCGCTGCCTCTATGGGTGGCACATCGCCCTCAAATCATGGAATCATAAAGGCTAGAAAAGATCATCAAGATGATCTAGTCCAACCACCAACCTATCACCACCATGCCCGCAGTAATGCCAGTGTCACATCCATATACAGTTCTTGAGCACCTCCAAAGGTGGTGACTCCGCCACCTCCCTGAGCAACCTGTTCGAATATCTCACCACTTTTACTGTGAAGAAATTTTTCCTAATATCCAGCCTGAACTTACCCTGATGCAACTTAACGCTGTTACCTTTCATCCTATTGTAAGTCTCCTAAGACAGTAGGCCAACCCCTACCTTGCTACAGCATCCTTTCAGGAAATTGGTGAGAGTGATAAGATCTTCCCTGCCTGCTCATGGCCAGTTTGTTGTCCACCAGGACACTCAAGTCCTTCTCTGCACAACTGTGGATGTACTACAATTAACTAGATTACAGTATTGAGCTGGAATCTCATGGTTGTCTGTTCCTGATAGGATTGCTTGCACTATCCTCCTAGGAGAGATCTTGCTTGATTACTGTATCATTCACAGTTTAATGGAACCACTGTGTTCACTCTCCTCTTTTCAGACTGTCTAAACTAATTTCAGTTCTTGTCTTTGGTTTGTTTTTTTCCTCTCTTTCGTAGTTGTTAAATGAAAGCAGCCTGGCAAGAAGGAGAGCAAATATTTGTCCAACAAAATGCAATAGACAGGAAATTATAGCTATTCCAATATTTGCTAGATGACATAAATTCCTGGTCATTTAGCATGACTAGCTGGAAAAATTGAATTAATACCAAAAGTATGTTGTCTTCACTTTTTGGTAATGTTAATGATGCAGGAGTTGGTCATACTGTTATTCTGTGAATGTGAGTATTTTTTTACTTATAGTTTTTTTTATCCTGTAGAATTGACTACAGCAGCTCAGAGTATACATGAGATTGCAGTTCTTTAGTGGGAAAATATTATATCTCATTATTGCAGCAAATATATGTATGTTTGGTTTTGTTTTTTTTTTTAGCCATTTCAAAGGATAGAAAATGAAGTAGAACTACTTGGAGAACATCTTCCTGTAGGAGGTTTTACGTATCCTCCCTCAGCTCATCCACCAACGTTGCCTCCCTCAGCCCCTCTCCAGTTCTTAACTCATGATCCTTTACACCAGGAAGTGTCATTTGGCGTTGTAAGTATTGTTTTACATGCTTTACTCTCAGTCATGCTGTTAGCTGTCTTGCGTTCAAATATGTAGTATATTTTGTCAGAAACTTGCACTTCTTGCAGTTGTGGTCCATTAATGACTACATACTGCAATATTTTAAGTTCATTTTACTCAAGCTAACTATAGCCAGTATTGTTGATATCAGTAAATGATTTCTGATAACATTATCTAGAGAGACAGTGATAGTAGTTACTTTGAAAACATTTGCATGTTGACAAGATTGCTACTATAGAAACTAGTTAGTGTTTAGAAAAGCTGTTGCCATGTATGCTGTTGTTAGTTTGTCATCCGTACTTTGAGTTTCTACAAGTCAGAAAACCAAGAATTTTTAAGAACACTGATTTGTTGGGTTTTTTTTTCTTCCTGGAATGTTTGCGATACACAGACAAGCAGTTGTATAGATCAATTCCACACTACAGGCTATATTATATTACGAAAGTAGTCAGAGTGTTTTTAAGACAACCTTCTGTATGACTGTAGGCAGTTCAACTGCAAGATCATGAAACAGTTAAACATGGTGCAAGATTAAATCTGTGCTGTAATTTGTGTTTCCAGTATCTCTACTATCTCTAGGGTCTTTGCGGTGCACTTTGGTCTGTTGGGTTTGATTTTTTTGTTGTTGTTGAAAAAGCCTTTCCCCTGTGGGTAATGCTTGAAGAAATAATGTTACTCGGTATTTTTTTTAATATTTGACCTGTGCATCAAGTTGTCAGAAAGTTTTAGAAGCACAGTGGTGCTTCAGCCTTTAAATGAAAATGAGACTTTAGAACCTGCAACAACAGAACATAGAGCTAGCTTTTCTTTATTAGTCACCTTGAAATCATGCACCATAGTTAATGTGAATGGTCTTCCCAGGAAATTTTCAGTCACTATGATACACTTTCAAATACACTTACAAAACTTCTGTATGTTGCCTGGATTTTATTACAACTGCTTCAAAGATGTTTGTGAATTTCTAAGTTCAGTCCTTAAAAACAGATAGCAAATAAGTAGTACATTTATGCAGGTTACATGTTATTTTTTCTCTGTGGTGCCTTAATTCTGGGTTGTGTACTGCTGAGGGGTGGAATAAGGGTGTAATCTTGATCTTTTGTAAAGGAATTCTAACTATTTTTAAAATTTTTCCAGTGATTCAAAATGATTTTAAGAAAAGCTTGGTATTCTTTAAACTATCACTAGTGTTCTAGTTATATTAAAATTATAATGGAATGGCTACATCTCTGATTTTCTTTAGGTCAGTTAACTGAAATCTGAGCACAGCACTTTTTAATGATATTCTGGATCACAGAATTCTCAAAGCTGTAAAGCTAGTGTTTACTCTGTCTAGTGTGAGGTCTTTTCTTTCAAGAAAAAGACCCAATTTTTCCACATTGTGTTCATGTTAATATGTAAATCTAATGTAAAACTGTGGCTATCTATTAGGTATATTTATCTTGTAAACTTAAGGGTCTTTAGATTAGATATTGGTGGTGTTGAACTTTTCTGTGTTCAAACATGGAAGAATAAATACTGGTTAATAAAAATTTTGAGTGTTCTTTGTTCCAAAGAAGTAAATGCCTCAAAGCTTTCAAATATTAATGCGATAATGGTTCATCAATTTCAACTTAAAAAATAATAGACACTTCTTGTATCTTAACTATTTCTGGGGGGAAAAAAAGTTATTATTATATGGAAAATTTCTACCATTTGTGTCCCTGTTCTTTTAGGTAAAACAAGGGATTAAAAAAAATAATACTGAAAACTTAAACGTTCAAGTGAAGGGCTTGGCATGCAAATGAAAAACAAAGCCCTGTTTTATCCTTGTCAATTGAAGCTGTAGGCTTGAGAGCCTCTGTAAGCACTGTCCATATGCAGAAATTGTACAAACTTGCTCTACAGATAGCATAGCTTTATTTTCAGTGTAATTGTATGCTGCTGCTGCTTTAATTCCGGATCAGAGATTCTGCTGTAGTGCATAGTGGTGATGCTCCCTACTCTGTAGTAATCTTACACCAATGAAAGAATTTATGAAGAGAACAGCTACAGACCTTTAAGGGGGGTTGCTATTATTGTTTTTTGTTTGTAGTTTTAAAGATTTTTCTTTGTCCTGTGCACAAGCCTGCATAATAGCACTGAGTCTAAAAGCTGAATTGTTACAGAAGACTTTACAAAAGAGACAGTAGTTCAGGTCTTATCTTCTTCCCAAAGCCTCATGCACATGTGAACTATGCAGAAAATGTCTTGCAAGGACTTCTGCTGTGTGTTACTACTTTTTCACGTGGAATGGTGTGATTCCATTACTGACAGGAATTTTAGCTTCAAATTGTTAGGAGAGGTTGAGGCTATTTGAACATAATCAGTGTCCAAAATAGCTGGATTTCTTTAAATGACACTGCATTGAAAGTGGTCTTTGATAATCAGATTTCAGTTTGGTTAGGAAAACCAAATACTGAATCACAGGATAACAAAGTGGTTGAGGTTGGAAAAGGGCCCCTGGAGGTCCTCTGGTCAAATCCTCTGTCCTCAAGCAAGGACACCTAGAACTATTTGTCCAGCACCATGTCCAGGTGGCTTTTGAAGATCTCCAGGGAGGAGACTCTACAAACCTCTCTGGGCAACCTGTTCCAGTGCTCTGTCACCTGCACAGTGAAGAAGTGCTTCTAGATGCGCTCCCGTGTTCCAGATTGTGCCCGTTGCCTCTTGTACTGGCACTGGGCACCACTGAAAAAGAGCCTGGCTCCATCCTCTTTGCACCCTCCCTTCAGGTATTTGTACCTATTGATGAAATTCCCTCCAAGTCCTCTCTTCTCCAGTCTGAACAGCTCTCTCAACCTCTCAACCTCATAGAAGAGGTACTGCAGTCCATCATCTTGGTGGCCCTGTGCTGTACTCTCTCAGTACTTTCCTTTCTCTGTTTTGTACCTGGAAGCCCAGAGCTGGGCGCAAGTACCAGTCCCAAAGGTTTCAGAGGAAGCTTATTTTCTTCTCTCTTGCAGCCTTACCCACCGTTTATGCCTCGAAGACTCACAGGGCGCAGCAGATACAGATCACAGCAGCCAATACCTCCACACCCTTACCATCCTAGTCTACTACCTTATGTGCTGTAAGTTCAAAGTATATTTGCTTCCGTGTAGGTTATTACAAAGTAATGTGAGTTAACCAGTCCTCTCAACAGAGACCTGTAGTTTTTATGGTTGGACTCTAATAGAGAGTAGACAGTTCTGCTGCACCAGATCGGAGAAAAACTTCCATATCTATGTAAAATTTCCAACCTGCTGTGGATGACATATGCACTTGCACAAGGGAAAATACAAGTGCAGTTTTGTCCAACGTAGTTTTGTGCCTGCGGTGTGTCTTTTTTCTGAACTGTGTGCATGAAGATGTTTGAGATAAGTAAATTCAAAACTTAATTCGTGGATGCTTTTATGAATTTAATGATTAAGCTGTAGTGTGAAGTCCTAAGAGTCTTTAATCAAAATAGTTTGGTTTTGTTCTTAACAGAATCATTATATTTTATCCACTTAAAGAAATATTTAAGTCCAGAGCCAAATCCAATCCATCATCAGTACTAGCTTTCCATAATGTGTGATAATCAAGAGGTTCGTTTTCGTAACAGTTCTAAGTCTTATTCTAAGTATCACTTAAGATATGCATGCAGTTTAAAAGGCAGCACTGCAAGGATCAGGAAGTGGCAGAACCAGCTTCTCTCTTGATTCTTTCACTTCAAGCATCAGTTCTTGATTTCAAACATAAGATTTCCATCAGTTCTGAGAATACGTAATTCTGAAAGGGATCAGTAAGATAGCTTTGGCAGTGCCACAGGTTTCTGATATTTCCTTCAGCGAGATGCTGAGCCTTATACTTTGTTTGCTCTCATGGTAGATCAATGTTCCCAGTTCCACCTGCAGTTGGACGAGCTTTCAGCATTGAGCTGGATGTGGAAGATGGAGAGGTAGAAAACTATGAGGTTGGTATGAAAACAACAACTATTTTTAAAGAATTGAATTATAAATTATGTTTTCAGTCTTGTTTCTGGCTTTCAAGAAAGTGTAATAACTGCAAAGACAAAATCCAGAGATCATCTTCTTGTTTGTTTGTAGTACTGGATATTTGAAGTGCTTAGCTTTTTGTCTCATTTCTCTTCCCCAGATTAGTAATCATTAACTAGTTCAGTCTTTGTGTTCTTCATATTACTCTTCTTCTTTTGAATTGTAATTGATTTTAAATGTCAAACAAAAATAAAGCACATTCAAAAGAGAAGTTACTTGAGTAACTACAGAACAGTGTTAATATCACAGGATGAATTGATTTAAGTGTAACAGTTATAAAGCCATTTTAGTGTCTTTTCTTCTTTACCCTCAGGAGGATACATTATTTCACATCTACAGATGCAGAACCATCCTTAATATCCTAGGTACTCATGGGACAGTCCAAGCTGTTGTATCTTTGCTGGTTCTAGGACTGTAGGATTCCCTTGGGCTTCTCTTCAAATACTTTTTCTTTCAAATACTCTTATTTGGCATCTCTTCACCTGTGCTCCTCTGAGTTCTGTGGTAACAGCACATTTGCTAGTTTAACGGTGAGCATTACTGTAGTAACTTCTGTGCTAGTTCTGAAGCATCATCATCTTGTTTTGGAGACTTTGGGCCCTCAGATTGAAAATATTAGAAATGACTGTGATCGTAAATGGTTTGCAGATTTCAGCAACTCTTAATTTTTGTATGCTTTCATTCTCCATCAAGCTTGTTCTGGTATTTTTTCACTAAAAAAAATAGACGGAGTGTAAGTTATATGTGACAGAGAGCAATTAATTGCATGACTCCTCATTGCTGTTTGACTCATAGAAAAAGGAGCATAGAAGTTCAAAAAAAAGTACTTAAACCTCAATGGTATGAATTCATTTTTGAGATTGATGATAAAATCTCCACCTCTCAATTGATCTAGCCCAAGGTGTGGAGTGGGAATCAGAATTTGTCCCCTGAACTCTTGTGTTTCTCTCACAGAACCAGACTCACGGTGTATCAGTAGGAAGTAAATGTGTTGACTTATTTTCTGCTTACCCCCACTATTAATTTTATAGTGGGATGAAGTGGATCTTACAGAAACGACGTACATACCGACCTGTGTATGCAAGCATAGGAACAGTTTGAAGTTTCATTCTGTATTTTGAAATCCCAAAGAAATACCCTGCGTAATTCAGAAAGATGTTTGGAAGAGGAGGATGCACAAATCTTGCTATTGAATCTTATTTTATAGGGGAGAGCTAAGCTTCTAAACATTTATTTATGAAGGGTGGTTTGTGTGCCAGGTTATATAGTGCTGTGTAACAGCATCTCCACATCTCATGGAACCAGAATTTGTTTAAGCAGCGCATTTTTAAATGTCTGATGTCCATGTTTTGCAGGCCCTGCTGAATTTGGCAGAACGCCTGGGAGAAGCCAAACCACGAGGACTGACGAAGGCAGACATTGAACAACTCCCATCCTATAGGTTCAATCCAAACAACCACCAGTCAGAGCAGACACTGTAAGTACACATCTCTCTTTCAAAATTACATCATTTATTTGGCTGTATTTTCATTTCTTTGGACTGCACCCTCCGCTGCACTATAGGAACTAAAAGCAGTGATTATCAGTAAACAGTTTTATTAATTAAAGACAGAACTCATTTAGTATTCTCAGTTTACATCATGCACTGCTCATCCTCAAACACGAACACAGGTAACTGTTGTAACTGCTGCGATGCTGCAGTTGTATCAGCAAGATTGTGTGTGACATATATGTTTGGTGTTCTTAAATAGCAGATACATTTGAACTTTGCTGTCTTTTTTAGGTGCGTGGTGTGCATGTGTGATTTTGAGTCAAGGCAGCTACTTAGAGTCTTACCCTGTAACCACGAGTTCCATGCCAAGTGTGTTGATAAATGGCTTAAGGTAAAAAAATAAAGTTTTAGAGGGAATTCATTATGTATGGATTTTGAGGTGGGATGGTTATTGTTTTGGGATTTGGTTATTTTGCTGTTCTTCATTTCCTCTTATTTCACTTTTGTCCAATTTTAGAGTAGAAATGCCAGCAGACTTGAGAGCACTATGTAGCTATGTTATTTTTTTTAATGATTGATTCAGTATGTTTCTTTACAATCCTTGGCATAAGGAAAAAGGAACATAGAGAGAATAGTTTTCATGGTCAGATCTGTCTGTTTTCCATTTCCACAAAACAATGGAATTCAACTGTGAATTCAGCTTTAAATTCACAAATACACAAATCAAAAAAGAAATGATATGGTAGCATAAGAAGTACAAATTAGAGCTTCTCTGTTGACAGTGAATTTGTTTTCAATATCGTGTAGCAAAGAGTAGATCATACTTCCTTCCTGTTTTGCTGTCAGTGTTAGGTTTTGAGGCACATCAAATATGTTCTGTGTGTGTTTGAGTTAATACATACATATTTATGTGAATGTAATATATGCCAGTAAGATTTAACCTGTAATTATGGTTTTACGTTATTAAAATGTGATCTTTCAAAACAACTTGAGGAGAAATGAAAGGATCTAGAAGCTGGATAGCTCAGTAAGGTGACAGAATATAGGAACTAGGCATGAAGAACAGGAGATGTAAATAAGTGGATGACAGCACACAGAACGTCTCTACAAATTGCATTAGCCACACGTATTGCCAACAAGGTGTGGATTCCTGTCTTGTTGCACCTTTTTTTCTGTGTTTTATTCTCTTCAGCTTTAATTTAATCTGTGTGCACAAAATTGAAACTGCGATGATTGTGTTAAAAAAATATACTGGAAACAGTCTGTGGAGAGACATATAAATGCAGTCTGCTGGAAAAAGAAATTAAAAAGACCTTGGCTGTTTAGTTCATAGCAGCAAGAAAATGCCTATCTTTGGCATACACTGAAATATTTGTGCAAAGAATGAAAAATCAAATTAATACTGACAGCATTCTTTCAGCTATCTTTTGGTAGAACTATTGTCCTTTAGTATTTGAATCCACATACATACATGACAACCAGCAAGAGAAGTACAAACATCTAGTCGTTTTATTTTCAGATTTAGTAAATAGAATAATCATAATAAAGAAAAACTAAAGAAGATGTAGGCTGTTGAAAGTGGCTTTCTTCACTGTCCCCTATCTCGTGCTCAGGAAGTGTTCGCACTAGATTCGTAAAACCTTTTTGATGCATAAAACTTCTTAAATGGTTTATGCAGTTGACAAAGTAACCACAGATAGTACTCAGTTTATTTTGTGGAAAAAATACATTTTTTCATTGGACTTCACACAGCCTTTGATACGGAGGACTTTGTAAGCTCATCTACATTTAATCACATAGATTTTAAAGAGAAAGCTCTTCCCAGGCTGTTAGTGCAGAAAACGTGCATCTCATGCAGGGAGCCACTGATCTGCAGATTACTAAGAGTTGGGAAAATACAGCAGGGAAGTATTAATGCATGCTTGTCATGTTCCTTGTGCTCTTTGTTATGTGTTTTTGGTCGCAAGAGTCAGGCAGTTAGATGAATCTTTTTTGGGACTCAGTGTGGCAGTTCTGAAGTTGCATTCAGTACTTTGAGTTGGTAGTGAACTAGCAATTGAATTCAGATCAGCAAACTAAAAAAATCCCAGAACCTATTTTAGCCTTTATTTTACAATCTTAAATGTTCTGTATTAATGGTAAAACTATTATGACCTAATCCAGATGCCTCTCCCAAGTTAGGAACCACTTATTTTCAAGTAGTTCTGAGTGTGGTATAGTCTAACTTATCAGAGAAAAAGGTTGTAACCTTAAGCATCAGCTTAAGCAGAATGAGATGAAAGGTGTGCAATGTAAACTTTAGGGGGGGGTGCAGCTGCATCCACCAAAAATGGCTTGTATTAGCCTAACACGTCTAGCTCATTTTGCATCCAATTTTAAGACAAGGATAAAGCATCGTAAAAGCATTGTTGCTAAATCAGTCTGTTTATACCACATAGATTTAGTTGCACTATAGGAAGATACTGTGTAAAATAAAGATTATTTTGCTCTGCAAATGACAGAGCAAATGACCTGTATAACTTCAGCCTATTTTAGCTAAAGCCTGTACCTACAGTTAAAGCAGCCACCAACTGGAAGTGAGGGCAGCTACAGGATATTGTGGCTTACAACTTTTTGTTTTTGTCCATTTCCTTATGCATGTATTTTATACGTTGAGAATATAGATGTGTTCATGTCCATGTAATTCACAACATCCAATCAATATCATACTGATAAATACGCAAGAAAAATAATACTTTTAGCTTTTAGTACGTCAAACCTAAAAAAGCCACCTCCCAAAAAATCCAAACCCTAGAAATATCAGGAGTCATGTTAAAGAGTGATGTTTCGTGCTATGTTGGTATGTACTTAATTGTTTATCTTGCAGTTATCGCTTGAGTCATTAATTCATTGAATTTTGAAGAACTTGCCAATTATTTTAAAAATTACATAAGCTGAACTGTATGTAGAATAATGCAAAGTAGCAACCAAGTGATGGTATTGTTCTCAAGTAACTGCAGAACTGCAGGAGAGAGAGCAAGAAATAATCAATGATTCTCTAGCCGTTCTTTATAGAAACTATGAAATTATTAAATGCAACATAAACTGTATATCATTAATAACAGAAGTAATAGGAAAAATATTATTCATTTTAATTATTTTATTAAGAAATGCTTCTTAGTAATGGCATGCTACTTTCATTGACATTTACGATTCATACTTGAAATGTGTGGCAGTGATTTCTGTGTTGGGATGGGGGGAAGCCATGTTTTCTATTGCTGTGAGTTTTGTGTTCATTGAAAAGTTTGGAAAACTTGGAGCTGAGGGTGGTTGGATTATTTTGTAGTTGTGGGCATTGTGAACTAGAGAGTCTGGGACAGGAAGGAGTTACTCTCCCTCTCCTCTTGCAAAGTAAATGTTGTGTCATAAAAAATGTGACACATGTTGTTTCTGCTGTTTATCGTTGCTTTTTTCATTTGAAATTATGTCTTTACAAAGAGGAAGAGAACCCAAAAATACTCCCGGTAGCTCAAGAAATGTTACCTTTCTTTTATCTGTCCTTTTTAAGGAAGCTGTAGAAAGTTGATGGATATGTATTTTCAGTGAGCGCTTTAACGAAGGGCTAAAGTCAGGCCTCCTTTTCTGTGTGTTATTACCTGGGCTTTGAATTTTAAAACCTATTTAATCAGATCATCTCCCTTCTTTTCTTTTTTACTGAAATCCCTTCTGTTTTTCACTGCTCTGCCTTTAGCTTTTACCAACTCTGTTCAATGAGTTTCTTTAAGAATAACTGGATAAAGAGAGCATGAAGAGACGTGATCACTGATCAGCACAGCTTGTGGCAACATGGCACCTTTGTTTAATAGTTTAGGGCATTTATTGCCAGTCCAAAGTGACTTGCTTGATTTTGATGGGTTCCACTGAACACAGAGTACCCCTTCCTATTTGCTCCCTTCTGATTGCAGCTTACAGTAACAGCATATCTACATTATTATAACCACTGCACTTAGATAAAAGCCCAGTTCACTGCATTTCTTTTATCTATTTAATATTAAAAAGCCTCTTTTTTTTTTTTTTTTTTTGTAAACGCAGTTATGAATTGACAGACTTAAAACTCTGAAGTAACAAAGTGGATGAATGCACCTTGTCATTTCTTGCTTTGGAGTAGTCTTGAGCTTTGAAAGTAGCAGCATTGTTATCACAGATGTTCCATGTCATACACAAGTGTTTGTCATTACAGTAAACCCTTTTTTGTTTCTGGTTTTGCAGGCAAATCGTACCTGCCCAATTTGCAGAGCTGATGCTTCAGAAGTGCATCGTGATTAGAGTGACCAATCTAAGAGCACAAATCTGGTTTGGGTGTTCCTGGTCATGTGTATATATGAACTATCTATTGAACTTACCCATGTGGCTTCCAGCCTTTTCCTTTACACAAAAGGGTCAGTGGACCTTACTTTGCACTGTGTGAACTTAATCAATTATAAAGCTTATAACTAGTCTTCACATCTACGGGATTGTTATACTAACAGTGTGATTGGAACTCCAAAGATTTTTTTCTTTAGCTTAATTTTGTGTGTGCACTAACATTCCCTGGTTTTTGTGTGATCATTCTGAGTGTTGCTGCGAGATTACTGTGGACGTGATCTTTTAGCATGTGCTTTTATAAAAAAGAAAAAAAGAAAAAAAAAAAAAAGTGGTAGCTCCAAACAGTATAGCAATCTACCTTATATAGAGCCTTCAGATACTGTGAGTGGGAATGAGTGGTGTGAATGTTGGCTTGTGAGAGGATGGGTGAAGTGTGCTTGGGAATGAGTGTGCATGTGTGTTTGAGAACCTGTATACCAGCATGTGCTGAGAACGTATGTGTGTAGTATTAATTATGCTGCAATGTATAATCTTGTGTGTTATTTAAACAGTACTAGTACTGTACACTGGTTCCTTTCCTTGTGTTTGCAGTTGCACACAAATACAATGGGTGCAGCAATTACAGACATTTAGTATTTCCTCCCCAATGTACTTACAGGTACTTACCTGTCTACCTGCTATTCAAACAAGCTGTTATGCTACCCTTTACTCGGAGGCTTTAATGCGTACCACTAAAGGGGTCATTGATTGTTCATAGTTGAGTAATGTCGGGTTTTAGCATAAGTTACAGAGTTCAGATTTTTACTTTGCTTATTTACAAGTTATTTTATCAATGTAAAGTTGCAATATCACACAAATCGTTTAGCAATATTAACATTTCCAATTGGTAATTTCAGAATCAACATGTTCCTGTTCTCCTTTTCAATTTTTCTAGTTGGGCTATAATTGCATTCAGTTGATTTGACATTAGAGCTGAGTTCTGAAGATGCTGCAGTTATGCACTTCTTTCATGAAAGGAAGCAGAAAGGATACTGAGGGTCTTGTGCAACAGCCCTTCATTTTTTGCCATTGTGCTTGCTAAATAGATAATCCTCTAGCTTACAAGCATTGGCTTTAATCATACACATTCTTTGTCATTTACAAAGGAGTTTGTATACAGTTAAAATAACTTGTAAGAGGTTACAATTTTATTCCTGCTACTTCATGAATAAAATAAAATTTCTAGCATTTTCTCAGAGAAGTAGAACTTCTGGTTTTTTGTTGTATCACAAAAGAGGGTGGTTTTTGGTCACTCATTGCAGAATTCAGTTGCCCCGATGCTGCTTCTTGTCCCTCATTATTTTCATGATGAGTGTAATGTGAAGGAGGAACTCCCTTGGTTTTTGCAATTGAGTTTCCAGAAGACTCTACCGCAGTACGAAACGGGAGCACCTTCTGAACAAAGTGCTGTTAAACAGGAGGTAGCTTCTATCCAACTGCTTTCTTAATAGTCTTTTCTTTGTGCTTTTTTTTTTTAAAAAAAAAAAGTAGCTCCCTTTCCAACGTTTCAGACTGTTAGCATCTTCAGCACGTTCCTCCAAAATACTAACGTCCACCTATGCCATAGTTATTCAGAGGATGCACTTCTCACATCAGATTGCTTCTCCTGAATTGTCATTACTTCAGTTGCAGCAGCACAAGTGGCACAGTTAGCAATATTGCTGCAGCTTGCTGCCAGTCTCAGCTTTAAGTTGATTCTCTGTCATTTCTGATGCTTTTGTATGCTGCTATGCTTTAGTATCAATTATAATTCCAGTGTTACATGTTCTCCACGCTGTTTGCCCTCTTTCAGTGTTCTACAGACCAATCACAGCTGATGGTGCAGATGATATAAAAGCACAATTTTGCCCTATGTCAGATGCTCTTGCCTCCATTTGTGTAGTTACACAGGTAGTTCTCAGAAACGCTGAGTCTTTCCATTCCTACTCATATGTAAGAACACTAAACAAATGATCAAAGTACTAAAATTCCTCCTCTCTTCCAGAGGAGTTAGAATAATCTTTCACAATAACACCTGGCAGGTTAAAGTACATATAGCGAAATTTATTTTTTTAACAAATGAAATCATCTTGTTTAAAAAACATACCATGTGTCTTACAAAACTTAGGCTCTTTTATATAGCTGCAAAAGAAAACTTTCGATGCGTGCAAGTTTAACCGTAACTAACGCTATGTTTGATATTCAGTTTGAAGCATGGGAAGAGGGCACTTCTCTAAGCATTCACATTCTTCAGAAGCCAAGGGAAAGTCACCCTTTTTCTGGAATTGAGAAATCCTGATGTGTGAAGTCCCTTTCCCCAGTGGAACTCTGTGAGGCACTGGGAGACTGAGGAGTTGGAGGATCTAACTGGGTCAAATCCTGAAATGATTTGTTGCACTCTTATGGCTTGTCTCTTCTGAAATGGTTCATTTGTTTGCATGGGTCTCTTGCAGATGTGTGTGGACTTGCTTCCTGTGGGTAGTGTGTGTAAACAGCACACGTGCACATGTTCTGGATCAGCTCAGATGATCCACAGCCGATCTCGGTTGTGGCTATTGATGGGGATTCGTGCTGAG
Organism: Tympanuchus pallidicinctus; assembly: GCF_026119805.1. Classification (NCBI taxonomy): domain Eukaryota; kingdom Metazoa; phylum Chordata; class Aves; order Galliformes; family Phasianidae; genus Tympanuchus; species Tympanuchus pallidicinctus. The sequence continues at coordinate 30,420,982 of NW_026294758.1, forward strand.
CTGCTCACTGCCATGTGTTCTGTACATTTGTGTGTAACTTCTCAGCCTGCCGTGGTGCCAGGCAGCACCAGCATCCAGCAAGATGTTTTTTATGTTCCTTCCCTTCCTGACTTCACCTGTCCCCTTTTCCTAAACAGTCCATAAGACATTTGCTTTATCATATTGGCACTGCTGTGGCTTTGGCATTAACTGCCAATTAAATTTGAAGTTTAAGGGGATATCAAGGCCTACAGATAATTCCAATGTCTCATTTTGTGACTTTCTTTACAAAAAAAGAAAAAAGTAAGTCTTTTGTTGTATACTGTTTTATATGGGCTCTTGAATGTGATTTCACAGCTGTTAACACATCATGTAGTACCTGGGATGGGATTTACCAACCTTTTTTTTTGTTGTTGTTTTACTTACAGAAAACACATTTTTGACTGAGTTATCTTTGGGCCTTTTTAGAAGCTGTGTTTTTTTCGTTTTGTTTTTTTCCTTTGGTACATTGTTACCTCATTTTGCTACTTGTATTTCAGATCTATTAATGGTTCTGAAAGCTTGTGACTTCTGTTGGAATCATTTTTGTCAGTTGTTTTCTTTAAATCATACTCTTTTGAATCAATTAATATGTAGTTTTAAATGTATTATAAATATCTGTAACCAAATCATTTGAAGGCTTGATAAATTTTTAACAAAATTTGTACATTTTTTATGAGAGTTACTAGTAATGCTTTACTACGTAGTGCAATGAAGTTTTATTTTTAATCCCTGTGCCCAATTTTGGAGTTGAGAAAGTTGTTCAGTAATAAATGTATGATGTTCACTTACACAAGTTTGTCTTGTTCTTCTTTGTGCCTTGTTTCCTTTCACTGCTCCCCCTATTTCTGTGCATTGTCATACGACTAACTTCAGATATTGGCAGCATCACAGTCGTGGTGCTGGGGGAAGGTTTGCCTTCTAAGCTGTAGTGCATGCAGTCATAAAATAACTTAGTTTGGAAAATCGTCAAATCCGTCCTCCACCCAACATTACGAGTCCATCACTAAACCATTTCCCTAAGCCCCACATGCACACGTCTCTTAGATACCTCCAGCACAATGTGGGCTTTTGAAAAAATGGGCAGACATATGACAGGAAGAGAAGCAGCCCTTGGGCAGCATTTGGGGTGTTTGAAGCTCCTGAGCGTGTGGGAGATAGGCACAGAAAGCACTTGTCAGGTGGCAGGCCATCTCTTCGCTGTCAGACTCGCAGATTTCCTGCCTGTGATTCTTGATAGTCGAGTTTAGCTGTCCCAATTACAACCAAATTCAAAATTTGTACGGCTTGATCTTGAATACCAAGCCAAATTCTGGCCATTCTATAAATCCATGAGTCCATGTTGCTTGTAACCCAGTAGTTATCCTTAATTTTGGTCAGCAGTGAAATGCTTTTCCCCCACATCTCTTCCCTTGCATCCTGGGAATACATACAGCTCTTAAATCCTTCAAAAAAAAAAGTGTTTATGATCGTAAGTCTTGCTTCCCAAGAATATCTTCGTACTTTTCTGCAAGCAGTCTGTTCACTTGTTCTGAGCTAACTGGTTCACATGGCCTCAGTAACTACTTATGAGTTGAGTCCAATCATCTTTGCAGGTAGAAGAAAGATAACAGGAAAGCACTGATAAAGAAGCTGCTGTACCCTATCTCACCCATGCAGGGATGGAATAGGCAGGATAGCAGGCTGAGTATATGTCTGCTATGTCTTACACATTCTGTGATTCTGTGCGTTTTTGCCTCCTTGGTGCACATTACCACTGTCAAAACAGTGTAACCCAGGGTTTAACATCTTTATTCTTCCTCTAACAAGGACAGGAAAAACAAGGGCTTTAGCAGCCAGTTTTGGTTGTTATCAAAGCTGGGGTTGTTGTTATCAAAGCACTGGGGTAGTACTCTGCAAGGCTTTATCAAGCGCTTTCTCAAACCGGAGGCACTGATTGCATAGTAACATTTGCAGGTCTCAAGTGCTGATTTTGTCAGAGGTGCTTTCCTTCTAGCACCAGCCCGCTTGCTGGCTTTCCACTGCTTCACCCTAGCTTTTGGATGATAGGTAGGATTCCAGAGATCTACAAACTTTCCAAAACAAGCTTAAGTTTAAGCTTCCCTTCTGTAGTTAAGAGCAGCTTTCTGGCATCTGCCATCACCAAGTGATGCTGCAGTGCCATCACAAAGGGCAAACTGATGAAGGGGTTGTAAGAGGAAGGTGGAGAAAGAAGAAAAGTTTGTCCTTCTGATCCAATAAGGTAGAGTTTATGGTCTGTTCTTGCACAAGGTTTCTGCTGAATTACATCAGTGTACTCAAAAAGCCTAGTTGCACCTTTTTGTGTGTCTGCTTTATAAAACGTGGAGAAATTACCATGCTACAGAAGTATGATTCTTGGACAGAAGAATCAGCAAATATGTGAAGGTGCCCCTTCCTCATAATTTGGGATATGTGGACTGGATTCTTAGGGAAAACAAAATATCATTTGCAAAGAGATGAAAGAGATGATCTCAATCATGGCAAAATTTGCACTAGAAACTAGAAGAGCATCTGTGAGCTTGGATACCTGCAAGGCCATGTCTGCAGTCCCCAGACAGTGGCTGTTTTGCCCATGCAAAGGATGTTCCAAGAGTATCAGTGGTTTGCCCAGAGCCCCTTAGCCTGCCCATAGATTCTTTTTCTGACCCTTCTTCGCCTTACCACATCCCTTATGTCACAGCACTTCACTTTTTTCCTCAGTCTGTGAAGCAATTGACCTAGCTCACACCGCTTTACCTCTTCACCTGAGTTTTCTGGCATTCCTGGAGTTTAGCTGACAATTTCTGTCATTCATTTTGGGTAAGTCGCACCACCATCTTCAGATTCTGCATCCCTTGTGTATTCTTGTGACCCTTTTCTTCTGTGTTCCACCTACTGACCGCTGCTGGAATCTTCCTTCCCCAACAGCTCCCTTCGCGGTGCAAACAACCCCACGACCTCCAGCTGTGCCATCTTTTTGCATCTGATTGGCGTTCTTTCCTTGTCCATAGTGCATATCAGCTGATTTAGGAATGATGGTACGCTTGAAAGCAGATGGAGTTCCCTATTCCTTATCTATACTCTAAAGATGGCCTTGTATAATCAGGGACACTGGCACAGCTGTAGATTTTGTCCAATTCCCTTTGCTAACTTGGTAGGTTTTGATTTATGTAAGAATATGAGGAACTTCCCCTGTCAGCTGCCGCATCCACAAAGCACTGTGCTTTATCAGACATGCAACAGACTCTGTTATCAGTTCTAAAAAGCCGTGTTCTGCCTAACAGCCTTCCTGTGCAGGGTTTGCATGGATTGCGCTATGCCACTCACAACCTGCTATGTTTTGCAATGCAGCTTCCCTTTTCTCTGAACGAACTTGTGAACCATTATCCTCCTGGTACCCAGGACCAAATTTAGCATTTTTAAATTTAGTATTTTTATTATTTTTTGTTTTGGAATGAAGAGCTGATTAACAGCTTGGAGAGAAAAAGTGCCTCCACGGCACCACAAGGGAAGTCCAGCCATTAAAGGTGTGTTAACTATGCAGAGGCCCATCAGGGACAGTGAAGGCCAATGGTATGTAATAAGCATCAGATGAGCAGCATCAAGTTGTCTGGGTGCTGTCATGTTGACTTCTGAGCTGTTAAACCTTTCCTCAAAGTTCCACTTAGCAAACTGGAGTACTAAGGCCCCAAACCAAAGCTGACCTCCAGATGAACCTCACAACCACAACAAGCATTATATAATATTAGTGTCTGATCATTGGCAAGATATGTAGCTTAGGTAGAACATTTTCAGAGTGTATTAACCTTTCCTTGTTCAGAAGCTTGGTGTCAAGGCCTACAAGTACACAAACATTCCCTGATTCCTCTTTGAGCTCTGACCAGGCCTAAGATGGAATTCAAAAGGAGAATGAAACCAAATTTCACCTCCCTTTAAGTTATGTAAGTTTGTTTATTCAGCAACATAAGAGCTGGACCTGCTTGCAGCGACATTGGAGGCCTCACCTCCGAGTGGACGCACTGTGTAGGAACTCTCAGTTTCCAGGAAATGTTCTCCAAATCCTCACTGCAGCAGAGGCTCTCCAGAAGCTGCAGATCTGGATGATGGAGAAGAATGAAGGCAATTGGTGATGTTTCTTAATCGCTGTTGTTAGTTTTGTGCAGCAATGATTACGTGCATCACCTTGCTTTGTTTTATTCCTGCTATATTATTTCAGTTATTATTTTATTGCTCTAAACGTAAGTAAAGATAAATTCACTTATTTAATGAATTTATCTCACTTTGCCCTGTCCACTGGCAAAACACACACATAATTCCATGTGTGCCACCAGCTACAGACGGCCCCGCAGCAGCTCATTTTACTGCAGTAATAGCAGTGAAAGAAGATGCAGTGTCTGATGGACACAGTGAGCATTCTTCCCACAGCGAGGTTTACCAAAAATGCTCAGTCACTGCGTTCACCAGCCCAGTCTGGCTGCCTGTGAGTGCTCTGAGAGACAGCAGGCACACTACAAGATTTTTCTCAGTGTTTCCAGCATTTTGTGCACACATTTCTCTCTCACAGCATTCCTATTTTTTTCCTCATACACTGACTTCATATGTGACTCATTGACATTTTGCATTCATACATGCAAGCAATTTTCCTACTGGCCTATTCAGCTGCATTTGTACTCCTTTATTTTATTCATAAATCAATAATTCATAAATCATGTGCAACAACAACTGTGCTTAAGCCTGCAGGAATGTCCACCAACTAGATTTCCCAGACCACAGATTTCCTGATTTACTTAGTTATGTGGACTTGATACTACAAAGGATCTTTTTAAAGTGGTGATGATACAGCAAACAACTGATGAAAATCAAGGATAGGGCCAATCACGGACATCAGCCTGTCCTGAAGTCATGGTGATGTCTGCTGCCGTGGCCTTGGGAGGGCAGCACTGGGTCAGCAGTGTTACCCGAAATGTCAAACTGGCTTACTCACGTCACCATTCATTAAAGTCTTTTGTTATTAGTAACGTAGAATCATTAAGGTTGGAAATGACTTCTGGAATCACCAAATTCAGCCTTCAGCCCATTCCCACCGTGCCCACTGACCACGTCCCTCAGTGCCACAAGCATCCACACGGTTCTTGAACACCTGCAGTTATAATGACTCCACCACTTCCCTGGGCAGCCTGTAACGTTGCTATTTGAATAGCTCTGCTAAGATGCCTCCAGACGGAAAAAACAATGACTTTCAGCACTGGCATTACTTTTGTTTTTGCTGCTGTTCCTCCTGTGTGCCAGAATGCAGTGGGTACTAGGGGAGCATGTTTTAGAGTGTATGCTCTTTAGCTTAAAGTACGTTGCTTTGGTCTGGACAGCATCCCCACAGCCTGGAGAGCACCCAGCTGGAAGCAGCGGGAGTCCAAGTGGGCCTGGGGTCACGTTACTGGTGAGAAATTAGGTGAAAACCAAGATCGCTTTGATTTGAGTCAGGGCTATCTCACATGCTGTTCCCTTGCACAGTATTAAGGGGCAAAATCAAGCTCTTTTCAGGTACAGGAGCTGGGTAAAACGCTTTCCAAAAGACAGGTTATGCAGCCTGAAGAAATACACTCACCAAAACAGGTTTGCTGTGGTCTGGAGGATGTTTGTTTCATTGGAGAGGGGGATGTGGGGAGAGAAGTTAGGCAATTCAGAGCTTATTTGAGTAGCAGGAATTCAGGCCATCATGCAATCTTTTCAATAAACAAAGGTAAGTGCTCCATTTAAGAGCTGAGACCAACAAGTGAAATGAGAAGGACCTGTGCTCAAAACAAGGAAACAAAATGTATTTCAAGCATCAGGCTACGATACAAAATTATATACATGGCATAATGTTTGTTGGCTTACCATCTTAAAAACAAACAAGTAAATGAATGAAAAGTAAGAGCTGCAATAGTTTTGCATAGTGATTTAGAAAGCGTTTATTTTAAAGTTCATAAAACTGTAATAATTAAGGTCATAATTGTGTGTACTGGTGCTTATAAAGCACATGTTTTTACAGTAACTCTTTTACAGTAGCTCTCTTATATCTTGCTTTTACTCTTCATGTGAAACAAAAGAGGATTACAAACAGGGCTAACAACATTATTTATACAAAGGCTTACAAATAAGATGCCCTTGCTCACAGACTTGTGCAGAAGCTTGCAGATTCCTATCCAGTTGGTGTCTGTACATCCTCACCAAACAAGATTTTAGTTATGAAGGTCTATCAGCAATTTGAACTTACAAACTTTGGACATGCTTAGCAAATTCAGTAGTGTAATTAACTTCTCCTCCCTGGGCTGCATGAAGTCAGAGTTAATTAATTACACATGTGACACATGATACGAGAGAGGGTCACATACAAGGGAGAACGTATATTGGGTGGACCAGAAAGTCTGTAACCTCAATACTTCAGCCAGTGAGGAAGCGAGGAGAAACAACACTGTCGAGGGGTAGGGATAAAGGGGGGTGCTCCGATCCCTGATACTTTGAGAAGTATGGGGGGAGAGAGAGTTGGAGACTGCCCTCTGTCTCTACTTGGAGTAAAGATTATTGAGGAAGATATTCAGGCAAAATTTTCCCAATGTTGTACAATTATGACCTGCTTTTGACTATAGGCCTCACCTATTCTGTGTACAGAAGATTGTTAGTACTCTTCAGCAACTCTTTCCACCTTAGTCTATTCTGACATGGAGAGCCAGCAGCATTTGGAGGATGTATGATTTCATTACACGAATGAATTTGTCTGGTCCTATATTCTTATGTAAGACATGATGCAATATTATTTTCCTCCCATGGACCAAGGCCAAATTCAAAAAATGTATTTTCTACTGATGGCCATTCATCTTCCTCTGCTAGGACAGCATGAACAGATTCAAGGAGATAAACTGGGACAAGAGTTTGCACAACCTGGAAGCAAATGTTTGCTCTTTTTTTCAGTAAGACTTCAAGGTAGAGGACCATCAGTCTGCAAAAAAAGGTGCAAAGCTGTTAAGAACTGCAGAGGATGTTGTCTTGTCTTCACCAAATAGCAGCATCCATATGAAAATGTCAGCTTTGCTCATGGATGATTGCTCATTCATTCGTGTACTTAAGAATTCTATCACCGGGCCATTTATCTGAATTCTTGATGGGGTGTCTGATTCAACAAGTGAGAGGTGTTAGCATGACATTTGATCTATGTCTGCAATGTACGAAGTCATTAACTATACACAGAAAGACAGAAAATCATATAACTTCTGTAGCGCTTAACATTTACTGAGTAGTACAAATAGTATGCCTGTGAAATGCATGGAGGATGCTAAACAAACATTTGTTACAATAGTGTATGTGTAGGTCATGCAATTCTGCACTCTTTTTTGTCTTATTTGCTCAAGAAGTCAAGTTTCATATTATATTAATACAAGAATAGCAAAACAAATGCAGAATTGCTGTATAACTTAAGTCAAACCCAAGGCATGGGGGCAGGGTGAAGGACCAGGTACTCAAGCCTTCAGGCAAACCAGAGATCAGTGTGGAGATGGTTAACCACTGGTATCAGCCAGAGGAAGCAGGATGCTCTTTTGCAAGGACTCCATGTCTGAAGTGGAAGTATAATCTGTCTTAATCCTTAAAGAGCAGATGATTACCTGGGTGTCCTGGTGGACGACAGGTTGGCCATGAGCCAGCTGTGTGCTCTTGTGGTCAAGAAGGCCAATGGCATCCTGGGGTGCATTAAAAAGAGCGTGGCCAGCAGGTCGAGGGAGGTGATCCTCTCCCTCTACTCTGCCCTGGTAAGACCTCATCTGGAGTACTGCGTCCAGTTCTGGGCTCCCCAGTACAAAAAGACAGGGATCTCTTGGAAAGAGTCCAGTGGAGGGCCACGAAGATGGTGAAGGGCCTGGAGCACCTCTCCTATGGCTGAGTGATCTAGGTCTGTTCAGCCTTGAGAAAAGAAGACTGAGAGGGGACCTGATCCAGGTCTGTAAGTATCTAAGGTGTGGGGGGCAGAATGGCGAGGCCGGCCTCTTTTCAGTGGTGAGTGGAGACAGGACAAGGGGAAACGGCTGGAAACTGCAGCACAAATGTGCGCAAGAACTTCTTTACAGTGAGGTGACGGAGCACTGGAACAGGCTGCCCAGGGGAGTTGTGGAGTCTCCTTCTCTGGAGATGTTCAAGACCTGCCTGGATGCCTACCTGTGCGACCTGCTGTAGGGAACCTGCTTTGGCAGGGGGGTTGGGCTTGATGATCTCTGGAGGTCCCTTCCAACCCCTACTATTCTGTGACTCTGTGATTCTGTGATTCTGTGTGATCTGCTTTGGTATCTGAAGTTTAACGTATAGATGAGATTTGCTCATGTTGACTGCAGACCATGTTCCTTGAGAACCAGTGTACTGTAGACCTCTGGGCTGCAGGCCTTCCTGGGTACTGCTCCAGAGGTGAGATCCTGCAATGGACCTCTCCAAAATGAGCCCAAACTTTGCATTCAATTAATTTTGCAGTAACTGATGCCATGGGGAATCTTAGTATCCAGTGCCTTATTACATTACATCCCTGACCTCCAGAAACACACCGTCTGTAATGGTTTGAGTTTGAATAAATTCAAGAGGATCTATATGAAAACCTGACTTGGGCAGGAGGGAACCATTCCTCCATATGGCTGGCCTAAGTATAAGCAGCTGTGGTGAAAGATGTGGGAAATGTTGCTGTTAGGCGGACAGTTGGACTGGATGATCTTAGAGATCTCTTCCAACTATGATGATTCTATGATTATAATAAGTTAAAAAGAACTCCTACTTTCACTTGCTTCCTTAATGAATATGTTAAAACACAAAGAGCATTCAGTGCCAGTAAAAACAAGAACTTCCAAGCTTGATTTCTGTTTCAGGAAAATGAAACTTGAACATGAAAATGTAGCTGCTGCAGCAATTTTAAGACACTTCCAAATCTGTTGTAAAGTTAGGTTACTTAAAATATGCAGACATATGAAAAAGATGCCAGACAGCTCACTGGCCTGGAATGAACAGTGATTAAAACTTTGTGCATCCCCCATCTCCCAGATGGTTAATGATGAAGAAGAAGAAAACAAAAGAAATTCTGATTCTGCAGGAAGAATTGTTTTCCTTTTCACGTCTGAGGAAGGGCAACTATTACTGACGGCACACTAGTTTGATACAGAATTTTTTTCTTCACCTTGCTGAAGACCCACTCTGTGTGGCAGGGACTCACCACTGTTTGATATCTACAGATGTTGCCTATCTGCCTCTTCAAACTGCAGTCCTCAATGCCTTCGCCAAAGTAGTGTTCTCGTTCTTTTGCATAAGGCTGCAAAAAAAATCATAGGATCACTGAGGCTGGAAAGGTCTCTAAGATCATCAAGTCCAACCACCAGCCTCCGAGCCACATCCACATAGTTCTTGAACACCCCCAGGGAGTGCCTGAAGCACGAGTCCTGTTTCAACAGGGCTCTTCCAAGCAGAAGAACAAACTGGGAGCTACATGCAGGCTCCTCCTGCTCCTGCAGCTCCTCACAGCCATAGTGCAACAGTGTTCACTGAACACCCATGGTGTTCAGCAGCAAAGAACGGGGGTGAAAGTACAGCATGTGGTGTCAGCACCTGGCCAACCTCTGCTGTTTGTGCAAACATTTCAGTTTTATTGTAGCTTGCTCCTCAAAACTCATAAATGAAGACCATCAAAAAGCTGAGAGAGCCTAGCTCAAAAGGTTCCTTTATGAAAGTGATCCGTGACATGGAAATAGTGCGCCAGATACTCCTAACCTGCAAGTTGAAATGCTGCAAGGCATGCACTTCAGGCACATCCTTGGCCAAAATGAGGACAGGGAGAGCAGAGGGTGGAATACTGCACACAGAGCAGTGCCATCAGGTGTGCAAAGTCCAGGCAGCAGCTGGGTGCCAGCACCCTTCCTCAGGGGCCAGTGCTGTGCCAATGCTGTTTGACATCCTTATCAACAGCTAGGGCAATAGGACAGAATATCCCTCCCACAAGCCTGCTGTAATTTCAGCTGGGAGGCAGAAAGCTGGGGCTGCTCTGCAGAGGGCCTCTGATAGACTGGAGAAATACGTAAGCATAGACATCATGGAGATAAGACAGGAAAACACCATGTGGACTTCCATGGAGTTGGCTGACATGGCTAATGGGCAGGGTGGTGATGGGTTGATGGTTGGACTAGATTGTATGTGTCCAACCTTTTGGGATGCCTGGGCCACACTGAGTAAACAGAAATTGTCTTGGGCTGCATATATGTAGGTCATTTTGAAAGCAATGCCTCCTATTTATTTCCATGCTATCATACAAAGAACACAATGATACAATTTGAAAGAGCAAATTCTCAGTTACAAAGCACAATTTTTCAACATGGTCCTTACCATTAGCTATGCACTTTTTTTTTTTTTTTTTTTTGCCAGTGATGAACAAAAGCAATTGTAAAATTTGCACCAGCGTGCAAATGATGGCTGTTCCAACAGCACTGTTGCTGAGACAAACCACCCACAGCCTCATGGTGCTCACACCTACTGTTTAGTCTGTTACTGTTTAGTATATAGTGTTTAGTATAAGTGTGCAGTAAGCATTGATGAAAGTCAGTGGGTGCCATTTTTTTCCATGTGAAGGAATTCAGTTCCATCCCTTCGCTCCACATGCACTTCTGTGTCAGATGCCACTGTGTCAGAGTGCCCCTCTGCTGCCACCTGTCACACAGCAGCAACATGTGATGGAATATTGGTGGGAACATTCATCCTCTACGGCCGTAGCACCATCTGCCTCTGGCAGCGTGGGTCAACGTAATCAGATAGACAGGAGGCATTACATTCAGAGCAGCCCTTGTAAAATACATACTGCAGTTAGTATATATAAGTAACAAATCTTATTTAAAATATTTTCAACATAAAAAAGAGAACAACAAATACATAAAACTAGTAAGATATCTGACCATGTTTTTGTGAAACTAATGCATCAGGCTGGTTCAGTGGCAGTGGCTGTCACTGTTAGTGATCCCTCAAGATATTCATCAGAGATTTCTGGTGAAATCTTACTCTTCCCGTGCTTCATCCTTGAAAAATTCACCAGCGTGCATACTGCCACAAAGCAATGGCGTGGATAAGGTGTGGTTGTGAAGCGAGAGATGCATTTCTCTGGTCAGATGGGGCTCACAAAGGTCTGGCAGAGACACACAGTCAAGTATTTCTTCGAGTCTGCTTGCGACTCTATACATTCCATTTGAAAAGATGTATTTATGTTGACTGAATATGGAGTCGCAAGTATCAATAATAACAATAATAATAATAAATTAAAAACAAAAAAACCCACACAACTTTTTCAGCACTCTTGACACGCACTCTCAAATGCCCTTATCAATACGGAAAGCGCAGCAGCCCGGACCCGCCCCCGGCAGCAGCACCTGCACTACTCCGCATCCGCCATGGCGCAGGGGCAGCCGTGGGCGGCGGCAGGGCCGCGGGGCTGCGCCGTGCACTCGGGGCGGCCACTGGAACTCTTCTGCGGGGACTGCGGCCGCTGCGTCTGCGCCCTCTGCCCAGCGCTTGGTCCGCACCGCGGCCACGACGCCCGCCTGCTGCTTCAGGCGGCCCGCGACAAGCAGGTGAGCCGCGCCGTGCTGCGGGACGGCTCCATGCCGCGCACTTCCCGCTCCCGATCGGAGCCTTTTCTTTTACGCCTTTCTTGCCCGGGGTGAGCGCGTGTGGGTTTTCCACTGTCGGCGGTGGGCTTGGAGAGCTGCGGGAGTGCGTGCGGTGCGCTGCTGCTGCGCGAGGGGACGGTGGGTGGGGACAGGGGCAGAGAGAGGCGCGGGGTCTGTTCGCCGGACGGCTCGGCCGCGCTGCCTTGCACGGCGGAGGGAGAGAAGGGCGAGAGCTGGGGAACTCGTGGGTCACTATAAACGTAGTTCAGCGGGCAGAGGAGAAGGGGAAGGCGAGAGGAGGAAAACGAGACAGAAGAGGCGGGGCAGAGGCTCGTCGCCTCCTGCGGTCAGATCGATGTCCAGCCAGCTCCTGAGCACCGGCTGGGTCATGCGCCCAAATACCTACTCTGCATTGTATTGCTAGGCGTGGCGTTATGGGGCACGGTTGGGTTGGGCGATCAGCAGGGGCGTGCTGCTCCTGGCACAGAGAAACTTTCGCTGCAGAGGCAGAGGGAGAAACACAGGTATGGACACTGGACACTGCTGGCAGGTAACACCTGCTGACTTCTGGACCAGAAGAAGTGAGCAAGACAGAAACTTGAGTGCAGGTGTAACAGTATGTCTCTGCTGACATCTGCTGGCTTTGAGGCAGAGATTTCAGGTGCAGATGTGTCTCCACAATCGTCATAGCCTTAGGGATCATTTTTGGACCAGCAATTTTGTTTTGATCTGTTGAGACAGCTACAAGGCTGACAGTCTTCCTCAGCACTGCTAGGAAGTGCAAACTGGAGGTGCCAGGAGGAGATGACAACAGCTGTGCAGGGTCCATCAACTGGTTATTCCTTGGAGCCAAGCATGTTCAGTATCACCAGTCAGGATGCTCCCTGCCCTCTGATCACTGGGCACAGCAAAGCTCCTGCATCATCAGGTGGAGCACAACCCTTCAGTTCGTCAGGGACATTGAGATGGGAAAGTTGAAGCTGGGAGAGATGGTATGGCCTGAGTTCTTGGTTCCACACAGGTAGAGCATTCGTCTGCTTGCATGTACGTATGTGTGCAGGGGACTGTCAGCTGTGAGCTCTCTGGTTTTGCCTGCAGCCCATTTATCATCTGGGTCTTGTCAAAACCAAATAACAAATTGGTGTCAGTGAGTGTGCTGACATGGCTATAGCTGCAGAGCTGCCTTACCTGTTCTGCTGGGATGCTCTGTATGCAGCACTCGTGCTGAGGGTTGGGGTACTAATAACAAAAAGGCATCACTGAATGCTCCTGTTCAGTCCACAGCAGGCTGTGGTTGAAGAACTGTGGGGACAGCTGCAGCAGAGCTGTGTTGCTTAGTACGCACGGCACAGATACTGGAGATGCTGAGCTTTAAGTACTGGTTGTTACAGTCATTGACCACAGCATCACTGTGGTGGCTGTTTCTTACTGCTCTTTTTCACAAATGTCTTGAACATTCACTGTTTTTGTGACAACAGACAGAGCTTTCCACAGATGATCTGAATGAAGGTGCTTGCTTAGCTGCCCACAGGGAAGAAGGTGAAGTAATAAAATATTTTTGTTGTGTTGCCACTAGCCTTACTGGATAGCCCTATAGACTGTTTCAGTAACATACTTGCTTGCTAGAAAAGAAAGCTATATATATATGTATACACACACAAAACAAATGTTATAAAACAGATTTTATCTTATATTTTGTAATTTCTATGATTTATTTAATTTTTACTGCTTAGGAGCTCCTCACAGTGTATTTGAGGAATCTAGAAGCGAGAAAAGAGCAAGAAGCTGGTAACAGAAGGAATGTAGAGCAAGCTGCTGATGATCTAAAGGTAAAGCGTGGTTTGCTGCTGTACTAGTTGATCATTTTCACAGGAGAGATATTTTTCTCTCTGTTTATGGCTCTTCAAAGACCCAGACAGGTACTGCTTCTCTAGGGAAGGAGAGTTTGACTATGGAAGCACTCTTCTGCTTCATTTATAGGCACATGCTGCTACAAGCAAACAGCAGCTGTTGGACAAAGTGACACAGCTCCAGGTACTGCTTCAGGAAGAGGAGAGACTGGCAAGAAGCGTCATTGATGAAAAGACTCAACAGGCCCTGGAAGCACATGGTCAGCAGGTGCAGTCCTGTCAAGAAGAGCTTGCAGTCCTGGAGGCATTCTCACGGCGAATCAGAGAGATACAGCAGTGCAGTGATCCTATTCAGTTCCTGGAGGTGCTATTGTGTGTTCTCTTCCCATCTCTTACCCTCTTAGTCCCTGGTAGACTGCTCTGGTGGCTGGCTTCTGCAGATCCATCTGCAAGGATGATCTTTCTCACTGCGTTTTTTTGTTTTCTAGCTGCTTTGATGGACCAGTTTGGTTCCTAATGGTTGGACTGTTAGGTTCATGCATTAATTTCAGGTCGAAAGGAGATTCTTTATACTTACAAGCACATATGAAATGAGAATTAGGCATGCTTGATCGTCTTGAACATTAACACTGTTTCAAGTCTTTCCTTGGGCAGTGTAATAAGGCTGTTTGAGGACAGACAGCACTTTCTGGCAGTCTGAGGCTAAGTTGTCTCATTCCTTTGACTGCAAGCAATGCCAGTATCCTCGAGCAGTTGCCATCATTTTGCTGGAGGCGGTGGTGCTTCTCCTGACTACGGATGAAGGTTCACCTTTTTCCTAATGAGCTGTTAAGAAGGCACAGCCAGCTGTACTTGTTATGGCCTAGTTTATCTCGCATCGGAGCTCTTTGTCCCTGTGTGCGTGAGCTGGGAGGGAAGAATCCGTTTGTGCTGCTGACTGTACTCATTTGTTTTTCTGCCCTCAGAAATGCACAGAAATTGAGAAGGAAATGCAAGATTCAAGAAGACCGCCAGAACAGTGGCATCCAATACCTCTGTCATTTGAGCACATACTCAACCATTATTCATGTCTCATGAAATTTCTTCAGTCCATTCTGAGAAAACCACTAGAAGTTCGGCTTAAAGAAGGTATACATGGGAGAGTGCGTTGAATTTTGCATTATCCTGCTCTCCTGAATAGGGGTCTCTAAGTAGGAGCAGGATCTTCTACTAGATAAACAGAGATCTGGAAAAAACAATGACTTCTTAGGCGTGGATGCTGTTCTTTGACAGTATTGATGTAACATTGCTATAGCTCTGGTGATGAAGAAACTTGTGCTCTTTTAATTCTAGAAAAGGTCTTTTTCATGCCTTCAAGTTACTTTGATGTTTTTCCCAGTTCTATCAGTTATTTCATTATGGATATTTTCTTCCTGTTGAACTTATGCTGTTTTTATCCCTAGACCATCACACCTGCACAACACAACTCATCTGTCCTTTCACAGTTACTGTTGGGTGTGTATGCCCTGGTGGGACTCATGGCAGACCTGAGACACTGGGAACGTGAAAAATGGACACTTTTTGTAGTTGATGTACCTAGTGATATTTCTGTTCCAGTCAATTTGAAAAAAAAAAAAAAAAAGAAAAAAAAATCTGTTTTTTGGTACTTCAAAGGTGGGCTACCATCTTCTCCTTTGAGCTTCTTTGAATTGGTATTTCATCCTTAATGATGCTGTTTGTCATGACTAAGGCAAGGAGATCCCTAACATAGAGCTACAAAGCACATAATCCTGACAGTAGCTGAGTTATGAGCCAGCGGGGTCACAGTGACCATCAGAATATACCCAGCTACCTTTTAATGATACTAATATCTATATCTATATATAAGATATAATAATACTTTTTTCTGAGAGTTGCAGCCAAAAACAGTACAGAGTGCAGCAGAGTGCTGGGGGAAAATATCTGACCAAACCTGAAAGGTTATTGCATGATGAGTGGGAAGTTACTAGATAGTGCCATGGAGGTGCGCTACGACTACTATCTGGAGTTGTCTTGTGTTACCAATTGACAGTGGTGTGCTTTTCAAGGTGCTTACTTGGGGTTGTGCTGGCTTGTGTAGTTTCCTTTGCGTCACTAGGATCCAGCATCCTCATGCTATCCAAAGAGTATAAGGAGAAAAGCATGTACAGCAAGTGGCCCTTCTCCAGGAAAAGTATCACAGATTGTCTGATGGAAGACAAGATGTGACTCCATGACCTTCCTCAAGATGTGGGTGGAATTCAAAACACATAGAAGAGAAGCAAATAACGCATCTCATAAGATCCCCCGTGGTGTTTTATTTTAAAATGTTTGAGAGTAGAGCCATCTTCTTCCATTTACACACTTACCTAAGCTGTCCCCTTTCATCTCTGCCCAGATGTATTCAGTAGCCTTAATGCCACCTCAAAGAGGGAGCCTGGAACAATGCTGAAAACCGTGTCTCCTGTTGATCGGATGCTTTTCTTAAAACGTAAGTGTGGTTAAACAAAGCTAGGAGGCCCCAGACACTATTGGTCCATCCACTGAAGCAGCCAATGAATGTGTGCTGCCACTGTCTTTTCTTTTAGAAGAGCTCTGATGTTTAGGAGGATCAAGTTCTCAGCCTTGCCTGAAATTCACTATGATTTTCTGAACCCCATGTTGGGAAAGAAATCTTAGTTTCTGTCCGTGGAATTTTGGTCCGGTGTTTTATTCAGAACTATCATCTTGATACTGTTTGGCCCTTTGTTTTTGTTTTGATTTCTTTTTCTTAAGCAATGAATTTATTTGTGTCTGCTTGAGATTCAGTAGCAATGCACTTTGTGAAAATCTAGTTCTCAGGCAAGTTTGATGAGCAGAGATCACTAATTTGTGCAGCTTTTCATGCTCTTGAAAAACATTCCCCATTATGTTTTATTTTTAAAACCTTGAGAGTAGAGCCATCTTCTTCCAGTTACACACTTAAGCAGACCCCTTTGACCTCTGCTTCTAGAAAAGAAGCAGACACTGTAGCCGGGACTTTTGTATCATCCCTGCTTTAAAGTGAGACTGGAGTTCAAGTATCTTTCTCTCCCCGTGTCTCTTGTACTCTGCACAAACTTGGCATCCCCAGCTCTGACCTTTATGAGGGTGACTTGGAGCCAAGACCCAAAGACAGTCAGTCATTCACAAGTAAGAATCCTGCAGCATGCTCTTTTTACCTACATAAATGATTTCCATCTCCTGTCTTTTGTCACCAACTGTGCACACAGGTGTGTGCTAGTACCTGTGGTATTCACCAATCTGAACACCTATTCAGACCACAGGAAAGCCAGTACTGGCTTTTCTGACTTGCACTTCGCCACTAAAGTACAGTGATCAGAACAATAAGATGTTGATGTTGCATGTATGAGACCGAGCCCCATGGTTTTGGAAGTTTTAGTTTGTTTACAGTCACAATGCCAGAATTAAAATCATGGTGCCTTTCTTTTTGTTTAGAGAATTCTTTAGTTAGCACTGCGCAAACAGTGCCATTTACTTCTCCCTTCATTTGCAGTGCGCAGGTACAGTGTGAGGGCTGCAGAATTACCAGCAGTGGGTCCTCTAGCATCTTCACACAGGCATCACGCATCAGCAACTCTTTCTGTACATCTTTGCAAGTGTGTGCTGTGATTCTGCCCAGATCAAGACAATCTATTAGTAAAGCCATGTATCAAAGAATACCTATTGGTGCACCACTGCTCTGTGTATTTTAAACAGCCATTGTTAGGAGTCACAGTAAGGCAGGGAAGTGTGAAGTGCAGCTGTATTTTTTAGTCTATTCATGTGTAGTACTTACTTTCCGGGGGTCTTTTTTCTGGCTTTCTGATTTCTGTCCTGCTTCATGGTGAAAAGAGCCTGCTGCTGCATTCAGTGGTTTCTGGAGTGTAGTTCCAGGCTGAAATTTTTCTGCTGTAAATGATGTGTTAGGTGAACTGCTGCAAACCTTCTGGGAGGTGGTAGGTTGTTTCTTTGCTACGTACATGATGCTTCTGCTTTGAGCCATGAGACTCTGTGAAACAGATTCCTAGCCTGTTTTTCAAAGGAGATCTCACTGGAATGAGGTCTCACAACCCAAGAGTCTGCTCCACTGCTGTCTAAAACTCCTAGGCTATCATCACGGTAGCAGTCTCCAACATTCTGCTTATAAGCAGAAGCTCTCAGTGTTAATAGCCTACCTATTTGTATACTTCATCTCATTTGTGAAACACACACATAAGGACCTAAATATGTCTTTTACTGACGTGCATTAAAGACTGTGCAACTTCAAAGCACTACTGCATATAGACAGCACAGTGCTTCCTGGAAGAAATGTCTCTTACTCCTTGCAAAATCACAGTTTCCAAGACACTACCAGCTGTGGGCTCCTTTGCAGGCTTTTTGTATGTAAGTTGGACCTTTTTCAAAGGGCATGATAAACATAGCAAGTACATTCATGGTTTTGATTGCAGATGCAAGATCACCAACCTGGGAATACGATAGCCTTCATCCAAGGCTGAAGTTGTCTGATGACCGTCTTACAGTAAGCTGTAACTGGAGAAGAATATTTTACCCTTGTGGTCCCCAGAGGTTTGATAAATTATGGCAAGTTCTAAGCAGAGATGCATTCCTCTCTGGGAGCCATTACTGGGAAGTTGACCTCCTTCATGCCGGAGCTGGGTGGTGGATTGGTGCAGCCTATCCTTCCATTGGCAGGAAAGGAGACTCTGAAAGCTGTCGACTCGGATGGAATAGAGCATCTTGGTGTATTAAGAAGTTTGATCTTGAATACTGGGCATTTCACAAGGGGGAGAGGATCCCTCTCTTGATAGAGGATGATCCTGATCGCATTGGCATTTTTCTGGATTATGAAGCCGGAATTCTTTCATTCTATAATGTTACTGATGGCATGACACATTTGCACACCTTCCGCTGCAAGTTCACAGAGCCAGTTTACCCAGCTTTGAGGCTCTGGGAAGGGTCCATTGGAATATGGAAGCTAACATAAGGAATGAAGTAAAATAAAGCCTACTGTCTCATGGTTTTTTTTAATTTGAAAGCCGCTTTAGTAGTGATTTACATGTATGTCATATGAAGATTGAACTGTGGCACTTCTAGAAGTTAACAGGAAAATTCAAGAAAAATCAGCTGTTTTTAAGTATAGTACCTACCTGTATTTTCAGTGAAGGAGTTTGATCTGCCATTTATAAATGATGTCAGTGTGTCACCTAAATTGCCTTGCATTGTATTTTTGTACTTGATTCAAACTTGCAAAGTAGAAAAAGTCTGGTCATCGCTTGAAAAAAAGCTTATTAAAACTCAGATTTGAACCTGAAAACCACTGTCAGGTCTTCTTGTTTATTGATGTTGTTTTTTCCAGCTCCATCCTATTATGAGGTTGGAGGTGTTGCACTTGTTCATGGTATTAATTTGCCTTAAGTAGAGTGAGCACTGAAGCAGCCACACAATAACCACAAGCTAATCCTACTTTGACAGTCTGAAGTGACATTCTAGCTGGCCCTAACTCTTTTCCTTCACACGCCAAGAGCGGAAGCAAGAGAAACAGTTTTGTACATTTTTAGTAGAAACTGAAACTAGAGAACCCACAGATGCACTGAAAATACTAGGTTATTGAGGCACTTGTGCTTAAATTATTGTTTCCTATTTCAAGTCTCTTCGACTGTTGCTGGATGGAAATAAATGCATATAAAGCTAGCAGAAACAGTTCACAAGGATTACTTTTCATCTGCCGTTTCTCTGTAGGAGTAGTGATTTATTGTTTTTCCCAGTCTAGTTAACAGTGTTTTATTCAGTTAGTGGCCAGTCACCAGTGGTATGTTCCAGGATGAGTGCTGAGGCTAGTTTAAATATTTCTGTCAATGGTTTGGATGAAGGGATCAAGAACTCCCTCTGTAAGTTTGCAGACAATACCAATTTAGGTTGGAATATTGATTGCTTAAAGGTATTCAGTCTCCAGAGGGACCTAGATAGACTGGACAAAGTCAATGGACAAAGTCCAACCTCATGACAGCCAGTGAGGCCAAATGCTGGGTATTGCAGTTGAGTTGCAACTCCGTATAGTAGCGCAGGCTTGGGAAAGCAAAGGACATTTTGGTGAAGGTGGCTGAGAATGAACCAGAAATCTGCCCAGGAAATAAAGGCCAGTGGCATCCTGTCCTATGAATGAACCAGTGTGGCTAGCACAGCTAAGGAAGGGATTGTCCCCTCCACCACTGGTGACCTCCAATAGTGCATGCAGCTTTAGTCGTCTCACTAGAAGGACACTCAGTTGTTCCAAGTGTGTGCAGAGAAGAGCAACAAAATAAAGCAGCTGAACGGACTAGAAAACAAGACGTACCAGAACCAACAGAGAGAACTGGGGTTGTTTAGTAAAGAAGAGGTCAAGGGGAGACCTCATAATTCTCGCAATTACCTGAAAGAAGGCTGCAAAGAGAAGGTTATCCGCCTCTTCTCTCAGGTTGCAAGTTGTAGAACATAAGGCCTCAAGTTGTGCCAGGGAAGGCTGAAATTTTATATTATACATTTTTTCATGTAGAGGGTGGTTAAACACTGGAACAAGCTGTTTAGGGAACTGGTAGTGTCCCCATCCCTTGAGATACTTAAGAGAGATGTGGACGTGGCTGTAGGAGAGATAGTTCAGTGCTAAGATTTTGTATGCCAGTCTGATGTTTGGATGTGATGTTCTTGAAGGTCTTTTCTAACCTAAGTGATTCTATGTTTTAAGTCCTGGAAATCTGATAAAAACATAGTCTCCAAAGATTATTGGACCAGGTGTACTGTTCACCTGAAAAAGCATTGCTTGAAGCAAGCCAGGTAATCTTTGGTGATTCAAATACTAAAGGCCTCTCTGCTGCTAGCAAAGGCAAGATCTTACTACAGATTGAAATGCAAAAAGAGTTACTTGTTTTGAAAGCCGGATTTATTTTTAAAATTTGCCATTTAAAAAATTCAACAGCTGTTTCTTAACGTAAGGCAAGCATACTGCAACAGCACTCACAGACAGTCACAAGCACATGATTCAAACAGCTTCTTCCCAGTTTAAAGATAGAACTACGACTCTTCAGAACTGCAGAAAAATACACATTTGGAAAGTAAACTACTTACAGGCACAGAAACATCACCATCAAATTCAAGACATCTTACCAATCCATGATCAAGAGGTAGCAATAACCATAGTAACTGTAACTAGCAATTCATTCTGTCATAGACAAACGCAGACTGGTAACACCAAGGTGATTTCGTGCTTATCAAGCTAGTTGAGAGATGTGTTATACCTGCTGCCATCTGGTCCTGCCCAAACAAAAACAATAGGCAGAGAGACTGCACTTCTTACTTGAAAAGAACCTGTACTGCAAGAGTGCACTGCGCAGAGGAGCGCTGGCAATCATGCTGTGACCTAGTCAGTGAGGTGATCTAGTCAAGCAGCTTGCTTCAGCTGTTTTAAAGAGCAGCATGTGGGGAACGGGGAGGGGGGTTTAATCCGAAGACAGCATCTTTGTGCAAAAAGGAGGCTGCAAAATCCTTACTAGCATCTGATTTCTTACCTGAGCAGCTGTCCTCACACACAAATAGAGAAGCTGCACAGCAGAATTTATTAGGATGCCAAGATTCAGTAATCTGACAGATGCTTTTGCCAATTCCTGGAAGCACAGATTAAATTTACTTCCACTGA
Source organism: Tympanuchus pallidicinctus (assembly GCF_026119805.1). Taxonomy (NCBI): domain Eukaryota; kingdom Metazoa; phylum Chordata; class Aves; order Galliformes; family Phasianidae; genus Tympanuchus; species Tympanuchus pallidicinctus. Next base: position 30,442,188 of record NW_026294758.1, read on the forward strand.
TCCATCCTGGGTGAATTTTGCTTGCTGTCTTGCCTTTCAGCTTGTAAAAAGTACCAAAAGGCTCCTTTTCTCGCTCCTTAAATGGGAGCTGTCTACATATCCAATTCGCTGACTTTGTTGGTACTGCTTTTGAGAAGGTAAGTGCATACTGGAACCTAGCTTTCCTCAAGGAGCTGGCTTTTGAAAGAGTGGCATCACAGGAATAGACAATTATCTCCCTTCTCTATACTGCTGCACTTCTGTGAGTTTGTCCACTTCTATTCCTCAAGCAGGTTTCTGCCACCCGTTCCTTTAACTTGAGACTTTTTTTTAAAAGACATATCTTAAGAAGAATCTATCATACTGCATGTATAAAGCTGTCTGTTTAGTTTAGGTAATTTTTCTCTTTGCATTTAACACGAACTTCCATCCTATCTTCATGGTATTAAAGCAAATGGCAGAAGAGAGACTTTACAGTAACAGAACAATTCAAGTACAGAGAGATTTTTAGGATTAGTGTATTCTTATCAGAAAAGGAAAGCTAGAAAACAGTAGACCTCGGTCACAGATTTGGCAAGAAATCCAAAGTAATCAAAGTGGAATGGAAGAGGAGGAACATGGTGTTTTCTAGACACAGTACTATGCAGTTTCTAATAAAATTGCTTTTCATAATTTATATCCCCTAGTTGCGAAAACTTCCTGCAGAACAAACCCTGAAAACGTTCATCTTCTTCAATCCTTTCTAACCCACCATGTCACTAAAACATGTTGTGCAGTAGGACAGACCGACATCATAAAATATCAAATGGAGGGCTTAGGTTTAGCACTTCACTTTCTTGACATGATTTTCCACTGCCTGCTCAGTGATGGTTTCATCTTCTTCAATTGTTGTCTTAGCCTTCTGGCCCACCAGATCAAAGATGGCTTCTGGAGCAAATCCCTTAGGCTCTCCTACTTTCACTGTCAGCATGTCAAGTGTCAGTACGGTTCCTTCGGGAATGGTCACTTTTGCCACAACAGACTTCCCCAGCTACAAAGGAGAAAATAAAAACAACATTTAAGTCAAACAGAATTGTAGGCACCAGAAGTGGACCACAAAATTATAAGCTACCTGAGAAAGGGTTGCCCAACCTGTTGCTTAACTTATAACTCTACAAGAAGCTTGAGTTAGCATGGAAATATTTACTGTAACAAGGCTGATGGGAAAACTTAAGTCCTTACTGAATTCAGACAATATCTCACTGGCATTTCCCAGAATCAGAACGGAAGGAATCTGAGTAGACTGATGAGCATTCTAGCTTCGTGTAAACAGAGCTTATGCATTCACACGTATTTACTGCTCAAGGGAGTTAGTCACAGGGGACATCCATAAAACTCCACTGAACTTAAAACCAACAGAAATGGCACATGATAAGAAATGCAGATCTGCCTTAAAGTTACAGTGCAATAAGCGCAGTGTAATAAGTGCTCTGCTCCTTTGCAGTGGAAAATTTATTAGAGTGCAGAGGCAAAACACTGCACAAAAACAGAGACCTTCACACCACAAACCCAAGCATTGGCTGCTGTTTTTCTGCACGGGAGTTACAGACTGTCAATCAAAAGCAGGAGTTACCTTTTCGTTGCAAGCCATTTCACAAGGCAAGAGCTGTTTGATTGGAGAACCCATTGCTTTTTCCACGGTACGGATGGCTTTCACCAGCTCTGCCAGTTCCTTTGGCTCCAGGGAAGCCTGGTGGTCACTTCCCTTCCATGTTTTGTCGAGAGTCACGTGACGCTCCACCACTTTTGCACCCAGAGCAACAGCTGCCACCGAAATGGCAATGCCGGTTTCGTGCCCTGAATAGCCAATGGGGATGTCGGGAAAAGCTGACTGATACGCCTGGAACCACGACAGAGTTGGTCTCAGTTGCCAAGGCAGCAATTTCAAAGACAGAGCCAATTTAACAGTAATAACTGCAGTGAACACGCGGGCAGTTTCTGTGCCACAAAACAAGCTGTTGGTTATGCTCAGGATGAAGCATGCCTAGGATGCCTAGGATTCCTCCAGCCCAAGTGCAAAACTTTGCACTTTGCCGTGTTGAACCTCGTCAGGTCCACCTTTGTAGCCTCTCGAGGTCCCTCTGCATGGCTTCCCTTCCTTCAACCATGTCTTTCTAATTTATTTGTGCTCTTCAAGGTCTTAAAAGCCCACCCAGCTGTAAGTTGTGCAAATGGAGTTTTTTTCATCCAAGAACCCAACACCTTGTTAAGCTTAACCTGCGTTCAAAGCAGATGGTGCACCTTCCCATGTTTCAAATCTGAAGCAGTCCTTTCCGCAGCAACACAGGAGTTATTCAGTCCTACAGGCAGTTAAATACAGTCACGTCCAGATATACTCAAGCTAACAAACACTGCGTGCATAAAGCTGGGCAGATGTTTGAACGCTGGCCGACCTGGGAACATTTTCCTGCATCGGCCACCAGGCACATCCAAGCAATAATTTCAAAGGAAACTATAATCCTTTTTCTCTCACGGCTCTGATATTCACACAGAGCCTTTTTAATGGAATTACGCGGTTGAGCTCCCAACTGAGAATCGCCTCCTCAGTTCCACACACCCTCCCAGAGGTGAGGTAACCGTCCACATCCTTTTCTCTCCTTTCCAAAGCTCACGCTCACCTTCAGCTCCCTTCTATTTAACTGCATAGCCCCTAAAGCAATCTCTCCTATCGTATTCCTGAAAGCTCAGTTCTGCCAAAACAGGACCCAACTAATAGTTTTACTTCAAGGCCAGGTGGAATTAGAGGACCATGATGCACTTTCCCACCTCTCAGAAGCAAACTCGAGCATGTGTAAGACCTGGAAACAGAGCGCAATGGAAGTGCACAGGCCTTCTGTGGTACTGTGCCAATAGCACTTATTCACTGACCGATATAACACGTAGATTGACGTCCTCAGGCTGAAGGGGGTAGGCACTGGTGCACTGCAGGAAGCAGAAGTTTGGATTGATGGGCTTCACAATCTGATACACCTGGTGCATTGTGTTCATCGACTGCATCCCGCTGGAAATCACCATTGGGCGTCCTAGCCATTAAAACAAATGTTTTGCCTAGATTTCAAGTTTAGATCCCTAAGAAATCTGCACAGGCTTAACTGAAGTTCTACAATGCATTTGGTTGAACTAGAAAAGGAAGATGGGTGATTTTTTTGGCTTTTTGCTTTTCCCCAAAGTTAAGCGAAGCAAATACATAATAACTGAACTGGTGAGACACTGTGAAACTATGAAGTTTAATGAGACTGGGTTCCCCAGTTCATGAAAGACAGGGAAAATCCAGGGAGAGTCCAGTGGAGGGGCACAAAGATGACGAGAGGCCTGGAACATCTCTGCCAGGAGGAAAGGCTGAGAGACCTGGGGCTGTTCAGCCTGGAGAAAGCCAAAAGGGGATCAACAGAAAATGTGAAAATGGACAGGAGTCAAGTGGATGGGGCCAAGCTCACGTCACTGGTGCCCAGTGACAGAACCAGGGGCAGTGGGCAGAATCCAGAACATAAGAAGTTCCATCTGAGCACAAAGAAAAACTTCTTTACTGTGAGTGTGACAGAGCAGTGGAACAGGCTACCAGAGACACTGTGCAGTGTCCTTCTCTGGAGATATTCAAAATTTACCCGGTCATTTTTCTGTGCAACCTGCTGTAGCAAATGTGCTTTATCAGACAGTTGGACTCACGGACCTTCTGAGGTTCCCTCCAGCCCCTGTAACTTGTGATTCTGCAAATACTGCTCAGTAGATAATGCTTACCTTTCTTTGCAGTCTTTTCCAAATATGGGAAATTATTTGTATCTCCTGATCCTACTTTGAAAAATGGAACATCCAATTCATGAAGAAATTCTACAGCCATCTGCAAGAAAATAGATAAATAAATAAAAATTGCTATTTTTCAACACGTCAATTCAGCTGGGTTAATGACAGAGAAGAATCATCAACAAGCCAACCCTGCAAAATATCAAAAGCAAAGTTTAATTACATGGGGCACGTATACATAACCCTCAAATTATATTAGTCCAGAATATCTAAGGTACAAAATAAACAGAAAGGTAGGTCACATAAATTCCAAAGCAGATGCACCATTCTGCTTATGAAGGTTGGTCTGTAGGTTAACAGTTAAGAAACTCTGGGTCAAACAAATGAGTAGATTTCAAGATTGACACTGACAACATGGCTGGATTTTTCTGTCAGATATCTTTACTACGATGGTGTCGTAAAGATGCCTTCTACAAATACTAAGCCTAAATTTCTGAAACTGTTGTCAAAATACTCTTAGTACTATGGAAGCAAGTAGTAAGAACATTACTGCTTCCTTCCAAAAAATAAGTAATGCACATAGCAAAAATCACATTTGTATGGTGAAATATATGGCTCTATCTCCCTACCTCCTATGTATTCTGTTAAACATCAGAATCGAAAACAGAAAAATATTACAAGTTTGAAATGCCTAAATTTTATTCTTAGCCTTTTATTTCATAATTTGACACTAGGTAGGGTGTACATTCCCCTTTCAGGAAAAATGACTCTGAACCTATTACACAGGCATCTGAAAAACAATCAGTGCGCAAAAAGAAAACTACAAGGGATTTTCTTCTATCAGCGATATCCGAAAATAAATATAAAACAAGCCAAAGAAAAGACAGTAAAGCAGTTTACTCAAATCTTAATTTCTCTCTGCCTCCTTCTCAAAACATGCATTCTATATTTGAGACAATTCAGATGTTATTCTATTAAAATCTGAATTCCACCAGTAAGTTAATCTGAAAATAAGTACACTGAAGAAAAAGATCCTACATAGCAAGTAATATTAAAATCCTTCACTCTCACCTGAGGGAAGCAATGAGACAGTCACCTAACTTTGTTCCCCTTCCAATCACACCCCAAACAATTCTAGTTTCATTGGCTGATTCTTTGTTGCTGCCAAATATATTTAGCACTAGAGAAAGAAAGAGGTAATGCTCAAAAGAGATTCATGTTTAATTTTGCTAAAATCGTTAAGATGGAGGTTCAGTTGCTTATATCTAGGATGTATAATGTTCCTTTAATACAGTTTATTCATTAAGATGCATTGGGCATAAAGACATACTACAAAGCCATAGACTTAATTCAAGGAGATTGCACAAAATGAAGTACAACATTTGGACACAGTATCTAGTACTACTGTTCATAGGATGACTATCTCCTGAAAGTCGGCAGCTTTTTTATAAGGATTCCATGAGCAGGCCTAGCCTGAGCAGCAGGGCTGGACCAGACAACCTCCAGAGGCTCCTTTTGACCTCAACCACTCTGTGTAATATCAAGCAGTAGAGACAAGGCCAGAGGGAGTGACTCAATGGGATCCTGTTCCATCTCCGGTACATTCTGTAACAGAGCAGACGAAGAACTTGCCTGCAGTCTTTGTATTTACTTCACAAGTCACTTCACAGAACTTCCTCATACAATTAAACATACATTTTAACCTCCCTGACATACCTGGAGTTCCAGAGATCATGTTCAGTTTACAGAAGATAACAAACACTGCATCAATCTATGCAAAGCCTACAGCAAGCTCAAAGAACTGTGGCTAGCAGAAACACTGCTGAAGTGTCAGCAGCAGTGTTGAACAGCTATGCTGTCCAAAGAATTATGTCAGTACTGCTAACCAACTGATGAGGCAACAAGCTCGGGAAGCATCTTGAGAAAAATAAGGTAGAAAGTGAACTTTACTACCACACCTCACACATTCTGCATTTCACCACAATGTCAGAAAAGGACCTGATTTTTCACTCCAAAAGCACAGAGGTATTTAAGATCTTATGTATGGAAATCCAAGATGAACAGATTAAAATGTTCTGTTCTTAAACAAAAAAAACACAGAAAGTGTTGCTATTGCACAGACCCCTTAGGCATGAAGGTATCAATTAAATATCACAGCACCTTGTCTTCCCTGATCTATTTCTGAGCCCATGGCAACAGACTACTGCAATACATACAGAACACCCTTTCATCTGTCAGGTACCTGAAATAGGCTTTTTACAGAGTTTGAGAGCTGCATGCAGCTGCATGCAGCAATTCAAGGATTTCAGTCAACAGAACGGTGTGTTAAAAGAAACAGTGAGAATGGCCAGAGGACTAGAAAAGACAAGGGCAAAAGCTCGAAGTAATTGCAATTCCTTAATCCAGAGAGTATTAAAAAAAGGAGATAATAATGTTATTCAAATAAAATGAAATGAAAATAGGAACTTTATGTCAGATGAAGAATTAGAAGAAAGGAGATTAAACTGATAGGTCAGCAATTCTCTCTGATGGTAAGGAAAGCAAGACACAGAACAGATCACTTTAGGACATCAGATAAATACTACCTCCTCCCATCTAGGGCAAGGCTACTTGCTGGTGTGCCTGCCTTAGGGAAAAAGTGGCTAGCTTACTTCTAAAAGGTTTCTTCCAGTTTGTTTTCTTCATTTTCTAGGCCACGAATGAAAGTAAAATAATACATAACCTTCACTCTGTGTTGAGGTTTAACTGCTACCTGAATTTTCCTGCCTACACATTTCAATCGTACACTACATTTATTAATCTGAGGTAAGCAACTTGCAAAAGTTAAAGACTTTGCAGCTCTCAAGGAGAAACAGCAGCAGGTGAGTTCCACAGAAGTGTACAGGCTGGTGGGTGACAACTCAAAAGTCCACTGACAAAATCAGTAAAAGTTTCAAGAGTAGCAGAGCAACTCTCTCCCTCTTGAAGACCCTCTCCATCTTGAAGGAAAAGGGAGCATAACCATTTTTGATGTTTAGAAACATAAACTTACATCTAGTAAGCAGAAATAAATGAAAAAAAATAGCGAAAAGACTGGTATTAAGTAGAGAAAAAAAAATCTATAGAGGAAAGTCTGACATACAATCACATGTATACACAAGCAAGCAGGCTACATCAGTCTAGTTTCCTCATTTACAAACTAAACATCTACACACACAAGGTGAACTTTTAACGTAAGAACTGTAAGGTGCAAACAAGAGATGCAACAGTTGAATTTAGCATCACACTGGTGTGATGTATATACCTCATCCATGCCAGAAGCCGTGAAGAAAATCCCAACCTCCTCTGCGTACTTCTTCAGCTCTCTGTACTGGTCGTGACTGAACTCCAAGTGGCGCTTGTGCTCCCCGTAGGTCTTTCCCCAGGAGTGTTTTGAGGTGTACGGCCTCTCTAAGGCTTTTTTGTTGAATTTGTATTCCAGTTCGCTCTTCTGAAACTTAGCGCAGTCTGCCCCGCAATCCTGCAAAAGAAGCTGGGTCACACACAGGAGGAATGCAACCGGCCCTAGCGTGAACACGCAAAGGCTGTGCAGGTAGCGGCCGTCTGCATCGCAGCGCTCACACCATTACGCCACCGGTGAGAACGCAAAGCGACTCTCCGCGCGGCTCTGAACGCATTTTCCCCAGGTTTCTCCTGTAGCGATGCTCAGTTTCCAAACACAGGTCCAACCAACACTAAATTTTCGAAAGGCTTTTCTGTCTGACGGAGTGACTGAAGCATTACTCCAGGGAAAGTCAACGCACAAACGCGCTAGGGCAGCCGAGGCAGACCGACGGCCTCGGAGCCGCACCGTACCCACACCTGGGTGCGGCACAGCGACCGCCGCCCCCCGCAGCTGCGCGCAGCGGACACCAGCCCAACGCGAGCACGGCGCAGTCACGAGCCGACACGCACCGACCGGCGGCTGCGAAACGCTCTTCTTGTTGCCTGCCACCACGATCTTATTCTCCAGCCGCTCACCCGCAACCAGCCCACTCCTGTCGGGCTGAGGCTGGGGCCCGCTCCCACCTCCCCGCCCGCAGCAGCTGCCCGCGGCCCTCCCCGAGCACCTTGGCCATGCGGATCATGCGCTTGGCGATGTCCAGGTCGCCCTGGTGGTTCTGCCCGATCTCCGCGATGATGAAGCAGGGATAGTCACCGCCTATGCGGCGCCCGGGGCACAGCTCGAACTCCCGCGGCATGATGGCGCCGCCGCTGCCGCCGGCCACTCGCGACTGCGCCGACCGTCCCCGGCAGCCGGCCGGCGGCCCGCCCGCTGGCTCCGCCCCGCCGAGAGGCGGGACTGGGCGGCGGGTGGTTGGAGGCGGGGACCGCCCAGCCCCGGCAGCGGAGGGGCCGGCGAGTCCGGCTGGGTCCTGTTCGCAGGCTGGGGCGCGGGGGCCGCTCAGGCAGCTTTGAGGGCGATCTCCGCTTGTGCATGCCCTCCTTTTCGGGAGTAGAGAGCGATGCGTTCTCCTTGAGCCTCCTTGCCTCCGGACTGAACACTTCCTGTTCCCTCAGCTGCTTAGCATAGGGCTTGTGCTCCAGATCCCTCACGGCTTCGTTGCCGTTCTCTGGATATGCTCCAGCACCTCGATGTCTCGTAGTGAGGGACCCGAAACTGGACACGGTACTGGAGGTGTGGCTTCGCCTGGGCCGAGTACAGAGGGACGATCACCTCCCTGCTCCTGCTGGCTGCGCTGTTGTACAAGTCAGGATGCTGTTGGCCTGCTTTGGCCACTGGGCACGCTGCTGGCTCCTGTTCAGCCACGTGTCCAACAAAGACACCTTTTAAGCCACACAGCTCTCTAGCTTCACTGCACCAAGCCTGTAGCGTGGCCTGGGGTTGTTGTGGGCAATGTGCAGGACCCAGCACTTGGTCTTGTTGAACTTCATCCCAGTGACCTCAGCCCATCCAGCCTTTCCAGACTGCTCCGCAGAGCCTTCTTACCCCCAGGCAAACAAACAAACACTTTCTCCCAACATGATGTCAAACTCACCAAGGATACACTCAGTTTCCCAGTTGCCCTACCCATACCCTTTGTTTATCAGCCCTTGGCAAAGGGACAAGCAGCGCGGCATGGGTATTAAAGTGTGAGTCAAAATACTGGTGTTTCATTTTGTGTTTAAACTGCTCGTCAGAAACAAGGGAAGCATCAGATTTAGGTATGTGGTTGCAAAAATTCCTGGAAACGATGCAGTGCATCCTCTTAGCCTTCTGTTTATAACAAGGTGTTTGTTTCTCAGGTGATTTTCCAGACTGGAAGTGTGATGATTGTACTGACATACTGTGGATTTGCACGGGCTGTTGTGCTATGTATGATTGGATGGAAGTGTCCCTGGAAAAGACTGCTTAATGTATTTAACCCAAACCAATTACAGATTCTTCATCTGACTTACACGTTGTGCTTTTGATGTTTGTTTTTCTCTGACATAGGAGTATACCTTGTATAAACAACAATTTCTGCTCAGGAAAACATTTTGAAGCTTTATATGTTTTCAAGAAGGTGCCCAGCAAACATTTTCCAACCAAACAGTTGGACTGGATCACAGTGTTCTAGCTAACTGCATTCTTCCTCTGCCTTAAGATTATATAAACAAGCAAGGTGAGACCATTATAAATAAATAAATATAACACAAACTGCATTGAAATGGCATCTGTAAGTAAAGAACTCCTAATTCCTTTCCTCTTGAAATGAAATGGACCCCAAATTGGACTTATTATGATGACGCATGCTAAACAGCATTGTGAAATGGAAAGATTGTTACAGAAATGTTAAGCAGTGCTACACACGTAACCCTTCCTTGCACTCAGGTTTTTGCTTATCTCATGAGCTGCCTGCAACTTCCCCATAACATTTTGCTCAAGGCTTCAGTTATGCTCTTTTGGAGGACTAATTTGTAAAGAACATTCATAGGAGGAAAGACAAGTGGATTGTTAAGCCAGAGGAGCAAGTTTCTGTGTAAATGGAAGCAGGTTGTGCAGGTCTGTTACACTAACAGAGCAGTCAGAGCATACACTAAGGAGCAGTCTGTTTGCATTTGCTCACATAGCAGTTTGTTAGCCATGCTGGACAATAGTGTTTTAACTCCAAAAAAGTTGTGAAGTGATGTGTTTGAACCAGGAGCTAAAACAGACCAAGGTATGCTACATGGGCAGCATCCATGCAGAGACTGCGGTCCTATTTCTGCCTTCCTCCAGTTTTCACTTAACTGCACATGGTAAAACTGCAAAACACTGAATTGCTTATTTACTTGTATTAACCACAGGTTGTTGGTTTTGGGGTTTTTTTGTTTGTTTGTTTGGTTGTTTTTCCCCATGTATATTAAAGTGTGTCTTTGGGAAAAAATGAAGAATTAACAGAGTAAAGAGTTCCTGTCCACGTGGTTAACTACTTCACAATCCTGCCCCTCCGGGACAAATGGCTTGCCTTTCTATCTTCCTACAATGTCTCTTTCAAACTTTGAAAAAAAAAAAAAAAAATCCATGACCAAAACAACGCAGAAAAATCTCTTGGCCTTACACTTTCTCTTGTAAATTTTAAATACCCTGGTGTGGCATAATTAGCAGTTATAAAAGATAATGAAACAGCAGCCATCTTTTGTGGAGCCAGCTGTGTAATGTCATTTTTCACTCTTCCAGTGAACATTTGCAGGGCTGCTTTGCATTACCCATGTAATAACTGAAAGCCAAGATCCAGGTACTGAGTAAAAGACAAACGACGTAGTTAGCTGATTCTTGTGCAAGCTGGTGGAGAGCTTCAAAGTTTACTAACAAGTTCCAATCTCCATTTGTTTATGGCTATTGGGCCTGCTTGCAATACACTGCTGGATATTGCCAAGAACCCGTCACAAGCAATTTTGCTTCTACATGAGCAGAGCACCTCAGAAAACCTGTGCCCAACTGTGGTGAAAGTGAGGAGGGGGACACCTTCCAAAACAACCATCAAAGACCCTGAACCCTCTGCGCAGGTGCAGAAGACTCAGTTACGCTTGTGTAACCCTGTAAGCCTGTCATGTATCAGTGGGATCAGTATCAGTGATGGGTGTGGAGTGAGACCTTTGGGATTGCAAGTAGAAGACAGTGTAAAGACATGAGAGTGTTTGTTGGTGGAGATGAGCCACCTTGTGCCCTGCATAGAAATGAAGCAGTGCCTCCTCTGTGGACGTTTGCCTTTGCAGCGTGTAAAGGGAGGTTGTAAAGAAGCAGTAACAGCAGCACAGGAGGCCTCCAGGCCCAGCAGAGCTCAGACCTCCCTCGTGCACAGCGCTGACAAAGGCACTGGTGGAACAGCATGGAGACTTTTCTGTGATTTTATTGCAGTCAACTCTTGGAAAGGGTAGATAACAGCGGGACAAGGGGAAATGGTCTGAAGGTGAGGGAGGGAAGGTTCAGGTTGGATGTCGGGGGGAAGTTCTTCACAGGCAGAGCGGTGAGGCTGCCCAGAGAAGCTGTGGATGCCCCGTCCCGGGAGGTGTTCAAGGCCAGGTCGGATGGGGCCTCGGGCAGCCTGGTCCGGTGTTACGTGTGGAGGTTGGTGGCCCTGCCTGTGGCGGGGGGGGTTGGAGATCCGCGATCTTTGAGGTCCCTTCCAACCCGCTGTTGGCTGTGCCCCAGCTGCAGGCCCGGCCCTGTTCTCGCCAGCTGCTGGGGCGGCGTCCTAGTGCTGCCGGCGGGGTGGCCTCTTGGCAGGAGGTGCAGAGGCCTCAGAGTTGCGGGCCCTCCTCTTTGGAGCTCGCCGAGGCGCCCTGCGTGAGCGCTGCCTGGCCCTGCTGCTGCCGGAGGGACCTGGCACTGCCTCCCCCGGCTCCTGCTGGGCTGCTGCTTGGTCAGTCCGCAACGGAGCCGGGATGGATGGAGGCTGGCTGGGACCTTCTCCAAGGGCAGCGGTTGAGGGGACAGGAAGCTCCTCCTCCACGTTGTCTTCCCTGGTGCTGCTGGAGGGCTGTGGGCTGGCGTGGGGAGTCTGTGCGCCACGGGCAGCTGCGGGGCTGCCCTGCTGCCTTGTGGCATGCAGATGTGGCACCGGCCCGTTGCACACCTGCGCGGCTTGCGCAACGAGCCGTTGCACAAAGCTGGAGGCCCGGCTCTGCAGGCAGCTGAACAGCCACAGAGTCAGCGCTGTCTGGTTCAGGCCAAAGAAGCACAGGCCAGAGATGACTCGGCCCTGCGCTGCAGAGGCTGCCCTGTGGTCAGACCCAAAGAGCTGACTCAGCTCCTGGTGCAGCCAGGGCAGCAGGGGCCGGAGCACAGCTGGAGTCAGGCGGGAAACGGACGGCCAGCTGGGCACCGCCCCTGTTAGGCCTTCTAATGGCGTTGTGCGGTGGGCTGCTGTTCCGGCCCTCTCCTGCTGTCCGACGACAAACTCTTGAAAGTTGTCGTCTGCACGCACGGAGTGCAAGATGGACTGCACCCTGCGTTTGCAGAGGGGGCACGTGGGCCTGCTCTCAGCCCACCGCTGGATGCAGCCAAAGCAAAACTGGTGCAGGCACGGCATCACGTAGCTGGCGTCATCCATGGTGTCGAGGCAGATGGGGCAGCGACAATCCAGCTCGGTGGCCATGCTGTCCAGCTGGCAGGAGAGCAAAGGGGATGAGGGGCTGCTCCTCACCGCGCTGCTGCAGCTGCAGGGGTCACGCTAGGAAAGGAAGAGAGGCCACGGTCACTCGCAGACCCCGTCAGCGGAGGAACGAGTGCCCGGGTCCCTCAGGAAGGAAACCCTCCCAGTGGGCTGCCCAGGCTGAGGCGTCCCCTTACCGGTTCCCTTTGCTGCTGCGGCCTCCTGGGTGCCCCGGCTGCCTGAGCCAGGCAGGGCGGGGAAGAAGCTGTGGTGGCTCTGGGGACGAGCACTGAGAGCGGCTGTCGGCAGCTCCCAGAGCACGAGACCAGCACCAAGGCTATCCTTGCTGCTCGCTCCAAGCCTCACGGACACGCTCGGCTGGAGTGCAGGCACAAGCCAGAGTGAGAGACTCTGCGCCCGGCTGCAGGCAGTGAGGGCCAAGAGGTCACAATCCCTGCTGCGTGTGTCACTATCCCTCACAGAGGGCGTCGGTGCCAGTGATGTCACAGCGGGCGAGCGTCATCTGCAGCGCTCCAACCCCAGCAATGGCATCCGGGTTTTCCGTGGTGCCTCTGTCCGTTCCGTTCCCTATATTCTGTCTGCTCGTTGTTGGCATTTTGCAGCAGTGTCTGGGGCTTTGATTGAGTCTTCCCACGTCGCCCCAGTTGTGACAAATCTCCAGATCCATTCAGCACTGGGGTGCCTTCAACAAAACCCATGTTTTGCCTCTTCCTGAGGCAACAGGACACGGGCCTCACTGACTCTCCCCACAAGTCCGCACTGCTGCACACACAAATAGAGAAGCTGCACAGCAGAATTTATTAGGATGCCAAGATTCAGTAATCTGGCAGTTGCTTTTGCCAATTCCTGGAAGCACAGATTAAATTTACTTCCACTGATCCATCCTGGGTGAATTTTGCTTGCTGTCTTGCCTTTCAGCTTATAAAAAGTACCAAAAGGCTCCTTTTCTCGCTCCTTAAATGGGAGCTGTCTACATATCCAATTCGCTGACTTTGTTGGTACTGCTTTTGAGAAGGTAAGTGCATACTGGAACCTAGCTTTCCTCAAGGAGCTGGCTTTTGAAAGAGTGGCATCACAGGAATAGACAATTATCTCCCTTCTCTATACTGCTGCACTTCTGTGAGTTTGTCCACTTCTATTCCTCAAGCAGGTTTCTGCCACCCGTTCCTTTAACTTGAGACTTTTTTTTAAAAGACATATCTTAAGAAGAATCTATCATACTGCATGTATAAAGCTGTCTGTTTAGTTTAGGTAATTTTTCTCTTTGCATTTAACACGAACTTCCATCCTATCTTCATGGTATTAAAGCAAATGGCAGAAGAGAGACTTTACAGTAACAGAACAATTCAAGTACAGAGAGATTTTTAGGATTAGTGTATTCTTATCAGAAAAGGAAAGCTAGAAAACAGTAGACCTCGGTCACAGATTTGGCAAGAAATCCAAAGTAATCAAAGTGGAATGGAAGAGGAGGAACATGGTGTTTTCTAGACACAGTACTATGCAGTTTCTAATAAAATTGCTTTTCATAATTTATATCCCCTAGTTGCGAAAACTTCCTGCAGAACAAACCCTGAAAACGTTCATCTTCTTCAATCCTTTCTAACCCACCATGTCACTAAAACATGTTGTGCAGTAGGACAGACCGACATCATAAAATATCAAATGGAGGGCTTAGGTTTAGCACTTCACTTTCTTGACATGATTTTCCACTGCCTGCTCAGTGATGGTTTCATCTTCTTCAATTGTTGTCTTAGCCTTCTGGCCCACCAGATCAAAGATGGCTTCTGGAGCAAATCCCTTAGGCTCTCCTACTTTCACTGTCAGCATGTCAAGTGTCAGTACGGTTCCTTCGGGAATGGTCACTTTTGCCACAACAGACTTCCCCAGCTACAAAGGAGAAAATAAAAACAACATTTAAGTCAAACAGAATTGTAGGCACCAGAAGTGGACCACAAAATTATAAGCTACCTGAGAAAGGGTTGCCCAACCTGTTGCTTAACTTATAACTCTACAAGAAGCTTGAGTTAGCATGGAAATATTTACTGTAACAAGGCTGATGGGAAAACTTAAGTCCTTACTGAATTCAGACAATATCTCACTGGCATTTCCCAGAATCAGAACGGAAGGAATCTGAGTAGACTGATGAGCATTCTAGCTTCGTGTAAACAGAGCTTATGCATTCACACGTATTTACTGCTCAAGGGAGTTAGTCACAGGGGACATCCATAAAACTCCACTGAACTTAAAACCAACAGAAATGGCACATGATAAGAAATGCAGATCTGCCTTAAAGTTACAGTGCAATAAGCGCAGTGTAATAAGTGCTCTGCTCCTTTGCAGTGGAAAATTTATTAGAGTGCAGAGGCAAAACACTGCACAAAAACAGAGACCTTCACACCACAAACCCAAGCATTGGCTGCTGTTTTTCTGCACGGGAGTTACAGACTGTCAATCAAAAGCAGGAGTTACCTTTTCGTTGCAAGCCATTTCACAAGGCAAGAGCTGTTTGATTGGAGAACCCATTGCTTTTTCCACGGTACGGATGGCTTTCACCAGCTCTGCCAGTTCCTTTGGCTCCAGGGAAGCCTGGTGGTCACTTCCCTTCCATGTTTTGTCGAGAGTCACGTGACGCTCCACCACTTTTGCACCCAGAGCAACAGCTGCCACCGAAATGGCAATGCCGGTTTCGTGCCCTGAATAGCCAATGGGGATGTCGGGAAAAGCTGACTGATACGCCTGGAACCACGACAGAGTTGGTCTCAGTTGCCAAGGCAGCAATTTCAAAGACAGAGCCAATTTAACAGTAATAACTGCAGTGAACACGCGGGCAGTTTCTGTGCCACAAAACAAGCTGTTGGTTATGCTCAGGATGAAGCATGCCTAGGATGCCTAGGATTCCTCCAGCCCAAGTGCAAAACTTTGCACTTTGCCGTGTTGAACCTCGTCAGGTCCACCTTTGTAGCCTCTCGAGGTCCCTCTGCATGGCTTCCCTTCCTTCAACCATGTCTTTCTAATTTATTTGTGCTCTTCAAGGTCTTAAAAGCCCACCCAGCTGTAAGTTGTGCAAATGGAGTTTTTTTCATCCAAGAACCCAACACCTTGTTAAGCTTAACCTGCGTTCAAAGCAGATGGTGCACCTTCCCATGTTTCAAATCTGAAGCAGTCCTTTCCGCAGCAACACAGGAGTTATTCAGTCCTACAGGCAGTTAAATACAGTCACGTCCAGATATACTCAAGCTAACAAACACTGCGTGCATAAAGCTGGGCAGATGTTTGAACGCTGGCCGACCTGGGAACATTTTCCTGCATCGGCCACCAGGCACATCCAAGCAATAATTTCAAAGGAAACTATAATCCTTTTTCTCTCACGGCTCTGATATTCACACAGAGCCTTTTTAATGGAATTACGCGGTTGAGCTCCCAACTGAGAATCGCCTCCTCAGTTCCACACACCCTCCCAGAGGTGAGGTAACCGTCCACATCCTTTTCTCTCCTTTCCAAAGCTCACGCTCACCTTCAGCTCCCTTCTATTTAACTGCATAGCCCCTAAAGCAATCTCTCCTATCGTATTCCTGAAAGCTCAGTTCTGCCAAAACAGGACCCAACTAATAGTTTTACTTCAAGGCCAGGTGGAATTAGAGGACCATGATGCACTTTCCCACCTCTCAGAAGCAAACTCGAGCATGTGTAAGACCTGGAAACAGAGCGCAATGGAAGTGCACAGGCCTTCTGTGGTACTGTGCCAATAGCACTTATTCACTGACCGATATAACACGTAGATTGACGTCCTCAGGCTGAAGGGGGTAGGCACTGGTGCACTGCAGGAAGCAGAAGTTTGGATTGATGGGCTTCACAATCTGATACACCTGGTGCATTGTGTTCATCGACTGCATCCCGCTGGAAATCACCATTGGGCGTCCTAGCCATTAAAACAAATGTTTTGCCTAGATTTCAAGTTTAGATCCCTAAGAAATCTGCACAGGCTTAACTGAAGTTCTACAATGCATTTGGTTGAACTAGAAAAGGAAGATGGGTGATTTTTTTGGCTTTTTGCTTTTCCCCAAAGTTAAGCGAAGCAAATACATAATAACTGAACTGGTGAGACACTGTGAAACTATGAAGTTTAATGAGACTGGGTTCCCCAGTTCATGAAAGACAGGGAAAATCCAGGGAGAGTCCAGTGGAGGGGCACAAAGATGACGAGAGGCCTGGAACATCTCTGCCAGGAGGAAAGGCTGAGAGACCTGGGGCTGTTCAGCCTGGAGAAAGCCAAAAGGGGATCAACAGAAAATGTGAAAATGGACAGGAGTCAAGTGGATGGGGCCAAGCTCACGTCACTGGTGCCCAGTGACAGAACCAGGGGCAGTGGGCACAATCCAGAACATAAGAAGTTCCATCTGAGCACAAAGAAAAACTTCTTTACTGTGAGTGTGACAGAGCAGTGGAACAGGCTACCAGAGACACTGTGCAGTGTCCTTCTCTGGAGATATTCAAAATTTACCCGGTCATTTTTCTGTGCAACCTGCTGTAGCAAATGTGCTTTATCAGACAGTTGGACTCACGGACCTTCTGAGGTTCCCTCCAGCCCCTGTAACTTGTGATTCTGCAAATACTGCTCAGTAGATAATGCTTACCTTTCTTTGCAGTCTTTTCCAAATATGGGAAATTATTTGTATCTCCTGATCCTACTTTGAAAAATGGAACATCCAATTCATGAAGAAATTCTACAGCCATCTGCAAGAAAATAGATAAATAAATAAAAATTGCTATTTTTCAACACGCCAATTCAGCTGGGTTAATGACAGAGAAGAATCATCAACAAGCCAACCCTGCAAAATATCAAAAGCAAAGTTTAATTACATGGGGCACGTATACATAACCCTCAAATTATATTAGTCCAGAATATCTAAGGTACAAAATAAACAGAAAAGTAGGTCACATAAATTCCAAAGCAGATGCACCATTCTGCTTATGAAGGTTGGTCTGTAGGTTAACAGTTAAGAAACTCTGGGTCAAACATGATTCCAGTATAGTTACTAATGAACAGAAGCCAGGTGGACAGTAGGTGTCCTTACAGACAGCAGGAAAACTGTAATGTCCTGGCTGAAACTGATGATTGAGCACCTGGTGAAGGGGTGAGGCTGGTCTATGGAATGCAGATAAGTTCTTGACACTTATGCTCAGTATGTGACTGGAAGGGTGGACCCAGGTTGGAGCCACTCATCATAAGAGCAGGCCATGGGATGGGGAGCACGTCTGACACCTTGGCTCTGTCGACAGAAAGCCCCTTCACCAGTTCAGCAAGTTCTATTTCTACTTTTGTATACAATTATGGCCCTACCTGCAAATTCTTTGCTGGCAAGGACCAGTCACAAACTGTTTTGTTCATTTGTTTGTTTGTTTTCTTTTTTTCTTTTTTCTTTTTTTTTTTTTTTTTTTTGTGAGCAGAACAAGTCTGGATCAAATCTGTATAACAGTGGTTTAACTGTGGTCCTGAAAACTTGATGGAAAACTATTTGGTCAATGTCTTTGTTGTTTAAGTGCTACTGAGGGGAAACTTTTAACTGAATGGTCAGTTGGTCATGTACCTTAAACGGCTGAAAGAATTTATAGCTTTTGCTGTAAGCTAAACAGCTTCTTTCAGTTATATCAGAAGAAGTAAAAGCTAGGTTTTACAACACAAAGATAGGGAGTTACTTCCTGCTAGGTTGCTATCTGTTTGATCAGACATACTAGGAAGTTAGTCTCTGTGGTAAACTTTAGTCTTTTTCCCTGCCAGGTTGGCTGATGTGTATTCTTTTGGATGAAAGAATATGATGTGCAGGGCATTTTAAAAGGGTGAGAAAATGTAAAGTCAGATATATGGATCATTTTTTGAATGATCTTTGTTGAATCAGGACGTGGTCGTCTTTCACTGGTGAAGAGTTCAAAAGATTTTTCTGTGCAATAGTTCTTGAAGCAGAATGATGAAATGGATCTCACAACAATTCAGGTTGGAAGGCTCTTTAAATATCGTCTAGACCAACCCCATTGCCATCAGCAGGGACAAAAGATCATTTGGATGTCCAGTTGCAGAAAAAGATGGAAAACAATACCTGTAAATGTGTTCATGCTGATGCCAAATACCTGCACCTCAGATACAGTATAGGAGAGACGCTTGCTCTGCTCCAGTCTTAAGGAAATATCTCATGTCATATCAGAGGTGATCGAGAGAGCCCTACAATGCCATCAGCCTCCTTGTTAGTGTGGATGCCAGAGGAGAGTTACTTAAACAAATTTTATACACCATGGCTTCTTACAGTCTTCAGCTGTTCTACATTGGTCAGATTTTTTTCCTCTTGTTAATGAGACTTTTACCTGAGAAGCATCTTTCATGTGGAAGGTTGAGAGAGATTGAACTACTTAGTCTGGACAAGTGATGGTTCAGAGGGACTCTTCTTTGTACAGCACACTGACAGGACAATAGCCATTAGAAACAAATTAAAAAAAAAAATAAATTCAGTACGAGCACACCTCATATTGAAGAAAAACCTTCATTTACTTTGAAGACAGACACTCAAACAGGTTGCCCAGAAAGTGGGTGCAGTCCTGCACAGTCCTGCCAAGAACATATTCATGTTGATACAGCTTAGGCAAGCACATTGGAATAGCCAATCTCAGGAGGTCTCCTCTTAGCTTAATAATTCTTAGAGTCTGTGATTTGTTTGCCATTTCTTTTGATGGAAAAACAACAAACAAAAATACCAATGACATTCTTAATGTCTAATTCCTTTCCAAAACATCTAAATTTTGTTATTTTCTCTGGGTTATTTAGCCCCAGACAATCCATTCAAAATGGGGCCTTATAATCTCATGTTCCTCAGAGTTTACTTTCAAGGTATTGATCTTCTGTCATTCATATGATATCTCGTATCTCATTCCCATCATGGCAAACATGCTTAGTTATGCCATTTCTTGTTAGCTGTGGCTGTAACTGCCTGAGTCAGTGTGTGCTTAGTGATCTCTGTGCATTTGCTTTGAAGAAACTTGCCGCATGATGTTAAATGATGTGCAGAATAGCTACTGTGAAGAAGACAGATGCTGTAAGCTTCCTGTGCTTCTCAAGACAGTTCTTTCTGGCTCCTGTAACTTGTGAGCAAGTAGCAAGCAAAATATTAGATTCCTTAGCATGGATTTTTTTTTTTTTTTCTGACTTTTATCTATAGCTTGATGGTTGAGGAATATTTTTATTAATTTCGGGGTACCAGATTCCAGTCAACACATGCCCTTCCTTTCTAATTGCCAAAACCATCAGCTTCTGCAAAATAAGACTAGCTAGAAAATTCTCAGAGAGATGCGGTACATGTCCAGATGTCAGCTAGACTGTGCCTGTCTCATTTGCATGCCAAATGAGTTAAGAGGGAGCTGAAAGTACTGGCATTTAAATTTTCTGCTCTGGAAACATCTGTTCTACTAAATCTCTAATTTCTTCAATCAAAACCATTCTACGATTCCAGTACTCCGTTGAAATTATTTTCTTAATGTTGGAAGTACATAACTGCTGTCATATTTTGCTAAATGCTTGAAAACATCTTTTTAGAATTACTTTAAAAATAGAGGACAGTATTTTTAGAAGGGAGAATTATAAGTTATTCTGTTACAAAGAGTGGGGAGAAATTGCACTATCCTTAAAGTCATTTGTAGCCTGTGTGTCATTTAGTCTTTCCATAAAGTGTTATTCATATAACATTCTTGTACTAGTCTCCCTGGCATGTAAGTCACCATGGATGAATTACAAAGGGCACTATTACTATAGTCTACAGTCTAAGATGTGATATATGCCTTTAGGAAAGAATGTATTTCTATTTCTTTTGTGGGTAAGAAAGCAGGAACAAAACAATAGTTTTGATAGTGCAAAAATACTTGAAGAATTTATCATCAAAGTAGATCTAATAACCCACTGCAATTTTCTCTGCCTCAAAAGCCAGTAACATTAAGTTATCCTTTCTGATTTAACTCAGATAATTTTATTGGCAATTGCAAGCTTATTATTTTGCTTATGTTTCATCCTTCATCATGCAATTTTAAGACAAGCAAGTATGCAGATTTGCTTTTTATTTGAAATGACAGTATTCTCTTTGTACTCGTGGCATTAAGTCATCCGGAATCCCCCACCGGGCTAAGAAAGACAAAAAAGCAGAAGAGGAAGTTGCTAGGTTTATATCCCAAATTCACTCAAACGCTTGAATGGGAACAATAAGACTATTCTACCTTTTTGTGTGCTTATGTAAAAGGGAGGAAGAGTGATTAAAATGTACGTGGGAGTGTGCTTTCAGGACAAATTAAGGATCAAGGCCAGTAAATTTCAGTATGAACATGACATGCGCTTCATGGGGGAGTGTCATTTTTACAGTCTTCTGTTATAAATGAAGGACATAGTTGCTGCTGTTGCTCTTTATTCCTTCACTTTCCTGTGGCTGCTGGAGATTCATTAAAATAAATGACACAGTTCTGTTCTTCCTAGAAGATAAAATTGACAGAAGTTCAGCCTACTGCCATGCTAGATTCTGAGTTTTCACTGGAGAAACCAGGCATGCTTTAAATGACTCAGCAATATGCAGAGTCCAGTCTGTACCACCTTCCTAGCAAAATGTAACTAACAGAACAAAATTTACCACAGCCTGCAGTTTGCCTCACCATGTCTTTTATGTAGGTAAAAACTAACTTCCAGGGTTGCTTTTCTCTGTATTTGGCCAATTTCAGAACCATGTTGGAATGGGACTACAAGGTAGGACTGGGTGGCTTATTTCTAAAGTACTGTGACACATACTGACTTACGGGCAGCACCTAAGTGGAGGCAGGACTGACACCAAGACACTTCTCCTGGGCAGTGCCATGGCACCTGCTGGCTTTTGAGAAGTGTTTGGGCAATGTTCTCAGACATAGGGTTTGGATTTTGTGTGGTCCTGTGCATTGGATTACGAAACAGGAGCTGGATTGGATGACACTGACGGAGGCTTATTTTGATCTTTGTTGATCTCTCCAACTCTGTGAAAGGAGGCTGTGAAGAAATGGGAGCCGGCCTCTTCTCCCAGGTCACAGCAATAGCACAAGAGGGAATAGCCTCAAGTTGCATGAGAGGAGGGCTAGTTGGCTATAAGAAAAATGCCTTCTCAGAGAGTGGTGCTGCACTGGCACAGGCTGCTCATGGAGGTGGGGGAGTCACCATCCTTGGAGGTGTTCAAGAACTGTGAGAGATGTGGTTGCTGGGCATGGTGGAGATGGGCTGATGGCTGGGCTCTGTGATCTTAGAGGTCTTTTCCATCCTTAACACTTCTGTAGTTTAGTGGCAGACTTGGCCATGCTTGGTTAACACTTGGACTTCTCAGAGGTCTTTCCCAGCATAAAGGATTCTACGATTCTCCGAGCCCTGCGGCTCACTACCATCCCAGGCGTAGTACGGTTAAGCGGTGCTACGACGCGGCAGTGACGCAACTCCGTACTGACAAAGTCACGCGACCGCTATCGGCCCCGCGGCTACCGCGCGCGCTCCCACAGCCAAGCCTGCGCGTTCCCGGCCCCACAACCCCTTTCCGCTGCCCTCTCTGCCGGCTCCCCATCAAGCCCTTGACGCTGATTGGCCCGAGCCCACCGAGGCGCGCGGAGGATTCCATTAGCCCCGCCTCTGCCGCTCGCTGATTGGCTTTGCCTCCCGGAGGTGCTCGTCTCCCATTGGCCCGGGCGGAGGGTGCCCCACTTCCGCGCCGATTTCTGTGTGGAGGCGCAGGCCCGGGACCCGCCGTTGCCCGTGCCCGCGCAGCGCCGCAGCAGCTCGTCCCCATGGCTAACCTGGAGTTGTTCGGTGCGCAGCAGCCGCAGGCCGCCGCCGGTAACGGGGCGACGGACGGCGCCGAGGAGGACCCTGCCGCTGCCTTCCTGGCGCAGCAGGAGAACGAGATCGCGGGCATCGAGAACGACGAGGGATACGGCATCCTGGAGAGCGGCGACGTGCCGGAGGCGCTGCAGGCGGCGGAGGGCTTCGACTCCGGTACGGCGCACGGCCTCCCTCTCCTCTGTCCCGGGCGGCCGCTACCTTCTGGCGGATCCGCCCGGCCCGCGGCTCGCTCCGCCGCTCCCGTGCGCCCGGAGCGGAGTACCGCGGGTAGGGCGGTGCGCGGCGCTCCGCCCGGCGCCGCTCTGCTCGGAAGCGGCGGTCCACGTTCGCGAGTGAGAGCCGGCTGGGCTAATATTTAATTTTACTCGGCCTCTGGCCGTTGTACCTCCGTAACCTTTGTACCGAAGGTGAGAAAGCTGACGCTGCAGATCGGGGTGTTGTGCTAGGAGCAGCGTGGTTATGTATTCTGGGAGTCGGGTTGTGGGGGCTCTCCGTTAGTGCAGCAGCAGCTGAAGCGGTCTCCGGCCTCTGGCACTAGGGCCTTTAATCTGAATCCTGAGCGAGAAGGGGCTGTGAACCTAGCGATGCTGTTTCTGTGTTGCTGCAAGGCGTGCCTCGTGTTCATCTCTGCGCCCAGGGGAGTTTGTTTTGACCTCGAGAGCCATTCCTTTATCGCTTCCCGAACAGGCAGCTAGCCTCTTCTGTCTGAGTTGAATTACTCTGCTCACCGGTTCACTGTTGAAGTGTCTTCAGAATTAAGTTTTCAATGTGAAAAGCTGCTACTGAAATAACTCGTGTTTATGGGACTGTTGGTTCATAATAACCCGTGAAACAAAGCACGGTTAAGTGAGCTGAGTAATGGAGACCTGCTGTATCCAGGGCTAACCTAGAGGTACTGTAGCCCTTAGAAACTGGCTCATTCATAAAAAGGTTGGCTATACAGACTGCGTATTTCCATGCAAACGTCTTTGTCAAGTGAAGTGACATCCTTAAGCACTAAACACGGGGGTAATCATTAGAATACCATCCAGATGTAACGTAACTCACTATTTTTATGAGCAGAAACAGACTGTGTATGAATCCCCTCTCTCAGAAGCCTCAGATGTTGCTCTTTGAAGCATTATGCTTTATATGGCATAGAAGAAAATTGTTAGCATCTCACAGGGCGATAGAACCAACTGGACTTGTATTTTCTCTGTGTGCAGTCTGGCTGTTGCAGCGTAGTTCCTCACCAGCTGATTAAGTGCTGCCAGGTTGGGTAGAAATGAAAAACTAGTTCAGCTGTGGCTGAAGAAGCTTTTCATTTCCTTTGAGAAACTGTTACTGTAGAAAGAGAGCCATAAAGTAGTAGATAAAATCTAAGGATCTGTGAAGTCTAGGTGTGGTCTATATATCACTTTGCTTTTTGGTATGAATTTGGATTTCACTGATGCTCTGGCCTGTAGTACAGGTGTAGCTAATCATCTTTTTGGAATTCTGGTGGTCACCTTGTTAACAGAACATCCATTCTCTGACTGTTAAACCCTATATTCCCTATTAGGAAAAATAGAAGATGCAATTTGCAATAATGCAAAATGTGCTAGTTCAGATGACAGGTGTATTTGTAACTTCTGTTGCCACTTCTCTATAAGACTTCTTAGGGTTCAGTCAAAACCCTAACAAACATCTGACAACACTAGTTCTTATTACTTATTGAACTGTTTTGGTGAATGTAAATCTATTCTTGAATTTATTTATGTAAATCCTTAAGAAAAATATTTTAGTGAACCCTTAAAGCACGGTGGTCAGGGATTTGTGGATTTATTTAATTTTATTTACTGTTTTAACCATAACTTTCCTGAAATCCTGATTTATGGATCTGCTGGGTAAGTTTTTCTTTCTTTCCTTTCTCAATGCTGGGCAGAAGTTGTAGCTGAAGCAATTCTCTTCTGGAGTGCAAAGATCTTAAAATATTATGAGAAGCAGTCTCCAGCTTCCTTAAATATGCTTGTAAGAAACATGCTCTCTAACACATCAAACTGTTTAAATGAAGTCTATTTAAAAAAAAAAAAAAAGTTAAACTCAAGGTCAGCGTTGAACTTCATGTACTTAGGCTAATGGAAACATATTTGTGGTAATTGAAACTGTATCCCTGTTAATTGTAGCAATGATGGGTACTTGGGGCATAATATTGCCAAGCTCATGTGGTCACACTGAGCATCACTTCGCATTGCTTCTGTCAGGGCTGGAATATTGGCCTGGCCCATTAGACCATTTATATGCACATAGACATTCCAACTAGTCTTGTATTCATTTGAAATGTGAAGCATAATTGCTATCTCAGAGGACAAGAAATGCTGTGTAAATAAAGCAATAAAGAGCTATTGTCTGGTTATTCGTATTCTGGTCTCTTGTGGGATCCCCTTCCCAGTAAGAAAACAGTTCAGTTGCAGTGTCTGCTCTGCAGGAGCAAATGTGTTCAGATTGAGATATCTAGCTTCCAGAATCTGTCTTTCAATGTAAAAATCCTGTGACAGCTTATTGGTGACTTCTTACTGAGAACAACCTTCAGTAGCAAGCAGTTTTGTGTAAACAGTCATGAAAATACTACTCAAGTTTAATGTAGGCTGTCTAGTCTCAAACATTGACTTCACTTTCACATTCTGTTGCCTTTATGTGAACTTCAGTGAATGACTCTCATCTTCTGAAGAGAGGCATGTGAGCCTCTCTAGGAGGTAAGGAACTGAAATCTCTCAAGGATTGAATATCAGTTGTTTTTTTTTTTCTTTTTTCAAAATAACTTTGGGAAGGAATTGTTTTCTTCTGACTTGAGTTAACTTCACAGACAGAATGAGTTACTCATCAGTGGCTATTGTTTTTTCTAAACTGTTCAAGGTTTCAAAGTGCTCCATAAGGTAGCATTGAGAAAGGTTTGATTTAAAAAAAAAAAAAAAAATTGTGATGCTGTATTATGAAGCTCATAGTAGGAACAAACACATCTATTTTGCCTATTAATGAGGAGAGAAGCCCTTTTCCTGCTTTTATTTTTTATTTTACCTACAATCACAGAAATAAGGTTTTGGCTGGAAAACCTATTTTTCCTCAGTAATGCAAGACATTGTCGTGAAAGAATAAGGAAACAAAACCCTCAAGCTACTAATTTTTAGAAGATAAGCAGTGAAGAGCATACTCAGTATTTGAAAGGGATGCTAAGAGTAGCTCATAAAGCATGACTTTAAATATAGTCATATTGAAGTTAACTTCTCTTGCATGGAGAATATTGTCAAAAGCCTACTTGATAGGAAGACATCAGAAGGAATTAATGCATGTCTGGGCTTGAATTAGAAGTGTTACTCTTCATGGTCCTATGTCTGGTTCTTTTGATAGCCTTCATTTGTTGTGCTGACAGTAAATCTTCACTAGTGAACAAGGCTGAAAGTGTATTGTGCTGCATAGCTGTATGGTCTTAGAGCAAGGCAATGTGTTTGATTTGAAGAAGTAATTACAGAAAATGTTCTGTTAATGCTCGCTTGCAGCACTGCTGTAGTCTTTAGATGTTATGGATGATAAGTGGGATGTCATACTAGATGGGGAAATGTTGTAAGACTGTTCTGCTTTAACAAGGCAAAAGAAACAACAATGGAACGCCTAAAATGTGACAGACAGCATTGAGATGTTCCCCTTTTTCTTCCTTATCTCTGTGTACAGAGACTTCTGACTGTCCTTGCATTCCACTGCAATCTTCAGGACAAAAGGAGTGTTGAAAATAAACATCTCCCAGGGGCAGATAGAGGACCAGCAGGATGCTAGAAGAACTCTAAATGACATTGAAGATCACCAAATAAGGCTGTGTCTGTTAGTCAGTCAGTATGTAATGTATGTGAAAATATAACCTATTCACGAACGATCAACTGATGGAGCATTCTTGGAGAGTTATCCAACGCTACTGCAGCACTGCCAAGAAAGAATACCTTGCTTAACTGTAACAAAACTTTGCTGTAAGTTTCTACACATCGATTTTTTTTTTAAATCACTTTCAAAAGTAGATCTTCACTTCAGCTGTCTCTGACAGCTCAGTTGTTGACATTCAGTACAAAGCTAACTTTAAATGAGAGTTGAGTCAACTCTGAAGTTGAAGTAAGCCTCTGGCTAAACCTTTACTTTGTTCTTGGAACTAGTCTGTAGTTTTTGCATGCCTAGTACTACCAGGAGAACAACTGCTTATGGATTAATTTTATTCCAGGTCCTCTACCATCTGCTCGATCTGCCCTTTTCTTGAAGCTTCATAAGCTTCCTTGGCTGTTCCTTTCAATTAGAAACTTAACTTTGCAAATTCACTGTATGTTGACTTGTAGGACTGAAGTGGGGAAAAAAACTTCAAGGTACTTGTCCATTTCTCTTGAAAGCTATTGCACATTTGGAGGACACAGATTCTAGCTGTCTGTTTCTGGCAAGCTCAACCGTTTTTTCCCTCCTGTGTGTGCAAACAGCTGATACAGCTTCTGCTTTCCTCACAGGCTCAGACTCTAAAAGTTGTCTGGGTGGAACTCTAGAAGTTTGTTACTCCATTGCCAGCATGTTCTGGAAATGTGGATACTTGGATATTTTCTGTGCTTTATCCAAAGTTCAGAAGGAACCACCAAGGAGTGTGGGGTGTTCCTAACTTCCTCAGAAAGTATGGTGTTAACTTCAGGAGTTGTAAGGTGCTGTGTTAGTCATGAGCGGACTCTGAAGCCAATAGAGATCTGTCATTGTTCATAACTGTTGGAAACATTTTTCTGGGGAAAGTTGTATACAAAATGACATCCTTCTGTGAACAAGGAAATCTGATACACAAATTGCTTTGCTTACTGAGACAAAGGCTGGAAGACAGTTTTTTTTTTTTTTTGGTTTCATATTGATTTACGCAAACACTGAAACTGGAGAGCTGGAGAGAGAATATTTGACTGTTGATTCTGTTTCAGTTAGTGTACTTGTGTTAGTACATGATAGCACAATAGTACTGTTCTACTTTATTTTCAGCGGGCAGGGTGCATTGTCAGCATGCTGACTCAGCATTGTAATCACAAGTTCTAGGAAGCTTAAAACAGATGGAAAGCTCTAGTATTTTTAATGCCTGTGACTTATTTGCCCTCTAGCCATACTTTCTGCTGTACCAGTTAGTGTCTAAGCAGAAGATAAGTAGTCCTAAGATGAACACATCTGTTTTTCAGCTCTGCAGGAATGTTGTTCCGTTCTGCAGACTACTAACCTGAATGCTGAAGACTTTAATGAAAGTTTTCTCTTTGTATTATGACAAGAAAAATCTTAAAGATGCAATCTCCCTTACTTCGCTGGTCAGTCAGTGCTCCCAAGTATGTCCCATGAAACAACTGCCTTCTCTCTGGAGATCAGAACTACATTTATTTCAAGACTAACCTTTGTTGGGTTTTTTCTCTCCAACTAGGTTCTGTCTGATGGTGCAGGTTGCTCTTAGCTCTTCCCAGGTAGGCTCTGAAGGCAGCTAACTTGTTCAGGTGGTTTTTGTCAATACAAGTTACAGACTCTGGCTTAGCTGTAATTCCAGCCCAGTCTAAAAAGGTGAACAGCTGCAGCCTCCTTTTCTAGCATGAAGTGTAAGCAGGCTTCCTTTATGGGCTTCAGTCTTCCTAAATGTAATGAGGAGAATTGTTAGTTGTGGCTGTAACTACTCAGGACTGTGTGCTCAGTGGTCTCTGCACATTTGCTTTGAGGAAACTTGCAACTTGATGTTAAGTAATGCGCAGGATAGCTGCTGTGAAGGAGGCAGATGCCTCTCAAGCCAGTTCTTTTCGGCTCCTGCAACTTGTGGCAAGCAGCAAACAAAGTAGTTATTGCTCTTGAGATATAGGAGTGTAGCTCAAAAATACTAGGGTCCTTTAACTGGTAAAAATAATGTTCATTAACTTGAATTGTCTTTCTCTTTCTGAAGCTGATAACTGCATTATTGAAGGCTAGTATCATTCAATGTTACCATATTTTGACTAAGGATTTTACATACTTTCACAAGTACTGTGAATTGCTGCTGTTCAGGAGTCGGAGATAGGGGCTTAGTGATACTGGTAAAAGTGCAAAGAGGACATGGAACAAATAGAGCGTGTGGCAGCATGACAGTCTGCTCCAGGTGAATGAACAACCTTATTTAGGAAGCTAATGTGAAATGTTTGAGTTTCTGCCTGCTATTTGTTGACTTTAGTAAAATCTCAGCTTTAAGTGTAGAGTGCATTAATGTGGCAGAAACACTTGTGATGGGCTTATCCAGGGTAGCATTATAGATGAGGCAAAGTTGTAAACTTAATATATTTCACTGGGAGATGGTACACTACTGTTCTAGAAAGTGGTTCCTGAAAATTTTACTGCCTTCTCCATAGACTGAAGACTCAAATAGTTTCACAAAGTCAAATACTTGTTTCACAATCGATGTGCGTTCTTAGATCTTCCTTCTGATAAGAGATTTTAAGCTTCTGTGGCAAGGATTCCAGCTGATCTTGTTCCAGAGACTCTCTTGCCAAAAGGAATAACGCGGCTGGAGAATTCGAAAGCTATCAAAGATGTCATTGCAGGAGAAACATGAAAGGTGATTTTTGGTAGGGATGTTAATATAATTTTTTGGACTTGCTAGGAGGTATGAGGTAACAAAATCATGATAAGATTTAGAAAGTGTTGCCCTACTTGATTGTTAGTCTTACAAGTAGTGTGAAAAGTGTAAGTCACCTTTAACTTCTGAACAGTTGTCTAGTATTCATTTTCAAAGGCAGGGATGGGAAAATGGGAGAAACTCCAGGACATTCTCCATAGCAGTTTCTCAGCAGTGTTAGCTCTGCTTTGTGAGTAGCCTGTAGTAAGATCTCATAGTGAAGAACTGGCTTTAGTTCTAAAGAATAATGACTCACTGTCTCTTGTGT
The DNA here is from genome assembly GCF_026119805.1 of Tympanuchus pallidicinctus. Taxonomy (NCBI): domain Eukaryota; kingdom Metazoa; phylum Chordata; class Aves; order Galliformes; family Phasianidae; genus Tympanuchus; species Tympanuchus pallidicinctus. The sequence continues at coordinate 30,471,323 of NW_026294758.1, forward strand.
CCTGGAAAAGGAAGAAAAGTGCAGAGGTAAGGAATTGACCCTATGGGGTATTGAGTAACAATTACTTATATAATTCCCGTACTGGATGCTGTAATAAAGGTTTCCAGACAAGTAACTGTTTAGTAAATCCAATTGTATTGTTTTTCTCAAATGGTTAAACTACAGTTATTTCTTTACAGGTGCTGTTGATGGAGTGATGAATGGAGTTGTCTATCAGGTAAGATACAAGTAATCTGTGCTTAGAGTGTGCTGTTCTACTGTGAGACTTACTTAAATCTAGACTTGTACTCACCATTGCTTTTCTAATGTGCTTGTCTGCTGTCTCATGACCTCCTAAAGCTGCTAATGCTCACAGTATGCTCCTCCTCTGAACTGGAGGGCATCTTAAGGCAGCAGTCTCTTCTGAGTTATGGTTGAATGGGACGTGACCACAGCGAGCAGATTCACTTTCTACAACTGGGTGACTAGTCTGGTAGATGAAGGAAGGGCTGTTGATGTAGTCTTCCTAGTCTTCAGCAAAGCCTTTGATATGGTCCCTCACAGGCTTCTTCTGGGGAAACTGGCTGCCCGTGGTCTGAACAGATATACATTACTTTGGGTAAGGAACTGGCTACACGGTCATGGTGAATGGAGTGAAGTCCAGCTGGCAACTCATTTCATGCGGTTGATGCTCGGCTGAACATGAGCCGAACTGTGTGTCCAGGTGGCCAAGAGGGCCAACGGCATCCTGGCCTGCATTAGAAACAGTGTGGCCAGCAGGAGCTGGGAGGTGATCATCCCCTGTACTCAGCACTGGTGAGGACGCATCTTGAGTACTGTGTTCAGTTTTGGGCTCTTCACTACAGGAAAGATGTTGAGGTCCTAGAACGTGTCCAGAGAAGGGCAACGAAACTGGTGAGGGGTCTGGAGCACAAGTCTTACGAGGAATGGCTGAGGGAGCTGGGATTGTTCAGTCTGGAGAAGAGGAGGCTCAGGGGAGACCTCATTGCACTGTACAACTTCCTGAAGGGAGGCTGTGGTGAAGAGGGTTTTGGCCTGTTCTCTCAGGCAACGAGCTAGACACGGGGCAATGGCTGCAAGTTGTATCAGAGGAGGTTTAGATTGGAGAAAAGGAAGAACTGTTTCTCTCAGGGGATGGTCAGGCACTGGAATGGCTGTGCAGAGAGGTGGTGGAGTCACCATCCCTGGCAGTGTTCAAGAGGCGTCTGGATGATGGGCTGTGTGATGTGGCTTAGTGCTTGTGGTGGCAATAGTGATGAGGAGATGGACTGGATGATCTTATAGGTCATTTCCAACCTTATGGTTCTATGGTTCTATGGTTCTATGGTTCTATGGTTCTATGGTTCTATGGTTCTATGGTTCTATGGTTCTATGGTTCTATGGTTCTATGGTTCTATGGTTCTATGGTTCTATGGTTCTATGGTTCTATGGTTCTATGGTTCTATGGTTCTATGGTTCTATGGTTCTATGGTTCTATGGTTCTATGGTTCTATGGTTCTATGGTTCTATGGTTCTATGGTTCTATGGTTCTATGGTTCTATGGTTCTATGGTTCTATGGTTCTATGGTTCTATGGTTCTATGGTTCTATGGTTCTATGGTTCTATGGTTCTATGGTTCTATGGTTCTATGGTTCTATGGTTCTATGGTTCTATGGTTCTGTAATATGACTTAGCATATAATTGATACAGGCTAATAAACCAAATGGAACATGTTCTGATTATCTACTTCAGAGTCAAGTTGCTTACTCTTTAATGATAACTCATGTTGTCTTATCAAAATTGGTCTTACAAGGAACAAATTGACTGAAAATATACTTGTTAGTGATGTAAAGTTGCATGACATTAAATTACTGGCATGTGGCTCATTCACATTATGTAAGCGTGTTTGTTGTATTGCAGACAATGTTTTGTGTGTGTCAGGGAGAAACAGAGCATGCTCACACAATTGTTGTGGTATAGCTGAATTTAATACCTGTTTCGCTAAGGCATTGCTGATTGTTGAGAGAATTCTTTGGAGAGCCCTGTTTAGATAAATACTTAAAAGGGAGCAACATATAAGCTACTTTTCCACAGACATTAGTGAACACTGAGATGGACAGAAACAAACTGCTTTCACTGGTACCGTTTTTATATCCTCACTCTTGCTGTGAGGTTCTTGGGAAAACTGCTTGTTATTGGTTCTCAATACAATAAAATTGGTTCTCTTATACAATAAAAGGCAAACGAAATACCTTGATTGTTTATGATTCCAATAGCTGCTTTGTTTGATAGAACTTCCACTTGATGAAGTATTTAATCTGTTAAGGGCATAGTGAATCAATGGAAAGGGTTGGATGTGGAGTATGCTCTGTGGCAATGCACTTGTCTTTGAAAGTCTAATGTATTAATAACCCTGTGCACTGCAAGTCTTTGAAACATTGTATGATAAAGTGCAAGTGCTAGCATACCTTTTAAAATTTAAGCAAAAAAAAAAAAAAGCATCTTGTGTTCTAAGCAGCTTACAGTAGTCCCAATTCTGTAATGCCTCTAACTGATGTTAGAAGCCAACTTCTGTTAAGGCTTGCAAATTTCTCTGAAGCAAACAAATGCAAATTATAGAGAATACTTCAATCTCCTGTGCACAAAAAAAACCTCTCCAAAAATATACTTTTGTTGCAAATATTTAATGTGATATTAGCTGAGGGGTTTGTAGGCCTACAGCTGAGATTCTGTGAATGGTCTTATTCTTTCCTTGGTCTTAGACCTCTGACACAGTTTGAATTCCCGGTTAGCTTGAATTTGTTTGATCCCCAGTTGCTAGAGGCAACTTTCATATTAGTTTACATCAATCGTGCTGCCCTTCATAGCCAGAGATTTTTCATCATGTGGTATGAATGTGGTAATGTGGTATAGCATCAGAAGAATATCACATGTTCAGTTCAAATCTCTACTTTTTGTAGCTTGCAGGTATTTACTGAAATGTACAGTTTTAATGTTTTAATTACATTTCTTTCTCCCCAAGGAAAGCAATGGTCCAACAGACTGCTATGCTGCCATATCACAAGTAGATCGACTGCAGTCAGAACCAGAGAGCATTCGTAAGTGGAGAGAGGAGCAAAAGGAGCGCCTTGAGCAGCTTGGTAAGGAGACTGTTTGTTGTAGTGGTATTCTTGGTTGAAACTCAGAAGTGGCAGTTTCTTAAGCAGGAGAGCTTTTCAAATAATGGCCTCTAGCTTTCTGGAGTTCAACTTGCTGCTTGAGCAGCCAGCCTACAGGGTAAAACTTCTAGTAAGCAAACTTTTAATATTGGTGTAGGAGTTAGGAAGCAAGTGGTTCTCTGAACTTTCTTCCGACACTACTGAAGTGGCCTGTTTAACTTACCAGTGAGTTCCTCAGTTCTGTAGCAGAAAATGAACAGCTTTTATCAGCAGAAAAGAATGAGTAGATACAACTGCCAGCACTTTTCTTCAAGGAAGGAGATTGCTCATTTTAAGACTGCTGAGGCCACTTGTCGTTTTGTCATAGTGAAATTAAATAACCAAGTAGTAACTAAATTCAGCTATCAAAGACAGCCACACCAACCTGTGGACAACTCTAAACTGGTGTACTTTCCAGTTTCACTAAGGAGGAGGTCTTACTTTGAGACCATCAGGACAGCCTTCTGAACATATGATTCCAGACAGAACTGAGTCTGTTGTTCCTCTTTTATACTAGTTACAACAGATGAGCTTATCCTGAACTGTGAGTTGGGTGTAAAGGCAGACTGAGTATCACATTCCCTTAATTTGTCTAATGTAGTGAGTTTACTGAGCTTTATTCTAGAACATCCATAGCAAGGTGGCAGTGTTTTAGAATGGTTTGCAGGCTAGCAGACTGACTGTATTATAATTAGTCTACATATGCTTAGACTAAATTGAACTAGACAGTCTCAGTGCTGTACAGGGACATTTTGTTTAGCTAATCTTCTGAATGTTGAGGGCATTAGAGTTCTCATGGCCTAAATCAGAGAACCTCATAAACCATATTTGAGTGGATTAAGTAATAATTTGCACTAGAGTACACCCTGAACTATCAGTTGAAATGTTAATGAAATCCAATTGGAATAAAAATGACTGATAAATCAATTCTTGAATCTTTAGATGCTAACTCAAGAAAACAGGAAGCAGAATGGAAGGAGAAAGCAATAAAGGAGTTGGAGGAGTGGTATGCCAGACAAGATGAAAAGCTCCAGAAAACAAAAGCTAGCAACAGGTAAGATTTCTCCAGCCATCTGAAGAGCTATATTGCTGGCTGTGGAAGTAATTAGGCAAAGGAGAGAAGAGTAGAATGTTTACTATATCCTAAGTCACAGTCCTTCAGCCCACTAACTATCCTGTTAAGAGATGAGTGTCCAGTTGTAGACTAGTCTGAGTTTCTTTAGAGACTAGCTTAAATGTCCAAATGGAACACTGAAATAACAAGCCATTCCAGAAGCTTCCTTTAATACAAAGCTTGAATTTGGACAGAACTGTTCAGTCTGCTCACTTCTCTGTATGTACCTAGCTGCACAGCTCTTCAGTGGCTAATTACCTTGCAGCTAGCGGTCTTACTTGCCAGCTCTCAGAAACTTGGAAGTGGGCTCCTAGTTACTCCAAAGCAGATTATTTCATTAGATATCTTAAAACCTTTGGCTGCTTCTTGTGGAAGTTTATGAGAAATAAGCAGAGTTCTGTGAGTGACTATTTAACTCATTAAATTCATCATGCTTGAATTGGCTCTTATGGGCTGTGGAGCAGAAACAAGTGACCTAGGCGCAATCTAATAAATTCTTACATTTCCTTATGAGTTCCATGCAGAACTTTGACTTCTGGCTACATAAAGGTAAATATGATAATGCTGACTTAATAACGCTTAGGACTTCACTTCTGACCTAAGTCTGCCAGTGTCATTTTCTTCAGGTAGTCATTGGGGCTGCTTTAAACTTTGGGAATCTGTAGACTTCAAATTGAAATGATTTTTGAAATGCCATTTTTCCTATCTGAAGAGCTGGTTTATCATAAGTAGTCTTAAGTAGACTTTACTTACTGAGTGACAAAAGGACACTTTATACTTCCTACAGAACTATGGATTTGACACTTTATTCCCTCAAACACAGTCTTTCTGTTGGGCTGAAAACAAGATAGCTGTTACAGGCGGTGGCAAGAGCTTATTACCTCTTTAACTTTGTCTTGGCCAGTGGTTTGAGATCAGGGTGCGCATTCTGGAGTAAGGTCAATTTAAAAAGAGCTGTAGTCAGAAAAGTCAAGTGTTTATCTGAGGGGATGTTCAGCATTCTCACCAACCTGGTGAGATCTCTCTACTTCAAGTAGTCTCTGGTATCTGGAGATGATGTCATGCCAACACTGGGACTAGCCCTAAACTAGGTAGTCCTAATTTTCTATGATATAGGAGAGTTTTTGTGTTCCCCCTTGAGTTAGCAGCTTAATTGGTATGTTCTGTGTGGCAGCTGCTTCCCTGTTTCAGTGAGTGTAGGTGATACTAGTTAAACTTGTTTTTTAAAACTGCCTTCGGTTGTGTTCTGTACTTCTCATCCTTATCTCTTTTCTCCTGCCTGCTTGCCTGCCTGTTGGACTATTTGCTACCTAGGGTGGCAGATGAAGCTTTCTACAAACAACCCTTCGCTGACGTGATTGGTTATGTGTATGTTGCTTAACTACTAATTCTGTTTGCTAGTCAGCTAGGTAATGAGGAGGGTCTGAAATAGTGCTGAATGTCTGAAGATGTCTTCTGCCAAATATTTCAGCCAGTATAATAGTAGAATAATAATAATAAAAAAAGTAGAATAATAGCCTGTTTTTTGTCCTGACTCTGATCTGCAGCATTCAGTGCTGTTTTCCTGTGGATGATCATACCCAGCACACTTAAACTATGTAGAATACATGCCACTGGAATTTTGTCAGTGATTCAGTACCCTGTAATACATTGGGCTTCAGTTTACTGACCTTCCGGGCCAATACAACAAGGTGCTTTGCATGTATGGGTTACAGTCAGATGGAGTCTCATGTGGGTGCTGTGTTTAGTCCCAGTCACTTCCATGGTGAAGTATAAAGTAGAACTGCATGTTTTGTCATAGGCACTGTGTTCCTGGTCTGTTCCATTTGACTAAATAATCAGAAAAAGATTAAAATGAGGTTCACATATAGTGCAAGGGGAAGAAATCGCATGCTTAAATCAAAGGAGAAGAGGTGCCTATAGAATTTAGGATGCTATTAGAGAACATGTGGAAAAAACAACATGATGGTACTAGAAAGCTAGTAGCTGCTGGTGAAAGAGCACATATGTGCAGATGTATTGCCAGCCTCACAGATCAGTGAGAAGACAGCCAGGATTTTCAAGCCCCAGTAATTATGCTAGTTTCTGCAGGGCAAAAGGGTTGCAAGGTTCATTGGCTTGTTCATGTATTTTAATTTCTTCCCTTAATTTGTAGACTTGAATTGAAAGATGGCCATGTCACAGATTCTAAGGTGACACCTTTAGAAGGTGTACTGGTGAACCATGGTTTGTCTTTGAGTGCATTTATACTGAAGGTCAAGTGTGGAATTCATTACCTAATTGTAGATGGATGTAAAGCAAGACTTGTGAAATGATGGATTTACAGGTGGTGTTTGACTTTGTTCTGAAGTTTCCTGGAGTTAACTTAAATTTTTTCCAATAAAATCCTTCTTTTCCTGTAGCAAATGTGCAGTGCAAGTGCTGCAGAATAAAATTGGCAGCATGCTTCCTGAATGTAGGCCAAACTGCTAGTGCATGTTGAGCCAGCTGACCATCTGCATTAAACTCATTCTCATTTTCTATATCTGACTTAAACTTTCTCTCGTTTCTTTTCTTCTCTTCACCTTTAAGCACAAACATAAATCATCCTTGCTACAGCCTAGAACAGTTAAGTAAAAAACCTTCACTGCCCGTTAAAAGTGTCATGTCACATAAAGTAGCAGTGTTGTAGTGATCCTTGTCTTCAGTGGTGTCTGTAACCTTATCATCCCTGTGAACAGTGCTGAACCCTCATGGGGGAGTCATCCTCACTGCTTTTTCTGTACTGCTTGTTGGAGTAGATGGATTTGGTTTGATCTCTCAATGCTTACTGCTCTTTTACTCAGGCAGCTACCAGGGCCCCAGAGTTCCAGTAAATGATACTGGATTGTTACACGTGCATTGAAGCAATGCTGTTGGTAGCACAGAAATGCCAAAAGGATACTGCTGGGAAGCCTCTGGTGCTAACCTGTACATATTGTATAAAGCTTCCTTAGAGTATCCTTAGGGTAAGAAGAGGGGAAACATGTTTATCCTGCTAGCTGACTTTAGATGACTAATCCTATCTGCCAAGATGTGCTTTAGACTACAGCACCCACAGGCATGGAATTCATTACTTAGTTCCTTGTGATTAATGCTGCTTCCATACAGCATTGGGAAACATCAGCAGATAGTTTTATGATGGCCTGAAGGCCTTGGGACTGATTTAAATCCTCAAATGGAATCTATTCTAAGACATGCTTGCAGGGAACTGTAAATTTCTGGTTGGCAAGTGTCCAAAGTAAGCCATCGAGTGACAGAAGCTTAAATATTTAAGACCTGGGCATTTTTCCATAAATAAAATGTCTGCACAGGAGTACCTTACCTTCTGGGAGTTTGGTGACTCCTGTAGGCAAAGACTCAGTGACTACTCTTAAAACCAAACACCTGTATTCCAACATTTTACACAGCAATCTTTTGCACTGCTTGTGCATAGCATACTACTGCAACCTATTTCCATCTCCAGGGCTGGGGCAGTGGGAGCTTAATTAGCCATGATGTTCACAAGCAGCTGTCAGGTCACATTTCTTACGAAACGTGCTGAAAGGAACTGCATCCTGTAAGTGGGAAGGAGTGCCTTATGTTGGGCATTAACACAAGGTCCATTGCATTGCTTTCAGGGCAGCTGAAGAAGCCTTTGTGAGTGATGCAGAAGACGTTTTTCCAGGCACTGAGTGGGAACGCGTGGCTCAGCTCTGTGACTTTAATCCCAAGTCTAGTAAGCAGGCTAAAGATGTGTCCCGCATGCGTTCAGTCCTCATCTCACTCAAGCAGGCTCCGCTGGTTCGCTGAAGAAAGGCACAATGGAAACACTACAAATGCAATATCTTAACCTTACTCAGAGAAGCTATGTTTGCTGTAATTGGATTAATTGTTTCTATGTTTTTGTTGGACCAAACATGATGTATCTAGAGCTGATCACTGTTTCATTGCATGTTCTTCCTCATGTCTTTGTTTTAAATGAGAGAACCTCCTGAACTGTAGTCTGTGCTATTTGCACTGAGAAGTCACTTCCAGCGTTACTGATATTAAAGATGTGTTAAACTGCAAAATGTGTTGATTCTGGATGAATTCAGAAGCTCTCCTGCACTCTTTTCACAGGGAGTGTTTAAATCAAATGTTTCTCTGTGCTAGTGAATGACTAGCCAGCAGTATCTCTAGTTTCTCAGAGGCTGTCCTGCTTGTCTCTCTGTAAGCTTTCTTAAAGCTCTTGAGAGCTTTAGTTAGAACTGCTTCCTTATCCAATTTATTACACAAGGCAGAAGCTTTGGGAAACTGGAGCACCAGGCCTGTTAAGCGGCTTATCTTAGTTCTGTTTGAACCAAGGACGCTACCTTGTTGATAGTTTTCTGCTAGGTGACAAACTCACTCCTGCTATAGGTTTTAGGTACAAAAAATACCACAAGGGCATTGAGTAGTTACAAACTCTGACATCCATCTGCTTGTTGGGATATCTGTTTTGCCATGTAATTATTCAATACCAGTTTCACATGCGGAGCCCTTTGGTGTGGAGGCTGCATCAGATGCCAGCATTCAGATCAGATTCCAGCTTTGCTCTGGTTGATATAGTAGCTTAGCTAATGTGTAGGATTTCTTAATCTTGTGTGCATGAGCTGAAAGCCTAGCTTAGTTTGGGGAGGATTCCTTATGCAGACTAACATGGAGTACAGAGGAAGCTTTCTGTGTGCCAGTTTACATGCATTGCGCCCTGTCCTGGCACTGAGCGTTTCTAAAAAGAGTCTGACTGCATCTTCTTTATGCTGTCCCTCCAGCTATTCATACACTTTGATAAAATCCCTGATAAGTGGGAACCGCCACTTCTCCGGACTTAACAGTCTCAGCACTGTAGGAGAGGTGCTCCAAGTTGTTTGTCACCTCAGTGCACCAATGTGTCTGTGTTTTCTCTTGCACTGAGGTGCCTGTGAGTAGTCAGTGTGTTGTAGTATACTCATACTGTACTCATGCTGTCTGAAAATTGTTTTTGTTACTTATGCCATATTCAACAGAGCAAAAAGGCAGTTAACTTTCTCTGGGTGAATCTAACTCCTTGTCTGTGCTTCAGAACAGACTCTTTTCTGGTGAGCATCTGCCACTGTTCTGTGACTTGGCATGACACTTTTGCACTGTGTCTAGCCTAGCTGAGCAGACTCAGTCCTCTTCCCACCACTGTTTATTTCTGTAGCAGTAACAGGGCTGAAGAAAACTATCAATGGAATCTCAAAAAACATGGACAATTCCCATCTTTTAAACAAAATTCCAGCTGTATGCACACCAGCAGCATTGAGAGAAGCTGTAGACTCTACTGAATACATCCTGGAATATGACTGGCTTCATTTAGCCTGTGGTCAGGTGGCAGACAGACCATACTGGCCTGAAATGGTGATGAGCGTATGTAGAGCTGAAGGGGGATGGTGTCAAGGCCACGAGTTCATTAGAGATAGGAACCTGAGTACTGCCCTGCATCCTTCTGCCTCTGAGAGGAACCTTTTTTTTTGCGGCTGGTCAAGAAGACAACACTTAGTTTACGGGCAAGTATTTGAGAAGGGACAAGGGATTGTCTGTTGGGGTTGACAAGAGGATTCATCTGGTGGTACCTGTCACATGGGCAAGCTTGTTCCTCTGCAGAGCAGTGATGCTGCAGCAGCATGTTGGCATTGGGTGTAGTCTGTGCAAGTCTGGGCAGTCTGCTGATCTTCATTGTGAAAGGTTCTCAATGGAGGCCTTTGTGCTGTGACCGGGTATGGGACAGTCCATTTAAATTAGGAGTTGTAGCAATGGTGGCCTGATTGTAAAAGCAAAGCCTGATTGTGTGGGGAGGTACTATCTCTTTTTAAACAAAAAAAAAAAAGTGAGCTCTCAAACAAGATCCTCTTCAGCTAAAAGTTAAAGATTCATAATGATCTTTGGTTTGCTTACAGTACTGCTGATACCTGTATGGGACCAGGAGGAAGGCTGTGCACACAAAAGCTTCCCTCGGTTATGAGAGTAGCAGAAAATTGGCTGCATTACCCATGTCCTTGTTGCCTTGCTCATTCTGGAAAATGTAAACTCAGTATGATTTTACACCAAACTGGAGTGTACCATACAGTCAGTGTTTTGGGCATCATTCTGTTTCCAAAGAGCAAAGTATGTGTTTCGTGCTTTGTGTGAATTAGCTGATGGACCAACCCAAAAGTGCTACAGTTGCTTGTGCAAACTTAATCCATGGACTTTGGCTTTCTGTGTCTTCTTCAGAACCTCATGAGCATCTTTAGCTGTTTTTAAAACACTTACTTACATATCATAGTGCGAAGTATCTGCTTTCAGACTACAAAGCAAACACAGCTGGGTGCCAGACTAAAACACAGCTGTACTAAATGCATGACATTAGCAAGGACATTTCAGCTGCCAAAGCAAGGGTTTTAGTGTGCCTTTGATGAGCAATTTTCCTAAGTTACTTGGACTTCTCTGAGGGCTGTACAGTTCCAGCATTTTCCCCTCATTAATGCCTGTATACTCTCCACTGCATTTGAGAGAGGCACGGTAATCAGATTTCACTGAGGCAGGTGACTTTCACTGTGCAGTATGATTTGTTTCTGCAATACACCGTTTCTACTATTTCTACTGGTTGTGCATCCCAATTTTTGACCATTTAAATAGAAGGACCTCCAGAAGACTGTGGCATTTGTTGATTTTCACTCTCTGGACAGCAGATCAAAGACAGAATAATTACAGAATAACTACGCTTGTCGCTCAGGAGACTAAAAAGACATTCCAGACATTGTTGCAGTGCTGAGTAGCTATGCTGCTTGCAAAACATCAGCAGAGATCAGCAGGCAAGCAGCAGTGGACTAGTTTTCCTACCAGATGGAGCAATGCAGCATGTGGACACACAGAAGTCTTGTAGTGATTACATTAATTGTAAGGTACAGCACTGAGCCTGCATCAGTTGAAATTACTTTTCAGCCTTTTGGCACTATGCAATTTCAGGTACTGCTAGTGCATGTTAATACTGATGATAAAAATGCATGTCCCAAGGGGTCTCCTGGAATGCTCCTCAGAGCCGTATGCCATTCTGCTCAGAGAGTTGACTGTGGCATGCTTGGCAACCTTGTTAAAACTTCAGCGCAATTGTGATACCACGTGCACTTACAAGGCACATCGTAAAACCAGACTTCCATCTCCTCCAACAGGTGGCTTTAGCAGATGGTTCCAGTACAGTAACAGGAAGGCACGACTGTGTAAGTCTCACATTTCTTTACAGTCTGAAAATGCTGAAGATAGCTTGGAAAAAGGAAACCCAGCTATTGCCTTTCTGCCCTCCCAGAAATGGATATAAAGGCCGCTTTGCTGTCAGTAGGGCTCATGACTTTCAAGGAGTGGGGTGCTTTAAAGTGCACAGGGTCAACATATACTAATCACACAGCATGGCACTGTAGATATTCTCCCCTGGCACTGGATAGGACTAAGAGTAGTATCCATGAAACCTTTGGTTCACAAAGAAGTGTCTGAGGTGTGACAGGATTCTGAACAGGGGAGGAAGAAATAACAGAAAAAGCAAACAAAAGTCACACTTTTAAATATGAACATCTTTTAATTTTATAAACTGACAACTGTCTCAGGAAAACCAAGGACTTCTTCTGCACCACTTGCCCCTTTGCAGCTGGTTTTTGTCCAGTTGCCAGAAAAAAACAACTTCAAAAACATTCTAATAATTGTTTTCTTAAAGAAAATAGACTTTTGATTTATTTTATCAAATGTTTTGAAATGTTTAAACATCTTTCATATTTTGTCACTGCCTGCCATCTCCCTTCAGCTGCTAAGGAGAAATTTTATCTGAGATGTCAAAAGGGAAACAGCATTGGGAAGTCTGGAAAGCAAAACCTGGTCCCACTTTTTATCAAACAGTCCTCGTGATGCTGGGTGGATGGAAAGGTCAAATGATAGGTATTCTCTCTGCTAGAACCTCAATACTATTATCCCCACCCTGAGCTGTTGTCACTGCAGATCAAAACAGACTTCTTGACCTGCTCATGGAGCTACTGCTCTAGTACTGAAGTTACTGAAGTTAGTCTAGTCTAGTCTAGTTAGTGAACGGACCCATCAACTAAATCCAGACACTAATGAAAAGGAACACATAATGCCTGGTGCAACTTAGCAAAGGTTAAGAGCCAGTATATCCTTACTATGGAGTAGATGATTCATTAAATGCCAGGATACAATATTGTTTCTCTGGCTGCTGTCTTCTTTCTGGGATAGCTGACCACTTACATTGTCCTGTTGTTAAGTTTCTTCTTGTGTCAAGTAATTGTCAGTATTACAGTATCTTGAAAGCATGCCAAAAAGCAGATCAATAGAGACAGAACTATGTATCAAATAAAGACTTAAAGCTAAAGAAACCTGCCTTCCTTAAATGTACACAGTACACTGTGTGATCTTCAGCCTCTATGCAGGTCCCAGAAAAGCCCTCTCTCTCTCTCAGAATGTTTCCTGTAAAAATTTTCAGAGTGTCATATAAACTGTTTTGTAACAAGGCAAGCCTTTAAGGTTAGCTGATCCAAGGCTAATAAATACCTTGTGAGGACGAGGCTCAGATTTAACTTTCCATCCTATCAGTTGATGGTAAATGCAGAACATCACTGACACTTCACCTGCATCCCCAGCACTGCTGAGGAGATGCGCTAAGTCACTCTGCAGTGAATGAGATTTCTCAAAAGGCAGTCTTTATGCTTATATATACCACATTATTGGCTGTCAGATAACTGGCCACTGAAGAATAAAGTCCCCTCTGCTAATTTGGGAGACAAAGCGGTAGACTAAGTCCCTTGAGAATACCCATTAAAATGAAATTCAACCTCAAAAATAAAAATACTTACTGCGGGCTGTAGCCAGAACACAAAGGTGAACACTGCTACGCTTGTCAGTTTGTTTGGACTGCTCTTGCAGCCTGCAAGCTCACGAGACAACTGTCTTTCTCCTTCATATGCAAAGCTTCTAAAATGGGACTCTGCCCTCTAACGGCGATGTAATAAATAACTGTATCCTCCAAGTCCTTCACAAACCACTTCTAAATAGAGCTTTGTTTGCGGAGGCACCTTCTGTTGCTTCCACTTACAGAAACTAACACCTACTGTTGGTGACTGTATCCTATTTACTGTGTGGGTGGAAACCTGTAAATCGAAAAGCTGGTCACATTGTAGACTTCTCATTTCACAAAGGTGAAAAATGAGAACTGGATCCCCAAGTATTAGCTATAATTTGACACAATACACATATTCCCTACCTTACATCAAGATACGCTCATAAATAATTCAGCTACACTTAAAGCAACATCTGGGCTTTGAGGTGATTAAAATCAACAGAATTGCACGATAGTTCCTACGAATTTTGATGAAATTTAGAAAAACTACAAAAAGCTAATACCTCAATTAGGAAATGTTGAAGTAGTCACTATTTAGAACATCATTACTCTGACTCTGTAGCTGCTCTGGTCAAAAAAAGATTTTGGGCAAAGTATTCCCTCCACCCATAAGGAATATGAATAGTTCATTTCTGTAATTCTTCCAGGCACCTAGTATATTCTACGGGTAGTATAATCCAGTACCAGGCTAGCAGCTCCAAGAAGAGCAGGGTCTGCGAGATTTGAGACCACCACATCCACAGTTTTAACAGATGACAGAGCCTGTCGATGTATCACATCTTTGACAGCATTAATATAGTGGCTGGCTAGAACTCCAGAAAGGATCACAAGGGAGGGGTTCATGGTGTGCAGAATGTTCACAACTCCAAGTCCTAATGCTGTACCAGCTGAAAAAAATAAATGAAATTACATGGAATACTCAAAGCAGTGCAAACACAATTTTTTGAAATAGATCTGATAGCAGCAAATAACTCAGTATTCAGAAGAGTGTTACAAGTTTTGAACTTATGTTATCAGACTGTATTAATCTTTCCTTTAAAAGGAAAAAAAGAAGTGCAGTAGTGCATTATTCAATAATATGGATGTGAAAGATCAAGCTGTGCATTACCACACTTGTACTCTAGAAGAAAACAGCAAAGCATTATTCTAACTTCTCAGTGCTACCAGGTATGTATGAAGAAAGGCCAATGGCATCCTGGCTTCTATCAGAAATAGTGCAGCCAGTAAGTGATCGGCCCTCTGTACTCAGTCCTGGTGAGGCCATGGCTCAAGTACTGTGTTCAGTTTTGGGCTCCTCACTGCAAGAAAGACACTGAGGCCCTGGAGAAGGGTAACAAAGCTGTGAGGGGTTTGGAATACAGGTCTTATGGAAAGTGGCTGAGGGAGCTGCGATTGTTCAGTCTGGAGATGAGGAGGCTCAGGATTGACCTTATTGCTCTCTACAACTGCCTGAAGGAAGGTTGTGGTGACGTGGGGGTCAGCTCTTCTCCCATGTAACTAGTAATAAGATGAGAGGGAATGGCCTCAAGTTCTTCCAGGCAAGATTCAGGTTGGATGTTAGGAAATACTTCTCCAAGAGAGCAGTCAGGAGCTGGAATGGGCTGCCCAAGGAGGTGGTGAAATCACTGTCCCTGGAGGTGTTCAAGAAATGCTTAGATGTGGTACTGAGGGACTTGGTTTTGTGGGAAATATTGGTGATAGGTGGATGGTTGGACTGGATGATCTTAGAGATCTTTACCAACCTTGATCATGATTCTATGACTGTATGTTTCAAGCTAGTAAAATAGTAAATTATCCCATGTAAAATAATAGGCAAATTGCCTCTGCTTGCTCAGACTAGACATTCACTTGCATACAATAAGATGCCTTTTCCCAAATTCTTCAATATGAAGACCTTGAGACCTCACTTCTTTTTTTCATTTAAGACCAAACTGATCTTTTCAGGAACTTTTAATCTTATTTATTAGAACAGAAAATCTTCAATATACCTTCTGCTCACACTTCCTCCAACACTTGCGTTTAACATTTCATTACAGGTAGAAATTATACAGATAAAGGTCCTCAAATGTACATTGGAGTTGTGTTTGTAGTGTTAGAGTGCATTACCATATCTGTATCCCCAAAAATCTAATCATGGGAGGGTTTTTCCACCTTTGACTATCTTCTTACCTGTTCTGAGAATGCTTTCTGCCTTTGTGTTTCCAAGTTTAGCTGCTTGAATGAGATGTGCAGCACTAACAACCTCTTCATTCTTCATTGACATTCCTTCTACTAAAAGCAGATCCTCTGTTTGGAGGGAAGGAGAGAAAGCCAAGAGATAAAAACGGTGATGTGTTAACTTAAGAAATGGAATAAACAGCAATTAATTTTTCTATGTCTCTACTTACATTCTGAAGTCTGAAATTTGAGCTATCGGCTCTGCTCTGAATTTAGTGATCACAGTTCAGAGCACTGCTTGTAGAAGGAGAGCATCAAATTCAAACAAAGTAATTCACTAATATGATTACCTGCACCAAAACCTTCATAAAATCAAATATAAATGTTATCAAACTCAGTCAACAGAGTGAGAAGCTGTTGCTGAAAGATGATGCCTGTGAAACTCAACTGCTCACAGAATGCCTGTCAAGTTGCAAAACCTATCACATCATTAAAAAGAAGAAACTGAACTCTGCTACATGTTTGTTGCAATTTTGAAGCCAGAGGTTCTAAATATGGTGTGACTGCATACTACCATATCTGAAAAAGAATTGTTTGGTACTAATACAGGCTGTTGCAGCTCCTCCACTGCCTATACACAGGACCTTCTAGCCAGTTGCCTGTATACCTGCTATTGTCTCTTCCTGGTGGCAGGTCTTTTTTTCAATGTCTCCTTTGAATTTTTTTTTTTTTTTTTAAGTATACTGCAATTTAGGAATCATTTAAATGTTTTCAAAAATAAAACCATAGATACCGTCATGCAGTTTCTTAGCTTCTCTCTGTAATGCTATTCCAGAGGCATACGCTTCTATACATCCTTGGCTACCACACAGGCACTCTGGTCCATCTAAAGATACCACAATATGCCCAAGCTCAGCAGCACAGAAAGAACTGCCATGGATCAATTCATGTTGATGTATGATTCCACCTCCAATTCCTGCAAAGATACAAAACCAGCCAATAGTAAAAAAAAGTAAAATGCAGTCTTCAAACACCAATCTTATTTAAAATCTGTGGATGACACGGGACTACTGTAACAGATCTTTTAAGCTTGTGGATCATGCTTTTTTCCTCAAAGATGACACCAGAAGTGGCCTCAAATTTTTTTATTTTCAGAGGTTTTAATACTGTATTTCAACAGCTGTTTAGAATAACTAGTCATAAAGAATACTGTAAATGTTGTGGTAAATGGTCAAAAGGACTGTATGCTTAGGAAGAGAAGTCTACATCTGCACTTGAGATACTATCTGTCTTACTCAGTTTTCTTATCTAGCTATTCTACATATATACTCTGATCTTGTATTTCTGCAGACAGAAGAGAATTAATTAAGATGTAGAGCTGAACAAACTAAAATTACTCCAGCTAAAATTGATCAAATTTTGCTTATTTCAAGAAAATGTCTTGTCAGCAACAGCATAATTTACATTTATCAAGAAAGATGTACCATGCAAAGGGTATCATATCATTCACCTAAATAAAAGTACAAACAGATAAAGTGGCACAAGGATTTGTGGTTTAAGAAGTTAATATATCAAAGCCTTACAGGTGCCTATCAGGTGTTTATGCTTTTAAAACCAGATGAGCCTCTGAGTATCCTGGTGTTTCAACTTCACTTTTCACTGAACTATAACATACTCACCTGTACCAGTGATGAGTGTTACAAAATTTTCTATTCCTTTTCCATGACCAAATTTTCTTTCTGCTAGAGCAGCACAGTTTCCATCGTTGTCCACCCAGACTGGCAAGTGCAGAGCATCAGATACTGGGGTTCTGAGATCTACAGAGCTCCACTCCTGAATGAGTTTTGTGGAGTGAAGCACAATTCCTTCTCGAGGGTTTACCCGTCCACCTGTGGAAATACCTAAGTCCCAGAAGTACAGGAGAGAAAAAGCAGAACTAAGTCTCTTTAGAACCATAAGTAAAAATTAGTATTTCTCTGTGCATTGAGAAGTATTATTTCTCCTATTAGTGTTGAAGCAAGGTGGTAAGGTAAAAAATTCCATGTATTATTGCCAGTGTTATTGCTACTATTGACATGTAAAGAGAATTGTTACCATTAACCAGTTTTCTCTAGCTGGAGAGGATTCTAAAGCTAATGGACTCTTTCAGGACCTCTGAGAAGCCACTCTATAATAGAGATATCTGGGTCTAGACACCACAGTTTGGATATTTTAGTCATCATTCTAGAGCAGACACTATGTAATTCTGTGGTTTATCTAAAGATAGTCAGAAAATCCTTACCAAAAAAAAAGCTTTCCATGCTAACTCAGCAAGAACTTGTTAACACATGCCTTTACTTTTACCATTACCTATGATAACTAATCAGTAGTACTGACAGTGGCTCTAGGATCAAGTCTAGTCCTTCTAAGTATTTGCAGGACAGAAGAGATTATGATTTGAGATTATGAGTTTATGATTCTTAGCCTTAAGGAAATAATGATAATTTAAAAAATTAGTTATTCCCATAGAAATTACAAAAGAAATCTTAATTTCAAATAACAGCCTGATTCAAACTGCAACACTGAATGAGGCAAGTATCAGTTAGCAAAAACAAAATAACCAGGTAAGAGATGTATCTTATTCTGCAGCAAAATTTTTCCTTCAAGAGCAACAGTCAGTCACTGAAAGTCAAAGAAAGTGGGCTGCCAAATAAATAGGAATGTAATTCTGACACAATTATACAAATAAAAGGAGAGCTTTTTCTTCACATAATAACACTGTATATTGGTTCTTGTAACACCATTATCCTAATTCACCTAGGCGACGATAAAAAGTTCTTAGACATTTGGGATACCTATTAATGCAGAGTTTGCGACCACTTCTACAAGCAGTGTGAGGCTTTCAAGACTGAGCATCTGGGCACAGTAAACTAGTCTGGGTGGTTAAGTCATGGGTACTATGCAACAGGTAGTCTGAAAGATGCAAAGTGCAAAACCAACACTTCTTACTGACTCTGTGCTTAACACTGTTTCAAAAATAATAAACTTTCAAAGTTCAGAATAACTTTGATATGCTAGACTGAAGGGATGTTATCTGGCTTGAGGAGTGGGTCTGTTAAACAAGGCCAAGTGTAAAGTTCTGCATCTGAGCTGGGGTAATCCCCAAGGTCAGTACAGACTGGGGGATGAATAAATCAAATCAGCCCTGTAGAGAAGGATTTGGGGGTGCTAATGGACCGAAGACACAACTGTATCCTGCCTGCATAAAGAAGTATGGCCAGCACATTGAAGGAGATTACTATGCCCCTCTGCTTTGCTCCCATGAGACCTCTCACAGAGTAATGTCTCCAGTTCTCAGTCCCCAGCACAAGAAAAACATGCACCTGTTATACTGCATCCAGAGGAGGGCCATAAAAATGATCACAGAGAGCTGAAGAACATCTCCCATGAAGGCAGGCTGAGAGAGTCGTGGTTGGAGAAAAGAAATGTTTGGAGAAGAGAAAAATTTGGAGAAAACTTGGAAGAGAAGACTTTCAATGTAATAATAAAGACTGAGAGACTTTCTACCAGATCATACACTGACTGGAAAAAGGACAATGGTTTAAAACTGAACAACAGGAGACTTAAATTGAATGTAAGGAAGAAAAATTCCATGATGAGGGTGGTGAGACACTGGAACAGGTTCCCGAAAGAAGCAGTGGATGCCCCATCCCTGGGAACGTTCAAGGCCAGGTTGGGTAGGGTACTTTGGGCAACCCAAACTAGTGTGCAATATCCCTGCCTATGGCAGGGGCATTGGAACTGGATGGTCTTTAAGGGTCTCCTACAAATTAAACCATTCTATGACTCTACTACAGTGTAAGCAAAATGGAAATGAATTAAGAATGTTGCCTTTGTTTCTGTTAGCTGCAAAACTGATACAAGATTGTAGTCTTTTTGTTCTGCCCCAGTGCGACTGAGACTTCTACAGCACAAGCAACCCTGGCCATAAAGAAAGGCTTACAGGTAACAAAGCAAACTGAACTCAGCTGAGGTTGTTTCAAGACCTGTTTCAATACAAAGATTCTGCAGGGAATTTCACAATCCACTTCTGTGTACCATGGACTTCATATATGTTTAATTCAGAGAACTTTTAGAATGTGCCATTCAAATTCACAAGTATAGAAACCATATAATAAATACAAACAGCCATTTTCAGTAACATGGGAGCCTTTACTGTAAGCTTAACTGTGCTAGAGGTTATGACTTGGGCACTGTTAAAACTCAGCAGATTACCTTACTGGCTGTTACAGGCTAGAGCAATTTCAGTATTTATAGTCAGCTTCCTGTTTTCATAAAAAGTTAATTTTTTCAGATGTAGTAGGAATGAAGTGTAAGAGTTCAAAATAAACAGGATCAGTTTGAAAGAAGTGCTTTACATTAGTCACTAACATTTCGTTACATGTTGAACTCTCAGATGAAAAGACAGAAAAGTATTCACTAACTTACCTACTCCCAAAATTCTGCAGTTCAGATTTACTGCCTCCGATGCAGCTTCTACACACATCTTTAGAATTAGATCTAGTCTGTCTTCGTAAGTTTTAGGGTTGAGCTGGGTATACTTCTTAACTATTTCACCCTAGAAAATAAAAACCATAAATGTTCTCCACAGAAATTTACTTTCTAATGAAATTTCTCTTTAATTTCAATACAGGTCAACTTAAAAAGTGAAAGATACATATATATATATATATATATATATATATATATATATATATATTTAATACATCTTAGACTTTGGTGCTACAGAACAGATTGTCCTCTGATTCCTGAGGACTCTGGGGGACAAACTTGCAAGAGGAAGGCTTTAAATTCTGTATCTTAGGCCTTACATTCTGCTTCAATTTTCCCTAGCTGAAATAAAATACAGATGGAACATGTGAATTGGATAAGGAAATGTGCTGGAACTGTTGTTAGGAATAAACTGTGACACAGCAGTACTCTTCAGCTCAATTCTTAAGTATTAAGAAAATTAAGAATAACTGCTAAAAAAAAAAAAAAAAAATCCACTGCACTTAAGAATGAGATGCTTCTAATCTGACTGCATGGAAATTTGAATGGTGTTGCTAGCAGTAGCTAGCATCTTGTTGCTATACCAGAGAGAAGTGCTTCAAATTTTAACGTACAGCTTACTATCCTTTCAGAAATAACCTTTCTTCTAAGTGGTTATGACTCTGAGTCACTATAAATATTTCTGGAGTACAGCTACTGTGACATCTGATGTATGTGGGAGGGAGGATGCAGGAGGAAGGGATTATTTTTAAAGCCTGTGAGTCATGTATTGGTAGTAAAAAAATTAATTACGCACATCTGAATCTGTGGTACAAAAGAACTAACCTTAATGTAATGATTATATTGCAGGACAAAGCTATGAATATGCAGAAGATGCTATTTTCTTTAGCAAAGTTGTTCTTTGTATTATATAGTGAGTACTCTACAAAAATATGCATAAGTGAACAGCAGTGTATTTGCACAACTAAGGAAAAAGGAATAACAAAGTCAGTCAGTTTATATGCCACACATCTCACATGTTCTTGCCAGAGTAACTAAGAAAATGCCAGAACTTTGATATTTTTGAGCATTACATTTCACTCCATCAGCACCAGCAATGGTGCTTTCTGTTGTTATTTTAAATGTTATGTTTAGTTTCCTCTTCTGGTTTGGAGGGGAAGGCAAAACAGAGGAAGTTATTTGTAAGATAAAGCCACAGCAAACCTCCAAAGACAGCATCTTTCAAAAGGAGCACTTCCTGAGTTCTTGAAAACTACTATTTTCTTCCTGGAAACCCCACCTTCATCTCTGCCACTTGCTATTAAATGCTTAAAACTGTGGTGTAAATTTTATTATGAAGCGTTGATCTTTTGCTCTGATGTGCTAACATTTTAACTTTCATAAATGCCACCTCAAACTACACACTGCAGAACAGACAGCATTTTTTCCCATTTAGTTACCTTCATCTTTGTGTTGGCAGAAATCGTGGCATTAGTTTGACTGCTAAAAAAAATTATAATTGAAAATGTTTTCTTCCAGACCTTAGCTGCCACACACATATTTTCAAGTGAATACAAACATTCTGAACAGATCTATTTAAACAGTTCTTCCCATTTCTGCAGGGACAATGTTTTGTCCTCCTTTCTAACTATGTCTAACTGATTTAGATATCTGAAAGTACACAATGCAACAGAAGGAGTAGTTCTCCAACACTACGGAGAATAAAAGTCAAAAACTTCATCACAAACTTTAATCAAATCCTTAAAGTGCTGCAGAATTCAGAATTTTTATTTTTCATTATTACTTTGTTTTCTAAATCAGAAAAAACTGATGTTTAAATGAGTTAAAATTCTTAACTGTCTTCTCATTATCACCTTGATAATAATTGTTGCAAGAATTTTAACACCATAGCTAAATAATAATTACATCAATACTGCCCCTACCTTGAAGCTTCCAAGTTCAAGTAGATATTCTCTAATTCTGAAATTCTGATTCTGGGAAATCAGCTGATGATCATGGGTGTGTTTACTTGTTTCACTACGGGACACCTTCACAAGTGATCTGACACCAGACTGATACTGATGCCATTTTGGTAGCCTGTCTTTTTTTTTAGGACTTCAGTTTTCATTACCTTTCACCAACTAATTATCTTCACCTTGTTGAGTTAGTTGGCAAGCACCAATGATATGCTGTCTGTAGGAAGCAAAACTATGCACACAATGCATCCTTATCCGTTCTATGGCACAGGCAAAGAAAAGGTTCTTACTGTGCCATGTTAGCAGACAAATGGGTAGGTGAAGTTCTAAGCATGGGTACCATTAACTCTCCATGCACACTCTAATTTCAAGCTGTAATTTCAAGCCTATTTCAAAAGTAGTTCCTACTATTTCTGTGATGAAGACATCATACTGTCCCAAACAACCTGTTCCAACTTTTGAATTTACAGCTAAGTTGGATAGTAAAAAATCCTTTAGAGTAATTTTCCACTCTGTAGTTTTAATCTGTTGCTATTTCTTCATACACATATTGGACTAATTTTTTCTCCTTACAGAAAAGGCTTCTACATATCTGAAGGCTTTTTTCTACAGTACTTTTCTCTTCTCTGTATTAAACAACTCTAGTGTATTCAACTTTTCCCTGTTTTCCAGGCCCGTAATTAGTATTTTATTTTTTGCCTGCCTCTCTACAAGTGGTTTACATCTCTGTGGTGTTATGTCTTACACAGAATGCTTTTCCATGTACGGTTTGGTGCCGCTACTTATCATGATGCTGTGTAGGAAGATACTAAGATTTTTTGATTACTTACTACCTTTTCCTCTCCAGGTAGAAAAGATGCAAAACTCAGTGTCCTGTGACCACCCACCATCTCCTCTGAGTACACTGCTTTTATAAATACTGGCTGTTACTAAAAGTGGTTCTGTGCATCTGTTACATAGCTGTGTAAGTCAACAGGAAAGTAACGAGACAAGTTGTGGAACCCTTCCCTCTTTGCTGACAAATGAAAAGCTGCATGGTGAACTCAGGCCAACAAATCAGAAACTTGCCCTGTACTTCTAAGATCATACGACTTTGTGCGGAAGGTATGCAACTAGGACCATACTGCTTCTTTCCTTAAGTCTTCTGCATCCTAAGCATATCTCCATTCTAGGAAAAGAACCACAAAGTCCCCAAAAGTTTGCAGAATAGCTAGAAGGATAGTATTTACCTTCATACTGACAATTGCTACTCGGAGATTTGTTCCACCTAAGTCCACAGCCAAAGCACTCTGTGTCTCTAGAATGTGGTCTATATCTTGAGAGATATTATCTTTGACAGGAGGAAAACAGAATTTCTTTTGCAATGGCTCTTTGAGGTCAATAGATTTAAGGAACTTCAAAATCCTTGGAACAGCATTACCATCACCATATATTTTTGAGCTATAACAAGAAAAAAAAAAAAAACAATTTCAATGGAATTAACACTGCAATCTCCAAATCTTTTTAAATGACAGAAGGCTGTGATACTATATCGTTACAAAATTATAGTATCACTATTATGATAACATTACACTTTTGACTACTCAAGTATATTGTGGTATGTAGTAGATAGAGTACAGTAGCTTGAAGATCACACACAACAACAGATTGTGCAAGCCTGACATTAGCTTCGTTTAGGAATATGGAACATGGGATGGAAAAAACTGGAAAGTTTTTAACAAAAAAAAAAAAAAAAAAGAGCAAATAAGAGTTCAATTAAAGCCCCACAGAATAATAATCTAAAATTACAGATACTAAAAACTGAGTTTCTGAACATGCTACACACTCAGACAAGATATCACAAATATGACAAGTAGTAATAGTAATAAATGGTAGTAATAGTAATGGTATGTTCACAGAATCACAGAATCGTAGGGGTTGGAAGAGACTTCAGAGGATTATCTAGTCCAACCCCCTGGTAAAACACGTTCCCTACACTAGGTACCATAAGAAAGTGTCCAGATGGGTTTCGAATATCTCTGGAGAAGAAGACTCCACAGCTTCTTTGGGCAAACTGTTCCAGTGCTCTGTCACCCTGATAGTAAATAAGTTCTTCCTTGTCTTTGAATAGAACTTCTGTGTTGCACTTTTGGTCCACTGTCTCTTGTCCTGTCATTGGGCACTACCAAAAAAGAGTCTGTCCCCATCCATTTGACTCCCACATTTCAGACATTTATAAACAATGATGAGATCCCCTCTCAATCTTCTTTTCTTCAGCTTGAAGAGTCCAAGATCTCTCAGCCTTTCCTTAAGCAGGAGATCATAGAATCATAGAATCATAAGGCTGGAAACGACCTATAAAATCATCCAGTCCAACCATCTCCTCATCACCATTGCCACCACAAGCACTAAGCCACATCACACAGCCCATCATCCAGACGCCTCTTGAACACTGCCAGGGATGGCGACTCCACCACCTCTCTGCGCAGCCATTCCAGTGCCTGACCATCCCCTGAGAGAAGCAGTTCTTCCTTATGTCCAACCTAAACCTCCTCTGATACAACTTGCAGCCATTGCCCCGTATCCTGCTTGTTGCCTGGGAGAAGAGGCCAAACCCCTCTTTACCACAACCTCCCCTCAGGAAGTTGTATAGTGCAATGAGGTCTCCCCTGAGCCTCCTCTTCTCCAGGCTGAACAATCCCAGCTCCCTCAGCCACTCCTCATAAGACTTGTGCTCCAGACCCCTCACCAGTTTCGTTGCCCTTCTCTGGACACGTTCTAGGACCTCAACATCTTTCCTGTAGTGAGGGGCCCAAAACTGAACACAATACTCGAGGTGCAGCCTCACCAGTGCTGAGTACAGGGGATGATCACCTCCCAGCTCCTGCTGGCCACACTGTTTCTAATGCAGGCCAGGATGCAGTTGGCCCTCTTGGCCACCTGGGCACACTGTCGGCTCATGTTCAGCCGAGCATCAACCAACACCCTCAGGTCCTTCTCCTCTTCACACTCATCCAGCCACTCATCCCCAAGCCTGTAGCACTGCATGGGGTTGTTGTGGCCAAAGTGCAGAACCTGGCACTTGGCCTTGTTGAACCTCATCCCGTTCACCTCAGCCCAGCAGTCCAGCCTGTCTAAATCCCTCTCTCAAGGGCCTCCCTACCCTCAGGCAGATCAACACCACCTCCCAGCTTGGTGTCATCTGCACACTTACTCAGTTTGTACACTCAATTCCCTCATCTAGGTCATCAATGAAGATATTAAGCAGGATGGGCCCCAGTACCGACCGCTGGGGGACACCGCATGAAAAAGTCGCCAGCTGGACTTCACTCCATTCACCATGACCCTGTAGCCAGTTCCTTACCCAAAGTAGTGTATATCTGTTCAGACCACGGGCAGCCAGTTTCCCCAGAAGAAGCCTGTGAGGGACCATATCAAAGGCTTTGCTGAAGACTACATCAACAGCCCTTCCTTCATCTACCAGACTAGTCACCCAGTTGTAGAAAGTGAATCTGCTCGCTGTGGTCACGTCCCATTCAACCATAACTCAAACTTGCTTGTTTGTTTTTTTTTTTAAACTGAGGAGCCCAGAACTGGACAATACTCCAGATGTAGCCTGACCATGGCATATCACCTTCCTCAACCTGCTGGCCATGCTCTCTGCAGCAAACCCTGGGATACGCTATTCTTCTTGGCGACATGAGCATACTGTTCACCGTACCTGCTGTCCACCAGAGCCAGTAAGTCCTTCTTACAGCTACTTTCCAGCAGGTCAGCTCCTAACCTGCACTGATGCATGCAATTACTTCTCCCCATGTGCAATACTCTACACTTGCTCTTGTTGAATCTTATCAGATTCCTCTCTGCTCAGCTTACCAGTCTTTCCAGGTCTTGTTGAATGGTAGCACAATCATCCGGTGGTGTGTCAGCCACTCCTCTCAGCTTTGTATCACCAGCAAACTTGCTGAGGGTGAACTCCACCCCTTCATCCAGGTCACTGATGATGCTCAGTAAGATTGGGCCCAGTAACCACCCCTGGGGAACATCATTAGTTACAGGCCTCCAACTGGATTCTGCCACTGATTGGAGCTATCTCAGCTCTTTCTGTCAGCGAGTTCTCAATGCACCTCATTGACCTCCACTCATCTATCCCACATTTGACTTGACCTCATTACAAGGATGTTGTAGGAGAAAGAGTCTAAAGCCCTGCTGAAGTCAAGGTACACAACATCCACTGCCTTCCCCTCATCTACTTAGATGGTCATGACAGCATAGAAGGCTATACCAGATTGATCAAGCATGATTTGCCCTTAGTGAATCCATGCTGACTATGCTTGATAACCTCCCTTTCTTCCACTTGCTTGGAGATGCCATCCAGAATAAACTGCTCTACCACCTTCCCAGGGACATACGTGAGGCTGATGGGCTTGTAGTTTTATGGGTCCTCCTTCTTGCCCTTCTGAAGACGTGAGTGACATTGGCTTTCTTCCAGTCCTCAGGCATCTTTCCCATTCCCCATGACCTTTCAAAGATGACAGAAGGTAGTGTAGCAATCACTTCTGCCAGCTCCCTCAGCACCTATTAGTGCATCCCATCAGGGCTTGTGGATTTGTGTGTATCGAGTTTGCAAAGACAATCTCTGACCAGATCCTCACTGACCAAAGTGAAGTCTTCCATTCCCCAGACCTTCTCTCATCTCCAGTGTCTGGGATTCCAGAGGGGCAGTCTTAGAAGTAAAGACTAAAGCAAGAGAGGCATTCAGTAACTTCACCTTCTCAGTGTCCCTGTTACCAGGGCACTCACTTCTGTCAACAGCAACCCACATTTTCCCTGGTCTTCCCTTTGCTATTCAAATACTTAAAAGAAGTCCTTCTTGTAGTCCTTAACCTCCTTTGCCAGATTTAATTTCGGGTGAGCCTTAGCCTTCCTT
Organism: Tympanuchus pallidicinctus; assembly: GCF_026119805.1. Classification (NCBI taxonomy): domain Eukaryota; kingdom Metazoa; phylum Chordata; class Aves; order Galliformes; family Phasianidae; genus Tympanuchus; species Tympanuchus pallidicinctus. Next base: position 30,498,081 of record NW_026294758.1, read on the forward strand.
GTTGTATCCCTGTGTTCCCTGCCTATGTTCATATATTCCTCCCTCATAGTGAGACCTCTTTTCCACATTGCACTGACCTTCTTCTTCCATTTGAGTTCTTCCATGAGCTTTCTGTTCATTCACATAGGTCCTCTGCCACCTTTGCAGAATTTCTTTCTCTTACAGATGCACTGAACTTGAGTTTGGAAGAATTGGTGCTTGAATGTTAACCAACTCTCTCCAACCTCCTTGCCTCCCAATGCTCTAATTACTGGGATACCTCCAAGTAGGTTCTTGAAGTGGACAAAGCTGGCTCTCCTGAAGTTCAGAGTGGTAATCCTTTAATGCTATTTAGTACCTTTCTTCTTCCACGTAAGGTTTTGAACTTCAGTATCTCACAATCACTGCATCTCAGGCTGCTCCCAACCATCATATAAACAAACCCTTCCCTCTTTGTGAGAACAAGGTCCAGCAGCACACCTCTCCTCATTGGCTCCTCCATGATCTGCCACAAAAAATTATCTTCATCTCATTGCAGAAACCTCCCGGACTGCGTGTTCCTGGCAGTGATGATTTTCCTGCAATTATCAGGGTGCTTGAAGAATCAGCACCTGGGACTGTGAGACTACTTTCAGCTGTCTATAGAAGGCCCCATCAATTTCCTCCTCCTGATCAGGCAGCCTGTAGTAAACATCAACAACGGTGTCACCCGTATTAGTCTATGCCTTAGTTCTCACCCACAAGCTCTCCACTCATTCATCAGTCATCCCTACATGGAGCTCAATGCATTCCAGTTTTTCTTTCATATAAAGAGCAATTCCACCATTTCACCTTTCTGGTCTGTCTTTTCTAAAAAGGACATATTCATCCATGACAGCATTCCCAGTCACATGAGCTGTCCCACCATGTCTCTGTGACAGCTGTGAAATCACGGCCCTGTGACTGCACATAAATCTCAATTTCCTCCTGTTTATTCCCCATGCTGCATTGGTATACAGGCACTTTAGAGAAGAAAAGGGAGCAGAGGGTGCAAGTATCCCTAGAGGGAAGCAAGAGGATCCCCTGTAGCTGTACACACCTGTGAGGCAGCTGGCATTGTGGCTCTTGTCATGCAACACAGCTAAAAAACATCTGCCACTATTCTGGTTGGCCTGGTTCATTCCCCAGTTGATTGCAATGGGGTTTTATAGTCTTCTTGGATTCTGCCCATGTTCTGCTTTACTGCATCCTTCATGCCCATGTGAAAGAGCAACAGGGGATAGTAGTCTGTGCTCTTGACAATCTGTGGTACCCTCCCAGCGATGTCTCAGATCTTGGCTCCTGGGAAGACCTCTCAAGACTCCCATGTACATCAGTTTGCTACAGATAAGTCTCATTTTTAAATATCTCTGTACATAATAATATCAGACATTTAGTTTTCCAGTGTTTAGTTTTATTATTATACTGAGATCTTTAACCAATACACTCTTGAGTCTTGTCCTTAATGAAACATATGCAACATCCTGAAGTTTTTAAGAGCTCAGATGTTTTAGAACTGAGGCTCAGTACTGTACGTATGAAGAGCAGTGAATACATCCAGCAGCCTCTCTGAGAGTCTGTACTCATGGCCCTGCACTTATTATGCCTGAAGCCAATCCTGCTACAAAGCACTGTGTCTTTCAAGCAGATGTCAAATGTAGACAGGCAGGATGTTCTCCCCATACTCTGTGTTCCACTATGGAATGAGCTGTCTTCATAATTCTAGTCTAAACTAATACATGAATTTTCTCCTTTTTGCTTTCTGTTAGATGTTAAACTACCAATTATATCAAAACATCATTAGTAACCTCAGATTAGCACACTAAAAAGTCTGTGATCAAATACGATAAGCCATATCTAAATACTTTCCTCAACTACTTCTACACCCCACCCTGTGTGAAACATACTTACCATGGATACTGCTTACCAAACTGGAGCTGTAGCGCATGCAGAATTTTATCCTGTGTGTCAGCATCACGAACATGAAGAACATTTTCACCTAGATGAAAATAACAAAATAGGACGAGTCACCTACTTAAATGATGTTAGAGGATAAGAACTGCTTTACAAATGAATAACAAAGTAATCATTTTTAGTTCTTCTGAGCAGGAGAATCCAGCCAAATCAACGTTACTCTTACAGAACATGAAGGGTAGAGTACTAGTTTTCAACAGAATTCTGTAAGTACAGTGAAAACCATAGACAAGTGGTCAATCTGCATGACTGAAATACCACAATACAGATTTATATATACAATACACAATTCCTAATGTGGTGATGGGTTCCTGTTTTTAAAGTGAAAAATGCATACAAGTGAACATGGAAGTAGCTATAAAGGATAACAATTAGTCCCCTCTCTGCTAAATGGGATGCACTGCAAATGGAGATCTATATTTAACTTGTCTACAGATAAATGTCTCATTATCTCATCACTAACATGATACAGAAATATGGGAATAGCCAGCAAAGCTTTAAGAGGTCAAAAATTAAGTTGTACTGACACTGCAGGATGGTCTCTGTAAAGCCTTTGTTTTACTTTATTAAGTGAAACAAAAAACCTTCAGAACTACAAAAAAATTAAAGTAGTTATGCAAACACTTACCTGTTTCTCTTCCTGTCTGGCGTGTCCCCAAGTTGATAACAGGTGTGCCAAATGCTCCCACTTCTCTGACACCACAACTGCTGTTACCAATCATACAACCAGCATGGGCAACTAGCTGAATGAACTGGTCAAATGGGACATGCTTCACTGCCCGAAAATTGGGATGATGCTCAATGCCCTTTTTTCTCATCACCCGAACCATCTCTTTGCTTCCTACACAAAAGCAAAAGACATGAATAAAGGAAAAAAGTTCAATGACAGTCTCAACACACAAAGAAGCGAACAGCAGCCTACTGAATTGTCACCTCTGGGCTGTTTTTGTTCCCTTTCAGGCACATAAACTTAAGTTTAATCCCCAAAATCATTTCAACAAATCTAACATAATTTTTCAGTTAGTGCAGGAGGCATTGCACGTTGCTTCCATATGTAATGCAGTTTCCCTTCATCTTCCTTCCACACTGAAAAGCTGTGATGTCCTTCAGCAATTTGGACAAGGGCAAGTTGCAGTGGATGCAAGTCTGACGCTGAGATCATCCAGCTATTTCCATCTGGCTGGAGATTCTGGGAAAAAGCACTCTGTATGAACCAATGTATGCTTCACAACCAGTTATCCGTCCTGTCACGCAGGCATTTTACTCACCTGCGTCTACATTGGGGAACAGAACAAGCGTTCTCTTGTTAAAGGAAATGAGCGCATCTAGTGTCAGTTCAAACATCTTTATGGAATGTTTAATATCTGTGGTTACAGGATGTTGCAGAGCAACTATATAATCTCTGGGTTTAACATCTTCACCTGTTCAAATGGAAAAAAGAAGAAAAGGGTTTTTTGTTTTTTTTAGTAGCAGAGAACAGTAAGAGGAGGGAGTGATGTGACAGCTTATTATTTACCTCTCTAGGCACAACTCGTAACTTTTACTCTCCAAAGCTCAACACACTGTTAACTTTCAGGCCTAGATCTCAATCTTTGCAGGTCTAAACCAGAGCTGAGAGCTGTTCTCACATCTCCCTGAGTCTGTAATAACATGAAAGCTTTGAAGCTGCTCTTAACTTTCACTGATGGCAGCAAGAAATGAATCTTCCTGAAGGGCTGCTTCACAACAGGAGATGAATAGGTTTGTGGTTTGTGATTGTCATTATCACTCATTACTTGGGTTTTCCGCCTGCTCTCCATCATCATGCAAAGACTGTATTCCTAAAGCTATAGTTGTTTTTGCGTATTTATTAAACAGCTGATCTGCTACACAGTCACCTACTAATCTAATAAGATTCCATTTTCCAAGTACTCAGGCTACTGTGCATTATAGGAGACTGCTTTGTCAAATTTAACTAGAAAGCACAAAAAATCAACATTTACAGGAAATACTTCTAAGTAAATCAAAAGTGGTAAGCACATATGGCCATATTACAATAAATTCTGCAAAGGAACGTTCAGAATGTAAATTTGCTCAATTCTTTTTAGATTAGTTCTAAATAGCTCTGATTCTCTTTTGACACATTCTTTACACCACAATAAAAGTGTTCATATAGGAAAAAGTCTATTTTTAAATTGTTTGCATCAGAGAAATTACCAATTTAAGAAGGTCTTGGTGGTGGGGTTTGTTTTGTTTGGTTTTTTTTTTTACTTTGTTAAAGGACTAAATTTTCTGCTAAAACTGATTTGCAGCTTTTCTTACATACAGAATAAATACAGAATAAAGCCAAATGTACAAATAAAGCTATGGTAGATACTGGTAGCAAATACATTCCTTCTCGTCGTTTGTTCTTTCTTTAGAAGAAATACTTTCATAATAATCCTCAATTAAAACAAAACCCACTACCAGTAAGTCTGTCCTTCTTTGTTTCCCATACATTTCCTAGAATCACTGGGCAATAGATCCCCAAGGCAGCACAACCATGGATTAAGAACTCAGTGAGTTTGTCTAAAGTCATTTGAAAACCATAAAGAAGTGGATGCTCACCTAGCCATACACGTATAACACTCATGTAGTCCTTATTTTTGGCAGAGAGAAGCTTGTCATATGAAGGACAGCCTGCTAAAAGGATGCGATCGTGGTCTTCACACATGGCTATCAAATGCTGCTCTGCACTCCTTGTGCAGCACACGTGGTAATGGGCAAGTTTGGTGATAGCATGTCTAATAGAGTCGTCAATGGTCCCACTGACTTCCCCACCTTCAATGTGAAGAATGCGAATATTCATCAGGGCTGCAGATGTGGCTAGTGCCAAAGCATCAAATCTGTCACCATGAACTATCATTATGTCAGGTTTCAGGCGGTTCAGGACATCTGGTAACTTCACTAATGCGAGGCCTACTGATTCCACCATGGCTGCCTCATCCTCCCCTCTCACAATAGTGTGCAATCTTGTATGAATATCGAAGTCATCTTGTTCAATCATGCGATAAGTGTTACTGAAGATAAGAGAGAAAGGGTTAGAGGAAATAGAACTTGGATTTACAGCAACACAACTTGACAATATAATTGCACACCAGAACACTAGAATAGCTGTACTATGTTTGAACAAAGGCCCGCATATCAAGTCTCCCTCACTAAGGAAGGTAATCTGGGAACACTTTAGTCTATATAAAGATCATTCCCCCTACTCCAATTCCATCAAGTTTTCTGTACAACTTTAATAAAAAGTTTTGCTAAGCATGTTCCAGAACCCCTAGAAACTAAACTCTTTATTCATGTCTTTGCAGGGTCTACTGGAAAACTGATATGGCTCATTTTCTTTTCTGAAAAGATATGCCAGTTCTTCACCAATAAACAGACCTTGCTGGATGAATGTATAAATACAACAGAAAAAAATGCAACGCTGAAGACTGCTGCTTGCTTAAACCTAAGAGAGAAAAGAAAAAAAAAAGTTTTCCCATTTTGTCTTCAACCTATCTACTCTTATCTAAAGGTTACACTTATAAATTAATTTAAATCAGACTGGAACAACAAAAAACCCTCTTCAGCTAGCGAAGCAGGACTGGCTTATTTTTCCAGCCTGACCATATGCTAACCTGACAACAGGGTTTTTTTTTGTTTGTTTTTTGAATCAGGTTAGTTTTAAGGTATTGAATTCACATTACCATATAATTCGATGAAAACAATGGCCAGTGCAAAGCAAGAAACAGAGCACAGTACTGAGAATGGGCAGCAATTACATTTCCTCTCTTTGCAGTCTGATGTAATAAAACTACCCATGACCTCACAAAAAATCACACCTTAACTTATCATGTGCCAAAATTGCTAGTTGGGAAGCCCAGAAAGTGCTTTTACTTGAAGATATGCATGACATTTCTAATAGTTTAACAGTGCTCGAATGCTGAGACCGTTATGCTAAAACCTTACTTCGACTTGCAAAGTGTTTTCTTAACAGTTTAACTCTCTTAGCCCAGTTTGATAAAGGCATCTGGAGCAAGATCAGACATAAAGAACCCCAGCAAAAGTATACACATTCTTCCTTATGCCTTCCTCCTTTCCCTCAGCAGATAGGAGAATGCTTATCTGGGATATAGGAAGTTCTTACAAAGGAAAGGATCAGAAACAAGACATTCCATCTACCAAGGCAGGTAATGTGACTGCTCACTTACACATTATTAGGAAGGGGACCCTAATCTCTCCTGCCAAATGATATCTAATACCTCTCCTTCCTCTACCTCTAGTCACTCATTTTGTAAGAAAGAGATTATCCTACGCTGCTTTCTTCCCCTGCAATCCTGGAGGTTAGAACTAACAGTACTTACCTGCAATACCAGTTATATAAAAACTTTATCCAGTTAAGTATGTAAATTACAAGAGCTTCAACTTAGAATGACTGCAAGTTATCTTTTTGCCATGAAAATTCAAAATTGTAACACATAACCAGATTCTAAGTTAAGTCTGAATGAACTGAATTGCTCACTTTATTAGAAACTGTGTTGAAAACCTCAGTTCCAGCACTTACACAAAACTTTCTAAAATTCCAAGACTGATTTGTTTAAAAAAAAAAAAAAAAAAGCAATCTTAGTAGAAGCTGAAAATTGAGATAGAATATAATGTCTGAAAAATGATTTTTAAAATTTTGTTATGTGCTTTCATGATTTCAAGCACTTCGTGACCTAGCATTCATGACTGTACTGCCAACACATCAGAAACAGAATGAGAATGGGAGAGATACAAAAATCCACCTTACCCATAATCATCAATCAAGTGGGAACCAAGCACTACAACATCAAGCTCAAAGAACTGTGGTTCTGCCTTAATACCAAACATAATAGGAGCTAATTTTGAATAATCAGCACGGTTGCAGGTAGCAACACAAACACGAAGTTTGTGGTTGTTTCCATTCTTCTCCATGTCTTCTTTTTGTTTCTGTTTTGAAAGATTCTTGAAATACAGTTCCTAAAAAATAAATGAATAAATAAATAGAAACCATTAGTAACAATGTTATAGCAAATAAATGGCACACGTTATGAATAGCATATGTAACTGTAGCCCATAACTATAGACATATACTGCCTTACCCACTGCTAGCAGACAATTGATATCTTACAGTACTTAGATTTCAGAAAATAAAAGAGTAGGGTTGTTCTTTTCATTTATTTAGAACTCACTATTTTAACACATTCTCTTCTATAGGTAATTCACATATTCTATATGAATAATATTTAAATACTACAGAGTTCAATTGTAACTCTTAAACTCTGGAACACTGAAAAAGGGAGCAAACAGTGTAGAAAAATTACAAAGCTGTGGTCAACTTGTGCAGGTAGAAAATTGGAATGGCCAAAGCTCAGCTGGAAATCAATTTAGCTATTACAGTCAAAGACAATATAAAATGCTTTTATAAATGCATCAACTGCAAAAGGGGGATTAGGGAGAACCTCCATCCTTTATCAGATATGAGGGAAAATGCAGTGATGGAAGATGATGACAACGTTAAGATACTTAATGACTTAATGATTAAGTTATGGTTAAGATACTTAACCATACTTAAGCACTGCAATAGGCTCCCCAGGGAGGTGGTTGAGTCACCATCCCTGGATATGTTTAAAAACTGTTTGGATGTGGTGCTCATGGACATGATTTAGCAGAGGGTTGTTAGGGTGGTATGGTTAGGTCGTGGTTGGACTCAATGGTCTTTAAGGTCTTTTCCTTTCTGAGTGATTCTATGACTTTTTGCCTGCTTTTTTTAGGAAGGCCAACTGTTCCCAGGATACACAACCCCTCTGAGTTGAAAGATGGTGACAGGGAACAAGATGAAGCACCTATAGTTCAGTGGGAAACAACAGATAACCTATTACATCTTTTTAATATTCATAAATTCAAAGGGCTGGATGGAATTTATCCATGGGTACTGAAGGAGGTGGTGGAAGCACTCACCAAGCCATTCCCAAAAATATGCTGACAGTCCTGGCTAACTGGGAGGTCCCAGATGACTGGAAGTCAGTGAATGTGACTCCAGTCTAAAAGGAAGGCAGGAAAGAGGATTAAGGTAGCTACAGCTCTGCCTGTACTCATCTTGGTACTGGGAAGGGTTATGGAGCAGATCCTCTTGAAAACCGTCAAACAGCAGACATGGAACAATTGAGAGATCAATGCAGCCAGCATAGCTTTATGAAAGGCTGTGGATGTTGTCTATTTGAATTCTAATAATTCTAAAGTGTTTGACTCCATCTCCCACACTATTCTGGTGAAACTGGCTACTCATGGCTTGGACAGGTGTACAGTTTGCTAGGTGAAATGACTGGATGGATGGGCTCAAAAGGCAAACAGAAGTCAGTCCAGTTGGTGGCTGATCAGCAGTGATATTCTCCAGGGATCAGTCGTGGAGCTAGTTTTATTTAACACTCTTATTATATATCCACTTCCAGAGGAAGAAGGATCAAGTGCACCCTCACTAAGTTTGCTGATGATATCAAGTTAGGCAGGCACGCGGATCTGCTTAAGAGTAGGAAGGATTTACAGAGGAATCTGGTTAGACTAAATCAATGGGCCAAGACCAACTGTATGACATTCAGTTAAATCTATCTGGAAACCAATCACCAGTAGGGTTTCTCAGAGCTCTCTTTTAGGTGCAGCTCTCTTCAAAGTTTCTGTAAATAACTTGGTTGCAAGACTGAAAGGAAGTCTAAGTGAGTTTACTGATGACACTAAATTGGAAAGAACTGTTGATTCCCTTGAGGGTAGAGAGGTCTTGCTGGGAAACCTTGACAAACTAGAGTTCTGAGCAAGCACCAGCCACGAGAAGTTTAAGAAGAGCAAGTGCCAGATTCTGCACATGGATAAGGTAATCCTGGTTAGATGCAGACTGGGACACAAGAGGTTGAAGAGCAGCTCCATGGAAAGGGATCTGGAGGTTCTGACTGATGACAAGTTGAATGTGAGCCAGCATTGTGTACTGGCAGCCCAAAGGGCCAACCACACCTTGGGGTGCAGCAGGCCCAGTGCTGCCACCAGGCGAGGGGAGCGGCTGTCCCCTCTGCTCTGCAAGAAGGATATTAAGTTACAGAGAAGTGTTCAGAGAACAGCAATGAAACTGGAGACTAGAAGAGTTATGAGAAGTGACTGAGAGACTTGGGCCGCTTCATCTGGAAGAGGCTGAAGTAAGACCTCATCTTTCTCTGAAAGGAGGTTGCAGCGAAGAGGGTGTTGGTCTCTCAGGTGACAAACATAAGGAAAAAAAACCACATGTTGTGCCAGGGGATTTTTAAAATAGACATTAGGAAGAATTTCCTCCTCCAGAGTGTGCTCAAGCATCGATACAGGCTGCTCAGAGAAGTGCTGCAGTCCTCATCACTGGAGGAATTTAAGAGGCGTTAGAGGCATAACTACAGGAGCTGGTTTAGCAACCAGACGTGGTAGGTCAGGCTGCTGACTGAAATTTACGATCTTGAAGGTCTTTTCCAATATAAATAATTCTATAATTCTAAACAGTAGGATGACTTTTCCCTATTCTAATGGAACTTTCTAGCTAAGAAAATTATTGGCACAAAAATAAATCAAAGAAAAAAAAAATCTGTTTTAGAACTACAGAATGGAACAAACTGCTAAGAGATACATTCATTGACAGGCTCCATGAACAAAAGGAAAGTTTTTGCTCAAATCAGTTTATGTATCTGTCAAACACACTTTGGTGAAATACAGTGAGTTAAATATTGACTCCTAATCCCTTTCATACTATGTTGCGGGGCAAAGTACATCAAGATATTAAATAATACAACATTGGGTTAAGTTACAGTAAAACAACAATTTTTGGAGGCAATAATGACAATAATCAGTAGTTGATCTGGAGTCTATTTTTGATTGCTGTTGCTGTTGTTTATTTTTAAAAAAGGATTCTTAACATCTTAACAATTAAGATGCCCCAGGAATTGAATACTTTTTTTTAATTAAACAAACAAAACAACAACAACAAAAACAAAACAAAAAGCAAACATCAGCAGGTAACGTAGCAAGACATTTACTCTAATGGACTCTTCTAACCTGTTAAATAGCTGATTAAACTTTGTAATCCTGTTTAATATTTACCTACCCTATGTTTACCATTTTACCTTGCTCTTTTCGGTTATTTCAGAAAATGGGGGGGGAAAAAAAAAAAAAAAGCTTCAGAGAGAAAGAAAAATTCATTACAAAAGTATAGAGGAACCCAATTTACACCTCTGCCTCCCTTTCTCCCCTCAACAGAAATCACCATTTTGGTAGGAGAACATCAGACCAGGTATGTTTTTGTAGTTCTCTTTCTGAGAATAACTGGATTTTAAATAAGTATTATGCTTGGGGTAAGAAATTTAATGCTATGTCAGATTTTTACTGCATTTTAGTGGCAAGTAAACTAGAGGTGACTTTTCCCAGCTTAATGCAGAAGGATGCTCCTCTCTGACACAGATATAGCAGTATCAATCTCTGTACTCGTTTAGTTAGCTAGGGAAGCTCTTCCCAAGCAGCTGCTGTGTAAGCACAACAATAACACTGACTGATTTCATGCTCCTTTAATTTTTGGTATTTACAGGGCAATGGAAGTTTGCTGTGGGGAAAAGAGAGAATTACTTCCGCAAGGTCTTAGCCATGATGGAAGGATCAAATTTTGTACTTTCACAGAAGACTCAAGGTCAGATGACAGCCAGGGGTTACATGCTGTGCACTATACACACATAATGCAAAAAGAAATAAATAGGTTTTTAGCTTTGTCACATTCTGACATCAATATAATTTTCCTTTAGTTGATTCTCTATTACTGACACTATTGCACAGATATTCCTCCACGTCCACCTTATAAATGGGGAAAAAAAAAAAATCTCATTTTTCAGTAAATTTTTAAGACAAAGTCCATTAGGCTATTTTAGCATCCCACCCTCGTGACAATTAAAAAATTCATCAGTTTTTCCAAGTTCTCGCTATTTTTCATATAATATAACATATTATATTATAACATATAACAGCCACAACAAAAAATATTTTGCAGTCTAGGTTAGGACTATCAGAAATCCATCTCAAGTTGTCAGTGGTAAAAGATATTTCTAGTTTCCACTTGCTATCCATTAAGGCTCTGTGAAACTATAATTGACATGGTGACTTTTTTTTCCCCTAATATAACTCCATCAGACACAATTTACCTTTGAGAACGAAAGAAGAGCAGCAAAAAGCAATGACAGCTGCCATGACTGAGCTCATCAGAAATGGCATTTCTCATTCACCCTTGCAAAACAACAATGCCAGCCACCTTCAGCAAAACAGATACAACCTGGAACTTCAGTGACTTATTCTTATGACAAATTAAGCTGAATTCTATAAATCCAGCCGTAAGTTAATAGTATTTGTTCTACAGTGAGCCTTTACATTTGTATTTTCATTAGAGCCTTGTACTGTGTTAATTGAATACCGGATTACACTTTCAGACGGTAACGCCTCAAACAAATTAATTACTTCCTCCTGCTAGAACTTCCGCAGTTATCTGTTTAGATGATGGCTGCTTTCATGTGATCTCATCTTTCCTTTTGTCCAACGGTCTACAAGTATTTTAAGTGCACATATGGCGTTCAGTCCCTCAAACTGAAAATGGGAGAAAGAGTGCCTGCAGAGCCACGTACACTGAGGTCAGGGCGTGCGTCACCCTTTATCACCACACACAACCTCGAACCACATCACTAGCAGACCCAGCAGCAACACTGCTTCCCCAGTTCTAAACCAGCCTCTTTTGGAGATGCTCCTGCGCAGCACATCCCAGCTCTGCACGCCTAAAAACAGCAACGAATTCAAATGAAACCACATCGAAGATGTGAAACCGACATCCTTAAGGCGTGCCTTTGAAGCCGCACGAATGACGTTCCCGGATCAGACAGAAACCTCTCACCGGAGTCCCACGTACGCTGGCGCAGACAATTCCACATTTCAGCTTCAGTTAACACTAGGTTCTGGGCAGCCCCGAAGCGGAATTATTTTTAGTACCCTCTGCAGCACAAGTTTAACAAACAAACCCGTGTGAGCCACGCGCAGGCCTCGGTGCAGGCGGGCGTTCTGCGGCTGCCAGACCGACGGTTTTCCCCACCCCGCAGACGCTCCCCTAGGAGAGCCGACCCGCAGCAATCCGAACCGAACCGTCCGCCGCCTGACGGCCCGCAGCAGAAGCGAGGCGCTCCTCCCCGCAAGCTCGCTCCTCCTTTCCCCCAGACCCGCCGCCTCACCGGGGCCCGCTTCGTTCCCGCGCGCCTGCACCCACCGCCGCCGCGCCCAGCCCCGCGCCCGCCCGCCCGCCCGCACGCCCGCACGCCCGCGGAGCCGCCGCTCCTCGCGGCAGACCCTCGCCCTCCCCCACCCCCGACCAGCCCACGCGACGCATGCGCGCCCCGCCCGGCGATGCCCCCGCAGGCAGCGCTCCTCCGCCGGCTGCCCGGAGCCCTCCCCGCGGCGCGGCGCGGCCGCCCCCTCAGGGCCCACCGGCGGTCACCTCGCTCGGCGGCCGCCTCTCCCCGCGCCGCGCTGAGGCCGCAGTGGCGGCGCCGGAGCCGCGCGCGTAGCAGCCCCGCCCACGGTGGGCGGGCGAGGGACAAGCGCGCAGCGGCGGATCCGCGGCTGGGGCACGTGTCTGACCCTCGGGAGGTGCTGCTGTGCCGAGCGGTTCTGCGGCCCCGGTGTTAATTCAGCCGAGAGCGCCTGTATCGACTTCGTCCCGTTAGCGTCACTGGCAGTGCCGCGATGGAGCTGGTTTAAAACCTGCCTCCAGGCGTTACTCAACACCTGTGTGTTTCAGATGACTGTAAAAGATGCCTCGTTTTCTCAGGCTGGATCTGACCTGGATCTGGGTTCAGTTCCTCAGCAGCACTTGCCCACTGTGTTTTCCTACACAAATGCCTAAATAAAATGCTGCAGTGCCACATAATCCTAGTCAAAGGAGGGTTCTTCACTGCGATTTTTCTCCCTGACGGATCTCTGATTAGTGCCGCTGAAGCCTGAGAAACTGACAGACTGATGTGGCAGGGCCATCCATCCTCAGACACTTAGAAAATACCAAGCTCATGGCACATTTATCTATCTGGCACCTACGCTCTGAGAGTTCTTTAGACTAAAGTGTGTCTTTCAAAGTGTGTCTTTCTCCAAAGTGTGTTCATACATCCACAAGGGCTGCTCTCCTACTTTTTTATGATATTGGCCCATGACATCAGAGGATGGTGTTGGTGGTACAGCAGTAGAGGTGGATCCTTCCCACCAATATCCCATTACATATTGTTACCATGTGAGAGATGGCAGTAGAGGGGCACCCTGACACCATAACGGCCGACACAGAAGCGTGTACGAAGCAAAGGTGGGTCACTGAATTCCTCTGTGCAGAAAAAATCACACTCATTGGCATTCATTGACACTTGGTGAACTTTTATGGAGACCAAACAGCAGATGTCACACACTGAGGTGGCGTGTGGCATGTTTCAGCAGTAGTGACAGTGATGTGAAAGATAAGCCATGTTCCAGATGGCTGCATACAGCTGTCACACCATGAAATGAAGAGCGTCTTGATCAGCTCATCCATGCAAAGATTATGAACAGAGATGAGTATTGGCTCCTGTGCATTGGAAACAATGGTTGCAACGTCAGAATAACACCAAGTTTGCACCAATTGGGTCCCACAGATACTCTCATGGGAACAGAAAGAACACTGTATGCCAGTTTGTCAGGACCTATTGAACCAATATGAGGCTGAAGGTGACCATTTCCTGGATCACATCATTACCAGTGATGAGATGTGGTATCACCACTGTGAGCTGGAGTCAGAATGGCCATTCGTCAAATGATGACACGTGAATTCCTCATCAAAGAAAACAAGACACAACACACAGCCTTTAGGAGGCACAGTGATGTGCACTGTCTTTCGGGATAGGAAAGGGGTGGATTTCCTGGAAGCCAGACAAACCATCAAATCTAACTGCTACTTCATGACACTGACTAGGCTGAAGGCTCAAACATCCAGAGTTAGACAAGAGAAGGAGACAACCTTTCTCTTGCAGCATGATAACACCAGGCCCCATACCTCTTTGAAGATGGTGGAGCACATTGCCATACCCACCATACAGATAGGCACCTTCTGATTTCCATCTGTTCAGGCTGATGAAAGATGAACTGTGATGGCAACATTTTCCTAGCAACCAGCCTTCACTGGTGTTACAAGAGCAGCATGCAGGCTTTGCTCATCGCTGGCAAAAGGCACAGATATTGGTGGGGACTACGTTGAAAAAGAGTATTTTGTAACTGAGAATTTGCTCTTTGAAATAGTGCTATTGTGCTCTTTGTATCTCTTGTAGTTTTCTTGTAAATAAGTAGGAGACATTACTTTCAGATTGACCTATATAACATGCGTTATATCCCTTCTGCTTTCAATTTCAGATTCTCAAGAAAGATTTATCTTCATAGTGCCTCCTGTGGGCAACTCAACTAAAAGAAAATAAAGGAATCAGAAAAGTTATACTCCTATCCCCTCACTAGGGAAAAAAAAATTGCCTTTTCCCACAAGGTTTTGAGGAACAAGTATAGAAATTTTCAATCATAAGACATCTTAAGTGGCTTTTGTTGTAAGAAAGGAATGAAGGGAGGAAGGGAGGAAGGGAGGAAGAGGGGAAGGGAGGAAGGGAGGGAGGGAGGGAGGGAGGGAGGAAGAGAGGGAGGAAGAGAAGCAGGAAGAGAGGGAGGAAGAGAGGAAGAAAGAGAATATTTCAAACTCTGCTTGAAATTGATTGTTTCCACTAGAGAAAGAACATCTTAATGGGATCAATAATGGGAGATGGACTTTTTCCAGAGAGGACATGTTTGCTGCTTAGCATTTGAACAGAAGACCATCTGATCGTGTGCTTTGGTCTGCATCTGGCTTAGAGATCGCACTGTTTGGAAAGCCATCCTGAGTGAAGTGACAAATACAGACTGTGGCCTGCACCTGGGAGAAGGCACCTGTCAGTGCTTGACCGGACTGTTGTAAAGAAGATGGATAGCGTGGGCTAACACTCAGTGCCGCTGCCTTCTGCAGTTACCTCCTCCCACCCAGAAGCAGAGGGACATGTCTTTTTAAACATGTACATCAAGCGTAGGTGTTATCTCCCTCTTTAACTCCCCATTCACATCTGTTTGATTTATGTCAAAACCAGTTGCTGAGTATAAGGAAGTGAAAACTCAGTCTAAGATTTTCACAAGTAACCAGAAGCAGATGTGCATGTCCTTTTACATTGTGCCACCAAAAATGCACGAGAGAACTTGAATAATAGAAGTAAGGGCTTCCAGGACAGTTGGTCCTTCTGATGCAGTCATTATTTCTGAGGAAAGTGGTGTCCAGAACCATTCAGCTGCTGTGAATGCACTCTGTTATGAATGTACCTCATAGGAAAAAACTGGGTAACACCTACTATATGATACAATGAGAATATAAGCAGATGCACACAGCAGGAAAAGCATAATAAGACATTGCCTTTCTGGATCTTCTTTTTTGTTCTTCACAAAACTACCAGGTGAGCAGTGCAGTCAATACTTACTGCAAGCAACCACAGCAATTTTAGGTCAGTATTACCACAGCATGGGCTTGCAACTTATATCTGATGTTTCAGAGAAAGAGGATATAGGGAAGATGAGATGAAGTCATTTACACTATGCAAGATTTGGAGTTTTATTTTCTTCTCCTCACAGCACAGATCTCTCACATCCCTGCTCAGAATTTTACAGATAGATGACATGGATGCTGGTAAGCTTGTTAGGCACAGAGTTCCTTGCCAAGGAAACGAAAACTTAAAAATATCTGAAAATTGGAGAACATATGATAAAATGAAGTCCACCAAAACCCCAGGTAAAGAGAACTGGTATTCTCACTGAAATTACAGGAATTGGATAAAGACATCACAAGACTTTAGAGTTGCCAGTGTTCTGTAACAGATTAATAACCTTTTTCTTACTAGAACAATAACATATGGTGATTTTTGGTGATTTATTATATAATTTATACTTACCTATAAAATTTGAATTAAGTTTCCAGCAACTTGCTAGAGCAGAAGGATGCAATAGATGCACAGTATGAAAGGCAGCCTCTGTTCTGATGGCCTCCTTGGCTGAGGGGGGCTAAGATAGTATCTATATAAAACCCACGCAAAAGAGTGCTGATGACTTCAATTGATTTATATCATTTCATACAGTCTCTGATGACGTGAGCCTACATCTTTAACTGAATGAAACTTCACACAATTCCCCCCCTCCCAACCCTGTCTCTCTAAAAATAAAACAGTGGAACTGACCCACTTTCTGCTGCCATCGCATGATCCACTCTGCTTGTGTGATCAATCCAGTGCTTCAAGGGTCTGTTTTCTTTACTTGAGTTAAAAGCTCTTAAGGACATGGTTTGTCTGTTTCAAGTTCCTCTCGTGTGCACTTCTGCTAGAATAAACATGATTGCTATTGCTGATTCATGCTTGTTGACACACGTCAAGCATTCACTAGGGGATACAGCACACTTCAAGCTGGCTTTGAAGCAGGTGGGGTTGAACAGTGATGGCAGCCTAGCTGGGGTGATGCTTGTAGCAGGATTTTCAAGCAGGATGGCAAGATGCAGTTTGCTGAAGCCTGTGCTGTGTCTAAGCCTCAGTTAAGCAGAAAAGACAGTCTATTAAAAACTGGCTAAGATGTGTTCAAACAGGATTGAATACGGCCACTGTACCTAATCAGTAGTATTTGGACAAAAGCTAGGGAGGAATCAACATGGTTGCCAGCTGTTGTCATTAGGTAAGAACAGTGGTAAGTTTGTCAACAAACAGATTTCCATTTTCACTTCATCTTTGTTTGGGAGTGGTATTTGTCAGGCATACTTGACAAAGAAAACATGCAGAAGAAATGGCCAAGTTAGCTTGATGCAAATGCCTCTCAAATGTGAAAGGCCATACAACAAAACTAAGTTCTTAAAGCATTCTCAGTTTTCCTCACCCTGGGCTTCTACCACAACTTGTTAATTCTGTTTAAAGAGACACAGTTACAAAGCATAGCTTGATCTTCTGTCTGGCTTTCAAGAGGAAGCTAAAGCTGCATCATTTCTCCTTCATGCATGCTGTATTATCTCAACCTTAAAGATGTAAGACACCAAAATTATTATCTGCCATTAGTGCTGTGGCTCTAATCTTGTGTTCCACATTCCACCCAGCACTTGGCCCTCACTCCAACCTTCCTGTCAGTGTCATCACTGGTGGTGGGCATTTTTGTCTCAACAGGTGCAGAGACTGAGGGCAGATCAGACTCCCTAATGAGAGAGGAGCTGCTGTGCTTGTGGGTCTGTGCAGGCTTGCAAGCTCCAACAAAGGTGTAGGGATGTACTGCCATGGAGCAGGAAGTACAAGACAAGCCAGAAGCTGGGAGGAGTGGGAAAGAAGCAGAAACGCACATCTACTGATAGGATTGCCTGATTTTTCCCACTTACATTGAGATATGATATTGAAAAGAATATTAAAAGACTGGCAGTGAGGAATGTTGCAGCATCAAACTCTGTCATTCTGTCAGTATTAATAAATACTTCCAGCACTGTGACCAGGTCTAGAGGTTTCTACTTGTTCGTCTTGTCCAGCTAGTACATAAGCTTTACAGCTTTTTTATAGCTTCTAATGTGCTACATCCTACTTGCTTGCAACTGTGTTTTCAATGAGACTCTGATGACAAATATGTGCTAGTCCATAATTTCTAATTTTAGGGGGGTTAATACTACTACATAGCTACAAATAAATAAATCACAGATAAAGCTCAGATCTAGACTGAAGAATGATACAAGTAAATATGTATTTCATCCTTTTTTTCCATGGTAAAATTGCTTTGTGTAATTTGTAAAAGTCTAATTTGGCTTTTAGCTTCTATGAAGACAAAAAGAAAAAGTGATTGTAGAGATGGTTATGCTACACAATACAGACAGTTTGCAGTTTCAGGAAAGCTGGGGAAATTTTTAAAGACAGAAATATAAAATGTGCAAAGAAGTGAGAGAAATCTTTCTTGTTCTTCTTTTGCGTGTATGTGTGTGTGTGTCTATGTCTGTGTATATGTGTATAGCCTTCACTAAGAAATGGGCAAATCCTCCTGACAGGACCTATTAGCTCAGTTATGCAAACATCATTTTTATTTGTGTGACTTTTAGAGCAGTCTTAATTCCTACACTATTAAGTGGCTGTTATCTGGTCCTGAAACAATTTTGGTTTTTTTTTTTTTCATTTGAAGATCCTTGCAGAAATGCTGTGGAAGACTCAGATGACAGTCAAAAGCACAGCACCAAGCACTATCTACAAGTACATTCTTGTTTTTAATTTGGTGCCAGGGATAAAACAACCTCATTTTTTGTTTAGATTACCTATAGCCCACATTTTCATTACTCGCAGTCTCCAGAAATGGTTTTGTTCTCTAAACAAGAAGCAAAAGTCAAGGTAAAGTAAGAACAAACGCACAAATTTTAAGGAGGCACAATCTCTAGGGAATGTGCAAGAAGACTGCACAGACCTTCTGTAAACACATTTTACCTGGACAGGAAGCCAGGACTTTGCAAATGACAAAGAGCAAAGTTTTAAAGTTCAGGATGACATTTAGAAAGGGGAGGAAAAAAAAAAAAAAAGCAACTCATACAGTAAATGGTAATTTACTTCTTTCCTTCTTTCCTTTACATAGTTAACTAAAACAGAAAATTGCATCTAAAGCATCTGAGTTGTGATCAGCAGTTATTCTTAGTCATCTTCCAGGACAGTCTCATTTTCTCAGCTGGATTTCTACGCATGGTATTTCATTAGGGCTTTGATTTTGGTACTCGATGTTTGAATGAAAGATAGTCTCAAATTACAAATTAAAAACAACTGCTAAAATATTCCCTGACTTTGCAGGAAAGGTGATGCTCCCAGTAGGTGCACTAACCTCCACAGGCTGTGCTGAGGCTCTCCTGGAAAGGCCGTACACCTGGAACACCACCAGAGACAGGCAGCCTATTTTCACGAGGCGAGATGTGTGCCAGGATGTAGAAGGCCACCCAGAGCCATATGGTTACAGACACCTTCTGATCAGCTTGGCTGCAGAGGCAGTCATGTTAGAAATCTGCATAAGCATCCCTGCCTTTGACTAAGGGGACTATTTGCCTGTGCTGTCTAAAACCTTGCCAGGCAATTCTGCAGTACTGACAATGTGTAGCATGCTCTTGTGCCTCACACTAAGTCCCATGAGCCGTCTCATTCTTTTACAACAGAATTATGAGAAAAATGTGGCAATTCAAAAAGGATTTTCAAAAGGATGGTTTGCGTTTTTAAAGCAAGGTACTTAATGGGAAAGTCACCACGACCAACTTGCACTGCATGGAATTATGCAGGTTTGCAAAAAATATTATAGAGATCCTTCACTCTGCCCTAGTCTCACTTTTATGTAATACATAAAAATCCCCTTTTCTTGAGCATCATAGCATTGATGGGATTCTCAGTTCCTTAATTATTTCCCACGGCATGGGCTGCCAACTGTCTCACTAGCTAAATACTCCAGGCTGCAGGTAGAATGCTTAAATATAAAATGTCACAGGAGTAGAGGTGAAGGTCCCTCTGATACAAGACCAAAAGTCAGAAACTACTCTCAGTTTTTGTGTGGTAATATTCTACTGTTAGGGAGGACTTCTGCCTTCTGTTGCCATCTGTGCTGCTCACTTCATTGTTATGAATGGGGAGTTTTGATAAGGTTAGTTCCTATCTCTATGTTGGTTTACTCTTTTCAGACTCTGATGTCATGACACGATGGTGTCATGTTTAAACTTAAGGCACCATGGGGAAACATAGCTACAAGAGGTCAAAAAAACTTTGTCAAAGAATTTTTTATTTAAAAATAAAGACTATGGACATATTTTCAGTGCTTGCTGGAAATCCACTTTTTTAAAGTCTGTATCTTAGATGGATGCTGTCACTGGAGGATATCCAAGATGATGTTATTTCTCAGCACCTGCAGATCTGAGGGAGACTGGGAGCTAGATCTGAGCTCAAAGCTGGCTGAGAGGCAAGAGGAAAGCCAGGATGTGTAAAGACACACTTTTGAGAAAGAGGAATTTCAATACAACATGGTAAGACATTCAGATGGGACAAGACCTCTTTGCACGTACAGGCACACATCTTTGGTTTTGTACTTTGGCAGACATCACAGAATCACAGAACTGTAGGAAACAGAAGAGACCTCTGGAGACCATCTAGTCCAGCCCCTGCTAAAGCAGGTTCCCTACAGGAGGTTGCAGAGGAGAACGTTCAGGCAGGCTTTGAATATCTGCAGAGAAGGAGACTCCTCAACTGCTGTGGGCAGTCTATTCCAGTGCTCTGTCACCCTCACAGTAAAATAGTTTATCCTCAGGTTCATCTGGAACTTCTTGTATTCCAGTTTGTGCCTACTGCCTCTTGTTCCATTACTGCACACCACTAAAAAGAGTCTGGCCCTACACACTTGACAGTCGCCCTTTAAATACTGATAAGTACTGATAAGATCTCTCAGCCTTCTCTTCCCCAGGCTGAACAGTCCCAGGTCTCTCAGCCTTTCCTCATAGAGGAGATGCTCCAGGCTCCTTATCATCTGTGTGGCCCTCTACTGGACTCTCTCTAGAAGTTCCCTGCCTTTCTCTAACAAGGGAGCCCAGAATTGACACGGTACTCCAGATACGGCGTCACCAGGGCAGAACAGAAGGATGTGCTGGCCATGCTCTTTAAAAAATGCAACCCTAGATACCATTGACCTTCTTGGCCACAAGGGCACACTGCTGGCTTATGGCCAACCTACTGTTCACCAGTGCAACCAAGTGCTTCACTGCAGAGCAGATCTCCAATGTCTTTTCTGCATCTTTCCTGTATGCAGTTGTACCTTCTGGTCACAGACACAAAAAGGGATGAACCTGTTCTACAGGTCGTATTGAGCAGCCAGCAGTAACCACTTTGGGCAGAGCAAACCCTGTGCTGAGAGAGCTGCCCAAGGGGATGAAACAAGAACCTGCCTGGGGTTTGGTAGGGATCTTGAACCCCTTGGGAGCACCTTGTCAGCCCCCATGGCTCAGTGTCCCCTTCTCCCTCTGTCTGCCTCTCTTTTGCTTTTCCCTCAGCAGCATCTTCAGTTCCGTTAGCTGACCGTATTCAGAGAAAATCTACTCAGAAATACAGCCCCACAGAGAACGAAGCTCCCTGTCAGTCCGCTGGTACCTACAGCCCCCCACCCACCCACTGCCCATAACCTGCTTGGGATGCGAGTCTTCCGAGGCCCCACATCTTTCTTCTCAATGGGTGCCTACCGAGCACCCGGCACAATAGGGCCATACCTCATCGCCACCAGGACAACAGCAAAACAAATGTAGTGACTGATAATGCTAAAACCTAACATCCTGAAACCTTCTCCGACCGCCCTCCCGGCGCTAACCCTAACACGAGGGAGCCTAAACCCAACGCATCATCAAACAGTACGCGGAGAAGTCACAAGAAAGACTGTGCCGGCTGAGCGAAGGCTGCCAGCTCTCAAACCTTAACACGGACTATCCAGCAAGGCTGAAGCCGCGCAGCACGGTGGACCTTTCGGCACAGCGGCCAACATCCCACGCGACACCCGGGGATTGGGGGCTCCGCATCCCGTCCCGTCCGCCCGGCGCCGGCCCCGCGGGATCCAGGCACGGCATCTCGGGGCGGCGCCCCGCTCCCGGGGGCTCCCACACCGCCTCATCCCCCTCCCCCGCGGGCTGCGCGGAGCCCCGCCGCTGACTTACATGGGGACCTTGGGCGGGCGGCTCCCGGCGCGGCGGCACGTTGGTGCCCATGGCCGAGCCCCTCGCCGCCGGTGCTGCCGGTGCCAGGCCGAGGGAGTAGAAGGAACGGGAGAGGCGCACTGAGCCGGGGGCCGCGGCTGAGCCCCAAGCACCGCCCCGAAGGCGGGGAGGAGGGAGGGATGCGGGAGAGAGGGAGGGGTGCGGCAGTCAGCCCATCACCACTATGCCCAAGCACATTCACCTAACACCTTTATAGCACGGCCACTTCAGTCAGCAAATCTATGTCAGTTCTACTGAGCAGCTCCCACCCTGTGGTCGGATTTGTGCCCACACATATCCAAATCAGCAGTAGTGGCCATAACCATCACTGAAAGATTTTGTAACTCAGGACCCACATGCTGTGCTAATAACTGCTTTCATCCTCCTCCCATAGCCAGATAGTTTATGGTTTTGCATTTTTTGTCGCTGTGTTTCTGGCTGCTCATTTTACACTATTACATACTTAAAAGCCAGGCAGCTACAGCAAAAGGTTTCAAAAATGGACACTTTTAGAATAGAATAAGAGATTCTATAAGAATAAGAATTGTAGAATAAGAGCTTAAGGAGGTAGTTTGCTGTGAAAATTGTGCTTTTTTCCTTGCTCTCCACACACATAACTGGCATAACTATTATTTTTTTAAATATGTTTTAAAGTATTTTTTTTTTCTGTTGAGTTCTTTACTTCTGCTGTGTCAGAAAGTTACTTTAAATCTTTCTGTCTGCAATCTGAACTGAAACCCATCCATGCTACACTCTCTTCTATTAAGTCACATACTTTTCCTTCACATTTTTGCAGCTCATAGTGCTTCCCAGCTTTGAAACACCAACAGATTTTCTTCCCTCAGAGCAGTATTATAAGTATGTATGTATTTCCATAAATATACATAAGTCACTCTGACAGAAATGTCTCCTTCCTTAGTTCCTATGGAAACTACAACAGATACAAAGAGCACAGTAACACTATTTCAAAGAGCGAAGAGCTGTGCATTTCTAACAGCAATGAACAAGAGCCTGCACACAACTTTCCTAACAATCTGCACCAGCAGAGGTGATCCACTGTTGCTATCACTATTTCTGAAATGCACCACCCAGTGCCTCACTGCATGACATCTGCTGTTTGATCTCCATAAACTTTCAACAAGCACTGATAAACATCAATGGGTGCCTTTTTTTTTTTTTTTTTTTTTTTTTTTTTTCCTGCATAGAGGAATTCAGTTCCACCCCTTTGCTTCAGACACCACTCTGTCAGAGTGCCCCTCTGCTGCCATTTCTCACATGGCAACAACATGTGATGGGATACTGGTGAGAAGGATCCACATCTACTGCCCTAAGACCAACACCAGCCCCTGATGGCAGGGGTCATCATTATAAAATAGGAGGTATTACTTTCTGATCAGCCTTCGTATATGTAGGTATGTGTTTTTTAAAAGATTTGTCAGTTATGGGAGATTTCAGAGAGCAAACTGTATTCAAATTTCCCTGTATCAGATGCTTGGCTACTAATATTTCCCCAGTGGTAACAAAAAAGGGCTGTTAGAATTGGAGAACAAGGCTTTGTGTTTTCCCTGTGACAGCACTACATAGAAAAAAAAATGTAACAAAAAACCCCACCACACCTAAATGCCCATGAGCTTCCCCAGCCCCAACTTCCTTCTTACTGTACTTTTCCACCTTAGCAGACATTGGTCATCCTGCTTCTCCAGGCTTCAGTAATCACCCGTCTGGCATGGGACGTCTACTTCCTACTCTCCTGATGATTAATCTAATCTACTGCCAGAACAACTGGCCTTTGTTCTGGCGGGATAATAATGCAAACTCATTCATGCAACTTGCTTGTTCCTCTCATACTAAGCTAGAAAGCTGTGAGTCTGCTAGGAGCTCTGTCTGTGAGAGTGCTTCCATTTTATCCTTACCTCCCCACATTATGCCTCTGATTGATTGGCCCTATTTGCTTCTCCTGAAACTTCACAGCAGCAGAAGCCACTGCTGGCCTGGTTGATCAGCTGAAACTCAGGTCAAAGCACCCCTGTTGTCTAGTAGCTAGAGAAGGGAGAAGCTTTGATTTTGTACAGTTACATGGGATATTAATATGCATACAGTGCTGTATGGGCAACACAGTGATGGCACTGGAGCTTCAAAAATTCATGCCTACCAGGGCATCTCCACTTATTTCTCCTGGTCTTTCCTACCAGGACATAGGCAGCACCCTAATTTTCCTTGGGCTGTCAACACCTTACAGGTTCACCCCTTCTGAGGGATATGTGGCTCAGAGTCCTCTGGCCTGACCAAGTGGGGAGGCAAGAAGGGAACTGAATTTTTTGCAGCGTTTTTCTGCACCTGCACAGGAATCCAGAACCTCGAGCTGGTGGTGCAGGAAGCTGAGAGTAAACAATGACTTCTCTGACCTCTTCTCCTTGCTTTGAGGCAAGGAGGAACAGGGAGAACTTTCTGAGCAAACTCTGATTAATCTTGCTACACCAGCTCTTCTTGTTCTACTCTCCCTATGTCCCTTTATTTGCCTGTCAGCGGTTCCTGCTAAGATGGCACGTGAAAAAGATATACTCAGAAAAGAGAAGATACTTCTATGTAGTTCACTCAGGCTCTGTTACAAAAAGGCACTCCACAAACACTGCAGGAATTCAGTATAACAGTGAGGGCAGTAAAGTTGCTAAAGGAGAAAGGAAGTGTCAGTTTTTCCAGTATGATAGAAAAAGAAGAGTTTTCACCAATCATTGCAGTGAAGGGCTGTGGATTCCTCCAGCCAAATGGGGCTCTCCACTGGCATTCTACAGCCCTCCTGGGTTTAGCCAGTTTTAGTGGATGAAGTAGAGATGAAGCAGATGGAAGCCGTGAGTAAGTCTCTTTTCCTCCTCTATAGATAAAGTCTGGCCATCCAGGCTTGTCTTGTAAGAGTGGAAAACGGATTTTGGGTGCACAACAGCAGGGACTCTGGATTGAGAGGGAGTGGAATGTCTCTATGCTTGCAAGTTTAATGAAACCCACTAGCTTGTTCTAACAGGCAATTAAGACTAGCTGACCCATATTCATTAAAAAAAAACAAAAAAAACCAAAAAAAACAAAAAAACACCAGAAAACCACAAACCAACCAACCAACCAAACAAACAAACAAAAAAACAAAACATCAATGTTCCATCCAAATATCTGGGAGTGTAAATGTGAAAAAGGTGCATAAGTTTCTGTAGCCAGTGGCATGGTGTGGTCAGTGGCTAATACATTTTTTTTGCCACAACTCATTAAAGTAGAATCAGTAATATCTGAAAACCTCACTGCTACCAGAAACAAACCACCAAATTTATTTGCACATCCATAGGCTTCTCCAGCTCTCAGTGAAATCAGATTTTACTCCTGAGTCCTGTGTAGTTTTAGAGTTTTTAGCTAAGAACTGTACTATAGTACCAAAAATGTGACTGTATGTAGTATGGTGCACAAGACACACTGTGCCAGAGGTTAGCCTACTGAATTCAAAAGCTTCAGGCTACCCTGCACCTAAAGGAAATATTTGTAATAGTGATTGCCTTCTGATTTTATCTTCTGATTGCTCACATCTGTAATCTCTTGCTGCATTCATGTGGAGCAGAAGTCTGGAAACTGTAGGTTTGCATGCATAAAGATGTGTGGGAATAACCTGGAGAAAGGATTCACCAGGGATGGCATGGGATGTTTATCTAAAGAAGAAGAGTGGCCGTCATATTTCTGTGGAGGGGAAGGGAAGGGAAGGGAAGGGAAGGGAAGGGAAGGGAAGGGAAGGGAAGGGAAGGGAAGGGAAGGGAAGGGAAGGGAAGGGAAGGGAAGGGAAGGGAAGGGAAGGGAAGGGAAGGGAAGGGAAGGGAAGGGAAGGGAAGGGAAGGGAAGGGAAGGGAAGGGAAGGGAAGGGAAGGGAAGGGAAGGGAAGGGAAGGGAAGGGAAGGGAAGGGAAGGGAAGGGAAGGGAAGGGAAGGGAAGGGAAGGGAAAAAAAAGAAATTTTTCTTGCAGCTTTTTACCTCAATACAATGCAGATTCCCTTGCTGTCTCACAAAATAACACTTGGTTTTGGTGCTAGAAAAGGCAAATGAGAACAACAAATATTGTCAGGGAGTCGAGTGATTAGTTCAAGGACAGCTTTGTGGATTTCAAAGAACTCTGAGGAGATCTGTGAAGCAGAAGTCATGAGGCCCAATTCATCCTTCAGAAGAAAGATCCTTGTGACTGATAAACAAGCTGGTGAGAAAGAACACCCAAAAAAAAATGCATTTGGCTGTTACACTGAGGATGGCCCTCAAGTAATTCATTCCTTTTAACCAAATCTGGGAACGATACCTTTATCTCTCTTCTACCTGACTCCTGTGATGGGTACTGATGTATTCTCAGCAGTCATCAGGGGACCTTCTGCACTCTGCCATTTGATTCTGTGATTCTGTGATACAGCAAGAAGACCAACCACAGTCCAGTGTTTTCCAGTAAGCCCTACTTCTTCACAGATCTGGCTGTTTAAGAAGATAGAAAAGCAGTCTGGAGTATGACACAGTGCTAGCTGATGATTCTCAGGAATTCCTATCAGGTCTCCCTTAGCAGATAAGTGAAATGCACTGAGTGCTTCTGTCCCAAATCTTAGAGAGGTACCTGCTCTGACAGTAGCTCATCTCTGTTACAGCATATATCTGGGCTTGAAATCTGCACTGAAAGATTTTGCAGGCTGTTCTGGTACGGCTTTGGTAATTGCTCATTCCCTGTCCTTGATCAGACCAGGGGAAAACTGATAAAAACTGAGAATAATAACATGTGCTGGGAGGGATCTTAAAGATCACCTAGTTCTAATTCCCAGCCATGGGGAGGGACACTTCCCACTAAACCACATTGCCCAAAGACCCATTCAACCTGGCCAAGAACACTTCCTGGGATGAGGCATCCATGGCTTCTCTGTGCAAATGTCTCTTCAGAGTAAAAATTTTTTCCAAATATCTAATATAAATCTAATTTCTTTCAAATAAAAGCCATTATCCCTTATCCAATAGCTAAGTGCCCTTGCAAAAAGTTCTTCTCCATCCTTTTTGCAGGCCTGCTACAGGTACTGGAATTCTTCAGTGTAGTCTTTACAGGTAGAATAGGTGTTCCAGCCCTCTGGTCCTCTTTGTGCTCCTCCTCTGGTCTCACTCCAACTGGTTCTTGTTGTTCTTACACTAGGGGCCCCAAATGTGAATACTGAGTACACTAGATGAGATTTTACTAGAGTGGCATAGGAAAGGAGGGTCAGCCCCCATGGCAGTTTGGTCACTCTTCTTCTGATGTAGCCCAGGATACAGGCTCCAAGTGCACACTACTGGCTCATATTGAGCCTCTCATTAAGCAACATCCACAAATTCTTCTCCTCAGGGCTACTTTCAATCCATTATCTGCCCAGACCACATCTATGCTTGGAACTGTCCCTACCCAGGTGCAGGACCTTGCATTTTGCCTTGTTGAACTGTATGAGATTTGCACAAGCTTACTTCTTGAGCCTGACCAAGTCACTCTGGTTAGCATTCCTTCCCTCCAGAGTGTTAATTGCACCACACTGCTTGCAATCCACAAATTTTCTGAGGATGTACTCAGTACCACTGTTCTTGACACCAACAAAGTTGTTAAATAGTGCTGGTCCCAATACTGACCTTGCAGAAACACCACTCATCACTGGCCTTCACCTGTACGTTGATCTATTCACCTAATATCTTTGTGTGTGGCCATACTGCCAATTCCTTAACTGTGGAGTACTCCATCCATCATGTCAGTATCTCACCAATACAGAGACAGTGATGTCATGAGGGCAGCCCTGAGGAGAATTTGGGAGTGTTACGTGATTTCAAACAAAGAAAGATTCAACATTAGCTAGCAATGTGTGCTTGCAGTCCAGAAGAAAACTCTATCCTAGGTTGCATCAAGAGGAGTGACCAGGAGTTAGAGGAAGGTGATTCTGCCCCTCTGCTCTGCTCTCATGGAATCCCACTTGGTGTATTGTGTCTAGTTCTGAGGCTCCAAACACAAGAAAGACGTGGAGTTGTTGAAGCAGGTACAGAGGATAGCTACTAATGACTGGGGACCAGAGCACCTCCACTGTGAAGACAAGCTGAGAGAGCTGGGGATCTTCAGCATGGAAAAAAAACTCTCAGGAGACCTTATGGTGGGCTTCAAGCACCTGAAGGGGGCCTATAGAAAAGCTGGGGAGTGGCTTTTTATGAGGGCATGTAGTGACAGGATGAGGGGAAATGGCTTTAAACTGTAAGAGGACAGATTTAGACTAGATATTAGGAAGCAATTCTTTACTGTGAGGGTGGTGAGACATTGGAACAGGTTGCTCAGCTAGACTGTGGAAGCATTCAGAGCCAGGCTGGATGGCACTTTGAACAACCTGGTTTAGAGGAAGATGTCCGTGTCTATAGCAGAGGAGTTGGAACTAGGTGATCTTGAAGGTCCCTTCCAACCCAGGCCATTCTATGATTCTGTGATTCTATAATTCTATGATTGTATGTGTCAAATGCTTTGTACAAGTTTAGGTAGGTGATATAAGTTACCCTTCCCTTATCCACCAATACTGTAACTCTGTCATAGAAGACCAGCAAGTTTGTCAGACAAATTTGTCCTTAGTGAAGACTTGTTGTCATTCACCTCCTTGTATTCCATGTGCCTTAGGAGTGTTTCCAGGAGGATCTGATCCATGGTCTTGCTGCATAAAGAGGGGAGATTGACTGGCCTATAGTTCTCCATGCTTTCCTTTTTTTTTTTTTTTTTCATTTTTAAAAATGATAGTTACGATTCCACTTTTGCAGTTATTGGGAACTCCATCAGCCAAAGCTTCTCAAATATGAGTGTCTTAGCAACTTCGAGCACTAGTCACTAGTTCTCCCAACTCTACAGCTCCATCTCATTAGGTCCCATGGGGTTGTACTTCTTCATGTTCCTCAGATGGTCATGTACCAGATCTTCTACTGTGGACAGTTCGTTATACTCTCAGATCCTGCCTTTGCAACTTGCACAGCATGGTTAGAGCACTTTCTGGCAAAGACTGGAGCAAAAAGGCATAATCATAAAATCACAAAATCGTAAAAGAGCCTGCGTTGAGAAGGATCATAATTATCATCTAGTTTCAACCCCCCTCCTGTGGGAAGGGTCACCAACCACCAGACCAGGCTGCCCAGAGTCGCATCCAGCCTGGCCTGGAATGCCTCCAGATTGTGGGGCATCCACAACCTCACTGGGCAACTTGTTCCAGTGCATCACCACCCTCTGTGTGAAAAACTTCCTCCTAATATCTAACATAAACCTCTCCTGTCTTAGTTAAAAACCATTCCCCCTTGTCCTATCACTATCAACCCATGTAAACAGTCATTCCCTCACCATTTATACATTCACATCAAGCACTGGAAGGCCACAGTGAGGTCCCCCCAGAGTCTTCTTTTCTCCTGAACAAGCCCAGTTCCCCCAGTCTTTCTTTGCAGCCCTTTGATCATCTTAGAGGCTCTCCTCTGGACCCTTTCCAAGAGCTTCACATCCTTCCTGTACTGGGGGCCCCAGGCCTGGACGCAGTGCTGCAGATGGGGCCTCACAAGAGCCCAGTAGAGGGAGACAATCGCCTCCCTCTCCCTGCTGGCCACCCCTTTTTTAATGCAGCCCAGAACACAGTTGGCCCTCTGGGATGCAAGTGCACACTGCTGGCTCATGTCCAGCATCTCATATACCAGGACTCCCAAATCCTTCTCCACAGGGCTGCTCTCCGTCTATGCCATTGATGAAGATGTTGAAGAGCATCAGTCCCAAGATCGACCCCTGAGGGACACCACTTGTGACCAGCCTCCACTCCGACACAGAATGATTAATCACAACCCTTTGGCTGCATCCAGCCAGCCAATTCTTAATCCACAGAACAGTCCATCCTTCAAACCCATATCTCTCCAATTTAGAGAGGAGAGTGTGATGCTGGATCATGTCAAAGGCTTTGCAGAATTCCATATAGATGACATCCGTCACCCTTCCCCTGTCCACCAAAGCTGTCACTCCATCATAGAAGGCCGCCAGATTGGTCGGGCATGATCAGCCCTTGGTGAAGCCATGCTGGCTGTCTCGAATCACCTCTTTGTCTCATATGTGCCTTATCATAGCTTCTAGGAGGATATATGCTCCGTGATCTTCCCAGGCGCAGAAGTGAGGCTCACAGGCCTGTAGTTTCCTTGGTCTTCCTTTCTCCCTTTCTTAAGAATGGGGAGTAATGTTTCACTGGGACAGCCAGGTTTTTCAAATGTGATCGAGAGCAGCTCAGCAACCACATCAGCCATTTCTCTCACAACCCTAGGATGGGTATAATCCAGCACCATGGACTTACATACATTCAGTTTCATGAGAAGGTCTCGGACTTGTTCCAGTGTTACAGTGGAATGGAATTCGCTCCCCACACCTCCACCAAGAGGTTTAGGGTCCTGGCAAACATGGGGAGCTTGACAACCATCGAAGACTGAGGCAAAGCACTCACTGAGTACCTCAGATTGGTACTTCTGAGGAAACCAGCTCCCCATTACCTTTTATGAGGGGAGAGTATGTACCTCATCTTTCTTCATATCCTGGGTGACTAAGTCTCCAGTTTTCTTCTGGAAGTTTTCTTCCACAGTGAAAAGTGCCTAAACAGAAAAGGACAGCTAAGGTTTCAGATGGGCAGTCTTTTTTGTTAACAGTAGTTAGACCAGAGAAACAGCCATCTTCAATCAGAAAATAGCAATGATCTGGATTTATAGTAGTTGTTTCTTTGAAGAGTGGTGGTCTCTCCACAGTTAGCAATGAGCTTTTTCTCAGCTTTGCCTGGAAATATGCTATACTCAGCAAACAAAGAGACAGACAGGAAAGAACGATCACTATTCTCCTAGTTATGCTGTTTATATGTAAGTACTTAATTCTGCTATATGCAGACACAGAATGGTCTGAGTTAGAGATGTTGGTGGATTTGTGCAATTCCCAGCACCTGGAAACAACCAAAACACTTCTGCTTTTGTCCCAAACAAAAAAGTAGGGAGCCAAGAGTTAGACACGGATGACTGAAAATGCCTTTGTTTTTTTGCACAGCCAACAGTTAGAATGTAGGTCTCTGTTTTCACACTCCCCTGATCTGTGCTGTGGTCAGCCTCCTCATTGCATTGAACAGTTCTGTGTCTGCTTACCAAGTGCCCTTGGAATGACTTTGTTTAAATATCCACAAGGCTGAGGTGAAAATCTGGAGAAAGTAAGACGTACTCTTGATGGAAGACAACCAGGCTGTGGAATACTTAATGAAAGGACATTGTCTGTAGACCCTGAGCAACGCATCCACAAGTGCTGACAAAGCTCTGCGATATCATTGCAAAGCTGCTATTGATTATCTTGAATGATCATGGCAACAGAGAGAGACTTGTGAGAACTGGAGGAAAACAGTCTCGAAAGAGGGCAAGTAGGAGGACCCAGAAAAGCATAGGCTTGTCAGCCTCACCTTAGTCTCTGGAAAGGTCAACTAATTCAGGAAAGTATTCTTTCTTGGAAAGAAAGTGATACTTATTAGTGATCATGAATTTACAAACAGGAAGTCCTGCTTAACTGGCTTGATGATCTTCTATGATGGAAGGACTGGTTTGGCAAATGAGAAGACAACTCATTGTGGATATTGTCTACCTGGATCTCACTAACACTTTTGATGCTGTCTCCTCAGACAAAACATGAAATTTGGGCTGGATGAGTGGACAGTGAGATTGCACTGAAAATTGTCCGAGTGACTGGGTGGTGATGAGTGGCACAAAGTCTGGCTGGAGTCTAGTAGTAGTGTATCCCACAGATCAATATTGGGTCAAATACCGTTTCAGCATTTTCATTAGTGATTTGCATGATAGAGTAGAGTGTGCAAGTTTGCACATGATACAAATCTGAGAGAACTGGCAGAAGCACTGGAGTGTCATGCTGCCATCCAGAGGGACCTTGTCTTCATGCAGCTCAGCAAAGGGAAGTACAAATTCTGGCACCTGGGAAAGAATAATGTCATAAACTAGTACTTGTTGTAGGTCAAACAGATGGAAATCAGCTTTTCAGAAAAGAAACTGGGTTTCCTGATAGACACCAAGGTGAACATGAGCTAGAAATGTGTCTGCTTTTTCTGCAATGAAAGCTAGTGGTATGGTGAGCTGCATTAGGAAAATATTGTCAGAAGGCTGAAAGAGGCAACACTCTGCTCTGGTGAGGTTGCACCCGGAGCACAGAGTCCAGGTCCAGGTCCCCCAGTACAAGAGAGACATGAAGGCAATTAAGAGTGTCCACAAAGGGCATCAATAATGAAAGGGCTGGAGCATCTCGTCTATGAACAGAAGCTGAGATAGTTGAGAATGTTCAGCTTGGAGAGGAGGATCTTATCAATGTGTATAAATAGCTGAAGGGAAGGTGCAAAGAAGGGTCTTTTTAGTGGTGCTCAGAACAAGAGGCAAAGGACCCAAACCAGAACAGAGCAGATTCCCTGTGAACACGAAGAAGCATTTCTGTTCTGTGTGGCAGAACATTGGCACAAGCTGCCCAGAGAGTTTGTGAGATTTCCCTCAATGGAGATGTTCAAAAGGAACCTAGATATTGTCCTGGCCAACCTGTTCTGGATGTCCCTGCTTGAGCAGAGGGAGTGGCCAAGGTGACCTTCAGAGGTCCTTCCCTATCACATCCTGCAGTTCTGTGATAGATATTGTAAAGAAGTAAAGACATGGACAAGGTCCTACAGATAATTTACTGGCAGTGTTGTGAGGTCTGTAAGGTGTGCTTTAAGTTCTCTAAAACAACACTAGACACCTATGTTTAAACAGCTAAGTGTGTCTTGGCAGTAATTTCTCCACCTGTTCTACTTGGTGTTGAAAGGAGGAGGTAATAAAGCAGGTGCAGGATGAGGATCCTGTTGAAGAGGAAGAAGATATTTGACTTATAGGTGTTGGCAGTGTGGTGTGTCAGATGACGCAGAAATTCCTGTAGTTCTTTTTCAAGAATGAACATTTTAAACAGTTTTTTGATTTTATTGTCTGATGGTTTGGATCATTGTAGAAGCATATATATATTTAGCTTTTACAGTGGAAAGGAACTATTTGAAGACTGTGGCCTCAAATATCAGGGTAGATTCTGGGACACTAAATAATTATGTAGATCTGGGACTTCCTCTTTCAAGAGAAAGTCTAGGTCTGCTGACCTAGATGGAAGAGTTGAAATCAAGGTTGGACACTGGTATCTTCAATCTGAAGGGCTAGGCTTGGGGTCCATTTTGGATGTGAAGTGTGCTGAACTGCAGGAAAAGTCCTTTTACTGTTGAGAGAATGTTTTCGGGATTCTACTACAAATACTCTGTAGGCACAAAATCTTTCAATCTGCCATCTCTTGCTTCCTGACTACTAGCTAGACTGAAACAAAAATCTACTGGAACAGATACCTTTTTGCTGGATTCTTCTCTGTGGAAAAATTTAGATCTGTATTTGATTTCTGCTTCCTGGCAGAAACTACGATTGACAGGACAGTGTTATTTTCAAGTTTTTCTATTAGATCAGTCCCAAAAACAGAAGGCCTAGTTCTGTCAGGAGAGTTTCAGTAAAAATCTGAAATACGTTTCACCTGAAATGTATTGATCTACAATCCAACAGAACTACATTCCCTTTGCAGTGACCCAGGGTGTTTGTCTTTATAAACGTCATAGATGTGCATCCTTTCAGAAAGGATAAGAAAGCATATGTGGAGTGCACAAGTTTCAAGCACTCTTGGAATTAAATATACTGAAAAGTATATATATATATATATATATATATATATATAAATTTTTGTTTTTGTTCATTTGTTTGTTTGAACTTCAGGTATTTTTTGCTTCTGATATCTGAAAGGCTTTAAAAATACTTTTTTCCTCCATATTTCAATTAGTCTCAAATAGCCAAACTGAAGTGTTTCGTAAAGGAAAAAAATAAATAAATTGCATATGAGAGTAGAATGAAATGTTTCAGATTGAAAGGTTTAATTTGAATAAATTATTCGCAACAAAAGGCAGATGTGCTAAAACACATGCATGAATTATTTTTCCTCAGCCTAGTTCTGAAAGCCATTTTTAGTAGATAGCTCTTGCTGAGTTTTGTCTGGGAGAGGGCAACTTTTTAAAGCTACTTCAGCATTTCAAATGTAGAGACACCACTTTCAGATATGTCTCAGAAGTTGTTTAGTTTCCAGAACTCCTCTTAGCTCTAGCACCTAGCCCTCCAGGATTCAGCCAAGACCTTCCCCCTGCAGGGGCTACGGAGCATCTGGAGAAGGTCTTTTTAAGGTGCTCAGCTTTGTCTTAAAGCAGAGAACTCAAAAGACTTTAAAAAACTCTAAAAATACAGTCGTTCTGGTTTGCAGCCCTGATGGCAGGCATTAAATCTGCCTGGGGGACTGGTAGTACTCTGAGATGAACTTCTCTCTTTGTCTATGTCAGAAGACTTGCAGCAGTGGCACGCAGGAGGCAGCACATGGTGAGAGGCACTTCTGCTTCCTTCTTCCCTTGAGGTTATGTAGCTGTTATAACAAAGAGGATCAGTTCTCACGCCAGACTCCAGCTCTGTCCCGTGTGTACTGCTAGGCAGGCTGCTGCTGTGCACTCTGCGTCCAGTCAAATGGCAAGAGAAGAGGGGCTGCTTTTACTCCCTTGTATGAATGGCTGCTCTCAGGGCCCTGTTACAGTTGAAAAGCTCAAGGGCACATGGTTCTGATAACAGAGCAGTGAAGGGCAAGCATGGCTTTGTTGTATGCCAAAATGCATTCAGGGGAGATAGCTTTAATATTTCTGTGAGAATGGTGTGCTTAACACTCTACAAGCTTGAGAATGCTGGTATTTGGCTAAAATCAACGACATGTAAAACCCAACATAGGCCAGTCTTTCCCTTTTCAAAACAAACAAACAAACAAACAAACCAAACCCAACCAACCAACCAAAAAAAAAAAAACAAAAAAAACCCCCAGCCCCTCCCAACAAACAAACAAACAAAACAAAACAAAAAAAACAAACCACAGATAAAAAGAAGTCAAAAATAGCACAAAACAGCAGCTTCAAACATGCAGGAAATACCAATTCTAAGGGCAAGACTATAGTAGATACGCCGCCCTGGCAGCAGGTGATAGGGTGACCTTCTCCTTCAGACCAAGGATATTCAACACTGCCACATAAGTGACTGTTCCTCTACATATCTAGTCCATATAACTCAGTTTAGACATACATTTAACACCAGATTACTGTGACACCCATCCATACGCTCTTGAAAGATTCAAAGAATGAATAAATCTTTCAAAATTTACTGCATGATGTTGAAATTGGTAGGAAGTACACCCGTACCTTGCTACTTTGCTGACTGTTGTATGGCTTCTCTTTTCCAAGGGTCTTTAAAAGCTATTGCATTCAAACACCTTATGACTTTAATTCTGCGCTTACTCAGTCTTTAGGCTTTCTCCACTGCAGGCATTTGATGATGACTGTAGGGTGTGGTTTTGGAAATCCACAGACTGGTATGTGCATAACATTCCCTTATTCATATAATTTTATTGCTGTGTTCATAGGGAAGAATGTATGGTCAGGTGATATCATTAACTTTAGGATTATTAGCAATATTATATAGCTGTAAACACTTCCATAAACATCAAAAATTTATGAGGGCTGTGCAGAAAATAATGTCTTCTCCCTTATGATGCCAGCCCACAGTGTCTGAGGCAATGTTCGTGGCACGGCCGTAGAGGTAGAACTTTCCCACTGACATCCCATCATACTTTCCTGCTGTGACGCAGAATGGTGTCTGACACGGAAATGCATATGAAACAAAGGTGTGTCTTTGAATTTCTCCATGTGGAAAAAAAGTTACCTATTGATATTCATTGATGCTTGGGGAACATTTATAGAGACAAATGTGAGCACAGTAAGGTGGTGGGTGGTGCATTTCAGCAGTGTAAACGATGACAGTGGGTCACCTCTGCTGGTGTAGAGTATTACAAATGTGGCATGAAGGCTCTTGTTCATCGCCATCAAAAATGCAGAGCTCATGGTGGTGGCTATGTTGAAAAATAGTGTTTAGTAGCTGAGAATTTTCTCTGTTGAATACTGTCATTATGCTCTTTGCACGTATTGTATTTTCTATGGAGACAAATAAGAGACATTACTTTCAGAGCAACCTACGTAGTAACTATTTCCAACATTCAAGGCAATGCAAGATGTATTGAATAAAACCTGAGATAAATAAAACTCCCAGAAAATTGCAAAGAAAGAACTGTTTCCTACTCTTCCGCAGGAGATGCCACATCTACCCCTCTGCCCCATCCTGTGTCCAAGCCCTGAAAGACTGTCTCAATTTCAGATGGAAAATAATATGCTCCTGAACTCATACTTGGCTAGGTGATTAATTTTGAGTATGTGAGCAGGATATACTAGCTTTTTGTCAGAAACAAAAGAATGCTGCTTTTTCAAGACTGTAGGGATTTAATTCCCTTCCAACTCCTAAATCAACTGGCAGCAGAAACTTCCTTTTTCTTTATGTTTTATTTACCTGGTCTCCAGGGACCTCAGTTTTATTTGTTCTAAAAGTTTCAACAGAAAGTGACTCAGTTTTCATTTTCAGCAGAAACCTAGCTGGCACGTACCAAATGTCTGTTGTTAGTCAATTGGTACATTAACCAAGGTGTGTTATATTTGTTCTTTAACCTGTCTCTTTTCCAGTGCATCTTTCAGGAAAAGTCAGGGGAATATTACATTCTCTAACAAAGATTAGGAGGGGTTTTCTCTCCAGAAATGAACTGAAAATGCATGGTGTCAAAATCCTCCATTACCTTTTTGGGAAATAAGAAATGAAAATAATAATCTACCTGTGATTCTCCCTTCACCCTTTTGCTTCTTACAGTCCATTTGGGTCCAGATTCTTTTTGCAAGGAGAGGTAAAAACACATTTCCTAAAAAGCCAAGGACTCTGTAATCTAAGAAGATTTACAGAGGAGACAGATATCCTGAATATCTGCATACTTGCAGCTGAAAGAACAAGGGAGTACTTAAGGAGAAGAAGGCAAGGAAAACAGGCCTTCATCTAAATCTGATTGAATCTTTCAACTTTGAGAAGTTTGTGTTGAATTTGGCTGGGGACTGCTTCACAGGATCATCACCAAGAAATACAGTATTGTCAATATTAACAACCAAAGTACCAGTCTTGTGACACCTAACTAAGTTCTTGTCCCTGTCCCTTTGTCAAAATTTTGACTTCCAAGAAGCAACAAAATGAACTTGTAGACTTTGGGACTGACAGGTGAGAACATGCTCTTCAAAGGCAAGTGGAGCAGTGAGACCTAAAGGGACTCAACTGTGGAAAAATAAATAAATAAGTAAATTAATACATTACTCTGATTGTAGCTGGCACTTCCGTGGTTCTATTCTGCTCACGTTTCTGGGTGAGTAATCTTCATTTCCTGCTTATGTGTTGCCAAATGAAATAAATGTTAACCTTCAAGATAAAACAAGAACCCACATACTGGACTTTGTACCTCTGACAGATATTTCTGATATGGAAATATCTGTCCCAGTAGGGCAGCAGCTCTATCAGTATCAAAATGGTGAGTTTCAGTGCCTAGCCTGCTGAGGAGTGCAGCTCACGGAGAGTTCCTCTGGAGTTTCCCGGTGCACTTGGAAATCATACCATATACCAGTATGGTTAAGATGCGGAATGACTCGTTTATTGTTTAGATCAGTGTATTTTTATACATGCTAGTATTAGCAGCACTTGTAATTGCATTTCCATGGTTACATTCACAAAAAGTTTCGGTTCCAGATGCCATTCTGGAACGGACATTATCATGTGCCTGCCCTTGTTACCAACTCCCTCAACTTGGCTTAATCAGAGGTACCATCCCTGAGCCCACATGCTGTTTTGCTCGCTGTTTTGTTGGTGGTGTCCTGACTCTAGCATTTTTTCTAACAGTGCTCCTTTAATCTGCCAGACCAAGGCTTTGTTCCAACTTCATTCGCAAGCGCTGCACAACAGGAAAGATGCAGTGATATACTTAGTATTGGTTACAGGGATTGCAGGACTTTGAGAAACACTGATGACAGCTATAAGACCTGAGTTTTTTCTGTTTCCAGAACAGCTGCTGAGCAAAGAAGTGATGGACTGTGGAGATATGTGGGGACCTCAGCTCTCCTGAGCAAACTTTGCTAGCAAACAGGAACTGACTTCAGAAGAAAAGTTGTCTAGAGTTTCAAGTCAGAAGATGCCATTTAACAACAATCACTGCTTCCAGTGAGAGCTCCTCACTGAAGCCAGCTGAAATTTCAATCTGTTCTTCAGTGTATTTTTCCATAGTTTTATTTCTCTTCTTTACTTGGACATAAATGATGGGGAAATTCCTGTCCCAGTGGACAAAGGAGAATTTTTGCACTTTCTCTGTTAGGAAAACAGAGTGCTTCATGCAAAATACTACTGAAATTTCTGGAAACGTTTGCTTGCTTAGAATTAAGTATGTGCTAAAAACTGTAAGACACCAATGCAATAGTTTTCTCCTCCTTGATTTTCTTAATTTTCTTTTCAGATATTTACTTGTGTCCATCTTCTCTGCTTTGACTATTCCCACTTGTAGATGTGTACATTTGCTGTTCATTCTAGGTTTTACTAATAGGATGTTTCCAAAGATGTTGATCCCTATAATGCAAGACATACAGAAAGTTTAAGGCATAGCTCCTACTTCAGACAGCAAACAGATCTTATACCAGAGACCATCGAGTGGATAGGCTAGGTGAGGATGGGAAAATGAAGTAATGTGTGGCTTGGCAGGAAATGTCACAGCTCTTCTGCAGGAAGCAATGGAGACAGTGAGTAGCCTGTGTAGAAATAGAGCAGAAGGATCTGCAGATGCTGCATTTTGTATGGTCTGCTTCCACCTCTGGGCAAGGTGCTACAACACTGCTGTGTTCACCAGCCCGTACTGCTCCCACGCGCTGAAGCATTTAATAAATGGCTCTGACTGCAGCTGTCACTGAAGGCAGTCTTTCCACTCCTTTGACCACTAGCTCTCAGTAGACAATTACTGTACTCAGTGAGTTAAAAATAAATACAATGCAGTCTGAGGACACCTTCTGTTTCACACAAGTAATAGGTATTGAATCGATGGCAGTCATGCAGATGAATTTTCAATGCAAACCAGTTCTAACTGGTATTTAAAGATCATTATTTCTGTGCAAATATTTGTTTAAAAGTTTATGTGTAATGTCCGGTACTGAACACGTCTTTTTGGCTTTCTGTCAGCTTTCTGCTGACAATGCAGAGAGGTGAGATGGTGTTCAGGCCTCATCTGGACAGGCACTGTAATTTCAGCTGCCAGTCCAACTGTGTGAGCAGCAGTCTTTCCTTGTTTCCCATGCTGGTGCTGGGGTGATGGGCAGCAGGCTGTCAGCTCCTCATTTGTGCTGATGAGAGCAAGGCCATGTGCAACAGTAGGCTGGCTGTCCAGACTGGTACAACCCAGACACAGATATAAATGTTGCTTGCTTCCCAAGATTGCTGAATTGCATCTTGGTGAAGAATTCAGGCTGAGGCTGGGTTTTCAGGCTCATTTTATCTCCAGGGCCTGTGCTTTCCCTTTTTTTTCATCTGCTCCTGTGTTTTTGGTTTGCCATTTGATGAGCTTTTTTTTTTTACTGGGACTATCTTCCTTTTTCACATAGACCTCCACTACAGACTCCCAGCTCATTTGAGGTTCCAATAATATTTTTGGGTGATAGCAGGATGGAGTCCTAATCTCTGAGCAAATAGTTTCTTTTCAGCTTGTGCACCTGTAGGACCAAACTTTTAGTGGACTGAGGATTTATGAATATTACTAGAAACTGAATATTTCACAGTGAATGCTAACTCACCCTCACAAATCATCTGCAATTTTTATTTTAATATGGTGGCCAAGCTGAAGTTTATTTTCATTTAAAGTGACAGAATATTCACCAAATAAAAAATTCCACCTTGTTATACCTGAGGTCCTTAAAAAGCTTGTTTATCTAACTTTGATTTGTTTAAGATTCAGGTGAATTTAAAAAGTGATCTAAAATGTAAATGGATTTTTTTTTTAAAGCCATGAATATCTGACAGGAAAAAAAAAAGTCTTTCTCAAAGACTAGATTTGCATTTGAGCAAATGATTTGTTTCACTGAAATCTTTTCCTTTTTTAGCAAAAATTTTTCAGTTAGTTCTTTTTGTTTCACTCTGCTCTTCAGCTGGGGCTTAAAAAACGTTCATAAGCTCCTTCTGGGAACAGCTGCTAAAACCCTGCCTGACAAATTTGGCTTCTTCAGCTATATTCTAGTTTCTATATATTCAGGGAGGATGATGTCATGCTGAAAGCTCTCTCTCAGCAGTGGAAAAAGTTATGTACATGTAACCAACCAACCCAAACCTATGCCTCTGTCCCACAGGATTTGCAGTCCTCAGGAGATGAAGCCACAGAACATGATAGAGGGAGGCCAGAGAAAATTCCAGTGGCTAAGGCTGTTTGCGGAAAATGTAGAGACTTGCAGGACACAGCCAGGATATCCACACAGGCCTTATCTCCCTCCTCCTGTAGTCAAATCCCAGACCTATGATTCTGTGATTCTATAAACACTGTATCTAGCAACCAGGAACTATTGGTGTCAGTAAAATCTGTGAACCATTGTGCTTGTTGGCACAGAGTGCTGCAGAACTCTACTGGTAGAACAGGTTTACTTGCCTCTTGACTGCTCTGCGAGGGAGCAGTCCCAGGAGAGTTCTGCTTGTTGAGATTCTGAGATTTAAGGGAGATAATGCTGTAGGTCATGCAGAAGCTATCACCAGCTCCACTGTCATTGCTGGGTCTGGGAATGGAGCTCCTTTAGGAAATGATCTATGCTCCTGCAGTGCACATCCCACAGGAGTTTTACAGCCTTGCAGCAATGTCAGAAGCTAACTGTTGTCCCCCTAGTGCTGGTAATGATGCAAGCTGCTGCATCATTAACACCATACCAATGTGTATTCAAATAATCAAGACTAATGGGAAGTCTGGAAGTCCCTTGCACCATGGGATGAGACAGGGAATAAGTCAGCTAAGGATTTTAAGTATTAGGATCTTTGTGCATGTCAGATTCTCTAAGAAATTTACTTACTGATAATTAACCCAGATACTATGTGCTACAGAATATTTTAATGTAGAACGCTTCTACATGGATTGCAGTCTGTGATTCAGAAAAGGAACTGAAGAAGAAACATCCATCTACCCTCAGAAGTCCATTCTTATCTGTGCATTGTACTCATGTTCTGCTGAAAGGGTTCCACTAAATGCAGCTTATAAACCATTGTCTACGCAATGTGAGTTTGTTTACAAATTTTACTTGTGGAAGTGAACATTCAGTTCCTACTAAGAAGAAACTGGTCAAAACTGGACATCTTTGATACCCGAGTATTTAAAAATTCTCAGAAAAAGAAAAAAAAATAAAACCAGCAATTTTTGATCCTTTGCTTTGAAAAGTATTTTCAGTTCAATCTTTTTTTTTTTTTTTTTTTTTTTTTGAGATTTCTCTGCAGCCATGAAAAACAAAACAGTAATTTTTCATTAGTAAGGAGCAAGTCAGATGATGTGACTCCAGGATTTGGTACTTTAGGAAAAAATGCAGTGGTTGCCTGTATAGTTAGTTGAATCTTCCCCCTTCAAACAGTACCACAGTGTATATTTGAGGCTCCATATCAGGCTCCTGGGATGGTGTGAATTGTCTGTTCAGGGGGCAGCATTTCTCAGAGGCTGGTTGTTTAAACCACAAATAAATTGACTCTGCACAAGGCATTTCTTTTTTATGCACAGGGCGGAAATTCCTTTTTGACTGTGATAAGAGCCAAACAATCTCTGTCATGTTCCCAGGGCTAACTGAATGGAAAGCTGGGGTGACCTTGCCCTAGTAGGATCGCGCTCTGCAGGAGAAGGGAGCATAGTGCCAGCTTTCCCTTATACTTCTTCATATCGCTCAGACAGAAACCCACTCCTGTTACTACACTGAGATTGCCTCTGTGCACTATCTCACTGAAGACAGTGCCACATCCTGGGCATGAGTGCAGGGGTTTAAGGAGATGTCAGAGAATAGCTGGACTCTGCCCTTCTGCTCCTGCCTCCTCTCTTCCTCCCTGGCAATTTTGTTCTTTTTTCAGTCTTGAAGGGGAGGGAAAGGACTTTTACCAGCAAGGTGAAATGCCCTCCTAAATGTCTCTTAGTAAGGGGAAAAAAAGGTAGCCCTCTCTGTTCTGGGTTAAGGCCAGCACTACAGTTGTCACACAGGTGGAGTGTGGATGGCAGAACCTCTACCACTAAAGCTGAACCTGCTTGGGACTGCAGACTGTTTCCCTCAGTGACTCTTGTTCCAATCTTTTGGAAGAGAGAAACAGTAGACTGAAAGACTGCCTCCACTCCTTTCATCCTGCAGTCAGAAAATGGGTGATGGATGACATCTGGGGACAGTTTTCGCCCTTGTAATGGCAAACACAAGCAATCTTGGCACAGCAGGTTGTGATCATACCCAAACTACCAGAGCATGTTTGGATTGGTGTCTGCAGTAAGAAAAACAGTGAAGACTTTGAATTTGCAGAGGTGTAAATAGTGACACAAGAAATTTGTCTCTAAAATGAAGTGAACATGTTGTGTGATTTGACCAAAACATATTAGCAGTGGATCTGGGATTTCTCCAGGAGCTTACACATCCATCCAAGTCCAGTGAAGAATTTATGAGATCATGCAAACATGACTTGTGCTATTTCACTGGAAGTCTCCAACAGAATTCTGTTATTGCTGCACTGGATTCTACAGATACACATAAACAGCCCTTTCATGTACTACTTCCTTTCCAAAGAGGAAAACAAAAAGGGTGGGAAATGACAGGATGGATGAAAAAAAAAAAGGGTGGGAAAAGGCAGTCATGTAAAGCCATGGAGAGAGAAAGCTGTTTGCCTCAAAAATTACGTAGTAGTATCATGTCCTGCTTTTCTAGATTTCAGTCATCAGCTTCTCTGTTGAACTATGATTCCTAATACCTTTGTGCTAAAATTATATCTGAAACCAAAGAATTACACCTATCTTTACAAATCAGTTCTGCTTCTGAATCAAATCATTGCACTTGGTTTCTGTCAGGCCACTTTTGTAGTGGGAAACCTGAATGTCACTGTGCATTGGCTAGCCAGGAACAGAAGTAAGTGGCCTTTGGCTTTTTGATATTTTTCTTTACCACTGAGGAGAGCTGGCTAGAATGTTTTTAGCAGAGTAGTGTTGTCTGGGAAAGACAATTTTGAAGGAGTGATTCGTGAAATTGTTGCAGTTTTAACAACAATTTAAGATTTTTTTTTTTAAACTGTCCCTAAAAGTTGGGATCACTACTGTGGGTTAGTTTTGTTTGGCCATGTCCTTTGTAGAAACAAGTCAAGACAGACTGGTATTGTAAGAAGGTGATCAGAATCCATAGAAACTAAAAAAATCCTTGAATTCCAAAAAAATGCTTTCCAACTTAAGCTGAGATGAAAGCTCTCCATTTTAAACTTGAATTACTACCAGAACTTTTCTCTCCTCTGTAGGTCTGAGTCCATATAGCTGGGTACCCTGAAAACCCACCTGTCTTCCCAGAAATGAAGAGCCAGCAACATCTTTCATGCCTCACTTTGGGTACATCAACAGTGAGTCTGTAATAAATGTCACAACTTTGAGAGAAATATGTATCACAGATTTATGTTTTAATACTTCAAAAGCTCAAAGTCCCTTGTCAAGGAGAGAAATTCTGAAGCAAGACTTGCTGTTTCTTTCTTTCTTTCCAGTCTTCTGCGCTGTGTCCACATAGCATCAATATTTCCTTCCTTGACAAAATGTTGCAATAGCATTTATCAGGCAGAAGGTGAGTTTGTCATTAGTTATCTTGCCTTGTTGAAAGCAAATGAGCTAGATGGTGGATGTTGGATCTGTTGTGCTGGTAGAGCCAAGGCAGTATTTCTAATATGACAGAGGCACTGACATCTCCCTAAGGTGTCTGGCTATACCAAGAGTTATTTCTGATGCCTGACACTTGTGCACTGAAGCTAGGCTTCTTCAAGAGATTACAAGAATTTTGGGGTTTAAACTAAACTGAGCAGAGATAATGTCAGAGTATGGGAAGGAGATCTCTTGCTGCACAAAGGAAATGATTTGTTAATTGTTCTTTGGTGCACACTGAATCACTGCACATGACCCACACTTTATCATGTGCTTCTTTTCCTCTTTTCAAGGAAAAGCACCAAATTTCTCTTATGTCTAATTAAACTAAATTTGGAAGGCAAAATGACTAGCCATCTGGAGCAAGGAATAAAGCTAACCTTTGCAGGCAGGACCACAGGGTTTATGCAGGGTTTAACCATGAGAAAAGCATACAAGGCTGATTTCTCCCGTTGAAGAGGAAAGGTGGCTGCTACCTACGTGGCAGCATGAACATTTGTTCACATACACATGAGGGAATGTGGGACTATTTTTGTAGGGGAGTGAGGCTGTGGACAGGATCTAACCTCAGTTTGGCAGGTACAGAGAAACTCACAAGTTCTCGAATGCCAATTTGTTTTTCTGATGTTGGGCTATGCTTCAGGGAGAATGGGGTTGGTTAGGTCCCTCAGTTTGCTATCATGGGAATGTGAGCAAAGGACATAAATCAGCTGTGTTCAGTGCAAAAAAGGCTCCCACATGTTGTGCGGAGTCACCACTTATCACCAATGAGAAATTATAGACATGGAGAGATGGACTCAGCAAACTGCTGTGCTGGAACTTATTCAAAGAGATATGGCATTTTCAGATGTCTCAGCTCCCTTCTTAAAGAAGATTACTTAAATATCCATTCATTGTATTTAAAATACCTTAAAAAGCTAATTCTAGAAAAATGAAATGGTTTAACTGCCTGTAAACCTGATCTTGTGCTTTTCAGTTTGCTGCTGGGAGTCAGGACAGGTTTTTTTTTTTTTTCTTTTTTCTTTTTTCTTTTTTTTTTTAATTATGTTGAAGATTTTTATTTGTTTTGGCAAAGCTGATTTCCTGCCTAGCTGGCAAATACCATTCCGCCCATCTCAGCTTTTCAAAATTCCACAAAAGTGCTCAAGTATGGTATTCAGTCTACACAT
Source organism: Tympanuchus pallidicinctus (assembly GCF_026119805.1). NCBI lineage: Eukaryota > Metazoa > Chordata > Aves > Galliformes > Phasianidae > Tympanuchus > Tympanuchus pallidicinctus. The sequence continues at coordinate 30,543,076 of NW_026294758.1, forward strand.
TTCTGAACCCTCAGAAACTTATTTTTCAAAATGGAAATTTACTGAAAATTCACAGCCTTTGTAACACCATTTGCAGACAGCTTGTGGTTGTGTTAGACGACCACGCAGGACATGAGTATGCTTCTCACAGCCCTGTAGAGTGGTCTCCCTACTTACACTGGATGGACTGTCTAGAATATTTTCCTCACTAAGAAGAGGAAGGAATTTAGCCCCTTTTTTCAGTAGCCAAGTGCAGAATTGATCTTTACTTTTTTACTTTTTTTTTTTTTTTTTTCTGCCAGTGCTGTGGGATCACAATTCTGCTGAGAAACCAACATGTCTTGTGAATACAGGGAGTACAAGATCATTGCAGCCCCCCTTCTCATACTCCTGCAGCTACACAGTATAGCAGCCTTTTCTACTTCCAGGCCCCATGCACCAAGGGCAGATGACAGTCCTGCACACATCTCCTGTTGCTACAAAACCAAGAAGGGAACAGGCCACAAGCAGCAGCTGGGGATTCACCTTGCAAGAGCTGAGCAACCCTTGTAGCCCTAGCTCAGTTCCATATCTTAGCATTGCCTAGAACTTGTTTTTGTTTTGACTCTTGAATGAGGTAGAACATTAAATGTGACACTGGGAGAGTTGCTGTGCTTTGGAGACACAAGAAAAACAAGAGTCATGTTGTTCCTCACAACCAGAGCCCTCCCTTGGCACATGGAGCTGGGGCATGGCTCCTTTATCTTGCTGCAAGGAGCCAGAAAGCTGTCCTCGTTTCTGCAGACAGGAGGAGCAGGAAGTTTCAGCTTACATTGGTAAGTGCAAAGGGAATGTACAGCAAGCCAAAGTGTATGCAGAGACCTGGCAGCCAAGCCCAGTGGAAAGTCCCTTCCTTCTCCAAAGCAAGCAGCCCACTTGCTGTGAAGAAGGTGGAGGGAGTGGAGGGTATGGGCAATCAGGCATGGCCTGACCTCTCAGAGTTAACAGGGAGAAACCATCAGGTGCCTCAGAGAGAGGGTCAAGATTTTGATAGCACAGATCAATCCTGTAGGGCCCCCTGGCCTGAACTTCACTTGCAAAGTGACTCTCAGCAAAGCATGTCATAGCTAGGCTGGGCCGCAGGAAAATTGTGGTCACCGCCCTTGCTTTATGGCCTCACATTCCCTGATGCAGTCAGAAAGCTGGAACAGAAGGGGCACCCGCCCTGACATACCCACCCACGGCACAGGCAGCAACTTTGGGAAAGTCAGAGCTGGGCACAGAGTACTAGTTCGGAGGAAGAAAAGAAGCTGAAAAAGCACTGTTGAAGTTACTGCTGACATAGAAGGGGATTTAGGCTAGGACTCAAATTTCTTAACTCCTCTTCTTCTCTATGATAGGAATACATTGTACCAACTTTGAAATGGGATGACAGATTTACCTTTTTTCCTCCCATTTCCTTTATTTTTGAAATACAAATATTATGCAAGGCCTTAGGTTTTATTTCTAACCATTCTAATCAGAGAATGCTGATCCCAACAGAGGTTGTACATAAATAAAACACAAGTGGTGTTGGAGAGAAAGGTTGGTCTGACTCAAACAAATGACACTGAAGCTAAGCTGGCTGCTGTTGAGTGACATCTCAGAGAGAGTGGTGAGGTGCTGGAACAGGCTGCCCAGAGAGGCTGTGGATGCCCCGTCCCTTGAGGTGTTCAAGGCCAGGTTGGGTGGGGCCTTGGGCAGCCTGATCTGGTATTAGATATGGAGGTTGGTAGCCCTGCCTGAGGCAGTGGGGTTGGAACTTGATGATCTTTGAGGTCCCTTTGATTCTACGATTCTATGATTCTATGATCTTTTGACAGATGGACTGTTTGTGTTCCATGAAGAATATCAGTACTACATTTTGAGTTCCTCTGTTGCAATAATTTTTTCTGATGTTAAGATCTCCCATAGTCCCAGTTCTCTTGAAAATATTTTACAGCTGTGGAGCCAAACTGCTGTCAGGATAAGAGCTTCTACTTGATGTGCCTTGTTAGCCACCTTGGACTTCACACATTAGAGCATATAAGTTACTCACATCAGGCTACACAGTGTGGATTTACCACCTGGGTAAAATCTTCCTTCTCATTCAAACTGAATGCCATTTTGAAGTTTGCCTCGGTACAGCTAAGGAATTCCACTGCAGAATGGCAGTCCTGCATCGTGTTTGTGCTCCATTTGTCAGTGTCATTCTCACCTGAGAACGTCATCTGAGTGTTATCTCTGAGAGAGATGCTAGTTCCTGTTGCAACATCCTTGGCAGTAATATGGCAGGTTGTTGAGCACCTCTGGTATCATGTTTTGTGGTATGAAAAGGGAGTGCTTTGCAACTGAGGAAAGGCACATTTGGAGGAAGGTGGCAAATCATAGGTTAGGAATGGGGAAGTAGCAGTGCCAGGAAGTGTACCATGAGTACATCAGCAGTCACTTGGAATGGCGGAACTGTGAGCAGCAAGTTGGACTGTTTGTTCCATGACCTGGTACAGTACTTAGTACACTACCTAGAGCTGGGCTTGGGGAAGGCCATGCTGCATCCTACTGATGGTGAGAAAACCCATGCAAGGCAATACCACGGAGGCAGTTTATATGAGTAGAGAGCTTGTTCAACTTGTCCTGTCATGGGAGTGCAAATACTGGTTAATGCTCACTGCAGAGCTACAGTACCCTGAACTGTGTATCATTCCAGGTCTGTTCTTCTTTCCACAGAGGAGAGACAGCTTTTCTATTGACGGTCTGCTTGAAATACCCACTCCTCACGCTAAACTTAGCATTTACGGTCTCTTGAACTCCCGTGCTCTTCTCTAAACCCATTCCTATTTTATGGAGGGCAAGCTTTATTCCAAAGACAGTACTCTTTTCCACCTCACTTTCACCCCTCTTCAAGCTGTCCCGGTTCTTTTAACAAAGACACCTGCCTTGAGCAAGCGCCAGAATGCTGAGCGTCCTGATCCGTCTCTGCAATTACAGGCCGTCATTAGTGTGCATGTGGAGTAGCAGTGACACCCAGTGGCCAATAAGTAAATTCAGAAAGTCCCTTTCTGCTAAAACCTTCCCTGCTCTGCTTTCCTTCTGACCTGTGAGGCCTGGAATTCCTGAATGCTAGCTTTGCCTCACTTCAGGCTGAGGCAGAGAGGGCATCGAATATCTTTGCCTTCTTCATATCTTCCGTCACCAGGGGCTGGTGCTTACTCCTTTCCTAGCCTTCCTTTTGCTTTTTAGATACCTGTAGTATCCCTTCTCATCGTTCTTCAGTTCTGTTGCCAAGTTTAACCAAAAATGGTCTTTGGCTTTTCTAATCCCATCCCTGCATAATCAGACAAAATCTCTACTTTCCCCCTGTGTTGTAGCTCCTCTTGCTCCTAGTTTTCTCCATGCTAGGGAGGAAGAAAAGACTGATGAAATTGACACTGATGACACTACCACTGATGATGGTAGTGTGCTGAGACCACAGCTATTGACATCGACTACCAAAAATGTCTTGTTGCTTCTTGTCTATGGCTTAAATGTTAAGCTTTTTAGACTTGGAAGAGTACTTTTTTCTGTTTTTGTATTGTTTTTTGTATTTGTAGCACAGCTAGGTTAAGTGGCAACAACAGTATAATAGTAAGTAGTATTAGCTTCATTAGTGACACCACAGTTTTTTCCCCATATTAGTGTAGAGAAACAATATGCATACTTGTTAATTTGTTCATATTTGTACTTGAGTCACAAAGACAGCAGGATTTGTTCATGTCTCTCTGCCACAGAGCCATACAGTTACCAGAATGGTTTAAAAGTGATGAAAAGTAGGCAGATGAGCAGGAAGGGCTGACTTGTAGTGTACACTCTTGGCAAAAGGTGTCCCTGGGATAAATTCTGTTCTATCCTGCAGGTAAGGATAGTCCTTTGGAATTCCAGATGTTTTCCTGCTGTGCTGCAATACGCTTACCTGACAGAGAGAGAAAGCAAATTGTAGGCTTTAAAAAGAGAAATCATATGATATTTTCCTTCAAAACTCCTGCTGGAAGCTACACTCTATAACCACTTTAAAAGCTCTCAAGGCCGTTGCTCTTAAATAACTCAAAGATACCCAATGAAGACAACTTTCCGAATGGAAAAAGAAACTTCCTGTATTATATGCCAGAGAAAGTTAAGAGAATATATGCCAGAAATGTCTTAGCCAAGGTTGCACTACTTTAGATATTTTCTTTAATTATAAAAGCTAGGTAATTTTCTTCTACAGGGATCATATACTTGCCACTAACAAAAGTCAATGGGATCATTGCTAGTGACATTTGCTCCCATCCCAAGTTTCAAGCTGATATCCTCAAATACTTGCTAAATCCTCTGCTCACTCTGAATAGCTCTATCAGCCTGACTCCCTTAGGCTTGGTGGACCTGACCCTTACTCAGTTGTTAGCCGCACTTCTTCCTCTTTGTGTTGCAATATAATGCTGATGTGCAAAGGATGAGCATGACATATATCAACCTTATTGCAGTTTTGGCAAAGGCACTGAAATGAAGAGTATTTCCTGTTGGCTAGTCTAGTCAGGACTGGTTCTAAGCAGTAGTGTGGCTGACAAAGCAGTTTGTTTCAGTAAGGGGAACTGAATTAAATCTACTCAGTCCTTAGCTGTATAATTGGTCTGCATTCATACAAACGGCCATTCCAGTCACAGTAATATAATTAGGTGGGAAGGGTCCTCCAGAGGTCATGTAGCCCAACTACCTGTTCATATCCACAACAGGTTGTGAACCAGTGTGGCCACCTTATGATATATCTTACTGTCCCAGTATCTCTAATTATCCTTAGACCAGCTTTGTCCTTACGGGTGACTTCAACTTCCCAGATTTTAACTTGGATTGTCACACATTCTTGTTGCTTGTTAAAAAAGAGTCTTGGTGAAGTGCAGTACAACACAAAAAGAAGGATGAGAGATAACATTGGACTGTTACTTGATGGTGTTAATTGCCTCACAAATAAGGATTTAGATAAAGCAGGGATGTTTAGTGCTACCTTTGCCTCTGTCCTTCTAGATGGTCTTTGGAATCCCAGTTGTCCCAGTAACATGGAAGCTGCCAAACACTGTCCCTGTTTTCAAGAAGGGTATGAAGGCTCTTGTAATAACAGGCCTGTCAGTCTTACAACAATGCCTGGCAAAATAATGGAGAAGATTATTCTGAGTTACTGAAAAACACTTGATTGACAGTGCAGTCACTAATCATAGCCAATGTGGGTTCAAAAGAAGCAATGCCTCTTTTAGAGAAGATCAGCCTCAAAAGGCTGTAATAAATGGCCAGTCACTAATGGGGTTTCACAGGGCTCCATTTTTGGGCCAGTTCTTTTCATAAATGTTATCATAAATTGTCTAGATGCTTGATTAAAGGCACACTAAGAAAGTTTGCAGATGACATCAAATTAGTAGGAGCTGTTGACTCCTTCAAGGGCAGAGAGGCCTTGCAGAGGCAAATTAAGCAGCTGTGCAGTCACCAACCATGTGAAGTTTAGCAAGAGCAAGTGCCAGATTGTGCACCTGGGATGGTGCAACTCTATCTACACTAGCTAGAAGTGCACCATGGCAGCCCAAAGGGCCAGTCATACCCTGGGGTTCAGCAGGTCCAGCATGAGGAGGGCTTCTCCCCTCTACTCTGTGCTGTGCACCTTCATCTCCAGCACCCTGCAGGTTGGGTGCCACAATTTAATAACAGTAGCATAAAGCTATTAGAGAGCACCCAAAGGAGGGCTATGAAGATGGTAAAGGTTCTGAAGGGGAAAACATATGAAGGGCATGTATAACTCTCATTGAAAAATAGAATTCTCATCATTCTACATACCTGTCTGGGTGCTTCCTAAATATGAATTTCTTAGCAGGTAAGTGCCCTTTCCAGCTGCTTGCTCCTTCTGTTTCCTGTGAACCCTTGCAGCACCAGGTCGCCAAGGATTAACCATACAAATATGGTGGAATGACTTTCTGTTTCTTTTTATCACACTGAATCGCTATGTACGCTTTTAATAAATAAGTGCATTAAAGTGTGTGCTCATGCTCAAGAGGTCTAAGTGGGAGTACTGCACAAGCTTTTCTCTTAAGCAGAAAAGTCTGCCTGGACTGAACCTATTTTGGTAAATAAAGCTGTTTGCTTAAAAATGATTTTCATTTGTGGATATCTGATGGAAGGCAGTTGTGAAGCATGATTGTTTGCTTGGATTTTTTTTCTGCTATGGTACTGCAACCTGAAGTATTCCTCGAAAGTATCACATACACACACACACATAAATCTGAAATAATAATAAAAAAACCAATCATGATTATCTCTATTTTCTTCAGAAGTTGAAGACAGTTTCCAAGTCTAAAAAGCTTTCTCTATTTCTGGGCAGCAGAAGCTGGCTTTAACTATAATTAACTGTAAGCTGCTCAAGGTAATTTGCAAACAAGAAGAAAAAGAAAAACGATAAAAATCATCTTCTATTGTATTTACTCGATTACTTGCTAAGGTCCATTAGAGGGAGCTGATATTCCTACTAAAGCTCTTTAACATCTGACAGTTGGTTCTTCCTGCCAGACTTGGATCTTCTAGATATGAGTATGTAGGGATTTTATTACGATTTATAGTGTAACATTCATATATCAAACACAGTCCTTCACCCTCTTCCTTACCACTTCTAGTTCATTCATTGCCTAGGAAGAGTTAATGACATTCTCTATTTTATTTTATTTTATTTTATTTTATTTTATTTATTTTGCAAGCTTCTTTGAACAGCAGCTAACCTTGATACACAGTAGATATTATCAGCTGTCTTTGATCTGTCATGGTGATCCCATTGGAATATTGAGTTTCTTCCTTGGTTACAGAAATTATGGATGAAGTTAATGAGAATTTCAAATTACATTCTTGATTTCTGAAAGGAATGTGGCACTAAAAATTGATCCTTAAATATAAAAATAAAAGTTAAACTCCTTAAATTGCTTGAAGGCTGAACAGAAATATCTATGGAAAATGAGGTTGGACTTCGATAGGTTTACACAAAGTTCAGTGTGGAAAGAATGCATAAATATAGACATATAATTAGAATAACATGTAAACTCTCAGGCCTTTGTTCTCGTCTTTCTTCTCCTCTCCCTCCTTTCCTCCTTTCTCTTTTCTCTCTCCCTTTCCTGTGTCTGAATCAGTTCTCTCTGTCTCTCCAAATGACTGCCCAAATGCAGAGAGGGACTTCTGCACGCAAATGCAGAGAGGGACTTCTGCTCCCAAAAACTGCCCTGTTTCTTCCTATCCTATTGGGTGACTTAGTTAAAAATATTTTTTTCTCCTTATAAACCCCACTTGGCTAAGCATGCTGTAATACAACCAGAGAAGCAAGGATATTTTAAATCTACAAGAAAACAGCTATCTCATTTGAACTGCCTGCATTTAACACATTATCCTCAGCAAGGAAGGGATTCTCAGGATGAAGACAGTGCAGCTGAATTAAAATGTTTGATGAAAATTGTCAAGGCTGCAATGGACTTTGAGAGACAAAATGTCTCTCTCTCAGAGTACGTGCTACCTGATAAAATAAAGAAGTAGGCTACTGAAAAGTGGTGTAATCACCTCATAAGAGGTAAGGATAATTCACTTAGAGGGACTTGGCTGCATGGTAACGTGAACGGAAATGATATCAGAACTCATGAGATCCTAGACAACTGGAGAAGTGTCAAAACAGTTGCTCTGTGATCCTTTGCTTCCACTCTCCATGTGAAGGTAGGGTCTGAAAAAGCTGAATGTTGGACATTTGGAATTCAGGCTGAGATTTAAGTCCCAATTTAGAAGACAATGAATGTCCTTACAGTTTTCTTGCTCAGATATTTGCTCCATCACCTATCTCGAAGAAGCAATATTCTGAAATTAGCACCTGAATTCCAGAGTGAATTGGTTGCTTTTTTCAATCCACTTCTAACTGAGACTTCAATTCCACTGGTGCCTATTTTTTCCTGTCTTTCTACATTATCTTACACACTTTCCTTGTGTTACATAAGCTGTGAGATGTAAGCTGTAGTTTCACAAACACATTAGGCTAAGGAGGTTGTCCCAGACACAAACCCAGACCACCCTCCTTATTTTACTTCTCCATATGCCTGAAGTACACTTTTTACTGGTATAACAGAGGACACAGTTCTGACATTAGGAAAAGGAGAAAGGAGGAAGTAACTCTTTCCTTTTGAGGTCATGATTGTGATGTATGGCCTCAAACACAGTTTTCATTTCTCTCATCAGAGGTTTTCTGACTCTCATCAGATAAAGACCTTGAACCAAGCTCACCAGTTCTCTTTACTTTGTCAGTCCTTAGATACGGTGACCACAAAGAGGAAAATAGCGAGATGACATGGTAAACAACTATTCTTTCTGTGGATTTACTGATGGAATTCAGTGATGTTTTTACCTATGATAGGAGGATGAGTTTTGATGACCAGAGAAGTGTCCTTCTCTTTGCTCTATCTTTATGCTTCAAAGTACTCCTTCAGAAATCTGGCTTTAAGGGAAGTTGTTAGTCTGAAGGACCAGAAACCGTTGAATACTGGTCATTGTTGACTTTCTGCTGAATTAGGAGCTGAGTTTTAAAAGAGAACTTTCCTGTTATTTCATCCTATGAAGTCTTGTTTCCATCTCCTGCTGAGAATGATTTCCTACTCTGTCTTCTACTTCATCCTGATTCATAGAACATAGAATCATAGAAGGGTTCAGTTTGGAAGTGACTTGTAAGATCATCCAGTTCCAACCTTCCTGCCATGGAAGGATTTCCACACACTGGATCAGATTGCTCTGAACTGTTATTCTAGATAAGGTGGTTACCTATCAGAAACAGTTCTTTCCTTCCCGTGCATCCATGCCTTATCTTACTTTTCCAGTTTTCCAGGTATTTTCATGCACATTTATCCAAAAAGCTCTTTTTTTTTTTTTTTTTTCTTCCTTGTTTTAATTTTCTGTTTCAAAACCATAATTTTTGACCTTATCTTAATTTTCTTCTTCAGAGATATTTTCTGTTTAGTTTAGTAGGAATTGGTCATGGGCCCATCTAGTCAGCCCATGACTTTTCTGAGCCCATTTCTTCTCTGAGCTGGTATTTTGGGTAATTAGAGAAGGCTGTGCAAAAAACACTGACATGGAAGGCTTTCTTGACCTTGTGAAACATCACCAGTAGATATAATAGTGCTGGACAGGTCTACGTATGGCTTTTAGGCAGTTGTTCCATATAGAATTTCTCATATTCTTCCATGTGGATGATTCAGGTATTACAAGTCTCCATTTTTTTTCTGCAGTGATAGTCTGGATATCTCTGACTGAGACCTTCCTGACAGGTCTGGTCCCCACTGCCTCTGACTTCTCCAGACACCACCCAGAGCAAAATGCTAGACCTGACAAATCACTAGTTGAGTAACTGTGATCTTGACACCACTTCATGACTCAGCCATTGATGAAACAGGGCTGTGGGCTAGTCCCCATCCTCGGATGCCAGCACGGAAACTGTAGGGTGATTTCATTTCCTTCTGTCTGACTCTGTTGCTGGTGTGAGACACATGTTTATGGGAGGGTGTTTCGCTTAGCTTTCTCTTTGCAACGGGGTGGTGTAATGCTACCTTCTGTGAGGAACCTGAAAAATTATCCCAGATGCACACATATTGACAAGTTAAGTTCCAAGGCAACTCAAGAGCAAATGCTTCATTTTTGGGATATTTTGGGAAACTCATGCTCCCACATATGCTAACAACCTGTTGTACAACCTTGAGTAAGTCTCTGCTAGGAAAGGACATGGGTATTGAAACTGACTTCAGCAACAGAATCAGAGCCCTTTTTTCTTTTCACCTCTTCACTGGTCAACAGAATTGGGTGGAAGAGGAAGAAAAAGGTGGAAGAGGATAAGGTTCCTTTTCTGACATCACATCTTTTACAAAGGAGCTTTGGCAGATTATGAGGTGTGCAGAGTCTGCATGGTCTGCATGCGCTGGAGGTGTTTGCTATAGAAAAGTAAATGCTACTCAGAGGAGAACAGCTGTAGCTACCTGTTTTTTGCGGACACTTTGGGGATATAAAGTATCAGCTTGCTACACACCTGGAAATATTGACCCTAATTTCTATTTCTGGTAAGAGACTCTTAAGTTCTATTTGATTTGTGACAAATCACCCTGCTGCAGAGCAAGGCAAAAGCAATGGTCTGCTCTGTGGATGGATTTTGTCCTTGCCCGTGTTGGCAGATGTTAGAGAATCGTGCAGCTGTTATCATCATTGCTATGAGAATTTGCATTTGGCAGACGTCTCCATGCATGCAGCTCATCATGCCAGCTCTAATCCACTTTCAGGGATCAGTTGAGAAATAAAGTTGCATTCTGGAAAGTCCTGATAACATGGAAGACATCTGTCTTCAGTGCAATATCTGGAGTGCAAGTAACAACTCTGAGGATTTTTCAAGGAAATCCATCATTACACAAGCCTGGATGAATGACAAAATCAGAGTACAACTATCATGGTTACAACTGATCTCTGTTATCACTGTAGATGAATCCAGCCCACCTTTTCTCAGAAGGTAAACTGCAGTTTGTCCTCAGAATTCCTCTTCAAAGTTAAAAAAAACTTGATGATGCTCTCGGAAGGAACCATTATTATTTATCATTCTTTAGATGAACTGTGCATTAAGATTTTATGTCATGCTGAAGGGATACTAAAGATATCTGAAGTCTTTCCTGGTAGCTCATAGGCTCAGGAGGATGAAATCTATTGGAAGGTCTAGAGAGGATTTGCGTCTTTACAAGTAAGGTATTCATGTACATTCAGTCTATTTTTTTAAACTGCCATGGTAAATCAGGGGACACAATCTGAAAAAAAAAAAAAAGAATTTATATAACACAGGAAAAAGTGGCTTTTAAAAATACCTCCTTCTGAAAAAACATATTGCATTTCAACTTCTGAATCATTATTCTCAAGTAACTGCTAGTGCCCAGTGCGATGGAAATTCACCATGACAACCATCACACCTTATTGTATTTTTATATCCAGGGCATTAAAATCCTCCTATGGCTGTGATTTCTGATACTTTGATTGGTATGCGAAATTCCTTTGGATCCAAACCACCTCGTTCAAGGACTGTATCAAGCTGCTGCTGCAAGACTTAAAAGTTGCCTTTCTCACAATAAGCTGTTTCCTGCCTTAGAACAAAGATGCAAAACATAAGAAAACATTCTTCATTTGTCATTGCAGTTACACAGGGAGATTCCCTCTGAAAGTGAATTTTGAAACACTGAGTTTTCCAGCTTTTACAGTTATGTTCTTTGTGTAAGAAAAGCCAAACAGGAGATTATGACCTCAGCTTCCTGGGGCCTAAACAACCTATACAATTGCTCCATCTATTTCAGTAGGGAAATCAAAATAGAGAGTGGAGGTGAAAGCACAGTTTAAAGAAACAAAGCGCAACAGTATACGCGAAACCTCTTAACCTCAGCTCAAATACAGCTGCTGGAAAGAGTCTGACAAAACACCCTTGCTTGAAATTCAGATCTTACTTCCAATATCCTGCCTACAAACAGCTATGCATAGGTAGCAGATATAAACCCTGGATATTTCTGTCTGTCTCCTCTGTTGAGCTGTTCTGTCTGTTAGGATAACTCTGTCTTGTAGAGCACTGTAGAGCACTGTATGCAGAGCCTGGCACTACACAGGTTTAAAAGCAACAGCTGAAGAACACCCAAGAACTCCTTTGGGAGTGATCTCCCTGACATGAGAACCCTTCCACTTATTCTCCCCTGGAGAAGATGTAAGTACCACATTCAAGACTGACCCTTAACTTTCTTCTTCCCTGCACAGAGCCTGGAAAAGCAACATCCATGTCAGTATTCTTAGGGCATGTAGCATTTATTTTACTTTTCTGGAAGCACTGGGGTGCAGGCCTTAGGAAGATGGTTGAATATTCTAAGGAAGGATTGCTCCATTGCTATCCATGCTCCTGTGCTGTCCTGCAGATATCTACTTCTGGCCATAGCTTGAGGTGAGACCCTGGGCCAGGTGAACTTTTGATCAAGAGTTATTTTGGCCAGTCTTACACTGCACTCTTTTACTATATGGCCTTATAATACAGTCTTGGTTTTACTAAGTTTGTAAGGATCAGGACCTATCAGGATTGTGCTGCATGGACTTATCTTGATGTGCCTGCAACTTGTGTTACATGATTCAGCTGTAACAGCATTTTATCTAACTGACCAAATGCCTATGGCTGATTTGATATGCAGCTTTTCTTTTCTTTTATTTTATTTTAAATCAAAACTTTGCATAATTTTATCTGTCTAACATAATGTAGTGCAGAGAAATACAGGTTTGCTATGATAGCATGTACCCTGAGAAATGAAGATAGAGGATGCTGTGTCAAGGACAGCAAGCATGGGATGGTAACAGATGGGGTGCAGCGATGAGAGTGGAGATGCCACATCAGTAAACAACACATCAGAGGTCAGAGATGTGCCTCTGGAGTGTCAGGGAGAAGGAGTCAGGACACCGTGAGGACAAGGCAAAACCTTAGGTCTTTCAAATCTAAACTCAAACAGAGCTCAGTGATGAAAGATGGCCCAATACAGGACTGAAGCTGTTTTCTATTCTTCATGCATAGTAAAGAGGGACTTGATAAGATAGCTCAGAAGGCACTGTAGGTGCCTCAGGCACTTTTTAACTGTTTGCCCAGTATAAAAATACATGAGCAGTATGCAGTGGCTGTGGTGAGCCTGACTCCACCACGCAGTAGGTGGTTTACATACAAAAATCTAAGGAGGCAAGCAAGTCCTCCTCTTGACAATGCTGCCCTAATACTGACAGCTGATATGGCAGAGGTGTGAGTGTAACAGGAGCAGAATCGTAGGTGCTGAGTGGGAGATTGCTCAAAGGCTGGCAATGTCACAACAAATGCAATAGTGATGAAGTCAGCTTGAAAAGGACCGGCAGCCAGATTTGAATGGTAACCAGGGGACTGTAAAGAGTTTCATTTTTTCAGCAGAGGATAATTTAGCTACAAAAGAAGTAGAAAACAACAGTTAAAATGTGATGGTGGGGGAGCCTTTGGAGGGCAGCTGTCCAGAACAGGTTTGGCAGTGAAGGAAGCAGCCCTGCAGATGTCTGCTTCCAGCACAGCGTGGAAGAGCAGCTTCCTACCACCAGATGCTGCACTTCTTCTTGCAGGGTGCACAATGAGTGCAACACATAGGGACCAGCCTTGGGCGTGTAGAAGGACCATAAGGCAGTTCCACCACCAGGGTGAGTGTGCACAGAACGTGTGGGGCAGTCTGGGTGCACTTAAAGTTCAAGCACCTTTGTATGCAACACTAAACTTGTGTTGCAGAGAAATCACTTTGCTAGGAGTGAGGATGGCATGTAATCCATACATTCCATGCCTGAAGGCTGGGAAAGATCTGGACATAACCACATGTATGTGTGTGTGGGTAGGAGGTGTTGGGGACAGGAGTTTGAAGTGTGTTTGCAAACTGGTGGGTGTTCATGAGCACTTAGTAAGGGTCTTGCATCACCTTTCACCTATTGCTGTGCTGATGCTTTTTGTGAATGTATGGTTTGCTGACAACCAGCTTATTATGTGTTGTTAATAAACACTTTGAGCCTGAGTTGTAACAAAATGGGTTGAGCAGATTTTTCTGGTGGCTTAGGTCCTCGCCTTGCCTTTGTCCTGTCTTGACAGAGTTTCTTCTCTAGGGGTCCTTTTGTCTTTTTTTTCTATCTCTTCATCTGCCCAGCTGTGGTGGTGAGGAGCAGGTATTTCTCGGTAAAAAGATGAGGATCTCCTAAAATTTTCCTTGTAACAGCATCTTCCTTTGAAGATTTCAATTTAAATTTCAATTGGAATCCATCTAAGAGAGGCTTTCCATAGTCTGGCACTTAACTTCACAGCCCAGGATCCAGGCATCTGATTCCCATAAACTAAAAGCATGGAGAGACGCTTATGTACATCCCGCCACAGGGTTAGGGCTTTGGTGTCTGTGTCATAGTCTTTTTTTTTACTTTTTTACTTTTTTACTTCTTTTTTACTTCGTGGTTTTTTACTTCTGCTTGTCAGGTGCACTTGCAGCTAGGGATCTCTGCTGGACAGGAGGACCACAGGTTGCAGGCCTCAGTTCCTGATGTCACTCTCAGAAAATGTGCTTATTGCCTCGTTTGCAGCTCTGTGCTGAATGTTTTTCCCAAGCAGCATAGATGTCCTCTCCCTTCCCTATGGAATGGGTCTGTTGCAGAGAGACAAAATCTTATAGCTTTTTTTCTACTGCGCCACAGAAAATCAGGCTGAAGAGGGTGAACCTTCTTCAGAACAGTCTTGATGTTAAGACACCCTTTTGGGATGTTGGCGATTTCCTCCCTGCAGCAATGTGTCTTAAGTAATTCAACTATGACTGTGGTCACCATGACTAAGTAGGGCGCTGATGAGCAAAAGCTCTTCATTCTTGTCCTAGTGCCATGTGTGATGCATCCTTCTGTATCATTTACTTATTTGCGTTGGGTTGTAGGGCCACCACAACTCTTGCCACAATTTGCTGACATCTTTCCTCGAAAAGAGTTTGTATGACTTGTGCATAAAGGTCCTGTGGTTCTTTTATTACAGATTACATCAGAAGTAAGTGCAGAGCCCATTTGTTTCTGGGCCTTTATGATATATGAGGACTAGATTATATGGATACTTGTAAAACAATTTAACAGCTGCATTATTGTCTATTTTATGGTGTCAAAAGTCATAATTCAAGATACAGAGATGGGACGGCTGATGTGCAGTCTCTTAGAGTACATATGATTTCCCACAAGGTGATCTAATCTATTGCTCTTCAAGGCAGAATCGGTCCTTTCTAAAGTAGTCCTAACACCTGTTTTCCTAACATTCTCTTTTCACCTCCTATAATGAGAATCTTTCTTTCCCAAGCAGATTAGATTTGAATTTCCTTGTCATTAAAAGGTATTTCTAATGCCAGTAGAAAATATCTTTTCATGTCTAGTAAAGCTTTTCTATGATGCAACTTCAGCTCACTGGATCTCACTGGATCTATTATTATTTTTTTTTCTTTTTTCTTTTCCCACTTCTTGAAGCATTTAGAATCTCCTTGCTTTCCATCTCAACCATGAGCACTGGAAATTACCACTAGCTAACGTAACATACCCTAACATAAATGGTAAAGCCTTACAGGAAAACAGCAGCTTTTTGGAAAATCATGGTATGACTTGGAGAGATGGAAATGCTTTAGTCAAGTGTGCTTACATCTACTTTAGAATCCTCATTTGGCAAAGACAAATTCCTTTGCATCTGGAACAAGGCTCTTCAGTTGTAATGCTTCTACCCCTGCTTAGTAATGTCCAACCGTTTGAAGAAAGAACAAGGCCAGTAAAAAAACAACCTGTGAACACTGAGGCCTTTTCATTTAGGAGTTTAGCTTCTCCTCAGGTGCCCAGCTCCTTCTGCAGGAAGAAGTACGGAGAAGGTGCTGGTAGAAAGAAGATTCCAAATGCCGTTTCCTGACAGTGCTTTAAAGAATTTTGCCACAAAATAACAACATGTTGGAGCTCATGGAGAAGGAGTAACAGAAGAAAAAGTCTGGAGATAGCCAGTAGCAAGTTACATCAGTATGGGTCAGCTTTCTTGACCCTGGCATTGAATGGACACTAATAAATCTTGTTGAGAGCTACCTCCTGCCCCGCTTTCATCAATGTGTCAAGATCTTTCTCCTGGTAGGCTTCTGATTCTCTTCCTCTCCAGCAATGATGTGCTGTACCAACACCGTTATTGATGAGGTGTCTCACCAATGGAGACTGAATAAAGATGAAGAATGCCCATGTGGCACAGATCTGACATTACAAATCAAGATGCTTTCAGGAGCTATAAAGCAGAACATCTGAGACAGTTTTATGTTTCTATGGAAAGAAACAATGAGAATAACCCTAACAAGCAAGAGATGTGGCAATGAAATTATTTTGTCAGATTTATGAGCACTAACTGTTCTTCATATTGGGCAGGCAGGCTTAAAGAAAGAAAAGAAGATGAGTGTAAAACTGTAATTTAATTGTGGCAGCATTAGTCATGGACTGGGGGTCAAAAGACAGTCAGGTGAGTCTGCAGAGCTGATGTCAAGGGTTAGGTGGTGTACTAGGAGTCTTGCAGATGAGATTGTGTCTGAAGAATAGAGATTTTAAACAGGCCATGTACTCATAGCCTGAACAGCTTGAAAGAGTATAGGAACATGCAAGAGTGCTCTGTGCCAGACTATGCTTGCACATGGTTAGGTGTGGCAGGAGATTCACAGACACCATTGCTGGTGCAGAAGGAAGACATTAATTGTACATGCTTACAACCTTTTAAACTCACGCAACAGTGCCTTGGTCACACGTACCAACCAGGTGCCTCGTGCGTGTTTAGGTCTGGTGCAAGTAGCTACCAAGCTTGTTTACTCATTTGCAAGGTAATGACTTTCTTTGTCCCACACTTAGGTGCTTTGAAAGAGGTAACATTTCTTACCTGTCAGGAAATTTTCTATTTCCTGCACAGCTTACTAATATAATCAATAACACTTTTGAGAAATACAAACTGTAAACAGATGAAGCAGTGGGACTATCATTACTCATCAAGAAGATGATGATCCGCACAAATGAACACAGCCAGCTCATTGTAACAGAGGAGCCTGCTGCCAGCTCTCACTTGCTACCAGCAGTTATGATACTCACAATGGCCTTGCCTTTATCTACAAGAACAGTAGGAAGTTCTCCTGCAAAAATTCTTCATAAATAGAGGTATTTTCTCCTAGGAAAATAATATATTATCTTAAATGATCAGAAAGAAAAAGAGCTCTCTTCAGATCAGCACAGTATACTGTGGGAAAATCCATCAGGGTCTGCCCAATGATGCACAAATGCAGGGTTCTGAACAACAATGTAAGACTTATGTGATGTTCTATTCCTGTTCTTACTCTATCTTACTAAAAGAGCTGTTTTTAAAGCTATTTGTTGTTAGGCCTTTCTCAGTGAGATGCAGAAGGAGCTTTGTGCAGACTCAGCCTTTCTGTCCCTGCTGGTGCAGTACAGGTGGAGCTCTGTGGGCAGCTGTGAACTCTGTGCAGGTGCCCTCAGTGGGCAATGCTTGGGAAAAAAGTCCAGATGGGTACAGGAAGAAGGGGTCATAACGCACCCAGCACACTTCTCCTTGAGTGTGCATGGATAGCCTCAAGGTGCGAGCACCAACCTGTTCCTGTTCCTTTAGTACATGAGTGGTAATTGTGCTTCCTGGAGCAGCAGACAGTGCTTCTCAGAAGAGTTTTGAGATATACCAATGGAAGGAAGTGAAAAGAAATACTGAAGCAGGGAAGATGCTGTGGAAGGAGTAGTTCCAAGGTGAACAGCTCTTACTAAGCCTTTCTTCTCAGTTTTTTTCCAAAAGCAGTTTTTAGGACTTGGAGGTGGCAAGTAAAATCTTTCCACTGAAACTTTACCTTGGGAGCATGTGCTGATAGGTCAGCTGAGCATCTGGTCAGTCAGCTGTCACATCTGGAGCTGTTACAACCTTTTAGTTTAGCTGAGCATGTACATGTGTACTTACAGGTATACGCAAGCGGAAACACACAAGCACACACATGCACTGCTTTCTGGATTGTAAATGTGTAGAGTGAACTTATTTAGCAAGCTGATTGTTAGTAGTACCTTTTTCAGTTTGGAAATTGTTTCTCTGTTCCTCTATCCTCCTTGTGCAAATTCACGTGCATAGTGAGTGAACAACAGCCAGCTGTTAGTGAAAGTGCCCAAGTCTGCAGCAGAGTGAGGAACTGTGCTACCTTATCCATTGTGCAGCAACATCTATTTTCAGTAGCACTATAGGCAATTTTTTTCATTTGCCCTCAGTGACATAGAAGTTGCTACTGTAATTTCATTTACTCACATTTTTGGTTTTTGAGGTATTTATGTTCTTATTATAGAAGACAAAGTCTGTGATAAGAATCCTACAAGGTAACAAGTGTTCAACTCCTACACCTTTAAATTCTGCTTTGACATATCATTACCAACCTCTTTCTTTTTCTGGGCAGCTGCTTTGTGCTTGCTCCCTCCAGGGAACTAATCCTCATGGGATTTCACTGTAGTTGGAATCACACAGCTAGTCAAAGTGAGGCTGTGTTTTGTGTACTTTCATTATTGTTTGGAGTCAGCAAGGCAGAACAGCTTTTGGAGAGGAGAGCAAGGCAGAGTGGAAAGGCAAATGAGATACCATCACAGAATCTGCTTCACAGCTTGACTTTCAAGTGATCTTGAAGCAAGGCCAGAAATAGAAATGTTGCATAACAGGATGAAGCTGGGCTATGTGCTGGGGAAACCTCATGCTCCTCCATCAAGAGGAGCTCAGACAGAAAACCACCCATTAAACCTACCTTCCTGCCTCGGACAGCTATAGACCCAGCATTTCAGTGATAAGAAGGAGAATGCTGAGGCATTTGCCATTTATTGCTGGGGCAGTCGACAAAGGATGAGCATTGCTGCTAGTGATGTACAGCCGCCTGTGCTGTAATTGCCTGTAGTTTCTGTGGCTGCAGCCACAAAGCTAGCACCTGGTACCTCATCCAGGATCAGCTCCTCAGTGGCACAGCAACTCCTGGTGTGTAACCTGACCTAATTCTCCACAGCTAAGGTACACTGCAATGAATTCACAGGGAGCTTTCCAAACAATTATTAGATCACTTCACTACTCCATAAGCTGGTAGGTATGGTGTGCCTTAGAAATTAAGTTAAATATCTGGAAACGGGATATTACCTGACACTTCAAGCCTAGATTCTTATTCCTTTGAAGCTGCATATTGCTGTTAAATCCAGGAGCTTGTTAGGTGCATGGCACTTAGGAGACTTGGTTGTATATCAGATGTGCCATGTTCTGCTCAGTTTGTCAGCAATTAGAGAGAAGCAGTGCCAGATAGATATCCTGTCTTCCAGCTGGGGTTACTAATTTTACAGGTTTCTCAGTTTAACAGGAATTGCTCCTTTCTAGGAGGGTGAATGGGGTGGTCTCATTGCAATTTATGTAAGTTAGCTATGACTAATGCCTTGCTCTTACGCAATTTATCATCTTCACAGGGAAGCTGAAAGACAAGGACAAGTGGTTGCTCAGCTCTGGGTGCCATCTGTTGATGCATATCTTCAAGCTTTTAGAAAGGATCACATTTTTTCCACTGGAATGCTGGTTCATGAAAAAAAAAATCATATATATACATATATATATACACATACATACATTTGTGACTGTAACCAAATTAGCTGTTGTGGATGTGTCTACTCTTCGCAGACCAATTCAAATTTTCTGTTGCAAATGGAAGCACAGCAATATTAAGAACATAGACATGTCAATACTACCTCAGATGAAAAGCCTTCCTAACTGACCAGCTAATCCCTACTTGCATACAGAAGCACAAGTATTTTTCATGCTTCCCCCTGAGTAATCCCTAGATTCTTGCTATTTTTATCTCAGGGGATTCTCTGAACATGGTACGTCTTACGCGAGTACTTGCTCATTCTTCCTTTAAGTATGTGTCAACTTTCTTCACTTACAGCATGCTACAACAAAAAGTTCCAGAGATCTACTAACACCTGAATTGCAATTTCAACTCTAGGTATCATGAAATTGGCATTTTTTCCCATTATGTTCCAAGTATGTTCAGCTTTACTAACGTGAGTACATTTCATCCACAGAGACGAGACAGATCTGAAGCCAAGCCAGCAAGATAGATGGTCAGGGTCTGCAAGACACATTGTCAGCCACAAGATTAGGCAAGTAGTAGCTACAAAGCCAAGATGTGGAAGGTGTAGGGGTAGAAGTCCCATATGAGGTTTTTCACAGCTCTTTCTTAACTAGCTGTTTCCCAGCAATCTCGGTTACATGGATGTACTTTTTCAGAGATGGACAGAGATGGATGTAGACAAGCAGCCAAACTCTTGGAGAGCAAGAGTCCCAATTCTTTTTTTTTTTTTTTTTTTTTTTTTATCAAATGGCTGTACATCTTTCTTTTCCTTTCTCTATCACCAGAAGCAACTAACCTTCTGTGCCACTGTGATTTTTCAGTGAGAAGCGTGAATGAGGTTTTCTGTCCAGCTGGAATAGTGGCAGCTCCTGGTGACGTGTACATTGGCTGGCAGGCAGACACACACAGGCAGATGGGCCAGCTCAGAGAACAATAGTTAGAATTAGGACTCTGGCTTTATGGCAGTGAAGATTCTAATTTGCAAACCCTCACCAAACTACTTATTTTCAAGAAGACCTAGGTTGCTTTGTATCCTGTATTTCTCTGTGACTGAGATATGCTGAGACAGACAGCTAAATTTTTGCCTATCTAAGGAACTAATGTATATACCTGCTGGTGTATACCCACAAGTATCTGTTTTATAGGCTGAAGAAAATGCTGAGAAAATGAAAAAGATAAATAACTGTGAGAGAAAGAATGGTTCAGATCCTTTTTCTGAAAACACGTTTTTTGTCAGTGTGTAAACCCCTAAGAAGCTATGTACATTGGAGAATTTCCTTCTTTAAAGGAGCCATAATTGCATGGTCCTTTGATGAATGATAAATAAAATGGTGTGGTCAATCAGTTATACAACCTGTAGAAATTTCAGTTTTTGTGAAAAGCTTGTTACTTCCTTAACAAAATCTAGTAAAATAAATAAATAAATAAATAAAAATCTAGAGTGTTAAGTAAATGCCCACTTTATTAGCAGCTTCCAGCTTCATGTGGTTTCCACAGTGTGCCATCTTACTCAGATCATTGTTCTGGATTTGCAACTCTGCATCACAGATGTGAGTTTTTCTTTTAGCAGATTTGAACTTGTTTCTGTTGATCTGAGAGACCAAAGTTAAGTCACCTATACTCCTTAATGAGGCTGGTGACTCGCACATCAGCAGAAGACTGCATGTTCCCACCCACAAACTACATTTGAAACATCTCCTCCATACAAGTCATCCTTGAAATTATCTGGAGCACCCTTGTAATGGTAATTCTGGTAACCTGGCTCTGGGCAGCCTCGTCTAGTGGTTGGCGACCTTGCCCATGGCAGGGGGGTTGAAACAACATGATCTTTGAGTCCTTTTCCACCAAGGCCATTCTATGATTCTACAATTCTATGATCCTGTGATATACCTCTTGAACTACAGAACATTGTACCATGATTGAATCAGATCTGTGTTTATGAATGCCATTCTTTGGTTTCTTTCAGACTCTCCAAGCTCCCGTTTCTAGATGCCCTTGCTTATCCTCACTTCCCAGCTGAATATTCAGCCTCTGCTTTCTGGGAATGTTTTGGACAGATATGTCTCCAGCCAGGACTCACAGCTTGTTCACTAAAGAATCTTCTTGCCCTCTCGTTTGTCTGCAAGCCAGCAGTTTTTAGTGTGAAAGCTTAAAAATGATCTTGTGCTTTCACTTTTTGGCATGGGTCTTTGGGATTGATGGACATGTGATATTTGCTTATATTAAAAGAATGTTTGATGTCTGTTTCAGTATGTTTATCACATACATTGCAAATATATAAAGTGTAAAAAAAAATAAGAAGAGAGTTTTCCAGTTAAACAACAAACCTCTTTTCTTGCAGATTCTAAAAATCGACCGAGTTGTATTAGGAATAACCTGAATTATTCACAAGTCTAATTTTATGATTCCTATTAATTTTGACACAGGCTAAAAACGGCAATATTTTCTCAACTTTGAATGATTTTCCATAACTACACGTACTGCCTCTTTGGTGTCTATTAATAGCTTGAAGGGCATCGTTTTAATGAGAACATTAACAGTACCTTTTGGTTAATAATGTAATTTAAGCAATTTCTTAAGAGCAATTAAAATCTTTAGTCAGGGACCTTAGCTGTAACTGGAACTTAAATCTTTTCCTGTCAAAAGCAGTTTAGTAGGTGATCACTACACCTTCTCCTGAAAACCTGTACACATGCAAGGAAGGAAAATTCCATTTTCTTAGTGTGTAGGAAATCTGTTTCAGCATCCTGGCTGCTTCCATAGTAAGTAACCCCTCCTGAAGCAAACTTCTGCATAACTGAAGATGTTTTGCTGTTCATGCTTCCTGTCTTCTTCCAATTTCAGAGAATTTCTCAACAAATTCAAGTTTGTTTTTTTTTTTAAATAGTATTGGTTTTTGTTGTTGTTGTTGTTTTAAATCAGAACCTTCTTAATGACATCTGAACTCACTACAGCTTATTATATTTTAGTTAAGGTGGGGAGATGCTAAAAATGTTCTGGTTTTATCTTGAAATTATTGTCTTGATTGTTAAGCGCTGCAGTCTATTTTAAGTCTGGTGAAAGTGCCAGTATTTTTTATTAGAAGAGACAGTGAACAGTCAAGTCCTATTCACCTTCTGTGGCACAAAACCACTTCCCTAACACAGTTAGTATTTCAAGCAAATCACAGTGCATTTTTCATTATACTTGGGAAATGTAATCTTCTCTGGTTTTACCACTTTTTTCTCAGCTCGTCATCAGCTGTGAAGTGCACATGAAACACGACACACAAAACCAAACAAGATAAGCTAATACCATGGAGTTGTTGTCAACAACTAAAACCATACTAACAAATAAATATTATCTCCAGCGTGTAATGCTCCACGTGTGAGGAAGGGCAGAAATCACCAGGGAAGGATTTCCTTTATGCACCTTTGTTCCAGTTTGTGCACAGCAGACTTCACAGACTGCACAGTACTATGACAAGAAGGTAAATAGCCATATTCTCTGAAATCTTAGTCCTCTGCGATCAATAGATCATGTAACATAGTGGTACTATCAAAACTGAGCCCCATCTAGTGCTGGAAATGGGCATACCTGAAGCACGTTTGTTCTTACATCCTGCAGCTACAAAACACAGGCTTGATATGTTCTTCAAATTCTTATCTATTTACCTGCTTTCAGCCATGAAAGACAGGTTACAGGTATAGCTGAGCTGTCTTTTAGGATTTTCTGAACAAAGATACGCACCCTGGAAAGGTGATGGAACAGCTTGTACTGGATGTCATCTCCAGACAACTGGAAGAAGAGGAGGTTATCAGAAGTAGTCAGCACGGGTTCACAAGGGGGAAGTCGTGCTTGACCAACCTGGTAGCCTTCTATGATGTTGTCTCTGGCTGGGTGGATAGGGGGAGAGCAGTTGATGTAGTCTACCTTGATTTCAGCAAGGCATTTGATACTGTCCCCCACGACATCCTTATAACAAAGCTGAGGAAGTGTGGGATAGATGAGTGGACAGTGAGGTGGTTAAGAACTGGCTGACTGGCAGAGCACAGAGGGTTGTTGTTGGTGGTGCAGAGTCTGGTTGGAGGCCTGTAAGCAGCGGTGTTCCTCAGGGGTCTGTGCTGGGTCCGGTCTTGTTCAACATCTTCATCAATGACCTTGATGAGGGGATAATGGCCACCCTCAGCAAGTTTGCTGATGATACGAAGTTGGGAGGATTGGCTGACACGCCTGAAGTGCTGCCATTCAGCAAGATCTGGACAGGCTGGAGAGCTGGGCAGAAAAAAACCAGATGAGGTTTAACAAAAGCAAGTGTAGAGTCTTGCATCTGGGGAGGAATAATTCCATGCACCAGTACAGGTTGGGGGATGAGCTGCTGGAGGGGAGCCCTGCGGAAAGGGACCTGGGTGTCCTGGTGGATGACAGGTTGGCCATGAGCCAGCAGTGTGCCCTTGTGGCCAAAAAGGCCAATGGCTTACTGGGGTGCATTAAAAAGAGCGTGGCCAGCAGGTCGAAGGAGGTGATCCTCCCCCTCTACTCTGCCCTGGTAAGACCTCATCTGGAGTACTGTGTCCAGTTCTGGGCACCCCAGTACAAAAAAGACAAGGATCTCTTGGAAAGAGTCCAGCGGAGGGCCACGAAGATGGTGAAGGGCCTGGAGCATCTCTGCTATGAGGAAAGGCTGAGTGATCTGGGTCTGTTCAGCCTTGAGAAAAGAAGACTGAGAGGGGACCTGATCCAGGTCTATAAATATCTGAGGTGTGGGGGGCAGAATGGCGAGGCCAGACTGTTTTCAGTGGTGAGTGGAGACAGGACAAGGGGAAACGGCTGGAAACTGCAGCATAGGAAGTTCCGCACAAATGTGCGCAAGAACTTCTTTACAGTGAGGGTGACGGAGCACTGGAACAGGCTGCCCAGGGAGGTGGTGGAGTCTCCTTCTCTGGAGATGTTCAAGACCTGCCTGGATGCCTACCTGTGCGACCTGCTATAGGGAACCTGCTTTGGCAGGGGGTTGGACTCGATGATCTCTGGAGGTCCCTTCCAACCCCTACAATTCTGTGATTCTGTGATTCTGTGATTCTGTGAAAAGCAGAAAATACGGGAATTGAGATCTCTGTAGCCAGAATATGCCAAAAGGGACACCTGACTGACAATGAGAAGGAAGGGCTGTGGCTGCAGATTGGTTATGGTAGTACAATATTAGAAAAAGGACAGCAAGAACATGAAGCAAATGTGTGAAACCCTTTAGAATTTTGCAGAAAGCTCAAGCCCTGCAGGTAACCCATGTTGTGGATCATACGGTCTTCTTTGGCTCAATGAGCTGTCTTAAAAAATATTATATCTATTATACCAGTAACTTTCTGAAGACATAAAGGGATTTGAGTTCCTTGGGGCTGCTGTAATAAATGGCACAGTACAAGGGAATGGGAATAAAACTGCACTGATACCAGCTTTTACAAAGGTTGATAAAAGTCTAAGAGCAATGTGAATTTATCTCAGTAAAACATTGTCCATGTCTTCATTGCAGATCCATCATTTCGATTCAAAAACGGAGCAGTCAAAGATTTCATGGCTTTGGTATTAGAGGATAATCTCAAACACTGGTATGCTGCTGTCTAAATCTCAGATACCTTTATCTCAAAAAAGATGGAGAACTAGAAGAAATACCAGTACAGCCACTGTAGCCTGTACAGTACACCATTATGGCCACATTAAGTGTGGTCAGAAGCATGGGACTACTAGCTTAAAAAAGGAGAGGAAATGCACTGGTTAAAGAAAATATTCAACAAGAAGTTATATGGAATATGAAAACAGTGGCTAGGGAGAACACAGTGAATATTAGGAAAAAAAAAAAAAAAAAAACAGAAACAAAAACCAAGATTTCTCATGGAATATTCAATTAAACTGGAAAATATAGTGTCAATATGTGCCACGGATGCTAAATATTTGAGTGATTCTTACAAGGAATTATTTACGGAAAAGCCATCAGTGGTCAGTATTAATGACAACCAAGATGCAAGCCTAGTTCA
This sequence comes from Tympanuchus pallidicinctus, assembly GCF_026119805.1. Lineage (NCBI taxonomy): Eukaryota > Metazoa > Chordata > Aves > Galliformes > Phasianidae > Tympanuchus > Tympanuchus pallidicinctus. Next base: position 30,568,328 of record NW_026294758.1, read on the forward strand.
GAAATTTGTAATCAGAAAAACAACAAGAAAATAATCAGTACATTCTTGTTTTGCTATGCTGTCTTCTACACTGTTTGTTTAGCTCAGTATCCATCAGCTGTTGCCAAAGGAGCAACTCTGGTGAAGAGTAAAAGCGGAACAAACACGATACTTCCTTCAAACTCCCACTTGTAGCCACTGTTGGAGGCAGGAATGAGGACTCGAGGCCCCTTCTGATACATAGGCACACTTTACATTCTGAAAAGAAAGCTGAAATGAATTAGGATGATTATGGCTAAACAATACTAATGGAATAATCAAACTGTTAATATGGAAAATCAAGATGATTAAAAATCGTCAGTGATATAGACTCATCGTGGTGGTTACTACATCCCTGGAGGTGCCCCAGGCCAGGTTGGGGCAGCCCAGTTCACAGCAGAGGGATGGAACTAGATGATCTTTAAGGTCCATTCCAATCTATACCATTCAATGATAAGATTAGATTATGATACTGTTTTGAAGGAATCTGCATATGTCATACCCACAGCACAGCACTCATCAGGAGGAATGACAGTAACTGCATCTCAGGAGCCTTTGCTAGCATGAGCATAATAAGGCAGAAAGATAATTATGAGTGCTAGCATCAGAGAAAAGTTTGACAGGGAACAAGTAAGCTGCATAGGATGGTATGTTTCCTAGTCTGGAAACAAATGGTGGGAGAAGCGGTCTCTTGAGGAAGATAGCAGCAAATAGCACTTTGGAGTAATGTCTGGATGCATGGAATAGAAAGGCTAGAAAACATTGGAAATCCAGCCCTAGCCACTGATTTTGGATATCTGATCTCGAAAACTATTTGAGGGAATAGACTGATGTACTACTGTGTCCATTCCTCCCTTGCAGACCCACGTTGTCTCTCCATGGAGGAATGTCAAGCTCTCTGTTTCCCATCTTCAGAGCTGAGATGTCAGAGGCAAACTTTCTTAAATGTACTGCCTATTGCCACCCTGGTGCTATTAAGGATCGTGGCTTGGGCCAAAGGAGGCGTTCAGAGGCTCTTCTTTCTCTAATCTGAACAAAATACAGACATTCCTATAATTGTCTAGTAATTTCTATATCCTTCTTCTACAGGTCACTTCAGCAGCTTTCTGAAATGAGCTGAGAGATGCTTAGGAGCTTGTAAGTAGGTTTCAGGGATTCCTTGAGGAGCAATTTAGACCAATTTTTGTCTATCTTTTCTGAAGCCATGAGACAGAATTCTCTCCGTAGTCATTAAGCAAATTACTCTTGTTAAAATCTCTGATATACAAAAATAAATTTTATTTAAAATGCTCTTGGCAAACATAGATTTGCCAAGGTTGATTAAATCCCAAACATAAATTAAATTCACATGTTTCATTTTACTTATTTATTTATTTACTATAAATAACAAAAGGCTCTAGGTCATTTAAATAACAGATGGATTACTTAAATAGCAGATTACATTTTAGCATTCAAATAATGTTTGACTTTGGTCATCTACTGAGTGTGCAAGCAGCTAATATTCTCTTGTACATACAGATTTATTGTTTTGAATGAAAAATTAAAGTCGTTGGAAAGAGAATTTCTTTTCTTCTTCCTCTGATTTCACTATCATGATTGTAGACAAACAGGGTAGCTAAGGTACGAGGCCCAAAATGGCAAGAGCTGTGTTTCCAACTCTGCAAACAATTCCCTGTATCCTTTGCACAGATTGCCTGAACAATCTGTTCCTGAAGGATGTGAACCACTTATGGTATATGACAAGTTCTCTTGAAAATCATGAATAGAATGAAATAATATTCTGTCTATGTGAAGGGCATGCATATCTGCAGACTAAAATTGAGCTAGCCTGATGGTAAGTATTCATGATACCCTGGATGATCCCATATTGGAGATAGTTGGAGGAAAAAAATGTTTATTTTCAACCCAAAGGGATACAAATGAATACACATAGAAAAATAATTTGGGAATAGCATTATGAATTTGGCAGATTCTGTCTCTTATTGGCTACTAGTGGAAATGAGATGTTTAGGAAGTAATTGGGTCTTGGAATCATAGTCTGTGAGAATGGCAAGTGCTTGTTACATAAAAACAGGCTTTAAATTTTCAATATTTTGGAGAAGCTAGAAGACAAGAGGCTCCTTGGGTTGGAAAAGAATTGTCCTCTGGTTTATTTTTGTCCTTTCTACATCTGATGAGAAAGGAGAGGTGGGATCATATTTGAATACCTTTCAACAACAATTGCTCATTTTTCTCCTGGACTGCAAGGGAGAGCTTGAGATCTTTCTATTCTCCCAAGGCTCATCTACATGTCTTTCAACCTCTTGGTTGGTCAATATCCATTTCCCTCACAGTACCTTCCCAGAAAAATAGTTCCTATCTTTGTCAGGACACAAAGTCTGCTTTCTTCTCCTTAGCAGATGGGGAACCAGGAAGAATTGGGGATTATATCATCATTGCCATTGTCTCATCACCACAATCCAAAGGAATGAGTCACCACTGCAGAAGTAAGAGCTATTTGTTTCAGCCTATTCCAGAGGACAGAGCTGACAAAAATAATGCCTGTCTTTTTCCAATAGAAAAGCTTGGAGTATATTGGAGAGGAGGCCAGGTGATCAAGTTCTTCTCCAGTGATGCAATAGTAAGGCAGAGGCTGCCCAGGAAACAGAATCACAGAATGGTTGAGGTTGGAATTTCCTCTGGAGGTCATCTGGTCAAACTCCTCGCTCAAGCTGGGGCACCCAGAGCAAGTTGCTCAAGAAAATGGCTAGGCAGCTCTTGGAGATCTCCACAGAGGAAATTCCAAATCCTCTCTGGGCAGCCTGAGCCAGTATTCAGTTACCCACACCTTAAAAAAGTGCTTCTTAATGTTCAGATGGAACCTCCTGTGCTCCGTTTGGTTCTCATTGCCTTTAGTAGCATCCCTGAGAATGAGTAATAAAAGCCTGGCTCTGTCCTCTTGCCACTCTCCTTCAGGTAGGCATACATCAGTAAATCCTTCTTGTACCTTCTCTAATCCGGACTAAAACAGTCCCAGCTCTTTCAGCTACTTCACAGAGAGATACTCCAATCTTTTCATTTATCTTTGTGTCTCTCCATTGGACTCCCTCCAATGTGCCATGTTTCTCTTGAACTGAGGAGCCCAGAGCTAGACACAGGTGTAGCCTCACCAGTGCTGAGGAGAGAGGAAAGACTTCCTCTGAGCTGCTGGCAATTATTTGCTTAATACAGCCCAGGATATCTTTAGCCTTCTCTGTGGCACCAGCACATGGCTAATTCATATTCAGCCTGGTATTCACCAGGATCCCAGGTCCTCCTCTTCAAGGCAGCTTTCCAATTGTAAGGCTTCCTGCATGCCTTGGTGCATGTAAACACTGTAATAGCATAGTCTTGGTGCTAGAAACATTCTCTGAGAAACCATCTTTCTCCTCATGAACAAGTGCAAGTGTACACAGAATACTGGAGATACAGATGGTGAAGGATTGGTTCTGCTTCTGCTACTGGCTTACTCCACAACATCATAGAAATCACTTGGCATGCTCCTTGCTGATTTTTTTCTATTTGAGGTGGAGGTTTTTCAGAGCAGAACTGCCTGCACGAAGCTGGTCTGATATTCTATGCACAGAAGCATAATGTAAAACAAGAAAGAAATCTGCAAGAGATGATGGCATTGCAGTGATAGCTCTGTCAAAGTATTTGATCATATCTATTTGCAAAATACAAATAGCAGAAGTTAATTCTAAGATAAAGAAATTAATCTGTTGCTAAAGTGAAAAATAAACAGAGCAGTTTTGGGTCTTGATTTTCTTCTCAAGATTTATCAGCAAATTTAAGATTTACATTTTGCTTGATATGGAAAGTATGTTTCCCCTTAAGTTTCAGTCTGCTAATAGCAGGGCAGCTTGCCTCTTGAGATCTAATGCTTGTGACTCAACAGCTAGTCAGACAGTATCATTTTCTCATGGTTGACAGTGTGATTTCCCTTCCACATTGTGGTTACACAATTTGACAGATTCACTACCAGAAGTTCCCAGCAGTGACACCCAGTACTGGTTGGGGAAAAGTGTAAGCTTTCTGTTTCCAGGATTATCAGCTCACCTCATGCCATCTCTTGCCATTGAACATGAATTTGCTGCTTCCAAGGTGTGGAGGGAGAGTCATAGTACAACATGGACATCTCCCAAGGGAACAAATACACCAGCAAGAAGCATGCTGTTCTTGCAAAAAGATTTACATGAAGTGTCTGGAACTGGAAACTGTTGATACAATTGTGATGCCAAGTAGAGGTCTGCAATTAAAACAGGGATGGCTGTAAAGCAGAAGCTTCACCCTGAAGCTTGGCTCCACTGCTCCCTGATATCATTTAAGGGCTGTCTGCCACAAAGAAAAAATCTCTGCTTGAATATCCTCTCCTCTGTAGTGTTTGGTAAACCCCGATCCTTGGAAACGGGTAAGCAACTCGTTCTTTATTTACCAGATTGTGACCATTACCTTTCTAGGGTAATTTAAGACAGGTTTAAAGCACATACGTGTGCTATCACCTTTCTCTACATTTGGTGAGCCCAAAAGTCCTCCTGGAAAGGAGAATACTAAAAATGGCTTTCCTAAAGAGCATAACTGGTTTGGTTGAGAGAAAACTGCTCCTCTAGACAAGATATTTTCTGGGCATATTCTGCGATTTCTAAGATCCCAGTATTAAGGTATTGCCACAGTGATTGAAAAATGGGACCCATTGCAGGATGAGGGCAATACTTACGAGTTTTCGACCCATGCGGTGGAATATCTACATGGCCTAAGTAAAGATATTCTAATTACAAAAGAACAAAGCCAGTTGCGTCTGCTGTGGCATGGCCATTGTTAATGGCCTTGACTTGATTAGATGCATCAAACAATGCTCTGGAAAGCAAAAATCCATTACTACACAGTCAGGAGTATATAATTAGAAACTAACAAGACCCCTGAACAAGTGCGCTGGCATCCCCTAAATATTGCAGACAGAAAACAAAAGGTCAGCTCTTGAAGCTCCACTTGAGCTAGATCCTTTCGAGATCTGACCTCCTGTGACACAAAAAAGATGCAAGTTAGACTGGCGAGAGTACCCCCTGACTAGTGAGCTCCCACTTACACTACATTATGTGTACCAGCTTGCCTATATACAGCAGCCAGCTTTCAGATTTAGTACAGTGATTAGACAAAAATCAAGAGAAAGTATACTAGCACGGCTACAACAGTCATGGGACATAGGGGCAGAAAATGTAGCTGTAAATGGACCGTACTTTTTAAAAGAGGCATCCAATACGATTCATGGTGCCCTCAGACAGGTTGTATATGCTACCATACAAAGTAATGAGGAAAATCACTCATTCAATGGCTGATGTCCGCATGTCAAATAACATGGCTTAGTAAGCAGGGTATGCCCAGTGATAGTGTTTTATGGAATTCCATGGAAGAGCTCAACAATTACAACCAGGAGCTAAATGCGAAGATCCTTTTGAAAGTTCTGACTTAGTTAAATCCACTGCAGGAATGAGAGAATTATACAGCAATCTATCCCCTATCTCTGTGTTTCATTTGTACCAGCCTTAAATCCTTTGGTGGCCTCCGAAACCATAATTCAACTGGCTGCTCAGTTAGTGGCTAATCTTGGAGAGACTGAGTGCCTAAGATCAAAGCACAATATTCAACCAATACAGGAAAAGAAATAATGACTTTGAGAAGCCTGAAGACATACCCCCCTCTTTCTTCCCAGAGGATTCCACATTCTGGGACAGTGAGAGTCTCAGGCAACTGTATAATGACTTCACATAGGCCAGGGCACAACTTAGTAAGATCAGCAAACAATCCAACCATGCTGTCCTAAACTTACAGAGGCAATTAAATGAGACTTTACTAAATTAAATTAGGCTGTACACCTTCCTCCAGTAGAAGGGGAGGTATCAGGACTATAGATAGGATTCCTTCACAGTCATGGAGGAAAGAAGATGTTCTAATACTATCTAAGAAATGTCAGCCACTTCAGGGCCCCGGGCAACCGTGGCTGGGCCTCCAGAAGAACAAGACCTACTGGTTTTTCAACTCATGACATGCAGGGAAGCCAAGGTTCCTAAAGGATTAGGGCTTCCAAATGGGACTGGAGCACCTACATTAAGATGACAATATACCAGTCTCAAAAAAATATATAGAGTAATGGCATTAGTAGATACAGGAGCTGAGATGTCTATATTTTACTGTGACCCATCGGTGTTTCCTGGTACATGAGCTGTTATAGGAGAATATGGAGGAAAAATGATCCTCATAATGCAAACCTGGCAAAAATTGGGTGTTGAACTCCTACCTCCTTGGGAGTACAATCTATTGTACCCATACAGGAGTATATATTGGGCATAGATATACTGTGGGGACTGACTCCCCAGACTAATATTAAAGAGTTCAAGTTACAAATTAGGAGTATTAATGTGTGATACTGCTGATTCTATAGGACTATACAAAATATGAGCCCATTCAAGTGCCCTGGCTGCACCAGATAACTAATATGAGACATTATAAGCACCCAGGAGGTCAGGAAGAAATCACTCTAACAACACAAGAGTTGGAAAACTTGGGGATCATAAGATCTTCCTAGGTAGATTCTCCTATATGACAGGTCCAGAAAACAGATGGGACTTGGTGGATGACAAGTTCAGAGAACTAAGCAGGGTCACCACATCAGTTTACACGGCAGGTATTGCTACCCTCCAAGACACAATCAGTAGGGAATTAGAAACCTACCATTTGTATCCTAGACTTAGCTGATGCATTCTTTAGTATGCCCATCACTGAAGAACTGCAATTTGCATTCATGTGGGAGGGTAGGCAGTGGATCTTTCAGGTCCTGCCATAAGAGTACTTCACAAGAGTACTTTCACCAATTTACTGCTATAATTTGGTGGGATGGGATAAACCAGATAATGTCAAATTGTATCATATAGATGACTTAATGGTGACTTTTTAGGAAATGCTTGAAAAAGCAGTAGATTCAGTACTGAAATCCTCCAAGAAAAACAGTAGGCTATCAGCTCACAAAAAATTCAAGGATCCAATTTTTTTTGGAGTCATCTGGTCAAGGAAGGCAGAAGCCTTACCCAATGTCTTTATTGATAAAATTCAGGTGTTTCCAATACCAACTATAGCAAAACAGCTACAAGAATTTTTGGGTATCCTAGGCTACTGGAGGACCTTCATACCCCACCTTGCAGAGATCTTGAGGCCTGTATCTAGACTAACTAAGATCAATTGTTTGACTGGGGGTGGACGGAACAAGACACTTTCCAGCAAGTTAAATTAGCAAACTAGCACAGTCAAACTAGCACAGGCATTTAGTATATTTGATCCCACTCTACCTGCAGAATTAGATGTCCATGTAACCCAAGAAGGGTTTGGGTGGGTTTATGGCAGCAGCACCAGTATTCTGTCTGTAGCGCAATTGGTTTCTGGTCTCAGGTTTAGCATGGAGAAGAAGACAGGTATAATCTGATTGAAGAGTACGGTTTGATTGGCCACATACTCTGCCTTGCAGGCCGTAGAGCCAATAATGCAAACAGCAGAGGTAGCAGTAAAAATAATGCTACTTATTTAAGGATGGGTAAAAGATACATCACACATTCCTGAGACAGGGGTGGCCCAAGTACAAACAGTGGCACATTGGGTTACCTGTCTGGAACAGTGAAGTTGCTTGTCCTCCTTGCCTTTACATATACCCTCATCCCTCCCCTGTACCATGCACAAGAGGAAGCTGTACTCAGTGCTTTTTGCTCCACTGCATTTGTTCCCTTCTGAGCTCTGACCACAGCCTGGCAGTCTGTGAGTAGTGGAAGAACCAATTGCTGAACTATGAAGCAGCTGCCTTGCTCATGTACACAGTGACATATGATTGTCACGGAGTGATGCTGTGTGAACTATAAATTCTCCACCCACCCCAGATCCAGCCTGGCAACAGCCTGACCTCACTTCCATCATGTGAACAATTTTGAGCAGAGCTTTTAGGCAGAGGGATATACAGGGATCTTGCCAAATTTTATAGAGGCTCAGATCAGGAGAGGTATGATTCTCCAAACTTCAGCTTCTCTTTGTGGCTGGCAGCAGATCCCAAACAGCAGGCTACACTGTTAACAGGAGGATACATGCCTTTGATTTTTCATGCAATCCATACTGACTTACAACATAATTCTAAGGCTACTCAAGGATCTCCCCACTTTTTTCTTTTCTTTTCTTTTCTTTTTTTTTTTTAGGCTCAGCTCCCATAGGCTCCTATGCGATTGTGTAGAGCTATCTGCAAATCCCTTTTCTACAGGGCATAAGCATTTCCTAGGTTGGCTAGACATGCTTTTTCTTCTTTCACTGGCCTATCTTCTGCCTATCATTTTCTCTCATGTGACTAGTGAATGCATCTCATTTCTCATTTTTTTTTCCCCCTTGGGAATAAATCCTGTGAATTTAATATGTGCCTACTACAAACAACATACTGAATTCCATTTGGAAATGTACGGGGGTTTTTTGGAGGGGAATATGACCTGAAATGTAAGAGCTTGTATCAGATTGTCATCTGTCATTAATGTTATTAAGTTTTCCCAAGTAAGCATTGTTTTCAAAATCTATGACTCCCATTCACTGCTGAAAGAGGCAAGCACGAAGGAAAAAGAGGCATACGCCAAACATAGATTCACTTATAGCCAAGTCTTGTTTCATAGCCTTGCTGGTCTTCAGTCTGAGGGCATTTATGAGGAGTTCAGCTGCAGCTTAGGAATACTTTAATCCATTCAAAATGGGAAATCACCTGTCTCTTTTTAAAACCTTGTCATGTTCTACTACTTCTTCTGTTTTGTTGCCCTGTGATGGACTGATTAGTGCACAAAGTGATGCTTCTTATGTTAGGCCACTACTGGGCTGAGAATCTACAGCACTGGAAGTTGATGACAGCCAAACCAGGTGCCCAAGCTCTCAGACCAGTAGGGCATATAGTTTGATGTCACCTGTTATTGCTGTGGATTTCCTGGGTCTTATGCCTTTAAATGTAGGAATTCCAAGTTTAGATGCTGGATCATACTTTTTTTTTTTTTTTTTTTTTTTCAGTTGCCCTGCTATATAAAGCTTGTGAGAAGTCTTTTTCTGGTATGTCAGATCAAAAAAGGTGATTTACCATATGAGATTTCAGGAAATACCAACTCCCAGCTCTCCTGAAGGAATTAGAAATCTGAAGTGTGTGCATCCTGATAATTTATGTTTTGTCCTTCAAATCCATACCTAGAATATTCAAGTTTCACTCTGCTAATAACAAATGCTATTTTATCCTTTTACAAATTTGTGTGGGCAGAAATGGCCAACCTTAAGACCAGACATAATCTAAGCCCTTTTGTACTAGTTACGGAAAACATTTAAAAGTGATGCCTTACAAACTTAGTCCTTACTTTTAACAACGACAAGATATTGACCAGAAGGGTGAAACAGGATAAAACAGATAACAAATAACCTTTAGTTTGGCTGTGAAGGTTGTTTGGTACTTCAGAAGCCTTTTCTGTGACTGACAATAACTCCTGTGACCTGGATAGAGCTCCCTGCCTCAGTGCATCTTACAAAAGATAAGTGTTTCTTTACTGCCATCTCTATGTAGTAAAATAGAGGTATAGGGAAAGTGACTGTTCTGAGGCTGCTGACAGGACAGAACTGAGATGAGCTCTGAAGTTTCCTGGCTCCCAGTACCATGTCAGTCAGCTTGCAGCATGGTGTGAGCCCCATGGTACCGGGAGTCCCTTGTTCCTAACTGGAGTAGAATGCAAGTTATCAGCTATCCCCTCCTTGAAAAATAAGATTATATGACTAACTCTTAATAAAGCAATATGAAATCCAGTAGTTTCTGTGGTTACAGTTGGAGAAGCCTGGAGTAACATAGCTGCATTTGTTCTGTACCTGTCACTGTTATTGCAAGAAAAGCTGAATTTGGCAGAGATCTGAGCAAGTCTATCCATGTCTCTTCCTGTTAATCTGGACTACTTCTGCTCACAGGGATGCTCAGTATCTGGCAAATGCCAGTTAGATAGAACCCAAGGAAAGACAGATCTTATTTTTTGAAATGTTCTTTTAGAGGTGTCATTTGCATTGAAAAACACCAAAAACATATCAATAAACTTGCCACAAGTCAATAGTTGAAAACTTGCATTGCAAAATGCTGAAAAAGCAATAATTCTGTGCTTCATTTTGTCATAGTCTATTTTTAATCTCAAAAGCACCTTAGTGAAGTTTGAGAATGGACCGACCAATGGGATTTTTGGAAATTTGGGGACCGTTGTTGAAGAATAATAAAGGATAAATAGACTCCTTTTTCTTTCTGACCTTGTTTATATGAGTGCTAAATGCTTTATTATGTGTTCAGGAGCTTTTACCCCTTGCTCTTCTGTTATGTTCTTCAATACAACTTCCAGAAGCAGACTGTTCCTAGCTAATCAATTTGAAGGCCCAGAATTCTTACTCTTTGCTCTTAACTTGTCAATACAATTATTTTCACTGGAAGCTTTTCATACATTTTTATTTTCCTTTATTTCTAGTGTTTGATTAAAAGGTGAAAACAAATGAGGTTTTGCATCTAGATTTTTTAATAAATTCAGGTTCTTTATATATATATATATATGTATATATATTTCTTCCTTTCTTATTTGTTTGTTTTTTTTTTTTTCTTTTTCCCAAAGCACAAACTGCTTTTGCAGCAGCATGTCCACTTCACCTTTTAGTAAGATTATCTCCCAGAGCAGCATAATTTATTTAACTATGTACTCATCCGTATCAATGGAAAAGTACTTCTTCTTTCCTCACCTATTTAGCTCTTTTGCTGCTGCCTTCCCAAATCAGAAAGGATATTGCAGAAGAAGACAGAGATCACCTGGGCTAGATTGTGACACATGGTGTCTATATTTGGCACAACAATGCTAGGCAACTGAAGATATCTTTCCAGTCTAGTATAATTGCTTCAACCTATCCCTTACCTCAGAAAAAGAAGCTGATTAGCCATTTTTGTTGAGCCTCTGAACCTTTACTTGATTTTTGAGGAGAAAAAATGGTAGCTAAATGTAGATAAATACAGTTTAAATTTGTGATCTTTTTCATTTGGATGGCTTGAATTTTCATATCATATAGGTATGTAATTGCATAAATTGTCCTACGCTCATTATAATTGAAGACCAATGCCCTTTGATTTCCTGGACTTGTTATTTACCTCTCCTGGAAAGTGAAACTCTAAATATATGGGAAGCTATATCACTTTGGCTTCTTTTTATATTTTTTTTCCTATGTATTACCATAATTGCTGGAAGTAATTATCAGGGAGAACCGCTTACGGAAGATCTTTGTGCAGAGAACATGTGAACTACTATGGCATATTTTGAGGGGAGTGGTCTCTGCTGTCTCTCAGAGTTCAGCTCAAAGGATGTTTGGATGGGTGCTTCTCAGCACACAGACGCTGGAACTAACATCTTCTGTGGATGACTTAGATTCTGACGGATTTCTCAATAGAGAAAATGCCAATGATGCCTTACTTAGAATGAGAACAAATGGTACAGATCTTATTGTCCTTTACATAACCATTCACTGAACTCTTGCAACTTGTCTAACACGCAGAATTTGTGCACTGCATTCCATGTGACAAAGAAATGCGAAGAATCTCATCCTTATAGATATTCTTGGAGGCTTATAGGAAAAAAGAAAACAGCAACAAAAACAATAACAAAAAACATGGACAAAGAACTAACTATTCATAGAAAAAGAGAAGAGTGTATAATAACTGACTTGCTGGTGGGAGGGCTTTTTGAATCTCTGCATTTCATACAGGTTTGGATAACGCCACATTTCTCATTAACCAAAGACATGGAAAAGAATCCAGTACAGTTTCAAGAGATTAAGGTAACTTTTAAAGAAGATTTTATTTTAGATAAACTTAGCTCACTATGTACAAAACAATATGTTTCCTGCAGTGTTCTTTCATTCCCACTTCCATTGATGCCAGAACAAATTCTTACCATTTTTAATGTTACATGTTCTGAGAGCCTTTTTTTCCAGAATCTCATTATTTGTTCAATAGTGGCCAAATGGTTGTGATATAAAGGAAAACTGGAGTCATGGAAAGTCTCTAATCATACTGAATGCCCCCGTAGTTGCACTGAAAGGGAGTCAATCACCCTTTATAAATGTATGAAATTTTTCTAGTGAAGGATACCTATTGTATCAGGTATTTATGCTGCTTCATGCCTTGCTATTCATTTACAATGTATGTCTTTATGTCAACTTCCTTTAGGGAAACACATCCTGGAGATGAGAAATGAAGAATGTTCAGTCAGTACAAAGTCTGCTTTGATTCTCTGAGGCTGGTAGCAGCTGCCAAACATGAAGCTGAAGTGACCTAGTGAAAAGCTGCAAGGGTTTCCAACCACATCTGCGTGTCAGCACCAGAAGCAGAACTCTGTACATCTGATGCCTTTTACTGACTTGTCTTGGCATTTATTTTCTCTGTGTGCTTTTGTGGTTTACAAACATTATTCACAAGGTATCACATGCTCATTTACATAAGATAAAAGCCTTGAGGGAGGAAAGGAGTTATAAAAAGGTAGATATTTACCCCTTATTCAGCTACTTCTTTCCTTAAGACAAACTTTATTTCCACTGCTAATCCTCTATGAAATCCCTTTCACATCTAATTAATTCCTTACACCCACTACCCTCTGCTCTGAAGGGACATCACTCTCCCTAATAACTCCATAAAGCCATTGTGCTTTGAGCTATCTGAAAGCAGAAAGGCTGTCTGAATCAACATCAAGCCCCATGGTTTGAGAGGTGGGGTGTGAGTTTCTCTTTATCTGCAATGGGCTCTGTCAACCTCTACTGGTCGCTGGAACTGACAGAAAAAACATGCACTTCCCACTGAATTACCCCTACAAATAAATGTGGAACTTGTGCGATAGCTTCCACTATTATTTACACACTTGCTGCAAGCCTACAGAGCTAAGTCTTTATGCAGTTGGACTAGTGAGGAGAAACCATTTATCTGACCATTTGTCCTTCTGTTTTTCCCATTCTCCAAGAAAGGATACCCAATACAAGCAGCTACAGGAGGCAGCAGGATCTTTACTTGCATAAAGAAAGAGGTTCTAGTTCCATTTAATTAAAATAATGAGGAAATGGAGGGATTGTGATGGGGAAATGTTCTGGCAAATTGCTTTGCATTTCCAAAAAACCCCCAAAAACAACAACAACAAAAAACAAACCATCAAAATCAAAACAACTAAAAAAATTTTAACAAAATATTTTAACAAAATAAAATGGGAAATAATTCAGATCAAATAATCTATTACATGTGGGCTCCACTTAAAGGATTTATTTAGGAGTAAAAATAATAAAACTACCTTTAAGGACGAAACAAGAACTGTAGTTTAAAAGATGTCTTGAAAAGAATGAAAGTACAGAAACGTTTGTGAATCCAACTCAGATTTATAAAATGTCCCCATGCTGCAGAAAGTTTTCCCAAAAATTCCACACAGACCTATACTTAAGCTAGTATCTTCAGATTTAAAGTTTGTATTTTCTCTTTGTCTTGGCAAATGAATTCACAGAACATTCTCACTAGCAGTCCCCTACCTTATTCAAGCTGTTGCAGGTTAATGCAATTTTCACCAATTTTCTGAAGCTAAGAAATCATGCAAAAGGTTTACAAAAAGCCCATGGATCAGCTTTTTCAGCCTAAAATTTCATTTTTTTACATCTAAATGCAAATTCAGCTTAGCTCTGGGTTTCTCTAGTTTGCATCTATTTTCCTGTTTTGATTTCATTCCATACGTGGGTGCTTACATGTAGGTGTGAAGGCTATGCCTTCAGTTGTGATTTTCTGAGTGGTGGTTGATGGGGACTTGGGGCCCTCAGGGCACTTCTGGAACTGTCTGGAGACATGGGTGAAAAGATGCAGACAGCAGGAGAGATCCTAGCTGTGCATTTAGCAGCAAAGCCTGGCTGGCTAATGGCTGGACTTGTTTAACAGGGAGGGACATTTGTATAGGCAGCAGTACAACCTTAGTGGAACTGGAAGTAAGGCAGGGCAGGATGCAGGTGATGTAATGTGCTTTGCACATTAGGCTTTGTGGCCTGGTGTTTAGCTTAGACTCTGGAAGCACAGGGTAACATGTATGATGCCTGGTGCTACGGATGCCTCTTCTCTGTCTTGAGTCTGGGAGCCGGGGGACTCTGCATTTTGGTACAGTCCTCTGACCAGGTTGCTGAAGCAGAAGTAAGAGCATGCAGTGTTGGCTTTAAGGCTTGGGATTAAACTACCACATTCTTTTTAGGGGTTATGCTCCCACACCTGCTCCCAGAGAGCAAGAGATTAAAGCATTTCCCACATGAAGCCACAGAAACCAAGGTCTAGATCAGCCTGGAACAAAATGAGGCTGCAAGAGGAAATGATGATGGATGACACATATCGCTCCTAACTTGTCTCTTTGCACAGGCACTAAGAAGCACAGACTCCCATTTGCGTACACAGCAGCTCAAAAAAAGCCAGTGTAATTTCAAGTGACAGAGACACTGCAATACAAAGGAAAAGCAGTTCATTGGATTCATTAGTCAAACTTTTTCCTTTCCTAACTGCATATAGGAGACTGTGATAAGCTTGGTCCGTATTTCTTCTTTTCCTCTTTGCAGTCCAGAAATGGGCTAGAAGGCATTAGAAGTACCAGGATAAGTTGTTCTAAATTACAAATAAACTCTCTTTTTCCACAGTTGCTCTCTCAGAGAACGGTGTGCTTTGTCAGATCTACTTGGTGCTATGCTAGAAACAGCAGTGGCCTTTGTGACTTTATTCCAAAGACAGGAGCAGAGAAATGTTTCCACATAGGGCTTAAGGGATCCCATCACTATTACAGTGGTGTTCATGAGACATCAGTAAAGGCAGAACCTTCTGATGTTCACCTGCAATATCCTGGAGGAAAACAAATGCTGTCTGTTCAATGTTTGGCAGTTTCTGAGGAGAACTCGCTGGGACCTGAGGCTGTTGATGAAAAGCAGTACATGAGCCAACAATGTGTGCTTGCTTGCAGCTTGGAAGGCCAACATTGTCCTGCATCAAAAGAGGAGTGGAAGCAGGGAGAGGGAGGAGATTGTCCCCCCTCTGCTCTGCCTTTGTGGGGCTCCACCTGAAGTATGGCATCCATATCTAGGACCCCCAGTACAGGAAAGACATGAAGATGTTGGAGTGGGTTCAGAGAAGGCCATGAAGACAATCAGAGGGCTGGAGCACCTCTCTTCTGAAGAAAGGTTGAGGGAGTTGGGCTTATTCACTCTGGAGAAGGCTCTCAGTCGATGAGGGAGACCTCACTGTGGCTTTCCAATATATAAAGAAAGATTATAAACCGGAAAAAATAAACTTTTGACACAGACAGATATTGATAGGAAAAGGAGGAATGGTTTTAAACTGAAGAAGGGAAGATTCAGATTAGATGTCAGGGGAAAATTTTTTACAGGGCGGTGAGGTCCTGTCACAACTGCCCAGAGAAGCTGTAGTGCCTCATCCCTGGAGGCACTCAAGGCCAGGCTGGATGGGGCCCTGGACAGCTGAGCTGATTTGGGGCAGCCCTGCTTATGGCATGGGGCTGGAACTGGGTGGGCTTTAAGGTCCCTTCCAACTTAAGCCATTCTGTGGTTATGTGATTCTATGATTTATTGATCCAGTGATTCTATGACTCTGTGATAAAATTTTACTTCTCTCCAAGAGGCAAAGTATAAATACAATAGGTTGCTAGTAATAGATACAGGACTGCAGTAATATAGGGACAGCAGAGACTGAGAAAACAAATGTGTCTCCCTTTCTTGTCAGTGTCTTATTCACAATGTCAGTCTTGACCTCTGCAGAAGCATAGTTCTTGTCCTTCATCATAGCCAGAGAGATGGTCAACACTAAAGAAAACATATGAGGCATGCAAAACAACAGGTTCAAAGCTTGAGAGTTTAGAAATATGACAAAAAAGCTGAGGGACTATAGAGCATTCCAGGTGTAGTTTTGCCTGATGAGGCAGACAGCAGAGCAATGCATGGGTCCTTAGGTTCTTGCTCTGTTCCTGAGGTTGCTGCTTTATATGTGAATCTAAAGCATCAAATATTCCTTCCTTCTGGAATTCTGGCTTGTGTTCCCTTTAGAACTCCTGGTTTCCAGCTCAGCTTAGACAGTAAGTTAAAAGTAGTCCTACTAATGACCAAGAGACTGAAGTTTTCTTAAGAGTTATTCCGGTTTCTACAGTCAGCGTGCTCATATTGACACACAAGTTCAGAGAAGACATTTTAGGAATAACATGTATGTGAATTTTTTTTTTTCTCACTTTTATTATTTTTTTCTGTGAGAAAAGTAGTAGATTTCAAGAAAACTTCTTGGAAGGCTGAATCCTAAGTAGGATTTTTTAAACCGAAACTAGGAAGTGGCATTGCCTGGAACTGAGAAGGACATCAAGGTCATGTTCTCTGTTTTGTTGGGATGTCAGTGCAAGTAGGTAGCTGCAGTAGAGAGGCCAGGAAATCAAACTCCTGATATTTCTGTCCTTAGTATCTCTACCACTTCCTTTCCAAAGTGGAGTCATTTGGCACCTGCAGATGCATGAAGCAGTAATTTTGAAAGCGTTATTTTCAAGGTCAGCAGCTGCAGTGGTTATATCTCCTCGTGAAGTCTTTGCATGATCAGATAGTATTGGATTTTATTGCTGGGTCACCAGAACAAGAAAGCAGGGGAAGGGTGAAGTCTCATATGCTTCTAAATATTTCCTGAGGCTAGCCAGCTGGCTTTACAAGGGCAAACTTTGAATGTATAAAAAATCAATTCAGTCTTAACATTCAGACTTGCTATTGATTGTGTTCTTGAAACTCTCCTCTAGAGTGGTTTGCCATTTTTGTTTGTAATTAAAGTTGAAGTAACTATTTTTGGTACCTGTGGATTCTACCAGTTCATTCCATGGTCTTCCCACCCACTTACCTTCTGCTTATTTTGCAATTAGTTTTAAAAGGATTTCTTTAGCGTTTTGTGGAAACAGTGGAAATTCTCTTCTGTAGCAGATTAAGCTATAAATGTGATGAGAAAACTATGTGGACCTGTGAATGTTTGCACTTACAGTTTGTATGTTTGTTTGTTTTGCTAAGATATCGGAGCAAGCCTAAGTATTTATGAACTTTCTAAGCAGAAAATATCTTGAACATATCTTCTATCAGGAGAACATCATGCTTAAAAACAGTGTAATGCTCCTGCTTGCATTTTTATCTGATGGGGCTTATAACTCTTTTTTGTAGGAGTGCAGTAAATGGATTAAAAACCTTCTGCTAGAAATAGGTCCTACTTTTCTTATGCCATTTCCCTTGTGAACATAAGAAAGATAACTGAATGTTAATCAATAAATACTGGCAGTTTAACAATATTTGAATAACTAATGCCCTCAGGATCAGTTTTTTTTTTTTTTTTTTTTTTTTTGTCTAGGTATTTTATTTATTTTCTAGTTGCCTAGAGCAATAAAGAATTTAGACAGTAAACATGAACTTTCTGGGAATTCATAGTCCAACACAGTCTCCATTAAAGCAACACCAAGACGTTAGAAAAAAACAGTTGACTTTCAGAACCAGCCTGAATTCTTTCACAGTGTTATTTGTTTTTAAACCATGCAACAGTAAAAATATAAAAAGGAAATAATTTTCTTGTGTGAAACTGTACACAGAGGATAGAGCTGATGCCCTTCTGAGATACAGATTACAAAGGACATGGAAAACATACTTTAGAGATCAAGCTTCTGTCTCTAAAGTTCTCAAAATGCCTTCTTGTTTGGAATCAGCAAGCCAATGGGAACAGAAAGATCCAAAGCATGATGACTAAGCCTTTGAAGGAGACTGCCTCAGTCTGATTACAAAGGACCCAGACTTGAAAGTGGGAAGAAAGTACTGAATATAGTGGGAGCAATTCCAATCAGTCCCAGAAGCTGGAAATGAATCCTGCGTGCTCAACACCTTTTAACATCTTCCAGTTAGTTGAGGACATAGAAGAGACGTAATGCAATTGTCCAATAGAAAAGCATGTCCTACATTTTTTTTTCTTTTCTTTTGTAAAGGGTTGCACAGGTCATCTTTGCAAAAGATTTGTCTCCTGAGGCTGTCTATACAGCCTTGCCAGCTGACCAGTGCAGAGACCTCTGAGGCTCCCAAATGCATGTGGGCTCTGACAGCAGCAGTTGTGCTGACATGTCTGATATTGAAATTGAAAGCAGAGCTGCAATTCAAACCACATAAATCCATCTTTATTTGCTCATCACTGTGTTGGGCTGCAATAGCAGACAGCATTCTGTCCAGCGGAGTTAAGTGGATTGCATACTTGAAATTTTATTCTCCAGCATGTTGTAATAGCATTATTTAGAGTCAAACTGATAATTTTTATTGAAAACAGAAAAATGGACTGTTGAAATGCAAGAGTGACAAATCCTGCCGTGTGTGTTCTTTCAGTCTGGTGGAATACGATGGTTGTACTACTGGCCCTCTTCTTGGCCTTAAAGACAGAACAGTTTACTCCAGGATCATGAAGAAAAGCTCACAACTAAGGCAAAGGCAGAGCCTTTTTTTTTTAAGAACTAGTATGTTGATACCTGCTGCTGGCAACTAAAGTTTTCATAGCTGTGATGTAATCTAGAATACTTTTTTCAGCACTACTCCAGGAGTTATTTCATGATAGACATTCACTGCTTATTTTTAATGACTGCAATCAATGCAGTATTATTCTCGCTGGTCCCCAGGAGTATTTGCAATTGCTCTGGAATGCCAGACAGTACACAGTGCTCAAAGCACTTTGCGTACTTTCTTCCATCTCTGAGTTTTTCAGTGGCTCATGCAACGTGAACACTTACTGTCTGACTGTTGGACTGTTTAGTTTCTCAGAAACTAAGTCAAGTCTTTTTGGTAAGAAAAAGTCCTCAAAAGCTGTCAGCCATAAAGATCAAGAGATGAGCTTGCCAGCATGTCCAAAAAGTCAGAATATTTTGGCAGGCCTCCTCACAAGTACTTTCTTAAGCCTTGCCATCACTGCGATTTATGTCTCTCTGCCTTTGTGCCATCAAGATCAATGGGGAAGTGCTGTTCTTACCCTTCCCACAGCAAAATGGAGAGCTCAGCACAAGAAAACAAATCTTCATCCACTGTCAGATACTGGTTCTGTAACTCAGAAGTCCCAGTGGGATTCCCATACGTAGTTTATGCTTTTCTTTCCCTCAAGATAAAATATTTTCCAACAATGTGCAGATCAGTATTATAATCACAGAATCACAGAGTCATGGACTCATAGGGTTTGGGAGAGACTTCTGGAGATCATCAAGCCCAACTACCTGCTAAAGCACATTCCTTATAGTAGTTGCACAGGAAAGTGTCAAGGTGGGTCTTGAATCCAGAGGAGGCTCCACAGCTTCTCTGCATCCTGTTCCTATTGTGAAGTTTTTCCTTATGTTCAGATAGACATCTGTTTGAGTTATTGCCTTATACTGCTTGTGCTTTCTGGACATAACTGAAAAGAGCAATATACACTTGACATCCTGCATTTTAGCTGTTAATAAACATTGATAAAATCCCCCTCAGTCTTCTCTTCTCCAGGCTGAACAGTCCCGAGTCTCTCAGCCTTTCCTCATATGGGAGATTCCCCAAGCCCCTAGTCATCTTTGTAGACCTGCACTGGAGTGTCTTCTAGAAGATTCCTGTCCTTGAACCAAAAAGGCCAGAACCAGACATAGTACTCCAAATGTGGTCACAACAGGGCAGGGGGAGCATTGAGGACCACCTGTCTTGTTCTGCTGGCCATGCTCTTTTCAATGCACCCCAGGATACCACTGGCCTTCTTGGCTGCAAGGGCACATTCAACCTGTTGTCCACTAAAACCACTAAGTTCTCACTAGAATTCCTTTCCAGCAGATCAGCCCCTTACCTGTACTTATTCATGCACTTAGTCCTCCCTAGGTGCAGGACCCTGCACTTGCCCTTAGTGAATCTTATTAGATTTTTCTCTGCCCAATCCCCAGCCTGTCCATGTCTTGCTGAATGGCAACACAGTCTTCTGGTGTGTCAGCTACTCCTCCCAGCTTTGTATCATCAACAGATTTGCTGAGGGTGCACAGTATCCCTTCATCCGAGTCAATGAAGATCTTGAACAAGACAAGAACTACTACTGAACCTTAGGGAACACCACTAGTTATAGGCCTCCAACTGGACCCTGGACATTGATCACAACCCTCTGATCTCTGCCAGTCAGCCAGCCAGTCAGCCATAAATTTTTTTCTCATCTGTGGTCCTTGTGATGTGCCAGATAAGATTTTCTAGGTTGCTCTGTTTGCTACAGGGGATAGGATAGTCCATATAATGGCTGGTCCCAGTACATCAGTTAGAGTGGATGGAACATGCTGTGGGCTGTCTTCCGGTTTGGTTCCTGTTGGTTCTGGGCTGCAACAGGCTTGTGTGACATCTCCTCTGCACCTTCAAGTCCGTCTTGTGACTCCCCAGGGGTTAGCAGGGTCACTTGTAGGAAGGCAGAAAAGAGCAGAAGGGCATTCAGTGACTGAAGCCCTGCATGAAGAATATGGTGTCTGAGTGTCTCAGTCGATGTTGCACCTTCTGCACTGCAGGTCTTTTCAGACACTTGTGAAACTCCTACAAGAAGAAATTACTTGTTCTTTGTGAAACATGTACCTCTCACCATCAGTCTATTCTAGCTGAGGAATGAGATATGATGCTTGCTTAGTAGGAAAGAAGAAATCCACAGCCCAGACCTCTTGGCTACCAACATAGATCTTGCTTGATAATTACATAGGTAATTTATTCCTGTCAACTTCTCTTGACTGTTCTCATCCTCATCATTGGTGTGAACCAGCTTCCAGGGCTTGAAATATGCAGCGGTCATCCAGAAAAGGGCAGCTCTGTCTCCCTGTGTTCTGAAATAAGCCACCTCGCACGGAGCAGGGCGTGTGTTACAGAGGACTAAAGAGCACTGGAATCTGATGTAGAAAATTACAGCTCAGTCTCCAGACAGTGAATAATAAACTCAAACAAATCTGGCTAGCGCAGCTCAGTTAAAGAAAATGCAAGGTCTGTAAAGCTAACGGTGTGTAACACTAAAAAAAAAGTGGGAACAGACACTGTGAATGAAACAGTCCTTGCACACCAGCTCCACTCCTGGTAGGCTGTTGTTGATGTCAAAAGAGTCCTGAGCCATTTCATCCTTCCTCAAAGAATCTGTAGGATGTGGATTTCCCTGAAAAACTAGATTTCAGTCATGAAGTTGTGCAGCTTGACAGCTCAACAGCTGAGAGAGTGAGAAATTTCTTGCTATTTGTATAAAGGAGAGGCTGAAGACTTGCCATCAACTCTCATGCAATGAAAAGCCTAGCAACAATTGCTAGTAGTACATGCAATAAAGCAGACAAATTCTTCCATTCTCTTTATTTAAACCATTGAATATTTTGTGTGTGATTTCAGAGTACCAGAATGAATAATAAATTCCTCCATTCCCCTAGATAAAGTGATTGTTAGAAATGGGATTTGAGGTTCTTTCCACAGACTCAACATCTCAGAGCAATGCCCAGAGATATAAGCACAAGGGAGTGCTGGCATAGAAGAGTGCTCACCACATCTATTGTTATCCATGGCCCTTTTGTATATGCCAGACTTTAGCTGGAAAGAGCTTATAACAGGCTGATGTGTGGGACCCCAAATCAGTGCAGCTTTTCTGGAGAAATACTCATTTCTATGCATAATGAGATTACAAAGATTACAAAAAGCTGCTCAGAAAACATTCTGCCACAGAGAAGATAGTATGCATCATTTTGGAAAGCTTTTGGAGAATCTTTTGTTCTTCTGAACATCCCAGGCCAAAAAACCTCACAAACCCACTCATTCAGATGTAGCTGTCCACCTACTCCAGTGATGAGAGTAGCAAGAGTTATTCGTGTATGCTGAAATATTTCTGTGAAGCTGTAAAGGAAAAATTCTCTGGGGACTGATTAACCAAGATCACTGCCTGAATTCCAGATGATACACTTTTCCTCTGTGCCTTTCTAAAACAGGCTGTTGATAGAGTTGGAACATGTGTATTTGAGGCCATCATCAGCTGTACCATGAAGCTATTACAGATAATTACAGTGAATTGCCCTAATTTTCCTAATCAGATCAATTTTTCGGTGAATACCAAAATACCTTGTTAGAGATTCTGACTAGCAAGAATAGGCTGTGTGTAGACTAGTGAGTTGAAAAGCTCACACACAGGGAGATGTCAGTGCTTTTGTACATTTGTGGGTGCACCCATAGGTGCACAGTAATTTTCACTGTGACTCTTCACTGCAGTTCAGCTTTCACCTGGATGTGACACTATGAGTGGAAATGGATTTCTGTTCTTGTTACCACCTATGTAAATGATGGGGGATCAAACACAGTAAAATGGCTTGTTGTTTGTTTGTTTGCTTGTTTTCCAAGAATAATTCATTGGGCAAAATGATTCAGTAGTAACACACACAAACACACACACGCACACATATATATATTATATACATATATTGCATGTTATAATATATATCTATAATATATATTATAAATATATATGTATATATATATATATAATTTATTTTTTGCCTTCTGTTGTTTGCTGTTTCACTTGAGAAAATTCAGGGCTTTAGCCACTGCCTAACAAATGTGGAGCTTAAATCACAGTAAACAAGGCAAACTCAATTTTATACAAGCAGTCTTCATTCCCAAAAGAACATATCATACTCTGTAATCAAACCGGTAGCCAGATCTTCTCTGTGAACTTCTGTGGCAATTACTCAGCTTAGGCTTTCTGTCCTGAATACACGAAGACAGAACAAACCCTGATTTACCTATTCACTTGAGGCAATGCCTCCATGCTTCTGTCAAGCTCTTGAGACATGAGACAAACACACAGCTAGGTGTGGTTGTCCTGAAGGGAGAACTTGAACCTGATCAAAGGCACATGTTATCAGAAATATCTCTGGGTTCTTGCAGTAGATATTCTGCTTTCCAGACCATCTTAAGTACAGCTAACTGTGTGGGTGAGAGATTATACTTAAATCCAGTTTCTTACAGTCCTATGAACTGTGGTATCCTACCTGTCAGGTAGACTCTAGTTTCTTTCTGATAGATTCCAGCTGCATTCTAGCTTCCTCCTTAAGTGAATAGCATAGGTCAAGAATGTTTCACAGCTACTGGCAGTAAGTAACTCCAAGCCAATTTGGCTTGGAAAAAAAAAAAAAAAAAAAAGGAAAAAAAAGGTCCACTGTATTTTGCCTGTTAGTGAATTCTTGAGAAATTACTAAGAAAACATGAATGTAAAAAGGACCTCATTCTTGACTTTTCATCTAGAATCAAATCTATTTTGCCGGCTACTAAGCAATGCTGCACAGATGATAAATTATCCCTACTATTCCAGCAAAGAAGTATTTGCACAGCTGGTGATTGTGGAAACACAAATTCACATCGTTAATCATCAGGCAGCTCATGTTCTGTATGCACATTCAATTTCCTTAGACCACACCTAGGTGTACTCTGACTTCATCTTGGTTTTCAGCCTAAACATGCCAACAGTGACTACTGTCACATTCTGCCCCAAGGAGCAGTATCACTGAAGGATGCTACCATCTGCGTGAGCAGCAGGAGTTTGGGTCCCCATTATGTCTCAGTTCCTCAGCCTCCTTGCCTGGTTAGCTGGGGCATCTGTTATCCCACACCCCACATAGACCATCACTGTTACTAGATTATGTTGCTGAAGATTTTGCCCTTAAAGTGCAAGCCTCACTCAGTACCCTTGATTTGATCCTTGTAGTTCCTGAAAACCCGCTCTGCTAGTCACATCTTAGTGATTCCCGATACTCAGCCAGAGTATCATGATTTACAGGAAATCAAAACATGTCCTAAAGCCTGTTTTCCTCCCTCCTTTTCTTCATTTTCCTAAACCCCAATCTTCATCCAAGGCTGCTTATGAGAGCATTCAGTGACAGTTTTTCATCTTGTATACTGTCCAGAACGATCAAAAGCTTCATGTTTCTGACAGAGCTAGTTTAACAGAAATGATCTATATTAAATCCTGATTAATCTGTCCATAAATGCTGTTAGGTCAACTCTTTGTGCCTCCCAGACACTGAACAACTTCCTTCTGGTTCCTGTAGATCAACAGTACTTTCATTTTTCCCTCCAGACCTCAGAGTCCTGGCTTCTGGTGACAAAAATGTTTCCTGTAATGACAAACTAATTGCCACCAGCTTGATTAATGCCATGAGCAGTCATCAGTATTCTTGACATTGCACTGAATACAATATAAAAAGAATTTAATTAATATCATTGATTGCTTGTCCTTGTTGAAAAGAAAATATTTGGTATTGAAAAGCAATTTTCATTTAGGATCCCTCCCGTTCTTTCTGTGTATAGAACTTGTTTTTGGACATATTTGGAATCTTGCAGTAAGACTCTTCGGAACAAACATTACATCACACATACAGGAAATACATTAATAATGATTTGTAAATGACAGTAGATCCACAGTTATTCTACAAAAGGTACATGCACATCATTTCTTTTCTCTGAAAAATCAACAACTTGCTACTTGACTTAATAGAATTATAGGTCTGCTAGAATGAAATTCAAAATGGGTCAGCTTGCTGGCATTAAATCTGCACCTAAGTCACGAATCTAGAAAATAATTTGACACAAAAATCACACATTTAAATAACAATAGAATAAAAACCCCATTTTTTCCAGCACTTAGCAAAAATTGGGGTGCTAACCAAGACCTACTTACTGGCACATAATTCCTTGGCAAAACCTAGCTTTTAGTTAATGTCTGTGCAAAACAATAGAGGAAAAAGCTTCTTTCAGACCTTGTAATTTTTGTCAGGCAGAAAGAACCATCAATTTTAATAATCCTCTGTTGGTGCAGTCTTGTCTAACAAAAAAGCAAGTGTCCTACGGCTTCTCTGCACAATTCTGTAATCAGCCGATCATTTTTCTGCATAATGACATTAATTTCCAGGTAGTTTGTAGTCAGATTTTGAATAGTGCTATGCATGGATTTGTATTTTCTGCTGAACTCTACCATTCCATGACAATTCAGAGTTTGTCAGAGAACAGCTGCTAGACAACACACAAATCCACCATACTGAAGTTAAAAGATACTGTC
Organism: Tympanuchus pallidicinctus; assembly: GCF_026119805.1. NCBI lineage: Eukaryota > Metazoa > Chordata > Aves > Galliformes > Phasianidae > Tympanuchus > Tympanuchus pallidicinctus. The sequence continues at coordinate 30,593,565 of NW_026294758.1, forward strand.
TAGGAAGTGTTTGAAAAAGTGCATAGTCCTTGCTGCAAGAAAAGTCCAGATAGCCCAAGATTGTGCAGGTAGGTGAAAACGGCTTTTCTTTGCTCTCAAATAACTAATCTCTCTTCTGTTTCTGAGATGGGGCTGCTGTTTACGCAGTCCAGCAGGCAGGTTATCATGTTGCCACCTGCATGCTGCAGTTGACTGCATCGCACATTGTGAAAGACCAGGAAGAGACTCTGCCATGTAGAGACTGAATTCAAACTCTGCACAATAAAATACTCACTTCCAGGTCTACTAGGTCTGAGGCAGGAGACCATCAGACTCAGCATAGGACCAGGTAATTACAGAGAGTGTGAATTCTTTGCAACTATGTACTGTACTTGCAAGCACACACAACTTGTGTAAAGAGATGGAAACTGAGGGGAAAGACAAGGACAACGTATGCTTGCAAAATAAGCTGAAATTTGGAAAGAACAAAGGAAGCATAAGGAGGCCCTGCAAAACAAGATAAAGGAAAAGCTGGGAAGAAGAGTTTCAGTCACAGGGGTTAAACAAACTTACCTTGAAAACTCTTGCTGGCTTGACAGGATGAAGTGGAGATAGACTTTGCCAAGCAGGATTCAAAAAATAACTCAAAGTGGGCAAAACAAAGAACTCTAAAATCTACATTGCAAATAATCTACAAACAAAAAGAAGTAAAGGTGTACCCATTGTGGGGGGCAATACGAATGTATGACAGATGGACCAGAAAGACTGTAAATTCTGAGTACCTCAACAAATTGGGAAGAGAGGAGGGATAATGCAGTTGGAAACTTAGGATAAAAAGGAGGCTGTGAACCCAGAAAACTTGAGAGACTCTATTGGAAAATGCCCCAGTAGACTCTCTTTTTATTCAAATAAAGAAAACCAAAGACTTTCCTCTTTTCTAGGATAAAATAATTGACCGAGACCATTTGAGCAACAGCTTCCAGACAGAAACTACTGGTCCCATTTGTAATGCCCATCACTGCCTTCTCTAGACCGTTTGGAGACTCAAAGGATGAGATAGCAACCAGGGGAGGAGACATTGGCACCAGTCATCTATTTTTTTCCTGGCCCAGCAATATGCCAGCCAGATCAGTTCTGGGGAGCACAGTCTCTGATGTTTTGAATGCCAAGAGGACAGGTATAGAGGAGATGATATTGAATCTTGCTAGAAGCATAACTTAAAGTACCCTTCATTCTTACACTGACAAGAAAGTATTGCTGATGTTCCAAGATTGTATGGCATCACAGCTGACCTGCTGTAAGATAACTGTGCAGAATCATTGCAGCACCTGGATAACAGCCTTTGGAATGTTGCCAGAATACGGGACTGATATTGCTGAAGATGAGACACTGGATTCACAAAAGCACTGACAGCTTCCTTTTCCTGAGCTAGGAGTGAACTGTCTTCATTCCACAGCCAGGAAAATACCTTCTTTTGTCCCCCCACCCATACTGCATCTTGTTTTTGCACTTGTGTTCATGAACTTGCAGTTCACTGCAATTGCTCTTCTTACATCTGTTCTTCACTGAGGTGCACCTGGGGAGTGGCTGACAAAATCACTTACTGGGGCAGCTGTTTGTTAACAGTGAGATTAAATGAAACAAAAGCTCCCTGGCCAAAACACTTATCTTCTTTGTTGTAAAATTCCACACTTGTCTTGTTTGATTTTCTTTTATCTGTGTAGAGGAAGAAGGATGCAGCATAAAGAAGATAGATGCAGGCAAACAATGATGTTCTTATTAAAATTTAGAGGTTTTTGACAGTGAAATGTTTGGTACTCAGAAGTAATGCCTTGAACTAAAAACATATGCAGCCATAATTCAATGTGCATGAAACAATGTGAAGCAAACAGATATTTCTGAATTATATTCTTGCTTATTTTGTTCAAGTGTGCTGACAGAAGTCATCCAAGTCCTCCACTCTTCTCCCTCTACTTTATGAGCACTTGGATACTGATAGGAAGTTTTGGTGTTGCATTCTCCATACAAAAAGAGCCCCCACTCAAGAGGAGTTTTGTTTCACATCTCACTACCAGACTAGTCTTGTTGCCTCAGTTTCTGTGTCATCTCCAGGACTCTGAACTCTTGCTATGGGGGCTACTTGGAGTGCCTGAAAATTTTTGGCCAGGTGTAGCACAGTTTCTGTTCTTGCTGTTTTTGTACATGGACAGAGAAAATGGCATCAGTAGAAGCAGAAGAGTAGTGAATTTTTCACATTTTCCTACACAGCGTAACATATTCCCTGTTGTCTAAACATTAGGGAGAGTTTTCAGAATGTTTCTGAATACAAAATCAATCTTTTAAGATATAGGCAGAGAAAGATGGGGTTTCCACAATAACTGGTGTATCTTTTGATTGCAGAAGCATACAAGAAATGTTATGTTGGACAGAATTTCCTGATGTGAAGTGAAATGTTTATGATGGGTATTTCTGAGTATCAAAGTGCATAAAACTAGCTGCTATCACTGTGACAATTTTGACATTAGTCACATGTAAAAGAAAACAATGCAAAGCCATCTGGCTTACTAGATTAAAGCCTATGAGTAACAGGAAAAGTTTAAGCAAGAAGAAAGACACTCCTGAGAACTTTTCAACTATTAGTTCAAGTGCGCTTGAGGCATTTATGTTCGTCTTTGGTAGGACAGCAGAGAAATACTCATCAGCATATTAACATAATGAGGAGCTAGACAGTGGTAAACACTATCAAGAGGATTATTTGGGTTAGCTTAACTGTTGATGTCCATGGACTTGTACATCTGATGGCAACTGATGTCTCAGATGAACATCTTATTAAAAGATCTGAGGTCCCTAACCAGCAATGCTGCTAAACATGTCTCACTTCAAGTGGCAGAGCTGTGCTATATAGTTTAAGGAGGTATTTAATTCGCCAGGTATTTAGGTTTAAAAAAAAACAAAAAAACAAAAAAAAAACAAAAAAACCCTTTTATTTATAGTGCTTGTTTTGTTTTGTTTTGTTTTGTTTTGCTTTGAAAATCCTCGAAGTCCCACTTGGTCTTACGGAGAAAAATTGCTGGGTTAAACAAACGTCTCTCAAGAGTTCTTATTTTGTTCAAAACATGGTTGTTCTTCATGTAGATTTTAATAGCAGACATCTGAGAAAAGAAGCTTTTGCTCTTTGGCTCATTATCATCACTGCACATTACAACAAGATGGCAGGAAGTGTCGATCTGTCTGGGGGTACAAAGGCAGTGGGATCTGGACAGGCTGGATAGCTGGGCTGAAGCCAATGGGATGAAGTTCAACAAGACAAAGTGCTTAGGCCACAACAACCCCAGGCAATGCTACAGGCATGGGCAGAGTGGCTGGAAGACTGTGTAGAGCAAATGGACCTGGGAGGTGTTGGTTGATGCTTGGCTGAATATGAGCCAACATTGTGCCCAAATGGTCCCAAGAAGGCATCTTGGCTTGCATCAGAAATAATGCAGCTGGCAGGAGAAGGGAAGCGATCTCTGTACTCAGCCCTGACGGGGCCACCTTGAGTACTGTGTCCAGTTTTGGGCCCCTCACTACAAAAGAGACACTAAGGTCCTGGAGTGTGCCCAGAGACAGGCAATGAAGCTGGTGAAGGGTCTGGAGCATAGGTCTTATGGGAAGCAGTTGAGGAAGCTGGGATTGTTCAGTCTGGAGAAGAGTAGGCTCAGAGAGACCTTATCACTCTCTACAACTTCCTGAAAGGAGGTTGTGGTGATGTAGGAGTGGACCTCTTCTCCCAAGTAATTAGCAATAGGGGATGGCCTCAATTTGTGCCAGAGGAGATTCAGGTTGGACATGAGGATATACTTCTTTGAAAAGAGTGGTCAGGCACTTGAATGGACTGCTCATGCAGGTGGTGGAGTCACCAAGTGTGGAAGTGTTCAAGAAAAGTTTAGATGTTGTACTGGAGGACGTGGGTTAGTGGGAAATATTGTTGACAGCTGAATGTTGGACTCGATGATCTTGGAATCCTTTCTAACCTTACTGATTTTATTATTCTATTATTCTATGATTATCAGCCTATTTCCTTCAGTGCTCTTTTGCATCCCCACAGAGAGTAATGAATCCTTCTATAGGGAATCTAAACAATATGCTGATTCCAGCTTGTGCTGAGCTCAATTTCTTAGGTGGTTCAGTGCAGGCAGTGCCTGGGTTTGTCACACCTTTCCCTTTTTTGAGCTGCAGTTTGAGAGAATCAGAGCTAGAAGGTCTGCTTCTGCCACTGCCTGTATGAATTAGTTGCATTTATGTCAAAAGAAAGAGAACAGTATCTGACTAGGAAGTTAGATATGAGTTGGATCATTCCCTACAGTAGTGTTTTAAGTACTTGTATCTTCCTGTATTTATGTGTAGTGTGAGAACATGCAGCAGTGACTATTTTCCTTCAGTGTTTGTCTTCAGGGATAGAACTGAGAACTGGAAATATAAGCAGAAAGAAACTCTGCCTGCTCATATGTGTCAGTGCAGGCAGCTGGAATATAGCGTATGTTGCTGAAGGATTGTTCAAAGTGCACAAAAATAATTTAGCTCTACCAGTTCAAGTAGAGAGGCAAAGTCTGCCCAGGCCCTTAAGTCCTTCAACATAGCAATTACTGTTTTAACAAATACTTTTCCACCCACTAATTCTTCTCAAATTTAGATAAAAAGGCTCTTTCTACAGCTCTGGGAGCAATTTGGTGTAGAACAGCTCTGCCTTCATACTATGATGGGATATAAAAGAATCAGAGGATGATACCCAGCCAACCTGGAGTCGCATTTTCTGTATCCTGAGAGAGAATAAATCTAAATGTGTGAGATTATATGAGTTATGTTAATGTTATGCTGTTCATAGAATCATAGAATGGCTTGGGTGAAAGGGTCCTCAAGGATCATTAAGTCCCAACCCCACTGTCACAGGCTGGGTTGACAACTGCTAGATCAAGTACTAGACCAGATTGCCCAGTGCTCCATACAACCTGATTTTGGCACCTCCAGTGATGATGCATTCACAGCCTCTCTGTGCAATGTATTCCAGTACCTCACCACTCTCTTAATAGAATACTTCCTCTTACATCTAATCTGTCTCCCCTCCTTTAGTTTAAAACCATTCCCCCCTGTTCTATCACTATCTACCATTGTATAACGTTGATTTCCCTCATGTTTCTTCCGTCTGTCTTCATAGAGGAGGTGCTTGAGCCCTTTGATCATCTCCATGGCTCTTCTCTAAACCCTCTCCAAAAGCTCCACATCTTTCCTTGCTGGGTGCCCCAGACTTGCATTTAGTGCTCCAGCTGGGGCCTCACAAGGGCAGAGTAGAAGGGGACAATCACCTCTCTAGCCCAGTTGGCCACCCCTCTTCTGATGGAATCCAGCATACCACTGACTTTCTGAGCAGCAAGCTCACTCAACCAAGACCCCCTAAGTCCTTCTCAGCAATGCTACTCTCAAGGAGTATATCTCCCAGTCTGTATACATATCCAGGGTCACTCTCAAGGAATATATCTCCCAGTCTGTATGCATATCCAGGGTCACCCTGACCCAAGTGCAGAACACTTGGTTTCACCTAGTTTCACAAGAGCCTACCTTCAGAATTTATCAAGGTCCCTCTAGATGGCATTCCTTCCTTTTGCTATGCCAACTACACCACTCAGACTTGCTGAGGATCCCATCATCTGTGTCACTGATAAAGATGTTAGAGTACTGGTCCTAAGGTGGACCTCCGGGGGCACTTCTTGTTACCAGGATCCACCTGGATATAGAGCCACTGACCATTCTGACTGCAATCTTCCAGTCACAGAATCACAGAAACACCAAGGTTGGAAAAGACCTATAAGATCATCCAGTCCAACCATCCACTTATCATCAATAGTTCTCACTCAACCATATCCCTCAACGCAAAATCCAAATGTTCCTTGAACACCTCCAGGGTTGGTGACTCCACCACATCCCTGGGCAGACCATTCCAGGTCTGAAATTTCACATTCCTGACCACTCTTTCAGAAAAGTAGTATTTCCTCATGTCCAGCCTAAATCTCGGCTGGCACAGCTTGAAGCCATTCCCTCTCGTCCTATCACCAGTTACATGAGAGAAGATGCCTACCCCCAGCTCACTACAACCTCCCTTCAGGAAGCTATAGGGAGCAATAAGGTCTCCATGAGCCTCCTCTTCTCCAGACTGAACAACTCCAGCTCCTTATTCCTTATCCAATTAATTAAATTAACCAATTCCTTATCACTGAATAGTCCACCCTTCATATCTCTCCAGTTTAGAAATAAAGATGTGGAGTGGGACCATGTCAAAGGCCTTACAAAACTGTTGTACTTGACTTTCTTTTCTCTCAGCCTGACCAGCAGGTCCTTGCAAGCCATACTTGTTTCCTGCCTCCCCTGCCTGCTTTCATATTCTGAGGGATGGAGAGCTCTTGCACTCTCAAAAAGACATCCTTAAAGAGCAGCCAGATTAGTTCCACTCCTTTGTCTCTCAGGAATTCTTCCTCGGAGATCTTGTCCAACAATTCCTTAACCTGAAGTTTGCTCTCCTGAAGTTCAGGGTCCTGACTCTTTGCCAGGCCCACATTCTTTGAGATCACAAACTCAACCAAGGCATGGTCACTACACCCCAGGCTGCCTTAGATCTTAGTATCTTTAACAATCTCCTCTGCAATGGTGAGCTCCTGGTCGAGTAACACTTCTCCTCTTGTTGGTCTGTGCAGTACTTGAACCAGAAATTTATTGTCAATGGACTCCAGGAGTCTCTTTGATTGCTTACATCTTGCCATATTGTCTTGGCAGCAGATATCTTTAGTGGTTGAAAACCTCCATCAGGATGGCAGAACAGATGAATGCCACTCATGACAGAGAGCTCCTGGTCCCTGCAGCTCTCCAGGATCCTGCTTCCAGCTTAGCAAGCTGAAAATCTAGTTGCTGGCTACTGATCAGATGGGCAGAAGTTTTTCAAAGAAAATGCTGCTCACTTCCTGCAGCAGAGCACTCCAGATCAGCTGTTGCAAAGTGTAGTTGAGAAAATGCTCATGGTGGAAGTCTCTTGGAGGTCTGTGGTGTGAAGGTGTCAGTCTATGGAAAGATCACACTGTCACATAGCAAAGGAAATTGTTCATGTAATTATCAATCTTGCAAAGTCTTCATAGGGAACCTTTCTATTTTCTTCCTATTTCTCCTCTGACCAATAACTGCAACAGGGACACAGAAGAAAACAGTAACAGAATAGAAGAAACACTTCTGACCCCAAAGAACTCCCTAAATTTTGAGTCCCATAGAGTGAAAGAGAACTTACAGCACAGATGAGATCAAGGTAATAGTAAATACTGCATTAGCGTCTCCTATGACCTCAGAAGTGCAGATAAGCACTCTGCAACACTGTGCATCTGTGTAGCAGGAATACAGCAAACTGCAGATTTTTTAGTGTTAGAATTAAGAGAGAAAGTCCAGATTGCATATGTAGGAAAAAAGAAGACTGTGGAGAAACTGAGGTGTCTCGATTTTTTTAGCAATTAAGTTCAGTATTTAATTGAAAGTCTTCAAGTTCAATCAGGCCAACCATCACCATCAGTCATGGCTAGATCAGAAGATCATGTTTATGCTGACTGTAGGGCAATTTCTTTCAAGTTCCATCAAGAAGGAGGATTGTTAACTATGTGCAGGTGAAAAAGGAGGCAATGATGGAGCAGCTGAAGGCTGCTGCAAGTACAAATATTGTTGACAGCCGCAAATTACTACCTACTGTATTAGTCATGTAGAGAAGGGGTGTCTGCATATGACACCAGCTCTTCTTAGCCAAAAAATCGCAGCCAAACTGAGATCTCCCCATATCCTGTTAAATCTAGGTATGTGTGTTGCTGATTACAGCAAACCACCAGCAGAGGGTGGGGGGCACTTGCTCTTTCTCCCTCTATCAGCTGTATTGCTGAATGCACACTGCTCAGACTCATCTTGCAGGACTACTCAGAACAGCTTGCCTGCAGTCTCCCCTCTCCAGTGGGTTACAGTCTTTGCCCCCGTGGTGAGTGTGAGACAGAGGTGGAACTAGAGTTGGAGAGCACTTTATTCCCTCCTTTCTTTCAAGGAGTGACTGTGGAACAAAAAAAAAACCCAAACAAAACAAAACAAAAAAAACAAAACAAAACAAAACAAACCATTTGGTCCAATTACTTGCTTCCTTGCTGCAAAACATCTATGTCTCACCCAGCTGCAAGGACTGCTAGGTGTCCATCGCAGCCCATTCCCATTCCACAGGGTGAGAAAGCTTATCTGAGAGCTGCCTCATACTGTCATGCATACTGTCCCACTTTTACAACATAAAAACCCTGATAGAAAATGTAGCGTATGAAATGATCTCTTTTCCTTCTGCTCTGTGGGTGAAAAGGAAGAGAAGAAAATAAGAAAATGGAAAGGAGGTGAGCCCTCCTTTCCATGTGAATACCCATGTTCCAGATTTTCCTACGATCCCTGCAAATATAAATATATGCCTGTGCACCCTGAAATATGACTGCAGGCATAGATGAATCTGCAGGATTTTCCCAGATCTGGCACTTGTTCAGGATTATCTTTGGGTTTGGCACTAGACCAAGTAGATGTGTTTAGTGGATATAGATGCTTGCAAAGCTGGAGCACAAGCTGTTATGTAAAGGCAATAAAACTTCTGGGCAAGAAAGCTGAGTATGCCAACCCCAATAAGGATGTTGCATTTAACATGCTGTCAGTATTGCCTTCTTTGCATGGGATCGTCCTAAAATTTTTTCCACTGAGGCCCATGGAGTTTAGCTGCTGTCAAAAGATTTGTGGATTAAATACTTGCAATCCTTCTTTGAGAAACTCATCTGTGCTTAAAGCACAGGGAAGAAACTAACTGAGAAGCTTCTATTGCAGCTGGAGTATTGAGCAGTATTTTGTGACGTGAGCCTGCTGCTTTTCTAGCTCCTTAGCTCTGTACCCAAAAGAACTGTGCAGAAGTCAGAACAAAGGTCTCATTCCTGATCTTGTGTTAAAAAGTACATCTCGTCCTTATACATAAATGGCTGAGAGCCTGTGGGGAAGGGTTTGCCTTACACACCTTGCTTCTCAATCTTCCCACTCTTCATACAATTGACTCAGCAGTCTATTGCATTTTTCCTTTCATGCTTATCTTACTGTGATATCTCTTTTTGACATGTAAAAATTCCTGGATTTCTTAAGATTTTAGTTAGCATATGACACATGGCTTTTCTTTAACCACAGAACAAAATCAGATCTTGATTCTGAACAACTGTTGCCACTTGCATAATACAGATTCAAATCTATTTTTAAAAAATGGGGAGAAAACAGATTTTTTTGCAAAGCCTGATGTAATTTTATAATGTCGCATATTTGGCAAGTGTGATTGTGTTGCTATAGTAATCTTAAATTATGACCAGGATAATTTTTTTTTATTCAAGGCTAATTTAGAACTCATCTGGCTTAAAAAATACCTTATCTACTTCTCTAATTCCTAGAAGAATAATTTAGATCTCCACAAATGTTTTCTTGGAACCTCCAGTTTTCCAGTTGTTTTCAATATTCTCATTCTTGTCATTTTGAAAAAGGTTCCATAAAACATGTCCCCAAAATATGTTTTATCAGATCCTACCTTAGCCCTTCTAGAATATACTGGTGAAAAGATCATTGCTGGTTTTGTAAGCTTTAATGCTATGTCCTGGGCATCAAAGGATAATGCCCAGCAGCATGAGGGAGGTGATTTTTTCCTCTTTGCTCTGCACTCCTGAGGCCCTCAGCACAGGAAAAATGTAGAATTGTTGGAGTGGTTCCAGAGGAAGGCCATGAAGATACTCAGAGGGCTGAAGAACCTCTCCTACAAAGAAAGGCTGAGAGAGCTGGGCTTGTTCAGCCTGGAGAAGAGACAGCTGTGTGATCAGTATCTAAAGGAATCTTATAAAACTGTGATCAGTACCTAAACAAATCTTGTAAAAAAAGGTGGATGGTGACTCTAGTCTGATAGTGACAGGACAAGGAGAATGGTTTTAAAATAAAACTGGAGATTCAAGGTAGGTTTCAGAAGGAAATTCTTCACTCAGAGGGTGGTGAGGCCCTGGCACAGATGCCCAAAGAAGATGTTGGTGTGCCACTCCTGGAGGTGCACAAAGCCAGGTTGGATGGCGCCCTGGGCAACCTCAGCTGGTAGGTGGCAGCCCAGCCTACAGCAGGGAGTTGAAACGGGGTGGGCTTTGAGGTCTCCTTCAACTAATCTCATTTTGTGTTTCCATGATTCTGTCCAGATTTTGGTATGAAGTGAGAACACATCTTTACAGGGTGCTGGACTGGTCACTGGTTTTGCTGTTCAGAATTTACCTTTTGACACAGCACTCCAAAAGCAACTTTAAGTCTTCAAGGTTGGGCCTCAGCTGGGGGCTCGCTTATGTGTATAGGGGCGATACTGCAGACTGATACCTTCTTTTCTGAAAAATAACCTTTCTTCTTTCCCTTCTCTGGCTGCACTTATAGCACCGAGTTGGGAGGAAGAGTCAATCTGCCTAGGGGTAGGAAGGTCCTACAGAGGGATCTGGATAGCCTGAATAGCTAGGCTGAGGCTAATGGGATGAAGTTCAAGACCAAGTGCCAGGTCCTGCACTTTGGCCACAACAACCCCAGGCAACACTACAGGTTTTGGACAAAATGGCTGGAAGACACTGGGGGAATACTGGTCAACACACAACGTTGGTCAAGGCTGAACAAGAGCCAGCAGTGTGCCCAAGTGGCCAAGAAGGCCAATGGCATCCTGGCTTGTATCAGAAATAATGCAGCCAGCAGGAGAAGGGAAGCGATCACTCCTCTGTACTCAGCCCTAGTGAGGCCACACCTTGAGTACTGTGTCCCTCGCTATAAGAAAGCGATCAGGGCCCTGGAGCGTGTCCAGAGAAGGGCAGTGAAACTGGTGAGGGGTCTGGAGCACAAGTCACGTGGGGAGCAGCTGAGGGAGCTGGGATTGTTCAGTCTGGAAAAGAGGAGGCTCAGAGAGACCTTATCACTCTCCACAACTTCCTGAAGGGAAGCCTCTTCTCCCATGTAATTAGCAATAGGATGAGAGGGAATGGCTGCAAGTTGTGCCAGGCAAGATTCATGTTGGACATTAGCAAATACTTTTTCTTAAGAGTGGTGAGGCACTGGAATGGGCTGCCCAAGGAGGTGGGGGAGTCACCATCCTTGAAGGTGTTCAAGAACCATGTAGATGTAGCAATGATCTCATGACAACAAAAATGGTTGTCACAGTTTTGTGTTTTTTGGTTTTCAATATTCCACATCACAACATGATGTAGTGTACTGGGCATTAAAGGGGGCTCCAATTCCAGGTACCTATCCCTATACATTACAGAAATCATGGGATCTGGCCCTTCTGAGAGGGGATGTCTCTTACTGCCTGGCAGTGTGTGCTGGAGGGTGCTTTCCTAGCCATTCCAAGCTTTTCAAGTTTGACTCGGTTTTGGGAGCCCTCTCTCTCTCACCTATTTTATTTGATTTATTAGTCTCAATTTCTATTAGATTGTATTATATTGTGTTATCTTGCATTCCGGTATCGTAGTTAGTAAAACAAGTTTTCCTGCATAGATCATTGCTGCTGTTTTTTTTTCCTTCCTTGGGCCCAGCTCCCATCTCCCTGTCTCTTTTCCCATTTTGTGGGGCCGGGGGGGAACTGGGAGAGGGCAGGAGCCTACTGCCCTGCTGTCACGAGCATAGATTGATCTAGTTAACTCCATGACAATGGTCTAGTGGAAAGTACTGGTGATACATGGATGGTTGAAGTGGATGATCTTAGAGGTCTTTTCCAATCTTGGTTACTCTATGATTCTGTTCCTTATGCAAAACTTCTGTCAACAGCTTTGTCCCATTTAACTCTTCTGCAGGCTATATCATGGTGTGATTAGTTCTGCTTAATTCTGTACCTGCCTGCATACTTATTTTGGAGCTGAAAAGGTCACTTTGACAATCTGGTATTTTATGAGGGATACAATGCAGAAACCTTAAAAAAGGGCACAAGTTTATGCAGACACAAAAAGGAAAATGATGTGAATTTGAATCAGATGCCTAAACAAATGAAGAAACTAAAAAGCTGACTCACTTTGTCACCTGGGTAGTCTTAGAGAAGAGATAGTGGGTAATCAGCAAGGAGTTGTTTTTCACTGAGAAGTTCTTCCTCAAAACAACCAGAGATAAGCACAATTGGAGCTTAGCTCTGGACCATGCCTTTGCTTTTTATGCCCACCTGTCTGTCTACTCTGTCTTTTTTTTTTTTTACCTAAGCTCTGATAGAGTTTTTATACTCTCTAAGCCTTTCAGGACTGTCTGGAGAATCGAGAAACAACAACTGAAGATAAGAATGGTTGGATAGGTAAGCTTAGACTTTTGGGCAGGATTTAAAAAAGCCTCATCTTTGGCAAAAAGCAGCTACATTAGTTTTTGCTCACTTGTAGTATCTATTTCTTAAAAAACAAAGGTAGTCTTTCTAAACCTGTCTGCTTTTATCTCTTTCCCATTGCTCTTTAGAAATCCATCTCAAAAGTGATAAAGAATGCTGTGAACTGATGACTCAATCAAAGGTTTTCCTGTTTTTCCTGTAAATAGAAGTCACATGTAATTATGGGTAGAAACAGATATTTTTCCCAGACTACCACTTTTTGATTCCTAAGCAGGTCTTTACCTTTCTTAAAAAAAAAAATAAAATAAAATAAATCTGAATTGAGGGAACAAAAAGATGTGTGTATTTACTACATAACTGCAATGTGGTAAAATCTGTATGATTTGGATAATCAAGCACATCCATTCTGCATGACTTGCAGAGTATTTTTCCATCTCCAGATATATTCCTTTGGCTTACACATACCTCAGATAGGTGTCAGAATCAATATATATTAAACATACTATACTGCATAGAGACAGATGTTTTTTGTTTTGTTTTGTACAGTAGCCAAAGCACTACAATTCCCAGTGGGCAGGTGGTCATAAGGACAATAATATGCTTAAGGTACATGGCATATTTCCCTTCCTGTGTGTATACTAGAACCAGACTGTTCAGTAGTCAGGACTACTTATTGCAAATATTACAGTCTGACATGAATCTTATGGATTGTAGAAGCTCTCATGTCTGATATCAGCTTCCCAGTTCTCTCTCTCAGCCATTTACAACTGTTCCAACAAATACAGCAAGTGGTTCCACTATTCTTTTCATGAAGGCAAATGTCCTCCTTTAACATACAACCATTTCCTATGAATATTCTTCCCCTGAGATTTCTTCTCAGCCTAGCTCAGGCTCTACTCATAATGTAAACAGCTTGTCAAGCTGGAACTTGACCTGGCTGAATGTTGATAGCTAAATATGCTTCCAAGATTTTGCCTTTTTCTGGTTTTGAGATTGTCTTGGAGGAAGATGAATATTCCCTGAACAACAGTGCCTAGTATAGGATCTGAACACAAGATATTTACTGGGAGCTTTGTTTTACAGCCATTTCTACATACTTTGTCACCCATACTATGTACAACCAAGTGCGGAGTTCATTATACGTGGAATAGGAAGCTAATTCAGTATTAAAAACTACTTAAGAAATATTATCTCTATGTTTGAGCCAAAGGGACAGAAATGAACCATGGCTACCAACATTATGGCACGACTGCAAATAAGCACGTTCTTTCTTCATGAACTAGCCTAGAATAACTTAAAAGAATCCTAGATACATCAGCTTCCTTAAAGAAACTGCAAAAATGAGAATCCCATTGATTGCAATCTGGTTTTGAACTCTGTTAGTGAGTTCATTAGCATGTCTGCAGTAGAAATGTCTCATTGGTAGTTCTAGTCACCTTTAAATCACCAGAGGTCCAGCAAACTAAGTAAGCTTGTAAGATGTGAGGAATTCTGTTATTTTTTAAGTTCAACTTAGCTACTCAGCTTTTCCACAGATAGTATGCATATCCAAGAGCATAAACTCTTCTTAGAAGGAATACAGCAGTAGCATGACTATTTTGCACTAATACAGCTTCCTTAAATAACTTCTGATAATGGAATTGATTGGCTGTGAATAAAGCTTGGCCAATTACGGATAGATTGGAAAATCAAGTGAATAAATGTTGATGGTTTCATGAGTAAATTATTTTGAAGATGTGGTAGGTTTACCTTGGCTGGCTGCTGGATGCCCACTCAGATGGTTTCTCACCTGCCTTCCTCAACAGAACAGGGGGAGAAAAAAAAAAGAAAAATCTCATTAGTTAAGATAAAGATGGGGAGAACTTGTAACACCACATAGGGCCAAAAACAAATATGCATGAAAAGTAAACATGCAGGGTTTATTTCTCCTTCTGTTATTTTTAAACTAAGAGCTTAATTAATTCTAGGCTACACTGACATAACTGGTATTCTCTTGCAGGCTTACTTCAGTAAACAGTGAAATACAACAGTTTTTGCTGAAAACAGGAGCTGTATTTTCCTGTGTTCAGCACACAAATGTGCTTTTCAATTGCTTTTTGGAATCATACCAGTTTCATACAGACAAGATGGAAGAACTCCAGCATGGAATGTTTAAATTAGAGGTTTAGGCAGTTCAAATAGGTGTATGTCATGAAAGGAAGCAATTGTGTTTATGCTCTGGACAATCAGAAGATCAGTGCACTGTACTAAGAGCTGCTGTAGTATACTGCAGTTTAATTGTAATGTAAGCTGCTGCGTTCAGAGGTCTTGGGCAGGCCGAAAGGTGAATTACATTATTACTGTCCCAGCAAAGAGCCCTAGAAATGTGATAGAAAAGACTTTACAATCCAAGCTGAAGAAGGCAATATGTGCACCATGAGGTATACAGCTACGAAGTGACTTTTCAGGATCACCCTAAAAGTCTGTGTTATAGCCAGAGACTTCAGAACCGTTCTTGAGCTGGTGGCTTGAACTGAGTTAAATTCACTGCTCCGGTACAGGCTTCTTTAGCAGTACCGCACTCACATGCTGTTGGTTTAGAAAGATGTCAAATGGTAGAACTCAGCCAGTTCTCTCCAGCTAGGCTGTTGGCCAGGCTTCACTTGGTGTTCATACTGAGCAGTGTAGTTACTGATTTTGTTAACCGTTTCTGCTAGTTGTTGTTAGCCAGTAGCTGTATCTGCCAGCTAATCATTCCACTTACTTTTCCCTGTCCCCACTAACACTCTTTTCATAGAATGCAGCTCCTCAGCAGGACTGCGATGGTATAGAGGTCTCACACATGCTTCTAACAGTAAAAGAGATTTCTCCAATAAAATCCATTCTTTGTCTTTCTTACAGTAATCCTGGAAAAGAGCTATCAGCAGCGTAGAACTGAGGTGACCTCTCTCACTTGAGAGAGGACTTGCTAGTAACCAAATTCCATTCAGTGTTACTTTGATTTTGCTAGTTCCTCTGAACCCATGTCACAATTGTTTCTTATCATATCCAAAGACTGAAGATTAAATGTGCCCATACTAGTCATCATAGAATCATAGAATGGTTTTAGTTGGAAGGAACCCTTAAAGGCCATCCAGCCCGACGCTTCTGCAATAAACAGGGACACCTTCAGTTGGATCAGGCACTCAGAGCCCCTCAGGCTGCATCAAAGTGGGGTGGTCAGCAGGATGAGGGAACTGTTTCCCACTATTCTGCCTTCCTGAGTACTGCTTCTAGAGTACTGCATACAGGTTTAGGGCCCCAGCTCAGGAGAGATGTAAAGCTTTTGAAGAGGGTCTGAAGAAGGCCACAAAGATGATCAGAGTGCTGGATCACCTCTCCTATGAAGATAGACTAGATGCCGGAATTTAAATTAGAAAGCAATACAGAAGAGAATGCTGAAGCAAGACATCATCGTGGCCTTCCAACATTAAAAGCAAGATGATAAACAGGAGATAAATAAAATTTTACATGGCTAAATAGTGATAGGATGGGGGGAATGGCTGTATACTGAAGGAGAGAAGAATGAGATTAGATGTGAGAGAAAAATTTTTACAGAGAGGGCGGTGAGGCCCTGGCACAGCTGCCCAGAGAAGCTGTAGATGTGCCATCCCTGCAGGTGCTCAAGGCCAGGTTGGATGGGGCTCTGGACAGTCTGATCTGATGGGGGGGCAGCTCTGGCCATGGCATGGGGTTTGAACTGGGAGGGCTTTAAGGTCCCTTCCAGCACAAACTATGCTGTGATTCTATGATTCTGTGACAAGATTCACCGCCTTGTCAAGCTTGTTTCTGTCCACTGCATATAGCTATATGGGAAAGTGGGACACATGCCAGAGCATGTGAACCTGTAACTGAGAGGAAGCAATCTCTTCCAGGAAAAAAATCTTTCTATATGCATCCAGCTTTATGGAAATGGAAAAGATTTTCTGGAAATCAGTGACTGCAGGAAGTGTTTGGAATGTAGTCATCTTAGGCTGAAATGACATGTATAAACAACCAGATGTAATGGTATGTGAAGGATATAATATTTAATAGTACTAAAATAGTACTATTTTGTTGAATATGGATTTTCAGCTCTGGGGAATGTAACTTATGAATGCCAACTGGTATATATCTGATGCATGCTTCCAGTATAATTTATACTACCTGCTTTAATAATTGATTCTACATTATGCCAACTACAAGACTTTTCTCTGCATATGTAAAACAACTATCTCCTCTTTTCACAGATGAGAAGGTGTAGAGAGCATGAGATCTGCTTCTCTAAGTTCCTGCACTTTGTCTGCTGGTTGAGCTGATGGTATTGGTATACGGAAATGGACATGTACTGAGAAAGGAGAAAGGGAATTCAGAGGAGATGTCTCTTTTTTCCAGAGAAACCTGGAAGTACTTTGCTCTGTGCCATCGGATGAGTTAAAACCATCATGGCATGCAGCTGAGCAGCCCCTGACAATCACAGACTTCTCTTGGTACTTCTCTGGACATTATCCACACTGCTTTCTACCTTAAGACCTCTTTTCCCTGCCTTACTCCTTACTCCTTTCTATCCCTTCTGCTTTCCCTGTAACATATCCCTTTATCTTTGAAGAATTTGCAGTCTCAGTCATTCTCTTTCTCCAGGCCAAGGTTGAATATTACAGAGAGTTTTAAAAGCATAGCATAATAAAACCAAGTCTTCTCAATGAGGAGCTGGAGCCTTTCAGTTGTAATTCTCTTGTGACTGTGGAGATTTCATCCTTAAAATCTAAATAAGAGGGAAAAAAAATTGGGTTAGGTGTTGGGAGGTGGGCAGGGAGTGGAAATCAAGAGATGCTGCATGAATTTCAGTGCAGTAACAAACTGTTTCACCTGTCATTGGTCCTTATGAATCTTCAGTAATGACTAGCAACAGGAAAAATTGCACTCAGATGGAACTAATAGCTGCAAATAGCATGCCCTGCACCTTTCCTGTGCTTTGTGCTTCCTTCTCCATCAATCTGAACTTGGTGCACTTTCTGCAATCTCTTAGCAATAATAGCATGTATTCTGAGTGAGCAGTGCTCAA
This sequence comes from Tympanuchus pallidicinctus, assembly GCF_026119805.1. Lineage (NCBI taxonomy): Eukaryota > Metazoa > Chordata > Aves > Galliformes > Phasianidae > Tympanuchus > Tympanuchus pallidicinctus. The sequence goes on from NW_026294758.1 coordinate 30,611,021, forward strand.
AGTATTTTTTTTTTCTTCTGTATTCTAAATCCTTGCAGAAGCATAACCAATCACAAGACACCTGCAGAAAAGCTATAGAGGAAAACCTGCATTCTGAAATACTTGGAATTTGAGGTATTCAGATCTCAGGTCTACAGAGACCAGATAGTGAGGTGGGTGAGATCCTCACGTTATTTCACAAGAGGGGGGGGTAAATTGCTTGCTGGAGAAAACTGTGTGCTCTCAATATTATGATATAGAGCTGCGCCTGGCTATGCACCTCCCATTCAGGTGATTAGTCAGTTAAAGTACATCCCATCATATACCAAATATCACCCCTGGGAACAGTTTCAGGGAGACCTACTAATAGAATGAAGCACTGCAGTAAATTGTATCACACTGAATAAAAATCATAACTAGACATACAGAATTATTGTGCAGTACTCATTGCCAGAGATAATCTGCAGTGGTTTGGGGAAAGCTGAAGTTTCAGTACCTTTGGAAAATACAGTATGGTATTATACATTTCTCTGGGTAATGAAAACGCACAGAGCTGCCAGGGTGAAATTGATTATTTTTCTGTGAAAACTTAAAAAAACATTTCTGACAAAATTTGCTCTTGGGAAAAAAAAGGTTTAGGTTGCAAAAAGTTTTTTTTTTCAGTAAGAGCATTCCATTTAATTACCTACTACTTTCTTAATGAAGACAAAAGAATGATTTTTTTGTTGTTGTTGTTTTTGAAGAGAGAAGCAAATTGTGCTTTTATGATTGTCAATTGTGTTTCTTTTCAAAGCCTCTGCCTTCCATCCATGTCCTATCCTGCAGAGGGTTGAAACTAAATGATCATTGTGGTCCTTTTCAACACAGGCCATTCTATGATATATGATTCCACCAAAGACTGGACAACGAACTAAAGCACCATAGGGCTGTCCCATGTTCCTTCCTGTGTGCAGAAGGTAATGGATTGCGTGTCACTAGAAATTTGGGCATGAGGTTACCACAAGAGCAAAACCGCACTATCAGTGACACAAACTTCAAATATAATTAAGTAGGATGAATAGAGTTGGTTGTTAGCAACTTCATTTGTGAGGTTGCTGTTAAATCATAAAAACACATGCCACTGTCTACGTCCCTTCTCCTCTGGCCCTGGCCACGCTGATACCATGGACCCAGAGAACTGGGCAGACACGGTGGCCCTCTGACAAGTTCAGATGGTGCGCAGCTGCTACACAAAACCTGCATGCTGAGCACAGCCCTTTGTATGGGACTTGAGTATCTGCGTGACCACTGTTTTTTTCTAACTGTATCAAAGCATCACAGAACCACAGGTGTTGGAAGGCGCCCTTGGAGATCATCGAGTCCAGCCCACTGCTAAAGCAGCTAGCAAGTCACGCAGGAAAGAGTCCAGGCAGGTTTTGAGTATCTCCAGAGAAGGAAACTGCACAGCCTCCTTGGGCACCCTGTTCCAGCGCTTTATCACTCTCACAGTGAAGAAGTTCTTTCTTGTGTTAATGTGGACTTCCCATCTTTTCTTTAGAAAATGAGCAAAACAGTAGAGTGATAATTTTAGCCCAAATCACAATGAAATTTCAACCTGCACCTCACATAAATTCTCAGGAAAGTTTTGAATCCTGAAGAGGATATTTTGCACTGAATCCTCTCTTTACAGAATTATACCCAGCTATAAAGTGAATTCTCTGACTTTAATAAAAGAGCTTAAGATCATCAGCACTTTTGTGAAGCAGAATGGCTGCTCAGATACAGGGATGTGATTTCACTGTGGCTTACAGTGCAGAAACAGGACCATGATGAAGGTGTACAGGAACTATGCAGCAAGGGGGTTTGAAACCCCGTGAGTTACTTATGGCTTATCAGCAGTGTGAGCATTGCATGATGACTTACAGATGCTATTATGTCCATAATGAGGACAATAAAACATGTTAGTGGCAATTCTATTTACGTCCTTAAGAACAAACATTTTATTTTGTGATGGTTGACATGCAAACATGGTTTTGGAAGGAGGTACTTCTGAGACACTTTAAGGTGCTGAAAATTGTGGAAAATAATGGTGTTTCCTTAGGAAACAGGTTTGGGTGTTGCCTATGCTACTGGGCTCACATTGGCATCCACTCTGCACATTTCCCTTCCCTGCTCTGTCTTCTCACTTGGGCAGTTGGAAAAAGCTCAAGAAAAAGTGTCCTACGTGTCACTGAGATAATGCATTTCTTGAGGTGGTACCATTCAGGTATTTACAAATGAATAGGAGGAACAAGCTGCTTCCCTGGAGTGCTAGAAACTGTAGAAACACTGAGGTGTGTTTGTTTGCCTGGAACTGAAGACTGTCTTCTGTGAAAATTACTAAGAGATTACATCTACTTATTTTGCTATTTAGCTACTTAAATGTGAGGTAAATTCACCAGCTGACCAATAAGTAAGCAAACACTCTCTACAGGAGCAAAGTCTTTCCCTGATGTTAAAATGATGGGCTGCATGAGCCATTGTGGGCTGTCCCAGACATTCATTTATTGCTTTTCCACATGCAGACATGGAAGGTTCTGCCAGAATTGTACCACCAGCCAGTGCATGTCTGTGCTGAAAGGTTTGTATATGATGCCAGATAGGGCATGGACGTTGCATATTTAAATGCAAATCTTAGGAGGCTTTCATCTTTTCTTCTAAAGAGGAAATATGAAATAAAGCGTGATATGCATTCTGCAAACTGTACTTCTTCAATAAAAGCTTTAATTAAGCTGATTTATTTGCTTTGACATCTTGTAATTTTAGCCTTCACAGAGACATGAAGGAAAAAAGAAAGCAAGAGAAGGAAAATTGCTGTGGAGAGGTCGTAACAATATCAGTCGAACTGGAATTCATAGGAGATTTGTGTCTGTATCTGCCTGAAAATCTTCTCTTCAAATTGCTTTAAGGGAAAAACATAAGTTGTGCAAAATAAAAGATGTGGATATGGTTTAAGTTACAAACTTAGTTTATTTTTTTATATGCTTTTCTTTTCTAGATGAGAAATCATATGTCACGTCAGCCGGAGTGAAAGCTAATTTATTGTATTTCCCTGGAATTCCAAGGAGTATAGTTTGGCTGTCAGAAAACCCAACAGATTATGAAATAAGTTTTCTACTGTCGTTTGAACTGACTCATCTGTTGCTTCATGCAAGGTAAACAAATATTAGAAATGATTGTAAATAGCTTTACATATAATAGCTTTAAATTTCTCCTAAATTTATTAAAAGAATGCATCACTCAGTGGACAGGATAAGGGTTAGTTCCATGGTCCTCAGTAGCACTTGCAGTTTTACATGTGCTTTACCACAGTGCATCAGCTTATCAGGGCATGTTGTATATGGCAAAAGGCATCACACTTGGATGAAGAACAGGAAGGAATTCTCCAGCCTGAAGACTGGTGTTGTCTGCTTCTCTGTGCTGTTTCCATGTCTCCTAGCTCTGTTAGGCTGCTTCTGCAATGCCGTGCAGAGTATCATTTTCAGGAATGAGGCAAAACAATCTCCTTGTCCAACTTCAGAAGTGGGGTTGTTAATATCATGCTTGCTGGTGTTATATGGGAGAAATCTTGGAGCTTGGAACCTTCTTTCCACAAAGCAAGGTTTATCAGGAGGTCCGAGCTCCTTTCGATATCCAGCTTTCTTCTCTTCCCTTTGGTTGCTGAAATGCAGCATAAAAGATGACAGATGTTCTCCCTTGACAGTAACACTAGAAGGTTATGGGTGTTAGCCACTGTTAGAGAAGATTAGGATCTCTGAGCGAAGCAATTATATGTACCAGGCTGCTGGTAATCTTGGAATCATGGGTGGTTCTGTGTGAAGCCAGGGTTTCGACTCAATGATCCTTATGGGTCCTTTCCAATTTGAGATATTCTATGATTCTAAGACTCCGGACTCACCATTTTAACAAGTCTGATTTAAATAGCAAGTTAAATCTTGTGGGCTCATCCTCAGCCCTTGCACTGTGACGAGCAGGGCTGATTGCTGCAGAATCAGCTCAAAGTCACCTTGGTAGTTATAGTTCACTGTTACGCAAATATACATCCTTGCTCTGCTGTTTTCTGTTTTTCAGATCTATCTTTTCTTCAAAGTGGAGAAAAAAAAACAAATTTCAAGAAGCAGAAAATGCTTTTCAGTACATGAAGTTGCTGCACAGAAGCAATGCAACAGGAGTAGGATGCAGTTTTCCTGCTGATATTTGCATGACGTGATACCATCAGTGACCTGGGGTAACAATTTCTGATTCCCAGTGGTCAAATCACAGCTGCCTGGTGCAAATCAAGTGAAATTATGCAGTGCTGATCTGTCTAACCTTACCCATTTAGGGGACTAATAATGGACTTGAAGAGAGACACTGTGGCTTGTCAAATCATGATTTCTGTGCAAATAGAAGCTGTGACTTAATCAGGTCCTTTCTTTTTTCAGACATTTGTAGACATGGATAGATCTTGATTGATACAACACAGCAATGATTATTTATGTTGCTCTGTGTTCTTACTAATTTCTTTTTCCTTCAGTATAAGTAACTGTAGGGTGGAGAATTTTTTCTTCTCTGCTTGTTCTCAATATTTTAATGTTCTGCTCAATGATTACGTACCAAGGCTCAATGGGAAAGACTAACTAGGGTGACTTTTTATAGCCACTGAATTTCTAGGACAACCTGTATCACACCAGTCTCAGACTCAGGGAACACGGGGACATTTTTAGCTTCATCTCATAGCCTAAAAATGACTGGATGCCCTTCAACTCAATAGCAGTTGTCAAACCTGGTAGAAAGTCAGAAAGAAAAGAGAATCAGGATAATTGTTTCACATCCCAACTCAGCCAATGAATAGCACTGGCTGTGTCCACTTTGTGGGGCGGACTCTCTCTCTGAAACATGTGGGAACTTTGTTAGGCTTGGAAATCACCACTCGGTACTATCCACATTGTGTTTATCTTTGATCCTGATCTTCTGATCCAGAGTGACACATTTTACTTAGAAATCTGGATATAATGCGGGCCAACAGAGTCCAGGTGTACAAGGTGGTTGCATCTCATTCTGACTTTGTATTTTTCAGTTCAATTCCTTTATTCCTGGGTAGTTCAGCACACTTTGTACTTCCCTGCCTGTTTACTCTATGCCCCCAGCATTTACCCTCATTCTCATTTACATAGTGCCAAAAGGCTCATTTTGATATACCCTCGTTGAACATCCACAGTCATCCAGACCTGAGGAGATACTATATGCCAGAATATGCCAGGTCACTATTTGCTGGTTGTTTTTTTTTTGTGTGTGTGGTTTTTTTTAAATTTATTTATTGTATGTCTTTTTGTTGTCGTTTTTAATAATGAGGGCTTCAAGGAATCAATCGAGAAGACAAATAAAAATATCACTGTATGATTTTGTAAGTAATAGTAACTGTTGTGAATTCAGGATTCTAGAAATGAAGGCAGCACCCTTCTAGGACAAATATAGGACAGGCATCTGTGTTTGGAACAGAACTGCAAAGCCACAGTGCTATGAAGGATATTCGGCAGACAGAAGTTTGGGTTCTGATGGGTTTCTGATCTCTACTTGAGGAGTGAAATTTGCCTCTATTAGAGATTAGCTTTTTAGAGAGGAGCAGGAATACATGGAGTTCTGCCTAGGCATGGATGATCATAGAATCATAGAATTATTAAGGCTAGAAAGACCTCTAAGATCACAAAGTCCAATCACCAGCCCATCACCACCACACCCACTAAACCATGTCCCTCAGTTCCACATCCACATTGTTCTTGAACACCTGCAGGGTTGGTGACTCCACCACCTCCCTAGGCAGCTTGTGCCACTGCCTCACAGCTCTTTCTGAGAAGTAAGGTTTCCTAACATCCAACCTGAACTTCCTCTGGTGCAGATTGAGGCCATTCTTTTCCATCTTATTGCTGCTACCTGGGAGAAGAGGCTGACTCCCACCTCACCACCACTTCTTTTCATGAGTTGTAGAGAGCAATTAGGTCACCTGTGAGCCTCCTCTTTTCCAGTTTGAACAATCCCAGCTCCCTCAGCCATGCCTCATAAAGCCTGTGCTCCGGACCCCACACCAGCTTTGTTGCCCTTTCTGGGCATGCTCTAGGACCTCTATGTCGTTCTAGTAGTGAGGAGCCCCAAACTGGACACAGTACTCAAGGTGTGGCCTCACCAGGGCTGAGTATAGAGGGACGATCCCTTCCCTGCTTATGCTGGTGACGCTGTTAATGATACAAACCAGGATGCCATTGGCCTTCTTGGCCACCTGAGCACACTGCTGGCTTATGTGCAGCTAGCTGTCAGCTAACACATTCAGATACATTTTCCTCGGTGCAGCTTTCTGTCCACTCTGCCTGGAGCCTGTAGCATTGGATGGGGTTGCTGCGACCAAAGCACAGAACCAGATGCTTGGTCATGTTGTAGCTCATACAATTGACTCAGACCATGATTAACCAAATGAGAGCATATGGATTACAGAGCAGACCAATATGAATAACCCTGCAGTAAATGTACTTTTCAGGCATCCTGAACAGGCTGAATAAGTGGATGAAATTTTCTACAGACAGAGAATTTGTAGCAGGTCCAGAGGAGGGCCACAAAGATGATCAGAGATCTGGAGAACCTCTCCTGTATGAAGAAAGGTTGAGGAATTTGGGCTTATTCACACTGGAGAAGAGAATGCTCTGAGGAGACCTCACCGTGGCCTTCCAATACCTAAAAAGAGCTTATAAACAGGAGGAAGACTGATTTTTTACGCAATCTGATTGTGGTAATACAAGAGAGAATGACTAAACTAAAAGAGAAGAAGTTAGGTGTTAGGAGGAAATTCTGTACTCAGAGGATAGTGAGGCCCTGGCACAGATGCCCAGAGAAGCTGTGATGTCCAATCTCTGGAGGCACTCAAGAGCAGGTTGCATGGGGCCCTGGTGGCAGCACAGAAAACAGAAAGGAAAGGGAGAAATGGCAGACTGCTTCATAACACATACACTGAAAATTCTTAGGACATTAAATGCTGTTGCAGAGAAAAGCCTTTAGTCTTTAGAAATTGTGTAATAAAGATCTGAGTTGGGAAAAAATACGTGATAAGGCTGACACCAGAGATACAAAAGGGCAGTATGAGTCTGAGGCCCTCATTGCAAATCAGGCATCTGTCTTGCCTCCTCGTTGTCCAAAGCTTGCCGTAACACACACTGATTTATTTTTGCCACTGATAAGATCTTAAAGAATCTGTTTGAGAATGAAGCAGCCAACATTCAATGCATGGATGACAAATGTCAACCTAACCATGAGATAGAATTCAATGAAGGACTAAGAAATTTGGAAATTACTATCTATACCATGGATATAAGGGGTAAAAGCTGTTAAAATTTGCATCCTTATGATCTGGGAACAGGGAGATCCATAGTATCCTATTTCTTCTCCTTTCTCTGGTTCTCTTCCCCTGTCTCTCTGATCAGTGTATCTCAGGAAAGAGGATGGAAAGACCCATAGGAATTAAGGAAAAAAAATAGGAATAGAAAGAAAAATGAGCTTGCAAATTAGTCAAAGAAATATTGGAGAAATTACTGCTCTTCAGACACCTTGCTGTGTCTCAGGTTTGGTGAGGGCTGACTTTTACTTGAAGCTGGTACTGAAAATCTTGGCTTGAAGAAGTTGGTGTTCCTGACAGAACCTACTCCTCTGATGCTGATCACAACTGAATGAAAGTAGTATGGCTGGAGTGGGTAACCTATGAGGCTCTTGTCTCCAGCTTGAATGGACTGGAGTACCGTGCTAGGATTTGTCAACATAATTTGAAATGGAAGAGGAACATACTCCAGTCCATGTTTTCTTTGGACAGCTTTCCTGTAACCCAGACCTACTTCATAATTCCTTTCCCCTTGTAGCTAATTATGCTCACTTATTTGAATGGTCACAGTTCTTCGACAGTCCATCTGTTACATAGAAATGTACTGATATTAAAACACCTGCTTGCCTATACAGGACCTCTCCCTGTCTCTCTCTCTCTCTCTCTCTCTCCCCCTTCTTTCCTCCCTTCCTCCCTCCCTCCCTCCTTCCTTTTTTCCTATTATTATTAACCAAAACAACAATTTCTCTTCTCTATTTTTTTTTTTGTTCTGTCTAAGATGTATGTTAAAAAAATCAACCAGACATTAAATAAATTGTTGCTCTGATGGTGCCCAAGGTGCCCACCCCCTCCCTTGCTTTCTTAGATGGTGGATAGGCTAACTGTGCATGGCTGCCAAACCCTCTGTGGTCAGCCTGCCTGAGAAAGCCTCTCTGTCTTTCACCAGGTGATAAGATTGTTCTACCTAATGACCTGTGTTCCAGAAGCACATGGACGGGATCTGTGGGAAGAGCTGAAAGAGTGTCCATCAAGCTCTCTGGCCCTGTTTTCCCAGCAGTGTGGACCTTGTTGAGTGAAGTCTAGAGACATCACTTTAAAAATTCTCTTTAAAAACTATTCGTGTTTTCTGTTTCTCTGGTGTTATTCTAGATGCACACAATATAATGTTCATGGTATTGATTTACTGTCCCCACCACAGACTGTAGAACACAGGAGAGATGCAAAGGAAGGGAGGGTCTGAAGTGAATTGTAAGTAATTTATTACAAGTGCATCAACTGCGGACACTGGATAAATCATTAAAATAAAAGATACAGCACTAAGATTAATCATCAAGTATATTTTTTGATTGGAAGACAATCTTGAGTTTAGAAAAAATTATTTTAGCTTTTTGGTGTTGCAGCAAGTTGCAAGAATGGAACAAAAATTTTCTGCCATACATTTTAAATGGCAAAGACGTATTTATGTTATCTTCCTTTATTTAAGACTTGGAAAATTCCATTATCTTGTCACCTTGGGTATTCAACTGCTCATATTGTTTCATGTCAACAGAAAAAAAATGTATCCCTCTATCAGGAAGCAGATGGTACTTTTTCAGTATGTCTATTACGGGGCAGCTTTGTTAACCACTGCCAGGCTTGAGGCAGCTAATTGCTGCTATATCCGTTGTAGGAGCAAGTCACTGAGCACATTAAGTTTGGTGTGAAACACAGCAAATGTTGGACTGATCAGAAACACAATATTTGATATGGCAAGGGCTCCAAGCGGATACACCTGGGGACTCATAATGTCAGACATCAAAGTCTCTACTATGAAATTTCAGATGACCAGATTCAAACATAAGCAAATTATTGTGATTCTGATCCTCTGATACACTGCCAATGCAAAAGGCTTGAATGATTTGGATAACCATGCTCAACCTTTGCCATTAGGTGTAGAATGGGATTCAGTTTTCATGAGAGCCCTTTTTAGATTACATTTACTGAAGCATGAAAAATTCTGCCCAGTGCTAGAGAGGGCTGGTTATGAGGTCATTTCCGTAACTGTATTTGGGAAGGTGGATAACATTCACAAATTAACACAGAGCTTTCAACAGAGCTTTCTCCATGTCCATCTGTTGACAGTGTGACATCATTACTTAAGGTCTGTGCTGCCTTTAAGTCCTGAATTGAAAAAAGCTTGCTTTTTATGTTACTTTAAAAATATATATATTTTCTTCCTTCAGTGAATTTAGAACTTAATACACAGTAACATTAAATTACAAAATGTATTTACTAGATGAACAAGTACTTTTGTCACATGCAGTTGTATGTTTTGCTGGGAAATTTAATAAAGATTTAGTGAACAAACAAACAGTGAGAAGCATCATATTGCAAAGGGGCCTGGAGATGGGAAAATCATCTTTTTATGAGACATAGTAGAAGTTTCTTCTGCCTGAGGGAACTTTTATCTGAAAATATAACAAAACAAGCAAAAAGATCAAAACAGCAATGGGAGTATTTTTAAAATACAGAAGTAAACAGATATTTCATCAGTACTGGTGATGATGGCTTCTTATACATGCAAGCCGATAGTCACACAGGTAATTATGTCTTTAAAAATGAGAATATTATCATAAAACCAAATGCTGTAGTGTGCTGTGGTAGTTATTCATGAGTGTATTCATGCTGTGAGTGGTGTCAGATTCATAATGAAGAGCTTCTCTCTTGCCAAGGATTAGCAGGACAATTTTAAGTAACAAACTTCTCCAACAAAGAGCTCACACTTAGGTTCAGCCTGCTCTCAGATACGTGATACCATTAAGTTGCGCTTGTGAGAAAGAGTCTTTCTGGAGAACCTCACAAATTCATCTTGATTCCTAATCTTTGTGCAGAAGAATGAAGGTGAACAGCACAAGTTTGCTGGCTTGTCCTAGACTGAATGTTAGCTCAAGCTGGTAAGAAGCCTTTCCAAGCCACTCCCATGAAGAGATGGAATGTGGCCAGGCAGTGAAACTTTGCTGAATATCCTGCACCTTCACTCAGCAAGCAGACAGTAATTTGGTTATAACAGCTATGCCTTGTGGGAGAGAGAAAGCAAATCACATAGATACTGCTCTTCTCAAACTCTGACAAAGTACACCTATCTTTCTCTTTGAGTGATGAAAGGCAGCTCTTTTCTCCCTGATGCTTCTTGATCAGAGCTTTTCATTACAGGCAGCTCCAGCAAACCTCATCTCGATGAAGTGATTTCCCCAGTGTCCTACTGGGGAAGGACAATGGTATTGTATAGCTTCTAATGGCAGAATACATCAAGAGTTGGAGATCTTTTGTGAAGGCTTGTTCTCTCCCTTGAGGATCACAGATGAGTGTACTGTAAGAGTCTAATTCGGCACTAAAAGAAATCTGAACACTTCAGGGTAGCATTCCACTCAGAAGACCAGCCGGTCCATGAAAATTTGACCTCCCTCTATCATGCTGTCAGAGAGAAAGCAGTCTCTGAGATCACCTTCAGCAGACAGTTTCTTCTCTCTTCAAGATGAACAAGCTAAGTGTAAAACGTACTTCCCAGATCCGATTAAATGGTCCCTAGGACAAAATGGTAGCCAGCTACTCAACTATTACCTGCTATGGCCAGAAGACAGTACAGCATTAAGCCCAGAAGGATGCAGAGATACTGGATCCAGTAACTGTAAAACAAAGAGATTGAATAGCTTAGGACAGCTAGTGCATATAGTGGAGTCCTGCCAAGAAAAGGAGGAGGAACATAATTACTTGTCTTGGTGAGATTTTATGCTTCTGTATTCAGGTTATTCATTCAGAGAACATTGAGCATGTTCTTTAAGCGCAACTATACATCTCATTTTATCTCACTACCTATTTTTTACTAAAGATCTTCTTTCTTTGTGGTCATTTCAGCTCACTGCTGTCCCGTGACAATTTACTCTATGAACATTACCATCTGTTATAAGTACTATTTGAAACCACCTGTGTTGCATAAGCACTATTTAAAACCATAACAATTGGCATGTTTCATTTACGTGGTCACAATGTTATCTTTCTCCATGCAGGGTAGGTTACTGTCTGTCCCCTAGGTCTTGGTAGCAGATGGCAAAAACACTTGACTGCATAATCTAACTTCTAAGACACTCTTTTTCTAGCTGAAACAGTCTGCTGTCCAATTGAAGAATGGCACATAGAACATTCAGGGTTGATTAAAGTTTCTGTAATGGACACATCAATCCAATTTTACAAATTTGCTATGCATGTTCTATGATGACCTAGTGGATTATGGTCATAAATCAAGATGACAATGAAGACCTCAGACTACCTAGAGGGCTGATTTATAGATTAAAGCTCCCAGGAAGTCTGTAAAAACTGGACAGAGACATCTTAAAAGAGGACACTTACTGCCTGCTGCTGGGTTTTTCCATCTCTTAGACAACTGATAGGAGTCCAACGTGATAACACTGAAGATGTGGAGTTCATGACACACATCAACATTTCATCCTTCTAGAGAATCATGAGAAATTTCAGTGATGCACACAATGAAAAACAGCAGGAGTTGGTACAAAGTATCTCACATGAAAACTGAATTTGATCTTTTTCTCTGCTGGCTTGTATTTCAGCATGTAGTTCTGCTGCTCAGCAATAGCCTAATCCCACTTCTGTTAGTAGAGGAATAGGAGCCCACTGTGATACTGTGATCCAAGAAATGGAAGACAAACTTAAGCGAATCCCCCATGACTTTCTTTCATCAAAGTTTTGTGCAGCTCATGCAGCAAATCTGACACCAGATGCATACATCTCTGCACTAGCTCTGTGCAGTTGCTCTCCCCATATGAAAAAGCTCCAATAGCATATTACCTCCAGCTGTCTGTTTTTGCAAAGAGTGACCTTATCCTGTGAAAACAGTGATGGCGGAGATTATGTCCAATTTTACAGAAAGGATTGAAACAGTATTACCTTCTATCCTTTAAATATGCCTGTTCAAATATTGCCCATCCTGGGCCCTCAAGTGAAGTGGAAGGGTGATGGTTGTCTCACTTAAACAGCCTCTAGAATGTGCAGGTCTTCTGGTTACCTGGGAGGTACTGTCAAGACTTGCAAAGAGAGCAAACATCAGACATTTCTGCCAATGCCTTTCGCAGCTATATGTGCAAAGGATAACAGGGAAATAATATGTATCCCTAGTAGGATAAGGAATCTAGATGCCTGTGTGTAAGGACCTGTGATATTTCTCCATCCAGAATTTTTGTGGCTTCTTCCATCTGAGTAAGGGCTATAGGAGCAATGCTTAAAGCTAAGGTCTCTAGATTTCTCTGAAGCTTAAACTTGCTCTCGTCTTTAGGACCTGCTTCTTTTTCTCTCTTCACTGCATCACTCCAGGACTAGTGCTACCTTGTCAGAGCCTGGAGTAGCAACATTCTGGTCCCCTATAGCTTTAGCACGTGCTTGGCAGGGTATGTGTGTTGGGAAGATCTTCCATAGTTAAAAGTTTAGACCGGACATCTGATTTCTGATCCCATCCCTGCCTATTTTTGGGGCAGGTCTCGTTCCTGCTCCATTTCTTGTTCTCAACTACACAACAGAGATACTGTTCAGGTGTCACTATCATGCTGCTAGAATGTCATGGCAAACTCTGTTTTCTGGAAACTTTTCTGATATTCTTCAGTGTCTAGCTTTGTTTTCTCTTTGTGTAAACAGAGGGTCAAATAATAATTACATGGAATTTGTCTCCTGTTATGCCTGCAATGTAAAGACTAAGAAATGACTTGTACCTTTATAGCATGTATTCTGATCTCATTTCAGTACTCAAGGAATCAGGAATAAATTGTACTGATAGTTTATTTCTTGCATCATTTAGTTTCAAAGCAGAGTAAAATCTACTGATATTGCATGATGAGGTATCCCAGTTCTACTAAGCTAGTTGCCCTCTAATCATCCAAGAAAAGAGGAGCAAATTCCTAGAAAAGGTTGCTATAGCAATCCTTCGTTTGCTTGGTATGTGACATATATATGTGTGTGTATAAAATTACTGCTTTGGACAACAAGAAAATAAAAGGAAAAAGAAAAGGAGAAACAAATGTTCACATGCTCAGGAGAAAAACAGTCCCTCTCTTTTACAGGCTCAACATCACTCCTTCATGCTGTACCCTGTGGCAGGGTTGTTGGAGTATGCTGGAAACAGCTGTATCTAGCATGGGACAGCCCCAGCGTTGCCTCATAGAGGTCCTTCAGGCCCCTGCTGCGAACACTTTATCACCTGCACCCATTACACTTTGCAATTGTAAAGTAAGTAAAAAACAAAAGCTTTATTTACTGATTTATTTATTTCCAGCAAACTCCAGCAAAAACATTTTGTTATAAAAATTCTCCTAAAATTACATAGACCTCTTATCACAGATGAATGGAACTGTGTATTTTTCAAATTGCGGTGATATTCAGGCTTTTAAAAACTACATTAAAGCTCAGAAATATCTCTGTAAATGAATGTGAAAAATATTGTTCAAGTGGCATCTTCATTTCTACCATAAGTGGCCTTAAGGTAGAAAAGACAAAATTTCCTCATTGTTCAGTATAAAGGTTTTCAAATCACAATCTTCCAGATACAAGGAAGAGCAGCAGAAAGAAGTGTGTAGGTACTCTACTTAGATAAAAAAGAACAGAATAGGTGTAATAAGTCTTTTGCACTTCTGTCAGATCCAGATAGTTTGCAGTTTAATTAGATGTTTGGCAAGATGGAGTTCAATAAAAGGAGAAAATAACAGAAGAAGATGGGACACATCTCACCTTTTAGTGAAACAGGTAGAGGAGCATTTAGTGCTTCAAGAAAATCATCAACTGTTGCATTTTTCTTGCTGTAATTTTGGATGCAACAAAGTGTAGAGCAGCTTTGAAGATTTGGGTCCAATATCAGACAAAACTTTAATCCTCTTTTGGCGGATGCTGATAGATTGAGGCTAAAAATTAGATGGCTGGGGAACAGTGTGGAATTTGAGCAAGAGCTGGAACAAGGTGTAAAAAAAAGACAAAGAGGAGATGGAAAGAAGAAAGCGGAGGGGGAGGAAGAAGAGCAAGACAAAGAGATGTGAAGGATTCTTTTCACTGTGTGGCAGGTGACCACTATGATGTGAAGCTGAAAACTAATTCTTCAGTTAAGTGCTCAGTGTCTTGAAAAACAATGTTGCACATACATTTCTAGCTATTTTGCCTATATTCTTAAAAACATAGTTTTGGTATTTCCAAGGAGTTTCAAACTTTACATAAAAGATGACTGTCTCTAAGGCCTTGCTGCATAGTTCACATGCATGCAACTAAAGTTTACTTTTAATCCAAAACACAGAAGACTCAGTCCTTGTTTCAGTGTGTTTCCCACAGTCCTTCAGACTCTGTTATACATGTACTGCCTACCATACTGCACACAAATGGCTTACATGGAAGGTCCCAAGTTCTGAGCGTGAAGACCAGCACACACTGTTTAGCTCATGTCATTTCACTTTTCTGGCAGCTTCTGCTGATGTTCCCGTTTCTGCCCTTTGACACCTCTTGATGGGGCCTGGTAACTGATGCTTATCATTGAGCTATACAGCCTCAAGGAAAAGGGTTTTGCTTCCCATACTGCTGAATGAGCACTGTGGTGATAGGAGCTCTCTGAGTCTGGCCTAAGCACAGCTATGGGATACAGGGTACTCTGAGCTTCACTGTCCTCAGCACAATGTCCCAAATCTTGGAGAGGGGATTTCCAGCATCAATCTGTCAGTTTGCAGAGTAGACCTCCAGCAGAACTGCCTTTCAAGATTTGCTGCTGATGTTGGATCGTCCTTGGAGCTACAGAGAGAGCTTCCTGTCAAGCAAGACATGTAAGATGCTATGATTCTGCTTGAAGCTGATTCACACACCTCTTGAATTCACACACAATGAATTTTTTCAAGATGACACCTTGTCTTGGAAAAGTGAGGTTTAGAGTATCATCAGATGACATTTGATTGAGTTTCCTTCAAGAGAAAAGTTGTTTGATGATATTACTTTCCCCCTTTTCCTCCTCCTTTTCCAATAAAACAGGAGATGAGAAAGGAAAAGCACCCTCCCTGGCAGATGCTTTTGCTGCGCTTGAGATCTTTGAAACACGATGAGGAAAACCAACAAAACCATTCCCTTTGCTTGCAGATTGAATGAGATGTCAATTTGTATGAACAGATTACTCAATTTGTGCTCTTACTGTCAGCACTCCTGGGGAAAAAAGGAAAAGAAAAATGTAACGATGTATTAAAAACATTTTAAAATAAAAAACGTATTTCCTCCCAAATAGAATTTTGTTGGTTTTCTTCCCATAAAGTCAATTTCAAACTGACAGAACTTATTTTTAAGAAGTGTTTTTTTAGTTCATCAGAACCTGTTATTAATGCAGAACTGATTACTTTTTACAGGTTGGGAAGACTGTTAGAAAGACACAACAGAAATTTAACTGAATAGAATATGGAAATACCTAGTTAGTTTCTAATACCTATTTAAAAAAACACCTAATTAAAAAATACTCCCCTGCTAGCTGTAGTAAAGCTATGGTGAAGCTATCAAAACCTTCTTTCACAGCTACTAACTTTGTCTCTGTTAAATGAAAGCTTTATGTATCTAAAGAACTATTTTAATTTATTCTTCAGGTTCGGAATGCGTATAAGCTGACTCTCAAAATGATTAAATGACCCAGTGAAGCAGAGATTTACTTCTGTCTCCTTCATCAAGTTAAATTATGACTAGATAGTCCAAATATCCCAGGAAACTTTTTAAGGCTACATTTAGTAGATGTTGAAGATGTGTAATAAAAGAAACAGTCACATTGTATTTTAACTGCACATCCACTCTAAGCTATCAACAAAAGTAAGAGAAGTTTAATTGGATCCAGGAAGGTTGTGTATTCACAGCTGCGTGGTAGTAGCCCTTGATTCTTCATGGTATTGCATTCCTTTTCTTTGTTTGATATCCTGTAGCTGTATGGTTTGATCAGATGTTAGAAAGAATTATCTCAGTTTCCTTGAAGCTTTGTATATTAAAAAGATATTCAGCTGACAGTGGGGAAATTTTCTCTCAGTTTGAATTTGGTTGCAGTGCAAAGAAGGAATTCAGGGGAAACAGTGAGATTTCTCACCCTCTCCATCATTATCTTCACAGCAAGTGGAATTATCAGGACGCTGAATAATATACAGGTATGTGAAAGCTCTTTCTCAGAATTTTCTTGCTTATACTGTTCTGATGTTTAATTGTTCAAAATTCTGTTCTTTGCCAGGGAATCAGAAAGCCCAGCTCCTTTTATACCTGCCAATGGAGGTTTCACTTTCTGATAAGAATAATGGTAATGCTTATAATAATGTCCATGGTGATGATAATATGAAGAGTATTAAAATGGTAGACATGGATTTAGAGGGATAAAATAGATTCAAAAGGGTATCCTGATATCAAGGCTGTTCAGTTACAAACGTTTATCTACTGAAATGTTGTAAAACTTGATGCTCAGCTGCAAAGCAGCCTGTAGTTTCTAAGAAGGCATAGCATCAGTGAGGTTAAGATTTACAGAATCAACCTGAGAGCAAAGCCACCTCTTCAGACACCTTCAGCTGAAGATGCTTGCCCATATTTGTGGCTGGAAACATGCATATAGTGGGACTGCACTGAAAAGTAAAGTGTTATGTTTTTAAGTTTCAGTATCAAATGAAGAACACTTCATTCCTAATTGCTTCCTAACAGCATGTTCGATCTGGTTGCATTGTCTTCTAGTTTTCCCTAATGACCACCTTTCCAGGGGTACCTTTTGGAATTTTCCTACTCAGTGTCTGTGCTGTTGATATTGGCCTTATACAGGTGACCTTTGCACTTTTACTTCTGGAGACTGTATTTAACTGGATAGAACTAAAGTTCATTTTGTTAACTGTGGATATAATTGTCAAGTTCCTTTTTTTGTTTGTATAGCAGTAGTTTTCCAAGTTTTGTGGGCTGTCTTACATAGCACCTGGTGGTAACATGTCCAGTGGGTTATCCTCCCTTTCTTTCTGCTTCATTATATTTCTGTGAATTGTTCTTGGTCTTCAACTCACCACAAGCAACTACTGTTTTTCATGACAGACTCTTCCTCTCCCCTTCAGCAGCATAAACAATCACTGCAAAAGTATGCGAATTAAGCTTTGTTTTCTGAATTTGCAGAAATGTTGCAAAAGATTCTGCAGTAAAAGTAAGTCCCCATTAGCAATGTCAGATTCTTATTTTCTAAGTGGTCAAAGATAAACATATTATAATTATACAAAGGCTTTTTCCAGATGAGACTGTGTATTTCCTTCCCTGAAATGGCATGTGTATGCACATTATATTTTTGCTTCTGATACTTAGGTTGAAATCTATTTGGCCAAAATGCAGACTTATTTTCCTCCTCTCTTTGTCCCCTGGCTTGTCCTTCACAGGCTGTGCTCACAGCTTTGCTTCTGAGAGGGTGTTCTGCTGACTTCTCTCCTACTTTCTGCTTCCCAGGAGAGGTGATTTGCTAGCAGTATGTGACTGAACTGGGTTAAGGAAGAGTGTACATTCTGTGTAGGAGCACCCAAAGATGAGATGATGTTGCCCAGCAAAACTGAAAGTTTGGTTTCCAGTGTGTAAGCCATAGGCTTGGAATATCTGAAGGTCTTTTAATACTTCAGTACTGCCAAAGAAAGTTGGAACCTGGAGATTTGTGTTTAATGGTCTAATTATCCAGCTCTCTGGTGCTTGTGTGGGTCTCTATAATGGTGCAAAATGACAGTAGGATGTAACCTGTATGAGTTTAAACACCTATCTACAGTACTGAAAAATAGCGAGTCAGCTTGAGGTTGCTCTCAGCCCATGTTTCATGTACGAATGGGAGAATGAACTCTGTTGAAAAGTCTGCTGGATACATACAGATATCTTTCTGGCTTTCTGAGAGGGCCTTCAGACAATGCTAATACTGGCATCCACAAGCACACAAGAATTATCAGGAATCAGAAGTATTTCAGCCCTGTATGTTCTGAATGTTAAGGGAGACAACCCTCCCTTGCCCTCCCAGAAATAAAAAAAAAAAAGAAAAAAAAAGAAAAGAGAAAAGCAGGAGAGCTGTTTAGAGATCAGAATATGGTGCAGAAAGACATAGAAGTTTGGGGAGAAAGTATAACCAACTATGCAAGAGATGAAACTGGGACCACAAAGCAAGCCACCAGGACCTCAATGAAATGGAACTGTAAGTAGCCTGATGCAAATGTAGCCTGTTTATTTTTCAGTTACCTATGCAAAAATAACTCTTTATGTACTAGATCCAGCAGTGCATTACGAAGAACTAAGGGCTGAAAAACTGAAAGATTTTTGACGCTGTCCTGTAGGTAATTTGGAAGATATGGTTGACCTATGTTGTTTGTGGTCAATATGGAAAGTCTTTACTGAATCACAGAATCACAGAATCACAGAATTGTAGGGGTTGGAAGGAACCTCCAGAGATCATTGAGACCAACCCCCCTGCCAAAGCAGGTTCCCTACAGCAGGTCGCACAGGTAGGCATCCAGGTGAGACTTGAACATCTCCAGAGAAGGAGACTCCACAACCCCCCTGGGCAGCCTGTTCCAGTGCTCCGTCACCTCACTGTAAAGAAGTTCTTGCGCACATTTGTGCGGAACTTCCTATGCTGCAGCTTGTGTCCATTTCCCCTTGTCCTGTCTCCACGTACCACTGAAAGGAGACTGGCCTCACCACTATGGCCCCCCACACCTCAGATATTTATAAACCTGGATTAGGTCCCCTCTCAGTCATCTTTTCTCAAGGCCAAACAGACCCAGTTCACTCTGCCTTTCTTCATAGGAGAGATGCTCCAGGCCCTTCACCATCTTCGTGGCCCTCTGCTGGACTCTTTCCAAGAGATCCCTGTCTTTTTGTACTGGGGAGCCCAGAACTGGACGCAGTACTCCAGATGAGGCCTCACCAGGGCAGAGTAGAGGGAGAGGATCACCTCCCTCGACCTGCTGGCCACGCTCTTTTTAATGCACCCCAGGATGCCATTGGCCCTCTTGACCACAAGGGCACACTGCTGGCTCATGGCCAACCTGTCATCCACCAGGACACCCAGGTCCTTCTCAGCAGAGCTCCACTACAGCAGGTCATCCCCCAGCCTGTATTGGTGCATGCAATTATTCCTCCCTAGGTGTAAGAGATGTTCCAGATGTAGTGTTATTCTGCTCACACAAGTAGCACTGTATTGTGTTTATTTTACAATCTGATTTCCTGTTTTACTTTAGTTCCTGTTTTACGCTGGACCTGATTCCACTTCAGACAGCTCTGATGGCGGTGACATTGCTACCTTAGATTGCTCCCATGGAAGTCTGTGTTACTTTGAATTTTCGAGCTGGCTACTGAGTTTAGAATAATGAAGAATGATGTTAATTGCATTATTATGGTGAGTGCTGCTTTGTAGTTACTGATCTCTTTCACTGCAGGCTTTCCCAGATTTCTCTTTCTGCAGACTTCCCCAGATTTTTGATGAATCCTTAAAGGAGTATTTGCTACAAAGCATGGCTTCCTGATTAATTTCTCCCTCCTACTTATTAATTTATTTATTCTGACGTGCACACATTAGCAGATTAAATATTTGTCAAATGTCAAGGGTCACGTGAATTTTGGAGACCGAATATGAAATCCAAGGCATTAAAATTATGTCTATTTATCTTAGTTTGAGCTGGGACAGTTTTTTTCTTCATAGTGCTGGTATGATGCTACATTTGATTTTAGGAGAAAAGCAGTGTTGATAACACACTAGTGTTTTAGCTGTTGCTGAGCAGTGCTACACAGAGCAGTGCAACAGTTCAGTTACTCAGATTCTTCTATTACCTTGTCAGCAAAGGAGCCTAGGGGCACAAGGAGATGGGAGGGGACAGAACCTCAACAGGACCAGTGATATAAGCTGGACAAAGGAATATTCCCTACCATATGACATCATGTGGAAGGAAAGTTTGAGAAGAGAGGAGTTCATTGGGCATCCTGCCACTGCTAGATGGCATACGTAATAAAATGGTAAAATGGTTTGGGTTGAAAGGGACATCAAGGATCATCGAGTTTCAACCCCACTGTCAGAAGCATGGTTGCCAACCGCTAGATCAAGCACTAGGTCAGATTGCCCGGGGCCCCTTCCAACCCAACCTTGAACTCCTCCAGTGATGAGGCATCCACAGCTTCTCTGGCAGCCTATTCCAACACCTCACCACTCTGAGTAAAAAACTGACATCTAATCAAAATCTTAGTTTAAAATCATTCCTGTTTTTTTTTATCACATCTACTCTTGTAAACAGTTGATTTCCCTCATACTTACAAACTCTCTTTAAATACTGGAAGGCCACAATGAGGTCTCCCTGCAGCCAAGCCATACCAGTTTCCTGCCTCCCCTTCCAGCTTTCTTATTTTGAGGGCTGGAGAGCACTTATACATTCAGAAAAGCAACTTAAAGAATAGCCAGCTTTGTTCTACTCCTTTGTCTCTCAGAAATTCTTCCTAGGAGATCTTGTCCAACAACTTCTTAAGCTACCTGAAGTTCACTCTCCTGAAGTTCAGGGTCCTGACTCTACTCTGCCAGGCCCATGTACGTTGAGTTCACGAACTCAATTGCTGCAACCCAGGCTGCCTTCAATCTTAATATCTTTAATGATGTCCTCTACACTGGTGAGCATCAGGTACAGCAATGCTTCTCCTCTGGTTGACCTGTCCAGTATTTGAACCAGACAGTTATAGTCAGTGGGCTCCAGCAGTCTCCTGGATCGCTTCCATCTTGCCATGTTGTCCTGTCAGCAGACATCTGAGTGGTTGAAAGTCTCCATCAGAATCAGAGCCTGTGAGAGTAAAACTTCTTATAGCTCACACAGAAAGGCACTATCATCAGGCTCCTCTTGATCAGGTGGCCTGTAGTAGGTTGATGGGTAGTGACCAATTGCTTGTGTATCACTTGTTTTATATATATGTACATATTATATATATAATATACACATATATTTAAATATAAATGTGTATTCTGTCAATTTTGACAATTTTGATGTTATGATTAATATGTGTATTTTATATAGTATATTAAGTTATATATTAAATATATATATTGTATTTTTTTCCTCTTTCTTTTTTCTATCTTAGTAAATTGTTTTTATTTCAACCCATGAGTTCCACATTTTTTGTCCATTTGACTCTCTCTTCCATTCCACCTGGAAGGGAAGAGACTGAGCATGTGACTATGTGGTTCTCAGGCACCTTTCAGGTTAAAACCTCAGCACTGAGGTTTTTTCTGAGTCTTAGGTCAGCTCTGAGATTCATTCATTCATTCATTCATTCACTCATTTATTTTAGTAAAAACAAGTATTTAACAAACAAAGAGATGTTGGCTGGCTTATCAAGGCTGTAATGAAAGCTCTGATTTTGCAGAGCTGCTCGTGTTGTTCATATTGGAACAAGCTCACTTAGCTCTGAGCTTACACCTATATTCAGTGGTTTGCAAGACTACTTGAACAACTTCTTCAGATTCCTCATCAAGATTTGTTTGGCAGTTCTTTACATCCTAGGAAGTACTAACAGAGAAATAGTCTGCACTTGCAAACATGATTTTTATGATCATTTCCAAGGTCAGCTTCTAGCTCTCCATCTTCACAGGAATATTGGCAAATACAAACTATGGCAAATACAAAGCAGAGGAA
Source organism: Tympanuchus pallidicinctus (assembly GCF_026119805.1). NCBI lineage: Eukaryota > Metazoa > Chordata > Aves > Galliformes > Phasianidae > Tympanuchus > Tympanuchus pallidicinctus. The sequence continues at coordinate 30,633,044 of NW_026294758.1, forward strand.
GTCATGACATCTTGAAATACCTTGTTTCCTGTGCTCACCATGGTTTCTTTTGTGACAAAACTTTTAAGAATGCTTGGGAGTTATAAAAGGATTGTTTGTCCTATTTGTTATGTATCATGTTTTGCTACTCCATCTTCAGATTTTATTACAGGATAATCCAACACCTACACACAGGTGGGAAGGGAAAATGATTGCAAGGGTATGGTGAGTGTACTAATGGAGGAACTTCAACAAGAATGAAAAAGGAAAAAGGAGAATTGTATGGATCACAATGCGACATTCCATACCATTCACCAGTCACATGAAGTCACAAGGGCAAGAAAGAGAAACTAAGAAGAGATATCATGGCCTGGAACAAAGTGAAGACATAGATCTATGTGATTCCTACCACTCCTGCTCCTGCAGGAGGGATACAAAACTGTCAGGGCAGGACAAGGCAGGGCAGGGCAGGGCGGGGAAGGGAAGGGAAGGGCAGGGCAGGGAAGGGAAACTCAGTATGCTTTAGTGGGTAACTCCCTGTCTCTAGAGGTTTACTGCCTTGTGGGAGCAAAGGTCCAGGACATTGTCAAGAGTACTGCAGCTTGTATACAGCATGAACTATTGCCCACTATTATTCTTTCACTGGAGCATGAATGACAGAAGAAGCCAGGACATGGGCAAAAATCAAAAAAGACTATAAAGCCCCAAGAGAACAATTAAAAACAATTGGTGCCCAAATTATCTTCTCAATTTTGCTAGTTGAATGGAAGAGAGAGCCAGAAATAGACATATAATTGCATATGAATTCCTGTCTACATGAACTGGTGCTGATGTGAGGGTTTTGATTTTTATGACAGTGGGACTTTCTATGAAGATTATAACCTGTTACAAAGGGATAGGGTCTATCTGTCTAAAACAGGCAGGGCAATCTTTGGCAGCAGGCAGGCAAACTTAGTGAAGAGGGCACTCAGCTGGAGGACTTGGGGGTTGAGGTAAAAAATTGTAATGCTCATGCCATTGCAAATGACTGGGGAATGGCCCAAGCCAACCAGAGCAGGGAGGAATGTTTCTTAGCTGTGTTCCGTGACAGGAGCCAGAAAGCCAGCTGCCTCAACATTGTGTATAGTTACAGGGTTACTATATATATATATATAGTTACTCTTGTTTCCCTCTAGGGATACTTGCACTCTCTGCTCTTTTCTTCTCTAAAGTGTCTGTATATCAGTGCAGCATGGGGAATAAACAGGAGGAGATTGAGATCTGTGTTCAGTCACAGCGCCATAATTTCATTGCTATCATGGGTACACGACTAATACAAGTGACGCCATTGTGGATGTTAACTACAAACTCCCTGGTCAGGAGGAGGTAGTTGATGAGGCCTTCTGTAGACAGCTGAAAGTAGCCTCACAGTCACAGACACTGGTTCTAATAGCAGTCTTCAAGCACCCTGACATTTGCTGGAAAAGCAATACTGCCAGGTACATGCAGTCCAGGAATTTCCTGCAGTGAGTGGAAAATAACTCTGATGCAGGTCATGGAAGATCCAGTGAGGATAGGTGTGCTGCTGGATCTTGTTCTTATGAACAAGGAAGGGCTGATTGGTTATATGAAGGTTGGGAGCAGCCTGAGTGCAGTGATCATGAGATAGTGAAGTTCAGGATCTTACATGCAGAAAAGGAAAGCCAGCTTTGACCATTTCAAGGACTTACTTGGAGATATCCCATTGATTAGAGCATTGGAAAGTGAGGGGGCCCAAGGGAGTTGGTTAATATTTAAGCGCCACTTCTTTGAAGCTCATGATTGTTGCATCATTGAGAGTAAGAAATCCTGCAAAGGTGGCAGGAAGCCTGCAAGAATGAGCAAGGATCTTATGGAAAAACACAAATGGAAGAAGAAAGTCTATACAATGTGAACAGATGTCTGACCACTGGATTTCCTCCAGTGTCACTCCAGTCTTCAAAAGAGGAAGGAGCCAGGAAAATCCAGGCCAGTCAACTTCACTTTCACCCCTGGAAAGGTGATGGAGCAGTTTATTCTAGATGTCATCTCCAAGCAAGTGGAACAAAAGGATATTAACAGGAGTAGTAAACATGGATTCACCAAGGGGAAATTATACTTGACCAATGTGGTAGTCTCTTAGGAAGTCATGACCTTCTGAATAGATGAAGGGAAAGTACTGGATGTTGACTTCAGCAAGGCTTTTCACACTGTCTTGCATAACATCCTAGTAGGTACACTTAGGAAATGTGAGATAAATGGGTGGACAGTGAGGTGGATTGAGAACTGGTTGAGTAGCAGAGCTCAGAGGACTGTGATCAGTGGCATACATTTTAGTTGTAGGTCTGTAGCTGGGGACCTCTGCTTCTGAGGGGTCAATACTGGATCTGGTCTTGTTTGACATCTTCATCAGTGACCTGGATGAAGGGATGTTGTGCACTCTCAGCAAGTTTGCTGATGATACAAAACTGGAAGGCATGTCTGATACACCAGATGTGCTGCCATCCAGCAGCTGGACAGGCTGGAGATTGGGCAGATAGGAACCTTCTGAGGTTCAGCAGGGGTAAACACAGAGTCTTACTCCTGGGGATGAATGACCACATGTGTCAGTACAGGTTGGAAACTGACCTGCTGGAAAGAAGCTCTGCAGAGAAGGACTTTGTGGTTGTGGTCATGGACAACAGTCTGGCCATGAGACAGACATAGACAAGATTGCCCAGTGCCCCATCCAACCTCTCTGGGCAGTCTGTTCCATCACCTCACCACTCTCACAGTAAAGAACTTCCCCCTGATATCCAATCTAAATCTTAAAACCATTTCCTCTTGTCCTGCCATTATCTGCCTTGTAAAGAGTTGACTCCCCTCCTGTTTGTAGGCTCCCTGTAGGTACTGAAAGGCTACTAAGAGGTCACCCCACAGCCTTCTCTTCTCCAGGCTGAACAAGTCTAGCTCCCTCAGCCTGTCTTCATAGGAGAAGTGCTCTAGCCCTCTGATAATCTTTGTGGCCTCCTGTGGACTGGCTGTGGTGCCCCATCCCTGGAGGCACTCAAGGCTAGGTTGGATGGGGCCCTCAGCAGCCTCAACTGGTGGGGGCAGCCATGCTAAAGGACAGGGGGTTAGGACTGGAAGACCTTTAATGTCTCTTTCCATCCAAGCAATTCTATGGGTCTATGATTTTGACTGTCTGAATCACAGAATCACAGAATGGCCCGGGTTAGAAGGGATCTCAACCATCATCAGTCTCCAACCCCCTGTCACAAGCAGGGCCACCAACCTCCCCATTTAATACTAGACCAGATTGCCCAGGGTCCCATCGAACCTGGCCTTGAACACCTCCAGGGATGTGGCATCCACAACCTCTCTGGGCAGAATCAAGATAGAATATTTGCGTGTTGCTTGCAGCCTCCTGAATGGAAGAAAACCTCGTTAGTACAGAAAAGCTCACATTACTAAAGCTGAAAAATAAAGAAAAAGTCAGTTGAAATTTTTGAAAAGCATTCATTAATGTTGAATTTCTCACAGAACTGGAAGACCTTGTAAATGGTTACTTGACATAGCTGTAAACCAATGATGAGAACAAAAGTGCAAAGATACCCCCTATCAGAGCTGGCTGACAAGCTAAATGCAAACTGCCAGGTGTTCTTTCCTACTAAATACATTGAAAATTTTTTTTTAGGATTTGAAAGTCAAAATCTGACATGTCTTTGACCAAAATCAAAGAAGGAAACATCACTTTGCCTTTATGAAATCTGTGAAAAAAGAGATGTCACTAAAATCAATTTCTTCTGCCAAGTGCTTTTTTTATCTGAAAAAAGCTCTTGTTTCTTTATCATCTCTGTATTGAAGAGTTTTCTTAAGAAATGACTTTGGGATTCTTCATTCTATTTCTTTAACTGTAAGGTCAGTCTCTGGTACACTGAGCACTTACTGTACCACAGGGAGTTGGAGCTTGTTTCAGAAATTCAACAGAAATTCAACACACTTTCTATGACCAGCTTTTTCTGATTGTTTGAGCCTGCTACAATTTTGCCACTAATGGCTTGGAACTGGGATGTTCTATTTATGGTGGGTGTTATTGCTATACAAAACCTCAGACTCACATCAGGACAAACCTTTAATATTTTCTAGCTTAGTATGCTGATGCTTCTTTTATTATTGGGGATTGGAGGGGAGAAGTTTGGGGGAGTGTTTACAGTCTAGGAGAATTGTGAGTATCACAGAAATGATTTCAGTTCCCTTCTGTTTTAAGGTATCAATCCATGTTTCCATCAGGATAAAACTAATTTTCTGAAGCGTCTGCTGAACTACATCCAACCACCATTTGGGAGAGTTGTTTTAATTCTCTAAGGATGATGTGATACTATTTCTCTTTGAGTCTGCTGTGAGAAAACCCTACACACCTAGAGCCCAAGAGAATTGCAAGGGAAAGCTCAGTGCATTTCTTTCACATGGAGAGACCTTGTAAATACCAGCAGTATCATACTCATAAGGTGAAAACTTCAGCTAAAACAGGAATCTTCCTACCCCAAATATGATTAAAAAAAACCAAAAAACCAAACAACAACAACAAAAAAACCCTAACATTTCTAGCAGTCATAATAAAAAGCACACCAGGAAAACAGAACCTTCACGGAGGTTCAGATTTTCAGGTGATGTCTGTGACAAAGGGGCAGAAATCTGTATGTGTTGCCACTGGGTAACTTGTATCTATCTTTGTATCTATCTGTCTGTTTGTCTATCTACCTGTCAACTATCTTCTTTTTCATCACTACTGTCATCTAAGCCTGTCTGCACTTTGGAACCCTTAACTATGCAAGTGTGTGTATTCATACATATGCATGTTCACTGTGCCATTGAGCAGAAACCAAACAGACTTGACCCGGGACACCAATTTCTATTGCCAGCATACTCTCTGACTTCCTGTCTCCTCAGATGCTGCCTGTATGTTTTCTTGGTCTGAAGATTTCTACACCATTAAGTACAGACACTGGATTTCACTTGATTTGGGAAACAGTTGTAACTTAAATTTTAGGGAGCCTGGACTACAAACTGACCATGTAGCAACATGCCCATGGATTATTCTGCTATCTGACATTTGCATTTGAGTGCCTGCATTTGAGTCTGTCCTTGTGTGCAGAACAATTTTTTATGCATGCTGGCATCACCCAAGATGGTGATGAAGTGTGAGCTGAAAGTTGCACACTGTCTGTTCAGTGGGAGAAGAGGGCTTGATGGTGCATGGCTGACTAGGCACGAGCATTAGCATCATCTACACATAGGGTGGGCAAGAATAACACATTCTGACTTCTCTACAGCTTATATCTTTTTTTCTTTTGGAGCATTTTGAGGTTGAGGAGAAACAATTGCATTGAAGAAAGTTTTCTTCCCCTCAGGAGGCTGACTATTATCTCCCAGAATCTTCTGAAAGAAGGTGTGAAACAGGGCTAAAGAGCTTAGTGAACTTCAGTGTGCTTTGAGCGCTACTACTGAAGCTGAAAGCCTTGTGGCACTGTAGCACATCCTGCTTTGGACGGGCTGCTACAGACAATCCTGAAAATAAACAAACCTAGGAAAACCTTGCATAGCTGGGTAACAGTTCCGTTCTTGTCTGTGGAGTAACATGATTCATACCAAGGACCGATGTTTCCACAGTTCATGTGGCAATGTTTTTGCAGAGGGAGTTGAGGTGGGTTGGAGGGCAGCCTCTGTGAGCATGGCTGCTCCAGAAGGGCCCTGCCGCTGCCAGAAGGTGGGCCCCGCGCTGCCGAGCCGTGTCGGAGAGCTGCCGGCACCGCTTCAGGAAGGACCGCAGCCGTGGGAGGGACCGGCGTGGGGCAGCAGCACTGAGGGACCGGTGGCGAGCGGCGGAGACGGAACGCTATGGATTGAACGCAGCGCCCGTTGCACGTTCCTATGTGCTGCTTGGAAGGGGGAGGTACAAAAGGGTGGGAAGGGGAACGGTGGATTTAGTTTGCTTTTAGTGCTCTCTGTGCTGGTCTGTTAGTAACGAGCAATAAATTACATTGATTTCCTCGTGCTGAGTCTATTTTGCTTCTGATTGTAACTGGTGAGTAGCCTCCCTGTCCTTTATTCAACCCACAGGCTTTCTTTTTTTTTTTTTTTTTCTTTGCGTTTTCTTCTCCTGTGATTCTGAGAAGGGTGACTGTGAGAGCGGTATGGTGGTGCACCTGTGTGGAGCTTGCTTCTCTCTGAATTGCTGAAAGGAACCAGGATATAGAGGAGTTCTGTATCTGAAGGTGCCTTTTTCACGAAATACATAGTCATGTTAACAAGTCTGGAAGTGTAGATATTTAGAAAAAGAAGTATTTCTATTTTTGGCCTTCTCTGCCAAGAAATCCTATGGCTGTTCGGGTGCTCTCTTCTCTCCTGCTTGACTAGCTAATGGTTCTTACAAGGTCATTTGGAAACTGAAAGCAGCTGTGCTTTCAGCTTAACACTGAGAGATCCTAAAAGAGACATGCAGCTGGTGTAGAAGAGACTCCATTGGAAAATGACCACAGGAGAACATATAAGCCAATATTTATATTTTATTTTTTATTTTTAAGCAACTCAGCAGGTTCTGATAGTTCCAACGCTTGCTATGAAGGAATTGTCATCATGATGAGAACTACAACTCATAGAATAAAGCTGCCAGAAGTATGGTCTATTGCTGTATGGTCACTGTTGGGTATCTTATCTATGTGCAAATGGAAAGTAACCTCCATGTGTGCAGAGAAAGACAGGTACTGCTGCCTGCCTGAAGATGCCTTTGCTGTGTTCTTTAGGTATTGATTTTTGGCCTTAGTTGTGCAATTTTTCTTAGAAACTTAAGGGAAGATACTGAATAATAATTGAGAAAACATGCTCATTGAAAGGAAAATTGATTTCTTAGTAACCTTTGGAGGTATCTATGATTATTACATTTGCACTAGCCATTTAGTTCTGCTGTGTGTTTTCAGGGACAAAACCTGATTTTTGAAAGGCTTGCTTCCTCTTGTGAAGAATCTGGCAGTATTAGTGTGGAAAGGCAACCTCAGCCTGACAGGTGTGTAGTTTGATATGGCAAGAATTTCTTTTTTTTTTTCTTAATTCATAAAAATTATTTCAGTGACTGCTTCACCATGAGTAGAGGAAACCAGCTGAAGTTGGGAGAAAGAGCAGGATTTTTTTTTTTCTTCCCTGTGATTACACATTAGGAGACTTGAGTTTGAGATCATGAAAGTGTGGTGATTGTAACTGGGCAATTAAATCCATTTTTTTAATTGGTTGTGGATTTTTTTTTTTTTGTTAAAAAAATGTTTTCAGAATGCAAAACATGTTTTGATTAACATTTTTTTCTTTGTACATTCAGCAGATGTAAGGCAGATAATATAAATAAAAGCAGTTTTTAAAGGCTGTTCTGCATACCTAATTAATTTCAATTTCTGTTCAAACACAACTTGACATAATGTTATAGCTAGAAAACTGATTCATGCTAGGAAAATGATTTTGATGCATTTGTACTAAGTAAAATTAAGACTCCAAATATATATGCAATATAACTGCCATAGTTTTTTGATTACCAACAATTATTAAATTAAAATTGCTAGGGGAGAAAAAGAGGCAAATGTTTTGGAAGCTAACAACCATTATAAATGTAAAATAGGGCTGATGCTTATTTACATCATCATGTCCTGCTTCCTGATTCAAATTCTTCTACTCCACTATGTATGACCCAGTTCAAATGGAATAACTGAATGGTCTTAGAGCCTAAGTCTTCCTTTGATACCTGGATTAACAAAGAGAGTTTGTTCACAACAGGTAAGAATTCAGTATGTTCAAATTTATGAAGAATGTCTTCAGATTAAAAAAGAAAAGCCTGGACATGGGAACAGCATTCTGCACCAAGGATTGTGCTTTGCTGGCTCAGTTGGATGGGTCAGTGGGCAGCCTGATCTAGTGGTAGCAGCCCTGTGCATGGCACGAGGTTGCAGCTGAATGGACTTTGAGGTCCCTTCCAACCCAAACCATTCTGTGATACTAGAATACTGCAGTGGAGCAGTGAAAGGATGATGAAAGTCTTGTTGAAGAGCACACTACGTATCTTACAGAGAAAAAGCATGGTTAAAGCCAAACCTGTCATGATTCAAGAGCAGGAGACATCCAGTCACAGTGCCCCCGTCTCAAATTTTTCTGTAGCACAATCATTTGTGAATGTGAATCTTAATATTTCTTGAGAGCAGAACTTTGATTCCATGTTCATTCTTAAGTGGATTTCAGTTTGAAGCAACTGGAACAGCTATGTTCCGTGTGTGTCCCCTGAACACCCTAATGCCAACCATATCTACCAGTTCTCTTTTTCTTGAAGGGACATCACTCTTTGTCTACAGGACAATGGATTTGGAGGAAGCACATAAAGGTGAGTTGTTTCATGTGGGAATGGAGGAAGGATACAGGACAGAAGGGAGATGATCCATCTTATGAATAGTTGGTGGCTCGTGATTGTGGTAACTCAATTCAGAGCAGCAGGACATCTGGATGCAGACACTTCTGTTGAGTCAGCAATTCCTCCTGTACGTTTGGATGCCTTCCAGACTGTCAGGATAGACTACTGCTCTCTAGAAAGGCGAGTGTCCTCCTGTGTTCTTTTTGAAGGGAGAGGACTCAACTCTCTTGTTCTAGAATGGAGGCACAAACCTCTTTTCTCACTGAATGGGTGTGACTTAGTATTTCTTTATACAGTGGGAAGGTAGGACAAATGAAGTTGTTCTTTTTGGAATCAGTTAAGCTGAGCAGGCAGTGACAAGCATGAGGAAACATTTAAGTTTCTGCGCACTGCTGTAGTGAAGTTGTGGACAGCTTAAGAGATAATTAAAAATGAAAGTAAATCAGGAGTTGAGAATGCCACAATTTTTGAGAAATTAAGCAAGTCTCCTGAAGTTGTGAACAACAAAAAAATGGGAGTGCTAAGTAATTATAAAAAGAAGAAAGTGTAGTACTCATGGAATTTTATTTATTTTTGTTTGACTGCATGACAGCAATTTCTCAGAGCTTTTCTAAATGGATATTTATTGAGAGCAGTATTCATAATCCTTATGTGATGACTGCACTGAAAATCAGCCAAGGAACACAAACTACTTGGATGGGGACAATAAGAAACTGAGATAATTAAATATTTTGAGAGTCAATTTGATTTAATGTAGCAGTGATTCCTGCCACAACATGAGTTATAATTCTTTCAGCATTACCACTGCAAAGGCTTGTTTTCAAGATTTCGACTCAGCCATACATATTTTTACCCCACAATTGCTTGGCAGAAGGAATCTTGAAGATGAGCAACAGTAATGAAAATAATGTTACTCTTATGTAGATCTATTGATGAGTTACTGCCCCTGTCTAAATGATTAGTAGGTTCTTGCTTCTATCACACTGTATGAACTCATGTAAACATTCTGTAGCATAATAGACTGTACAGCAGACTGTAGGAAAGTGGAAGTAACTGTTCTGATCTGATTAGAAAAAAAAATTATATCATATTATTTATATTTATATTTATATATATATTTTTTTTTTCCCCTAGGAATAACTAGAGCTGGTGTACTGGCATTCTGGTGACCAGAATCACAGCTCAAGTTAAGGCTTATCAGTCAGATCAAACAGCAGAGCATAGGGCCTGGAATCTAGCAATTACGTCAGTAATAGTACAGAAAATCTAGTTTGGATCATACTGAATGGGGACCTGCACCACTGTAACTAACAAACCCTGTCCCTACCCAACATGTGTGTCAGACAGTGCTATCTGTAGTCTTCCACTATATGTCTGATGCACAGAGGCCAGCACTGATCACTAACAAACAAGTGAATGATTTTTGCTGCGTCCTTTTCAATAGACATTACTTGCCATTTTCTTGCATCGGTGTTGAAAATAGATTCACCTTCATTCTCAGTCTATTACTACTTGAGATCATTTAATTAGGTCAAAAGACAACAGTAAGTGGAATATTATTAGTATCATTAAGGAAGCTAGCTTAAGTACTAAAACTGACTCAGATGTATGTCTCCAGAGATAATCAAAACATGACATGCTGAAGACCTGTGGTCTGTCCAGCTCCAGATCTATTGGCAGTATGTTGCTCCTTCCAAGAGTCCAAATAGTATCTGTACACTACATCAACAGACATGCCAACTTAGTTCAAAACATATTGCTTTCTATTGCATGGAGGTGGCATACTGTAACTAACCATCTCTAAGGGCACAAGAGACAGCAAGAACCTGTGCTGATATATATAATTTTATATAATTGTTGGACACCTTTTATCAGTCTCTTGCTGGCATCACAAATCAAGTAGGCAGGTGCTATCAAATGTCTGTGTGGATTTAACAATGTGATTGTGGCTGTGGTCAGTCATCTGAACTTCCAGATGCATTCAGAATAAATTCAAGTAGTGGATTGTAGGAATAAGCTGTCTCTCCAAGCCATCTGAATGAGCTGAGCAACTAATGCAATCCATCTTTACATGTCTGACAGTCTGTCATGCTTCTGAGTTTCCTTGATGTCCACCTTTTTCCTTAGGATGTTCACAAGTGGTTCTCTTTAAAAGAGCAAGATAGAAACCAAAGCTGTCTCAAGGGCAGAACTCAGTACATCTTTTTTTCTTTTTTCTTTTTTTTTCTTTTCTCTCCTTCCTTCCTTCCTTCCTTCCTTCCTTCCTTCCTTCCTTCCTTCCTTCCTTCCTTCCTTCCTCCCTCCCTCCCTCCCTCCCTCCCTCCCTCCCTCCCTCCCTCCCTCCCTCCCTCCCTCCCTCCCTCCCTCCCTCCCTCCCTCCCTCCCTCCCTCCCTCCCTCCCTCCCAGTATTTAGAAGGCACTACTTGAGGTTATGGGAATTTACTCTGTCTCTAATGGGTTCATATAATGACAGGCAATGTATTTTCATTTCATTTCTAGGTGCCCTTTCATTGCTAGGCAGATACCAGGTACTTGCTTTGACTTCTTTTAATAATTGTGATGAAGAAACTAGGTCAGCATGACCTCAGAGGTCAGACATGAAGTACAAAAAAATGTCTACAGACATGGCTGTTCTGCTTAATAAAGTTGCGGCAGGTGTATTAGTGTAGATCCTGAGACTTCTTAAAATACAGTGGCACAAGAAGCAGTGTTTCAACTGCTCAAAATTAATATTGACCTTTTTCTGTCAGGACAAAGGGAATTTAGAGATTAGCAAATTGTGATCTTCTCTTGGAAAAAATAAAACTTCATCCTTTTTGCAGGCTGTAAAAATCTAGTGTCTCTAGTCTAATCGATCACAACAGTGATGACTCAGAAGAACTTTGCTTCTGAACCAAGATGTCTGTATTTTGGAAATGTGTGTTTTTCTTTGTGTTGTTCCTATAAGGGATTATTATGCTATAAAAACCATGTTCCATTTTCTTACTGTACGTTAAAGCAAGTTCTTTAATTCCAACTCAATGCCATTAACCTTGTGTGAATAGGTTCCTACTAGTGGGACAGTCAAATGATCTCAATGTGGCATTCCCACTGACTTTAGCAGCTCTTGCATTGAGCCTTTATATTTCGTACCTAGATTTCACAGATACTCCTTTTTCAGCTTTTTAGTTCTGTCACTGAAGACTATTTCCTTTCATCTTTTTTCTCTCAAGAGTAATCTTTTAACACTCCAAAAACATTTCTATCAAGAGGAAGTTTGAATGTGAAGGGAACAGAGCAAAAATAGCATCAAAAATGTTTTAAATCTTTAAAATCATCACCCTTAGTTTAGGTTTTTGTGAAGCCCATCAACTCTTAGCAACAGCCTCTTGGCAAGCAAGAGGAACCCTGCCCTGAGACTGCCATTACAAGTGACAGCCATTGATGTCTCTGGTATCTGAATTTTATTGACTACCTAAACCCAGCTAGAAATCTGGGAGGCATGAGAAGAATTTGCATTTGCATATTTTCAAACAGAATGAATCTTGGGATGGTGGTAAATTTGTGGAAAAGCTCACACTTTTCTAATGGGAAGTGAATTTTTTGTAGAATCTTTATTTTTTTGTGAAATTAATTTAATTGTGCAACCTCTTCTATGTTTATACAGCTTTTAGGATAGCAAGAAAGCTTGCTATTGTCACCATACTAGATCAGAGTTGTTAGACTATATTTCTTTCCTTATTCACTTTCTCTGACACAGTATTAGTGTTAGATGCGGTATTTCTGAACATAAATATGAGCTTATGATACCTTAGATCATATTTTTGTGTATTATTCCAGTTTTCTACAATGCATGCTAGGCCTTTCACATCTTGGAAATTAGGAACATTGGTTCTGACTAGCCATATACTAAAGGAAGACTTTAATGAGGTAAAATGCTAAATACCAACTTTTTCTTGCATCCTTATCTCCCAGTGAATTGTGAAAAATGATTTTTTTTCTCATCTGAGGGATGTCTTCATTAGAATGATTACCCTTTCTTTTAGCTTTTTTTGAAAATCAAGGGGGAAAAAAAACAACAAACACATTCACAATAATATAGATTATTATAATAATATTATAATATAGATTTATTATCTCACATTAGTCTTCTGGTCCTAAATAGAATTTTCCCTGAGAGAACAGATTACTGTGAATCCCCAGAGATTTAGATGTAGTAAGTCTAAATTCTTGATGTCTAAACCTTCTGTAAATTACATGAGACAAGAGAAAATAACTTTACAGCTAGAAGTGAAGTCTTTGAATGTTGAGTGACCTAACACACTTGTTATCAATACTCAGCAATCAGACTTCATAGAACACAGTTACTTTTTCATTTACTACCTTTGATTAATGACTTTGCACATTTTCAGCTTTCTGGCTACCAGCTGCAAGTTCGTATGTGGAAAAGACTGAATGTAAGAAAGCGCTACCTTTTGGTGGGTCTGCTAGGCCCAGAGAAGAAAGGCAGATAGAACTTTGTTCCAGGTCTTAACTGCCAAATCTTATCTTCTTGCTCCAGAAAATTTTATAATGTAAGTCTGATCTCAGGATCTCAGATGAATGTCTGATATAGCCCCAAGCCCCAAATTTGCAGTTTTCATAACACATCATGTTTCCATGAGGTCTGCCTTAGTTCAGTATCTGCGTAAGGACAGCAACTTCACAGCACACGTACCATTCAACTCACACTTCCTAAAATCATGCAAGCTAGTAGCTATGGGAAACACAAACACTTGATGGAGAATCATGGCACTAATTTGTGCAAAAACATGTGGAAGTCCTGCTTGGACTTCAAAAGGCGGTTACTCATTAGTAGAAAGAGGTATATAGAAATAGCACACTGTGGGTAGGTGCTGCCTGTTTCTGAGGTGATTTGCCAGGCTTGCTTAGAGTGACTTAAAACTGAATAAAAACTCTGTTCTCAGGGTGTTTGTAGCATCCTGGTTTTGTGGAATTTTCAGAGTCCTATTTTTTTTCGTTGTTGTATGGCTTCAGAGTAAAGTTATCTTCAAGAAATGTAGCAAAGGTGTTTAAAATAAGATGCCATTAATCTAAGAAGTGTTGCTGGATGTACATATTTACTAACTGCAGTTATCTCTTTCTGGAATTTCATGCCTTGATCCTGGCTATAGTCCACAATTCCTGAAAGAATAAATCTTTATAGAAACAGAAGTTTTTGCAAGTTGCATCAGATATTGGTCTTTCTATGATTCTAGCTCAGGATCTCAACACAGCCCTCTATGTCCTTGCTATGGACTAAAGCTAAGACAGAAGAAAGTCAAAGGACAGTTCTTATGGAAAAGTTTGTTAAGTGGAGAGAGTTTCAACCAAAGCAGAAAAGGCATAAAAAGTCTGAACTTTGTGGAGCATGCAGACATCTGTCACCTGATAATTTCAGAATTTTTGATTGTAGGCTTGCATTCTGAGGTTTTTTAATTTATTTTTTTATATACAGTTGGTTTTTTTTTATTATTTTTGAGATGAATTTCAGGGTCAGAGACACTTGCAAAAAAAAAAAAAAAAAAAAAAAAAAAAAAAAAAAAAAAAAAAGGAAAAAATCTGCCTCCCACTGAGGAGACCAGGTGGTGGTACTGGTTCCAGCCCTACTGATTCTGCTTTAGACCAGAGGAAGAGTATGTATATCTGAAATCTTGTCTTGGGGGAAGATTTCTGTTCTTTCCACAAAGCATATAACATCACCTGAAGACAGTTCTCTTCTTCCTTTTACACTTATGGCCATTATACTGAGAATGGTCTAGGGCTTGTGGGAGTCTCCCACCATCAGAGAAGAAGGAATCTCTTTTTATGATGGCTCAGGTGGAAATTGTCACCTTGATGACTGTACTGGTAATAGCCAAATTCCTTTTCATAAGCAGATATGTAAGTTTTCTGTGTGACCTCTAATGCACCATTTATTTTACCTTATTGAGGTGCTAATGATAAAATCAGTGTTTTATTGTTGCATAAATCGATTTTTGCCTGTGTCTTATTCCACATGCTTCTTCTGCTGAACTCTGCAAAAATACTAATAAATAACACTAACATCAAAAGATCTTCTTGTAGAGAGATGACTGTATCACAGAAGAGGTGCAAGAAGCAGACAAAAACATTCCCATCTTCCAGAGGTTATGACCATCTCTCAGTAATAACACATGCCCTAGGGCTGTTTAATTGATATTACTGAAACCACAGCTTGCAGGACAAATTGTATTTCAGATCACACACAATTCACTCTCACCCTGACTTCAGAATATTCACTAACTAATCATCATATTCCCCTTCTTTCATCTAGTCAGTTTGATAAGGTCAATGAATGCACATGAAAAGTCTTCGCATTTAGTATTCAAAGAAATGCATAGTCTTTATAAGATAGCAGCTGCCACGTGGAGTTTTCTTTTCCTTTTTCCTCCCTTGAAAATGAGCTTTCATTGTTATTTGTTCTTTTCTTGGCCAAAATGAATAAAGAGAGTAATGTTGTTAAACAAAATGTGTACTCATCCTTTCATGATTAATGTTTTTTGCATTTTTTTGTGAGACTGCTGCCTGAATACTGGGGGGTCAAAGTTGCTGTGCATACTTCATGTGTTTCACTATAGGAAGGGTTTTAACTGATCTATTCTGGCACACTTTCTTCCTGAGTCAAACGAATTTATTCTTCAGCAAAAAATCGAGTGGGTGAGAACTGAAGTTCAGAAATGAGGACGTCAAGTTGCAAGGCATTTGGAAGGAAGGAATCCAAATAATCAGATCTTGACATTCAGAATTACTTGAAAGTTGCTTGAAAGGGTGGCAGATATGTTGTTTATTTCAAAGACTGGAAAGATCGTGGAACCAATCCTTGTAGAAGACATGTTAATGCACATGAGGGATGAGCAGGTGATCCAAGACAACCATCATTACTTTACCAAGGGAAGGTCATGCTTGACCAATCTGGTAGCCTTCTATGTCCATTGGTGGACAAAGGGAAGGCACTGGTATCATCTGCCTTGACTTGTTCAAGGGCTTTGACGTGGTTCCCCGCCATATCCTTATCTCTAAATTGGAGAGATATGGATTTGAGGAGTAGACTATTTGGTGGATAAGGAATTGGTTGGAAGGCTGTAGACAGAGGGTTGTGTAGAATGATACTGTGTCCAGGTGGAGTCTGGGAATGAGTGGTGTACCCCAGGGATCTGTCTTGGGACTGGTGCTCTTCAACATAATCAAGGACATTGATGATGGGCTTGAGAGCACAGTCAGCAAGTTTGCTGATGACACCAAGTGAATGGTATGATTGACACATTAGAAGGGTTGTCATACAGAGAGGCCTCAATAAATTCAAAAAGTGGGCCTGTGTGAACCTCATGAGGTCCAACAGGAAAATGCAAGATTTTGCACGTGGGTTATAGTAATCCCAGATACATACATAGACTGGGGGAAGAACTCTTTGAGAGAAGCTCTGTGGAGAAGGACCTAGGTGAATGAAAAACTGAACATGAGCAAGCAGTGTGTGCTTGCAGCTTAGCGGTACAGTGGTATCCTGGGGTCCATCAGAAGAGGAGTGGCCAGCAGGGACAGTGAAGTGGTTTTCCCTCTCTACTCTGCCCTTATGAGGCCCCATCTGGAGTACTGCATCCAGATCTGTAGCCCTCTAAACAGGAAAAATGTGAAGCTTTTGGAGAATTTTCTGAGGGGGCCATCAAGATGATTAAAGGGCTCAAGCAACTCTCCTATGAAGACAGACTGAAGAAAGTAGGCTTGTTCAGCCTGGAAAAGAGAAGGTTGTAGGGAGACCTCACTGCAGTCTTCCAGTGTTTAAAAAGTGTTGTGGTTGTATGATTTTTGTTATTGATATTCCACATCGTAACATCATGTCAAGCACTGGGAGTTGAAGAGTTAATGCCCCACTTCCATGGTCTGCCAATTTTCTGAATACTTGGCTTTCAGAAGAGAAGAACTATACATCCCAGAAGACTTTTCGTTCAGAGGAGAAGATAATACTCGCAAGTCATGGGACTCGCTCTCTCTCTCGTTGCCTGGCAGTGTGTGGGTGTGCTCCACAGCAATTTTGCCTTCAATTCAGTGTGAGGCCTTCGGTTTCAGATACTCTCTCTCATTTTATTTGATTTATTAGCCTCAATCCCAATTATATATTGTGTTATCTTCCATTCCAATATCATATTTAGTAAATTAATTCTCCTCCTCAGATCATTTCCGCTGTACTGTTTTTGGACCCAGCTCCCATCTCCCTACCCTTCCTCCTTTCCATTTTCCCCTGTGGGTTGGTGGGCCTGCTGTTCCCCTGTCGTGAAAACAGGTAGATCTAAATAACTCTGTGACAAAAGGGGATTGTAAACAGGAGGGGAATCAACTTTCTACTTAGGTAGATAATGATAGGACAAGCTTAAATGGTTTTAAGCTCAAGGAAGCAAGGTTTAGATTGGATGTTGGGGGAAGTTCTTCACAGAGCAAGTGGTGAGATGCTGGAACAGGCTGCCCAGAGAGGTTGCTGATGTTCTGTCCCTGGAGGTGTTAAAGGCCAGGTTGGATGGGGTCCTGGGAAACCTGGTCTAGTACCAGATTTGGAGGTTGGTGGCTCTACCTGTGGCAGGAGGGTTGAAACTTGATGATCCTTGGGGTCCCTTCTAACCTTAATCCAATTTGAATTCCTATATCCAATCATTCTATGATTCTATGGTTCTATGACACACACAACAGCCAGCCTCCTGAATTGGAAGATGTCCACATCAGCAAGCAATTACAAGGATGTGTATCTTGATATTGTATCTCCGTGGGAAACTTCGCTGATGATATTTTCTAGAAAACACAGTCTATTACCTTCTTTTGAAAGTATCTGTGATAAGACAGTGGAGCAAGGAATGGTTCACAAGTGGAAGGAAGTGAACCAACATTTTCTAGCTCTTTTGAGTAGGATGGATAACAAGTAGCTTTGGGACAACTGAAAATTGAATACACAAGCTATTGTGTAAATCAGGTAAAAAGAAACTGATTGAAGACTCACAGTGGCAATAAAAGTGTGTCTGTGGCTCTGGCGTTCCAGTTGTTAGTATTTATGTTCTCATAACCCATTTTCCAATGCTGGAGTGCTGAGTCAGCTTGGCGACTGGTGCACAAGCTGTTGAGTTCCACTCCCTGGCTTTTCCCAACAACTGGTTTCATCTCTCAAAAACAGAATATGTTTTGCCTTGTTGGAAAGCATTGTTAGAGAGATACTAGGTGGTTGCATTGAGGGGGAGATGAAACTGATTAAATCATTATTTATGAAAAGACTCAGAGTGTCTTGGGACACTGCAACCCTGCTAAGATTTGTCCTTGAACGGGCAGTGAAACTGAGAAAGAAGGCATCTTTTTCTTTTCTTCAGTCAACTTGCCATTTGTCATACATAATCGCACTTGGAGAGCTGATTGGTGAACAGTTCACTTGTGGCTGTGGATTTCTGTCTTCGCAACTACTCTTTTTACCTGATTTGTCTTGTGGGAAAGGATAATCCTGCTGTAACTCCTTTACACTACTAGATGTTTGGAAATTCTTCATAAGCAGGGATATGAGGAAGACTTCGTTTGCTGGCAGATGTGAACCAAAAAGTGTAATTTCTGAATGCAAAATCCATAGATATGCAAGCACTGACAATATTTAGCAAGGCACCTATCCTTCCTCTTCTTCCAAGCACCAATAATTATGTTTTGTTTGCTTTCTCCTGCTGGCTGCTTTTGGTAGTTCTAATCAATTCAGCAAAAACTTAGGGCTCTTCTCCACTGATTCAGATAGATATCACAAGTCACCGTCTTTCAAAAGAACAACTTAGCCATTAACTGTCTGCTGAGCTGATGCTGTTCTTTTACCTCAGACCTCCAACTGTATGATTCTGGTATATCTCAAACAGTAGCCTACGCTACGAATGTGAGAGAGAGTTAATTGCGAGTGTGCATTCCTTACGGTACGCTTATATTCCCAAGCAGTTTCTTTGCATCAGGTAGCAGAGATTTTACTCTCTTCAGGGACAGTAGCAGCTGGTTTTCTGTCAATTCCTCTGCTTGGTGCATATCACATGACTCATAAAAATCATGAAATTTAGAAATGCAGATGTCTCCCTGCTGAATGCCCATTAGCCAAGAGCAGCAAATCAGCATTAGGGAGAGTAGCTAATCCTTTGAATAAGACCTTATAAGATCTCATAAGCCTTACAGTAAAGTAGAAAAAGAGTCAGATCTGTGAACTATTGGAAATTAAAAGCTGTAAGCGGCAGATTCTGCGAGTGCCATTAAAGTCACATTTAATTTAGTAGTTTTTTTTTCCCTTTCCCTTTTCTCCCTCATAGTGTCACTATAAGGCAGAGTTAAGAGTCGTTGAGTGATTTAGCTGTGCACTTTTATATATTAAGATTTCACTTTCAGCACAACACTAACTTCTGTTCCTGATGCTTATTCCTGGGGAATTGCACCATCTGTGCAATTTAATTTACCAATATGTACTCTGCCCTTTAACTCCATCTTAATGGCACTCATGTGGGAATCCATAATGTACTTTAACACCACAAACCTCCCAATGGCGTAAAGTTTAGAGCTTTTTTTTTCCTTTTGCTTTATAAATGAGCAATTAAATTATTTAACAACTGTTCCTAGAGCTCATTTCTCTCAAAGATTGTTTGCAAGGGGAATTTATTTAGCATCATTTCTAGAATAGTTGTTTCCCATGAACTATTTTCTTTTAGAACTGTGCTAGCCATCAGACTGTTCTGAGCAGCTAGCCAGTGTTGTGAAGTACGTTTGAAATGCTTTTAAACTGTCCTGGTTTGCTGTGTGAAGTGTGGGCTGCTCTGGCCTTGGTAACATCTTTTTTCTCACGTATAGCCTAAATTCTCTGCATGGGCCTTCCTGAGGATAGAATTTGACCTGTGGTAGGGAAGAACAAGTGCTTCCTGCAAAGATTATCTTCTGACAAGAAAATGTCAAGGGTGAAAACACTTAATACTTCAGTGGTAGATGGAGACAGCATTGAGCAATGCGATCCTGTATGAATGCCTTCATGTTAGTGGACCTAAATTGTGTAGTATCTCTCTATGGGGCTGAGCTTTTGATAAGCTTGACTTTTGCCCATATAGACATATATACATGTGTATTTGTTTTTATTATTGAGGACTATGGGGAAAAGAAAATTAATCAGTTTTTCCCTGTTTATAATATACACAAATCTTCTAAAAAGCTTTGTACTTATAGGGCAGGAGCTCTAATTGTTGCTATTTGACTTGGAAACAATCACAGCCTTCCTCTCAGGGGCAGCCACTCAGCTGCACAGTGGATTACGTACACAATTTAGGATTTGGGAATGCCCTAGCTGTCTCATGTTTTCATAACCTCAGACAAAGAAGCCAGTAGTTGGAAGCTGTTGAGAGTTGCTGGCCAATTACATGGCTTATTCCTGAGAGATCTTCAGAAGTCTACTTCTCTTTGAGCGTCAGCCACATGCTTGTAATTGAGGAAAGGCTGGCCTGCATCAGGGTAAACCTGCTTTTTGCTTGGATGGGAAGCACCTTGTTGCCACTCTGCCACGGCGACTTTGTCCCTGCCAGTCTTCACTTGAGACATCCCACCATCTGGAGGGGAGAAGCAAGGAGTCAGTGATGAAAGAGCCTGCCTCTTCTCTAATGTTTTCCATGACATGGTAGTGTGTCCCTTCTTTAACTCTCTTTTTCCTCCTTGTTCACAAGAAAATGAAAAAATTTCAGTTCTGTCTTCTTGGATGAATAGCTGTCTCAAATCTTCTTTTTAAAGGTGAGCAAGCAGCAGGCCTCCTACCAGGTGGGCAGAAGCTGTTATTTAACAACGAAATAGCCTGGCTCAAAAGGCCTGGCTTGTCCTGCAAAGGTGGAGTGCAAAGGTGGACTGGATCAGAACTGTGGAAGCACTAGGCTGATTTCCAGCACACGTCATAGCTTTTCTAGTACTATTTCCTTGACGGATTTGTCTGTTTTGCCTGATTTCCTCTCATGCAATTAAGGGCCCCATTTAACAGTGAAATGTTGTTTCCCTCTGTATATGAATACTTAGGAATTCTTCTCTGAATACTCTGTGCTCCATTCTCCTCTGCTGGCTATGTGGATGTGACAGATTTTGAAAAAGGACAAGTTCTTCTGCTGCCAAGTATTTGCTTTCTTGCATTCCTGCCTGCAGATCTGCAGATGAACAGATGCACATACATGCAGCAGCTCAGTCAGCTGTTTTCTCTGTTCTCAATCATCTGATCAGAACAGATGTACCATCTCACATATCGATGCATTGAAGGATGCTGCTTCACAGAAAAAAGTGATGGCTTGTAAGAGTTTTAAACACCTTTGCCATCTCTGCCATGGAGCAAATATATCTTGTGTCAACTCAAGCAAACATATTTAGATAGGCCCCTTTCCTTCTTAGTTTGCTTAGATGCCATGTCTTCTTTCTGAGCCTGATACCTGTTAAACAGAAGGACTTTTCACCAATGCCTGTTTGATTCTCCACCATCAGAAGACTTTCACTGGCACTTGTCTTGGATACACTACAGGTATGAATCTAACTAGATACAGACAAGGCAAAGGCAAGAAGGATTTGCAACTATATCTTGTACAAAAGTGTATCTCCAAGCTGAGAGCTGAGACCTAGAAAAGGATTGTTGTGCTGAGGAAATGGGTCTTTGGCACCTCAGATAAAGCAGACAGGTGATCTGGGGGCATAGACTCAGGAATTGTTTTTATGAACCCCTGATTGGACACAGATGCATTCCAGGAACTGCTGTCTCAAGCAAAGAAGAAATATATAAGCAGGCTCTAGAAACATCTTCTCTTTGGTCCCCATTAAAAGTTATAGGGGAAATACCCTGGACAAAGTAGGATATGTTCCTCTGGGACTGCCCTAGAGTAAAAAGGAGATAGTTTGATACTATGGATTAGATGCCAATCCTGCAGTTTCTTTTCACATGAGAAACAGAATTGTTCATACCAATGAGGATTCCCTGCACCACCATACTGTTGCCAAATGCAGTGGTTATCAGGAGCCAAATTATAACTTGACATGGTAGCACAACCAAGTCTCACTTTCTGGTGCAGTAAGAAAGCCTGCTCATTTGGAGGTGTATTGAACTTTAAGCAGTGGATATCAGTAAAGCAGCTCTGATGTAGTCCTGGCCTCACCAAACCAAGACCATGGATGACAATGCTAAATAATCATCTTGATGAAATGTCTTGAAACTTGAGGCATGAACCTGTGACTGCAAACCTCTCCTTGCATGTGGAAGATGATGGTGGGGGGAAGCTGCTTGTGGATACCAGCATAGATGCGCATTGGAGCTTTCAGCAGAGGTATCCAGCAGCTGGCTTCCAGGAATTGGACGCACTTGTCTGTCACCATCAGATTAAGTGGTTTTCAGGCACCAGCTTCAGTCAGTGATCAGAAGAGGTCCCTAATTCCATAATTTAAGGAGAAAGTGCACAGCTTAGGAGGAGCTCACACAAGCGCAAGCAACACATTTTTAAAACAAAACACAGCACTTCAATTGTAATTGGGGGAGACAAATAAAAGTTAATGTTCAAATACGTAGAAATTTACCTGTCTGGTCCATGACAAATAGATATGCATTTACATGTGTATGTTGGAATTAGTTTTTGCCAATAACATTTGGACTTGATTATCCTTATGGGTCCCTTCCAAACAAGGATTTTCTATGATTCGATGTCAGGCACACACCATCTACCTGGGTGAAACTGAAGAGACTGTGAGAACATGAAGATGGAGAAGGCTGTTATGGTGTTTCTCACATAGGTCCTGCAGAAATGCTGACAGTAAGAGGGAAACATAAGAGAAAAGCTCTTTCAGCTAGGTTATTAGCATTATAGATCTCCCTTCATTCCTAATTCCTAACTAATACTTCTGCAGGAATCCAACAATTGTGAATAGGCTCAGAATAGGCTCAGTCTCCGGCAGTACTTCAGAACCAGAAATACACTGTTGCCTTAGCTGGAGATTGCTTACCTCTAGGTTTTAGGATGGAGCTACAGTACAAATTCTTTAGACAGGGAAGACTGATGCAAGAATAAAGCAATAAGATTTTTGCTGTGTTCAGCAGGGATGAAAAGCTAGAAACATATTTAAAAATCCAGAGGAAAAAATCAAGAAGACGTTAAGAGAAACTTTCATAAGGCAAAATAGTGCCAGCCTATCTTTCATGGCACAACTTTTTTTTTAGAACTCTCCGGTGGGTTTTCCATCCCTCAGAACAAACTTGGGCAATATCCTCATTTTCTGTATCCAGAATGAGTGCAACAGCATCTTCCTTCATCCTGATCAGCAGCCTGCACTGGTCTTCCAGGGAAGAGTCATGAGCATTCAGACTACAATTGCATAAACCAGTGTGGTTTATGAAGCAGACAGCTGTAAAAGAGGATAGAAAGCTATACATTACTTACTCCATGCTGTGCCTCAGTTTTGTGGGCTAATCAGGAGAACATTAGGAATATGCATTTCATGTTAATTATGGCAGGGCAAGAGGACAATTTGATTACTTGTTAACAGCTTTGTATTGCCAAGTGATTTACTTAGTTATAAAACAAATAAGCAGAACCGAGTAGCCTTGGGGCAGCTTTAATTCAGTCATGTATAAAAATAGTTTAATCCTCTTTACTTGTAGTTAAAACAATAAGCAGAAATACTACTCACAAATGTGCTGTCAAGGAGAACACGATCTTAATTAAAGACTTCTTCCTTTCAGGGAACTTTATTTTATGGTGTCCCATGATAAATGTAATTAAAATTCCTGGGAAGTTGGATACTTAAGGTGAGTTAGAATTAGGCCATGGGACATCAAAAATGCTGCTGCTTAAAAGTAAAAGGAACTTAAGATCTGTGATAACTGGAAACACACAGAATGTGTAGGATGTGTAGGATCTGTATAAAAATCTTCTTTTCTTTTCCAGTCTTCCCATCCCTTTTGTCAGACCAGAGCAAAAGCATTCATCATATTAAGTGCTCAGAGATCATACTGGCTCCCTGCTAAAAAAAAAATCACATTCAGCAAGTTCGTGACTTCACTGGAGAGCTGATTATCTGAACATCCTATCCAGCCTGATCTTGGTAGGACCTGCAATGGAAAAAGGAACTAGACAGGATCCTGAAAGCTTATGGTCATCACTTGGCCTGTAAAAAATTCATATGGTCATTCATGTGCCTCTTCTTAAAAGAATCCACAGACAGCATTTTTCAGTGACTGGGACTTCCCCTGGGCTGTTCCAGATGCTGGACAAATGCATTCCTCCACAATACAGAAACTCTTGCCAGCTAGTCTTGGCTGAGCTGATACTAGAAACAACCTGCCAGTGCTCAGCCAGGACTAGGCGATCATCCTGAGGCTGAAAGAGATGTCAAATAAAAGCAAAAATGGGAATGGTTTCTCTAAGGAGGCAGCGTGAGAGAAAGAGTAATAACAGTTCTAGATAAGTTTTCTGAAAAGTTTTAAAAGGCTAGTTTTCAAGAGATTTTTCTTTGTTTTCTTTTATTAAGCAGGATTGAGAAGATCATTCCTTAGAAGAAAAATACATTGCATTTACAGAGAAACAAGAGAAAGAGCCCCAGGCAGCCTGTGGAAGAGACTGTCTGATTTGTCTTAGTGTTCCACAGATTCTCACAGTCAATATCTAGATCCATATCCAAAGCTGGCCTTCCATTACAAACTCTCATGCACATCTACCGCTCTCAAAGACCTGTAACAGATCCCCAGAGGAGTGTGTTCCATTCCAATTCCCCAGAATTACACGGAATGTGAGCAGAAGTCAGCAGTGTAGAAAACTGAAGATAGCCCTGAAAAATCAGAACTTCTTTGGTTTATCTTTCCTCTACAGTGGCTAAGCAAGGCTGAAAGTCCACAGCTCTTCCATTGCAGATCTTTTTGGAGATTGCAGTCTTAGTCCTCTTGTTTTTTCCTTTCCACGTAAAACTTATATCAACTTCTGCTCATCTAGAAGGACTTCAAGAGCTTGCAACTGAATCTGTGTTTGAACTGTGGAATTTAAATATCAGAACAACCAGCAGGTGGATTGGGCCACTAGGATTCAAATGGCTCGGATAGATTTGGACTGACAATATAAGAGAGAAGTATTTCAGGTTGGTGGGCCATGTCACTTCAGGTCAACAAGGAGGAGGTGCAACATATAGATAGGCTCAGGATCAAGAGCTGGATTTGACCATGGACACTATTGCACAGATTATCTATGAATGTGAATCATATACTGTAATTAGACAAACCAAACAGATAAAGTCTCTCTCAGATCAGCCGGGGATGATGGCTGAAATTTAAATCTGAGGAGGCCTGGCAGGAAGATTCTCTCACCCTCCCACAAATCTGCCGCAGCAAATGCTATGTGCTTACAATAATGGAAGCAATCACTAGATGGCTAGGAACATATTCTGTGCCACAGCTTGAGATACTTTCCTGGGCCTTGAAAAGCAGGTCTTGTGGCAATGTGGCACCTTGAAAGAATTGAGTCAGACAATGGGACTCATTTCTGAAATAATCTCATAAATGTCTGTATCAAAAAGCATGTCATTGAGTGGGTATATCACATCCCCTATCATGCAGCAGCTTGTTGGAAAAGTTGAAAAATATACTGGACAGTTAAGAACAACACTGAGACCAATGTATGCTGGGATGTTCAAACACTGGGATACACATTTGGCAAATGCCATCAAGTTGGTCACCACTCAGCGATCTACCAATTGAGCTGGTCCTGTCCAGTCAAAACATTTTCGTACTGTAGAAGGAGATAAAAAGTCCTTGTGATAAATACAAAAAACATTCTGGGTAGGACAGTCTGGATTATTCCGACCTCATGCAAACGCAGTCTCATCCCCGGGATTGCTTTTGTTCAAGCATCTGCATGCAGTTGATGAGTAATGCATAAGGATGGAGAACTCTGGTGTGTACCTCAAAGGGATTTGATACTAAGTGAGAACAGTCATAACCAATCGCATTGCAGTAAGAATTATCTGGATTAAATAATGAATTCTGACCTTAATATGCGAATCATAACCGGCTCTAGCATGTAGCAATACAGCACTGTGTATTATCTCTCCTGCTCTGAAGGTCTGTTACGACAGATGGAGCTGAATGGACTAAATGAACTCCTTGGATGATTGAGAGGGAAAGCCGATATCATATGGGGATGATATTTGTGTAATTAAGTGTAGGACCTAAGAATGATGTAAATAGTATGAAATAAAGGGTGGTACCACGTGTGTATGTTACTCAAGTCATGCATGCCCAACTCAGACTCAAACTCCAAGGTTGCATACTGTAGGTGTGGTCCCAGTCCCTAGATCGAACAGCTTCAGGCCTGCAGGAGCAGAGTAGAAAGAATTATCCCACTTCCTCTCCCCACAAAAGGGCACTGTTCTCCATTACAGAGGAACAATTAAGTTGTGTACTGTGCATAAGGTGCACAGGTTAAATAACCTTGCCTACTTCAGATGAAATCTATCCCTGTCAGGCAGTCTGCAGCAGAGCTGAAAAAGGAATCCAGATCATCATGTTACCTGGGCTAATGTTTTACTCAAAAAAGGATTCTGCTTTTGACTAGGAGAGCATCTTTCCCCAGTCAGCTAAAGAAAAGCCACTGTTTCAGTGGCTCAGCTTCTGAAAGACCAGTCAAGAGACAGCCCTTAAAAACCCTCGCTGGGAAGGATTGGTTCCTCTCCTGCAGTTTTCTGTCCCAGGCAACTCAAATCAAGCACACAAGCCATAAATGGGAGGAATCATTGGATGACACTCCGAAAAGCCTGAGGCAATAATCCTGATTTGTGCTATCTGGGGACTACTAAAGGATTTCAGAATCATAAGGATGTAACTGGATTTCCAATGTGTGACTCATTAATTCTTGGAAAAAGGAAATGCTACTCAGGTTATTCAAGGTACCAACTTCACATGCAAAAGCAGTGGAAAATCAGCAAAAGGCACTACAGATCAGTGAAGAAAGAAGCCCTTCATCTCACCTGCCTTTCCACTGTATAGGCTTCAAGCACTCTGAACATCAAGGAAGACAGCTGAATTGCACTATAGCAGCCACTGACACTGCCCCATGGGCAACAGCACACAATAAGTATCTGTGAAGGAGTATCTATAATTAAAAAGAAAAGGGGGAGGAAATCAAGAGCCCCATTTTCTCCCCACTTCATTCACTGTATTCACACTACTTCCACAACTCCCCTTCTTACACTGTCCAGTGTCTTGCATTACGCAGCTATTTGCAATGAGAACCTTTGTCCTCCCAGCAGTGACAAATTGTTCTGCTATACTCCTCCCCAACTCAAGCACTGTAGGAGGCTCTAATCATGTTCAAGTGCAGCATTCAAATACAGCACCTACTGGGTATCCGTTAAGGTCTGCTACCCACAGCAAACCAATTTACAGTGGGGTAAACATCACAGCAATCAGAGGGAACCTGCTATAGTCTAGTTCCCATCCTGCAGAAATTCTACACTACTAACTAAAAACTGTATTTTGTCCCTGGCAGTTTTTCCTGTTTATATGCCTCTATTATGTTATTGGATTGATAGATCTGAATATGGGAATATTTGTTATTTGTCCTGTCACACCAAGGCAAACACATTACTTAGAACATTATCCTTTAAACAAGTAGGACAACTTTTTCCCCTTTTTAAATAATTATAGGGCACACCGTGTTGTGACTTCAACTTTCAGACTTCTCCATCTTTCATTCTGCAAAATGTAATAGTATTAGCATTTGCATTGGCTTCTTTTGTGCAGCCTAATAGCACCAGTTGAAAGCATTACAGCAGAAAAAAAGAGTCTCTCCTTAGGTTACTTATTCTGTTCACATGGATACTGGTGAAAATAAAGTTTTACTACTGGCACTGACAAATTAGATCAAGACCTAGAAATCACTGCCCACCACCTGGCCCATGAGATGTTAGTCATTTCCTGATTATCACCTAAATATAATATTTAAATATCAGATTTCTTTTAGAACTGTAAATCTGGAAAATTTCACTGGGCATGGGAAAAATCTGTAGAAGTTTCAGTTTAGATCTGCTAACATTTCTCCCTAGAGAAGTTCCTGAGTAGGCTGGTGGTTGAAGCCTAACGTTGATATAAATCTAGCAAGTGGACCAGAGGGTTCAATCCATGACACAACAGCATGACAAACAAAGACAGTAATAGCAATCTTCATCCAGAGAGTTGATGTGAGCACACACAGGGAGTTGAGCCAGCATGTAGATATTTGGGCACATACTGACTTTCAGATTCATTTCCCAGATAAAAGGTAACAGTAATCACAACCCACACTTGCAGTTTAACTCAGTTAACAAGGCATTGCTCTCATAATGTAGGAATTAACAGCGAAGAGGAAAAAGTAGAAGATTTATTAATTTCTGCTGAAAAGACTTAGCCACTTCATTTTCATGTACTAAAGAAAAAAATTCCATGGGATGAGTGTGTTTCCTTATATTCAGGAGGAAACAGTTTCAGTCTGTGCCGCTTGCCTCTTGTACTGCCCCTAGGTACCATTGGAAAGAGTCTGACCCCCATCCTCCTTTTTACATCCCAAACTATACTTTATTCCACTGGGTGTTTGCTTTCCTAACTTCATCCCTTCCTCCCAGGTTTCTTGTCCTTGGTTTCAACATCTGAAGGCCTCTTTTTGTTGTTGTTGACTTTCTTCTTCTTTCTTTTATTTTTGTTTTTGTTTGGCAAGGAGTTCCATGTTCATCCCTTTTTGCCCATCTTCCTTTTTATTGAGATGGACATCTCCTGAGCTTTGAGGTGATCCTTGAATATTAACCAGCTTTCTTGGGCTCCAATTTCCTCTAGGGTCTTATTCTATGAGACTCTACATAGCAGATCCATGAAACAGCCTAAAACTTCTTTTCTGAGGTCCAGGGTTGTGAGCTTGCTTTTAACCCTCTTCCCTGCCCTGAGCATCCTGAACTCCACCATCTGTGAGAATCCTTCTTTGTTTTTTGGCTCAAAGCTTGCTTCCTGAGGTATTTCTTGTGATAAGACTCTGAATGACTTATTGAGGAGGCAAGTGATGGGTGTTGTGTGGCAATCAACATCACTGTGTGGACAATTTTACATCTTTGGAGCTGTTTGCCTTCGGAAGATAGTGCTCAGGACTGTTTACTGGCAAAAGATCTAGCCTGTTACCAAATAACTCCTGTTTCTATGGAAGACTGGGGGACAATGCCGTTGTATCCTGTGAAGGCAAGATACAAGTTGGCACCTCCGTGCTCCCTCTTATCTGCTGGCAAGGCCAGGAAGATAAGAACAAAGGAGTTTCCTGCTGAGGCCCCAGAGCCAGAAGCTGCCACCCCAAGGAGAGCTGACTCAACCACCTTGGGTTTGAGCTTTCACTCAAAGGAGAGCTGACTCAACCACTTTGGATTTGAGCTGTCACTCCAAAGACAGCTGACTCGACCACTTTGAAAGCATTGAAAAGGGGCTATCATCACCATGGTCGTGGACTTCGTAGTTGTCAATAGAATGACTCTGCCTGATGACCCACCACTACTGAATATCAAAGACTGAACTACGAAGCACACTGGATCCATGGTGATGACTATCTCCCTCTTGCTTCCTATAAAGACTCCTTGCTTCTTCTTTCCCATCTTTTCTATCGCCCTCCTTCCCTTCCCCATTACCCTAATTCATAATAGTGTCCATCCTCCCCTTCCCCATCTCCCTGATTAAGATTTGTAATAAACTGGTCAGACCAACATTTGAACCATTGTTTCTTAATCTCACACTGGGTATATAGATAATAAAAGAACCTCCTCTTCCTTCTATAAATTGGAGCAAGACACCATCTCACAATCACTGCAGCCAAAGGTGCCTTTCACCTTCACATTCCCAACAAGCTTCTCATTGTTTATGAATGTGAAGTCAAGCACTTCTCCTGATTGGCTTTTACATCACTTTGAAGAGGAAGTTAACATCATTATACTGCAGGACCACTATGGATTTCTTATGCCCTGCTATGTGTCGTGTTGTCCCTCCAGCAGGTAACTCATGTCACTCATGGAGGTCATGGTGTGTGAACGTGAATCTTCCTAGAACAGGTATAGGAGATTTACCCATCATAGTCACTTTTATGTACTTTCATGTACATGTAAGTGCTGGAGGTGACCCTGCTTGCACTCCATTTTGTTGATTTGGTGATCCCTTCCTGTCACATCATCCCAGGCCCTTTAAAGGCTTAAGAGACCATGCCTGTCACTCCATCACAGGACTACTGGCTTCTATCTCTCTCCCCTGTCATTTTTAGTTTAAAACCTTCTTTTGACATTTGCCATCTTATTGGTGAAAATACCTTGGCTCTTACAGAAGTGAATCACACCTCTCTCAAGCAGAAGTTGAGATGCAAACACAGCCCTATGTCCATAGAACCCAAATCTTATTGGTAGCATATTTTCCACAGCCAAATATTCACTTTTTTTCATTCTGAAAAATAACTGCTAGTTCGCTGCTATGACGGTAGGGGTAGGAACAGAGAAATATAAATGTGCTGAGCTATTCTACGTAGCCTAAGAAGGAGGAGAAAACAATATGTTATTAAAGATCCCTCAGGAGGAGGCAGCTTTATCCTGAGAACTGTCAGTGACAAAGATGCAATGCAATGGAATAGGAGTGGAATGGGACCAGGACTTTTCCTCTCTGGAAGTATCACTGTCTGCTTTTGGTCAAATGATTCCTTCCCTCTGTGGATCTTATCCTACTGTTGTCTGGACTGAATTCTGGTATAGTGATAGAGTCTTTCCACTGCTGTTCTTCCAGGGCAAGTATCCAACCCAGTTTTCAGATTACTTCAACATAGCTGAGAGAAAACATCCCGAGTAAAAACTAACAGAGCCATGAGAACAAAGCAAAGAGGCCTTACTGAAAAGAGAAGAAGATTGAAAAGAATCAAAGAAAGAATTTGGAGAATCGTGTTTTAGCCTGGACTTTAAGGTTTCTTTTGCAACTCCAGCCTACTTTGACAGTAAGCTTCTTAAGAGGAAGTTCTACCCTGTGACATTTTATATAGAATCCTTAGCCCTCTGGCCCCAGTCCAGACAAAATTATTTCTTTCACTTTCCCCAAGTACCAGAGAAAGAATGTTTTTCTGCTTTTATGGGGAAAAAAATGGAAATGTAAACTGTAAAGGTAGATAAAATAGACCAACAATAAGCAGGGGTCTTTGCAGAACTCTATCTAATGGAGAGGCATTTGCTGGCTCTATACGAGGTGATGTCGATTATGTTGGTGCTGTTTTCAGCAAATATTTTCAATAAATATTCAGGCACTCCTAACAAATGCATATATATAAGTCAGAAAGCTGTCTCTCCTTCTGTCTCTGAAATGGTGGGGATATAATTTATTGTTGCAGTACCTAGCTCTGCTGTGCTAATTAAGACCTTGTCAGCTTTCCTATTATAATGCATGTTTTTCAGCAATTTAGCAAGAGCTGAATGAATGAACTCCAACAAATACTTGATCCAGCAAATTTGCCTTCTGTCTCAAACCAAGGAATGTAAATACAAGCCACAACTATTTTCCCTTAATGAATATGTGTTCATGACTCATAACAACCCTGTCAGAGATTTTATGATGCCTGGACATCTGGGATCCTCATACCTTGCTTGATGGCTGGTTGTGTATGCTAATGTTTCCCAAGCTGAAACTGATCACATCAGTAGCAGTAGAATGCACTGGATTTCTCTTATGTTCTAACCTCTGGAGGCAGCTAAGTACCACACAGTTGGGATGGGGAAGAATTTGAAAAGTAAAAGTGCACACAGGATCAGGTTAAGACAGTTTACTGTGTTTACCAAAAGCTGCACAACTAGAGCAAGGAATTACAGAATCACAAAATCACAGAATTGTAGGAGTTGGAAGAGATCTCTGGAGATCATTCATTTCAGCACCCCTGCTAAAGCAGATTCCGTACACTAGGTTTCATACAAAAGTGTCCAGGCCAGTTCTGAATATCTCCAGAGAAGAAGATTCCACAACCTCCCTGGGCAGTGTGTTCCAGTGCTCTGTCACCTTCACAGTAAAGATTTTTCTTATTTTTGTATGGAACTTCCTATGTTCCACTTTGTGTCCACTGTCCCTTGTTCTGCCACTAAGCACCACCAAAAATAGGCTGGCCCCATTCACTTGACTCCTGCATTTTAGATATTTATAAGCATTGACAAGATCCCCTCTCATTCTTCCCTGGGCTGAACAGCCCCAGGTCTCTCAGCCTTTCCTCGTGGAGGAGATGCTCTGGACCCCTCATAATCTTTGTGGTCCTCTGCTGGATTGTTTCTAGATGTTTCCTGTCTTCCTTGCGCAGGGGAGCACAGAACTGGACATGGTACTTCAAATTTATCCACTCCAGGGCAAAATAGAAGGAGAAGATAACTCCTCTTGGGCTGCTGGCCAAACTGTTTTTAATGCTCAATTAGGGCACAATTGGCAGGTAGATGTTCAGCCACTTCCAGAACAACAGGGCTCATCACATAGAACAGTTTATTGGGAAGACAAGGGCCATCATTTTGAACATCCCTCCCTTCCTCCTGCTTTACCCTAGCTTTTATTGCTAAGCATGGACATACAGGACATCCCTTTGGTTGGTTTGGGTCAGCTCTCCTGGTTTTTCATGCCCCCAACTTCTTGTGCACCTCCAGCATCCTTGCTGGCAGAGCAGCTAGAGAAGTAGCTAGTAGTGGAGAAGATTTCTGTTGTGTCTGAGGCTACTTGCACATTGTCTTAATCTGTAATGACAATTTTTCCAGCAGCTTGAACAATTCATACCCAATGTTTGGGGAAGGTTCTGAAGTGCAGTCAGGAATTGTGATAGTATATTTTTTGAAGATTCAATCCCCTTCTTTAAAAGAATATGTGCATACTTATGAAGAAGGGAAGGAGATTTTATCTTGCATCAGTAGTTACTATTCGCCTAAGCAAAAGTGAAATTTATGGAGACCAAGAAGGACTGTGTTTATTCTTGCCTATATTCATCTGGCATAAATACTGGGATTACTGAATCTTTTTAGACTAGCTAGAATTACTAGCCTTAATGAAAACCTGAGCTTTAAGATTTCTCAGACTTGTAAGGAAAGTTCACCGCTTAAGAATAATCCTTTTTGAGCTTTCCAGTGACTTTTCTCCCAGTGAAAATATTTACTTGCCTTATGCTCCTTGAAAGAAATTTTGAGAACTGTAGTTCTCATCCGATGTTTGTTGTACAACATTAGTATTAAGGTGGGGAAACAAAATAGAACAACAATGTTTAATATGAAAGCTGATGAAGGACTGTTTTCTAATGTGTTGCATGTAGCAATCTGCAGATATTACTGACTTTCTTGAGTGTTTTTATAGTCTCTGTTTCCAGCCATTCTTAATATCCACTAGAGAATCACAGAAGTGCTTAGGCTGAATGGGGCCACCTGAGATCAGCTAGCTTAGTATGCCTGATCAAGCTGGATCATCCACAGAAGGCGGTCCAGGACTGTTTTTGAATATTTCTGCTCTGCACCTACACTAGACAACTGGTTTCACTGCTCTAGACCTTCAGAGTTAGAAAAGGAAATTCTTGCATTTGAGTGAAATTGTGTTCTTCAGTTTGTACCCTTTGCCTTTTACCTCGTCACTGGTACCACTGAGAAGCATCTTGTTCTATGTTTCCGTCTTAGTTTCAGCTGGGATGGAATTCTTTCTTTCAGAGTGTCTAGTATAATGCTAGGTTTTGGTTCTAGGAGGAAAACAATTTTGATAGTATACCAGTGTTTACAGCTGTTGCTAAGCAGTGTTGTACAGAGCCAAGACCATTCTCAGGGAATGGTCCAAGGAACTGGGAAGGAACAGAATGAGGACAGCTCATAAACTCACCAAAGGGATATTCCATATTATATGAGGTCATGTGGAAGGAGTTTTAAAGGGGGTAGGAATTCTTATCGCTTTCTTCCACAGCTTGGGGTGGCTAGTGGAGTATCAAAAAGAGTTTTAATATAAGCTAATAGCTTCCACAGCATCAGGGCTGATGACTCTATTGAAACTGATGATCAATGAACCTCTTTCTCAAAGAGATCATTAGGGATGCAGGGGCCTGTGTATGTGCACATGCATGCAACTAAGATCAACACAAGAAAAAATGAAGTAAGTTTTAGAATAGTGTTGTATGAAGCATGGCAATACATGTGATGCTGATCCTTTTCCACCTATCTCAACATATAGGAAGATAGAATGTACTATTAAATGATCTGAAAATCAGCAAAAAAAGGACAATTGGTTTGTCTTGTTTAACATTTAGAAGGATGGAGTAAACAAGCCTGAAACCAAAATAACTGATGACTTCTGAATTGTATGAAAGGCCTGTTCAAAAGACAAATTGTCCAAAAAGCAGCTAAGACAAATATGAGGTGTAGTGAAGACTCAGTAGACAGCATCTACTATATACAACGGGTCTTACTAAGAGAAGCTGGGGGCATTCATTTTGGTGCTGATGAGTGGATATGAAAATGCATGTGGTTAGCTTAGAGATAATTTAAATAGAAATCCCTTCTCCCTTCAGTCTTGCAGTGAGGTTTGCTACATCTTCATCCTACAGTTTGAATGTTTGGAAGAGTACATTTAATACCATGTATGCTTCCTGAAAATTAAAGGAGAAGATTACTGGGATGTGTCAAATCTTTGAGCCAAGAAAATGTCATACCTAATTGGTGGGTTGCTCTCCCCTTGACTCCCTATGTGGCATAGAACTTTGTAATTTGCAGATAAACACATTCAGGAAGCCATCTTACAGTTTTGGGACTAAGATATTTTCAAGCCAGAATGAAATGGGCATTCTGCTGATAAAGATCAAGTTTCTCTACTGTCCAAAAATTCAGATGGGTTGGAGAATCCAGTCCCCATTTATTTCACAAATCCCACATGAAAATCCAAATCATGCTCCTATATTTACCTGGATAAAAAGAGTGCTCCCCATGATATTACAGATGTAAAAACTCTTCAAGCTTAAAATATCACAGGAGACAGAAAATGAAATTAATTACCAGGCAAACACAAATGAGACCTGAACTTCAAATAAAAGAAATGGAACTTGCAAGAACAGCGTTAACTTTGAGTCCTAGAAAACAGGATTCAAAAAAAGTCCACAGAGGGTAGTATTTTTCATGAGGATTTACATAGAAAGACATTCTTTGGATTGGATGCATCTTTTCCTCTATTTTTTACAAAAACTTTATATAGACTTTCCTTTTGTGAATGAGTAAAGCCTCGAGGAATGTTAAAGCAAAACAATCTTCAGAACTCCTAAGCTTATGTATTTCTATGAAAACAAACTGAAAAACCAAAGTCTTCAGAAGAAAATATTACTGACAAAAGACTGATATTGTAGAACTTTCTCATTTCTGCTTCTGGTTTATAGAGGAGAAAATACACTCTGAAGAACAAAAGCAAGTTCTCTTTGTAAAATCTTTCTGTCTTGCAAGTATGTTCTCTGTTCACAAAGAAAACTAAAATCCCTTTATTTTTGCAGAGGTATTCAATGGATCAAAAGGAAAAAAGTTGTATCTTTCTAGGAAAAATTGCTAAAAATATAAATGTAGGAACCTTTTATAAATTTCTGAGACTCAATTAACTTCTAGAGAACGGAAAGAAATAGGAACATATTGTTCTCCGTTTTAAAATTAAGTTTTCCAGAGCAAAGACAAAGACAGCCTCCAAAATCTAATTATCATCAGGTTTCATATAAAAATTTGTTCTAAGAGTTCAACAGTATGGGACTTGAGACTCACCTGGAAAGTGTTTCTAACTTCTGATATGGTATTTTAACAATCGTACTAGAAATTCCAAAATTGAAAAGCTTAATAGTTCAACAACCTTTTCCCTATGATTGCCAAATTGTATGCAGAGCTGTGATAGAGTTATTGCTTGATGACAGTACAATTTCATGTGAGCATCAGTTTAGGCTGATTACTTGCATTGCTTAATTATAAGGTACTATTGAGATGATTTTCTGTTTTGATTATTGTATCACATGATTGCCTGTTTCACAAAAGTAATTGCACTCAAACAAAATCACTACTGTAAGCCTAGAGAATTGAACTCTTCTGGTGAGTAAACTATGTCTCCCTATGTGGTGGCTGTGGGCTTTTTTCTTTATCTTTTCATTTTTAAACGTTGTGCTTCTTAGGAAAGTTATACCTGAAGTAGTACACTGAATATTTGCTCTGAATTAATTGTATGACCTCATCCTTTATGACTCATAAAATAGCACAGATGAAATATAATCTCTCTTGGCTGTCAGCTGAAATATCAGTCAGGCTTGACATTCTTATCAACCTGTCAGGAATAGGTGGTGGGTGACAACACTTACAGGCTGTCATGTTAGCACCTCTCTTCACAGGAATTAGCATTGATATTCTCACCTGTACATTCCTGTGCCAGGATAACCAGAAATAATTTGTAAAATAATAATTATCCCAAGACCTCCGAACACGTTTCTCCTCTCCCAGGCTGCACAAAAATCATTCCTCTTAAAAATTTAAAATAAGGAAGTTACAGAGAATTTTTGTTGAAAAACTGTCATTCCCATATGCACACCCAACTTCCTGCAGGAAATATTTTCCTTTTCTTCTTCTCTTGAAAAGATTTTTCAGAATTTTTGGAGCTATGGTATTGCACTTTTGTCACTGGGGTGAAGTGAGGTGGGAACAGGCATGAGAACTGCAGAATATATGGGGACTATTCAAGTGCAACATCTGACTTAAATGAAATCATAAGAATGGAAACTGATGTCAAAATTTTCGAAACCTTATTGGTTTGCAATGGAATTCATTTAATCACCTTATGAAGAGAAAGACTCTATTATCTTGAACACAAATAATTGGTCAATTTTCTTTAAGCATTTTGAAATGCTTACGGTTTTTGTTTTTTTGTTTGTTTGTTTGTTTGTCTTTTTGTTGTTGTTCTTCACCACCCTCTGGTGAAGAACCTTTTCCTGATATCCAACACAAAATGCTTTCTGCTGTGATGTACATCACTTGCAAATAAATGCAGTTCATGCCATTTTCTCTATTTGTGAATAAGAAATGCAATAAGTCCATAAGAATCACAGAATGGTTGAGGTTGAAAAAGTCCTCTGGAGGTCATCTGGTCCACTCCCCTGCTCAAGCAGGAAGAGCTACCTACAGTGAGTTGCAGAGGATGATGGACAGGCTACTTTTGAAGATCTCCAAGAAGACACTCCACGGCCTCTCTAGGCAGACTATTCCTGTGCTCAAAGAGTCAGATAGAACAATAAAGTTATGTACTGGTTTCATCAACTCAAGAATCAAGCAACAAGAACTCACCGTCTCTTTTCTTCTACAATTGACTCCTGTTACTTCAGGAAAGTGATCTGGTTCTGCAATAATTCACTTCGGTTTTCCTGATGACACTGGAGATACTCTCTGGTGTTGTTTGTGGATTATCAAAAGGTAGTTCCCAAAGCTCACACAAACCGCACCAAAGCAGAGAATTGAGGCCATATTTGCAGCTGTATGAAAACGAAACATTACCATCAAATGGTTCTTTCCACCTGTTTTAATACCACAACAACCGTTTTTAGGAAACTTGATCATAAAATAGAAAAGAGGCTGAGCAGATAGCTGACATCTTGCTTTTCTGAAATTTATTAATGAATATTTGTACGTAATTACACTTCCAGGGTTTGTTTCAAC
Source organism: Tympanuchus pallidicinctus (assembly GCF_026119805.1). Lineage (NCBI taxonomy): Eukaryota > Metazoa > Chordata > Aves > Galliformes > Phasianidae > Tympanuchus > Tympanuchus pallidicinctus. Next base: position 30,670,192 of record NW_026294758.1, read on the forward strand.
ACCCAATGGAGTCAGTGGAAAAGTTTTCAGTGAGACTGAGTCCATTCATGGGCAGAAATAAGCATTTTGACATAGAGTTGTTTGTTCCTCTTACTCTCTTGCACAAGGAAGGTAACTGAGATGGAAATTCCTTGGCTGCCTGAGAGCAATTGAAAACTCTTAGCCTTGTGTATGCAGACTTCAGCCTCCTTGTCACTGGGAATCATGTCTAAGCAAATAATCACAATGATAAAAAGCAAAAGAATCCATTTCCTTTTCATGTGAATTTCAGATAAAACTTCCAAGTGCATGGCAAATCAATAGAGACTGACACCTTCACAAACAGACAAGAGGAAATGGAAAATAAAACTCGTATGTTAAATGTGACTGTTCTCATGGTCAGACTTGTACTGAAGATCATGGAAGAAGAGGATTCTGTTAGTAAAACATATAATTTATGCATCTGTGATACTTTAAGTAGTTAATGCAGCAAGATAGAAGTGCCTCATTGCTCTTTGAGAATTGCAATTAGACATTTCAACAATCTGAGTCAGAAATACATTTGAGGCCACTTTTAATTTACATTAAACCATTCTCCCTCCCCCTCTCCCCCAGTTTTTTTTTTAAGCTGGGTTAATCTGAAGGTTTTCTATATCTTTGTCCTTATTTGATTACACTTTCTAAGCTTGTCATTTCCTTTCTCCTGCTCTGTTGTTGCATGCTTTACATACCAATACAAATTACAAATATAAATATTAGTACATAAGTAGCAGGGATACTAATGTAGACTTCTGGAGAAGTTTTTGTGTAATTTATTTTTAAATGATTTCCACTATAAGTACTTATCCATTCTGTTGACTTCTGGAACTGGAATATTTCCAACCTCCTGTCTGGCTTCTGTCTGACTCAGGAGAGAAATAATATCATTATACCTGCTTAATATGAACTCACCACGCATCTAAGAACTGACTAATTGGCAGCCCCTTTGATGTACAGCCTGTAACTGGTCACATCAGTTTTCATTACCAGCTGGAGGAGAAGTTGAGGGTCATTAGGTTCCGCAGCAGCTTTGCTGTGCTTATTGAGTCTGTAATCTGCAACCTCATTAAACTGCCCACAAAGCTTTCTTAATAAGGAGATTTCTGTGTTGGTAGCTAAACAATAATTAATTGAATAGCACACATCTAGCTATCTCAGCATTATCTAGGTGAAGAAATTACATGGGCAGGAAATTGCAGTCCTTCTTACACTGTCAATCTGTCAGATCTGAGTGAAAGGCAGCAAGAACTCCCTTTTCCCCTTTTACTCTGTTTGGGCTTTTCAGATCTCTTCTCTGGTAAATCCGAGGGGTTTACTCCTTTGCCTAAGATCTCCTTTGAGTCCAGCCTGTTTTTAGAGCAGAGTTCTCTCCCACGCCATGGCTTACTTAGAGTGAGTGGAAGGGAAGAAACTGGTACAGTTTTCAAAGATGTATTCCCTGGAAACTCTGGGCTTTTATTCAGTGTGTGGCTGGAGGCCATGAGGATGATCAGAATGAGCAGAAGCATGTGTTTTAGTATGTTGAGTCTCTGCCTCTACAGGATTTTTGGTCCAGAGAAAAGTCTTACTGGGACAGATGCTGACATGGGGCATCATCAGCACTGCCGTCTTCTGCTCTAAGGATTTTGTCATCCTCTGTAGGAAAGAGGGGCTAAGACAAAGTAAGGTACACTGTGGAAATAGCCAGACCTTTCTTGTTGCTAAGAATGGATTCATACACATTTCAAAAATCAGCTGGAGCAGGTGTCCAAACCACAAAACAATCAGATTAACTGCTGATTCTTCTCCCAGACATTTAGGTGGCCTTGAAATGTCACTTCCTTATTATGGCTTGTGTTGCCTCCTTGGACTATTGGGCCCAGAAAGGCCATTACAGTCCTTGTTCAAGTCTGTGCCTTTGATGCACACTCTTTCTGGTAAATTCACAAACACTGCTCTCAGAGAAGGCTTTAGATACATGGATTCTTCTGGAGTGTCATGCTGTGGGGCTAGTCAAATGCTATAAAGCATTTGAATACTTTCCTACTACGCAAAAGAACTGGGAAAAGAAGGGTTACTAGTAAGGTTGAGGGTTGGGAGAGTGCTGATAGATAAGTATGGTCATGTTCTGGAGGTAATTTACTTGGCAAATAGGTAAATGCAAAGGTAAATGCATCGCAATACCTAGTGTTATGGAGAATTCATTGTGCATTTTTCAGTGAATCCAAATTAGATCTGATTTTCATGTTTCCAAGTGATTCTGGTACTGGCAGCTTTGCCCCTTCTTGGGAATTAGTTTCAGGTTGAAACTTTACTACCTGTCCTACATCACAGCTGTGCAGCAGCTGTATTGTTATGTGGTCTCATACTTCCTCTGCTCTGACCTAGGTGCAGACACGACAGCTTGCATGCCTTATTTAACCTCAGACCCGCCTCTTCCCTACAGATATGATGATGGATCCATGGACTGTTTGACCTTGACTAGTGTCTCTGACCCTTACCCTCACACTTGCTGTCCTGCATCCAACATTGCTGTGTTTTCTCTCTGCAGTTTCAGCCAGCAGCAGAGCTGAGCACCTGTCCCAGTAGCAGACATGCACACACTCAGAGGACAGTGACAGGACTAGTTCCACAGCTTGCCCTAGCCCAGATGCTGCTTACAGCAGCCCCCATACACAGGACCCTGCACTCAAGGGGTAGAGCCACCAAGCCCTGCTGCAGGCCCACACATCACATCCCTAGCTCGCCAGCACACACACACACACCACCTCCAACACGGCACGCCAAGCAGCCCTGCCTGCACTCCAGGCCTCTCACCCACCTTGAGGGTCCCTGCTCAACTGCTGGTCCCACTGTGAACTCAACAGTAAGTATGTACCCCACATGTGCTCAGGTCAGGAAGAGGCAGACGCTGCTCCCAGCAGCCAGCACTGGTCCCAAGGACTGTGATCTCTGTTCTTGCCCAAACAGAGCCCTTCTTCTCTCCACCTACTCTCTGTTCACCTACTTCTCCTTCCCAGTGCAAGCTCCACGGGCCCTCCAGCCAGGGCCTCGAGTTTGCATCCCTAACAGCTGCAAAGTCTTTATTTGCCTGCAGTTTCTTCATAGTCAATCAGTTGGTGTGGCTCATCAGGTCTGGTTGTGGTTATTGTCTTTGTTAATTCTGATTTTACAAGTTTAGGAATTCTGTCTCCCTCCTTGTCTTCCCAAGCAAGAAAATAAACATAATTATCTTCATATCTTCACACTCCACATATCCTTCCCAATTAATGCAAGTGATTAGTTTGGCCTTATTGTGACCTCTTTATAAACATATATGTTTATGGTTATCTCCGCATATTCTTGTTTGTGATTGCCAGGTATCCTTAAAGGAGCAGACATTTTCTTTCCACATACTCTTTCAGTATATAGTTGAATGTTGTGGAAATTACCTCAGTGAAGTTCATTGAGATAAACATAGAAAGAATATTGTTAACTACTAGCCCTAAAGAAAAAAAAAAAAAAGTGAAAAGATTGTAAAACAACTGGGGATGAGTCACAGAACCACTCTTTCCTGCTGTGATAATACCTTACTTGTTGTTTTGTTTTGCAAAGCCAGATGCCTTCACTTCCACAAGTAATTTTGTTTTAATTAGATTTTTAGTTCACAGACACCAAAAACTTGTTTTAATACAGACTTTGGAAACTCAAATTGGGAGTAAAGGTCAGCTTCACAAAACTCTCAGTAATTTGGCAGTGATCAAAGCTTCATGTATTTATTCTTTACGTGTCCCAGTTTTGTAATGAATTATTCTTTTGAGAATTAATGAGCTTTATAAAGAGCTGAAAAAAATCTCATGCATTTTTTTTGTTTGTTTTTACAAAAGGTGAGGCTTGGATAAAAGAAAACTCACCTCTTTAACTGCTGTTAATTGAATATTAGAGCTGCCCCATGAAGTATCTCACATGGAAGTTCTTTGACAGTGCAGTATTAGAAAACAGATAGGAAGCAGTCATTTGCCTTGTACGTCCTCTGCATGTCCTCCAGGTCCAATAAATACAAAATGAATAAAAATGCTTTCCTAGACATGATCTCAGCTGGCCCCATCTGGCCATCTGGCCAACTGGATCTTTGCTTTTTGTTATCTGTATTAAGCTAGAAGAAAAGTTCGTTTTCCTTGTAATATACTTGAAGGGAAGAATGTAAAACATTCAGTCAACAGAGTTCAAGGGGATTGCCACCCAAGAAAATGGGAATGTTTCAGGACTGCATGGAAAGTGAGGTAGCTAGGGAGAAAATCTTTCCCATTGGGTAGGGAAGAAAACAGCGACTACTGATTTATTTTCAGGCCCCTGTGCTTTGCTTTTTCACTTGCTCACATAGACCATCAGCATCTACTTGCATTAAATTGTTTATTTGAAGGGAGTGAATGGGAGTAGAATTTACGAATGCAGAGAAGACAGAAATACAAGAAAACCAAATCAAATGGGATCAACTAAAGGTTTGAAGTAGTTAGAAACAAAGGGAATTTCAGCTGTTCATCACAAGTCTTTTTCCCATTCAGGAACATTTTGTAAGCAGTTTCATTCCTCTTTGCATGGAGGCTTGATGAATCGTGGCCTTGTGCTTTCCACTAACATGCTAAGAGTAGAAATGTGTGAAGACATCTCACCATTCAGTCTTCTCAGTCACATGATGTCCAAAAAAAGAGGTGTTCTTAAAGAAAAAAATGGATTGACAATACTGTCTTTTCCCCAAATCCATTTGCAGCAGCTTTCTCAGAACACAGCTGTTTGAATAGTTTTTTGTATTTGGAGGAGGCATTGCTAACAAAGTTCTTAAATAAGTCATAACTGTTGTGATGGAATACGGGCTGGATGTACTGAAAACTAGGTGAACTCCCAGGCTGAAAGGGCTGTGATTAATGTCATAAAGTTCAGCTAGAGTCCCATCACACAGGGCTTTGTGTCTCAGGAATCAATACTGACGCCAATACTGTAACATTTTCAGTATTGACTGGTTCAAAGGGGCTGAATGCACCCTCATTAAATTTTCAGACAAGAAAAAACTGGAAGGAGCTGCTGATACACTAGATGATTGTGTTACTGTTCAGACTTCAGAAATGATCAGGCCTTATGAACTTGAGCAAATGGAAGTGTGAAATCCTGTGTCTGGGGACAAGTGCACACATGATGTGTAGCATTATGCACTATGGCCAGCTGGAAAGCAGCTTGATGGAGAAGGACCTGGAGAGGAGTCTTGTGGACAAGAAGCTAACTATATACCAGCAATATGCCCTTGCAGCAAAGAAGGTCAATAATATCCTGGGTTGTATTAGAATGAATGCCACCAGCCACTTGAGGGAGGTGATCTTTTTCTTTGCTTAGCACATGGAGTGCTCTGTCCAGTGCTGGGTTTTGCCCATTCAAGGAAATACACAGTCTTACAGGAGCTAACACATTGAGGGATCATAAAGGTGATTAAAGGGCTGTAGCATTTCCAACCTAAATGATTCTTCAGAATGAGGAGAGGCTGAAAGAGCTGAGGTTTTCAGCCTTTTCTGAGAAGACTCAGGGGAACCTTATCAATATGTATAAATTCTTGATGAGATGGCATATGGAGGAGAGAAGACTCTTTTCAGTGGTACCCAGTGACAGGGTAAGAGGCAGTTAAAGAAGACAACTCCACCTGAATGCTTGACTCTCTTTTTCTTACTGTAAGGGCATTTGAGCAGTTGAACCAGTTGTCCATAGTATCTGGGGGAGTGGGTCTCTGTCTACAGAGAGATTCAAAATCTGACAACACACTCCCAGGCTACCTACTCTGGGTGATTCAATTTGAGCAGACAGCTTACACTAGATGATTTCATGAGGCCCCATCCAGCATATGCACTCCTGTGATTCTCTTATGGACATCAAGAACTGTTGGAACCAGGGAACACAAAAGCATTAGAAAGAGTCAGTAATTTCTGCAGACTGCTACACTGAAAATATTAGAAAACTTTCCTTCATTAACTTTCAAATTTGTTATTTATTCACTTGTTATGGCGTTTTCCTCTCTTTTGTTTTCACCATGCTATTTGCAGTGTTTTTCAGCCGTGACTCTAGTTTTCTTTTCCTGTTTGCAGTAGAGAAGAAAGACTGTATATGCTCAGTGGAGAAGCTATCAGTCATAATGAATGCACTGTTCACATCTCAGAGTTAAGTGTATGTGGCTGGGTGTCAAGCCAGATGAGCTTTGTATTCCCTCCATCTTGGCTTTCTTCTTAATGGGATTTGTTTTTCTTTCTGACACAAGACAGCCTCATGGCACCTCAGCTTTTGTTTCACAGGAGTATGAATGGGTTCACAACCATGTTCATGTGCACACACATATATAGCCACTCTGCTACTAACAAGACTTATCTGGTTGCATATGCACAGAAAGATTCTCTGAGTTAACATAAAGCAGCTTTTCATAGTCACTAAACTATTTGAGGGTGAGGGTGACTGTTTCTCTTCCTGCACTCAAACCAGCCAAGTTTCATCAGGCTCACCAGACTCCAATGTCTCTCTCCCTCAGTACTTACATGGATAACTTTATCCCAAATCAAGCTGCAGAGAGAATGAAGCTGTGGGTGAACATCAAGGTTACGGCTATGTTTTTCCATTGTTCCACCTTCTTCAGTGAAAAGTCCTTCAGAGAAGGGGGTCAGTTTCCAAGGAAATATGGTATCCCATTGAATGAACACAGAGTAGGGCATGCAAACCTATCATAAGAACAGGCTTAGCAAGGCTATGGAAACATTCCTGTACAATAGCAGTGCCCAGTAGAAGAGTGAACCCTATACCTCTGTTAGGCCTACAGAGAACTGCAATGAATGAGAAAGAAACATTAAAATCAGAAACTGAAGAGCAAAGACCGGAGGAACCCCAGGCATTCATACAAACTGGAAGGAGTGGTCTTTGAGAGCAGCCCTGTGGAGAGGGACCTGGGGGTCCTGATAGATGAAAAACTTAACATGAGCCAGCAGTGTGCCCTTGCGGCTTGGAAGGCAAATGGTATCCTGGGCTCCATCAAAAGAGAGTGGCCAGCAAGGACAGGGAGGTGATTGTCCCCCTCTACTTTGCTCTTGTGAGGCCCCATCTGTAGTACTGCGTCCAGATCTGGAGCCCCCAGTTCAAAAAAGACAGGGAGCTGTTGGAGAAGGTCCAGAGGAGGGCCACAAAGATGGTCATGGGGCTGGAGCACCTCCCCTATGAAGACAGGCTGAGGGAGCTGGGCTTGTTCAGCTTGGACAAAAGAAGGCTACGGGGTGACCTCATTGCAGCCTTTCAGTACCTGAAGGGAGCCTACAAACAGGAGGGGAATCAACTCTTTGAAAGGGTAGATAACTGCAGGACAAGGGGAAATGATTTTAAGTTGAGGGAGGGGAGGTTCAGGTTGGATGTCAGGGGAAAGTTATTTACAGAGACTGGTGAGGTGCTGGAACAGGCTGCCCAGAGAGGCTGTAGATGCCCCGTCCCTTGGAGTGTTCAAGGCCAGGTTGGATGGGGCCCTGGGCAGCCTGATCTGATATTAAATGGGGAGGTTGGTGCCCTGCATGTGGCAGGGGGGTTGGAGATTCATGATGCTTGAGATCCCTTCCAACCCTGGCCATTCTGTGATTCTGTGATTCTGTGAAAGACTATTTGGTTAGTTTTGAAACAACACTGATTACAAAGAATAAATGTTTTTTAAATACTTATATTAAATATAATTATATATATAATTATATTTAGTACAAGTGTATATATATATGTATACTTATATATATATATATACTTCTATATATATACTTATACTAAAAAATGGGAATTTTTTTGTGAAATAAATTCTCATCAGAAATCAGGGTTTCTTCAAATATGACAGTGCTAGAGTTTTGCTCCAACATAAAGAGGTTTCTTTTCCTCAAATTGCAAATGTTTGTCAGAATTAATGACAGGCAGTTGTAATCAGTAATTCTCCATTCTTTTGCTATTGATGTCAAAACTAGTCAACTCTTCAGTCACATACAGTCATGCAATGGATGGATATGACCTATGTTGCTGGGCATTTTCATACTTTTAGTTATTGGCTAATACCAAGTGAGTTACTCTGGTTGATTTCTTTCCCACGTGATTTCTGACCTCTCACTCTAGTCAATTACAGCATGTCTGAGATCTCATTTAAGTCCACTGGCATAAACCCAATCATTTCTAATGTTCTTCCATGGAAGCCAGCACTTTTTGCAAAACTTCTGCCAACCTTAATCTTTTTCCCCTCAGCAGAAACAGGATGGTTGTAGAATCTCACATGCAGAGGATGTGAATTCTTCAGGATATGCACATGATGGAAGATAACTGATATGGTATAATTTGGCATACAAGGATCAAAAGAAGGTGACTGGATTTTACAAGATTGTGGCAGGCTTTACTGTCTATTAATTATTCATTATCATGGATGAGTCATTCTAAATGAAATCTACCAAAACTTTTCTTCCCTTGAAGACTGCTGTACCCAGTGATTTACTATCATTTGTGTGCCTATGCATTTAAAACTAGATCTGTTGCCATGGAAGAGAAGTGAATACCCTTACTTAATGGTAAAAAAGAACCCACCTACCTACTTACCCACCTTTCCTAGCTAGCTACCTACCTATCTGCCTGTGTATTTTCCGGCCTCTTTCGCCTCTTTTAAACAGTGAAATCATTGATTTCACTTGTGGTGAGACACTCTTCTCATCAGGTCTAAAATAAAAGAGTATAATTCTTATGTGAGGCTCTTGCAAAGAAATCTGTGATCTATTGCATGGTGGTCCTTAGAGGTGATACACAGCTGATTGACCCACTAAGATCACTGACAAATGTCTAGACAAGGTAATTCCTCCTCTGATAGATAATTCACTCAGAAACAGTCCACTACTCACAGGTCACCAGCCTTTTAGAAACAAACCTGGCACTCTTGCATCAGCCAATTGGTCTGAAGACTGAAAGTAGCAACTCTAATTATAAGAGTAGCTCTCTAACTTAAATTCAGTGTTGTAGTTGTCTGGTCCACGGATGATCCCTAGCAAAGGAGATGTTTGATATCTAAAAAGCCGTTATGCATAGAGTTAAATCTAGTTGTTGGCTGATATGAAATGGTGCTTCCCAGGACTGGGCCAGTTGCGTTTATTATTTTTGTCAACAATCTGATGAGATCTTGATGAGATTATTGAGTTCACATTCAGTTTATTTTCAGGCAACACCAAGTTACCAAGTTGTGCAGGACTTTTAGTCTGCTTAAGGACTGAAATTCTGTGCAGAGGCATCTAGATAGGCCAGATCAATAGGCCAATTCGAATTGTATGACATTCAGCAAGATTAAATGCCTTTGGGTCATAATAACTCCACATAGCAGTGTAGGCTTGGGGAAGAGTGGCTAGAAATTGACCAACAGAAAAGGAACTGGCCTGCTGGTCAATAGCTGGATGAACATGAGCCAGTACTATGCCTGATGTCATCATGATCCACATCATAAATAGTGTGGCCAGTAGGAGCAGGAAATGACTGTCATCTTGCATACAGCACTGGTGAGACTGCACCTTAAATATCTGTGTTAAGTTTTCAGACTTCCACTACAGGAAGGATATTGAATTGCTCAAAAGTGTACAGAGAAGAGCAATAAAGCCAATGAAGGACTAGAAAACAAGACTTACAGGAAGTCTTGCTGAGGGAACTCATATTGTTTAGTCTGGGGAAAAAGGGGCTGAAGGATGACCTCATACCTTCAGCTATCAAAAGGAGATTGTAGTGAGGGAGATATCAGTCTCCTTCTCTATCTACACACAAATTTCCATGAAATTCATCAAAACTCTTTATTTCTGAGACTTTTACTCCTAGGTTATATGACATCATTGTTAATGATTAAAAAAATAGAGAGTAGACAGATTAATGTAACCATGCAAATGGTTTCGTACAATGGTTCATACAGTGGTTTGTATGGACTCTATAAACTAAAAAGACTTTGGCTCCTTCTTATTCTGTGGGACTCTGCATCAAGCTACAGCTGTTTTTCAGTTAGGTTGCTTTAGGGTATGCTTAACCACCGACTCCTAACACATTATTTGTACAGTTGTCACTATCTGACTACAATGCTGAAGCAGAAAACTCTCCAAAGGAAGTGAGTGATTTAGCCCAAAGTATAACAGTGGTGCAGACAGAGTGGAAGTGAAATAACAAATAATTTGTAGAGGAAGATCCAGAAGGGAATTTGCCACTATTACCAGGAAGATTGGAAACCTGGATAAGAAATAATTATAAATAGAAAACAAAATTTTCTGTGTGGTTGCTGAAACTTGTTTAGAATATTAATTTTTTAGTTCTGCATGGGCCAAGCATGAGTGCAATATGAACCAGGTCTCTCCAGCTGAGCTTCCCCAGCTCTTCCCCAGCATCATAGGTCATTTCGAAAAGTGCGTAAATTATCTCATTCTGTTATCTGCAGGAAGGGTGAGCTTTCAGATAGGCATTCATTTTTATCCGCAAGAATAATTATCTGCTTTGGTTGATAGGCATCAGCTGGCTTTGTGTATTTGATAAATGCTGTTATTTTATGATTAGATTTTACAAAAGGAGATTAGATGAGAAAAGGCACGTAACTAATTAGTGGCAAGTAATGTGGAATTAAAAGGCAGACAAATATATGGAACAATGCTTTTATTTCACAGAGATTCAGGCACATTAGTGATTAAGCATTCAAGTCATTGTATCCTGAAATGCTTTGACCCTCAACATAGAACATCTCCATCTATATATTTGCATCTCCTGAAAATTCACCGAACACAGTGCATTTTCTCATTTACTCAGTAACTAATTTTAGCAAGGACTGATCATGAAAGAAGGCCTAGGGTAAGAGTTATGCTGACAGATTATGTTTCTGAATCACATCATTTGTATTCAGGGAAACTCATTGGTTGAGATGTTCATGTCTACAGAAGCTAATTTGGATTCAGCAAAGCATCTACACATGTGCTTTAATGAAAGTATGCACTTACATCCAGTTTTTTCAGTGTAGCCTAAGGAGGTCCTTAAGTAAAAAACCTTCTGTAATACTTTTGCTGAAACTGGGATCTGTGTTTTGGCCATTCTTTTCTAATACTCAACTCATTCAGATTTAAAGACTTTCAGATTTTTTTTTTTTAATGTCTACTGAAATATTATTTCTTCTAGTCAGTAGTCAGCCATCCGTTTCATGATATTTTAATAGATTCACAGCTGATGCATTCCACAGGTGTGGAATCAATACACTACAGCCAAAATTTTTTATTTTCCTTTTTATTTACATGCACTGGGCACGGGAAGAACGTGGAAATGGAAAGAATCCAAAAGTCAGCTCTTTTTGGATCTATTTTAACTATAAAAGCTATCACAGGGTCAGGATACATTTCTGAGGTCTGATTTGCTTGTTGCTATGCCACAAGAAAATAAAGAAATAATGTAATAGACCTAGTAAATTTGATGTAAAAATCACACTACTGAGAAATGAATTAAGGCTGAATTAAATGTTTTAGCTCCATCTTCATTTGTCGGCACATGGGGACACCTTCAGAGAAAGAGTGGAGGCATACAAACTTACAGTCTTGTTGGGAGAGTGAAGAGGTCTCAAAAAATATCACACACTCAGAAAAAAATAAAGATGAAAACATATATCATAAGCTGACAAGACAAAGATGACTCAGGCAAAAGGATATTTGTGGATATTGTTGGAGCCTCTTGGAAAGAATTTGATGAAAGGTTAGTTAGTTGTACAAGGCTGTGGCTGCCCTTGTAGATAATGCTCCTTATTGCATGGACTTCATGTTTGGTTGTACATTGTGAAGGTATAGTTTCTAGTATTTCTACCTTCATGTAACCTTGTTCCTACAACACCAATGGATCTGTAATTGTCTAACACTGAAAGAACGAATGAAAGAAATACCACGGCAGTAAAAGCATGCAATAAATTTATTGGATTTGTTTATTTATATGAATTAAAAAGTCAACTCTTATGGTTCTGCTGAGGACACAAATTATTCTATGGTGAAATGTGTATGTATACTTTTTGTGGTTTATACAGACTTGTTATTTGCAGCTGCTGCTATTTCTTTCATCCTGACACAGCAAATGTCTCTCCCTAGCAGATTTCTTTATCCCATGCTTATGTTCCTTATTGAAGTGGTTTGTGTGAAAACAAAGATCAAGACCGAAACAGGAAGGTATGAAGACTCATGAGTGCAGTATGTTGTACCATATCTTGTTATTATGGTCTGTTTGGAGACATATGCATGTAAGCAGCAAAATGTAGTAACAGCTGAATTGGCCAGCATCTCACTCACACCTAAGAGTAATTGTGCTAAAAGTATCTAAAGTATCTAAGGATGCCTGAGGGAAAGTAAAAATAACAAACAATTAAAATGTTTGTTGTGAGTTGGGAAATTATACCTACTGATCTGAATAGCTCCCTTTCAAGCTGATCTCAAACTTGGGGCTGCTTTCTCTAAACAGTTGGGGAACTATGGGTCACAGCATCTGTTACCATATAGAGTCTCAGCTGAGCATGCTGTTTCCCTCTGTTCCTTTCCTTTGCCAAAAGGAAGAGTAATGACTGAATGCTAAGCATAGATCTAGCTGGCAAAATGGAAATTCTGTTCTAAAGTATGCTTGATGAATCTTGATTCCAGTCAAAATTGGAACAACAAAGGAAAATATAACGTGAAAAGAAGAGCTGCTCTAATATGGTGAAATGTTTCATTTTGATACAGACTTGCTTTGCCAGAGAAGCCCAGGAAAACTGAAGAAGAAAGTGTAGCATTTCTTTGCCATATCTTAACAGTGTACAAGTAAGTAAAAATATTTTCTTTAGATTTCTTGCCTTTATTCTTACACATAAACTGGCACATTTTGGTAAAACATACAGATTTGGATTACTCTTATTTGCTGAATTTAAAAATTTCTGTAAAAAAAACCCAAATACTAATCTCATAACAAAAGCCTGATATGCTCTGAGTAGATCATCAGAATAATTTAAATGGATCCTCAGCTTTGGGCCAAATTCTGCCTGCAAAAGAAATCTTATAATATAGAGCTGTAAAGCTGGAATCTACAGGACCCTTACAGCACTGTGCCTATCTGCAGGCATCACAGCCCTACTGAGACACAACTCTTAATCTGCCTGACAAGATAGGAGGCAGAGGTCTTGTCTGGAGAAAGGGTAGAACACAAAAAAAGAGACAGAGCTACAGGGACAATTGGAACAGATAAGAAACCACCAGCCAAGTAGATCGAAATTGTCAGTGGTTGCCCAACAAGGAGGCCTAATATGCAGGTCTGTTTATGCATGTAAGGAAGGCAGGCCAATACATCTTTAATTCAGGTTTTATAAGCATAGCACCTAAAAAATGTTTCTGTGATATCTGTAGCAAATACTTACCTAGAAATCTGAAGTGTCTTTTTCTCCAGAGCTAGCAGAAATTGTTGAAGAGTCCTCTCATAATTTTGACTTACAGGGAAAGTACTACTTACAAGATAAAGTATTTATATTATTCTATTTGGTTGGAAAATAAAGAATGTAATATTTGCTGTACGTAGAGTAAACAACAATAAACAAAGCAATATTTTTGAAGTGAAAAATTGCTTGAACTTCGAAATGTTTTGACAAGCAGCCACAATTGACAGCTCAAGAGCAAGCAGGAACATACAGCATGTTTGTGTTCAGTGAGCTAAACAGCTGGAGGGTCTGGAGCTGCAATGCACAAACTACACTTAGCAACTGTCCAACTCTTCTGTCTCAGCAGCTATCGATCATTTTGCCACTAGCTAATCATCTTGCCACTGACCAGGACTTCCTGCAGTGTACTTAACAGTGCAGCAGTTATACCACTGTGAACTGAGAGCAAGGTGGAAAAAGAAAAAAGGAAAGGAAAAAAAAGGAAGTGGGAAGAGGGAAGAGGGAAAAGGGAAGAGGGAATTGGGAAGGAGGAAGGGGGAAGAGGGAAAGGGAAGAGGAGGGGAGGGGAGGGGAATAGGAATAGGAATAGGAATAGGAATAGGAATAGGAATAGGAATAGGAATAGGAATAGGAATAGGAATGGGAATGGGAATGGGAATGGGAATGGGAGGGAAGGGAATGGGAATGGAAGGCAAGGCAAGGCAAGGCAAGGCAAGGCGTAGTCAACTATTTTCTGTAACCTTCATAAATGATTTGTGAGCTTTCTTAATAGTACTGTTTTTATTCATTTCAATTTAGCAGTCAAACACCATATGGAATTGAATAATCAAAGATTTCATTTAAAGATGTTGAGATTAAATATCTTGAAACTTTTTTTTTTTTTTTTCTGTTTGTCCCTGAAACAGACTTATCCTTTTTTTAGGGATCCATATCAGCTATGTATTCCATTTATATATGTGTGTGTTCCTCATATAATATGAGGAATGTGGCCATAACTGATTATCAGCTTACTCCACCTCCTTGAAGTGACATCCATAGACTGATGGATTTCCAGCTGGTAACCAAGAAGCTTGAGTTGTAAAGATAAAGTTCCATGGAGAATTTTGTCGTTAATTTTCCATGTCCTTCATCTGCACCAGATGACATAGCAGAGTGGGTGCCTCGTACTCTGATTCTGCAAGGAAAGAAACAGACTGCGGCAAAATCGGGAGCGCGGTGTGAATCAGTCACAGCGCAGAGCAGAACAAATTTTGTCCCAGAGGCAGTGGCGCTCCTCTGTCTGTGGTGCTGATGCAGAGCCTGCGTCCGCGTCCTTCCGCTGACCGGATAAACACTGCTGTTTCTGCGGTTTGTTCTCGTCCACTGAACATACTATCAAACTGCACTACTGCCAGCTTCACATTCATAAAAAGTTATGGCCGTGGAATATGCCATCAGAAAGAAAATACATGGAGCACTGCTCTTATCACTGCTATGGCTGGGCAAGCTGTTATTTATACTATAGCGAAAGTCATGCATCTCTGATAAACCACATATCAGATCCCCCAAAGTCCACTCAGAATACTGAGGGAAAGTTGTGTCAGGCCTACTCTGTTCCATTTCAGAAGCAAAAGTGTTCTCCAGAATTCTTTCTGAATCCATTAGGCAAAGTTCTATGAACTACATCACCTCCTTTTTACTATGCCCTTCCTTGTCTCAGTGTTTGAAACCTGTGTAGTGATGGTGAGAGTATTGGTGGGATCTTTCCTGACTGCTAGGTTAGAGTGCCTTCTGAACAGAAGACACCAAAATCAGGCTTACAAGCATTTGAGTTTTTGTTGTATAGGTACATCGTGTGAGAGTTGAGAGTTGCATGGAAGCTGATACTTGGGGTAGCAGAGAAATCCTGAAGCTGAGAGTATCTGTGTCTCACTGAGGTTTATAGTCTGGTGACTAGTTCCTATGATGAAAAATGGACTTTGTAGTGGTGGGTGCCATGATTCATGATTCATGGGTTTCTCTGGCAGCTGTATCATCTGGAAAAAGTATGCACAGTTTGGGGACCAGACTACCATAAAGCACCTTTGGAGGTAAGTTAGGGATTAAAGCAAGAGGGATTGTTTACTTGTTTACCCCATCCTTGCTTGTTATTATTTTTTACTTTTCTGAAGACTGTCAGTAAAAGCAAAGCACATCTCTATCCAGCTGAGCTTCCGAGGTTGATATTAGGGTCTGTCTAAGACATGACTTTCTGAGAGCAATCTGGGTCAGACCCAGGTGGGAAGATGCTGTCTTGAGCACTGAAGTATGCTTTGCTGTGCCTGCAGCAGACACCAAGAAGCTACGGTAGCCAGCATCACTGCACTGTAAGCAGGCTCTTAGTCTGCTGTGCCTGCCAGACCTGCTTGCCTTTCCCCGCGAGGCTCTCCCTGACCTTCAGACAAAGTCAACCGGCGAGACTATTTTACCGTGTACTGATCACTCCATCGCGCCACTCCCCCGGCTCGGGCTCCCCCTTCTACCGTCCCCATCCTCCCCCGATCACTTCGGCTTTATAGGGGTTGCACCAACGGTAGAATCCCACCTTTCGGGCTGGTGACAAGAGGCCCGATCCGCTGTAGAACTCATGCCCTCTCCACCCAACCCCGAGAGGGCTGTCGGCATGCCCTGTGCCCGGGGTTGGGTATTACTCTGCCTGGAGCACCGTTCTTTCCTCTTCTTCAAAATCCGTCCCAAACCCGGGATGGACAGCGGACCGCAGCCTTCACGCTCTTCAGCAGGCGACCGCACGGAGGAGGGTCCTTCTCCTCCCCTCCTTGCCCCCGCCCTCCCCCCATCTTCTCTTGGGATACAGATGGATCTGGATAGGGAGGGAACGGAGAGCTCAGCCGGCGATCCCTCCGGCCACGATACAATCCAAGCGGAAGGAGAGGAGAGGACGAGGCACTGCTCCCTCCCTATTTTCTTCGCGGCCTGTAACTCTTTCCAGGACCTAGGGGATGTCCGGGAATGACCCAGAGCAGAAGACGCGGATCGCTCCCACACATTCCCACCTTTTGCAGGAGGGCGTATTTGCAGACATTTCCCTACAGTCCTGAGGATAAGCAAGGAAGCAGTGGCAAAATACAGCAGCGGGCTAATCCCTCCCCTATCTCCGCCAGGCGAAGCGACAGGGATCCGGGCGCACGAAGACAGCGGGGATGGGGCAGGAGTACACACACGGACTCGCGCATCCGTCCGCGGGGCTGGCAGCGCCGGGGACCTTCTCCGCGGCGAGCGCCGAGGGGCGAGGGCGGTGCGGGGAAGGGGCGGGGGAGCGGGAAGCAGGGGGAGGGCGAGAGCCCGGCTTCTGCAGCGGGGGGAGGAGGAAGGAGGGACCGTGTAGGTGGGATGGTCCGGAAATCCCGTGATAAAAAGAGGAGCGCGGGGGAAAAGTAGGGAGAAGCTCCGGAGTCATTCGCTCTCCTCCACTCCTCGTCCGCAACTTGCCCGCTGGCACATGGGCGCCAGACGGAGCCGCTAGCGGCGGAACGACCCGCAGCACCTGTCCGCCACCGCACAGCGCCCGCGTAGCCAGCGAGGTACAGGCGCGGGGCGGGACGGAGGGTGCCGTGTTGTGCCGTGCCGAAGGGTTGCGTGCTGGCAGCGTGAGGGAGAGCAGAGAGGAGAGGCGGCTGTGGGCACGCGGCGGTCGGTGCAGCCCTCATGGCACCGGGGAGCTAGCGCCGGGACCAGCGGAGGGAGGCAGCTGGCTGCGCGGAGGGGATACCGCTCTGCACCCGCCGTCGGTCGGTCCCCAGCTTCGGCAGGGCATCTCCCAGGGAGATTCTGGCGATGCGCTGGGATCCCCGGCGGAGAAGTGTCGCAGACCCGCGTTCCACCGCCACGGCTGCATCCCCGCCGCGCGTCTTACCCTCTCGCCCTGCCAGGCACACGCGGAGCGTTTCACCTTCAAATGCCCCCTCCGGAAAGCCAGGTGGCGGGAGGTGCGGGCGGGGAAGAGGGAAAGTTTGGAGCTTTAACGCTTTCTCTTCCGGCTGCCTGCGGGCGCGCTACCGGCCACCCGGCCTCTCGGGCCACCGCCGCTCCCCTGCCCTCTTGCCTTCACCCCCGCACTGCTTGGCATTTCCCTGCCTTGTCCTGTAGAGCCGGAGTCCGAGGGACGGCGGCTGGAAACTTGGCAGGGGAGAAGGGCGGGGGGGAAGGAAGGAGCAAAGAGCCGCCGTTTTTCCTCCGGGAGAAACCGCTCTTCTCGTGTCTGTGCCCTCCCCGCAGGCTGCCCGCCGCCGATTGCCGGACTCTGTGCATGCGAGGTGTGAAGCTGGGCTGCGCCCCTGAGCCATCGTCATGGATTTTGTGATGAAGCAAGCTTTAGGAGGTAAGTACGGCCGGCGCGTGGGGGGGTCGCATCGTCCTTTCCCCCTCGGTATAAGACATGATGGACCGCTGGGAGCCTCCGGTGGGGCTGTGACCGGGAGAACTATTTGGTGGCTGCAGAGGGACATGCCAGCCAGATTCGTGATCCCAGAGCAAAGTGCTGGAAGAATCTGAGCAGGAGAGGGCAGCAACAAGCAGACACCGAAGCCTCAAGGCAGATGTGCTGAAAGTACCTGGGCGGTGCTGGGAACCTACCAGCTGTGTCCTGCTGTACCACGCATACCTGCTGTCTTGCTTTGTGAGGCAGCAGTGGCAAGGACAGCAGGCAGATTTAATCAGAGGACTCCCAAAGAGTGACGTCTGCCTTTGTGAGGGAGCTTCTCCTCCATCCTTCCCCTGAACTTTGGGAAGACACTGACCAATAGCCACTGCAGAGAAATTTGGTTTCTGTGACCTAGCATTTGAGAAGTGATGTTTGTTAATAATATTGCTGCAATAAAAAATAAAGTATTCCCAGGAAAAATAAGGTATTCCCTCACAACCAATGTAGTTATGGGACAGATCTTTAATATGGTTTTAATATATTTCCTTCCATGTGTGATGACTCGCTTTAACCTAATGGTGGGAAGAAAAGGCAGCAGTGTGGGGAGAGAAATGGAAAACAATACAATAGTGTTTGGGAGTGAGATTTCTTTTTTCTGCCACAGTTGCATTGCCTTGCTGGTCTGCTTGTCCCAGATGTTCAGACAAAGTGAAATTGTCATTGGGATGATACTGAATACAGGCTGCCAGTGGAAAGTGTTTGGCCCACGAGATGTTTCTGATCATTCTCTCTTTTTTACTGTAACTGATGTAACTGATGTGTCCATTAATTTTCCTTTGGTTAAACTGTAGCCATGGGACTGAGAGGATGTCCCATGCATAGTGTTACTGATACCATATGCTGCAGTACATGGTAGAGACATTTACTGCAGGACAGTTTTCTGTGGCATGGAAATGTGTTTTTCATTTTTGCAAGGGATGAACTGTTTTCTCACAATGGAGCAAAATCTCATAATTAAGGATAGAGTGATATCCCAAGTTTTCACTGTGGTGTTTTGAATGTCAAGGCCAAATATGAAGAAAGGTATCTTCATATCCTGCTATTTTGTGTGATTGAACTAGATCCTATAATGAGAAAATAAATGTTCCTATGGTAGCGGTGTTGCATTTCATCACTGTGCCTGTTTGAAGGACAAATACTCCTGAGGAGAGGAGGTTTTACACAGGTTATCTACACTGTAAGGCTGCTTACATGGAAGGGAACTGGGATCTGCATGGAAAATCCAACCTGTGCAGCTGGAGATCAGATAGCCCACTGAAGAGAAATAACTGCTTGTAGACTGCAGTTAGAGGCAAGGGGTGGAGGGCTGCAGCAGTGGAGTAACAGCTGAGGTGCATGGTCTCACTGTGGGGTAGTGACTAGCTGAAGTAGGGAGCAGTGCGTGCTTGCACCAAATAGCATTTAATCTGGGCAGGCATTCATTCTAACATAATCCTGCATGCCAGGGTCAGGATTTGCATTATAACAGAAGATGATGAGAAGTCAAGTTCAGAAAGGATCTGCTGGTGGAGCCTGAGTATCTCATGTCTCCAGCAAGATGCTGCCCAGGGCGCCAGCTTTTCTGCCAGATGACATAGTATATTAGCAAGCTGTGCCTGGCATTTGCCCCTTGCTGGATAGAGGAGAAGGCTCTGCAGACTAGTAAAAAACAGGAAATGTTCATTCATTATGCAGAGATGTATTTTTAACTTAGAAATGGTTTTGAAGAGGGAGAATAGCTACTTCCAGGGCAGATATATAATAGAGAAAGTTAAGGTGCTTTTGGACACCGTTTTCCCATCCAGTGGTAAAGCCACAACTGATGCAATCATGATCCTTCTGGGAGTTCTCCTGTCTTTGAAGCAATCTCTGAACATGTTTCCTGGGTCTCCAGTGGCATGAGACAATCAGATATGCATTTCCCCGGAGCTTTGCTCATCAGAGGGGTAGAAAACAGGAAGGTGTTTTGGAAAGAGATTGAGGTGAGTTAACAAGAAAGAAAAGGCAGTTATGTTGTGTAGTGTAGGAGTTTGGGAGTCTGTGTGACTCCAGAGGATTGGGGTTATGTGAAATTAGTTTGACAGGTTATTCTGAAGCAGAATATATTCATTCCCTGACTTGTAGTTAAAGGGGGTCTGCAGAAGCTTGCTCTGTCTGTGCAGTGGAGATCTCTCCTCTGTTGTGCTGCCAGCACTGGGATTTTGCTGCTAGTCTTGGCAGCAGTCATTGCCTGGTTGTTAGCAGGCTTGAAATGTCTTTGCAAATTCTTGCCCCTTCAACGTAAAATTCCTGACCCTCTCATCAGCAGTGGGAGCTGTGGTCCAGTAAAGCACTACAAAATATTACCTCACTTGGCCAGCTGGTTTCTATGGCATTTTTATTTTTTTCTCCACTCAGGACATTTCACTGCCCTCTATAGAAAGTCCCCCCTTGTGCTGTTCATGTTGCAGTGCAGGCACCACAGATTTGAAATGCAGTCATGATTCTGATTTGCTGTGTGGGATGACAAGAAGAAAACAACAAGGGGAAACTTGAGAGCTTAAAATCACTGCTTCTGCCAGAGAAGTGCCAATGACAGCAAAAAGATATTTTTACCTTTGCCCATAGCCAGATCCATGCCACACCAACTGATATTGACACAGATGTCTCTCGGTCATTTATCTGTTTCTGTGACAATTCACTAAGTGAATATAACCAGCGTGGTTGCATGATTGCATTTCACATTAGGAGTGTTCTTTAGCAAGACAAATCAGAACTCTGTATCACTGTCATCTTGATTCATAGGCCAAGATGTATGACTTCTCAGGAAAATGTTGGCAGTGAAAGACCTAATACAGTCCCAGGAAGAATATAACTATGGTATTTTTCAATGAACATCACTTACCTTTGCACTGGTTATGTGAAAGTAAGGGATGCTTTAATACCTGACCGCTAGTCACACTGCATTGGCTCACTTCCTCTATGACTGTGGACTGGACAAACAGAGAAAATGGATTGAAGGAGAACAGATGCTAACTCTCATTAAGCTTTGCTTTGCCACCTCCTTTTACTGGAAGTCTTGAGGGTCAAGGGACTTAGGCATTTTCTTAAAGAAAAGAGAAGGGGAAGCCCAAGGAAGAGTGAGGCAGATTTCACAAATATGTGATCACCATACAGGTTGAGAAGCTATGAAGGTAAGGAAATTACACAGCCGCCAGAATAGCTCTTACTCTGCTTTATATGATTGTACTGCTGGCCCCTTTTAGCGTGCTCCTTTTATCAGCAGACAGAAGAAACATGTAACTGCTATGCCTATCCTTAATGGTGACTTCTCCTAATGTCAACCTCTGTATTAGTCACGTAACATATTTCATATCATGATGCATGTAAAGGGTACTGTCTAAATTCTTTCTTCATACTGTCCTAATCCCTTGAATTCACTGTTTAAGCCCCATGAAGGAAAAAGAGCACACTTGTGTTTCTGATTAGAAATTCACTGGGCTGTATTACAGACATTTCAGTTTTACTGGCAGCAGCTTAGAGAGAGGACTACTGCTTAGCATTGAATTCTTTATCCATCAAGATTCAGTGGAAATTTGTTCATAAGGATTCCTAAAATACAGTAGGCAGAAAACAAATGCAAGCAGATCGCCATCTGGAATATGTCAGCAGGTGGGACTGACTGCTTTCTGTCCCCCAGCTGCTGCTTTGGTTCCATTATGTATATCATAGATCTCAGTCAAGCAGAAATCCTCTTGTTCTTGAAGGTAGGCAGAGATTTAAACCCTCCCAAAGATAATGGGATTTAAGTCACTGCCCAAAAGCTCTGAAAAAGCAGGCCCTATGCTATGCTTGTATTAGTAAAGATATGAGTGTGCAAAGGGCAGCTAAGCCTGGATGGAAACTATTGGTGTTTAACAACATCTTAGCAGCTTCTTTCTCTGAAGCTTCTGAAATGCATGCTTTGCTGCTGGACTTTACTAGTTTGTGATAGGCAGATCAAATCCTTGATTTGCCCTGGAGATGTCGATAAGATTGAGCACTGTGAAAGACAACACATATCTGTCCAGGGTGGCACAGAGCATAAAACGGGCACAGTGGTTTCTGTCTTCTCCTCCTCCAACTCAGCTTTTCTCTCACATTTGCAGTTCTCTGCTGAGCCTCTCCTGCTGTGGGACCTCATGCATCACTTAGGATGAGCTCCATTGCTTATGTTAATGTTTGGTCCTGGAATGGGATTGAAATTGCAATGCAGAACTGCAAGTTGTAGCACCTAGACATAGTGCTGGTATTCACAGCTGGGGTCTCCTTTGCCTGTAATCCTTGAGATATGTGACATATGAGGTATATCGTTTTGCTGCCAGATGCTTCCAGGAGAATCTCAGCAGGAGACCTCCACCACACTGTGGCACTTGGTGAGTGCTGGGAGCCCAACTGCCTTTGTTCTCAACTTCTGAATTGTTAAGTGAGCAAATGCATGAGATGAAGGCTGCAACTTCAATCTGTAATGTGCTGTTGATCCACTGTTTTCTAGATCCTTTTTTCTTTGTCTAATGCTTTGACTACATGCATTTTAATGACATTTTGAAGATGAAGAGGTAGCATTGATATCTGATGGATACATTTTTCAGAAGGGATGATATTATTGGATTTTTTTAATGCATACTGCTGGCAAAGATATTTTCTTCAAGGAATTGGATTATGCTGAATGCAATCATGATGTCTCTTGCTGAGATGGGGGCAACAGAAAAACAAAGCAAACATAGATGCTGTATTTGTTTAAGGCCTTTTAATCTATAGCAGATAAGAATCTTCCTTGTTCTCTTTTCTTGGTGCAAGATCCTTCCATGGTAATCTATAGACATTTTTTCTTCAGGAATTCCCATTAAAACCAAGGAGAAAGAAGTTTCTCAAGGAAGCCAATCATTGCCTGTGGAGATGATCTGATGAAACCATGTAAGTCGGGGCCAGTTGACTTATTTCATCTATAATCCAAATTAGAAAAATAAATACTGGCAAAGTCCTTTCTTGTGCCTTTCTTCAGGAAAATTTATCTTATATTTGCTTACTTCTGTTAGGTCAGTTGATTTTAGAATCATATAAATGCTCCTATTCTATCTTACTTCTGTTTGCCTTCATTGTAAAATTGTACAGAGTATGTGCTCACTTAGTTTCCTTACACAAAATGAGCAGCCTTTGGCCTGCTGATCTAGAAGATCTAGAAGGTAGAAGATATGCCACGAAGAGCTTAACTAGGATTGAACATCTGCTTGCCAAGAGCCAGCTTGGAGAAGAGTGACATGGGTAATGAAGAAGTTTTCTCTCACAGAGACGGAGAAAATGAGGAAACTTCATTTGCATTAGGGAATTCATCTAGAATGATGAACTAAACATGCTTCCTCAAAGCTGTCCTCTTTGACAGAAGTTCTGCATACTTTTCATTTAAACGTTCATTGCCATACATCTGAATCTTTCTGACTTTCTTTTATTGTATCTTTCATAATGAAAGTTGGCTATCTTGGAGACCTACGGAGTGTGGGGCTTTATTACCAACTAAATACTTTTGGCACAACTTGAGTTTGTCAGTGCTGAATTTTTGGCCTATGCTGCAGAAGCAGATATGGAGATGGGTGGGAGTCCAGCCACTGACATTTTACACTTCTTCAGGCTGTCCTGGTAACAACGGACTTTGAAATGCAAGCCACAATTTTGTCTTTGTGTTGATCCTTGGGGAGCAAGAAGTTCAGATACAAGTTTTAGTACCCTCCAGGATGGAAATCCAACAGTTTTTCAGGCATTTAGAGAAGGAATATAGTTTTCAGAGTGATGGGACATGAGTCCTCAATAATGCTGAATTTTCTTCTCCCACTTCTAAGAGTTGTAGATGAAGCATACTGTGTCTCTTACAAGTGCTGTTCTCTTCCAGTGATAAGGCAGAGAGCAGTCTGCCTTGAATGCTTTTGGGAGGCTGCAATTCTTCACTACCTCTGTGTGCTCATTACGTGTGCTGGGCTCAAGTGCTTGCTTCAGGCTGCACAAAATATAGATCATTAGCTAAGCTGTGGCTTTGAGAACTGTCTTGGTTGCTGTCTTATTGTCTTACCTACAGCTTGGTTGCAAAAGCTTAGTTATAGTTAGTTCTGTCTACAGCAGGTTGGTGAGCGGTATAGGGCATGGCTGAGAAGACTGAGAATTTCCACAGGTTGCTGAGTGGATGATCATGTGGTTTGCTAAGGTAACAGCTGTAATTACAGGCATGGTTGAGGTTACTAGTGATCTTCCTATCATTGGTATGAATCACAGTGCATATTAGAGACAAAATAGCTTAAGCAAATTGTGTGTCTCTCTACTAGAAGCAAATCGATGATCATGCTGTGCAATTCAATAATTGATTTTTTTTGTGCAGTTTTAAATGAACTGATTCAAATCAGACACCGTCACTGCATAAAAGCATTAGTACAAACAAGTAAATTTAATCTACTTTCTGATGTTCATCTTACTGAAATTTGAATTTTTCTGTACATACAAGAATGAAGCTGCTTAGCATCTACTTATTGTTTTGCAGCATAAGTTGAATCTTGCAGCTTATTTGCAGAGATTATTGACCTTGCAGGAATGTCATACATGCAACAACAACAGGAATTCAGGATTGAAAGGGCGGTGCCCATCTTCTGTGGAGTATAATGAAAGGAATGAAGAAACCCAGTGTGGTAGTCTGGTGGCTACACTGCTCTCTCATTCTCCATCCTCAGCTGAAGTTGGGATGGGGGAAAATGTGATGCCAAATCCAAAAGGCTCACATGTTGAGTTGAGGATAATTTAAAAAAGAAAAAAACAATCAAAGGTCATGTGAGAGCAAAGAGAAACAATTATTCTGTACTTTCCATCAACAAGTGATATTTGGCTACATCTTGAGAAGCGGGGTCTCAGTATGTGTAGCAGTTGTTGGGAGGACAGATGTATTCATAAGGTTTTTTACTTCTCTTTACCCAGCTTTTATTGCTGAGTGTGATGTCATACAGTATGGAATATCATTTTTGACAGTTTAGGCCACCTGTCCCACTTGTGTTTCCCTTCCACCTCTTGTCCCTTCTCACCTACTAATTTTAGGGGTGTTGGAGATAGCCTTGATTTTGTGCCAGCACTGTTCAGCAATAGACAAAATATCAATGTGATGTAAGTGGTGTTATACCTAGAAGCCCTAAGAACAGCACTGTATGGAGAGAACCCCATCCCAACCAGACCTGTACACCTCAGTCTGTAATGGTGGAGCTTTTTTGATAACTCATTAACTGGTAGAATGGGAGCAATAAATGGGAAAGCAGACAACAAAGGAGAAGGGACAGTAAAGGAATTTGAGTCAATGCTTAAGCTGGCAAAAAGCTGAACTGTACATGTCTCTGTGTCCCTAGATTCACCTCTTTTCTGATGCTGAGCACAGGCAAAGTTAACCAGCAGAACAGAAGTTTGAAGCTTGTGTTTAAGGTAGCTTGGTGAGATCTGATTGTCTCAAGTGCTGGACTCATCTGTGGGAGAGCACTGAGTGTCCTTGGGAAGGTCACTTGTTTGCTGATTTAGATGGTGGCTCTCATATGGGAAACAGTTTGTGGTTTCATTATCCTGAGAGTAGAACAGGGTCAAGTGTGACCTAGGTACCTGAACACTGACTTCTTCATTGGAAGGCAATAGCTTTCCATTTTGTTCTAGTACTCCTTCCTCTGCTTCTTGGTTCTTCGCAAGACTATTTATCCTTGACTTTCTTGACTTTCATCTGCGATGACCATGACTTTCCACTATTTTATTGCATATGCTGAGAGACCTTCTGCATGTCCCTTGAAGGGATAGCAGCTGGGATCTGCTTGCTTGGTCTCTGTTCCAGTGCCTGTCCGAAGAGTAGTTACCTGCTAAATTCCTTGAAAATGCAGGTGTTAGAATTTAATTTGCAAGAGGAATTTGGAAAGAGTTTCTTAAAATGTGGGTGTTTTTTTTTTTTTGTTTTTTTTTTTTTTAAGCTTTTATACCTAGTTTGTATTTTCTCAGCAATCAAGAAGAGAAAGGCTTAGCATAAACTTGAAAGACTGTGCAAGAAAAATACATCATATCCAAACAGCTGTGTTTTTAATCTGTGACAGCCCGTTATTTTATTCTGGCATTAAGTGTATGTGTGCCACTCTTCCCTGACACCAGAAAACAAAAAAAACCAAAAGAGCCAGCTTGTAGTATTTGATGGTGATGACAGTATTAATTTTTAGGACCTAGGCATCCTGTGAGAATTCATGGCAATTTTCTTATTGCCTTTGGAAATAGCTGAGTTTCATCCAATCTGTTTCACTTTCTTTTAAAACACGATTTTCCTAATCAGCTGCAGCTGTCAACATCGTTGTTTCCCTATCAGTTATACATCAGTTGCAGTACTGAGAGTACTCTTGTCCAACTTCAATACTCTTTCAGGTGAGACTGCTCTGTTGTCTTTTGAGCACTGTGCAATTCCAAGTGTTGCTCAAGAGTAGGGTGTAGGTGTAGGGTGGTAACTGGCATGAAATTCAAACATTTGGTCTGAGTGTTTGGTTTAAACTCCTAAATTTTTTATGAAGCATGCAAATAAGGCAGCCCAAAAGAACAGCAAAAGTTAGTGCTATTTTTTTTTTGTTGGTTTCATCACTGAAGAACAAAAACGAGATCCACAAGTGGCTCTGAGTGAAATGTTTCATTCCCTGTGAATGAACTGATTTCTTTGTACTATCCTTCGGAATTATTTTTACATTAAAGATTTCTTTTTCTTCAAATAAAAAAAAAAAAAGAGGAAAAGGAGAAATTGCTCAGAAATTGCCATTGCATTACCTATGTCTGTTCACAGTCCTAACCAGAAATTAAACTGCTTGTGAGAGTGTTTAGAAAATTCTGACTGACCTATATTAGAGACAGACAGGTCTCTGCATTTTTTATTTTATTTTTTCCCCCTGCATTCTGTATCCTTAAAACTCTCTTCTTGTGTCAGTTGAACTTTCTCCTGTGTATTTTTCTTACTGCACAGTTTAAAAATCAGCTGTTCCTGTTTCATGTCAGCCAGACTGCACAGTGACAGATTAAAAGGAGCATGAAAGGGGAAAATTATAATTGCATGGAGATGCATTAAAATGCTGAAGAAAAAGGTTAAGAGGGGACACAACTTCTCTCTCTAAATACACGAGAGAGGTGAACACTGCAGTGAAAGAAGAACTATTTAAGGTGAAGGACAATATCGGTAAAAGAATAATGGGAATAAATTGGCCATGAATGTACTTGAGTCAGGAATTAAGAGAGCTTTTGTCTAGCGAAAGAGAGGAGGTGGGGAAGCCCACTGATGGGGAAAGCGGGGAGAAATAGAAACTGATTCTCAGGTGGGTTTCAAAAATTTTGTCAGTATAATTGTGCATGCTATACAAATAGGGCCAGTAAGGCAGGAAATTGTTTTCTATTCTGAGCACTTTCATACCTTCATAGCAGAGATGTAGGAGCAGACATCCTCTGAATGATCATTTATAAGAAGCTTCATGGTAACCAAGAGGTTTAAAAGAGGTTTAGTTTTTATACTCCATTTTGATGTTATTCCAGTACATGGTAGTCTCTGAATGGTCAAGGGGTCCAGCCTAATTCAGTGGGAGTCACCAGTGTGCTCCTTGAGCGAGGGTGTCACAGAGCTGTAGTTAGATTTCCCCTTTCTGAAAACTTTAGTCTTATTGTGTCTGTGTTTGAGGAGGAGAAGAATGCCATTCATATCATCTTACTCGTTCAAAGATGGTCTGAAATCAGCGGTCAGATTCAAATTTAAAGTGATTTAAGTTTCTTCTGAGTAAAACGAGTTCCATATATCCTCTGGATAGTTTTCTAGCTGTGGTATTTTGGTCCAAGCAGAGATTTTGGACTTCAAGTAACAGCAGTTTGAACCAACTGTAGTTTATGTGCTGTGGCATCAGGATCTTTGGTGTTGTATTACTGCATCAGAGAATAGCCTGAGTTGAAAAGGACCACAATAATCTAGTTTCAACCAGAGGCAGAGTGTAGGTGAAGTGGACTCACTGTGAGCCATTCTGACTGGCTAAACAGAATCATACATCACATTTTTAAACTATCCCAATGAGATCACTTTAATCTATCTGTCACCTCCTTTTCCATTTCTGTTGTATCTTTTTCTCTCTCATTTCTATTATTTCAACATGCAGTTCACATGGAGGCAAGTTTTTCTGTAATGTTGTTTTCAGCACATTTCTTCATTTTCTTGTTTTACATTACATATGAGAAATTAATTATTTCAGGGCTAAGTGTCCCTGTGGAATCTCCTCCTAATTTTGAGTAGATGTCTGCCCCAGTAGATATGTTCAAAGTGTGTTTTTATGCTAGTTTGGCAACCAAGCAAAGAGGCATATTTTGCTTGCAGGACTGAATGACTTGGGCTCAGGTGTACCCTACAGCTCTGTGAGGTTCTGTCCTCATGACTTGGTAATTTCCCACCCTAGACTCCTGCAAACTGTGTGATTACTTCAAAAGTGTGTAGCCAACAACAGCCTTCACCAAAGCTACACAGGCAGATGGCAGGAAACAAACTCACTCACATAGTAAGATACTGGCTTCTGGAATAGAAGAGGAAGAGTGCCATCCCTCTTAGTTTTCTGTGTATCATACTGCATTGCCTGGGAGCATTCTTACCAGGCAGAGACCCCAGAAAAATTCATATTTCTCTGAACACCATATTCCCTTAGCCAGTGTCCAGGTGCAATCTTTTTTGGTCTTGTGGCTGGAGCTGTCCTGAGTTAGAGACAGTGGCTTGCCCTATGCTAGAAGGACAGGATGGTTTTGCTTTTCAGCAGTCAACCAATTAAACGTTCCAGGTGATTGTGTCTGTCTGGTTTGCAGTTCCTCTCATCCAAGACATGGGTCTTCGCTGTGATCGCAGCTGTGGTGGTGTTTTCTTGAAAATAGGTGGTGAAATGCATCCTCTTGATCACAACCACAGAGAAGATGATGACTAAAGTGAAGATAGACATGCTACTGTTTTAACTGCTTCAAATCTCACGTTGTCACCCCAAGTTTTAATGCAGGGTATGTCAGTTTCAATGCTATTTTAAGTTCAACAATAGCCAACTATAGTGAACTGCCTGTCCAGACTTAAGAACACACATTATTTTTGTCTCTCAGTTGTGAACAGTTGTCTTACTGATGGTTCTTACGTGGTTATTTGCCTGATACTTATTTAGGACTCACTCGGGAGTGCATTTTGCTTTGTACTCTATAATACTAGGTCCTTTTTATATGCTTACAAAATTACTTCTAATTAAAATACAGCAATTTAGCTCATCATTAAATAGCTAATCTAGATCAACAGAGAAAATCCCTGGATAAGTCAGTGAAATCCTGGGCTTGATTCTGTTCCTACAGATCCTGAGCCTTCATGGGCATTACTCTGATACGGCATAACAAAAGTTTCAAAACTATTTTAAACATCTATTTTAAGCATGCTGTTTTGGGCAGAGATATGTCACCATACAGCAGCTTAAGACCAGTGTTTCTACAGTTTTTTTGCAGATGCAAGGAGAATAATATACAGTCTGAAAAGGATGGATCATATCTGACCATCTCCACTGCTGCAAATACATGGAAGAGGACTTTGTGGCCCATTCCTAGGGAGAGGCTGGCTAGCTCAGGGATTATTAGTTACATAAGATCTCAAACATAGCCCAAGTGCAGCACTGATGTTTTGGAATGAAGCAATTATCTATTTTGTTGACTTAAGAGCAGAACGACCTAGATTCTCTCTTCTTTTTTTTTTTTTTATTCCTTTTTTCTCCCTTTTCCTCATGAGTTGGCCCACTTAGTTGATTAAACTGCAACTCAATTATGACTGGCTGTGTTACAATTGGGAATAAAGCAGATGTAAAAAGACAAGTTGATAGTCATTTATTTTTTGCCTTGTTTGTTAACTGGAAATTATGGTTGGGATTAAATGACAAGCATTAATTCTAGTAGCTTTCAGGTGACAGACATCTCATAATAGCTTTTGCTGGCAGTATATGGATTACATTCAGCTGGAATGTGATTCAAAGAAAAGTTGTTCATCTCAAGGTGAGGAAAAAAAAGGTACTGGTCTAATTTATAAAAGATTTAAAATGAATGTTAAATTCAGTGCAAGCCCTAAGTCAGCAAATAAAGCAGCAGCCTGATTTATGTTTTATTTGAAGTGAATCCATGAAACCCGTTGATATTCATGCACTATTTATAATTTTGATGCATCTGCAAATACTCTAACGAATCACTAGAGGTATCAGAAGGGCACATAAGCGATCCAGGAAGACAGTACATATTGAGTGACTGAACTTCAGCTGAAAACAATCCATGTGACACAGTCAAAAATTTATCCTTTAGGCTAAGTACATGGCAGTTCAGTAGAAATAAACAACTAGCCAGGTAGTAAAGCCTGTTCTTAATGGAAACTAACATTGGCCAGGGTCGTATTTGTTCCCTCAGCTGCTGTTTTCTTAGAGCTTTTTGTGAGCTGACAGGACACAACAAAACTAGTTAGTTCAGGACAACCTGGGAAATAAAATTTCTCTTCCCATGGAGTTCAAGGAGGCAAAAGATCCAATGAGACTTCTAACTCCTAAAGACAGATAGAGCCAAATTGCATGCCTAGGTGGATATCTGTAGGTGTATACCTGCAGCAGAGACTGAGCTTTAGATGAGACCCAGCACCAAATTTGTTTACTAGCTCTAAGAGGAGGGAGGTGCACCGTGTGTCTTTTTGGCTCTTTCAGCCTTTGAAAGTGGGCTCATGGAAAAGTGGAAGGTCTCTTCTGGAGAGTGCGAGAAGGGTGAAGTCCTCATCAGCCTGAATTCCCATTCTACTTCAGCAATTGAGAAAAGAGGTATCCACTTGTGTGGAAAATGGTCTGGGATACTTTGAGGTTTGAAAAAGCCCCTCAGGGATCAGAGAAGGCCTCAAGGAGAAGGAAAATCACTTTCTTGCATTTAACTTTTCTCCACCAAGGAGGAGAGGTGCTCATAAGGTAGCAGTGTGCAAGAAACACCATACCAGCATGATGGCTGAGTACATTTATGTCATTAGAGCCAGATCTTCTCCCAGCACAGCTCACGTAGGAAAAAAAAAAAAAAAAAAAAAAAAAAGATCTCACTCTTCTGTCTTCACTTTGTAAGAATGAGGCGTTTTTCATCTACATGGGGAAATTTTCCTCCTTCAAGAGGGATTCATCAGATACCACAGAAGATAAAAGCCAGTGTGATAATTTGAGGGCCTTGAAGGCCCTAGAAGGCCTTGACTCAAAGCTGACTGACATCAAGGGGAAAGCTACATTTGATTTCAAATTGTCAGAGTGCCGTTTGAAATTTGAAAACATCTGACATGCTTGCGCAACATTTCATATACTTTTTGTGTCTCTTCTATGTTATGCTTTCGTATTGACTTTCATGGTTAATTTTCTGTCCTTTATCAATAACTAACACACAAGGACATGGATACTGGTCCATTCTGCAGTCTTTTTTTTTTTTTTCTCCTTTTCATGTACTTTCCTATCAAGATGTTGTCTCTTTCTTTTTCTTTGGTGCTAAGGTAGCATTCAATACACTTAACAACAGAGTTTCGAAAGGTTCTCAAGGAGAGTGCACCAGGATCAGGCTGTTCATGTGGTATTTTTCTTGAATCTAGTGACATTTTGCTAATGCTATTTGGTCAGGTCAAAGCTGCTGTCTGTGTTTCATGGAAATGCTGTTCTTCCTTGTCACCTCTTATTAGGACAGTGATGGAAGGGAGGAAGTAAAACAACAAATCTGGTATCATTGAAAGACAAAGCATTCTAGTCATCCACCACTGAACAGAAGGTGCTGTTATCTTTCTGTGCACTGCTGTTCACTTGCAGCTATGTGCCTACGGTTCTGGCTCCTGCCACTGTCTAAAGTCAGGGATTTGCTGTGGCCAGCAGTCAAGATGGGGACAAGTATATGATGCTCTGTGAAACTGTACAGAACAGCACTGTGGATTACAGAGCTAATGTATCCATGGTGCTGCTGAGAAGCTGGTATGAGCTGCCAGCAGACCATACATGCCACTGTTAATGCTGTCAGAGATTATCTTTCATTTACTTAGATGTGGTGCTGTTTCTGCTCATGGTGATGTAGTAATTTGGTGATGAACTGGATTCAAAGTGCAATTGTAACGATTTATACTGCAACAAAGTGTGTGCATTTCTCCCTGAAGAAATCAGGAGTTGCCTTTAGCTAGAGAACGTGGTGAACTTTGGCAGGAATGTCTGTCCATGTGAGAGTCGGCTCTTCCACAAGTGAGGCATTTCTCAGATCTTGGTGGCAGTGTACCCTGTACTATTGCTGAGTGTGTTGTACTGTGGACCACAGCTGATGGAGTCTGTTCACATCCTCAATTCCATCAGATTTCTACTCATCAGAATGCTCACTACACACTTCAAAAAGCCATTCTGTGAGGAAAGGGGACATTTTGTTTCCCTCCTCATCTGTTAGGTATGTTCATTGCCACACACACACACGCACACGCACACGCACACACACACACAAAACCACGTTGCCTTTGCTAATTTGCTAGCCCTGCTGAGATGGTGACCTCTCTGTGTCTCCCACTGCTGAATGCTCACAGTATCTGCAGGATACTGCTGTTGTGCAGAGTACTCTGTTGTGCACAGTAAAAATTACATGACTACATATCTTTCCACACATTTGTGGAGGTGGTACTGTTTAGCTCATAACAAAAACATTGAATATGAGCAGAAATGAACCCTTCCTTCATTGCATTGACTATATAAGGAGAGTAAGCTCAGAGGTAGAAGAGTCCCTGTTGTCCACAGAAATTCCTTGTAACTTCTAATCCTTATGCAAGTTTGTCCCAGGGAATCAAAGGCTCGCCATAATTATATCCAAGTGATTAAATGCAGTTCATGGTTCAAGCAGACACCCGAGCTTTTGTATTCTCTGTGAAATGCTCACTGCTTATGTTTGTTAACCTTTTAATTAGAGCCAAAGTTGTAAAAGGTAACTGACTGGAAATGCAGAGCACTCTGTAGAGTGTTCATTTTAACAAAGCTCCTCTTCCCATTCTATTTAACTGCAAAGCTTTGGTAAGGGAACAGCCTCATGAGTCAGTCTTACGTGCTATTAAAACTGGTAATAATTGCTCTTTAAAAACAAAGAAATTAGTTGTGTTGAGGAGAGCAGGGTTTTTTTTACCTTTACTCAAATCCTCTCTTATGCCCTTAAAAGCAAAACAAGAGGCATACACCAGGGCACTAAGAAAAAAAGGCATCACCAGCATAGTATATCATCTCCTTGGAGGAGCTGATCTACCCTTGCAGCCTCTGCTGATCAAGGACAGAGCACAGCATGTGTAATCAGCCCCTTGGACACCTGGCTGACTTTTGGCTGACTCTGTGGTCATGAGCTCATACCTATTTGGTAAATGAGGAAGAAGTGCCTGTCTAAGGATTTTTCTCCCTTTCTGGATTAGTTCATTTTTCAGAGTGAATGTGGAAATCCCAGCAGTTTCACAGCATATTCTGGGTCCTGAAGAGGTTTGAGGGCACAGAGGGACAGGCAGGGAGCTTTCTTCTTCCAATCCATCGTCATCATAGCCCCCTATCTGTAGTAGGCATAGTTATCCTTTAAGGTCTCATTCCCAGAATGTCACTGACTTCAGTTCCACAGTGCCTTTAATTGTTCAGTATTTTCCCAACACTGTTTATGCATACTGCCAGCAGACCTCTCAGTTTGAACAAGCCTGATTTGGCTTTCACCTTCACTGACTTTTATGTATATCAGGATGATTTAATTTGTCATTTGGTGAGTTCAGAGTGTATGCCTCAACCCGCAAGCCTTTCTTGAAAGATGGTAGCTGTATCCTACAAGTGAGTGAAAGCAACACAAAATAACAGGACAGACAGCGTTGCCGTCCATGTTTTTTAAGATATAGCCTTAATCTTCTGATGCAGTGCCATACCAGAATTAGCTGGCCTTCAGCTGTCTGAAAAACAGTGGTCCTTTTTGTTTCACTGCTGTGAGATCCACGTCAGACAAGTTAGCACAAGCAGAAGTATGTGGTTGTGTGCTGCAAGCCACTTTGCTGCTGAGCATCAGAGACTGTGGAGAGTGGAATGGTTTCAGTGGAAGAAAAAAAATGTAATGAAAGCTGTTTATCATTATTTAAACTTCAGCTTAATTAACTTGTGACAAACTCATCTGTGTAACTTTCCAGCTGAAGTGTTGAAGTTCCGAACAAGCTCATTACAATCCTTAAACTGATAGACCAGCTTGACAATGGAGAGTAACACAAATCATTTTAACTTAAGATTGTTTCATTACTTAACATTTTTAAAATGTGCTTTTCTCAAGTAGATCTCATACCTCTGGGGAGCATTTGCAACTTCTTCCTGTGAGTAAATGTGTGTTCCTTCTCTTGCCCAAAAGGTGATAATGAAGTCTTTAACAGGATCTATGGTGGTTCTTTGCTACATAGGATGAAATACAGCATCAGTGTATATTCTGGCCAGCAATAAAAGGAACAGGGTGAAGGTCATTTAAACATTTTCAGCAGATCATAATCACTCAGAACACTGGGATGATTTATTGTCTGCTATACTCACACTATGCCAGGAAGAGAGAGAGCTGTATTTAGTAGCTCTTCAGTTTGCAACATGAGCTATTTCCTGGCACACTGCATTGATTTCCATCTCATCATGATCTTATAATAATTGCAGAGGCAGGACAGAATTTCAGCTAGTCTCATTTTTCTAGTTTCTTCCCTGCTGTAGGTGTGACAGTAGTTTAAATCTCTCTCTCCTCTTTTTCTGCAGAATTGCTAGTGAGTCCCCACTCCCTTCTGGGGAGTATACTTTGCTTGTTCTTGAATATTCTTCTCTGGGTAGACAGCTTTGGTTTTGCAGCCTGTTTGTGTCTTGCTATTATTTGAGAGCACTTGTGATGCTAATTTTGCCCTGTGTTGCAGCTTCTTTTAGCTTGCCATCATCCAGATAAAAAACAGTAGACAATCTGGTGTGCTTGAAGGTTACTCTCCCCTCCCTCTCCCCCCCCCCCCCCTTTTCCCCCGCTTTTATTTTCGTCCACTAATGCAAACTGTTTTGTCTCCTAACAAGAAGATCTCATACTGCCTTACACTGTCCAGCTTACACTTACACTGCTGTAACAGCAGGATAAGCATCCATGCTGTCATTCAAATAATTAATTAAAATGAGGTATAGACTTTGCATAACACTCTCACTGCAGCAGATCCTTCCAAAGTGACAATGAATCAGTAGTACATGGGGTTCTAGACTTAGCAAAACAAGACAAGTGGTCTTGAGGAGTCTTTTTGTAGTTGTTTCTGCAGTGTGATGAACACACATGACACTGTCAGAGGGTTCCTGAGAGAAAGTCTCCAGAGAAAAGCAGTGTGTAGTGAGCTTAGGGACCTCCCAGAGCAACTGACTCCATTCAGGTGTTTGGATAGGCACAGGCAAAATGCCATTACCATATCTGCCAGATGGCTGTATTTGTTGAGGTGAATCATACTGCGATCATCTCCCTGGCAGAAGAGAAGGCTCCAAATGGTCACAGTCAGAGATACAAGCCAGGTTGGCTGGAAATATTTGCGCAAAAAAGATCTGCTTTTGCTTTCATATTTCCCAACCAGAAGTTAGATTTACAGCTTCATGATGACCTTTTTACTCTTTTATTCCTTCATCTCTGTTTATGCTCAACAGACACATGGAGTAAAGAGGGCTGCAGAGAAACTAGAGAACAGTCTCAGAGGAATGAGGAGCTATCCTGACAGCAGTGTTTGTAGTTTGACTGGTCTTATGTTACCAGCTGCCATAGAGCTGTAGGTATCTCAGTGAAGAGACATGTTCTTCATCTTCTGGACTTCTAATAATAATGGTGGCAAAGAATCCATAAATTTTGTCATTTGTGTTATACCAATTAATCCAAATTGTTGCCTGTGCTATATATTCTAATGTACTGCATCCTTTACAGGTGGAAGGAACAGATTACTGCATGTTAATACTACAGCTATTCCCTGTCTCTGTGTGCTCTTCAGTCTGTTTTGGTAGATGTTGATCCTCTTTTCTTCAAAAACCAAAGTGCCTTCCAGCACCATGGAAATTCTCTCAAAATAGTATTGTGCAGAAAGGGTGGCATTGAAAGCAGGGGACATCTGAGAGTTAGTTCAGTATGTGAACCCAGCATGATGAAGCTCTCGCATCTTACATTTTGACAAAAGGGAGGACCTAATTAACATGAGCTATTTCCATGTTCTGTGGCTTCATTTAACTTTTTCAGTGCAGCACGTTTCTGGTGGAATTATAGCAACAAGCAGGAGATCTCTTTCTGAAAGACTACAAAGAGTGTTTCTAAAGTTGATGTAGGTGAAGTCAGAGGAAAAATCTTCTCAAGTAGTTTTCATTTCCTAAGCTGGAAGGAAGCTTTCATAATGTCATCCTGATATCAGACAAATTCTCTTTCTTCTCTGACTCCCTTGTGGGAATTATCCTCTTCATTTGGGCAAGCCAGTGGTAGGATGAAAGTGCAGAGATGTAGCAGGTTTTCTGCACAGTAATGTAGCCAGGAGGGCTGCAGTAAAGTTAGAACTGGAATTGTTAAACTGGAACCAGTTTGAGGATATTGTTCCCATAAGTCTGTTTAAACTTTCGTTATTTCCACTGTCCTTCATTGATACTTAAGCTTTCCCATTGAGAGTATGACCACGCAAGGATATAGGGCAAGTAGAAACTTGAGGCAGAAATGAAAAGAAGATGTCCTGCAGTGGACTTCTTATGGCTTTCTAAGCTGTATGAATGCATAGGCAGATTATCCGCTGAGACAAGCAAAGAATAAATGTTCCTGCAGTTTGTCTGTGGGAGTGACAATGGTGATATTTCTTTTGTTGCTGCCCTTTATTTGTGCTCCTGGTACAAAATCATAACCCTTGCTGGAACCAGAAAAGGGCTATTTTTATATACAGGCAACACAGTGAAGAGAGGAGAGGTGGAAATGAAAGAATGTAGAAAAGATGCCATTTTCACACACAAACATAAAAATAGGAACACAGTTTAAAGGAGCTAAAAAAAAAAAGATTACAGGGGCTTGCAATGGTAGTAGGTCCCTGAAATGTTCCTGAAGTTGCTGTAAGATATACTGCCACTCTTTTTGCCTGCCAGTTAACAGAAGGAGGCATGATTTCCCGGAAGTCAGTGTAGTGTTCACTTTTGTGTATGTTGTCTATGTGTCACTGGGAGAAGAAAGGAGGAGTCGAGATGAAGGAAAAACTTGTTACCCTGTCTGTCAACCCTACCACAGACAAATTTCAAAGAGGAAAAAATGTATTGTCTTTTAGTAGTTGTGTTGTTTCTTGCCTTAGTAATGTAAGTCTTAATATTAAGACATGACTTTCTGAGCAGACTGAATAATTGGGATATTTAGCATAAGAGGATGAAGATCAGTGGGATTCCTGTGATCTTAACGGATGATTTGAAACTTCAGTCTGGAGGTACCTTAAATTAAGCCCATTGGAATATGTCCAGTCCCTGTCTGAAAAGAGCATTTCAACATGAGCAGACCCCTTGTCATCAGTAAGGGAAGGCACAAGCTAAAATGTAATCATATGTATAGCTCCTGTGCTGAGCTAGGACATTATCATCTTTTATACAGAATGAGAAAACTGAAAGTTTTGCCTTTACAGATGCTCTTCCTTGTTATTTCGGTCTTGACAGAGATCTCTGTGTGACAGAAAGTCTTACATCAATGAGAGTAACCATATACTGAGACTTTTGAGAAGCCCCGGACTATAGTCATCAAGTGCCAGAATGCCTCCCTTCATAAGACAGCCGGTAAACCTTGTTTCCTGTAGCCACTGACATGTATTCTTGTCAGCAGAAGTACCTGCTAGCCCCTCAATTTTAAACATTCACTGTATGTTCTGTTTGAGGAGAGTGCAGTCACAAATTATTAAAGCCATTAGAATGGCCATGTTTCATGTTTCTTTGCATCAGTTCCATCTACAGTATTGCTTCAGATATGGAAATACTTCTGGGTTCCTTTGCATGGCAAATTTAAAATCAAGATGAGTCACTGACAGCTAGAATTGCAGCTGAGGGGGTAATTAGCTCACAGGGACACTTACATTTTCAAAAGCAATTTTAGGGTATCTTATGATAACCTGTATTAGAATGATAGAGCATCCCAGGTTGGAAAGGACCCACAAGGATCATTGAGTCCAACCACTGGCTATACAGAGGACCACTCAAAAATCAGACTATATGTCTAAAAGCCGTGGCCAAACTCTCCTTGAACTCTGGCACTTGGGCTGTGCCCACTGCCCTGTGCAGCCCATTCCACACCCACTGCTCTGTGCTGCAGCCCCTTTCCCTGACCCCCAGCTGCCCTCCCCTGACGCAGCTCCATGCCGTTCATCGGGCCCTGTCGCTGTCACACAGAGCAGAGCTCAGCGCTGCCCTCCGCTCCTGTGAGGAGCTGCAGCCGCCAAAAGGGCTCCCTTCAGCTCCTCTGCTCTGCGCTGGGCACACAGAGTCCACAGCCAATCCTCACACACCATGCCCTCCAGATCCTTCCTCACCTTCCCAGCCCTCCTTTGCATGCTCTCTAATAGTTTTATGTGTTTCTTACATTACGGCGCCCAAATATAAGAATAGTGTTTAAAAACTGCCCATTCCCTTAGGACTAAGAACCCAGTTTTTCTGCTGGTTTGATATGTAGTAGCAAAACCAACCACATATTTAGGAAGCAGCTAGATTTCTCATAACCCTCCCTGCTGTACAGAAAATTCTCTCCCTCCTGGATGTACTGGGATACCTTTTCATAACAACAGTGAATCCTGTTTGTTCAGAAGTTGCTAGAATTTACAGCATTATTTTCAAGGACAGGAAAATATTAATGTATTGCTTTTCATAAAAGTCAGAGCTAAGGCATAGAGGCAAAGGATGTCAGTAGATTGAACCTGCCATCTTGACTGAGATCTAGTTGTGTCCCAAGTGTTCATCTTTCCTGCCATTTTAGTGGAGTGATAGAGGGCTGACAGAACGTAAAATACGATTTTATTCTACTCTGATTTTTAGCCTCAAGTGTTAGCCTTTCAAACAGCAGTTAGTAAACTGCTGGTCTTTAAAGTGAACTCAGTCACCAAGGCATATGTGATACAGAAGGAGAGTTTGCAGCAGCTCAGAAGGGACTGGGGAAGGAAATGGGTACATAACATATAAGGAAAGAAGACAAGAACGAGGATGTTCAGAAGTTTCTTTTACTGGAAACTCAAATTAAGCAAATGTGCCTTAAAGGAATGCAATGTGGAAAATTTCACTTTGACACTACTATTAGTAGAGTTTTTACTGGAGAACTCTGAGCTCCCTTCTGACCCAAAGGATTCTGTGATCTTATTCTATTGAATGGTGGTTCTTGCTGGACCTCTTGCAGAGAGCAGTCAATGTGAAGATAAAATGGAGGTGAGAGTTTGTTTAGTCTGAGGTGCTGTTTTGCACCCTCAGTAGAGATTCAGCATGCCCTTCTGTTAATCTCAAGATCTTGCTATGGACACAAAGAAAATATATCTTTTATAAGTAAACCCAAGAATTTATTGTTAGTGTAACTGAAAATGTAACAGACTAATCAAATATTTATTACTAGTTCATATTTAGTTCTTCTAGAGAAAAGAAGAGGAAAACAAATGAAAATTACTATGCAGGGACATTGTCAGTTGTAAAAAAATGCAATTAAAATTGTTATACATACACTTCCTACTGTCTACTCATCTTTGTGGTGGTATACTTACTCTTCCAGTGCTCGTTGTGGTCCTAAGGAGGATAGGTTCCATCTAGCTGAGGGTAGGCATGAGTCATCAGTGGTGGATGTCCTTCACCTGGAGAAACATGGTGGTCATGCTGATGCTTTCTTCTTTCTCACTCAAGGAGCAAGCCAGAGCCTCTTTCTTTTAATCTATATTCAGATTAAATATATGTGATGCCACAAGTTTAAATTCTTTGTACTCTATTTTACACTATCACTGTTTTTGTCAGTCTGCAGGTCTGGATTTCCTTAACTGACCATTAGTATGTTGTAAGAGCTCTTAACCTGTGCCCTATCTACTGTCACATGCTCCTCTTCACCAGTGCCTCTTATCAAGGTACCTGCTATCACGCTAGGCCTACGTTCTTCTAAACTATGCCAAATTATGCTACAGTCTTAAATAAAATCAAATTGAATAGCATTGCCTGTTTGAACTACCTTCTCAAAAGCATTATTTTAGTATAGAAAAATAAACAAAAATAAAACAAATTAGTCATAGCAACTTGGTTCCTTCCCCTTCCCCTTCCCCTTCCCCTTCCCCTTCCCCTTCCCCTTCCCCTTCCCCTTCCCCCTCCCCTTTCCCTTCCCCTTCCCACAGAATCACAGAATCACCCGGGTTGGAAGGGACCTCAAGGATCATGTAGTTCCAACCCCCCTGCCTAGCAGGGCCACCAAACGTACACATTCAGATCAGGTTGCCCAGGACCCCGTCCAACCTGGCCTTGAACACGTCCAAGGACGGGGCATCCACAACCTCCCTGGGCAGCCCGTTCCAGGGCCTAACCACTCTCCTTGTAAAGAACTTCCCCCTAACATCCAACCTAAATCTTCCCTCCTTTAACTTGGATCCATTTCCCCTAGTCCTGCTATTGTCAGCCCTTTTGAAGAGTTTACTCCCCTCCTGGGTGTAGGTTCCCTTCAGGTATTGATAGGCTGCAATGAGGTCACCCCGCAGCCTTCTCTTCTCCAGGCGGAACAAGCCCAACTCCCTCAGCCTGTCCTCATAGGGGAGGTGCTCCAGCCCCCTGATCATCTTAGTCGCCCTCCTCTTGGACCCTTTCCAAAATCTCAATGTCTTTCTTGTACTGAGGGCTCCAGATCTGGACGCAGTACTCCAGATGGGGCCTCACAAGAGCCGAGTAGAGAGGGACAATCACCTCCCTGTCCCTGCTGACCACCCCTCTCCTGATGCAGCCCAGGATCCCATTTGCCTTTCGAGCTGCCAGAGCGCACTGCTGGCTCATGTTCAGTCTCTCGTCCATCAGGACCCCGAGGTCCTTCTCTGCCGAGCTGCTCTCAAGGACCACTCCTCCCAGCCTGTACAGGTGCCTGGGGTTCTTCCGGCCCAAATACAAAACCTTGCACTTTGCTGTGTTGAACCTCATTAGGTTCACCCGAGCCCAGCCCTCCAGCCTGTCGAGGTCCCTCTGAATGGCATCCCTTCCTTCCACCATATCAACCGCACCACTCAGCTTGGTGTTGTCAGCAAACTTGCTGAGGGTGCACTCAATTCCCTCATCGATGTCATTAATAAAGATGTTAAAGAGCACCGGTCCCAAGACAGACCCTTGGGGGACACCACTTGTTACCGGCCTCCACCTGGACATAGAGCCATTGACCACCACCCTCTGTCTGCGGCCTTTCAACCAATTGCTTATCCATCGGGTCTTCCACCCATCAAATCCACTTCCCTCCAATTTGGAGATGAGGATGTGGTGGGGGACCATGTCAAAGGCCTTGCTCAGGCCCAGGTAAATGACATCGGTCCCCTTCCCCTTCCCCCTTCCCCTTCCCTTTCCCCTTCCCCTTCCCCTTCCCTTTCCCCTTCCCCTTCCCCTTCCCTTTCCCCTTCCCCTTCCCCTTCCCCTTCCCCTTCCCCTTCCCCTTCCCCTTCCCCTTCCCCTTCCCCTTCCCCTTCCCTTCCCCTTCCCCTTCCCCTTCCCCTTCCCCTTCCCCTTCCCCTTCCCCTTCCCCTTCCCCTTCTCCTTTCTCTTCCCTGCCGCCAGTACTGCATTACTGCAGGGCTGCACTTCTGGAATAGTTCCAAAGGACCAGGATGAACAGGCAGGAATGGTTGTTGTGGCTGCTTCCTTGCCTCTCATCTTCCACCTGGACAGCTTGGCCCATTCCTTTTTTCAGATTTCCTGTTTCCAGATGCACTTTGTGTGGCAGACATACCTGTGCAGACATCCTGCTCTGACAGTGTCCTTATTATCTCTTTTTTTTTTCAGCCCTGAAGGAAAGTTGTGGCTCTACCACCAATTTAATATCACTTGCAATTTCATTATTTGATGCCTCCACACTGATCTATCACTCATGCAAATGAGGATTACACAGAGGTAACAACCCAAATCTTCTGATGCTTGCTACAAATATCCTGCTTTAGAGACTTCCCAGTTTCAAGTCCAGTGCATT
This sequence comes from Tympanuchus pallidicinctus, assembly GCF_026119805.1. Classification (NCBI taxonomy): domain Eukaryota; kingdom Metazoa; phylum Chordata; class Aves; order Galliformes; family Phasianidae; genus Tympanuchus; species Tympanuchus pallidicinctus. The sequence goes on from NW_026294758.1 coordinate 30,712,329, forward strand.
GCATGGAATAATACACTGACTTCTGTAGCATTTGCAGGATCTTGATAAAAATATGAGAAATGCAGTACTGCAATTTGTTTTCATGTGAGATGCAATGCAATCTCAGCTCAAGATTTATGTGTTGGACTCCTAAGACGGTTTGCCATGGATTTGAAAGGTGACCCAGCTCTCATGTGGAAACTAACAGTGAAACGTATGTAACTATGAGCAGACAACATTCAAACTCTAGTTGGGAAGGATTAAAAATAAGTAAAAATTAAAAAGTAATTAAAAGGGATAATGAATGTCCAGGAGGATTATTCCAGGAACATATACATAATATCTTTATCCAGCACTAATTATGTTATAAGTGAGGCAGAAACAGAGGAAAATTTTATGCAGCAAGGATATATGTTTATTTCTGAGAATAAGGTGCAATTTTAACTTATCCTGTGAATTTACGTACCCATCTTGTACTTTTTATGACGCGTACCAAGGCTGCAGGTCTCCTTTCAGCAGGGTATATTTTCCACTGATATTGACTACCAGAATTGCAGGCTGCTTCACAGCATGTAATAACTAAATTTTTACCTGTGGCTCTCAGAAGAAGCAACTTGTGTGTCCACTTTATACACATTTTTACTGGTGGTGCAAGCTGACTAAAGTATGTGGGAGAAAATGAGTTCTGTATGCACATGCATTTAAAAATGGTGAGAGGCTACAAATGGTCTCAACCTACTCTGTAATCTAATTTGGAAAATGTAAAGGCAGAATGAATTACAAAGGGACAGAATTTGTGCCTTGCAGTGAGTTGTAACAATTTTTGTATTTGTCCTACAGGCCAACCGGCTTACAGGAAAGCATTTTTTGCTAATAAACCTAGGACAAAGACAAATGGAATCCTGTTAAGAACAGATCATAGTTGCTGATAAAGACAGATTCAACCCTGTGGTCCTCAGCTGTGCTAGTATGCAGCAGAATTGACCTGGATCATTCCAAGTAGCATGAAGCCATGAAAGATGAAAATCTTCACTAAGATCTGGTTGAAATAAGAACTAAGCAGAAATATTATACATTAGAGTTGTGTTTGGGGCCCTACCTCAGAGTATTTCTTACTAGCTGCTTTGTGGCTACTGTGACTGAAATTCCCCCAATATTTAATTCCTAGTGTACTTCCCAATTCTACGAGTTTAATCCTTCCTTTTGAACACTGGATGCTGTAAATCTGTGAAATCAAATTTTCTGCTGTTTATAGTCAGTTCAGAAGATTCCTAGATTTCAGGATTCTGGCAGATCAAATGAAAGGACCATATAAAACTGTTGTGTGGATATGCTGGTAAAGCAGTAAATGGATGAGTGCAGTGGGACTCTCTCCCAGAATGATTTCCAACCTCCAGCAATTGTGAGTTTAGATCTAGATGTTATACCTCTTATTTAATTGACAAGCACGACCACTGTCTCAATGCAAAGGAGTGTTTTTCTAAAAATAATTTGATTGGGGATTTGAATAGAGAAGGACAACAAAGTTTGTTATTCATTAGCTTCGTAAAACCATAAACAAAAACAAAGTGAAACATCCCACTAGTTTGGTGTTTTTATTCCTCTCTTTTTTTTTTTTTTTTTTTAAATGTTCTTAGAAAAATATTGAAAATCAAAATATTTTGCTACTTATATATTAACGATAATGTACATTTTGCAATGGTTGCTCAGAAAGTAATTCCTCCTGTTTTTATTAAGTTGGCCCATAGCATTGGAGGTGGATGTGGATGGTATGGCAGTAGTGGTTGAACCCTCCTGTTTTATTGCTGTGTGATGGCAGCAGAGGGGCAGTCTGACAAAATAGCATATGACACGGAAGTGCGTATGAAGCGAAAACATTTCATTGAATTCCTCCTTGTGGAAAAACTTGTACCTACTGACGTTAACCAATGCTTGCTGAATATTTATGGAGACCAAACAGTGGATGTGAGCACAGTGAGTTGGTGGGTGGTGCATTTCAGCAGTGGTTACTGTGGGTCACCGTCACTTGTTGCAGATTGTTATGAGTGTGGCGTGTAGGTTCTTGTTGACAAATGTTGACTGATGGCAAAAATGCACAGCTAATGGTGGCGACTGTATTGAAAACTAGCGTTTTTTAGTGAGAATTTGCTCTATCAAATAGTGTCATTGTGCTCTTTGTAGCTGTTGTTGTTTCTATGGAAATAAATAGGAGGAATTACTTTTGGACTGACCTACATTATGGCATGCTTTACTGAGGGAATTATACAGTTATCTCTTGAATACTGGCAGGCGTGGGGCTACTAAAAACTTCATTTGGCTGAGAATTTAGATTTCCTCTTAACTCCAGCTCAGTTAACAAATTTATTACAGGACATTTGGAAAACATTGGGAATAAGGATGCGATGGAGTCTGGAACATGATAAGCCTTGTATTTTTGCCTGAGCTAGCCATAAGAATACTCCTGATGTTAGAAATGGATACACAAAAAACATAAAACACGTGAGTTTTTTTCACCAGGAGTCTATGTTTTGTGCACATTGTAGAACTAGCTGCTCTTGCCTTCCTTTAGGTGTGTTATATTGGAGAGTTTCCCACAGAGTGGTATACTTTGCCACTGGGAAGAGAAATACTGAGTTTAAATAAGTTTTACAGTAGCAAAGTTAGCAGGTGTGAGAAACATGTTCTACAGAGATGCTGGTAGGTGAAAACTACTTCATTAAAGATGGCAACTTAGATGGTATTTTCCTGTAGGAGAGTTACAGGGTGAAGCCTACACTTACCCTTGTTGAACTGTGGAGAGCCTCAGGAGACTGTTCTGGCCATGCCTGTTATATGGATATTCCCATGTACACTACAAATTATACTGACCTGCAGATTTTCCTGCAGAAATTTTGCACATGCAAAAAATAAAATCAGTTACTGATACTTTTTTGTAAATTTCTCAAGTGAGGGAAAAAGTATCCTACAAGAAGATAAGGAAGAAAATAGTGCCAGAATGAAGAAGCCTTGCTTTTCTTCTGCTTTTGACTTATACACAGTAACTGAGTTATCATAAAGAGCTCTTGAAATCAGGAGGACAGCCTGGAGAATGGACAGATAATGAACTGCAATAGCGTCACACAGCAAATTGTATTTACGTGGCAACCAATATCCTAGAATTTTCTTAGCATTTGAGAAAATGCTTTATGAAATTCTTTTTTGTTCTTTTATGGCTTTTCTCTTTCCAACACTGAGCAAAGCTGTCTTACGTGCCATGTGCAATGTTCATTTTGTGAGGTGGGGTGTCACAGCTATGACAGCACTTCCTACTGCACAAAAGAGGTATGGAGATCATAGCTGCCTTTTAGAGTTCTTTTTTTTCTTTTCTTTCTCTCTCTCTCTCTCTCTCTCTTTTTTTTTTTTTTCTTCTTCTCCCCTATTTGTGTCTCTTCACAAAATCTTGTATAGAGAAAGATTCCAAGGTAAGGTATTCATGAATATACAGTGACATACCTGGTGTGCTGAATTTATAAGGACTGTCAGAAAATGAGAAATAATGAAATCTTTAGTATCTTCTTTCAATTCCAGAAAAGCATAATGCTTTGTCCAGAACCAAACTTTTTACTCTCTTTACCTGTAAGACATTTACTGTTAGCACTGCTTGGATCCCACAGTTAGTGGGAGTACCCTCAGAAGCACAGAATCACTGCGCTTGGAAGGAACCTGTTGAGGTCATCTAAGTCCAACCCTCCTGCTCAAGTATTTCCTATTTACTCAATGAGGAAGAGAGAAGCCATTCCCCATGTATATCGCAATGACAGGAGTACTGGTTTGAATTGAGGTTAGAAGAGGAAGAGCACGCAAGAGTCTGGATCTCTGTCAGAGAAAAGTTAAACTTTTGTTTGGGAGCAGGCACCTTCACCTGAAGGTTTAGAAACAAGTCGAAAAATGATCCATCAGATAATGTGACACAGAAACATTTCATGAGTCATGATAAGAGAATGGAGTTTATCACTTTTTTTTAGTTCTTTTGAATCCCATTTCCCACGATCGTTTTTCCCTGATATAACTCTTCTAAATTATTACTTTAATGAGGATTAAAAATTTCTCATTTTAGGTTGTGACAAATTATTACAGTCTTAATTAGAGCTTGCACAGCCAATTTATCTTTTTTTTTCTTTTTGAGGTTTTAAAAAAATTTCAATTACTTTATTAGTAGTAATTAGCATGCTCACTGGGAATTACAGGATTCTTTTCTTTTTTGCAGATATTTGTTTGCCAATAAACTTATTTCTCCAGATGTGTTTCTTGTTCTCATCTTGATGATGTATTTTCACTTGATATGTTTAAGTTAAGTCTTTTTATTCTGATAGGACTGGTAATGGATGCAAGGCAATGTGGATGTGTGATTGCCTGTAAAAACACAGATTGCCTTTCAAATACTGCTTAGGGATCTCTGTGAATGGGAAGCCTCTCACCCTGAATGTACAGTTAGCTTCAGTCCAGCATACCATACACTTGGTGTAGCATGGTTTTGTTGTCCCTAAACATATTGAAATAACAGAATTATAGAATTACAGAATGATTTGAGAAAGAAAGAATCTTAAAAATCATGTAATTTCAATTGATCTAATGGAAAGTGGACACTAGATCAAGTTGCCCAAAGTCCCATCCAACTTGACTTTGAACACTTCTTAAGATGGGCATTCACAGCTTCTCTGGGCATCATGTTCCAAATGCTCATGATGACGAAAAATTTCTTCCTTATATCTAATCTGAATCCACTCTTTTTTAGTTTAAAGTCATTATCCCTTGTTCTGTCATCTCTCCTGTAGGTCCTCTTTAAGTACTGGAAGACTGTAATGAGGACTGTCCCAGGGGTTCTCTTCTCTAGCCCAAGCCCCAGCTCTCTCAGTCTGTCTTCACAATAGAGCTGCTCCAGCCCTATGAGTCATTTACTTATGTGTTGTTTCTTTTTTTCCCTAGTGAGCACTATTTTGTGGGAACAGTGCAGCAAAACTGTTGCAGTTGTGAACTGATCTGTATATAGAAACACATGGCCAGGGTGTTCAGTGGAGTTTGTTAAGTTGCTGTGATGTGAAATTAAGAGGCCAAGTTGTCTCTCACCATGGTAGTAACAGTCATTCTTTGTTCAATAAAATCAGTTACAGTCCCTGTCTAACACTGCTGGTCCATTTCAGGGAGTGCAAAGCTAATTAATTTTTTTTTTATTTATTTTTTTTTTTAAATCCATGGTCATCAAAATGGCTCAAGAAACAGCAAAATAAAGTCTCATCTCCTATGAACCTCCTATAATTTTGTTTATCTTTCAACTGAGCTCTCTTTGCTTCTATGCAGTGCCCTTAGTTCACCACCATTATACCTAGGTTTCCAGTGGTATTGCAGCTTTTTCTCATCTACTTTCTGCCCTTACTGAGGTTTTGTTTGTTTGCTTATTTGTTTGTTTTGGTTCTTTTATATGCAGCCCATCTGTTTAGGTGGCTAAAGAAATGCTGATTGACTATTGTGTTGGAATAGGGAAGATCAGCACCTGTGGAAGCTGCTGATTTCAGTCTGTCACCCCTTCCCTGTCTTCTGATTTTCTCATAACATGCCAAGTTTTCAAGCTGGTGTATTCCATTCCTTCTTTTCCTACAGGAAAACATATCTGAAACAAATCTGAACATATCAGTGCATATTTACCTGTTCAGTGAGACAGTGGAGATGGCTACATGTCACTACTACACTGTGGTAGCATATACAGATAGTTTTAAAGAAGCAAACTTAAAAACCAGAGGAAAAAAACCGACAAAACTACAAGATTCAGTAGATTATGTAGCAAGTATTTTTCTGAGAAATTAAAGATGTCCTATCTGGTCCTGTCAAGTAAGAGAGATTGCAATCAGAATGAGAAGGTGGTGAGAAAAGGTCTCTAGAGGCTCTGAGAAAATGATCTGTGCCTACTAAAAAATTCAGTCTTGGTCCATAGGTTCACAGAGTCCTAGGCTTCCTCCCTGGGCTGATCTAAGGGCTCTGCCAGACTATCATTTCTTTTTCTTTTTTTTTTTTTTTTTTTGCAGAGGTCAGAGAGCGGCTACGTTTTGTTCAAAGCTCGGGTTCCCAGCCTCCATGCTCAAGGAAATAAAAAGTAATTATTGCTGGCCATAAAACTTGCTGAATTCATCTTCAAAATGATTTCTTGGTTTGCCACATAAGTTAAGGGATGAATGACTGTATAACAATGGGCCTCCAGGGCAGGACTAGTTTAGTCATTCTACCTGATGCTGTGGTTGTGTCTTCCTGTTCCCTTCTAAGGGCACCAAATGCCACTTTGAAGAATGAATTCTTGCACTGCTAAGAGATGGATTTTAGTCCCAAACTGTCTGAAGACCTGGGCTGAGGGTCATTTGGGTCATTAGTCATTAGTCATTAGTTTCTTTACAAGGAGAGTGGTTAGGCCCTGGAACGGGCTGCCCAGGGAGGTTGTGGATGCCCCGTCCTTGGACGTGTTCAAGGCCAGGTTGGACGGGGTCCTGGGCAACCTGATCTGAATGTGTACGTTTGGTGGCCCTGCTAGGCAGGGGGGTTGGAACTACATGATCCTTGAGGTCCCTTCCAACCCGGGTGATTCTGTGATTCTGTGATTAGTAGAAAAGAGGTCTTCTACCTAATTAATGTTGGCTTGCTGTTGAAGGTTTACACGAGCCATCAGAGAAATAGCAGCATGAACATGTTTTTGTGTCCAAGATGTAGAGAAGATGGGGACAGTGACTATCTCCCCTGAGAGGCATGTTTGACTTCCGACAGATGGAGGCAGAAAAAAATGAAAGTGTTAGGTGTGTTGCCCTAGGTGTGTTAGGTGTGTTAACCGAGATTTGGTTGGTTATGACACCAAGTGATGTGGAAAAAGCTGAGCTCTAGGCTGCTTGGTTATCCACTTTCATGTCAAAACAACACCAAACTCTGCTCTGCACTACTTAACAAATGAGATTCTAAAGAAATTGTAACTGCCTGTCACTTTCATCTTCATTTTGTGTGTGTGTGTGTTTCTTTATACATAGAGAAGAGCAATTTATCTTCTGAGGTTTTGAAGGCCCTACTGGCCTCCTATGCTAGGAAAACTTAAAGAAGGTGCTTGTTGTAATCTCCAGAGACAGCATTAGATCCAACTCTTATGGATGTTTTCTGCAATAAGCCATAAATACCTAACATCAAACAGACCTAATGTCACACAAAGGTCACTTGATTCTATTTTGAACTCGAAGGAACTGGCAGTGTGGACATTTGTCTTGGATAGAAATGTGTCTTCATTCATTTGTATTCACGCTCGTATGGGCACAGCCATGTTCAATCCCTTCAGCTGCTCAGTAGAGTCCAGGTAATCTCTGCTGAAGATTGAAATGATCCATAGCCTTCCCCACCACCTTTTGTCCCATTGGAAAACACAGGACATCATATTTTCTGTTTTTCGAGGGAGCTGTGCTGAGTGAGACCAGAGCTGTTGTGGGCCTCCTTGCCTGGCATCTATGGGAACACCTAGGCTCTTGCTGCAAAGTGCTAGTGCCTTTTTTACTATGTATGATTATACTGCAATGCTCAGCTTCTTATGCCATCTTTTTGATGAGCATGGGTTCTCCAAAGGTGGGCTTTCTCTACAACGACTTTTCTTCTGAGACCTCCGGTAAGGTCTGCTGTTGATAAAAAATCAATTTCTTCTTCTGCCATCTGGGATTTCACAGTTAGAATGTAGATTTCATCTATATGGAAGACTAAGAGGTAGAGACATGTTGAAGCCTACTGTGCTCACCTGCACCTTAAGCTATAATGAGTCCTAAAATGACTCACTCTGCTTCTGTAGTAGATAAATGTATGAGATATGGACATAGACCTTTTTTTCAGACTGGATGCTTAATCGCGGACCTTGGATATTCTCTGCTTTGACATAACAGTTATATTTCATTCCCTACTGAAGGACATTCTGTCATTATTTCTGTAATAAATTAATAAGAGTAGTACAAGGAAAATGCATGGATATGAATAACTTAAGATAAAAGTTCTTCAGCTTAGTCAGATCTCTATCACTGGATGAAGCCTGAGGGCTTCAAGACTTGCATTTGTTGTTTTCTTGCTGGAGACCAAATTCATTGACTTTGTCCTTTTGCAGTAGATCTTCTACCAGATCTCAGACACACCTTTGCATGCGTTATGTCCGACTGCAAAGCAGTTTTCATGCAATGGGGTTGAGGGAATTTGATCAGCCTAATTAACCATTCCTTACTAAATCCCGAGGTTTCTGGACTGCCCCTCGTACTGAGAAGATATCTCTATGTTAAGCTGACTCTAGCTTTGTTGGAAGTGGTTTGCTGACATCTAGCCCTCTTCTAAAGCTCTGTGGGAGCTGTGGAATAAGCTGTGACAACAGCAGAGCGGGTGGTTTCTGATCTCCAGGGCTGAATTTTTTTTCTGCAGGCAGCTGAGGATTGCACAAAGTTGTCACAGGGTTCAGCTTGTTATGAGGGTAGCACAGAAGTCATACTAAGGTAACTTCTGTTTCACTGTGCTTGTTAATTACTGAGCTATTAAAAAGCTGCTTGGAATGTGTTTTTTCCAATATTCAATTAAAAAATTCCAAGCTGTTATCATATGACTCTAGAGGTGCTTGGGAAATCACATCAATGCCAAGAGAGACCTATGATGAGCTTGTAAAAGCCTCCCTTTTCATGATCAATATGATACAATTTGGGCTTAAAAGACTGGTCAGGTATTCTTTCTTGACAGACATACACTGAAAATGTAGTATAATCACTCCTAAGTTCCAGGGAAGGAGACTGGTAGTACACAGCACCACTCATGTGTGGACCATGAAATAACAAGGCTTTTGGAAGCTCACTGAAGCACAGAAGATGTGTCACTAAGTGAAACTTCAGTACCACACCATATCTGAGCTCAAATATTGGTTAAAAAAAAAAAAGGCATGTTGCAGTGCAGTGGAACTTGTGGTACAAACAGTGCATTTACCTTCTTTGATGTAAAGCGGATGCTGTCAGGTTATGAGGTAGCAAAGTCCATATTCAGAAGTAATTACAAGGAGAATGCAGAAGACTAAATTGTTGAGCACAGCAGTGATTTACTTGTGTTAAAACAGGGTTGTCAGAGAAACTTAAATTGTGTTGAATCATCGCTTCTAACACTTTTAAATTACAGTGTTAGCTCTTGCTTAATGAACTGGATATCAGAAGATTCTAAAATGTAAAGTATTTTGGAGAGTACAACAACTGGCTATGTTGCAAGGCATTAACATTTCTCTGCAGTTGAAAACATAGGCCAAGAAATTTTTATTTGTATTCTTTTTTTTTTTTTTTTTAAACAATTTTGTCAGTCATATGCTCCTTTGACTGTAAACACTAGTTAGATGATGTTTTGTTTTGGTGACACTGTAGCCCTGAATTCAGCAGGAGATGAGATCACTCTCCAGACATTAATTATTACAAGCAAAAGATATTGAAGCTTAAGTTCTCCTTTGGAGGATATTTTTCATCCCCATGGGGTTAACTGATATAGGGTCTTTGAATACAGGATGTATTCATATATTTTTTCTCTTCACAAGACTTAAATACAGGTATGTCTTCCTGTTCCTTTAGGCAGCAACTCTTTCTCTCTCTGCTCCCTCAAAAAAGGCCAAGGTTCTGAAATCCAAAAGTCATAAAGAGGAATACGAACGTGAAGAAACAACTTTTAAAACAGTACTTAAAGAAAATAAGTAAAAAAAAATATTATAAGCATGTTCCCCCTGCCTCTGTAATTAGGAGATGTGTCCTCTTTCAAGCCTGAGTTTCAACCTCACTCCATGCTCTGTTGTATTTGCAGGGCAATATAACAGTGTATTTCAATATATTTAGAATATAGCAATACAGCAATTTATTGCAAGATATTTTACACCTTCCCCTGCACAAGAAAATCTCTTTTTATCACTACAGAGCTTCGGTTGTGGCTATATCTTCTCCTATCTGTATCATCTCACAAGCTAAACCTCCAGTGTCTAGACTCCCTGCTACTCAGAGGTACAAGGAGATATGGACTGTCTAGATTGCCTAGAGTACTTCAGATCAAACAAGTAAAACATTGTCTGAAAAGAAAGGTTGCTATTTAATGAGTTATAATCAGTGTGCTACCAGGTAAGGAAGGCATCTAGAACATACATTTGGTTTTATAATTTGACAAAAACTGCAGAATGCCAGGGGACTGCACAGGTTTATTAATAGCAAATTGAAAAACCTTGATGATCAAATCTGTTAGAGCCTGAATGCTTGGAGACACCAGAGTTACAAATCTTTAATTGAGCTTTCCAAATTTCCCTATAACATTTTTAAAAATATGGGACACCATGTGATTCTCTGCTCATGTCTTCTGTATCTGCTCCTGCTTAGCGCTGAATGTGTGAAAACTCATCCTCTGTCTGCTTTTGAAATCTCTGGGGGAAAGAAAAAATGGTTGTGCTGGGATACAGATGAGGAATAGTGCAACTGCAAGCATTCATGGCAGCCCATCAAAATCTCTTTGGAGAATTTGTGATTGTGCCTGTGCAGGCATCAAAACTGTTGAGCTCCCAAATGTTCAGCAGAATAGCCTGTATCCACACCCAAATGAAGCTAGGTCAACTCAATCTTCAAATGCTTCAGATCTCATTCCCTGGGCCTGTCCCCCAGACCTGAGCTTTGCTAGCCAACTCTGTTATATGTGTGTGAAACAAAGTAGACCAGATTAAAAATTAATTCCTTGCAGGCTGTGTCCACAGGAGAGCTGATTCTGGAATTAGTACAAAAGGTCTTGTCACAGAAATCCTACGTTGGTGTCTGATATTTTCCAGTTACCTACTGCACTGTTCCCACATTTATCTGTGTAAGAAAAGGAAGGAGAGAAAGAGATAGAAGATGAAAGGTGGTAAACTAAATCATTTTCAAGCAGCGAGGTCTGATACTTCTTCAGTAAACATTTATCTTCAGTACTGCAGTTTTGATTTCCATCTGTCCTTTTCATTCCTCCTTCCCACCCAGGAGGCTTATTCTATTAGTCAAGGTATTTTGTACACTGGATGACTTCTAACAGGTTATCCAGAAAACTCTGGTTACTCTCAAGGATGTGAATGTTAAAATAGGGACTGTAAAAGTCTAGATCTTTCCTCTTTTCATTTATGATTCAGATTGCTCAGTTAGACACATTCCATACCTCTATTATGAAGTATTTCTGTAGAGCAAATATAGCATTGTCTTATATTTCTAGTAGATCTTAGGCTTGCATTCATAAGATTTTTTTGTTTCCAGTTCCTGAGCTTGTTTAAAATTGTTGTGCATTTCTTATGTACATTCAGCCATGGGTTTTGTTACTCTGCTAAGAATTTTAGGACTGATATTCAGTAGAGTGTCTTAGAGCAAACTCTACAAACTGATGATTCTCTAGAGGATACACAATCAAGTTCATCTTAAGATTTATCTGCATGTAGCTTTCTTCTTGAAGATCTCATTTGGGACTGCCAGTTCAAGATGGAATCCAGAGCAGTCAAATTCCCTTTCAAGGATGCTGCTTTTTCCTGTAAGCTGAAAGAAGTTGTGGAAAATATTCCAAACAGCTAGTTGCATTTTGTAGGACTTTTAGATTTAACAGTGTAGAATTCTTACCAGTGGTTAAAAGTGGGTCTGTTCCTGACCATCATCAGAGGAAGCTGTGGAAAATTAATATATTTTGATTCTGTACTTGGTTTTTGTTGTTTTATTTTAGATTTTGTTTGATTTTGGTGTGTGTGTGCGTGTTTTTTTTTAATAGAACTGGTCCTTGTTAGTGATGTAAGAGTGATAATATGTGCGCATTTTAAAGTGGTGCCTAAGCAAAGAACTGTCTAAATATTGATAATACTGTAAAAACAGTCATGCAAAGCAGTTCAGCAAATATTTTATTATGGAAAATGAGTGCTCCTCGTACTATCAGCTCTGTATTTCTAGCCTGATTAATATTTACCCTTATTTTAAAAAATGTCATGTATGTTTAAAGTATCCCTGAGCAAAAACTTTCATTGAAACCATATTTGCAAGGCGATAAATTTGAATAAATTGTGTGTGTGTGTGTGACTGAAATGGGACAAGATGTCACACCAAAGAGACACTAAGTGGAAATTCCAAGAGAGGCGTGGAAAATTTGCATGTGGCCACAGCTTACATCTTTTCTTTAATGGTAACTGAGCTTGCAGTGTTCTCCAAGGAAGGGAGGTGTTTAGTAAGTGTCTCTACTGGCACAAATGACATAGCCACAGCATATAAAATCAGTTAAGTCTTTCCATTCCAGCGATATAAGAGCTTCTACAAGACCAGAAGTTTTAAATTGTGTATTGTCGATAAGTTTTTTGAGAACTGAGAGGAGTCAGAAGAAAATTTTAATTTCTTGAACAGTAAAGTGTTGAAAGAAAAATGAGTGGACTCAGCTTCAACAGCATACTGGGGGGAAAACAAACCAAAATAAAACAAAACAAAAAAATCCCACAAGCAAACATCTGGTTCAAGGAAGATAAATGCATATTTGTGTGATATAATTAATGTCAACGGATAGGAATTTTCTCAATAGCTTATCATGTCACATTATGCCAGTTCCTTCTAGAAGAACCTGACATATCAGAGTTAGAGTACTGTTGATATAAAATTGTTTATCTGGATCTTTATAAAGCATCTGACACTATCTTCTAGATATTATCCTGAAGAAATGGGTTGTTCATGGCTTGGTCAGGTATGTAGTTCACTGACTTAGAACTGACTGGATGATCAGGCTTAGGATCATACTGCATAAAGTTCAATCCAGTTAGTGGCCCAATGTCAGTGGCATCCCCCAGGGTTCACTGCTGGAGCAAGTTTTATTTAACATCTTTGTCGGTGAACTGGATGGAAGGATTAAGAGCACCCTTAGTAAGTTTGCAGATTATACCAAGTTAGGTTGAATGTTGATCTCTTGAGAGTAGGAAGCGTCTCCAGAGGTATATGGGTAGGATAGGTCAATGGGCCAAGTCCAATCTCATGACGTTCAGCAAAGCTAAGTGTGGAGTGCTGCACTTAGGTTATAACAATCCCAGTAGTTGGACTTCTGGAAGTTGTATGTAATGTCACTGAATAGTTTAGGAAATCCATGCAGAGCATACTAAGTGGATTGAAGCTGATTCCTGGATCAAGCTCAGTGCCCCTTTAAACAGAGATGGAGTATTCACAATGTGCACAGTTGTGTGGCTGGCAAAGCAAGACCTGGTGAGCCCATACTGAACTGATTGGATGCAAATGTCATGGTCAAAGATACCCTGCTGCCAGCTGTCTAACTAGGCCCAGGACCCAGCAATGAGACAGTGAAGAACCACGGAAGATCTTCTGTCAGGTACTCAGTAATAGCTTTCAGATGTAATGCTGTATATTGTGAGCTGCAACCTGGCTATTGACAGGCCAGGCTGTGCTCAGCTGCTGTAGTTCATTGATTGATGCCTTGAATGCAATGTAAAGCCCAGTGAGAGGATTATGTTTAGAACTGTTCTGACAGCTAATTTACTGTAGCAAATGTTGACAAGTACATTGCATGTATTTCTGAATGCAGTATGTACCAAAGCTTTAAAAGCTGCTGTACCAATAAATTAGTTTTTAGCAGCATCAGATTAGTACTCAGAGCAGATTTATCTGATGGCTGCATATGAGTCTTACCTACACAGTAAATAAGGCAGCTATCAAGTCATTCTGAGATCTTGTTCGTGTTTTATATTAGGCGCAAGAAAATTTCAAATTTCCATGACAGAGGGAGAAAAAGAAAGTTGACAATGCAAAGGGATCAGCACAGAGTTTTGATGGAGCTTGTCAGAAAATGAAATGATCCAGAAAAACCTGTTTATTCAGTTAAAAAAGGAGCTAGGGCATGTCAGGGGCAATCCCTTCATTACACAGTTTGGGCAAAGAATTAAGGTTGCAAGATTTTGCTAAATTTTATTAAGAACAAGTATGCTTTAAGATGTGCAAAGGAATGACAAAAAGTGCCTGTATGTCAGGCCTGGAAGATGTTCAAGTTTTTGTGTATTTTAGCAGCAGCAGCAAATGTAATAGAACAGAAGAGTAAAAGCCAAACCAGTACAAGGCGTCAATTCCATGGCAATGTAGAATCTAGTCCAAAGAAACCAAGATGAGCAAAACTCAACATTACGTGGGTCTGATGATTGTCTTCTGATGCTGAATGAGGTCCGCGGGGGACTTGTGAAGAGACAGTGTCCAGAAGGCAGGAGGCACTGAGTATCTAAAGAAGTTATGGAAAAGTTTAATAGTGGCAGATCTCTGGACTAGAAAAAAAAAATCTAGTTTAACTCAAAATAAAGGCAGGAAAGAACAGGAAATGAAAGTACAATGATCCAAATGCACCAGAGGAGTCAATAGGTAGCACTTTGGGCTGTAGAGCCACCTGGGTGACAAATGCAATTTTTTTTCCCCTTAGCTTTCGAATCAGCTGATGAGTTATCTTAAGTACATGCTCTCTGTTCTTGGGAAGACCTTCCTCTAATTAGTGGTCACACAGGCAACCTGCTTCCCTGTGAATGTCTCTTCACTTTGAGTACAACTTTTGCTTCAGCATGGATCATATTTACAAGCCTGCATTCCCACTTTGGTCTGCATCGCTTTTTCTGAAGATTGTCCCAGTACATACCAGAATCCTTCTGATTTCTGTTCACCCAATGTCCTTTAAGATCCTCTGTGAGAGACAATCTGTACAAACCCTACCAATATACAGGCAGATTTGAATATTGTTCTGTAAATATTTCTCTGATGAAACATTACATTATTTCCCCTTAGTTGGGATGGCAGGAGAAAGGATGCAGCTACCTGTAGAAATCTTTGTTTGATAGCCCTTAATGAACTAGGTGGAGTTAGGAAAAGAATGCCATCGGGAATGGTCTGTGGTAGTGCTGGCAGCAGGACTGGGCAACTCATTGTGTATTACAGGAACTGTCTTCTGGAGTAACCTGGGCATCTTTCTGTGCCATAGTGCTACTGCTTGTGGTGCCTGGGGCAGCTGGAAGTCACTGTATCTAGCAATGTTAACTGTTCCTGACCAGTCACATATTACTAGGCCAGAGTCTCTAGTTATTGTAGTTACAACAAAGTCAACTCAAAGTCTTTTATTAGTGAACTGTATTTTGTGTAGTCCTTGTAAGGTGGAGTGGCAGTGTGGTGTCAAATAAAAATAATTTGAGGTGTATGAGAGGATACCTTTATAATTATATCATTATATGTTTCTATAGTTATCCTGATATTACAACTAAACTCAAAGACACAATTAGCCTTTGTATAGAAGTGCCTTATGCTCTTTTAACCTGCATGGAAGCATACAACAATGGAAGTCAAAACCCTTTCTACTTGAGTCTGCTTTATGATGGGGTTCTATGGGCAGCTGAGAATACTGGAGGTTCAGAAAACTGTTGCTCAAAATGCTTCATAGACTTTCAAGGCCTCCCTGACCACACAAATGTGGCCAGTTTCATTTTGCAGATCCATCTCAGATGACTAAAAGATGTCTAGAATTGAAGAAGTTAGGAAGATAATTTCAGGTAAGAAAAAGAAGGGACAGGAATTAATGGTTGAATATATTGAGTACCAGCAATATGTGACTCTAACCAGTAAGGAGAATCATTTTTTGAAGAGATGCTAAGGGTTATTGGTTACATGATTCTGAAGGCTCTTGAAAGATGATCTGGTGTTATTTTTGGCCTTACATATGTGTTGGAGTGGTGCCAGGAGAGCTGCTGACTCTGGGAAGCTCGTGGGGACTGCCTGGGGAAGGAGGGCAGCCATGCGAGGGACCCTCCCATGTTGGACAGCAGTACAGAGATACCAGGGAAGAGTGGTGGAGATGGAGTGTTATGGACGGGGCGCAGTGCCCATGCATGTTCTTATGTGCTGCTTGGGGGGAGGAGGTAGAAAGATACGGATAAAGGGAAGGTGGTTTCATTTTGCTTTCAGTTCTCACTGCTCTGTCTCTCATTACCAGACAGTAATTTACACTAATCTCTCTTTTGATGAGTCTGTTTTGCTCATGATGGTAATTGGTGAGTAATTTCACTTTCCTTACCTCAACACATGAGATTTTTCATATTTTCTCCCAGTCTTCCTGAGGAGAAGGAGTAGGAGGTGGTGTTTTCACCCTACTGAGGTCAAACCACAACTGTGGTTTCTTCACAGAGGAAGAAATTCTGTAGTACGTCTCTATCCACTGTCAGAGGAACCCTGCAAAAATCTGTGCTTAGATGTTTGGAGTTACAGTGGGAGGGCATGTATGAGGGAGAGCATGAGGACCAGGCACCAGGTCCTGTCATGGCAAGTGCTTAAACTTCCATATATCTCAGCTGCACTGGGGTGCAGCATTCTGTACAACAAGATCTTCAGTCAGGTTTCATACACATGCAGAGGCATGGATAGAACCTTAGGCAAATGACTGAATAAAATGTAAAATTCCTCAGTTTACTTGTTTCCCTTTTTCTTTCTCAGAGAATCCACTAGCAAGAATATTTGCATTAGATAAATAGCTCCACAAATTTGCAATTCAGATGAAAAGTACTTGTGTCAGTGTTTGACAAAGCATGACCAGTGGGGCGCCCTCTAATTCTATCACTGTGTAGATGGGACGATGAAAGATTATTGCTTGCTGTATTTCATATAGACAGCACATTGCCCATCACAGATTTAATCCTCATAGCTGAAGTTTCACAACTGTTAATGGAAAAATACTGATGAAGTAAATTCTTTCCTGTTGAAACAGCAGGCCTCCGTTTTAAGATTTTTTTTAATGGAACAATTTTCAAGCTTCTAGACTTAAAGATTAAAGAGAGTATACGTATGTTCTTGAAATAAAATGATGTGATGAATAAGCAACAAATCTTTTATCTGTTCAATTATAAAATCTGTTTAAGGACAGGAGGTGGGACTGACTGTGGAGCTTACAGAAGTGAGGGTATTTGCCTATGAGTGTGCATGCCATTATGTTTCTGAGGCAGACTATTTAGAAGATACATAGTAAATAGAACTCCCAGTGCTTTCATCAAATTCATATACAATTCTGGGCCAAAGGGTCTGGTAACACATCACTGGAATTATCTAACAGTCTAGTCTTAATAAATAATGTTAGAAAATAGCACTTGATGAAGGGCTTGGTAGGAACTCCTTTTTCTGTGGTAGTGTCTGATGACAATTTTGATGTCTAGTTAGTGTGAGCTTCAGTTTTACACAAAAATGTGGCGTTAGTCTGTGTACTGAACTCCAAAACTCTGAAGCATGCTTGGAGATCTCAATGGTCTAGCTAT
Organism: Tympanuchus pallidicinctus; assembly: GCF_026119805.1. Taxonomy (NCBI): domain Eukaryota; kingdom Metazoa; phylum Chordata; class Aves; order Galliformes; family Phasianidae; genus Tympanuchus; species Tympanuchus pallidicinctus. The sequence continues at coordinate 30,729,643 of NW_026294758.1, forward strand.
TTCAAAGCTCATAGTTTGATAAAAGAGCATCTCTCATGTAGCAGAGAAGGACAACATGTTAGCTACCAAAGCAAAACAAAATGATGTGAAATTGCAAACTGGCTATACTTGCCTGTGAGAACATTATCTCCCAAGCACCGTTCTGAAGTGAAAAATCTTGTTTATATCCTCAAGATTACTATCAGAAGTAAATATCAGAATGCTTAATTTGAATGCCTGTAACCAAAGAATCGTTGATCTTGAGTGGTAGGCTCTGTGTTCTTTACGTCATAGACAAATTCTTCACTGTGACAGGCCCCACCTGCTAAAGGACAACATTCTTAATGTTACAATTACTTTATTTGTTCCTTCATTTACATGTTTCTGTGCCTATTACGTGGTTTGCAGCCTATTTCTCTACTTAGTCATCCACAGATGCTATGAAAGAGAAAAAAGAAAACAGAAAGATTATGCCAAAAAAATGGAAATCCATCTTGGCAACCTAAAGTCAAGTGTCAATAAATCTTCCTCATATTCCATCCTTATCCTTAGTGTTGTTTTACGATTGTTTCCTATGAAACTAGGGTCAGTTGGATGTTGAAAATGCAAAATCATTCATTTAGAAATGCTGTGTATTTGGGGGCAGGACAAGTTTACTTTTCAGAAAGAAACTAAGGATTTGTTTTTTGTCGCTGCAAAGAGTTAATGTGTGAAAGTGATGTCAGCATGAACTCAGGCATCTCTCTCATGGTAGAGTCCATTTCTATGGTCTGAAGGAATTCCCACTCCAGCTAAGAATGGGATGGAATGGAGTGCAGTAATTTAGTATGTTATATATAGTGACTTATATTTACTTATTTTACTTATCAGGAGATCTTGTCGGTGGAGCAGACTTAATGTGTATAAATATTCTGATGGTAACAGCCTTTTTTAGACTTTCAAACACCAAAAGATTGTGCATGCCAAGTAGTAATGTTGTAAAATAGACTCACGTTGCCTTCATCACATGGAATAAAAAGCTGCAAACGAAATCATCTCTTTATGGGACATCAGAGAAGATGAGCCTAGCAGAAATGATGGTAGAATTTGTAAAGTCACTCTCTCTCTCTTTTTTTTTTTAAGGACTCACACAAAGGCATTGGGTGCCATTCCTCCTCCTTGACCCAGGCCCTATTCTGAATCCTGATAATCTAAAGGTATTAACTCTCAGTTAATCTTTATGCTGACTCAGGAACATCTGAAATACAAAGGAGTTTGTTTATTCTTTGGATCTTTCTTCTTCATTGTCCTGCAAATGGAGTCTAAGTTACACATTTACAAGAATCTACTGCAATTCATGAGAAGTGCTGACTGCACATACACAGCACAAAATACACTCTTCTTCACAGATTTCCTCAGATTTTTTTCTGTTAGTGGACACAAAAAAGCTTTATTTACTGCTAGAAGGTCTTTCTAATCTTTGATCAGCAAGCACCTTTTTACTTAATTTGACAGATATTCACTTTTTGCTGCTGAGAAGGTAGTCTCTTTAAATCTTTTTTATCTTTTCCCTGCATAGAGTGAATGGCATAATTTTAGTTTTTCATAGAAGAAAACGGGAAGTTTCTCAATCTCGGCCCACCTGTTTGTAAAAATGACGCTGAATCCAGTGGCACTTGAGATTTCTGATAGATTCAGAATAACAGTTCTTCTTACTAATTCCTCTGGAGTGCTTTTGTTAAACATCTCAATGCTGAAACTGACCTTTTGATGTTCTTTCTTGTGTCTTCCAAGTTCTAAATTAGGCTTTCAGGTATGGTTGACAGTTGAGCAGTCTTGACCACCACTTGCAGTACTTGCTCCAGAGCTCAAGTGAAGAAATTCTATTAAGGGTTGAAATTCTGTGCTATTTAAGTAATAAGCTGTTGCAATGTAAATCCACATGAATTCAAGAAGTCAGAGTTACAGTCTTACACAACAATTTTGGTCTTCTAACACCTGGATAGGCATTAATAGAAGTGTTTTGTTTTAGGATTGTGTTCTTTACTCTTTCGTTCATTCAGTATTTCTGTGAGCTGAGGTAAATTTTGAGATGTAAGACATTAAAATATTGCTTTGTTCATATTTGAATGAGAATTTATAATCTCATATTCTGCAGCATTTCAAAATCTTCAACAGAAAAGTTCCAGAAAGGTATTTTTATAGCCCAAAATTATTTCATGCCCTTCAATTCTCTTTCGACTTTAATGCAGTAAAAAGAAAGTACAGAAATGACATCAATTATTTTTCTTGCTCAATTATCTCCTGATCCCTTGAGCTTTTCTGAATAATTCTATAGACTAAGGTAGCTCCATACTATGCTGAAAAATGCATGAATCAATAGCAGACATGGCCTATATATTAAAAAGGGATAGAGAAGCAGCTGCTGATGGAAGACCTAAAATAGAACAACCACAGTTTCTACAATCGAGGCTGTAAGGTGACTTGCAAGAGCTGTTTACTTCCTAGGTGTTTAACAGTACTGTGACTCTTTTTCTTGTTTCCTGAAGTACACTGTTTCCTGAAGTAAATTGCTATGAAATTCTGGAAAAAACTTTGCTTCCCTTCTTTTATGAGCACTGGTGCTGAGATGTGCATGTCCCAGCAGGGCTGTGTAGGTCTCACTCTGACAGAGAATGAGATGCCATGAAATTAAAGCACAAAGAACAAACCTATTTGGGCTCTTCTAATCTATTCTGTGTATGCAGGTTCTCTTCTGAATGATGCATAAACAGTGCTGCTGAATCAGGCTGTTTATAATGTTCAGACTTATGCTGCCTGGTTTTAACACAGAGCCCTTGGAAGTTGATGGCAAATGGGGTGGTCGTTGTCACATCTCATCCTGATAGCCTTGACTCTTACCTTTCTTGTATTTTTTGGACAGGAGAAGACAGAATTTCTTTGCATTTGGTTACACGATGTGGCCAGGCATTGGCTAGCACTTCAGGTGGCCATGTGAATCTTTCTCAGTCAAATGGCTTTCACAATTTATTTTTCAAAAAAGGGAGATTTCTTTATATTGACATCTTCAGAAAAGGCTGCGAAACAAATCTCATGTTAGTACACATAGATGGAATGCCCCTAGATTTGTCAGCAAATGGAAACAAATTGAAGCAAATCCAACCACCTTCTGTAGGAACTGTATCACAAATCTTTTTGCCAACATGAAAAGAGAAAGATCCATAAGCACAAATGTTGGAATGAAAGAGAAGGCCTTATCTCACTGTTGTAAATATGAGCAACAGAAATTTTATGTTATTCAGTTTGGGAGCAGAAGATATTTCCTGCTATTCCCAGATATTTTAAGCAAATTGTCTTTTCTTGGAATGTTTTTAATCATGAGAGACTGTGTTCAGGTAATCAGAATAGACTTACCACTCAAAAACTGGCAGGAAAAAGTGACTCTGTGTGTGTGGGGTGTGTGTGTGTGTGTGTGTGTGTGAGTGAGTTATTCAAATGTCAGCTTTGCAAACAGTGGGATGATATGCTTGAAATTCTTGACAAAAACATAAAGTCACCTTGATTGAAGGGAAGATAGTAATGCAGAGTTCCTGATAAACACTAAATACTGCAGCAGAATGTGGCTGGTGCATTTGAAAAGAGACAATAACCAGGCCAAATGGCAGCAGCTGTGTACACTGAATAAGGAAACATAGGAATGCAGCTTCTGACACTCTTTATCTTCTTTTAGGAATTTCAGGCCTCTCTTGCTTGGATACAGATTTCAGAGAACTTGCAGACCAAGCATTCCATACTGAATCTTCTTCCTGACAGGATAAATATTTTAAGATTTGTAAATGAAATACAATAATAAGAGAATAACTCCACAGTGACAGTTTTGAAAATAAGCTCACACATCTTGCCTGGTTATTAGACTTGAAGCATGACCAGTACTTAACAAACTTTAAATTAATCTGACAGAATTATTTTCTTGAGTTATATTTTCATCCTCTAAAATCTTTGGTGATTTGAATGCATTTTCAGCCTTCTGTTTGCACTTCCAGGCTCTTATAGTATGAAACAATGTAATATGCTAATAATTGCTTTGCCTTGTGAGATTTCTTATTTTTTTTTTTTTATAAACTAAGCCATAAGGTTCAAACAGAAAGATATTTCAGATCTTAGAGATCTTAGCTTTTCATGACTGAATTTTGTCATCTTAGATCTCCAGAATGCTTTGAACTCTGTTGGGTCTAGCTGCTCCACAGTGCTTTCTCTCCACCTTCCTGGAATCTTTTGTTGTTTCTTTTTATTTATTTATTTATTTATTTTTCCTTCCAGCTTTCTGAAAGTAGGCCACTTAGTGACCTACATGGATTCCTTGAAAGGCCAGGCAAGCACCTTGCTAAGTTGAATAACAGCAACCAGAGCCAAAGCCATGGGAGATTGAACTGTGCTTTAGAAAATGCTGGGCGTAGTTTGCTATTTCTTTCATGAACTAATTCTGTCTGCAGATGCTATTAGCTCAAAATTAGGAAGACAGATGGACAGACAAATTTATTGCAACTCAGTTTTAGTGGTCTGGGATACTCAGTGCTGCATTCTAAGCTTGCCTGCACACAGCAGCATGTTACCATCTCATTTCAAGAAAACTTTTCTCCTGAAGTTTCACTGTTGCCCCAGAAGAAAGGTTATGAGATGTGTGGCTTTGTGGGGAATGAAGAGACCATACATGCTGCGTAACTTTTACGTGGATTAGAGACAGCTGTGCTAAGGGCAGCAGGAGATGAGAATGGTCTGAGAGCAACTTTGGAGCTTTGACACAACAGCATAGTAGCATGGAGGTAGGTCCATCAAGCCACAATGATGGACAGGCCCACAGATCAGTGGCAGCAGAGTGCCAGCCTGGGCAGGACTGCTGGAGGAAAGCAGGCAGAACTTGTCAAGTGAGCCCAGAGGAGGGAACAGCCTAGGGCTGTGCAGTTGGTGATACAGTGCCTCCTGCAAGAGATGCCACTCAGACATCATGAGGTTTAGGAGCACCTCTCATATGAAGCCAAAAGCACACTCCTCTGCCTGCACTGTAGCAAGCAAGCCCTTGCAGCCTGGGAGTCATGTTTTGCACCTTCATTAGAAAGACACTGCAAAGTACACTGTCCCTGTTCTTCAGGGATATATACCTGTATCCTTTTGACAACTCTGGTGCAGCCTTAGCAGATGTTTAGAAGGGCAAAAATTGCAAAAGATGCCACACAACTACCTCTGCTTAGGGAACTTTTCAGAAATTGCAAATAAGTCTTTCATTTCAAATGTTATCATGTCTTTTAATGAGCTTCTTGGGGTTATGACATGGATGATTTCAGAAGCTGAAAATTTCTGAAGAGATTTATATTTAATTGAGGGAAGGTGGAGGCTTTTGATAGCTTCTGTTCTGATAGTCCTGGAGGCACACTTTGCCTTTTGCTGTCTGAATTTTTCCTTCTGGATGAATTTATCTGTCTGGGGTTTTATTTATGTTCCATCAGTGCAGCATCCTAGATAAAACTCCCACGTAGACCTGAAATAGACCAATCTGCAGGGAGAAGATGGAGTTAGTCTGGCTAGCAGATGCAGTGTTTGTGTGTGAATATATATGTTATGTTTCTGTCTGTTGGTATATAAGAACTGCTGAGAGCAAATGAAATTAAAAGACATTCCTTCTGGAACTGGTGTGTCTGCAATCACTGTTATTTCAAATTGTAAGTCTCATTGCTTCTCTGGAAAACTGTCTCTTCAACTTACAGCTTGGACCTATTGACCTTCAGGCTTGTGAAAACATGACACATAATTAAATCATTGTACAGAATCACAGAATAGTTTGGGTTGGCAGAGACCTTAAAATTCATGCAGTCCAACCTCCCTGCTGTGGGCAGAGCCATCTCTTATTAGATCAGGCAGCCCAGGGTTCATCCAGCCTGACCTTGAACATTTCCAACGATGGGGAATCCACAGCTTCTGTGGGCAACCTGTGCGAGGGTCTCACTACACTTTCTGTGAAGAATTTCTTCCTTGTACCTAATCTAAATCTACCCTCTTATAGTTTAAAACTGTTGCCCATTTTCCTGTTGCTGCATGCCCTTGTAAAAAGTTTTTCATCCGCAGCTATCCCCAACTTCTTCTCTAAAGGTCTTGTCTCAATACCTTCATTCACAAGTCTGTACTTATGTATGGAATTGCTACAGTCCAGGTGCAGCAGCTTACACTGACCCCCTGAGAGACACTACTCATCACTGAACTCTACTAGACATTAAACCGTTGACTGCAACTGTCTGTATGTCATCCAGCCAATTCCTCATCCTCTGAGTAGTTCAGCCTTCAAATCCATACCTCTTCAGTTAAGAGGTAAGGATGTGGTGTGGACCTCCTCAAAGGCCTTACACAGTTGCAGATAGATTACATCAGTTTGTCTTCCCTTGCCAACTGATGAAACCACTCCATCATAGAAAGCTATTGGATTGACCAGACACAATCTGTCTTGGTGAATCAGTGCTGGCTCTCTCAGATCACCTCCTTATCTTGCATATTTTTAAAGATACCTTCCAGGAGGATCTGTTCCATGGTCTTCCAGGCATGGAAGTGAGATTTACCATTATGTAGCTCTTAGAGTCTTTCTACTCATTTAAAAGAACTTTATCTGACTGACATGACTTTTCACATATGATGGAGAAGGGCTTGACAATACGACTTCCCTCAGATCTAGATGCATCTCGTTGTCATCCTTAGATTTATGCAAGTTCAGTTTCATTGAGTGGTCTCACACAAATCTTCATTCACACTGGGAGGGAATTCTTTGTCCCAGTTCCTGTCTAAGGTTCAGGGACTTGAGAGACATGAGTGAAAAAGTGATTGCCAGCAAAGACTGTGGCAAAAATAAACAAACAACACAACAACAAAAAAGAAACCACAACAAAAAAGCACTGACAGAAAAGATGTATGTTTACATTTCTTCAAGTAGAACTTGATTGTATGCAATAATATGTGGTTTATGGCCACCTAATCATAAGAGATCATTTCAAGTAATATTTTTTACTGTTTGATATAGTATCCCCTACCAATAACAATGCAGCTGCTAAGAAGCATCCCAACACCAGTGTATTTCTACTGGCAATCATTTAGGCTTCTTGAAATGTATTAAGAAAATATATGATGGGGTACTTACTACCTTTAAGAAGTTCATGCCCTTTTACAATATTCTCTGATAATCTCTCCGGTTGAGATGTATAACACTTGCTTAAACATGTCTTCCTGTTATGGAGAGATGCACAGAGATACTTCATCAGAAGAGCTCAGCCATCTGGGAAAGGCTCATCACCTTTGAAGGTGAATCACCCAGTTGAAGATCTGGGCCACAGCTCTTTTAAAACATTATGGTGGGAAGGTGTTGTATTTCAGTGATAGTTTTGCTTATTTCCAATCCTTCTCTTCCTAGTTCCCCTATGCAATATTATTTCTTCCTGCCAATAGATTCTCTTTGATCTCTTCTTCAAAGAGATATGTCTTCCTGGGAAGCCCTGCTGGGGCAGAGGAGGAGAGTGGTTTGCAATCTTCCACTTACTGGGGAAGTAACTGACATGGTCCTAACATCTTTCTAAAATACCTTCTTTTTCTTTTTTTCTTTTTTTCTTTTTTTCCTTTTCTTCTTCTTTTTTTTTTTTTTTCTTTGTTTTTTAATTTAAAAAAAGTTTTTCATGCCTGTCATGCTGCTAAGCAAATTTATCAGATTTCGACTAACAGGAATATAGATCTACATAACATTTTTTAACCTAACATGTATGTTCTGAGTACTATGGAACACAGAAGTCTACATAATGAGCAAAATTTAATGTGCCTTCCTGGCAGCAGATAAGTGTTACTTACCTCCCACCAGAGGGAGAAATTATGTCAGGATGTTGTTCTGACTATTTTTTCAGTCTCATTCCTCTCTTCAGAGAGGCCTTAGCCTGCTGCCTATTGTGAAACACTGTATGTATATCTATTAAACATGTCACCAAAAATCCCACTGTGTTGTATTGCTACAGCCTCTGCAAGCTGTTCTTTAAAACGACAGGGTGTTTCCTATCAGCAGGACTGTCTAAGAGGCTGATGTCTGGGCTTCCTGGGTAGGCTTATTATCCTCATCAATCAGAAGCCACAGGGAAGACTTTGATTTTCCAAGGCAACAGAGAGGATCTGGAATCTGTCACTAGAATAATTTTCAACCTGCCATTAGGAAACCTATTAAACCAGCAGAGATTTGCACACTTTCCAGTGTTGTTCTTTCCTTTTGGCTCTTTCTTGGGGAGCTGCACAGTGAGTGGAAGTGAATGGAAAAATAAACTGAGACAGAAGAAAACTGCTGAGCTAATTGTGGTTGCCTGTGCTAAAGTGAATAATTTCTGTGAAGCAGTGAAAGGAGAGTGAAACAACTATAAATCCCAGGCAAATAAATACTGTGGCAAGTAGACCTGCTTTCAGGTTCATTTTTCTTGTAGAAGTAGGAATTGCACGTGATTAATGCTGGGATTATGCAATGCAGGTGGTCTCCTGTGAACAGGATGCCTTTGTCCTCTTTTCCAAAGTAGAGAGTCAGCCAGCATGTCTAGAAGATAATTGTCCCCCTAAAGCAGATATTTTACTTGACCATCCCAAGCTTTTTAACTCCCTGGACTAGACCTCATTGGCTAGTAACAGACCCTGCACAGCCAGTTTGTGGCACCTGGATAAACAGTTATTCTTTATAGCTGCATGCTCACCATGTTACAGGAGGTGAATGGACAAGACAAGCATTTGCCAGGGATTATGGACCAGAACAACAACAGAAGCCCTGCCACCACATTTATGGTAAAAGTTGCCCCTTCTTTTCAATTGTGGACTTTTATAGGGTATCCTCTAGGATTGGAACTGCACCCTTCCAAGTGTTGTTATAGAGATGTAGCTCAAAAAAGCCTATCACTGGAGATTTTATCAGACAGTGAAAAAGACTGAAATCCTTGAGAAGGAGGAAATGAGGGTGCTGTGAAGCTCCCTCCCAAATTTGCATAAAGCAGTTCTGTAACAGAGAAAGCAGAACCTCCTGTTCTGTTTGTCTTTGTTATTTCTGTCAGTTTTAAGCTCACTCTCAATCCCCTTTCCAGTCACAAAAGCCGGAGTTCTTTCTTTTAGGGAAAAGATTTATATAATATATATTTTAAAAAGCAGTTCATACAGTGAATGAATAGCTTCAAAAATGACTAAAACTATATAAATACAGGGTGTCTGAAGGCAGATCCAGTGTTTTTCTAATCATTCACAGAATAAGTAAAAGTCTATGGGCGTTCTAGGTACCATGGAGGAACAACGACTTTCCAAACAGTACTCAGATTAGCAGCTCATCCTGATACACTCAGATCATCCCCCATCATCTCTGCATCGTTTTCTTTTCTGTTCCCTTTCCTGCTTTCTTTACCCAGTAGGGAAACAGTGGTTCAATATCATCTCAGTGTTGTGTGCTGAATGATGATGATTGTTTCAGGCTTTTTCTTTTTTTTCTCCTGCTGCCTTGTAGAAGGATTTAACTGACAGGAGTTAGGTAAGAAAAAACTCAGGAACCTGCCTGCTGTGTTTGCCTCAGGAATAGGGAGGCAAGTTCCTCCTGGCCACTCCTGGCATGTCTGTAGTGCCTGGTCCTTGAAGGCCCACCAGTGGGCACAGGCACCAGAATGGGATTGGGGAGTAAGATGGCTCCTGCAGTATATCTCTTTGTGAAGATGTTTGCACGAAATATGCAGAAGTGAAAGCCTATCTTTTGTCTTTGAAAAGATCTGCAACGAGGTGATAAATTAGCTTAGTATTATTAGTATGATGGTGTGTTCCCAGTCCGGGCCACCATTGTTAGGCAGGCTTGCTGGTACCCATAGTTCTGCTCACATTGAGCTTTGCATGTACATCATGAGGTGTTGCCTTGTATGAATGGGTTGGAGGTGCAGGTATGCTCTGTAAACACACAGGCACACTTTGTATTTGTAATGATATTGGAGTATAAAGTATGCATGAAGGGCTGCGGAAAAACTATTTGCACAGGTTTTCCAGTCAGATCTTCAATAGGGCCTGTTTGGTGTGCTCATCACTTTTCCCAGCCATTCTCTCTGCAATCACCAAGAATGTAAGTTCTAGCAGTGAACACAGTAACATTCATCCTTTTTTAAGGGCTTGTGTGCCTATTGAGACAATAGCAAAAGGGTTTAGCCCTGGGTTTGAATGTTGTAGAAGGATGCACTCAGATGAAAAAGAAGATGATCTCCTGTAGAATGTGAGATGTGTGTAGGTGTGGAGCTTGAATTTTTTAACCTTTCAAAACCCACTTGCAGTAGACTGAATCAATAGACCTTTTTACTGACCTTTGGTTTGTTTCTACTGTAAAATCTTACATTCAGTTCATTCACCTGAGTTTGTACCACCATATTGTGGCTACTGACATGAAAAGTCATTTTGTGACATCAGTAGCCATCTGCCATACAACATGTTTATGTATCAGAACACAATTGTTCATGCTGCCTTGTAGGCTTCATGAGAGATAGCAGAAGAAAGAACGAACGAACGAACGAACGAAAGAAAGAAAGAAAGAAAGAAAGAAAGAAAGAAAGAAAGAAAGAAAGAAAGAAAGAAGGAAAGAAGAAAAATAGAAAGAAAATGAAACTCAGTCAAGGAACGTAAAATGATACAACTAGGAAGTGTGCTTAATTTTCAAAAACAGGTAAAAAGAACACTGAGTCTAATGCATACAAATGAGTTACCACTGACAGGCCATCAAAAGTGCTTTCACAATTCCATTGTAAGATGCAGTACTTGCTCCAGCATGGAAACAACCCTATCAGGTCATTCTAAATAATACTTATTAGCCTAATGGTTGTTTGTAACTTTGTCATGAAATAGGAGCTATGATTGGCCATAGAAAAATAAAACAAAGAATGACTCCTATAGTTTCACTGTGGGTCTTAGTGACCAATGTCACCTGGTCTCTCCATATACATTGCTTAGATTTACTTAAAGACAACTCATTAAATTCTTGTTAGTGCAAAATTAAAAGAATTTAGCACTCCTGCAAAGAAATAAATCATAGAATCATAGAATCCTTAGGGTTGGAAGAAACCTTTAAAGGTCATCTAGTTAAGTTCCCCTGCAATATTCAGGGTCTACAACTCAATCATCTTGATCAGAACCCCATACAGCCTGGCTTTGAAGGTCTCCAGGGATGGGGCATCCGCATTTCTGGGCAACCTGTGCGAGTGCTTCACCACCTTCACCATAAAAGACTTTTTCTTTATATCGAAGTACGAACATTACTCTGAAAGTGACAGAGCACTGGAACAATGAAGAATCTCCCTCTCTGGAGATATTCAAGGCCCATCTGGACTCTGCTGTGTGATCTACTGTTGGGAACCTGCTTTAGCAGGGATTGGATTTGGTGATCTCCAGAGATCCGTTCTGACCTCTATGATTTTATGGTTTTGTGTGATTCTGACTGAAAGCAAACCAAATTGTATTGCAGAGCTACCCAGTTGTTGACTACAGCTTTGTTCACTGTTTTGCCTTCACCTCTATAATGTTTTGACAGCAGATCATACAGAAGACTGGCAAGGTCAGATCCTTGGGGCGATGTGTAGAATGAGACTGGTCTCTTGCATTCTCATTTAGTTGAAAGGTAATCTATCCAGTAAGGTAAGCAGGGAGAGAAGAACAAAGTAAAAAAACAAATCTATGTGTTGTAAACGAAGTAAGCTGAAGCTCTGAGTGTTCATTTTTGACTCCCTGCATGGCCGTTTGTATTTTACTGCTGGATAACTTTTGGACTACCATAGCTCACTGCTTGATATGTTCAGACTGACCTCACTGGGATCCTTCCAACTGTATTTTTCTGTGATGTTTCGTAAAACTAACCACTGAAACTGTTAGGCAATGTCACTGACCCAAAAATACACCTCAGGCTGTAGCTTAGCTCAATGAGCAAAAATGCAAATCAATCTCATTTGTTTAAGATTTTTCAACTGAGTAGATACGAAGTGAACAGAGCTCCATGTCTGCTTTGGGATTTGAGAGTTGAATTGCATCAAGAATTTTTTCACTTAGTGCAGTGATAATTATCCCTTTCAGAGATCCCCACTGCACCAGAAGGAGCAGAAATTGGCCTTTCCAAAGTTGTTATGATTTCTCAAGTACTTCTTAAGCGAACTTAGCATTAGTGGCTTGTTTACAGAAGTGAGATCTCTAACGTATTTCATAGGTGTGTTAGTTAGTTGATAAATTGTGATGGCTCCTTTTGGAGCTATTCAGTACTAATGTACAAACATGGTATTTTGTTCACACAGGTACTATTTTGGTAAAGCATATGATACTTTCCTGGAAGGCTGTTACATTTTTGCTCAAATTTTAGTAGGAAGAAATCAGTCTCTTTTCAGCTAAAGGATTAATGCGGTATTTACCTTTTGACTGGGAATTGGTATCTCATGTCTAATAAAACTGTAGAAAGAGGAGACCCTGCACCTTTGTCTCGGACCTGAAGGAGTGTAAGGCAGATATTAGAGGAATCTTTGTCCTTGTCTTTGATGAGACATGCAAACATCTGCAAGAAAACAGCTTTCTAAAGTGAGAAATGTACTGTTTTGCACCAAAAATATTCCTAAAATAGCACTGTTTTCTTTTGTACTACTTTCAAGTGGATCAGGAGGAGAAGTAGGTCTACTTTTTGTACAGGATCATAGTGGCTACCCTCTTATTGTAATGATATAATGTAAAGATAAGATCTTTGCTTCTGAAACAAGTGAAGCAACCTGGATTATTGTGGACCAGACCATCTCTGCCTTTCTCATTTCCATCAATTGGATAGAAAGGCCAGGGTTTCTGTTGGGCTTAATACGGTGATTTTAGATTAGTTTGTAATCTCTGTTGCTCATGACAACTTTGATAACTGTATGTTGAGTTATAACAAACTCTGCATTGGAATAGGCATCTCCTCGTTGAGGTGGACTCAAAGAAAGAAGAAATTGTCAGCTTTTTTACATCATGTATTTCAGGAAAACACAGAGTCCTTGAGCAATGTTGGCATCTACTATCATTGCTGCTTTAATGATGAAGAGATGAAAAAGGGGAGATGTAGCATGTCTGAAAAGCTAGTTATGTCTGAAAAGCTCGTAAGATACAAATTATACGTCTTAGAGGAAAACCCAGAAAAGAGCACAGATCTGCCTGGGTAGAGATCTTGAAAAGCAATTCACACAGTCTACTTTTTGCCTTCTGCACCTGTAAATTAGTTTGGGTCTTATACTCTGTCTCAAATTAAGATAAATTTGGACATTAACTTGCTGATCAGATGACTTTACTAGATCAGAATAGCTAACATGGAGCTTGCAGTGTAAGACAAGGCAAGGAGTCTACGTGAGGTATAGATGTCTGAGATAGGTATGTAAGCTCACCAAAGATGGGTGTGTGCCTTGCCTGGAGCCTAATGTGACCTTGGACTCTGTTGGTTGTGATTCAGGCACTGTAGGAAATGTCACTGATAAAACTGTAGACATAGAACTGAATCACTATGAATTGAAGGTCATAGTGGGCTTCCACTTGGTGTAATGGGAAGCCAGATAGCCATCAAACACTGAAATGTCTGTGAGCCCAAATCTGAATTTAGCCATCCCTGTTGGGATTTTGCCCTGGTTATGATACATGCGCTTTCAATATATCTAGCTCATTTTACACTTAACATACAATTAATTTGCTAGAGAAAAGTAAACAGGTTGAAGATGCAGTTTGATATTTAGATGAGGGAGTGGGAAAGCAGAAGCACAGCTTGTATTTTGTCTGAAAGAGTCTCACATACTGATGTGTACTTTGGCTACAATGGAAGACCAAGCTTGTATCACATTAGCCAGAAGGAGTAATCTGCAGGTACCTCTGTAACATGAAAGAGGTTTGGCCAGGAACATTTGGATAAGAACTGATTCCTTTGGATATGATTCACATTGCAATAAATATTTGCATACGAAAGTACTTTGTTTATTGAAGACTCCAGATAAATCTTAGTCCAAACTTTCCTGCCAAAGTAGTGATTAAGTGTCTTGATTTCTAGGCAGATGAAAGAATCCCGCAGTATTTGCTACAAGGTTTTTTTATTAATAGCAAATTCGCCTTTTTTTTTAGCACCGTACACAGTAAGTAAAATGGTAGAGGTCAACTACTAAACCAGCCATGAACTAATATGTGCACTGTGGCCAAGATAATAAAAAGTTTCTCTCCAGTAGTATCAATAATATGATGTTAGTTCTGGTTCTGAAGTGATGCTGCAAAACGAGTGGCCCATTCTTTTTCCAGTGTGATTAGCTGCAGGTGTTTAGATAATAGCATGAAAGTCATGCTGCTGTTTTAAAAACCCTGAAACATCAGTTTCCCTATCTGTTCAGTCTAAATATGGCTTAGCCACAAATAGTAGTACCAAAACATCCATCTCCTGGGCTTCCTGTCATGTAAGGCAGGGCAAAATGAGTTGCCATCTTTTACTCTTTTCAAAGTATAAGTTCTAAAAGGGAGGCTATTTTGATAGTAGTTATTGAATGTTTAAGAGAGAAATGTATTTTTAAAGCCGTTTTTCTGGCCTATATACAAAACTTTTTACCTGCAGAATTTCCTCAGGGCATTAATGTTTCAAATAACCCTCACACTGCTGCCTCTGACACCTGTGATTTAGAAGGGGAATTTCCGTAACATCCTCTGAGATCTAAGCACACATATTTATGCAGCCCTCTTGAAGACAGGCATGAGGTGCTATTTATCTGCATTATGGAATGAGTTTCATGTTAAAGTTGTTCTGCTGATTTGACTTAATTACCTTACCTGAAGTAAGTGGAAATTTCCATCATTCTTTGCTTGATTAAGAATGCCCAGGGTGCTCCTATTAATCTTTCTCTGCAAGTCATCCTTAGAAATGCTCTTCTGTACAGCTTTTGCAGAAAAGAGCTTTACATGACAATATTTTGGAGAATTGTTTTCAATAATTCTTTTTCTTTTTGAACCAGTAACAAATTGAGCACTGGTTCCACTGGTTGATTTTGTGTTTCATTTTCCTGTGTAAAAACTTGATTGGTGTCTGTGAGATTTTAGTACCTCACTAAAACTACTGAAGGATCTTAGGAGATGGTGCTCCTATGCCTGAGGTCAGGATGTCTAAGAATTTACTTTCCATCAATTCAGATGTAGGATCTGTTTGGATATGTGCTCTGCAACCTTGCCCTTGCAAAATGCACTTTCATTTAACATTTGTACTTGTGAGATCTGACAGAACCGCAGCACTGATGTCTGTGGGGACCCACTGAGATTGTTTAATCTAATCCCCTTCTCATGAAGTGGCATAGAACAGTCCTGTAAAATTCTAAACATCTCTGCAGAGGGAGACTCTGCTTCCTCTCTGTGCATCCTTTTTAAAAAAAAAACTACTTTTCTTATGATTAAATGGGATTTGCTGTGTTTCAGTTTGTGCCCTTTTCCTCTTGTCCTGGGCGCCATGGAGTGGCCTGGCTCCTTCTTCATTCCCTTTCACTAATTGTTTATGCATACTACTGAGACACTCCCTGGGCCCCTGACCCTTCTTGGCTCTGCGCTGAACAGTTCCAGCTCTCTCAATCTCTCTTCATATAAGAGATACTTCAGCTCCCTAATCGTCCAATTGACCCTTAGCTGGATCACTCCAGTAGCTCTGCATCTGTTTTGTATTGGAGAGAGCTCAAAGCTTGGCACAGCACTCCAGATAAGGTGTAGAGGGCTGAGTAAGGGGGAAGGCTGAGTAGAGGGAAGAATAAGCTCATGTACTCAGCTGGCAATGCTCTTTTTAATGCAGCCCAGTACGTTGTTGATGTGCTTTGCTGGGTGTATTGTTCACTACAGCCAGAAAAATGACAGTTTGCCCTTGTTCTACATCTCTTAAGAAGTAAGGATCAAAAACACGTTCTGGAGCTTTAGCCACTTCTGGGTTCATCCTGTGGGCTTACCTAGGGGTACTGGAAATATGCTGATTTCAAGCTCCTCACTGATTAGTGATCACTTTGGCATTCTCTGTCATACCTTTATGTCAAATTAGATGTTATGATTGGGATGGGAAAGAAGACAAAAAAGACGCTAGCTTATCATATGAACAGATTCAGTGTTTCCTTCTGCGTTACGTCAGAAGCTTCAGAAGACATGAGGACAGAAGTTCTGCTCCCTCTTGCAGCTTGCTCCTGTAATTGTACTGTTCTAGCTGTATGCACATAAATTCTCTGGAGCCCCACTGGTCAGCAGAAGCTGCTATCTAGGGGATGCTAATAGTAAAGCCCAATGTTTAGGAAGACAAAGGAATTTAGAAAAGATTTTCTACAGCAAAAGTTATGCAGGAGATTGGAATTAAAATGTACTGTAACGTCTTGTTTCTCATAATACGTTTTCTTCCAGTTCACTAACAATGGTACCACAAAGCATTATTGTACCCATTTAGAATGTGCCTTTGAAATATGTGGTGAATTGGGAGAGTCTGTGAAGATCTTGGAGCTTATTCTTGCTCCAGTAGGTGTTTTATGTGTTGAATAGCTGTAAAATCTAATGCTTAACATATTCAAAATCTTGGTCTTGTCTGAGAGAGAAAAAAAAAAATCATTCTTTGGATGATGAACAGAGGTGACATTATAACTTAATGATAACCTGGAAGAGTGCTTAGAGGGCAAAAAAAATCATCTCTTTCTGCTGTTGAAATCTGGTTCTTAAGTAACTAGCATATTATACTGTCTGGGTTGCTCTAAGTGGAAAGAAAGTAAAAGAGATAAGCTTGATAGAATACTGAACCCAAAGGAGTTTAACAATCAGCAGAAATTTATTTATTTATAAATAATATTTTATTGAGAGGAATCCAGAAATTAATGGTCATCAGTTATTTATACACAGAAAAACCTCCTTAGTGATTTATCTGCTGTAGGAATGTATGACACAGCTAGATTGCACTGCTTTTCTGCTTTCTATCGAATTCTAGCATGTCTCGCTTATAATTTCAGTTAGCCATTCTTGCATCCAAGGTAAGAAAATATTAATGAGGCTGAGTGAATTTGTTCCCAAAATGCCGAGGAGGCAAAATGATAGTAGACACAGGCTGATGGTAGCAAGGGAGCACAAATATTTCAGCTGATTTGTTGTGGGGTGGATCTCTGAGTGTCTTCTTTTACTCCACAGGTTTCCTAACAGTGTGGAAGTATCTAGAGACTTGCGATTAGCTTAGCTGAATGGAGGCAGTCATATTTATTATTTCCCACATGTCTAAAAGCCATTTATAGATGCTAGATGTTGTTAGGCATAAAATGATCAGCTTTCCCATGCTCCTCTATTGAGTATGTAAAGGCACCCTTTCTCTTTCACATTTTGGAGGCACTGGAGAGCTGCTTGCAGTTCTGGGTTTCTTTCAATTTAGAGCTCTGGGAAAAGAAGTGCTTTGGGAAAAGAAATGCAGGTGGAATAAAAAGAGAGAAAAGCCATGCAAAAGCTCACATCTTCACAAATTCTTTGGTGATTGTTAGAGACATTGATCATCAGGAATTGTTACCCTGACATACTGCAGATGTGTCTACCTGCAAGAACCAATATTCCACTATCTCCACTCTGGGAAGAGTAACTTGTAGAGCCTGTGAAAATGTCTTCCCCACATTTAACCTTTAAGAATGCCAATGAAGTATTATTTGAAAGGATTTCACAAGTCTCTTTCCAGTCTAAACCCTCTTGAGTGGGAGAAATGCGGAGACATGGCATCATGTTGGTTTTCCTACATTTTTACAAGGTTGTCTTCCTCTTGTGCTTTCTCTAGGGGCTACCAAGGACATGGGAAAGATGCTGGGTGGGGATGAGGAGAAAGACCCTGATGCTGCCAAGAAAGAAGAGGAGCGACAGGAAGCCCTCAGACAAGAAGAGGAGGAGAGGAAAGCCAAGTATGCCAAGATGGAGGCTGAAAGAGAAGTTATGAGACAGGGGATTCGAGACAAGGTAGGGATCTGGCTTTCAGAACGCACTGAGTGACTTACAGTGCTCAACGGAGAACTGCTGTTTT
The DNA here is from genome assembly GCF_026119805.1 of Tympanuchus pallidicinctus. Taxonomy (NCBI): domain Eukaryota; kingdom Metazoa; phylum Chordata; class Aves; order Galliformes; family Phasianidae; genus Tympanuchus; species Tympanuchus pallidicinctus. Next base: position 30,747,680 of record NW_026294758.1, read on the forward strand.
CAGCTGATTTGTAACCAGTCCCCTGAACACCCAGGTTAAAGCCAGGTGATTACTCTGGCACAATGAGCTTTCTATTTTGTGCACTGTTCCTGGATCTATGTACCTGATTAAACACACCTTTCATAACGAGAAGCACTGGAATATTGAAATAGAGAGTGAAGGAGTGAGGTGAAAACTGTTTTTCTCATCTTCTGTTAAATGCTCACATTATTCCAAATGCTACAGGCTTCTTTATGTGCCTACAGGCTTCTTTATGTGCTCTCCAAGCTTACATTTGCTGTTTATGGGGAGTGTCATCATTCACTGTGCTTCTGAGAGATAAAGTCTGTATTACTTTGGAGGCTTTATTTGTGTCGATGGTTGAAATGGCACCAATCTACTCAACTTTTTATATTTGGCTGCCACTACTTACAGGAAACTCAACTAGAAAGAGAGGTTCAGTTACCTGAGGAATTTAACCATTGGGAACCAATCTCGTCTACTGAATTTAATTGCTGATTCTTGGAATGTCACCATTTAGTGTGAAAAGAAAACAAATAATTGTGAAGATTCAGAATGAGACTGAAAACAAATGTGTGAAACAAATCTTTATTAGAGAAATTAGCTTAATCTAAGATTGCTGAAACTATTTTTACAATGCATTGGGTTTTGGGGATTTCTGTGTGTACAAAGAAGGCACTTTTGCTTCCTCATCCTCAAGACCAAAACAGCCTCTTTTGAAAAACTGAATTTTATAGGAAGAGGTCCTGGAGCTCTTGGAAACAGCATGGCTAATGTTAATGGAGAAGTTCCTAATAGTGAAGACTTGTGCCATGGTTTACAACATTTGCCAAAGAAAAAAATGTCTGGAAAGGAGTAGAGGCTAAGTGCGAGGATGGGGTATGGTAGCTCAGCTCTCATGGCGTGTTCAATAACAATTTTAGACAGAAAACTGTACATTAAATGAGGAAGTCCTGCTAAGTATAAGAGATATACCATGCGCTGTGCCTACAGTGCAGTAGGAAAACCTAGGAGTATCTGGGGGAAAGCTTCAGGTCTCAACACATTGCTGAGAGTGCCTGTGCATAAACAAAAAAACGACAACATGAGGCTGACCTTCTGATGCTACCATTATGATTCAGGACAGAAATGTGAATAAGGATGTGCTGCTCTTAAGTCATAGAGCATCTTGGAAAGAGGTATCAAGAACTGTTCTGCAAATAAAGAATTTGGGGCTTAAGCTTCTAAGAAGGCATAGAACTTAATGTCAATCATCTGGCTCTGACTCTGCTTCTGCCAGACAAGGGTATTCATATGATCCTTAAAGAGAAGGTATTAGTTATAAGACAGACAGATTCAGAAATTTAACTTTGTCAAAATCTGTTATTTTGGGGGGCATATTTAGTGAGTATGTATCCCTGTATTGTAACATTTTAATATAAATATGTTAACGTGTGCACTGTGTACTTACTGTGTTTTGTGTGTTTCTAAACATTGACATGAGTCTGATTTTGTCATTAAGAACTGTGATGAATTTCTAGTTGCAGGTACCTGGCCTAATGCCTTTTTTCCAACAGTCACTATCTGCTCTTCTTTGCCACTGAAGTGACAAGATAGATGGAGACTGCATTTGTCTTGATATTAGATAAACAAAGATAGATGTCACCTGAAGTGTTCACTGTTACAAATCATAGGAGACCTTGACCATCATAGAATAGGTGCAGACAGTTTAAGCTTGGCTGAAACATCTAGCCGATAGCAGTTTCCCATGGACATTGACAGCTTTGCTGAGTCAAGCTGAGTACTGGGTGTGGAAGTCTCTTGGAAATACATTGATACCTGATCAGTGTTGCTTTGAGTGGCGAATTGTTGGCTGTGCATAGAGGGTAAATTGGAGGAATGTTGTTTGATCTCAATCAAAGCTCTGTACTGCAGCTCTTACAGTAATGTGGTGGGTTATATTTGATATTAGCAACAGGGTCTTGTGAAATGCAGGAACCCATTCACTGGTTTACTCTTGTGGGGATAATCTCAGATAGCATGGCGGTTGAAAGAGGAAGCTGTTTTCTGCAGAATCAGAGAAGACAGATAAGGCTATAGGAAGGAGCAGTTTGGAATTTCTTTTTTTTTTTTTTTCCTTTTTTCAGCTTGACGGATGTGAAAAAGGGAGATTGCTTTATCCTGGCAGAGATCAATTTGATCAAGTATTGTAACTCAGTGACTAGAATTGTGAAAATAGTTTCAAAAGACTAGAAAAAAGCAATTGTTTTATTTCCTTCCTTGTTCATTTAGGAATGACCTTTGACTCTTTAAACAGAAGTCATTTTCATTTCCTGGAAACAAAAATGTAAAAGAGTATAAAGCCAAAACACAGATTCTGTGTCAGATAATAGAATCTGTTGTTAGCAAGTATGAACTATATTTGAGAAGTTTTAAATGTTAGACATCTCTCAGATGATTTTTTCCTTTTTATGTGAAGGAGTAAGAAATGAGCAAGTAAATTGAGAGTGTGAGTAAAAATAGATTATTTATTCAGAAGACGAGTTTGAAAGTACAGCACCTGGATCACAGACTCACAGCCACTGACACACCGTTAGTGTGGCCCAGGCACAGCTCAGAGCATAACAGCTTCATGAATCAGCTAGTATTGCTCTACGCAAGGTCAACTGAAGCAACTGATTTTTCATGTTGTTTTGGACTTTCTACCTTGGTACTTCAAGAACTGTCATGAATAACATCTCTCTTCTATGGCATCAGGAAAACATGGGAGCCATGGTGGAGCTTGAAAGGAATGATGCAGTACATATGCTCCAGCTAACTTCTGGTTTTTAATCCACTCTGTTAAACTGAAGTTACATATGAACTCAGCCAACATGGCAGCCAGGCGCAAGGAATCTTTAGGGTAATGAAAGAATAGATTATGCTGCAACCAAATATTTTTTCATTAAAAAATACAAAACATTTTTGTCTAGAAATAATTTTCAAGAATGACATTTGGAGATGACATTTTGAATTTTTTTGGCACCAGTTACTACGTGACATTAAAGCCAGCTCGTTCCTAATGTTAAAGTTCAGACTCTGATACAAAAATGGATTGATAGTGTGTGAAGAACTTCCTCCTACCCCAAATCCTATGTATGGAGCTTGCTTTCTGGCCTGATCCAGGTCTGACCCAGGCTTGATCTGAATGCTGCTGCTTCATACATTTTCTGGATTCTTCCACAGCTGCCTCTGGGGAAAGGTGTCACACTGGACTGCCACAGACAAAACTGCTGAGGGGCCTTTAATGCCCCTGAGCCAGATGAGTCAGTTCCTGATGCTCAGATGGTGGGGCAGTGAATAGCTAATATCTCTTTTAGCTTGATAACAGCCTAGCACCGGAGCTATCAGCATGCCATGCAAGAACAGCCATCTTGTTTCCAGTGCTCTTGAGTTGAATATCCTACTCCATAACCTTGTGTTACATACCTGCATACACAGGCTGTGAAATCTATTTACTTTTCTCACTGTTAAAATGCCTAATTACTTAATTACACAACTGTTTCCTTCATTGTGGTGGAACTCAGGCCTGAGAGAGCTCTAGGACGTGCTTTGTGATTAACACTCCACCCATCTCAGCTGCTAGTGAGATAATGCCTGTAGTATGGCTTCCTGCAAATCTTACTCATGCTTTGGAAAACGGATATTGCTGAGTGCACGCTGAAAGTTAGCAAAAGCTTGGGACTGTTCCTTACAGAGATGGGTTTCAATGAGAAAGTATTTAAGCGTGGTTCTCTGTTCAAATGGCTTGGCTTCAAGACAGAGTTCAGGTTTGTAGTAGTTATTGTACACTCAGTTCTCAGTGTAAAATGGGGTAGTGTCTCTCACGTAGCTTGTTTTTGACTAGCCTTATGTGCTGTAGAGAACAAAAGTGAAGTTTACTTATATTGTAAAGAATTTCTGCCCTGAAAGCTCAGCTTGCAGTCTGCATAAGAAACATAAATGTGGCAAAGAGAAAATTCAAAAACATTCATAGTTGCCTCTATGAATGTAATTTACTTTGCTGGATGCTGTTTAAAGATTGTGACACACTGCTTAGTGGCACAGTCGTGTTCTGTTTGTGATACTAGAAACCACACTTCTCTCATTGCATGCAATGAGCTGAACTGCTTGTTTAATAAGCAGGTGTACAGTACTTCATCTCTGCCATCCCAGCCTCACTTACTAGGCAGCATCTTGTTATCGTTGCTGTGCTTTCTTTAGCATAGTTGATTAAGATACCCACAAGACCTTTACCTGAAGTAGATATATCTCCCTAATTCTTCTGAGATTTATTTGGAAAGGGAAAAAATGTTTGTTTGCTTTCTATATTCTGAGTTTAAAAAATAAATAAATAAATAAAATCATTATGTATTTAAAGCCCTGGTGGCAAAAGAATGCTGACATCTCTTTGCATCAGCTGGCCCTGCTATGCAGCACTTGCTTGTCTCAGTGTTGGCTGGCAATGAGAAAATGGTGTTGAGAATGCTGGTGTTTGCTCCTGTAGGCAGCATATCAGACAATAGGAAAATGTGCAGTCTTTGTTCTGGTTAAATGTGAGTCCATCTGTCTCTTGATTAGAGCCATTATTTCTTAGCTTCCATTTAAGCAGTTAAATGCTCTCAGTTGATTAGAAATTTTCATCTGTAGGCAATAAGATTCTCTGCAGTATTTGGAAATGTCCATGTCCTATGAAAAACATGAAAAATTTTTTGTTCTTTGAAGATATTTGGACTTCCGTAGTTTCAATATCTCCATGATTGAAGTTAAGTGATGTTAGAATATTTGGATTACTGACAGTTGGAGAAGTTAAGGCTTTTGTACTCTCCAGAAGGAAAGTATTCCTATAATACTGCTTTCTTCTTCCTTTTTATTTTTTTTACTGCTTTCGAAACTCACTTTTAGTGATAAATCGCTCAGACAAAAAGACAAGCAGAACTTTCAGCTCTAGCCTTAGATTCTTGTTTCATATAATCAACATGCAATGTAACTATGTAACATAATTATTTACTTTATATTTCATTTGTATATTTGCATCTGTGACTGGTCACAGGGCAGAAGTAAACCAGAATGTGACCTGACTCTCTTTTCCAACAGTTTCAAACCTTCAAAAATATTCTGCAAGCTCAGCTGTGCAAACTTAACTTTGGTAAAACTTTGTTGCTATGGAATAGCTTCACAATGCTAGCTAAACTCTCCTGTGTTAGTGCATTTATGGAACATTTCATTCTTGGCTAGGTACTGGCAAGAGGTTTAAAAATTCCTGTTAAAAGGTATGAAATTTCACAGCTTGAAAACCCAGTTCTGAAGATTCAGTCTTCATTAGGAGGAAGAAATTTATATTACATTTTTCATTGAAGGCTATCAACAACTGGAAAAAAAAAAATAAATAAAAAAAATTGTATTCTTTGTGTGTCAAAAGATGAGGAAGAGATTTTCCTCAGTTCTACAATTCAAATAATAACATTCACATCTCAGTGAAACAGCCTGTCTGTTCCCTTTTAAATCATTGGTATTAAACCAGTGATGTGAACTTTTACCAGCATATGTGATCTAATTAAGCATTAAGCTGTGCTTATTGTTGTTCAGTGTGAAAATGTTAAGAGATTTTCAGAAATATCTATGTATTACATAAATTGAAAGATTTTATTTACTTGAGTCTTTTTGTGCTTTTGATAGTTTCAAAAAGCCCAAAACCTACTGTAAAGAAAAAAAACATTCCTTGCTTATTTAGGTTAGTGCTATCTGTGTTATAGACAGGAGAGTGTTTACAAGTGCCTCACAAGCACTCTGACTATGAGAAAGCAGTAGATCTGATTATGATACTCCCAGTGTGATGCTCTGTAGGACAGGGATTGCATTGTGCATTCACAGAAGTAAGCTGTTGGGTGAGAGGATATAATCATAACATCACTAATGATGATGATCAAGCAGAATTGCATTCTTTACAACAAATTAATCATGGCTTTCTCTGGCTATAAGCTGCAAGGACATGTCCTGAAGTGTTTAGTGCATATCTAGACAGATTTGATTCATTGGCTATTGAGGACTGTGGAAGCTGGATTAAATGCAGGCAGAGTAAAGGAAGGGAAGGACATTTGCAGGTGAGGTGACTGAGGGGGAACCATACCACTGTAGGTCATTTTCATACTGGCATTTGGAGACAGTAAAGATGATAAAGACAATTTGAACTGTACTAGACTTTCCTCCTGCCAGAACTTCTGTACCAACCTGATCCATGCAAGGATGTCCTGGCCAGCCTGTGTTGTCTCTGATCTAAATTCTCAAAGTCTCATATCACTTTTCTCCGTAACATTGAGTAAAAATCTTTTGTATGGAACACTTCAGAGTAAAGGCCATTAACATCTTTCTAAACTACCTATTTTTCTTCTCCAGCACTCTCAGCCTTTGGAATTACTCTTGCCAGGTTTGCATTTCTGCTTTGTATTTCTGTAAAAGTCTCACTTGGCTGTGAGGCAGGTGGCAGTCTTTTGGAAAAAGACTGACAAACCTCCAATACCAGAGAGCACAATTAGAAAGCTGAAGGTTAGCAAAGTTATCTGGATATGCCTTAGTTCAGCAGCATCTCTTGAAGGCTGAAAGAAAGAACACTAACCTCCCAGATGTACTTTTCAGCAGGGACTGCTGTCCCAGCCAAGGAGCTTGAGGGCCAGTATTAAACAGTCATCTTTGGATTTATTCAAAGAAATCTGTACTTAGCTAACCCTTGAAATTTCATCTTTATATTTCCATGAAAGTTTCCAGGATATGCAGTATGTCTTTGTTTTCATGAATCCAGCCACATTTATAGAATTCCCTAGGAAGTCTGAATGAAGGTGTATTTGCAAGGTCTTAACATTAAAATAACTGATCTTCCCTAGTGGGAAAACCTTTGTGGATTCCTCTGTGTGTTGTAGGTTCAGGCCATTTTTAACATAAGCAAAAAGGAAGCACGTTTCAACTCAAAAAAAAACCCAAAAAAACAAAACCTGACATCTCTCCATCAGTAAGATCTAGAGGTTCAGTTATTTAGAAGAACTCAGCATGTTCAGTTTCCAGCTGCTTAATCCCCAATTAATACCTAAGGGTTCACCCTGCAGCTCTTTTTGTGCAGCTCTACTGTAATTTCATTCCTACATTTCTTGCTAATCCAAATTTACACCAGTAGATGTCACTTTGGATACTTGCTAACTAGATCCCATTGGGTGATACTTCTGAACTTACTGAAATGTCTCTTGAAATACAGCTTTTTTTACCATTATGCACTGATTGGGTTGCCTTTAGAGTTATTCTACTGAAATCCTCACTTAAACTACTTCTGTTTTACTGAGCTGGTTGGCAAAACCCATGCACATTGCTGGCACGAGGATTCACCAATTCTGGATTGAGTGCAAAATAAACCCATGGAGGTGACACACAGTGATTGGTGCTGGGAAGACTTATGAGTGGTGTCTCAAGACCTCCTGGCTTCTTGAAATATGAACTCCAGACATTTGGCTCTGGCTTGTAAAAGCAAGAACAGTAGATCTCCCAAAATAGGATATTGCAAGCTCTTTTCCAGTATCATTGTAACTGAGCATCTGTGTCTGACCAGCCACCGCATCGGAGAAGCTGTTCTGTCACCTCACTGTCCAATACATACCGGGATGGCATGCGAGGATACTCCATTGCCATATGATCTGTTCGGAAACAAATATCCAGCATTTCCATTAAGAAATTCTTTGTAACAAAAATCTCCTCAGCCCTCCATCAGTAACCCATCAGTTACTTATTCATGTTACCTCCAGAGGAAAAGTGGGAAGACAATAGCTGTTGGTAATTTTTTTGTCTCATCACACTATACAACCTCTTTCTCTTTCCCCTGTGCACTTTTTTGTGTTGGTTGAACTACTGTTTAAGGAGTTCGTTTGGTTTGGAGGTTTTGGGGTTGTTTGTTTTCAGAGCAAACTGGCTACACTGCAGAAAACAGTATGCACGGCCACTGTAGATTGTCTAATTTGAGTGCAAATACAAAGAAATATGTATATAGGAAGAGATTGAATAGATTTTATATAATTTGAAAGATACTTTTTCTTTGTACATGCAAATGGAAGAAGATTAACACAATGGGAATGTTTGCAGTGTGACAAAACCTTTATTTATTCTAGTTTGAGTAGCAGTCTGCATTCATCTTTTTCCATAGCCTGAGAAAGTGCAAGGGTGACCTGCCCTTGTTCAGACGACTAGCAGTGATTTGCAAGTGGCTATGATTGAGTTATTTGAGCTATAGCAAATTTGGTGGTAGCATTTACAGCCATTCTGTCACTGACAGATCAAAATAACTGTGTGAAGAAGGAAGGAAAGCTTCCTATATGCTTGCTGAATCCATTGTTCCTTCATTGCAAGGTCTGCAATCTTCCAGCACGGTAGACACAGCCCACGGTGTGTCTCAGTTTTGGCCATTCATTCTTGCTGGTTTTCCAAGGCAAGAACTTTCCAAGCTCGTAAAAATGGAGCTAAGAAAAATATGATGGCTGGTCTTTTCAGAGTATTTCTGCCTGGATTCACTATGAAAAATATAATAATATCATTCATCTCAGGAAGGTAGCTCTATTTCTGCCTTTTTGATGCTTCTTTGCAAATGGAAGTGTAGCCACATGGTGCTTTTTATACACCAGCCAGCAAGACCTTATTATGCACAAAATGTTTTCTTCGTCAAGACAGCTCCAGAGTATGTATTTTAAGTGTATGTATGGCATTACTGTTGGTGAATTACAGGTGGAGAAACTGAGTCATGGGAAATGGAAGCAACTTGCCCAAAACCATGCAGTAGCTGAATTGGAAATAGATTTCCAGAGCTGGATGCCTAGCGTGTAATCTGATCTTCGTGAAAATGGATTTTCTTCTCTTCCTCATACCCTAGGCACTTCCTCAGGCAATAATTCATGACAAAAGTTACGAATGTGGAAGCAGAGACCATTTCAGACCTTGTTCCCCTTGCTACTGCTCTCTGGAAGTGGCTGCATTGCCCAAACTGCCACTTGGAACTTTCTTAGCCAGCAGAGCCAAGACCATCTGGAATTTAGCTCTTGACTAAAACAAGGATATGAGCACACTCTCTTTGTACCTATAGGCAGAACATTTTATTTATTTCTTTCTTGTTTTGAGGAAAAAAAATATTCTTTCTTCAGCAAAAAAGCCCCTTAATCAGGATAGTGTAAAATTTCATTAAGTGACTGGAGGAACTTTGAGTTCACAGAATCACAGAATTGTAGGGGTTGGAAGGGACCTCCAGGGATCATTGTGTCCAACCCCCCTGCCAAAGCAGATTCCCTACAGCAGGTCACACAGGTAGGCATCCAGGCAGGTCTTGAACATCTCCAGAGAAGGAGACTCCACAACCCCCCTGGGCAGCCTGTTCCAGAGCTCCATCACCTCACTGTAAAGAAGTTCTTGCACACATTTGTGCAGAACTTCCTATGCTGCAGTTTCTGGCCGTTTCCCCTTGTCCTGTCTCCACTCACCACTGAAAAGAGTCTGGCCTCGCCATTCTGCCCCCCAAACCTTAGATATTTATAGACCTGGATCAGGTCCCCTCTCAGTCTTCTTTTCTCAAGGCTGAGTTCTTTCCAGCACCTCCCCCTCATATTTTTTTTGTTTAGTCTTTTAATATTTTTTATATATCCTATATCTTTTTAATATATCTTTTAATATAGTTAGACTGTTGTAGATCATGCTGCTTGTGTCAGCCTCAAAATGCAAATGGTATGGAGGTAATTTAATCAGTACTATTGTCTGTAATAAGTACAGCTACAGCATTACATCATTTTTTTTTTCCCATGTACAGCTGTGGGATTGCTTTTTTTTTTTTTTTTTTTTTTTTTTAATGTCAAGCTAATTCAAGGACTGTCAAGGTCATGAAATAGGATATTAAGGTCTATTTTATTTTTGCTAAAGCCAAAGGACTCTCACTACTGCTTCAAATCAGACATTAGCTACATTATGTCTCTTATATTGGCAGTTCATTATCTGAATCTTGGATGAATAGACAACTTACCAGGACTTAATGAGACTAGTGGAATTACACCTGCTTGAGAAATCAGCCTGATGCCTTCACTGTTCTGCTAATGGATACAACATTCTTTGCTGTTAAAAGTTATCAGAGCTAGACACAAGCTTTGAAATGCAGCTGCTTCCTTACAGCAAGATGTGACTTCATGCTAACCTCACTGTAAAGTTACGCTTTTATTCTGACATTGCTTGGAGTTTCATCAGCATAAGACTGTCAGAGAGAATTAGTCACCTCATGTGCCTGATAGAAGATGGCTAGTAGAGGGTCAGATCTGAATTTGGGCAAATCTGAGAAGTTTAGGGCATGCTTTGCTTGTGGTAGCTGCATAGTCTTTGCCTGCCTTTGCAGTGCATTCCCTATGGGCTCTAACTGCTACTGGTGATGCTGAGGAAAAATGGAGAGTTTTCATATTGTCTTAATTATTGGAAGAGATTATTCAACATTTATAATATACCTGGAGGAAGATTAAGGCAGCAAATTAAGCCAAATGCTATCCAATTGACTTATTACAAATTCTAAGCAACTAAGGCATGTGGGAAAGATGGGAAAGTTAGAGAGAAATCCTAGTGAACGGTTTACAAAGCAGGAATAATCACCACCAAAAATCCAGTGACATCTCATTGATCCATAGGGAGGCAGCAAGGTGGTCAGGGACATCTTGTTAACCAGCTTGGCTGCAGTTCGGTGGAGGGGATACCCGTTCTGCCTTGTAACTCCTTGGGTTTTTATCCTATTTATGGTCGCCAGGGGTAGCAGTTGGTTGCCAAGGGCACTTCGGTTTCATTCATCGGGACTTGCTGTAGTTGTCAGGAGCATTTATGTTTTGTTCATCAGGGGCATAGGTAGTTGCTAGGGGCACTTATGTTTTGTTCATCGGCAGCAGCAGTATGTCTGTAGTACACGCCCCTCCTGTTGAGTAATCAGCAGCTGATAACACAGTTGTTGCATGGTGGGCTGCTAGGTATGCTCACTGCCTGCGTGGTGGTCCCCTCCTCTGAGGTGACACCCATAAGCCAGCTTGAATGCTCAAAAGAAGCAACAGCTAAAAAGGTTTCTCCTGTTTGCCTAGCTACATATGTTTCACTTACCGCTGTGCTTATTGTAACCACTAACTCCAAAAGCTTGTTGATCAGGTTATGTATGGATGGGTGCTGCTGAACAATTTTGAGCCAAAAATTGTTCCAGCTTCTTACATATTCCTCTCATTGTCAATTCACATGGCCTTCTTAAGGGCCTCAGGACTCAGGAGTTTCCTTCCTCACTGGCCAGTTTTGAGGCAGTTCTGAAGTAAACTTAACTTATTCTTACCAGACTACAGTGTGAGACGTCCAGTCTGGGGGTGCGGACCAGGCCAGCACTCTTGCTGATTCAGGAGGAGGTCTGTGGCCTTCTTCAGACCATGCTGAGGAAGATAGAGAATTTGCTTCTGGGGGAGAAGTAGCACCATGTCCACAAAGCCTTACCTCAGCCTCCTCTGCTTTGGCCTGAACAAACCAAGGGACCTCAGCTTCTCCTCATATGTCTTGCCTTTCAGACCCTTCACCACCTTTGTAAGCACTCTTATCTGGGTGCTTTCTAACGGTTTTATGTCCTTCTTATATTGTGGTGCCCAAAACTGCACAATGCTTGAGATGACGCCACACCAGCAGCCAGGATACACTGCTTAGAGTACAAACTCAGCTTCTCAGCATACCGGGAGAAGGAAAGACACAAACAGCCCAACGTTTATAACAAAGCAGCTGAAACTAAAGCTCCCATACACAAAGCTAGAAATGAAATGGAAAGGACCAACTGCGCCCTGCGATGCACCAGGCCCAGCACTGTCAGCTAGATGAGGGGAGGGGCTTGTCCCATTGTGCAGCCTCAACTCCAGCACTGCCTGCAGGCTGGGTGCCACAAACATGAGGGACATGAAACTACAAGGGAGTGTCTGAAGGAGGGTGATGAAGATACTAAAGGGTTCAGAGGGCAAAATGCAACAAGAGCAGCCGCATTCCTCGTGTGTGCTTAGCGCAGAGCAGAGGAGCTGAGAGGAGCCCTCATGGCGGCTGCAGCTCCTCACAGGGAGCGGAGGGCAGCACTGAGCTCTGCTCTGTGTGGCAGCGACAGGGCCCGAGGGAACGGCATGGAGCTGCGTCAGGGGAGGGCAGCTGGGGGTCAGGGAAAGGGGCTGCAGCAGAGGTAGGCGGAACAGGCTCCTCAGAGCAGTGGTCATGGGTGGTCCTGTGTGGGGCCTAGGTGATCCCTGTGGGTGCTTTCTAATATTCTGTAATAAAAGTAGTAAAAAGATATTGCAGAGAAGCAGGGGTTCAGCCTCATTAAGTCTGTGTTCTTTTTCCAGCTGCTTATCTCGCTAGAAAATTCACACTTGCTATCTTCACATTTACTGTGCTCTGATGTTGTTATCACAGATTTCCATGCACTGCAATTAGGAGGGGCTATTAGGTTTGTTGAGACAGCAGGAAGCTAGCAAACTGCCTCCAGTGAGTTGAAAAGGAGCACCTCCACTTTCTGCAGTCAATCTAAAATCAAATGACAAACAAGACCTTTCTGCTTCTAAATGTTTTCAGTTAGTCTAGCATAACATGGGCTTTTAGTTCAGCTGAGGAATTTGAGTCTGTAGATTAAGTTTAGCTGAATTTACTGTGGGAGTGGGGCTGGGAGATTTATGAGAGCAAGACATCTGGGATATTCTCCATCTTCTTGGTGACTATTCATACCTCCTGACCTCCTTGCCACTATTACAGCCCTTCTCTGTTGTGTTTGTGCTCCTCAGAACCTCTGACAGGGGAGGTAAATGTGAAAATTTAAAGCAGCAACAGAGAAAGATATTTATGGAACAAGTACAGATCTCCACAAAGCCTTGGTGCAGAGTCCTCAGGAAATTGAATGGATCTGTTCCTTGATCTCACATGTAGACATTTAAATCTGAGGTGGTTAACTAGCCCCAAGCTTGCTTTAATTAACTCCTAAAAGTTTGACAGTGTTTTATAAATTAAGAAGTACAACACCAATGTTTTTTATCATTGTGCCAACTAGTCTTCCAGTCTTTTCAAATCTGTCCTTTCTAATTTAGAGAAACAGTTCTCACTCTTTTGTTACCTCCTTCTATAAAAGTGGCAATAATTCTAATATTCTCAATTCTGCTGTGTGCTTTTGTTCTTCGTGTGCCTTTCTCCTATGTTGTCTTGAAGGAGGAGGCAAATTGCAAAGAAGGAGCTGAGGACCACAGATAAAACTGAGCACTGCAAGAAAGTCTTTGTGTTGAAGTCTTGCTGGGATGTCTGATGTATGTGGACAGTGAGAGGACGATGGACTTTCATCTCTTTATAAGCAGTTGAAAAGAGTTAGTTTCATTTCCCTGTAGGGAGAGGATGCTGTTCCTGTTCTGTTTCTTAGAGTTTGTTGCAAAGGAAGATAATAAATTGTCAGATTTCAGTGCATAGAGAAAAAGTTTAGTCGTTTTTAAAAAAATTTATTAGGAATGGTGACAAGGACTTATCTACTTTTGGATGAATGGCTATTCTTTTGTGATTCAGACTGGGTGTTTGGCAAATGGCTTGGGGTGATTTTGTGCTGCTACAGGCTTTAAAAGTGTACATGGGTGTTGAAGGACGTAGGAGCAGCTCTGTGGCTTCACTTTAGAGAGGTAATAGGAGAACCTCAAATCAGAAACTGTCAGATGGGGCTATTCCTGCTCCTGCAGGGGATCTGACACTGTAAGGGAAAGAGGAGAAAGCTGGCTTAGGGCTGCTCTGCTCTGGAGGCACTTTCCCTTGACAGAGGTATGTGATCCCTTGTTCAAACTTTTATTTTCTTGCAGATTTAGCATTCAGCTTAGTTTGACAGGCTTACTAAGAGTCAAGGAGAAAGGCCTGTCATTTACGCTGGTTGTAGTCTGCCTGTCACTCTGATGTGTCACATTAGAGCCTGTCTAAGAGTCACCCTGTGCCCTTGCGGTTGGATCACAAGTCTTTTCTATGAGATCTTTGGCAAAACCTCTGAGTGAACTTAGTTGGCAACTACAGTCACAGTAGTTGAGGATTACTCAAGACACCAACATTTTTATTGATTTTTCTATCCCACCCTCTAGCTGAAAACTGGTGCTATTTACATTGCATGGTCGATTTGTGTTCACAGCACTGCTCTTTATCTGTGCTTGCCTCACAAATGCAAAATAGGATTAGAACATGAATAAAAAAGTAAGACTCTGTTCTTCTTCCACTGACTGATTGTAAGTTTCCAGGGGGCAGCTTCCCACTGCAAAATACAACTATTCCTCATGAGTAAACTTGGGATTTTAAATACTGAGAGCAATTTCAGCTCTCTTGTACTTGTACTTGTACTTGTACAATCTTGTACTGAGTTAGATCTGACCTGCCTGAAAATTCTTTGTCTTTTTAATTTAATGATGCACATAACCAAATGAATGTAAGAAGTTCTAATAGTTTGATCCCATTAAACTGACTTAAATCTGTTTAACATAATTATGAAACCAGAATGTTGATAAAACTTAGGCAAAAGTTTTCATTCTCAGTTAACATTTTCAACAGGTGTCACTAATTGGACACTTCTGAGACCTACATTTCCAGTGACTTTGATATCTGTGGTGATTTTCTTAGCTCATTCTGAAAGTAATTCTCCTATTCATTTACATGGAAAATACAAAAGTTACAAAGAGCACAATAACACCACTTGATAGAGCAAATTCTCAGCCACAAAACATTCCTTTTCAACACAGCCATCTCCACTAGCTCTGCATTTTTGCCAATGATGAACAGGAGCCTACATCCTGTGCTTGTAACAATCCATACTAGCAGAGGTAGCCCACGGTTTCACAGCTGCTATGATTGCTAGGCATTATTGCTAGGAGAACATTGCCTATGCAGTCCGGCTTTCACTGTGCTCACAGCCACTGTTTCATCTCCAGAAACATTCCACAAGCACTGATAAATGTCAGTGGGTGAAGTTTTGTCCACACAAAGCAACTCAATGACACACCTTTGCTTCATACACACTTTGATATCAGAAACCATTGTCTCAGGCTGCTCCTCTGCTGCCATCTGCTATATGGCAATAAAATTTAATGAAATATTTGTGGGAAGGTTTGACCTCTGCTGCCATACCACCATCTGCCTCTGACATTGTGGGCCAACATCATAAAATAGGAGGCATTACTTTTGTGGTATTCCTTGCATACAATTAATGCATATAGTGAAATCCTGGCAGGAGATGGCATTTCAAACCACCTCCCTACAGCGTGTATCTTAGTAAGCGTCTTAACCACAACACAGTGTGAATGAGAGTACTGGTATAAGCATAGTGGCTTTATGAACAGTGCCAAGGATGTCTTTTTTACCATCTGCTTTTAGTAAGAATATCCAGAACTGAGAACATATACTTTAGGCTTAGTGATTCTTTTGATGGATACGGACTGTTTTCCTTTTAATGGCCTGAAGTAGGAAGAAATTTTATTGTTTTTTTTCCCAAAACATAATTATTGAAATCCTTGAATTTCCCCAGCTTGATGTAAAACACTGATGAGGATCCAGCTATTAATTTACAAGGGAGTGTGTAATTCAGGTGTATTGAGGCCACTATATTTTGTCTGTCCTGATATTACCAAACAGTATGAAATTGATTCCTGTACCTCACACGTACGCACAGTAAGCCCTGAATACACAACATAACACTGCTTTATTAGAAGAATTTCTTGACATTTGCTCAGTGATGACTCACAAATAACGTTGTTAAGCTCTGCACTATTATGTGCGTTTCTTTGTACAAGATTCTGATGAAGCCTGAAATACAGATTTAAAACCTTTGACACTTGGTAAGCATTCTTTGAAGGAATTTGGGAAGAACCACATGGGACAAAGCTGTGCCTCTTCCTAGTAAAGCTGTCTTGCAGCAGAACTTCCCCATGCATTTTGTAATCAGAGCATCATGATTGCAAAGTAAAGCAGTTGCTTGGGAGATACTAAAAATGTCACAGCTCCTATAATTAAAATCAGACCTGAAAGCTCTGAAGTGTTGACAAAGTAAAGTTATAGTTTTTAAAGCACCTGGGTCTTGCTAGGAGAATTGAGGTCACTCAAGCTTTACTGTAATCAAGGGCACAATGAACAACTTCACTAGATGAATGAAAAATCAATCTGGAAGCTGCATCATGGGATGCCTCTGTAAACAGACTAATTCATAAGCTGGTTCAGAACTAAGAAAATGCTACATTGGATTCATTTATCATGATTTTAATTAATAAAACACAGTACAATGAAATTCAATGAAATTTGTGATCTATGTGTTTCCTAATATCATACTTTCAAACACAGCTCTCCTTTCTGTAAAACCTGGCGGAGTTGCTTGCAGTATTCTCCTCGCCATGCAAAAACATAAGATGGTTTACAAAATCAGAATTCAAAGGCAAGAAATTCAGTTATGTGCAGTGACTGGGAGAATTTTGGTCCCACCTGGGAAGTGCACCATGCACTTAGTTTTAGTGTTATCTCTGTCATGAGGGCACTGTAATAGGGGCATGCCAAAGTGAGAGGAGAAGATGCAGAGAGGGGGTATGGTGTGGACTAGCTTTATGCACAGCCTGTCTTCCTCCGTGCTTTTGACAATTTGGTTTATGATACTGCAAGGACTTGTCTGGCTCCTTTCTTAGCCAGCTGCCTTCAGCTGGGAGGCAGAACGTTTTTGGAAGATAATACTACAGCTAAGAGCAAAACACTCTGTGTGAGAGAAGTGCCAGTATTGATCCTGATACAGATTGCGTCCTAATGATGACAGCAGAGCTTAAGTTTGCCACGGTTCCCATCACTCATGTGCACAGAGTGTTCATTTAAGGAGCCATCCCATTCGAAAGACTACCAGAGCATAGCAAGAATAGATACATACAAGCTTCTTCTGAGTCCATGTCCTTTTGTATCTCTCACCCCTGGAGGAAAAAAATGTTGAATCTCGATTAATTCAAAGTCACAGTAGGTTGCTGATTACGAGCACAAACAAGATAATCATGCATGACTTTTTCACTTAAAAAACAATCAAACAAACAAACAAAAACCATCGAACAACACTTTATACTAGCTACAGGTTAAAGTAACTGACATTTTTATTTAGAATTCTTAAACTGCAGAGAAATGATCTACAGTATTTAATTTGTTTAAATGCAAATTTATGGATTAGTAAAAGAGCTGTGATATCGTTATGCTAATCACAATATTTTTCATGTTTTCCACTAAAAGACAGTTTTCCATTTCTTTTGTTTCATTTTTTTATTTCCTATTCCTCCCTTCATGTCTTCAATACACCATGGAAAAAAAGCTCTTCAGTATTCTCTTCAGGTTCCCATTCTATTAGATCTGGAGCATTCTGATTCTTTGTTAGCCAAAGAAAGTATTCTTATCGAAAAATGCAGGGTTATTTTACCATGTATATTGCACATACTGCAAAGGAGAAGGTTTGCATTCATTTCTATGTAAATATTTAAACTCTTTCTGTGTTGAGTTTTTGTGGATGTTGGTCGTTTCTGGTTTGTCTAACCTAAGATATCAGCCCTTCTGCTACATGACCGCTTTTCAAACAGTCTGTATTTGTTTTTTGCTCTTAAAACAGTATCACTGTTCAAAGAAAATTTTAGAACTTGATATTATAACTGACAATCAGAAAACACTCACTATAAATTAAATAGGTCTTTCCTATGTCTTTTGTCTGTTTAAGCCATAACAGAACATAATTTTTACTAACTCATAGCAAGGCGCAAAATAGAAAAAAAAAAATCAGTCAAGATTTAAAGGCTCTCCTTTAAAAAAAAAAAAAAAAAGAAAAGAAAAGAAAGCTTCTGTATGTGTGGTAAGTGGTGGTAGAGGTGGTAGATACCTGGCAAGTATTTCTGAGGCCAGCTGTGCAGCTGCTGGTCACTCCCAGTTCTCAGTGCATTCCTGGACAGCAGGTAATGTCTGGTATGAGCTGCTGGGTTCTGCTGCATGCAGGAATGAAGTGCTATTAGCAGAGCTTAGACTATTTGCAATGCTAAGTTGGGAGGGATAATCATGAAGAAACTGAGGAACAATAATACAGTCATTGTGATAAAATGTTGCAAAATTTATAAACAAGGAAAAAGAGCAGAAGTAGAAATTTAAAACTGATAGAATTAAGGGCAATAAAAAGGTGATTAAAAAAAATGTATTGAGAAAGAATAACCCCAACATTATTGATTTGCCATGAAGTGAATGCTGTAAAACTATTAATAATATTGGAAAGTGCCAGCGGTGGTCAATTTTTTTTATTTTATTTTATATATATTTTTTTTTTTTCTGGGAAGAGGAGACACAAATAGTGTATATAAGGTGATTTTTTTTTAAGTCAGTCACGACCGGGCAGTAACAGCTCTGACACATTAAAAGAGCAAATTTAGATGTCCGATATTGTAGATACTAGGAATTGGGCCACTGAGATCGATATATCCAAAAAAGAAATATAGGTAAGATAGTACCAGTGAGTTTGTATTTGACAGTCTTAGGATGAAAGGCTGAACTGACTCTTGTGTATGTTTAGAAGTTTGATTCATAATGTCATAGGATATTCTTAGGTATGGCAAAATATCACATATGAATTGTTAGCCTTAAATATATATTGCCAGCAGAATCCCTGTCAAGTGTGTAGTTCCTAGCTGAGTCTTGTGAATGATTAGTCCAGACTAGTGAAGGTTTACACTAAGGAGATAAGGAGAGGCTATAGAATGTACAGAAAACCTCTTTCCTTTACAGCACATCAGATGAAGAGCAAGAAATAACATAACATGAAAAATGCAATGAATCATCATTGGTAACAATGTTGTAACAATGCTGTAGGCAGAGTTCATTCTAGCCAACAAGCCTGCAGTTCATTGATGAAAATGAGAGGAGTTCCATTACTCTTAAAAATAGCAGCTCTACTCAAAACCATTGTTGAAATTTATTAAAATAATAAAATTTTAATTTAAAGAAGAGGAAAAAAAAAACATTTCATGGTAAAAATACATTGTGTGCAGTCATAAATTGTTCTGCATTCTCTCAGACAATTACAGGCAGGAACGAAATTGTGCATTGGATGGTGCTAGGGTAGGATCATTGCTCTGCTTGCTCATGATTCTACTTCACCTAACTACTCCTAAGCCACTGGTGATACCAGAATTGAACAATCAAATTTGAAATATGAATGGATTTCTGATAGCTTGCTTTCCTCTCTCCTGGCTGGAGTGAGAAGAGGGAGGGATATAAAAGCTTGAAAACTCCCTGGACCAAATTCTTCCTGAAGTTTTCATCCATAAAGATAAATTTTATGCTGCCTAAAGGGCCTCTCTGTTTTGGTCAGTGTGCCTCTAAAAGTCCTATCTAGTGATTGTCAGAGAAAAAAGCATTACCAAAAAACTGATATTGAAGACTTTTCAAGAAAATGCATTAATTTGAAAGGCATTTTACTGAGTAACTGAAGAACTGTATGTTTCTGTCATGATGAAACAGTCCTTTCTCAGACAGTATTTTTCTTTAATATTTTAACAGTTCTTCAAAAGAGGATTCATCATTGAGAGCAAGTAAAATGACCTCTGTAGAGCAATGCCTTAATTTTTATAAGACAGATCGATTCAGCCTTTGTTTGGAACTCACTTCCATGTAGTACAGCTCATTTTTATTAATAAAGAGCAATTTAATTGAGGGAGAAAATAATGAAATGTGCAGAGCTTATTCCAAAACTGCAAATTATTGCACCCTTTGAGTTTTTGTTAACACTAATAGCAAAGCTACCACTGAATTCTTTGGTGCAGCATAAAATGTAAACAACTGGTCATAAAGAGGTCAAGACAACAGAGAGAAGAATACCAAAGAAAGGAGGCAAAATAGGTTAAGTGAGATCAGCAAGGTGACAGAGCAGCTTCATGGTAAAGCTCACGAAAATACAAGTTCTCTGAAATTTTGGATCTGTTTAACTGTGTGGGTCTTCAGCACTGGAAGGTGATCCCAGTGATTTCCAATACCATAAACAAGAAAGGAAATTCAGCGGAGATTGTTCACTGGTATGAACAAAGGCACAGTCATGTGCTTTAGACCCTGGCAGAGTAGGCAAAATAGTATACTTTGTGCAAATACTCTAAAACTTTCCCTTGGGGTCCTATGCTACCATGGGAGAGCAGAGCTCAGCACTGCCCTCCTCTCCCTTTGAGAAGCTGCGGCTGCTATGAGGGCTTCCCTCAGCAACTCTACTCTGCGCCGAACACACTGAGGGACCTCAGGTGCTCTCAGACCTCATCCTCCAGATCCTTTATAGTCTTTGTATGCTCTCTAATAATTTCATTTCCTTCTCATATTATGAACTGCACCAGCACTGGAAGTAAGGCCAGAGCAGAACAGAAGGGACAACCCCTTCCCTCATCCAGCGGCAGCACTGGGCCTGGTGCTACGTAGGGTATGGTTGTCCTTTTGGGCTACCAGAGCAAACTGCTGCTCATGTTCAACTTGCTGCTAGCAAGAACCTGCCGATCCTTCCCTGCAGGTCTTCTCTCCTGCCTCTCATCCCTCAGTCTATACATGTATTCAAGGTAGCATCATCTGAGATGCAGAATCTGGCACTTGTTCTTGTGACTGTCTAGTTTGCCAGAATCTCTCTGTAAAGCCTCTCTGCCTTTGAGGATGTCAACAGCTCTTTCTAAGTTAGTGTTAGCAAACTTACTTAGTATGAGCACTTATCGTTACTACAGCCATGATCCTCCATCTTAGGACTCCAGGGGTATCAAGGCCCATCACTTGTGTTGAAGACAGAGGAAGAAGGCATGAAATGCTTTTGCTTTATCTGCATCCCTATTTGTGAAGTGACCATCCTCACCAAGTAATGAACCAATCTTATCTCCAAATAAATCTCTTATCTTCCAAATACCTTTTCAATGGTTCCAATGCCTTTGTGAATTATAAAATGTAAATTGGTAAAGAGCAAGGAAGTCGTTAACACTCAAAAGGATAAGGGTACCAACTGGAAATATGTACATCTCTTCTTTTCCCAGAATGGAAAATAAGGAAATCATCTCTGATCTGCATCTTTAGATCAGTAAATTCACATCAGTCTGTAAGCTCAGTTAAATCTCATTATGAAGACAACACTTAATCTTAAAGCATAGGATGGTAAAACATAGAATTGTTTCATATTTATCTGGTATGTATCTTAGGAAGATTTAAGAGCTTTTCTTTATTCTTTATTTGCATATTCCGAAAACATAGCAAAGAGCTTCTTTGTTTCTGACTTTTGTATGCATTTTGTATGTCAGTAGTAAATGAACAGTGTGCTTTACGAGCACATATTGAAAAAAGCATTCATATCACATTTCAGTTTTTCTTAAAAAATAAAGACATAGTCACCAAAAAAGAATTCTGAAAAAATGGATTTCACTAAGTATTGAAGAATTAATTGGTGTTGTCTTTTTTTTAAAGAGCTTTGAAACTGAAATGACAGAGAACGGGAAGATTATGTACAAAAATGTTCCTCCAACAGTATGTTCTTGCAACTCTGCTCTAAAGTTTTAAAAGAGAAAAGCCAGTTAACTGATTTGTTCTTCAGGAATCAGATCTGGAGTCCCTGTCAGGACCTACCTGGATGCTTTCCTGTATAACTTACGGTAGGAAAACTGAATTAGCAGGTAGTTGGACTTCCAGACCCTACAATTCTGTGATTTTGTGATTCTGTGTAACTCAAGATGTGCAGAGAAAAAGAAAGCTGAACCTTTTCTCCTGGACTTTTATCTGTAGGAGCTCTCCAGCTCAGCAGCATAATTGAAAAAAAGGTCCACAAGTCACTGCTGGGAATAGATAGAGTTACTAAGGTGGGGCATCAGGCCTGACATCTCAAGAGCTCATCTATTCCTGCTGCACATTGAAATGATCATATCATACATTATCCCCTAACCTGAGGGGAAGGTAACAAATATTGTTAGAGTGACTGGGAAGCCATGAACTCTGTTGGAGAAATTTAATGTGAGGGGAGACATCTTCCTTTTTCCAGTGGAGTGCGAGAACAGAATCTAGTGAAGTTGATTTATGATTCCTCAAAGAAATAAGTCCTGCATTTAAAAAGAGCTAAGAGCTGGCAAGCAGCAAGAAGTCATGTTTTAAAGAAATGAGACTTGCTTGAAGACAATTCTGGAACTGAAACTGCGTCCATGTGTAAGTACTCCAAGAAGTATACTAAATCAGCATTAAATGAATGTAGTTTGCCCTTGATTATGTAAGACTCCTCTCTCTTTCTTTTTGTTCGTGCTGGCTATTAGCTGTGAAATTATGTGTTTCATAATGTACACCAAATCCAATTGGGATAACTGTGAATCTCACAGCTATTGCCAGCTTTCATTAGGAGAACCCCAATGTATTCCCAGGCTGTTTCCATTTCTGTAGAAGGAATTGAACAAACATGAGGAACAGGGGGAGAGAGAGAGAAAGGAAGAGGAACCTTGCTGCTTTCTCATTTTAGAGAATCAGGCAGAATGAGAACTAGTAAGTAAGTATCTATTTTAAAAAACTTAACCTCACAAGGAGCACCCACAGAGTTTGGAGTCAGAGGGAAATGAAATCAACTGAGGATTGAGCCTTGGGAGTATTTTGTTATCACTTTAGAGATAAACAAGTTCATTATGGAGTTTGCCTTATCAAGCTTTAGCTATCTATTTAGTTTATAGTCTCCACCTAAGCTGGTGGTCAAATGCTTCTTCAGTACTCAGCAGAGAGGAATGTATCTTCAAGGGCAGTGTCCTAGTTACCTACCTTGGGACAGGATGTATTGCTATCTGCATTATCCATCTCTCTCACTGACTAGAATATCTCAGAACAGATGTTTTACTCATAGCTGTTTCAAACCAACCAAGGTGCTCTTTCTACTATTCTACTATTAAGAGAGCTTATTCTACTATTATTAGATTAATTGCAAAGTTTTTATGGGGAGCATAATGGAGGCTTAATAAGTAGTACCTTAGTTCTTCTTAATCTTGTTAAAGAATCACGGCTTCTTTAAGTATCAGCTTGCAATCTGTGAGTCTGTCTCTCTGCACACTATTCTTTCTGACTCACTCGCTTGTGTGATGAGTTTAACCTTAAGTGGATATTGGGCGCAAAGCCGTCCTCTTTCCCTCCTCGAGAGACAGGAGAAAAAAACAAGGAAAGTTGCTGGGTTGAGAGAGAGACAGGAGAATGAGCATTTCCTGTCACGGAAAAAACAGATTCCATGAGGAGAAATTAATTTAATGTATTACCAATTGAAAGTAAGAGTAGGATGGTGAGAAACGACAACAGAAATAAAATCACGTTCCTCCCAAGCCACTTTTTTTCTCAGCTTTTCTCTTTCAACTACCAACATTTCTTACCTCCTCCCACAGGAGTGACACAGAGAGATGAGGAGAAGGGGTTGCAGGCAGTCCGTAACAGGTCTTCTCTTCCATTCTCTCCTTCTCAGAATTTTCCCCTGCTCCAATGTGTTTATCTGCCATAAAGGGTAGTCCTTCCAGAGCACACTACTCCACGCGGGTACCTACAGGCTGGGCAAGGAGGGCCCATCCCTCCATGAGCCTCTCCTGGACTGCAGGAAGCTGCTGCTCTGTGCCTAGAGTGCCTCCCACTCTTCTCCTGTGGTGAGCTGGGTGCCTGTAGGCCTGCCACTCTTTACATTTTTATTCCTGCACACTCTCACATCTATGGCACAGCATGTTTTTCCCTTTTTTAAATCTATCAGTGAAGCATCATGATGTTGGTTGACGGGCTCAATTTTGGCTTGTGGTATGACTTGAGCATAGGGCAGCATTTGTACTTTTCTCATAGATGCTACCTCTGCAGTCCACTCAGCTATAAAAACATTGCCAAATACATTGTGTCTCACCAGGCTTTTTCCTTCGGGCTTTGGAAATGTCCGTCATTTTTAAATCATAGTGCAAGGGGGAATTATTCTTTTGTCTAGTGTTCTTGCCTTTTGTTTTGAACATACATTCCAGATGATATTCCAGAAGGGAAAGCCACCGGGCAAAGTGGGAAAAATGTTAACATCAGCTAACTAAATTCATTGAAACAAAGCTCTTCATCATTGTCTGTAGTGTTGCTGACACACCCCCAGCATGAGCCAGCACCTCCTCTTGGGGGTGTCATGCCTGCTCTGATAAATTATGAAGTTAGTACCCCAGAAAAGTTTCGAAATACAACCTCAACAGTTAGACAAATAACATTTCCACACAGCACTACTGTATAATAAAACAGTGTGTTCAGGTCATGCTGCAAAGCAGGTGTGAAATGGAATGCTGATAGGATAGTGTAAAGACAGCTATGATCATGCTGTCAGGGAGATACTTAGTCTTCAGACAGTAAAAGACTACGCATCTCCAAAGCTCCTACTTTCTTCTCCTGACACACCTGTGGGAGGTTGATTATGTTTTGGAGGGAACTGAGTCTGATGAAGAGGAGGCAGGGCTGAGGAATATGACACACTGGGAAAGTGACAGGCAAGCTGTTACTGGTAAGGGTGCCCAGAACATACGAATATATAAATAGGAGGAAAATTTTTTATCAGTAAGCAAACTGATAATGCAAACTGAAAATGCATCGCATTTTCCACTCTCTTTGAAAAAACTTCAGTTAGAAGCTTGTGCCCATCATAGTAATCTGCACACAAATTTTTTGCCAATGTGAAAGCTTCCTATTGCCCTCCTCCACCCAATCCAAGTCCTTTTGCCTAAATTCTTGTAGATGGGGGATTCTGTCCCTCAAGCCATGTCAAGCCAAGAGCAACAAGTGGCAAAAGAGAAACACATGCCTCAGCATTTGCTAAGCAAGATCAGAGAGGTAACATACCTGCTCAACCTCCTGACAGAGTTCTAGGAGCCACCCTTTGAAGGGCATGACATACCATCTCCTTTCCAGTTCCGCAAACCCAGCCAGCTCAGACACTCATATTCTATTGTCTATTTCTATTGGTTTCTATTCTTCTGTTTTGCTTGTCCAGCCCTGGCTTTTTCATTTCTATGGCTCCCACTGTGCTGAGTTGTTTGCTGACTTCTCTTTTTAGAGTCCTTTCCTTTCTAGTTTTTCTCAGAGACAATGTTTTTTGTTTTTTGTTTCTTTCTGATGATGTTAGTTTCTGTTTCCCTCATTCCATTTGTTTTAGTTATTCTGTGGGTACCTGCATGACAGTAATTTCTGAAATACTCTACTGGTAGCAAAAAAGTCCATTTAATGAACAAATGTCTTCTTCTGTAACAGCAGACATTGAGATTTCAAAGAGATTTTCTTCTTTCTTCTCAGTAAACACCATTCATGAAAAAGTTCCAAGTTTTAGAAGCAGATTGGATTACCAGGGCATGGTGAGGCTTGGGAAAAAAAAAAAGAAAAAAGAAAAAAAAGTCTCAGCTGATCCCCAAAAGCTCGTTTTCTTTTAGTTATTCTTTTTACATTTTAAGAATATCTATTATGACTGTTCATTAATAGCCAGAAGAGATGGAAGATGGAAGATGGAAAGATGGAAATTTCTGAAGTGACAGCACTCCTATTGGCTCATTACTCCGTTAGGCATTCGTGAATGCTTTATGAAGGGAAAAATATGGCAAAGTACTAAATAGTGATTGAAGACATGCAATGGCATGGTCAACTAAGCATGCTTTTGGTGTGCATGGTTGTGCTGTGAATTCAGGCTAGATTACTGATGCGTTTCTTTCTACATATTCTTTTCCACTTTACATCATGCATGGTTTTCATTTCTGTCAGGCTGTAAAATCTCTATCATACATACCGCCATATCTCTCAGGAGTGCCCAAGGAAGTCCCAAGAAGAAAGAACTAGTTTTCATTTTTCAGTCATCAGAGCAGCCCAACAAATTCTTTGACAGATCTCTCTCTAATTTGCCCTGCAATTCTCAGTTTGATGCGAGTCACAGAGCTCCATGGGACCTGCCCTTACGTAGCATTTATGATGAGAAACTTACGTTCTCTGATCATGGCCAAATAACAGAAGTGATGAGAATGGGTCAGCAAGTGATTCCACCAGAAGCAATTGATGAACAAGCACCTGATTTCTAGTGCAGATTTTGAGATACCAGTCTACACCATTTGCAGGCTGTTGGAATGGTGGAAGCTTTATTTTGCAGTAGTTGATCACAGGTGACATCAGTGTTCTGAATTTGCAATAGCAACCCTGCCATGCAGCACTATAGAATTATTCTTTCTCAAAGCGGAACATCATTCATGCTATTCAGTTCATTGTTAAGGATGCAATAGGTATTCTCTCTCACTAAATTCCATTCGCTACAAACATGACTTCTATAGCCTACTGAGGAGCACGAAGACTGTGGTGACAGATGAAAAAGGTCTAAGGAAAGGTGACAGGCGTCCCTCTGAAGGACTACAGAATGTGAATAAACACTTAAATTTTCTTACTTTCTCTTTTTAGCAAGAAGCATTTGACCCATTTTTAAAGCATCTTTATGTTGAAGTTCTCCTCTTTATTGCTGGTTGAGGGGACTGAGAAGTACTTTTTGTATTTCAGACAGGATTGTTAGTTGAAGGCTTGAAACTGACTATTAACCATCTTTGATTTTTCTGAATCGTGGCTCTCATCTTAGAGCATTACTGTGGACTCCCCAATAAACTGTCAGGGCATGTGAACTAATTAGATCCTAGCAACAGTGGGGTACTGCAGGATTTCTTCCACATGGAATACCCAAAGACCTGATGACAAAAACAGTCTCACAGCAAGGACTAAAGATAATCACCTAACTAATCATTCCTGAGATTTTACTATTGCAGAGTTACATTTTCTTGCGCTTTCAGTGCAGTCAATATTGAAAAGGAAAAAAAAATCCAAGTGAAAAATTTGGGGGAGCTTAATGTCCTGTAAACCTTTCAGTCAGGGGATATATTTAGGACACAATAATTTTGAGAATAGTATGGAAGTAATTTTTTTTTTTTGTAATTTAGTGTGGCATCACAACAAGCTGTGACCGTGTTTCTAAGCAGAAATATCACTGCAACTCCTTTGGTAGGATAAATGTTACTGGTGTTCTTTGTCCACAAAAAAGAAATGAATCCTCTGTCTTATGTGTCACTTAGAAATCTAGGAAAATTACAGCTGAGTACCTAAAGGTCAGTCTATGGGATTGTTTTTCCTCTAGGTTCGCTGCCAGGATTCTCAGCAGTATTGATATGAGTGTCTGTTTTTAAACTGGTACTGTCAGTTGACCCTCTAGACTCTGAATATTTTTGCTCCTAATATTTTGAATTATTACTGTTTTTTAATTCTAGTCTTGTGTAACAGTTATTAAGCCACGAGTTTATGATCTATTGTCTTTGTTTGGATTGAATTTCTTTTTTTTTTTTATTTCCCTCAAATCTGCCGTCTAGAGGACTGCAACTGAATACAATTATTCCTTACAGTAAAGTGCAATAGAGAAGAAAAATGTGGCTGGAGCTTACTTTCAATCACATGAAACAATATCCCTCTCTTGCCTTCTAAATGCTTTTTAAGTTTCTTCCTGATATGCAGTGACATGCTCTGTCCTCCATCTGTTTCTTTGATTGTAGCACACTTTTACATATTCACAGAATCACAGAATGGTTGGAAGGGACCTCAAGGATAATGAATCTCCAACCCCCTGCCACAAGCAGGGCCACCAACCTCCCCATTTAATACCAGATCAGGCTGCCCAGTGCCCCATCCAATCTGGCCTTGAACACCTCTAGGGATGGGGCATCCACAGCCTCTCTGGGCAGCCTGTTCCAGCACCTCACCAGTCTCACTGTAAAGAATTTCCCCCTGACGTCCAACCTAAATCTTCCCTCCTTCAACTTAAAACCATTTCCCCTTGTCCTGCAGTTATCTACCCTTTCAAAGAATTGATTCCCCTCTTGTTTTTAGTCTCCTTTTAGGTACTGAAAGGCTGCAATGAGGTTGCCCCGCAGCCTTCTTTTCTCCATGCTGAACAAGCCAAGCTCCCTCATCCTGTCTTCATAGGGGAGGTGCTCCAGGCCCCTGACCATCTTTGTGGCCCTCCTCTGGACCCTCTCCAACAGCTCCCTGTCTTTCTTGTACTGGGGGGTCAAGAACTGGACACAGTACTACAGATGGGGCCTCACAAGAGCAGAGTAGAGGGGGACCATCACCTCCCTGTCCTTGCTGGCCACCCCTCTTCTGATGGATCAGGATACCATTTGCTTTCTGAGCTGCAAGGGCACACTGCTGGCTCATGTTAAGCTTTTCACCAAGACCCCCAGGTCCTTCTCTGCAGGGCTGCTCTCAAGGACCGCTCCTTCCAGTCTGTATGGATGCCTGGGATTCCTCTGGCCCAAGTGCAAAACCTTGCACTTTGCCATGTCAAACCCCATTAGGTTCACCCAGGCCACCTTTCAAACCTGTTGACATCCCTCTGCATGGCATCCCTTCCTTCCACCGTGTCAACCGCACCACTCAGCTTGGTATTGTCAGCAAACTTGCTGAGGGTGCACTCAATTCCATCATCAATGTCATTGATAAAGATGTTAAAGAGCACTGGTCCCAAGACAGACCCCTGGGGGATGCCGTTCATTACCAGCTTCCACCTGGACATAGAGCCATTGATGACTGCCCTCTGTCTGCGGCATTTTAACCAATTTCTTATCCATCGAGTGGCCCACCCATCAAATCCACATCTCTCCAATTCGGAGATAAGGATGCAGTGGGGGACCATGTCAAAGGCCTTGCTCAAGCCCAGGTAA
This sequence comes from Tympanuchus pallidicinctus, assembly GCF_026119805.1. Classification (NCBI taxonomy): domain Eukaryota; kingdom Metazoa; phylum Chordata; class Aves; order Galliformes; family Phasianidae; genus Tympanuchus; species Tympanuchus pallidicinctus. The sequence goes on from NW_026294758.1 coordinate 30,776,470, forward strand.
ATGACATCACATTTTCTAGTGTGCTACAAAAAGTAGGGACAACTTCATAATAAGTTCATAAGACAAGTTCATAATAGCAAATGTTGATGTCCACAGAGAAATGAATGCATTTAGTTGCATTCTAGAGATCTGATGTAGAGAGCTTATGTACATCATCTACTTTAAAGTTGAATTTGAAATTCTGGTTCAGCTTCTGAATTTTGCCCGGCTCCAACCTTTGGTCTGTCAAAGTACTTGTGATGAATAAGGTAATGAGACCTGGCTCAGCAAGCACAAAGCTAGCAATATGGAATCATAATCATATCTAAGCTTCGTGAACAATGGATGAGTTCCCTATCCCCTGGAGAGAACAAGCAATAATTCCTTTGCCCGTTATATGCATCTTCACTATATTCTGCACAGGAAGACAAAGTTGACCCCTCATCTTACCAGTTCTTATCCAGTGGAGTACCTGTTCTTGTAGAAACACAGGCCCATGCTTACCTTGACTGGACTAGAGCTCTGAAAATAAAATAGAACAATATAAAACACACACACACACACAAATAGCTTTTCACACACAGTAAACAGAAGCTATGGTAAGTAAATAGTTTTATCTAATTCAAATTACTGCCTTGTTGTCAATGGCTCTATGTCTGATTGGATGCTGGTGACAAGAAGTGCTGTCCCACAGGCATCCGTCTTGGGATTGGTATTCTTCAACATTTCTGTCAGCAACATAGACAGTTGTTCAAGTGTACCCTCAGTGGATTTGCTGATGATACTAAGCTAAGTGGTGCAGTTAACAGAACAGAGGGAAGGGAGATCATCCAGAGCAACCTAAACAGAAAACAAAACAAAAAATTGCAGGAGGCAAGAAGGAAGAACATCTTGATCTTAAACACATAAAAATACATACATGTATATATATATATATATATATGTATGTATGTATATGTATGTATCTTACTGTGGTGGGTTAACTTTGGCTAGTTACCAGGTGCTTACCTAGCCACTCTCTCACTCCCACTCTTCAAGAGGACAGGGGAGAGAATGCAATGGAAAAACTAATGAGATAAGGACAGAGAATCACTCATCAGTTAGCACCACAGGCAGAACAGACACTGCTTGGGAAAAATTAATTTGATTTATTGACACTTACTAACAGACTAGAACAGTGAGAAGAAAAAGAGCAAGCTGCAAATATGTTTCTCACATCCACTTTCTTCTACCTCCTCCACCATAAGAGGTGCAGGGAAATGAGGTACACAGAAGCTGCAGTTAGCCCATAATGCTTCATCTTTGATACTGCTTTGCAGTCACTGCCTTTAATTTCCAGTGAGGAATATGTACCTTTCTTCTTATCCTATCTCAGGCTGCTTTAAAAAATATCATTGATCTGGATTTCTCTACTTGAAAACCCCAAGGTAGGTTCTGGATTTTCCAAAACACGTAACAGGTTTAAGATAAGAAAATGTAAAGTATTCATCTTAGCCCTGTGTTCAAGAGTCATTGTTGTGATTTTAGCAAATCCTCCAGGTAGCAAAAACTCAATATTTTGGAGACATGTGTTCTTTTTCATGAGTCAGATATTCTCTGCTTACTCTGGAGATTTCTTCTCTGATTACAATATTCAGCAGCATACAATATACAGGATTCACTGTTATTCAGCACTAATTTAATTACCTCCACTTCTGAAACTTTCTACATCTCATTCCCTCTCAGTGATACTGAAAGGTCTTGTTTTAATGGGCATTGTGTATAAAGAGGAAGCAAATTAATATATTTGCAAACACAAGAAAAAAGAATGCGTTTTCTGCTGTATATTTAGAAAACATCATTATACGTATATTGGATATTTATGCCTGCTATTCTTTTTTTCCTAAAGAACAATAATTTTGTGCACAAATTGCAGTCCACACCAGCTCAATGTGGTAATAGAAAGAAAAGTATTTTGTCTGGGACAATGTAGGACAGTCCAGGCAGTGGATTACTAAGCAGAAGGGCCAATTCACTTTGTTATACAGTAAGCACCCACAGCTGATCAAGCTGAAACTTGTTTCCCATCTTCCTGTTCATGTCCACTTCACTGAAGCCAGTGGAAAGCATTCCTTGATCTGAGTCAGCAGCTGATTCACAGTGTCTTGGATGCTAGAGGACAGTAGGTATTCCTATAGGAGTTTGTTGCAGTCCCTTGGCCAACTGTAACAGAAAACAGATTTGTTGTTCTTAGGCAAGACTGTGCAGAGAAGGAGAAGAAAGTGACCATCAGATCACCACAGTGTCACCCTGCCATTGGAATATCCAGGAGGTGCTGATGGGACACTAGTAAAGAGCAAGTGAGAATTCTGAAGTCCACATTCATGTCTGTTCTGTACATGTGGTGGAAGCTGAAAGCTGTACATCTCTGTGTGCCTGTCATGGGAACTCCATGAGGTATAGGCACATCTGAGTGCCATGAAAGAAAGATGGGCCTGAAACTTGTGATGGAGGACATGATTCAAGGTATGAATGAAGAGCTGGTGTGATTTTTACATAGCTGAATACCTAAGCTAGCAGAAAGGAGTAAAGTAATGCAGGAATTCCTGGAGAAATAGTGCCTTGGAGGAAGTTAGGGAGTCAACACACACAAGCTTTGTCCACAAATAACCTCTGCTGTTGGAAAAGCTGGCTGAAAGATTCTGATGCACCTCAAGAAAATGGCCCAAGTAGATCTGCTCGAGAAGAATTGAGGTTCTGTTAACAGATCAACTTTTCTTCTTAAGTGCTCCCTTCCTCCCTTCCAAAAATTTTATTTCTCTTCTTTCTGTGTGCCACCTCCCTCCTGGTTCTGTTCACAGAATCACAGAATCACAGAATCACCCGGGTTGGAAGGGACCTCAAGGATCATGTAGTTCCAACCCCCCTGCCTAGCAGGGCCACCAAACGTACACATTCAGATCAGGTTGCCCAGGACCCCGTCCAACCTGGCCTTGAACACGTCCAAGGACGGGGCATCCACAACCTCCCTGGGCAGCCCGTTCCAGGGCCTAACCACTCTCCTTGTGAAGAACTTCCCCCTAACATCCAACCTAAATCTTCCCTCCTTCAACTTGGATCCATTTCCCCTAGTCCTGCTGTTGTCAGCCCTTTTGAAGAGTTTACTCCCCTCCTGGGTGTAGGTTCCCTTCAGGTATTGATAGGCTGCAATGAGGTCACCCCGCAGCCTTCTCTTCTCCAGGCGGAACAAGCCCAACTCCCTCAGCCTGTCCTCATAGGGGAGGTGCTCCAGCCCCCTGATCATCTTAGTCGCCCTCCTCTGGACCCTTTCCAAAATCTCAATGTCTTTCTTGTACTGAGTGCTCCACACCTGGACACAGTACTCCAGATGGGGCCTCACAAGAGCCGAGTAGAGAGGGACAATCACCTCCCTGTCCCTGCTGACCACCCCTCTCCTTATGGAGCCCAGGATCCCATTTGCCTTTCGAGCTGCCAGAGCGCACTGCTGGCTCATGTTCAGTCTCTCGTCCATCAGGACCCCCAGGTCCTTCTCTGCCGAGCTGCTCTCAAGGACCACTCCTCCCAGCCTGTACGGGTGCCTGGGGTTCTTCCGGCCCAAATGCAAAACCTTGCACTTTGCTGTGTTGAACCTCATTAGGTTCACCCGAGCCCAGCCCTCCAGCCTGTCGAGGTCCCTCTGAATGGCATCCCTTCCTTCCACCATATCAACCGCACCACTCAGCTTGGTGTCGTCAGCAAACTTGCTGAGGGTGCACTCAATTCCATCATCGATGTCATTAATAAAGATGTTAAAGAGCACCGGTCCCAAGACAGACCCTTGGGGGACACCACTTGTTACCGGCCTCCACCTGGACATAGAGCCATTGACCACCACCCTCTGTCTGCGGCCTTTCAACCAATTGCTTATCCATCGGGTCGTCCACCCATCAAATCCACTTCCCTCCAATTTGGAGATGAGGATGTGGTGGGGGACCATGTCAAAGGCCTTGCTCAGGCCCAGGTAAATGACATCGGTCACCTTCCCTTCGTTCACCAATGCCGTCACTCCATCATAGAAGGCCACAAGATTAGTTAGGCATGACCTTCCTTTGGTGTTCCTGTGTTTCACACACAACTGCACAAAGAAAACTGAAGTTTCCTGACTTTGCTCTGTTCTCTTCCATTACTCATCAGCCCTCTTCCACTGTCACAGTGACAGAGATTTGGTTAACGTAGTTGTCAGCAGCACATCTACGTGACTAGAACTCTTGGACGCACACATGCATAAATACAGATGCACAATCCTATAGACTGATTTACCTCTCCTCAGGGAGCAGAGGTTTCACTGCTCCCTGTGTGTCAGGCTCTGATGCTTTGTGTATCATCGGTCATAAAGCACAAAGAGTCAGATAGGTGAGCTGCCTGAGCTGCTTGTGCTGATACTGTATGGCATAGCTTAGAATTAAATGGAGTGCTTGTGGGGAAAAAATAGTCTTCTCCTTTCAAACATATTGAAAGACTTCCCCAGAAGTTTTCTGGGACTGCATTTCTCTCCTTCACCATAGCAACTCGTTCAACCTCAAGCCAGAGATAAATGAATTGATTAAAAAGACAAGCGGACAAAAGGGAAGAGAGGTGAGAGGAGGAGAGGGGAGGGTAAGAGAGGGGAAACAAAATAAGTTCAGCAGGCTGAAATGACTTCACTGATAATATTCTACACACCATAATGGTACTCCAGATTTACACCACTAAAGATGTGGCCATTTGAAATGCTAATAGCTGCTAGCAGCTTTTCTTATGTAGTCTTAGTAGGATAGAAACAATCTCATAACATATGCCTGACTGTTTCTTAACCAGAGCTTAGTCTACACATTACCACCGCCCTGATTATTTCTCCTTCTGTCATTGCTCTAGGCTTTCTGCAGTCTTGTTTTTTGAGACGGCTGTGCAACTGAGAAGGAAAAAGTGCTGGAAAAGTATCCCCTGCTCTAGAAGCACTATGGCCATCTGTATTTATCCATCTCTTTTGGATTGTATCTTCCTTTATTTCTGTCATCTCCAAACACAGTCTTTATGCCAAACAATACATAAATCATGTTCTCACTGCTTTGCCTAGATACTGCAGACTGCTAAGTGGCCAGCCTGCTGTGCTCTCTGACCTCAGCATCCCTCTACTTCTGTTTGCTGATTCAGACTTTAAATCACAGTAGGAAACAGCAGCAAGCTGCGTTATGCAAAGGCTGCATGGCCATTGCATTGCGACAGGCCTTTGCATACCTCCAAGTGACCCATGTTTTTCTGAACACTTTGCTGCATAGTTTGGAGAGGATCTGTTACCTGGTTCAGCTACTACACATACAGTTACAGAGGTGTGTATGCATTATGACCAATGGGACTGTCTTTTTCATCTGCTGTTGGATAGCACAGAGGACTTGATCATCTAGGAGTGAACACAGTACAGAAGTAACCTTAGGAAGAATATTTCAGTTTACCTGCTGTGAACACAGGCAGTTGTCAGCTCTGTTTCCTTAGCAAGCTGGAAAAGCAGGTATTCAGCAGTACAAACCTGTCACCTTCTGCCAAATCAATGTGTACTGATAGAAGACCTTCATCATCATTCAAGGCCATCTGTGGAGTGTTATCATTTGTGTTTCTTGCTTTGGATCCTTAAACCAACTTCCTTCTAACAGCCCTTCTGCACAGCCCTGATTTCTGTCTTTTAGCCTCAGCAAAACACAGAAACAATTGCAAACATTCATTCATGAGCCTTGCTTGTTGAGGCAGCTCGCCAGTATGTACAACAGCTGACTCCTGCGCACAGTTATTCCTTTCTCATGCCATTCCTTTCCTTTCATGGCATTTCTGCTAAATCTTTTGAACAAGCTGAATTACTTTGTCAAACAATTTCTTGGTCACTGTTATAAAAAAAAAAAAAAAAAAAAGAGGAAAAAGATGAGAGAACCCAAGAGTGAGTGCTCACTCAGTTCTACCACAGACTCACAGACTTCCTCAATTAGATTGCAACTTGAGGTATCTGCACTGGTAGTTCAGCGACTCTTGACTGTAGACAACATACTACCAATTCATAAAGTACCGTTTAAGAATAGACAAAGTCATTCCTATTCTTTTATCTTAATTCTGTCCATGAAATAATTCACTTCCTGGTATGGGATAAAATTCTCAGAAATCACAGCATTGGCAGTAATATATTTAATATAATTTGATTGTCCAGGGAGAAGATCTTCAAACTGGTTAATGTACAACATTTGTTTAAATTTTTATATAAGATTCTAATGTTTTCATATGAAAAGTTGGATCTTCTTTTAGTTATATAAATTAAAAATTTGAATGACCATTTGAAATAAAAACTAAAATTTGTTTTAGAGGACTGTCATATCCTGTTTTTTTTTTTCACTTCTCTCTTCCAAAAATGTACTGAAGCATGAAGCATAAATATATTTTCTGCAAATAGCTTCTCTTCATGCTAATGAAGAATCCCAATTAAAAAAAAAAAAAAAAAAAAAGGCTAAAAAAAATTGGAAAAGTGCTGTACAAGTCCCATCTGTGCATAAAATATATTATGGGTCAGCAAAGAATAATATAATTCTGTGATTCTGAAAGGAATCATAGAATCATAGAATCACCAAGGTTGGAAAAGACCTTCAAGATCATCCAGTCCAACTGTTCACCTATTCCCAATAGCTCCTACTAAACCATATGCCTCAACACAACATCCAGCCTTTCCTTGAACACCCCCAGGCTCAGTGACTCCACCACCTCCCTGGGCAGTCCGTTCTAGTGCCTGACCACCCTTTCTGAAAAGTAATACTTCCTCATGTCCAGCCTGAATCTCCCCTGCCGTAGCTTGAAGCCATTCCCCCTGGTCCTATCACTGGTGACACGAGAGAAGAGGCCGACACCCAGCTCACTACAGCCTCCCTTCAGGAAGTTATAGAGAGCAATGAGGTCTCCCCTGAGCCTCCTCTTCTCCTGGCTGAACATTCCCAGCTCCTTCAGCCTCTCCTCATATGGCCTGTGTTCCAGACCCCTCACCAGCTTTGTTGCGCTCCTTTGAACACGTTCCAGGGCCTCAATATCTTTCTTGCAGTGAGGGGCCCAAAACTGGACACAGTACTCGAATTTACTCACCGCTTTGTGGAGACAAATATCTTAAGTATTAGCTTTCTGTTTGTATAAGCTATGAACTACAAATTAGGCATAATAAAAAAAAAAATGATGCTGAGGGGTGGAGATCTTTGATATGATCATGGTAAGGAATTCATAATGGACATTCCCATATAAATTAATTAATAATTAAATTAATATTATACTCATTTTAACCTGGTGTAGTTAGAATTTACATTGCTGAAGTGTTCACAAAGTTAAAATTGTGTTGCATTGCCTCCTACGATACTGACCTAAAACCAGGCCAGGACCAAATGACTGCACACACACACCAATATGATGAACAGCAAAATGGCCTTTATTACACGTGAACTCTAGCTTATATAACCTATGTGCTTTGTCTACGCCCCTAAGGGCACGTGCCACACATCAATCATAGAGCAGGGAGAGGGCCTATCGCGTCACATCCCATGGGGGGGTCTCGCAGTTGCTGACAACAAAATTGGACAAAATGATTTTTAAGAAAAACCTTAAAATATTGTGTTAATGAAAAGGGATTGCCCAAAGTACATAGAACATTTTGAAAGTGAAGCAAGCGGGATGATTTTTTTTTCTACTCTCTGGAAGATCTCGCAGCCTTCTTTGGAACATTTACTCAATTTTGCCAGAAGGACACTTATTTTTTCCACTGTTTTCAAAAGAAATTACTTTCTGTCCCCAGGCTTCCAATGTTGTGGAGTTAAAGATCAATTCTAAGACTTGGACTTTACTCAAAATTTGTTTCAGGCCTGTTGTGGTGGATTAATTTTGTCTAGACAACAGGTGCTCACCTCACTCCCCTTCCCCAACAAGATGAGGAGAAAATAAGATGAAAAAGCTTGTGGGCTGACCTAAGGACATGGAGTTCATGCATTAATTACCATCACAAGCAAAACAAATTTAGTTTTGGGAGAAAAGCTTAATTTACTGCTTATGAATAACTAAAAACAAAAAAAAAAAAAAAAAAAAAAAACCCACAACAAATAAACACCTATCTCCTACCCCTCTTGTTCTGAGGTTCAATTACAAATTCAGTTATTCTACCTTCTCCCTTGCCTGAGTGGCAGAGGAGAATGCACAACGGGTGTTGCGGTCAGCAGGAGAATGGAAAGATTGAAAGAACATTGCATTGGTATTCTCTTTGGTAATGGAGGTAGAAAAAATAATTTAGAACAAATAATAAGTGAAACCTAGCAGGTTGAAAGATAAATCTTTTCACAATACCTGTGTCTTTTCAGTTTTCCAAATTTCTTTGAATTAAGAAGTCATCTCAGAAATAATCAGGGCAGACTTTAAAGATAGAGAATTGTAAACTTCAAGAGTAGGTGCGAATTCTTCACTGCAGAAGGCTTTTAGTAGAGGACTTGTTTATGTCAAGCTGGCCACTGTGATATCAAGGTGGGCAAGCTGTTCTCATTGACTTCTCTAAATGTATATTTTCAATTTGGCTGATACATACATTCTTTTGCTGTTGTTGTTATGGTTTACAATGTGAATGAAATTTCATAGACAGTACTGTGTAAAAAAAGGCATATTGTAATTTATACAGGAAGCAAGTAAGGAACACGTTCTGAAAATTCTTTTAAATGCTGAAAAAACTTTTAAATGCTCACTCACCTACTGATTAAATTAATAATTCCAGAGACGGCTGTATTTGTTCGTATGTTCAGGCACAGATTCTGTTCTACCTTTTGGCCATACAAAACCAGTGGGGAGAAAAATCCTCTAAAGAGTAATGTAATCATTCATTAGTCATACATCAAACTTTTCCTAGAAATTGAAACTGATAGCTAGCTTATATGCAGCATTATATTCAGGAAAACTTAAAAACAATGTCAAGCTTCTCAGAGAACCCTGGAAAGATGAGGTATTTACACACTGGGAGAATAGCGACATTGCCAGTCATCCTCAATGACAACAAGCAGCCACGAACAATTCCCAACACTGTGGGTGGTGCACAACTGTCTTCTGGGGTGTCTTTTTTGCATGTCTCCAGGTGCCAACTCTCCAGATGTAAACACTGTGTAGGAACTTAAGGGACTTTTAATCACTCTGACATCTCTTGGTGGGACATCACAGCTGGCCATAAGCAATCCAGGAGATTCCTGGAATGCACTGATGAATCCACTGATGATAATTTTATTCTCCAAGTGACAGAAGAGCCAATGAGAGAGGTTCTATGATGGACCTTGTTTTTACCAACAGGGAAGGTCTTGTGGAGAATGTGGAGCTCAAAGGCAGTCTTGGCTGCAGTGATTATGAAATGGTGGAGTTTAAGATCCTTAAAGCAGTGAGAAGGGCACCAGGCAAGCTCACTTCTCTGGACTTTGTGAGAGCAGGCTTTGACCTTTTCAAGGATCTGCTTGGTAGAGTACTGTGGGATAAATCTGTGGAAGGAAGACACACCCAATCAAGGTGGTTAATATTCAAGGATCCCAGCAAAGAAGGCAAGAGGTCAGGAAAATACATCAAGAGACATGAATAGATGAACACAGAGCTCCTGGCCAAATTCAGAACAAAAAAAAATCTACCAGAGGGTAGAAGCAAGGACAGATATCATGGGATACAAAAACTTTGTCCAAAAAGTCCAAGAGCTACTAATCAAGTTGAGGAAATTGAAGACCAGGTTGAATTGAATTTGTCCAAGGGCATCAAGGGCAACAGGAAGGGCTTCTGTAAGTATCTCAGTAATAAAAGGAGGAATCGGGGAAATGTGGGCCCTTTCCTGAAGGAAACAGTAGACCTGGTTACCTGGGACAATGAAATGGTCAAAGTACTGAATGCTTTCTTTGCCTAAGTTTTTAACAGCAGAACTGGTCTTCAGGAATCCCAGGTCCCAAAGCCCAGGCTGAATGGTGGAAGAGGACTAGGTCAGGGAATACTTAAAACTGAAAATTTACAAGTCTATGGACCTTTATGGGATGTATTCATGAGTCCTGACGGAACTAGTTGGTGTGATTTCAAGGCTACTTTTTATTATCTTTACTCGATGGCAAGTGAGAGAGTTGCTCAAAGACTGGAGGAAAGCAAATACCACTCCTATCTTTAAAAAGAACAAGAAAAGAACAAGGGAATACACCTTGATGCTTGGGAAGGTGATGGAATAGCTAATCCTGGAAATCATTTCCAAGTACTTGAAAGAGAAGAAAATAATTGAAAGTTGCCAGCATAAATTCACCAAGGGGAAGTCATTCCTGACCAGTCTGAAAACCTTTTGTAATGAAATGGATAGATGAGCCTGACATATGAGGGAAAAGCAGTGATTATTGTCTTCCTGGACTTAATTAACTCTTTTGGCATTGCACCCCATAAGTTCATCATAATGAAGCTGTTGAAGTATGGGCTGGATGAGCAGACAGTGGGATGAATCAAAAAGCTGGACCCAGAGGGCAGTTGTCAGTGTATCCCAGGGATCAGTACTGGGTCAAATCCTGTTTAACTTTTTCATTAGTGATCTGGATGATAGTAAATAATTTTTTTTTTTTTTAAAGTTAAAAAAAATGCAGAACAAAACTGAAGGGAATGACTGACTCATCAGTTGTTCATGCTGTCACACCTAGAGACCTTGACAGATAGAGAGGTCAGCTGGCAAACACAAATACAGCCTCTGATACTAAATTTTGTGGAACTAGACTTTTAGAAAAATGTGAAATTATTCTCATCCTTCACATGTTTTAGAGGTAATGCAATTTTTTTTCCCATCTTCAGAAAAGCCAAAGAATGAAAAAGGCCCATTATATTTTTTGGTTGTATACGTATTTTTTTAAGTTCTTTATTAACTTAACACAAAACTTTTAATGTGAAGAAACTACAATGCTTGTGTTCATTATTTTGTTCCTGTTACTTTAAGACTCTCCTTTCAACTTCATCTGAAGCAGTTTCATTTCTAAAGAATGCCACTTTTCCGTGCTGCAAAAAATTACAGCATTGTGTTTTGATTATAGAGCATTTAATTTTAACACTGAGTAATCAGAGCTGACCCCTTATCAGAAAGAAATGCTTTTGATGAAATTACATCTTTCTCCAAGGAAGAATATTTTTTTCCAAAACATAAATTACATTCGGGTATTAAATAGGTACTGGGAGTTTATAACTGCTTTTCTTCATGTTACAGCATCATGACTGGCAGCAAACAAGAAAAACACATTTTTGCACTTTCAGCTTTTGCCAGTAAGTTGGTACAGTGGAATCTGGTTTTCTCTACTGGTCTTTCAAAGTGAAGATTTCTCTCCCAGGCCGCTATTGCTCTGCACTGCAGCTGCCCATAAAACTGGCCATACATTATAAAAATTTAAGGTCAGTCTAGCACCATGAAATTCAGAAAGAACAATCAGTAAAAACTCCGTAAGGAAAGACAGAAAAACAGGCTGACAAGTATAGTCCTAATTCTTTCATATAATTTAGGTTTCCCTTAGTCAGAGGACACAGTTGCACTTGAGTGATTGCTTTTGTTCCATAGATTCTGATCCCTGGATGTTTATTCAATAAGTTCACAAGCTACAGAATCCACCAGCCATGAAATGATACTTGAAGTGAGAAGGAGTTGCAGATGACTGGTGGATTACTGTGATCTGTGTGGTCTTTATACTGCTTTTCTCCTCTGTCTGGCAAAGGAAAGTCCTGTGTGCAGACAAAAGATGCTGGGGAACACCTGAAGACATTAGGTGTAACCTGGGAGAAACACTTGCTACGTGTGTCATTTCCGCTGCAGTGCTGGCTGTGTTGGATCTTCTTTTCCAGCACTGAGCTCTGTGGCTGCGAGCCAATCAGACGTTTCCTTAGCCTCAGATCACACCATTTGTCTTGAACGTCTCTTCCATGAAGTCTGATTTGACTGGCATTTGACTAGGTATAAAAATCGTAAGATGTCATTAATGAACATTTTGCCTTGGAAGAACTGATTTAGAGTATCACTTGATATTTTTTAAGTTACTGGCTTCAGTTTTACAGAATGTTATCCTAAATATGAATGATGATGGAGAAAAGAACCAAAAATATTGCCTTTGTTCAGAAATGTTTAGAAGTTTCTTGTCAAAACGCAAAGCATCTGAAGTCAGAAAGTCGTGACAGCAGCAAGGATTTTTCTGTGCTTCACTTGTGAATATTTGGGCCCTTCTTTATGGGAGAAATGAAAAGAGCAAATTGTGAAAAAGACATTTACTTCATGTCTGCTCAGCTGTTCTGTACTATTGATAATGAGAAAATACTGGATACTTTGTACCAACACAATTCTTTGATCCTTTTGAAATCATACCTAATTTTCTTTTCAGAGAGGCCTGTGCCTGCCAAATGTTTTGCTCACATTTGCAGGATTTTAAATTGGTTAGTCAATTTATACTTCTTATATGCTGAGAGCAATCTTAATTCCTCTATTAAAATTTAAGCAGAAGTAAGGGAGTGGCTCTAACACAGCAAGAATCTTGAAGCTGACAGCTGCTTCAGCAAACCTGAGTGCCCTTCCCTTCCTCATGGAGGTCAAATGCTTCTGCTGTAGCTGAAGTAATTTCAGTAATGATGAAGGCAGCTTGAATATATCTTTGTTGCTGTAGATTTACATATGACAGTTAGAACTGATTTTGGTTTTGTCATCTATCACTATTATCTCAAAAATTTCAATGCAAGGACTTCTGCATATACCACTAAAAACCGAGAATTGCTGAAATGTATGAGGGCTGAAGAGTGATAAGAGCTAGAGATACAGGAATTATTTTCCTTGGACATGCCTCCAAACTAGAAGATGGAAAGAAAACCTGAGTCACTGTGGGAGTAGAAATACTACAGCACTGCTCTCCCCAGCCTCATTCACTCAGGCATATTCTTACTCCCCTATTAAATTTAAAAATTTGAATACAAAGTCATGAAATGGAATTCCGGTTATTCACATAAAATCTTACTTCCATGCCTTTACTTCTCATTTAGAGCAGTGAATTTCAGGAATCCATTATGCTTGCAGGCATAGGAATGTTTCTCTCCAGACAGGATGTGTCAGCTTTATTTTAATTCATGTAGAGTTTGGTATGCCAATCAGTGTCTTAAGAAGGTTTATTTTTACTGAGAGGTCTTACCTCATCTCAATCTGTCTAGAATTGTCATTTTTATTTCAGTCTGCCTGTCTGTCTTAACCACTTTGCTCTACATTGTTGATAATTAGCTTTTCCTGAGAATGAGGTCTTGCCTCATCCGTATTATTTTATTATAAAATGTTGCAGATGGAATTTCAAAATTATTTCAGATGATCATAGAATCACAGAACGGCTTGGGTGGAAAAGGACAACAGTGATCATCTAGTTTCAATGCCCTTGCTATTTGCAGGGTCATCAACCACCAGACCAGGCTGCCCAGAGCTTGGCCTTGAATGCCTCCAGGGATGGGGCATCCACAACCTCCTCAGGCAACCTGTTCCAGTGTGTCACCACCCTCTGTGTGAAAAACTTCCTCCTAATACCTAAACGTCTGCTTAGTTAAAACCCATTCCCCCTTGTACGAGCACTATTCACCCTCAAAAACAGTCGTTCCCTCTCCTGTTCAAAAGCTCTCTTCAGGTTCTGGATGACAGCCTTCAGCATCAGATTTAATAGATAAGAGAAAGGATAGGATTAAGAATAGTAGAATACCATTCAGAAACTGACTTAACACAGCTGGTATTGTCTTTGCCAGGCCCACGGTTCCATGGTCCCAAATTCTCTCCTGTATTTGTTTCTGAATGATCTCAGCATCTGACCATCTTGTCTTGAGAGTACTGTCTGTCCACTGGGCTGTATTTAAGGGACAGCTTTAGAGATGGTAATTTGGGTGTCTTCGAAAAAAGAAAAGCGGAACATTTGCAATGGTGTGAATATTACAGAATATGAGGCACCACACACAACAGATCTCTTGATCAGCCAGCCTGTTGAAAGGGTGACTGACAATGTGTTATCTTTTCCCTACAGTATGGGATAAAGAAGAAGGAGGAAAAAGAAGCAGAGGCCCAGGCTGCACTGGAAGCTAATGCTGAAGGAAGCCTGACTCGTCCAAAGAAGGCTATTCCTCCTGGCTGTGGGGAGGAGGAGGAGGAGGAAGAAGAGAGCATTCTAGACACAGTCATCAAATACCTACCAGGTCCCCTGCAGGACATGTTCAAGAAGTAATAACTGCAGACTGCTAGATGGGCATAAACAGTACTGCAAAGGATTTCTCTTTTGCCCAATGGGGATTTACAATCTTGCCATCCATCACGCACCTCTGCCCTCTAATGCTCACTAGGAGTCCTTTTGCTTCCCATTCTCCACTGTCTCTTCCCTTTGCCTCTACCCCAAGACTCATCAGTCCTTTTTTTTGTACATAGTCACATCCAGTAGATGCCTCTGAATGGATGTACAGATTAAAAAGCTGCAGACTACACAACTTTTATTATAAGCCATAGTATTATGTATGTTAAATAAGGCAACTGTACATTAAGCATAGAAAAGGAACAACCTCACATGTATTTTGACCCAAAGCAAGAAGTGCTCACTCAGTGTGAACAGTATCCTTTTTAGTTTTATTTAATTATTATTACTGATAATAATTATTAATTATTTTTATTAACGTTCTTGTTGATTGGGTCACACTAGCCATTTGTTGTTGAGTACATCTACCCTTGGAAGGAATATCTCAGTTCTCCCATGGAAGCAGAGCTTTTCAGTTTTAATTCCATCACTGGCATAAATAAAAAATCATTTGGAAGCTAAATCATGCATGACTTACACAGCTGACATCACTCAGAATGATAGAAGAAGTGAGTCATCTGCCCTCAGATGCTGATAGAAGTTAAATGCCTCAGAATCTAAGCAAGAGTCATGTCACTTTGGTAATTAGCCATACACTTAACTTGGAAGAGCAGATTTGGTCTGACAGGTGCCATATAGAGAGCCAGAACTACAGTAGGGTGTGTGGTACTATTAGAGGACCTTTCCACTCCTAGGAAGTCAGAGACCAAGAATGTTGGCCTCTGATTAACTACACTTCCTCTTTCTGCCCAGTGCCATATTTGACAATCTCGTTCCCAGCAGTGCTTGCAGGAAAGGCATTTGATCTCCAGTAAATTGTCATTACTGTATTCTACCCATCCTTCAATGCAGTTGTGGGAGAAAGTGAAAGTTAGACAAGACACTGGAGAGCCAGAAATTCTAAGTTTCCTACATTTCCTGCTAAGTTGCTCTGCTGCCTTGGAGAGATAATTCATTTTTCTGATTCAGCTCCTTCAGCTGTTCACAGAATCACAGAATCACAGAATTGTAGGGGTTGAAAGGAACCTCCAGAGATCATCGAGTCCAACCCCCCTGCCAAAGCAGGTTCCCTATAGCAGGTCGCACAGGTAGGCATCCAGGCAGGTCTTGAACATCTCCAGAGAAGGAGACTCCACAACCCCCCTGGGCAGCCTGTTCCAGTGCTCCGTCACCTCACTGTAAAGAAGTCCTTGCGCACATTTATGCGGAACTTCCTATGCTGCAGTTTCCAGCCGTTTCCCCTTGTCCTGTCTCCACTCACCACTGAAAACAGTCTGGCCTCGCCATTCTGCCCCCCACACCTTAGATATTTATAGACCTGGATCAGGTCCCCTCTCAGTCTCCTTTTCTCAAGGCTGAACAGACCCAGATCACTCAGCCTTTCCTCATAGGAGAGAGGCTGTTAAACTGAGCTTTCAGTCTACACCTACTGTAAAAGGATGTAGTAAGGATGGATTGCACAGTTCTTTTCCAGTGCTTTGCAGGAGCTAATTAATATTATAGTAGTGTGTATAAAAGTATGAGAAAGTCGCCCTCTTAACATTGTCTTTAATACCTTAGCCAGACATAGCTACAGATGTTTTCCAGTACGGCACAGTAAGCATTGAGTAACTAAATAGGAAAAGCCAAATTCTTCTGGAGATGTTGATTTGCTAGTACAACACACACTCAATAGATTTATTTTGAACACGATCCCTTGCTAAGTTTTCTGGACTGTCATCTGAAAAGGTGATCATAGTATTTTTGTATTTGGCTACATAACTGTAATAGCTGCTGTAAGAGCATCACACCATCTCAGTCTCACAATCTTATAGGATAATCACAGAACCATAGAATCAAAGAATATCTTGTGTTGGAAGGAACTATCGAGTCCAACTCCACTGCTATCCCAGGTTTTTCTTACACTTAAACAGGTCCACCTAATTCAATGATATGCTATTTCTTTTTAGAAAAGGTAGTTTCCTTTCCTTGAAGGGTGAATCTTGGCCTCCCCATTAGTTTTTCAAAATTATAACATTATGACACTGTATTAAAGTGGTAGGAATCTACTGACTAAAAAAGGCGGAGAACTTGTAGTTCACCAGCATGCATCATGTACAGTGGAAAAGTACCATCTCCATGTCTTCATGGTTTGCCTCACAGAAGTAGAACTGTTTACAACAACAGAAAGGAAAGCAATATCTCAGATCGTTTTCCTTTCTGTTGTTGTAAACAGTACTACTTTTGTAGTAGTAATTAAGCATTTTACCCTAATGGAAATTACTTGATTCACTTGTTCAGAATAACTGACCTTACGCAAATATTCCTGTACTTTTCTGGATACAGAATTTAAAGAGATATTTGTCATCCTTTCAAGTAAGTATAAGCATCATAGTTAAGGCAGTGAGCCTTAACTATGTAAACTAGTGTGAATTATGTGTTTTTAACAGCATCTTGTACAGCAGGAAAAAAAATACCATGAAAGAAAATAAATATATTCATTTGGTCCTATTCTTATTTGGGTATATCAGCAGTCCTTGCTGCTTCCCAACTAACTTCAGTGGCAAGCTTCTATCAAATCTAGGGTGGAAGCTAAGGATGTTTAACTGATCTACAAGTCAAAACAGGCTGATAAAAAAGCAACTTGTTCTGGGTTGGATCTACAAACAAGACATGCAAATTGCTGAGAGTTTGTGAGTGAAATGAGTGTGTCCCACTAAGACTTCAAAGACCCAGAACACTCTTTAACTCTGGATCAGTACTTGGGTAGTGCTGAGCAACATACCATTTTCTAGGGAGAGTGTCCTACTCACTCCATGCAAATTCAGCAACTATTAAAGTAGCAAAGCCTGTTTAAGTAAATTAAATAAAGCTTATTTAAGTAGATCTCAAACAACTCAAAACTCTCCTGCCACAAAGGCAGCAGGTTTTTTTTGATGCTCTGAGAGAGAATTAGATCCAGCACCCCTGAAAGCTAGAGAGCCTGGATCTTTGCTCCAGCCATTCATTGGTAGTGAAATCTGTTGACACATTAATGTCACATCTTCTGAAACACTCTGACTGATGTGAGTGGTTGGTCTATGTTCCCCAATGCATAAGTCAAACCAGCACAAAAGTTCCCCTGCTAAAAGACATATATTCATTCATTTATAATCTCCCCTGGTCTTGTCCTGGAGGAGTGTACAAACAAATAAACAACAGGATGAACTCATACTGCTTTGCTTTGGATTTCCCTAAGGTTTGTTTGTTGACCTATCCCTAGCCCCCCATCAAGAACTCATTTCTTCATCCAGTCAAATATTGCCCGTGGGGCAGAAGCAAGGTTTGCTACATGCTATCCCTTACGTTGGACGATACTGCCAATTGTTTGTTGGTGTTCATTCTTCCCGGCACCTTGACGAGTGCACTTGTGTGTGGAAGAGGAAGCAACAGAGGGTCAGGAGAGAGAACAGAGGGATATTTGATGTATTTTTTTCTAATTGTGCCTCAACAGCTGTGCCGTTGACTGGTCTAAGTCAGAATCTTGTGTAGCCTATGCTCTAATGTCATAAGCAGGTAGCATTGTTCCCACGCTCAAAGTATTAAAAAAAAGGTATTTCTTTTTGTGAGCTGAGCCCATGAATGGTGTGTACATCTAGATCCAAACTCTGAAAAATGCTGTGGGAACACTGTGTGGAGTTTGTTACAAGCCAGGCTCACAAAGCAGGAGCAAAAGGGGAAGTGGTTTATTGAATAATATTTGCTGAGCATTTTTCATTGTGAGAGCTTTCCAGCCCAGCCATGTCATCACTTCTGTACTTCAGCTCTTCCAGCCCACAGTAGACCTACTTCATGGACAGTAGAGTTCAGCTAGTTGTGAGCTGCCAGATATGAATTTTCATTTTAATTTTCAATTTCTTTCAATAAAGAAACATGACAGAAGACCTATTACAGGCACTGGGCAGATTTTTCTTGGTTTTGTCTCAGATAAACTTTGGCACCTTGTATGAGTTCTGGGCCTCTCCCCAAGGCATTCCTTTGTCTCCAAAGTGCCTAAGCCACTCTGAACAGACTCAAAAGCAGGCACTCCCCCCTCCCTTGTGCCCGTTCTTTCTCCTTCCCCCTCCCACCCTGCACTACAAACATGGTGCACAAGACCTTTGGCTGATGTATAGGTGTGAGAAGCATTGTCAGACACTATCCCCCTCAGGACACAAGCAGGCATTGAAGCACTTGAACAAGACCAAAGATAAGTATGGTTCATTCTTTGGATTCTGAATTTCTCTTTGTCATTCCATGCCATTGTTTCATTTGTGTTGCTGGTCTGTTCAATCTCAGGTAAATGAGGTCTTTTTTTCTTTTTTTTCTTTTCTTTCTGCCCCTCCTCCCCCCCCCCCCCCTCCTCCCCCCTCCGCCCTGTTCTTTTTTTTTGGGGGGGGGGGGGTTGGATTTTTTTTTTTTTTTTTTTTTTTGGTTGTTTGTTTCAGGTGGCAGGTGTTGATTAGTTTTAATTTACACAGAAATGTTGGTGGCTAGAAACTGCAGCCATTTTCCTTTGCAGTTCCAAGACCCTTCTGGTTACCAACAAATTCAAGGGGCCTCCATCTTTTGGAGGGCAAATGAGTTTGCCACTGACCTTTGCGAACTCATACCTATCTTTAGAGAAAGCCATATGAAATCAGACTGCAATATTAATTATGAATGATACTCGTGTTTAAAATAAATAAAATGAGATACAAGATCATGTGCTAGATCACTCTGGAGTTCCTCAGTCTATGTTTCTAGTACCATATGTTGGCTTATGTCCTTCCTAGCCCCTTTCCTTCATCAAAAAACACCACACCAATGCTGCTTAGTACATCCTTTTGCCAAGCTTACTGTGCTAGAATAAGCGTTGTTAGAAAGCAGCTGTTGTGACCTCAAAGTAATGTCTAATGTATCTGAAACCTGTCTGTATTCAATCTGAATATGTTATCAAGATACTGTTTCTTCATGTGCTGAGTTAGTAAAATGTTTCAATACTGACATTAAAATATTGCTTGTTTTCTCTCTCTGTTCTCCACTGTTGCCCACACACATGCACAGAGCAGAAGTCAATCTAACAATGCATTTTCTAGTAGAAATACTTCTTTAAGATGCATGCAGTACTCTCCAAAAAGCAGCCAGAAGATTATTTGAAGTATAAACCTTGTGAATGTAAATTTTGTTATTTGCCTGCTACTTCTTCCTGCATGATGTAGATAAATGATATGATGTTCTTTTAAAATGGAATCACAGACAATAAAAAAAAAAAAATAAAAAAAAAATTCATACATTTTGCAATGCTTTCCTATGAAATTCCTACACAAGGAAATGAAAGTAATGCTGTTTGAGGTTATGGATAGAATGGAAACATATCTGAGGAGAAACATGGACATTCTGTGATTATTTTAATACTGATAAGAGCTGGCATCTACAGATGATTACCATAAATTTTAAATAAGTTTTGCTATTAGGAATTAGTTTCCTTTAGGAGGAACAGAACAGAAAACCATTCCTTGAAACAAACTACAGGAATGTAACAATGTGCAAACATATTTGAATCTTAAAAGCGTAAAAAGCTGATTTGCAATGGTATCAAATTTTTCACTAGATCCAGAACATGCGATACGCATAAAATTCATGGAGTGACAAGCTGAACACAGATAGTCCTCATTTTACTTCTTCAGGGATGAGTCAGAAGTTGAAATGTTGATCATAAAAGCATTGCATCATTGTGGAAAAAGAAAGTAAAATAAACATCTCATGTAAGAAATGTTGATACTCTTTCCCCTGGGAAAACTCTCCTTTGAGAACAATGTACATATGATAATTTTTATCTTATTTTTATTTTTTGTTTATTTTATTTTTTTTATCAGGAAAAGCAGCCACAGGGGTCTTTTATAGAGCATAAACCTATATTATTTACATCCCATAATACCTACCCAGACTTTGAGCCCAGCATTGCTATAATGAGGACACACTAATGTCACTGCCACCTATGTGCTCAGGAACAGGCTTTTCATTTGCTCTATGCACAATTCATGATGTATGCTTGATGAAAATAGCAAGGGAAAAAGGTACCTTCCAATGATTCCCCTATGAACTCAACAGAGTCAGAATAACCATATCACACTAGTGTGTTATGGGAAAGGATTTGGATGCCAGAGAAGAAAAGCAGGTGATTCTAACAGGCTTCATTCTGGAATAGCAGTGAATTATTTCTGGAGCTTCTTCTTTACTATTAAGAATACAAAAAAATCATTCTACTTTTTCCTGCTTTAAAAGTTTACTTTGTCAGGAGAAACTTTCTTGAGCGGAACAAGACAAAGAAATCAGGATGCGCATCATGACTTCTTATAGTGAAAAAAACCACTCCAGTTATGAAGTCATTCATGATCCCTGCTTTAGGTATCATTGCATTTTAGGATGCAATGATCAGCCCTCTTATAAGCTCCCAGCACTTACAACGACGGAGACACAGACCACATACTTGGGGAAGATACCCAACTACTAAACGAAAAGCTGAGTGCAGTAATCCCCACCACAGGCTATCTTAAGTCTATTGTATGGCTTCATTTCATGAAGTACCACAGACAATCTAGGTCTCACAATGCCCTCTTTGAAACTGGGACTTGAATATCGGTGTGTTTTATGTACTGACATCACAGGATGTTTGTGACTATTACCATAAGTTAAAGCAAGCCAGTCAAAAATTCTCAACCAAGATTTTTAATACTCTCCCTCTGAACACTTCCTCCTCTCTTTGGGTGAAAAAGGCTACAATTGCATTGAGACAGTCCTTGTTCAAGATAGCTATGCTGCACACTCAGTCTTCAGTGATTTTTCAGATGGTTTGAGATAGGTGGTGAAACAATAACTAAGACATACAAATGTCTGGAGCATGCAACGTCAAATATCTATGCTTTCTTGAGCCTTCATTATTCAAAGGGGAACAGAATTCTGTTTGGTCTGTGGGATTGCAATTATTTTTCCAGATTTTTTTCCTTCAAAACAATAGTTTTTTGTGAGAGGGTTAGGTATAATGACAAAGTATATTTGGCCAAATATACTGTATATTTGGCAAGCCCAGGCATCAGCTGCAGAAACTAAGTGTGTTTTCAGTCAGAAAATAGATTATTTTAAACTTTTGTGTAAAATGTTTCAGATGGACTGGGAGTGATTTAGAGCACAGTGTGCAATAACCGCATGATCAAAAATGTATTTCAGTTTATTTCATTTTTATTCAAAAATTATTTCTAAATTCACATGAAATGGATCAAAATCTTTCAACCTTTTCAACAAGTGATTCCAGAATAAGTGAAAACAAAGTAAAGGTCAGGTTGCATTGGAAGGAATACTATATCCTGATATGGAATTTAGGTATAAAATGTTATGTTTTATTTTAGTTTCCACTTGACCAGTACCGAAATAACCAGAGTATATTTTCAATCACAGTAGACTGAACAAGGTGTCTGAAGCTCACACAAGATTGCTATAGGACTCTTTATTAATCTGATTTCTTAGACAGATAATCTGTGAATTTTCTACATAGAAGGACCCAATATCTAGCATCTGGGTTTTTAACTGTTGAAAATGAGACACCTTTCCAAGTTTCTCTATTTTATCAGCAGCTGAACAGACACTCATCAGATACTCAGTCCTCAGTCCTTTTTTTTTTTTTTTTTTGTCTCTGTGTGTCTGTGTGAAGATCATTTCAGGTGAATGAATTTATAAATGAATAGATGAGAAATCGAGATTATCTCTCTGAAAAAATGTATCAGTAATGAAATGCAGAGAATTAGGAAGAAAAATCAACTACTTTTAGCTTTTTTGTTTGTTTGTTTTTTTGTTGTTTTTTTTTTTCCCTAAGTCATAATTTAAGACATTCTAGCATGTCTATTCCTAACTGTTTGTGAACAGTCAGGTTACAGACTGAGAGCCTTTATTTAGATGATTGAATAAACAACTAGATTTTACAGTACTAAATGGGAATGAGACACGAAGAGTGTGGAGGTTTTTCATGTAATATTACAGCATATCATTAGGAAGTTCTTTATGATCTCTTGTTTTTCCCTATAAGAGAGATTCTGCATCCCCTGTGGTACTGCAGCCATTTTTAGTGAGAAGATGAGCCAGACAAGCTTAACAGACTCTGACAAAGAGAGGAAAAATAAAATGTCTACTACTCAGTTAAAATCATGGGCTGGCAGATGGTGATTGCTCACAATTATTTTTTTTCAGGTCAGCCCAGCACAGCACTGATCTACATTCAGAGAGAACAGAACATTTTAATGGAAATTTCCTAAGCAGAGGATACAAATTCTCTCATTTACCACGATTGTGAGAAATAGCACAACCACAGGAACACTACAATCGTGCACAAGAACAGGCTGTGTAGAGCCAACCTCATACTATTAACATGGGAGCACACTGTCCAGTTATTATTTTTCTATTCACTTACCCAATAAAGAGCTCCTCATTTACCCTCAAGGGCAAAGTAAGGATAATGAGGATAATGATATTGATGCCTCTTTGAGACCTGCCAAAGAAAAGCACTGCAGAATTATGCGTTGTTGTTTACATCCACAGCCTTCTCTGAGGACTCCTCCAACCCATATCTCAACATTACTTAAGTAATGCATGGCAAACTGACTCTTGGAAATGAGATGAAACAAATGAAAAAGATGCAGTGTAACAAAAGGCTATCAACAAAAAAATTAGAGCAGCAACAGTGACAGTCAGACACCTAGGTTTGTTTAGTGTTCAGATGGAAATGAATTTGCCTGTAAAGTCCACTACATACTTACATAAGTGGAGCACATGGCAAGCCTCTTTAAATAGCTAACTGTGGTTCCAAAGCAGCTTAGCAAGCAGAAGAGACATAACCACTTCACTGCAATTAAATGTTAAGGGAAGGTAAAATTGACGCTCTATTTATTTTTCCCTACATGAACTGACCCAAACTTCTTCAAACCTGGCATTTAAAGTAGCCATCTTTTCACTTAGTGTTCCTTCTTGTTTCTCAGCGTCTGCAAGCGTTTTGTACTCAACAAGTATCTTTTTGCCCTCATTTCCTTTCTCAAATGCTGAGACTAGACATTCCTGCCTGATCAAGACACCCTGTAGATGTCACATGTTGAGCTTTTCCCCACGTAAAGCTGAGAGGGAATGTGTTAAAGAAAGGGGGGAAGAAGGCTCTGCTTGGCCTTCATTTGCAGCTTAACAAGTTGGTGTCAACAGGCATTGAGAGATCACTTCAATAACTTCATACTACACCTACAGGAACACAAAAGCTCTATGGCTGTAAGTAGAATCTTCAGACTTTACACCTTGCTTCCGTACCTTCTTCCATATGCTTCCCTTCCACAGCTCCTTCAGTGGTGCATCCTGATTCTTCTTTATTTGTTTACGTATGCATTTGGAGAGAATGTAAGATCTTTGACAACTTTGAGGTATCAACAAGCCAGGAAGATAGACTTGCTATCATTGCTCACAGATAATAGCAGCTGAGCTTGCACAGCACTTCTGTAGTGTTGCCAGGGGATTCCTTGTGCCTGGGGGCCTAGCACTTGCTTCTCCAAAGTGACAGGATTAAGATGCTTATTTCTCAGCCAGGTTGGCTCCAGTTCTTTCCCAGGAGTGCCTCACCTACACTCATGCAGCATTTTTGCATGCAGACACCACAGAGTGTTCAGATAAGTAATGTAACAGCAGCACCTGTCAGCTTGAATTTGGAGATAATGCACAACAGCCTTTCCCTAGTGTTTGGCAGAGAGTGTCTGGCTGTGTTCCACCTTAAGTCTCCACAGGCATATAACACCATTCTGCTTCATTAATTGCTGGGAGCTTAAGCTTATAGCTATCACAGACTGCCTCACTATCACCAAAAGACTTTGGCAGGTAACAATGAAGACATTCAATTCATACTTCTCTGATGAAGACCAAGAGCTAAGGAGGGAAAAACAACAACTCTCTTATTCAAGAGGATTAATTATGCCTAAGCTTTCTATACTATTGAGACAGGATTATGAAAGTGTGATGAAGAATGACAGATCAACAAGAAATTTATCCATACTAATGAGCCTACAGTTGGATTGGTTGTAGGGAAATTGATTCAGAAAAGAATGATTATTCTTACCATTTCCCACTGGGTTCAAAAATATAGTGAATTGAAAAATCCTCCAATGCCTAGAATTTTGCTCTACCTAAACAAAAAATACACTACATACAAAGTCATATCTTTGAGTTGAATGCACCTCTGAGCAGAACTGTGATCGTGTGAATAGACATAATCTCAACATGACTGTTACATTCTCACCCCCTCAGGTGAGCATTCCTTCATTGGGGTTTAATTAAAACATGTCACATTTTTCCTTAAGGCCCTCCCTACTCTGGCCTCAGTAGGGGCTGAGCAAATCCTTATTGCTGAGTATTGAAGAAAACTCTTCTCATCATGCTCTGAAATTGCAGCTGTCAAACTGACCTGTCCAGTTTCTGCAGGAGCACATTTTGTTATAACAATTGCTATACTCAAACAAATATATATGTAAGCACACTACTTAGTCCTAGAAATACTGTTAGATGACCACATGATATAACATGTCATAACTTTGGCTGACAAATAGCAGGTAGAAGACATTTCTGGAAAATCTCTATCTTCCCTAGGAATGAGAGTCTCTGATTAGTGCTTAACTCTACACTGTGCACACAGAGCAATTCCCCTGCAAGTGGTATCCATCACACTAGACATCAACATTGAGCAGAACAAAAGTACTTATGTGAGGATCAGCCTGTGTCTTAGAGGCTTCCCACCTTACACAGAATCCCTTTATTTAGGGAGAATCTGATTCTTGTATATGACAGATGCCATGTGACTCTGCTATGCTATTGTGCCAAGTGGAAGCTGTAATCCTAACAAGCATGTGGCTGACCAGCTGCCATCCTGTGGCAGGAGGTGCATGGGAATAATGAGTTACAAATGATAGTGTGGCTGGTTTTGAAAGTAAAGGGCCAAGCAGCACTGGGAAACTAACAGTTTTGCAGGCTGACTGCAAAGTACAATTCACCTTCCAAGGTGCAGTGAACATACTCCATATGTGCCCTATCAATATGCCACAAGATGAGCTCTTGTGAAAGACTAAGGAAGAAGTTGAATGGCCATGGCACTTCATTAAGACACACATCTGTCTGTGAGGGAATTTCCTCACTAGCTCCCCACTCCTGATCCCCTGCTGTGGTCAGTCTTGCTGCAGAAATGTCATTTTTAGGAAGGAAATACACTACTAAATGTCTCCATGAGTTCCTACATTCAGAGTGGTCCGTGTTTGGTACTAGTGTCCAAGAAAGCAGAGAAATTAAACCCGTTTATATAGAGTACAAAATATCTTCCAAAGGAACATGAGATGGGGCAGAGTGGAGGATGAGGATATTCAAGAGAACAAGGTTACTTCTATCATCAGAGTCATGCATGTTTTCTATGGACACATAATCCAAAATTAAACAGTGACAAACTCCAGCCTCAGCTAGCAATGCTTTCTCTACCATGTCCCCAGAGATCAGATCTGTCAACCCATTTTGTAATTACCCCCCCAAGTTTCTCACTAAATTCAGGCTTAACTGAAAGCACAGGCTGCTTTCTAATAGAACCATGTGTAAAACAGTAACAGATGAACAAATAGATTCTTTTTTTTTAATGTCTGCCTTAGATCTCTCAGACATAAAAGCCTCATGGTTGAGAGCCAGTGTTTGCTCATGGTGAGAGCTCTGGGCAAAACACAGCAGCCAACCATTTCAACTCTGTTTTAAAAGAGCAATAAGTGAGCTCTTTCAAATCCTCTAATTCAATAACCATAACTAAGCACTAATATTTTAATAGCAGTCACTACAGAAAAGAGTCCAGTGGGACCACAACATCCAAGGCAGGCATTTCTTCAAAGTGTAGCTCATCAGGACTAAAATAAACAATTATTTCTTAGGTTAGGTGAAAGTGGGGGTAAAAAACAGAAATCAACAAACCAGATCTGCTTTTAATAATAATCACAGTTTTGTAGTTAAAATCCTGTAGGCATGCATGCTTTTGTAACTGTCAGATGACTACATGAAACTAACAATAATGGCTGATAGGAGCAGTGGAGGAACTAATCTTGCAGCAATAAACACAGCCTTCAAAACCAACCTCCCTTAGTTAAAACAAGACTGCCTGAATGCTGGGGGGCTAATGAGAAGCTGCATATGACAGCAATTGTCCGAACTGGCTACAAGTGAGTATGACCTATGAAAACTGCTCAGCAAGTCCAGAAAGCATATGAAGTTTCTGGAAGAAAAAGCTACTGTTAGATGTGCAGTTAAATAAACTCAGATACACACAAGCATGCACTCACTGTCTAATGCAAGCACAATATCAAAACCTGCAAAAAGTTCAGAAAGTTACCTCATAAACGCTGTGCTCCTGGCTAGCAAATGTCTCCTTTCACAGTAGCAAACTTGAGATGAGAGCTTATTTTTTCAACATTTTCTTAGCTTTGAAACTTTGCTGGCAAAAGGCAAAGATTCAGCATTTGTCTCTCACTTGACAGTAAAATTCCCCACATCTGAGAATACTACATGATTGTAACCTAAACAAAGTGGGTGAGCACCAAAGTGAAAGATGAACTTTCACTTTGAAAGTGAAGAGAAGAGCTCTTCGTCATGTCATGAGGAACTGACTCATTCCAGTGGTGTCAAATTGGATCCCAGAGGAATTCTGGAACGTCACTTGGAATGAAACCAGTAGATTGAGTCCCCAAACTGGGAGCTAGAGGAGCTCTCTTCTGCTGCCTCTTTTTGCTGCCTTCCACCTGTAAGTTGAGTTCACAGCAATGTTTTGTATAGAGCCAGCAGCAGAAGTTTCAGCTGATGCTCCCAGAATATAAATTGTAATATAGACGTGTATTTATGTTGAAGAAACAAATTGCTAAGACACGGGTGAACTTGATTTATAAATTATATAAAACCAGTAGAATATGGGGAGTTTAACTCTTATGCCAAGGATTAAAGAGTTTTTTTGCAAGAAAAAAAAAAACAACAACAAATACCTGAAAACTCTAAGGAGTTTTCCTTTTGCAAGAACTATCAGAAGGAGTCTGTTTATAGATTTTTGTCTTGTATCTGAATTTTACATTAATTACAAATGCAAAATAAATGAAGATTTCAAACTTTTAGAGCTCGTAAAATATTCAAAAACATGCTTCAAGATCTAGAGAAATGTTCTTCTCTTATCTCTTTACATGCTGTAAGACAGAATTTGTTAAAAAAGAGAAGAGAATGAAATTTAGGTCTGTAATCCATAGCACTAAGAAAATACGTGCTCAAAAGTAGAGCTTTAACAATCAGTGAAAAAATTCATTGTTAAATCTCAGTCAACATTGCATTTTGACTATGTTGTGCATTAAAATGTGATGCATAGAGAAATGATAATGCTCTCGAAATTTCTATTACAATAAAAGACTAAAATGAAAGTTTTATACAGCTGAAGAGCAGCACAGCAAAGACAGAGTCATGAGTTAATAGGCTGCAGAGTCTTGGGGATGGGAAAGCAGTGGTGAAAAAGCTGTTGGATTCCTAGAGAATGCTTATAGATAGAAAATAACTTACTCCTAGTAGCCCGTTTCTACTAAATTTTTATACTAAATATTAATTTTAGGAGTGTGAAATAATTTACAAAAAAAAAGGAAAAAAGTTTACCACCTTTGGAAGAAAGGGCAGGTAACTCAGGAAGAGTATGAGGATTTTGCTAGGATGTGCAGAGGGAAAATGAGAAAGGCAAAAACCCAGCAAGAACTCAATCTGGCCACCACCCTAAAAATAGCAATATGCACTTCTACAAATACATTAACAACAAAAGGAGGGCAAAGGAGAATATCGACCTTTTACTGAATGCAGTGGGGAACATTACTGGCAAGGAAAAAGAAAAGGCTTTTTTGCTTCCTTCTATGTTTTATAGTCAAAACAGCTTTCCCAGAGTACTCAGGTCCCTGAGCTAAAAGTCTGGGACGGAGATCAGAATAAACTCCCGTCTACATCACAAGGAAGCAGACTGCAACCCCACCTGGACTATCAGAAGTACATGGGATCAGGGAGAATCCACCTGAAGGTACTGTGGGAGATGGGGAATTGGTTGCTAAACCACTTCCTATCATTTACCAGCTGTCCTGGTCAACTGTGGAGCTAAGAGATGACTGAGGGCTTGTCAATATGATACCCATCTACAAAAAGAGTTGGAAGGAGGATCTGGAGAACTACAGGCCTGTCAGTGTGACTGCAATATCGAGGAAGGCAATGGAGCAGATCATCCTGAGCTTGATTACACAGCACATGCAGCACAGCCAGGGGATCAGGACCAGCCAGCATGGGCTCATGAAAGGCAGGCCCTGCTGGACCAACCCAATCTCATTCTGTAACCAGATGATCCACCTCATGAATGAGGGAAATGTAGTGGATGTAGTGTCTAGATTTTAGTTAATCCTTTGATACTTTCTCCCCCAGTATTTTCCTGGAGAAGCTGCCAGCTCATGGCTGAGACTGGTGTGTTATCTACTTGGTTAAAAAAGGGGCTGGATGGCCAGGCCCAGAGAGCACTGTTGATTGGAGTTAAATCCAGCTGGTGCCTGGTCACTGGTGGTGTTCCCCGAGGGTCAGTATTGGGGCCCTTCTTTTTTAGTATCTTTATTGATTATTTCAATGAAGGGATTGAGTGCACCTCCAGTAAGTTGTTAGATGACACCAACTCAGAAAGAAGTGTCAATCTCCTTGATGGTATGAAGGCCCTACAGAGGGATCTGGTCAGGGTGGATTGATGCGCTGGGGTCAGCTGTATGAGCTACAACAAGACCAAGTACTGGGTCCTGCACTTTGGTCACAGCAACCCCATGCAACACTAGAGGCTTGGGGCAGAGGTGCTGGAGAGCTGCAAGGAGGAAGAGAATCTGCGGGTGTTGGCCTACAGCCATCTGAACATGAGCCAGCAGTGACCGTGGGTAGCCAAGAAGGCCAATGGCATCCTAACTTGTATCAGAAATAGTGTAGCCAGTAGGATTACTGAAGTGACCATGCCTCTGTACTTTGTCCTGGTGAGGCCATACCTCAAGGACTGTGTTTAGTTTGGAGTCTCTGACTACACTGAGGCACTCAAGTGTGTCCAAAGAAAGGCAATGAAGATGTTGAAAGGTCTGGAACGTAAGTCTTACAAGGAGTGGCTGAGGGAGCTGGGATTGTTCAGTCTGGAGAAGAGAGGCCCAGGGGAGACCTTATTGATTTCTACAAATCCCTGAAAGGATGTTGTGGTGAGGTGGGACTTGGCCTCTTCTCCCAGTTGAGGGATAAAGAGTGGTCAGGCATTGGCACAGGCTTCCAGGGACTTGGCAGAGTCACCATCCCTGAGGTGTTCAAGAAGCATTTAGATGTGACACTGAATGACATGGCTAATGGACACGGTGGGGATGCGATGATGATTGGACTTGAAGATTTCAGAAGTCTCTTCCAATCTTAATGACTGTGTGATACAAAGCAGCAGGGACTAAGCCATTCTGTTCCAGCTCGTATTTGTGCTCGATTCTCATCCTACAGCAGGAAGAAGGAGGAGCTCTTGTAAGGCAGACCAACATAGAATGCTACAAAAGTGAGACCAGCATTGTTTGCAAGCTAATCTATCGTATCTAATGCTTTCTTAGGCTAAAATGAATCACTACTGACTTAGCATATAGAAACTAATTCAGACTAGAGCATTTACCTCCTAGAAACCTGTGGTTATCACACAGAAAGGTAGCATCAATCCTCTGTTACTCGAAAAACTAAAGCTTTAAATTGCAACTTAGTGGATTTTGTTTTGGCAAAGATTAGAACATTTTCTGTTGGTTATGAGTTATCCCTAGAGGAGCTTTTTTTCTAATAGTTATTCTTAGGAAGAGGTTAACATTTTTTGACATCATTTAATTGTGTAATGGTTGAAAGTCACTTCATATCATTTAGTAAAGATGCTGGTTTAATCTTTTTTCTTTTTAAATTAAATTTCCTTCAGTGATGTATTTGCATTATTAAATCATCTTGCATTTACAAGAAGATTTTGAAAACAATATATTTTTAGAATGACTCATGCTCAATCGATCATCTGTATGGGCCTGCCAGGATGAAGCAGGCTGCAGAAGGCACAGCAGAGACAAAATTTCCCCCAGAGAAGGATGCAGACCAATGTAGTTCACTGCAGCACGCACTGCATCAGTCTTAAACCAGAGCTATAGAAAGGGCTTATGTTAAAAACCTGGAGTGCCTTAACATCAACAGAAGGAAGGATATTTTCATTGTCTGATAAAGGTCATTATTTTTATTTTTAATTTTAGAAAAGGGTTTTGATCAGCACTGACAAGAAACTTAGGATCAGAAATGGCACACAGCTGTCAATAAAACCCATGCTTGGAAAAATGAGAGGTAAAACCATATTCTGTATTTCAGGATTGAGACAAGCAGAACTGAGTGTAGAAGCTCCTTGCTATACTCATTAATTGGCAAAGTCACTCTGTCAGATATCTATCCTGCCTCTTCTACTGGTCTCCTGATAATTTTACCTAAACCAAAAAGCTGAAGAAGAGTCTGTCTTTATAAATGGGTTCCAAAACCCACTAAATCAACACAGTTGTTATGCACAATGGACAGATCTCCTTGCTATCCCAGGTCTTATCTCAGAGTTTTCCAGCAAAAAGGGAGAAGATCTCCAGACTGAGTTCTGAAAGGAGTGACTGAGTGTCTCACTTAGCAACTCTGAAAAACAGTACCCCAAGGTCAGTCACTAGTCTACAAAAAGCAGTTCCTGCTTTTTTATTACTCACTGTGTATGTCTACCTCTTGTCTTCAACAGATTGCATGTAGAACAGTAGTCTAGCTACTGTTTTGTGGGAAAAATTTTTTTTACCTTGTTGTACATTCTTTCCATAACAAGAAGAAATTTGTATTTGTACTATCAATACTCCCATAGGACAGCAGACGTGCAGAGAAAGTGACAATCCACCTCCATATTACAATATGCTCAGCTTCATCTTCACCTTCTCTCAATATCTTCTCTCAATTACAGCACTGACATTTTGAATGAAGCTTAAGAAATGTTTCTTGCCAAGTAAACAACAAGAAAAGTTAAGGTATTATTTAGATATTTTGGAGAATTAGAAATGCCATTCTGAATGGGTTTGATTGCCTGCAAGTATTTTTATAACTAGTAACATAACTGATGTATAACATTTATAACTAGTAACACTTCACATTAGTGCTTTCTTTATCCATGGCCTTTGCAGGTCAGATGCTGAGGAACATATTTTTTAAAGAATGAGTGTACTTTCCTTGAAGACATGAACTATTCAAAGGACCAATGAGTTTTCCAGAAGAGAACTCAGCTTTGGCAAAATCATCTTGTAAAATAAACCATCCATCATAGTCCTTCTGATCTGACCTCAGATGTGGTATATGTGCTGCACATTAGAACTTCCCTAGAATTTCATAATTCTTCACCTTCTTCAGCCCTTTTCGTTACTTTCAGGCAACAGACACCTTGCAAATGAATATGAAAGGATGTCTGAATCTGATACTTTTTTTTCACAGAGGGACTTTAAATTACAGAAAAACCTATGCTGAACACTCCACTGCTCCTCAGATGCTTTGTAATTTGCACTCCTCAACAGCACTCAAAGTTATAGTTAAAGTTTCTGTAAGGCATAGTAAATTAACTCAGTGACACTGGAATCCAGGCTTTGATGTTATGTTCCTTAGCCTCAGTAAATTTCAAGCTCAAAAAATAAAAGAATTAGTCAGCATCAGACAGAAGTTTTCCACATCTTGTAATCTACTTTTAGCAATAGCTCTGCTATTGTACTGTCATGGTTAAATACACATTCAGATACCGTAAGGATAGAAAAAAAATCTAGTCATCTTCATAGCACACTGCCTATGAATAAAACTTTAATCATCTTAGAAGTTTCAAAAAACAGTTAAACGGTTTCTAAGAGTTGACCAACTAAAACCTGGCCCCAAGAAGGACTCCTGTGCTATGCTTTGTTTTCTAGTAAGCTTGTTGTTTAAAAATATCCTGTGCAATAAATGAACAAATGAACAAATAAATAAAATATAACAATCTGTGAGAAGTTAAATGAATTTTTGGGGTGAAAATGTCTTTGCTCATTAATAAGAAAAAAGAGCAGGAATTTGCTTTTTTTTTTTAGCTTACTTCATAGTCTGTCAGCACAGTCACACTAAGCTGTAAGTTTGAAAATTAATTATCCCCAGTATCTCCAATGAAACCCTAGCTAATCCTCTGTAATATTTCAGCTGTGTGATACAGAGGCAGTGAGTTCAGAACAGTTCCTCACCCATCTGATGGCACAAAAAGCAAATTCTGCTTTCAGAAAGCCCTGGAGTTAATTTGGTGTTAAAATGGTTCAACTGACTCAAGGGTTGTCTGTCACATTTCTGAAACAGACAGCTAATTTTCTTCCATCTTCTTCCACTCCAGCTGTTTCTCCACCCATTACTGCTCCCATTGGCACAGCTTGGGATTTCTCCTGTTACAGGCACTCCTTACTCCTCCATCTGTGTGTCAGTGCCAAACTGAGTTTCTGATTCCTACCATTTTCAAGCTGTAATGGTAGTCATTTTGCCTGGTACTCTCACAGCTGGTCTTTCCAGAATCTTGGAGCACCAGTTGTGTTACTGGGAATTGCATTCCTGGAGCACCAGGAACTCCTGGAATCCTGGCAATTTCCTTAGCTTAGTGCTGGCTAGTAAGCAGGCCTGATGCCTGGGGCAGCAGAAGTTTCTGCTCAAGCAGTACTCATGAAGTTTCTTCTCTGGTGCTGTTCCCAGGGCCAAGGAATTTTGCTAACATTCTATGTTCCCATTCAATAATTTGTTTTCTTTTTTGACTTAATAAGGGTGAACAACATCATAAGCAAAACTAGACACAAAGGTGCAGTTTTTACTAGTGATTTTAATAATACCAGTAGACACATTAACAAGTGTACAGGAAATAAAATGGCAAAAATATTTTAAAAATACTCAGCTTTTATGGTGATCGGTACTAGGAAAACATTGGAAATGCACTGCTTATTTTGTTCAGTATAACCTAACCCTTTGGTTCCTATAGCATTGTGTGTACAAGATAAAACCAGCTGAAGCATATCTGGGTGCACAGTCTCACAGTAGAAGTATTAGAAAAATGTTCTGAGTGCTCACAGTGCCAGCTGAAGCACAGACTCCTTGAGCTGTGTAAAACACTCAACCAGAAACACCCCCTGGTCAGGAACAAGGAGAGCAGCTGGCTATTAGGCTGCTGACACTCATGCTGGGTTACTGCCAACAAGGGGCTGAGAGCATTGTGCAGGCACAGTACCAGACATCTTGGGATTCTGGAATCAGTGCTCTGACAGGTTTTCAGACATTAATCATTTGCACTTCAGTCTTACAGTTTCTTGTTTGCTTAAACTGTTGTTTCCAGGGCTATATATGGGTGTCAAGTCTATTGCCATCATCCACTAAGGTTATTATAGTAATCGAAATGGGTATTTTTCCCTATGACCCCAAGTATTTTCTCCAGGTTCTTAGATCAAGCTGAACCTACTCAGATATTAGGCTTCTGAAAGCACTCAATGGGCAAAGCCCTCCATATATTTTGTCTAAAAATTAATAGACAAAAAAAAGCAACTTGCTACATCAAAGTAATCTTAAACAAAAATATTCTGAAAGCACTCTGAATACAAGAAACTGCTGCCTGCATTTGTTCCTCCTAGGTTCTCCAGTGACTTACCATTGCAGAATTTCACAGGAAACAGCTCTCTAAGATGTCTGTCTCAGAGGGCCTGTGCCAGGCTTAGTAAGGAACCAAATGAATTAATCACATAGTTCACACAAAGAGACTGCATCAGATATTTGTCCTTGTAAATCTCAACTGCACAGAATAATAAACCATCCCAGGGATGCTGTGTTGCCTGGAAGGGGCACTGCAGACCAAGTGGGATGTCTTCTCCTAAGTTCAAAGTCATTCCAAGTCTCCAACTTCTTCACAGAATCCCAGAATTGTAAGGGTTGGAAGGGACCTCTGGAAATCATCCAATCCACTTCCCTGCTAAAGGAGGTTCCCTACAGTAGGTTACACTGTAGGGAAAGCATCCAGAAGGGTCTTGAATATCTTCAGAGAAGGACATTCCACAGTCTCTCCGGGCAGTCTGTGCCAGCACTCTGTCATCCTCACAGTAAAAAAGTTTTTCCTCATATTCAGATGTAATTCCCTGTGTTTCAGTTTGTGCCCATTGTCCCTTGTCCTGTCAGTAGGTACCACCAAAAAGAGCCTAGCCCCATATACGTGACTCTCACCATTTAGATATTAATAAGCATTGATAACATTCTCCCCTCAGCTTTCTATTCTCCAAGCTGAACAGCCCCAAGTCTCAGCCTTTCCTCATACAGAAGATGCTCCTGGCCCCTCATTATCTTTGTAGTCCTACACTGGACCCTCTATTGAAATTCCATGTCTTTCTCGAACCGGGAAGCCCAAAACTGGACATAGTAATTGAATTGTTATCTTACTGGGCAGAATAGAAGGGGAAGATCACCTCCCTTGACCTGCTGGCCACGCTCTTGGTAATGCATCCCAGCATACCACTGGCCTCAAGGCACACTGCTGGCTCATGGCCAACTTACTGTCCACCAGCACACCCAGATCCTTCTCTGCAGAGCTCCTTTCCAGCAGGTCAGCCCCTAGCCTGTATTGATGCATGCAGTTATTCCTCCTCAGATGCAGGACTCTACACTCGTCCTTGCTGAACCTCATAAGGTTCCTCTCTGCCCAACTCTCCAGCCAGGTCATTTCAGGCTTCCTCGTTTTAGAGACATTTTAAAGCAGTTCAGCGATTGAATAAAAGCAACGAAGAGGAGAACGATCTGCGTAGCCTTCTTTCATTTTCCATTTCCAGTGTGGAAGGAGGTGAAGTCAGTGAGCCTATGTTTCATGAAATCATTCTGGATGTTTCTCTTCAAATGGAAAAGAAGTAGCAACATGTAATTATCCTTGGATTCCTGAAATATGGTGATGAAATATTGATCCAAATACCTTTCAGGATCTCTTCAGCCTGGCACTGTTAGGTTAGGACAAGTCAGACAACTGCATGAAAAGCTACTGGATATGGGAACTCAAGAAAAAGCTGTTCAGACCAGCTGCTGCTCTGAGCAGTTCTTTCCTTGCTCCACAGCTGCTGCCCTGAACAGCTTTTTTTTTTTTTAGTTCCCACAACTAGACTACAGGTAATTTCCCAAACTCTGCTGTAGATCCATCCTGCAGATATTCTTCTCAAATCCACTACTTCTCTCAAAACAAACCATGGCCTGCATTCTTCCGAAAAATCATACACAAGAATGTTGATTACATGAATTATTAGCTGGTGTATCACCACAAGTAGTTTTGTTTAGCACAACAGACAAAATCCTTTCACCCTGATAATCTCTCTCCAAAATAAATCATTGGAATGCTCTGAAGTCATTAACAGTGTTGACTTCATAAAGAAAGCATCTTCTAGATTTTGGGGTAGGGAGAAAGAGACATTTCAGAGGCAGACTGATAAGATGAAAATGTATGAAAAGGGAAAGAAGCAGTTGCATTATTTCAGTAACAGAATCAAAAGTGTTCTTTTGGTAAATATTTCAGCTTTATTTTGGTAAATGTTTAATTCCAACTGAGGCCTTTCTATATGTTCTTTAGTAAAGTAATTTATGTTCTTCAGTGAGGTAACGTGCCAATCAGAAGTTTCTTTTTCTCATAAGCTGCAGCAAAATGAATTTACCCTCTGGAAACTGGCAGAAATGAAAGGAAAAAGAAAAAAAAAAAAGAAATAGAAGAAGAAGAAGGAAAAGAAGAAGAAGAAGAAGAAAAAGAAAAAAGGAAAAGGAAAAGAAAAAGAAAAAAGGAAAAGGAAAAGAAAAAGGAAAAGGAAAAGCAAAAAGGAAAACCAAAAAGGAAAGGAAAAGGACAAAACCAAGATAATTTCATCTAGTTATTATTTAAAAAAACACACACACACATCCCATTATTTAATTCTTTACCATTGGCAAGGACACGCTTTTCCACTAGGAAGCTTTATTAACACAAAAAATTAATGCTAGAACTACGTAACACTAAAAACGAAGTGGAAATTACCCTCACAATGTCTCACAAGAGAAATGATCCAAATGCCCAAGCCTGCCTTCTCCCACATGCGAAGAGACACCAGTCTAGTAGTGATATGACAGAAAGGAAAACAATTTGTTGGGTTTGGGAAAGCTTTCAACTGTTCTGGTTAAGGCGAAGTACATCTGATGGTTCACAGCTCACCTTACAGACATCAGCTTGCTTCAAGATCACTTTCAAAGCTTTCATTTCATTGACTACCAAAAAATAAGACAAGATTTCAGAGCTGTAATCAGCTATTTCCTCCTCCTGCCACTGGTGCTTAACATTAAACTGATGATTTATGGCTGTTTAATATTTATAACTTTTATCATTTATCATCACAAACAGATAGCAAGACTCAACTGCGTATCCCATGTATCACAGCCTCTTTATATAATCTGTACCCTTAATCATTCCCTGATTAAAGGCATGTCAGCTCCTCACTCTCTTGGGCTAACTCACTTGGCTAGAAAACGTGCCTCTCTGGTATGTCCTGATAAACTGTCTGGTTGTCATCTCATTTTTTCTGATCTTGTGCCATCAATACATAAGGGAGCTGAGGTGATTTATGCTACATCAGCAGAAGGAACATGACGTTCAAAAGGTATGTCTGTGTACATAACATTTTGCCTTAAAAATATGTGAGAAAAGAATTTAAACTTACTGGTATTTAACTACTTATGATCAGAATTTTCTAATGACATTTCTTTCACAGGAAAGGCAGAAAAAAATTCAGATATTGTCAAAACAAAATATTTAGCATAAAAAATCTGTTTTTCATTCAAAATCAAAATTCAGTAGGAAATCTGAACAGTGCTGCTGTAAGACTGAATTCTTAAAATGTCTGAAGTTTTCAAATTCTTACCTCTAAAAAATAATTTTATCTCATCCAGTTCAGGGCAAGAATCTGAAATCTTTATTTTTCCATAGCATTACTTAGAGGTGGTTTAATTACTTTCTTGTTAGTATCTTCCTGAAGATATCCCTTAAACTCCCTTTTAATTTTACTTATTTATGGATGGATTTCATTAGGGCTAATAAATAAAGAGCTGTAAAATTAATGAAATTTTTATGACTGGGTCAATACGTTCCCTAGGAAATGGTAATTATCCTAGCTTTACCCTCTTCAGAATTCAGAAATTCAAGCACATTCTTATCGTTTAATCATTATGAATTCCTTTATCACAATCCACAGCTGTCTCCAGTGTCCTGCCACTTCATCATCTTTCCTAAGAGGCATCTGCATCACCCTATTCTCTACGCACCGTGCATCAGTATCTCTTCCCATCCACATTTGTGCTCTGAAGTGTCTTCATAATGCTAGATAAAAACTGTCTGGCATGATTTGAACTCTGTGCCAAATCACATTCAAAAAGGCAACCTGTTTGGTGAATACTTATTCACAAGAAGGAAGTGCTGGACTTCTGCGTATTTTTGTGTAATGAATTCAAAAGCGGATATGCAAACATCTATGATTCTAATCTTCTAATCTGTATAATTGCAGAATAGGGTGGTGTTGCAGGACCATTTCATTCCCCTTCATTTTTCTACCCTTTATGTGAAAAGATGACTGGCAAATTTGAGCTGGGTTTTTGTTGAGCTGACAAAAAATAGTGTTCGTGCTTTGTTTTATTTTTCGAACATGTTAGCATTAAAGTCAAGCCACTAAAAAATCTCAGAGTTTACAATTAATGTTTCAGATCTTATATGATATTTCCATTCTTATTTTCTAACCAATGCTTTTTCAGTTAGCTGCAATTCTTGAAGACATTCTTGTTTTGTTTTGCTTCTTTTGTTGTTTCATTTTGTTTTGTTTTGTTTAATTTTCCCTTGAAAATTGTGCTTCTCTTCCAATAGCGTTTATTTTTTACTAATAGCAACTCACTTCTAGTTTGAACTAATTGCTTTTTATAGTCTCACATGGACCAAACTTATATGGCAGGACTTATTTAAATTCTGAAACGTGCTTGACTGTTCAGTTTCTTCTTTTCCTGTTGAAGCATACTTTGTAAATTTGTTGTTGGGGAACTGCGAATATTTTTTTCATAAACATTAACAATAAACAACAAAATGAAAAAGGAATATTTCCAGAATAAATTATTTTTGTTTACGCTATGATATTGTCAGCAAGGACTATTTTGCTTTCTTGGCATTTTTCCATCCAATTTCTTTGGAGCAAGTGACACTGCAGTTCCTCTGCATAGAGCAGTGATGACAACTATAAGCTTGATAGAAGGAAACAAAAAGCAGAAAAGAAAAAACACAAACCCTGCAGGGCTGTAGGCTGAAAGAAGAGTTGAGTCAACAGGGATGATTTTTTTTTCCCTTAGTCGTTATTAACTTTGTCCTTGGTCTTGCACTGAACAGTTGCAGAAAAACTACTGCCTAAAGATAAAGTCAGGAACAGATACTCACACAGGCTGCTTATTTCTCTTACAAAAGAGACCAGAGAAGGCCCATTCACCAAACAGAAACAGATAGAAGCTGTAGGCTATAAATGTTGGTCCAGTCCCAATGGACCAAAACCAGATAGTGTGGAATATACAGAAAGCAGATGTATCAACTATTAGGGGGAGACATGCTGGAAAAGACAAAAGGGAATCCCAGGGCTGCCAACTGCTAATTCCAGCAAAGGAGAACTTCTAGTACAGGAAGCATAAGGATTTAAACAGAAACCTAAACCTCTTCTAGTTTCAGATTACTCTGATTAACAATTTATTCTGGAAGTTTCACAGTTCACAATAGATGTGAACCTCAAACACTAGCATTCAGACAGCCAGAGAGATACGTAAGATGCTTATGGCGTCAGGCTCTTTTTAGATGTCTTTAAAGAGAAATAACAAGTGATTATCCCCAGTGAAATGCTGGACTTCTACTTGTAGCCTAGAATAAAGATAGTGGAAGAGGAACATTAAAAAAAAAAAAAAAAAAAAAAAAAAAGGTACATTCTCCAAATTTCTCAAGTTCTTTGTATTTATTTTCCCAGTTATGCTAGCTCACATCCTAATCAGGGAGAAGTAAGGCAGAGAAGTGAATGAACTAGAAAGTGAATGCAGTATCGTGAGGTGATGAATTCCAGTTTCACCTCTCAGAGATCTATTATGACATTCTACTATAACCTTACCAACTGTATTTGTCATTTACTCTAACAGTTCCTCAATGTTTTGCATTATATCATATCACATTTGTATTTTTGTTGGTATCCCAGCTTCAGAATTTCCTTTCCACATATGGGAATCCACATAGCTGGGAAGAATAGTCCTCATACACCTTCCACCATCAGCAAAGATTCCAAAATGACAGTGTAGGGATTGGCTAAAACATGTTGAGGCACACATCACACACCTGGCCTAAGCTCTGCATGATTTTCTGTATATTTATGGGGCCAGAAATCTGATGATTCACTGACATTTGTGGAGAAAGATGCCAATTTTTCCTGTGGGGGTCCAGCATGAGCCTTAGCTTATTCAATTGTTTCACTAATGACAAGGAAGATGGAGAGGAAAGTGCACTTGCAGCATTTGCAGATGACACTGAACTGAAAGGGACGCTTAGAGGTCTGGATCAGAATTCAAAATTATCTTCACAAATTTGAAAGACGGTTTCAGGTCAGCAAGGTTAAATGCCATTGAAACAAGCAGTGTGTTTTAACGGGGAAAAAAGCAAATGTTCAATTACAAAAAAAAGTAGACAGACTAGAATGTTAGGTGTTTGGAGATTGGCAGAAGCTCACAAACTGAAAATGCAGGAGGATGCTACTGGACCTGTTGTGGGATATGTTAATAGGACTACGTTAACAGGACTATAGAAAGTACAGTCTAGAGAGGGGGAGAGTCTGCAGTTCTCTGTCCAGCATAAAGCATCACACTTCAAGAAAAAAAGAAATACTCCTCTCGATTCTTTCTGCGTACAAATGAGATCTGAAAGAAATTAGAAGACATTCTGGTTATCAGTTTCCTCTAGTTGTTTCCAGCTCAAGTCATGAAGTCATTCAGTGGAAGAATACAGTGCCAGAGAGCATAGCTGAATGAAGGGCATTGGATGATGTGGCCAGGAGGAATTAAAGATACAACAAAATAGGAATTAAGCAGAGCTACCTCAGCCCTCACAGGTTAGAAGGCAAAGTCTACAAAGCCCTATTATGGAGAAGTCCCCCAAACACTTTCTATGAATATAAGCTGGGGTGTCCCACTTAAGTACCTGTACACTAACTCATGCAGTACTGGGGAACAACAAGATGAGTTAGAGATGTGCACATGGTTGCAGGGCTATAATTGTATTAACATTGCAGAGATGAGGTAGGATGGCAGCCATGATTGGAATGATGCAGTGGAAGGATAAGGGGAGAGACGAGGAGGGGGTTTTACCCTTTACGTCATTGAGCATGCTTTATGTCGATGAATGCATGACTGAACATGACTGAAAGTTTATGGGTTAGGATTACAGTGAGAACATAATTATGGGACACTGTAGTGAGGGTCTGCTATGGGCTCTAATCATGCAAATCAAGCGGATTAGGCCCTCTACAGACAGACACAACACTGAGCTCACAAACCTTTATCCTGATGAGGAACTTCAAACATCCCAGTATCTGTTGAAAGTACAACATAGCAGGGTGTAAGCAATCTGGGAGGTCTCAGATTTCTTACTACCTGACATGCATTTCACAGCAGTGGAGATCAATGAGGTGAGAGCAATAGCTATTGTGTACCTAACTTCAGAAAGGCTTTTGACATTTACTCCCTTAAAAACACAAAAGGCAAGCTGTGAGCTAGAACAATAAAATATGAATTATATGAATGTTATTATATGAATGATATAGGGGCACAGGGGGCAGTGATCAGCACTGAAACAAACTCTCAGGTTGCCCAGAGAGGTTGTGGAATCTCCTTCTGTGGAGATATTCAAGACTCGTCTGTATGTCTACCTGTGCAGCCTACTGTAGGAAATCTGTTATAGCAGAGGAGTTGGACTCTTATGATCTCTTGAGATCTCTTCCAACCCCTGCAATTCTGTGATTCTGTGTAATGGTGCAGAGTCTGGTTGGAGGCCAGTAAGTACCAGCGTATCCCAGGGGCCAGTACTGAGTCCAGTCTTTTTCAACATCTTTGTTAGTCATCTGGATGGTTGTCTACAGTCTACCTTCAGCAAGTCTGCAGATGACACAAAGCTGGGATGTATAGTGGATATAACATTTTGTTAATATGCCCTCAAGAGGGAACTGCAAAGCATCTTTGAGAAAAGGACCTGGGAATCCTGATGAACACCATGCTGAACAACAGCCACTAATGTGCTCTTTTGTAGACTTGCTTGAACAGAGATTGGACCTGATGATCTTCAGAGGCCCCTTTTAACTTGACTTCTGTCATTTTGAAATTTATTATGAAAAAAAAGATTAGCTTTTCTAAGGGGACTGCATGGGCTTCAGTTACTGTGATCATGAGAAACAAGGCTGGAAGCATAAGCATAAAGAATCCAACAGGCATTTTCATGTCTGCTTTTGGGAGGCATGGCACTGCCACCAGAATTTCTGTGGCATGTTTCTTTGTTAACCCTATCCAAAGCAGCAGTGCTATTGCTGCAAGATACTCTTCAGTGGGTGTGCTTAAAAAAACTGAAGGAAAACTGCAGTTACGTGATGAAGAGAAGGTTGGTTAAGTGCAGGAAATGCCAAATTTCAATTGAGTGGGCACTAATTAATTGAATTTTGTACCAGCACAAAATTCATTTTGTAATGGTTTTTCTGTGGACAGAAATTCTAACATGCAAACCAGACTCATTTAGGCTCTTGATTCTGTGAAAAAAGATCATTTCCACTTTTCACAATTAGCTTCTTCAGGTAACTGAAGAATACAGAATGCATCATTGTTTTGTCTGTGCTTAATGCTTTGATACATTAAAAAATTAAACATTTTCCATCAAATTCAGCACAGCTCATCTGGGTGCTCAGTGTTCAGTCAGAATCCTAATGCCTAATGTCTCCTTCAGCCATTAATCTACATTGTGTGACAATACACAGCTAGTTTTCTTCTTGCTTGCTATTTTCCCCCATGTTTTCTGTTCTGCATCTTTTCAGTGAGCTTACACAGAAGCCTGAAGTTTCCAACTAGCACATAAAAATGCATATAATTTTTGTCAGAACTACTGTGTTTTGATCTGAAGTTCAGAAATTTGTTTTTCAAAGACAAACCCCCAAATTGTTCTCTGCACAGCTTCTGTTGGTGTTTTGTTGGCAGTCGGTTCTGTTTTCAGTAAAATAGTCCTCAAACTGAGGAATGACTTTATATAAAATGAAAAATTTAACTTCTTACCCATTCCATGGTGCAGTCCAATTCAATCTTTCTCAGGTCATATCATGTATTAACTTAAATGTTTTTTTACATTTACAGGAGTTCCTGTCAGGTCACTTCTGTTTTCTTATTAAGTTAATTTGAGCAATTCAGAGATTAATCTATTTAATATTTCTTGGTAAAGTAAAACCAAAAGAAAATATTACAGTGAATCAGGGTTAGCCCAGTTTTGGTGTAAATGTTTTTATTGGGTTAGTGCCAAAACCTTTGTTCTTGTTTTCTATGATTGGATTCTTTTCTACAAGTACGTTATTTATTAGCTTAAAATATCCATTTAATGAGATGTATGAAAGATGTATGAAGCTCTGTGGCAGGCCAAAACAGTCTGAGATTCCAAAACAGAGGGGAAAAAAAAAAAAAAAAAAGAAAAATAAAGAAAAATAAAAACAAAACTATCCCACCAATAACTCCATTCTTTATTAGGTTGCTCTCGATTGTTTAGCTACCACTTTTCCAAGTGTTTATGACCAAGTCTAATACACAGACATTTCTCTGGAAAAATACACAGACATTTCACTTTGGAAAAAATCACACATTTCAAGTACCAATTTATTGCTCTCTGAATTAGAATTCAAACATAGATAAGCAACAGTTGTTGTGGGATTCAATTTGTGTAATTATTTTGTTCATGGAAATTTTTTATTATTATTATTATTGTTGTTAATTAGTTTGTTTTGGAGGTGGCGGGAGGAATTTTGCCTTAGTATTTCTAACAAAACAGCTCCAGCTAACCAGGAACCCTGGTAACACAGGAGAAAAGTAAGCAGCAATTTAGCTACCTGGCAGGATAGAATACACAGCTCTGCAAGGTTATGTGGGACACCAGAATGTTTACTCTTTGAAGAAGAACTGCAGGACTGATGGGTCTTGCAAAATTTGAATGAAAAGGAAAGGAGGGAGAACAAGCAGTGTCAGGCAGCAATC
The DNA here is from genome assembly GCF_026119805.1 of Tympanuchus pallidicinctus. Taxonomy (NCBI): domain Eukaryota; kingdom Metazoa; phylum Chordata; class Aves; order Galliformes; family Phasianidae; genus Tympanuchus; species Tympanuchus pallidicinctus. The sequence continues at coordinate 30,820,305 of NW_026294758.1, forward strand.
TCACTCTCTGTCCCACATGCCAGGGGCCAGCCCTCACTGATACTTTCTGATATTTGATCAGGCTGGAGCCTGATCAGAATTCGCCACAGGTCCACGATGCCAGCGACTGCAGCCCATGAGACCTCAGTGCCAGACCCTGGGCTATGGGGATGTGTAACCTCCAGCCCTTAGGGCAGGAGCTGAGCATGTCCCCACCCTGCTGCAAGGCTGGGCAAATGCAGGGCTCTGTGCCTGAGGCTGGGGCAGGATCAGGGAGCCCAGAGGCCAAGCAGGTGAGGCCTGGGTTGAAGAGGCTGGAGGAGATGGCCATGCTCCTTATAGTGCTTAACAGGCTCAGCTCCACAATTGCGTGTGGTAAATCTGGCAGAGAGGAAACTTGCTCTGGTAGTCACTTTGACTGCTGCATCCAGATCCAATCAGCAGACATCACAGGACTTGTTTTTGCCTCTGACCTCCAACTGGCATGTGTCCATGCTCAATTGGATTCCCCCCAACCTCTCCTATGTGAGCAAAGGGATCTGCAGCCAAACAATCAGGAAGAAAGGCAGAACTGCTGTTGCTAGAGGCTATCTCTGATTTGTTCCATGGTTCAGCTAACATACTCTCATTCTTACAGCTACTTTTTCCAGAAAGCTAATTTACCAGGAGATCAAACCAAACACTAAGAAGAACTGAATCAAAATAGTGAATAGTCATCAGCTTATGTCATCTCATCTTACAATATACCACAGTCCTTAATAAGTAACTTCCAGCCAATAAGCTTTTCTGGTCAGTAGATCTTTTCCCATCAGTTTTTTCCTCTCATGAAAGGATGCTTTGCTTAGTACCTGTAAGCTACACTGCCCTAAATGGCAAGTGTGAGCACAATCAAGTTATTCTCAAAAGAGGAAGAGTCTAAGTAGAATCTTAATTAAAGATTATTTAATTATTTAACTAATTCAAGATTAATGTGTTTGTCTTTGCTTGTGAAATTCCATTTTTCCACAGCTGCTGGAGAGCTCTTTAACATGCTGCAGCATAATATATAGTACCTACAAGACATAATAATAAATGATAATGTGTAGGTTTGTCCAGTCCATTGTGTTTGGCCATAGCTTAGAACACTGCAACAGAAGCAGCTTTGGGAGATAAGCAAATTTCTGTGTGTCACAGTAAAGACAGCGTAAAGAATCCAGCTCCATCTCATGAGGAGAAGGGATTTCTTTTACCTCTCTCAAGCATCTTTTTAACCTTCCACAAGATTTTTTAATGGTAATATAAAAGAGCTTCAGAAACTCCTCACACCAACCACAGATTTCCAAGGGAAAAGAATCTTGAGAACTGTGGCCTCCATGGTCTCTTTGTGCTTAGGAAGCTGAGAAGCAGCTTTTCCCAGATGTAGACATATCTGTTCAAATTGTCTAGAGTGGAAGAAAAAGTTTTGGTTCTCTTCTCTCTCTCTCCAGCATGCATCTGCTCGTATATTTCATACACAGATATGAAGTTTGATACAGATCTTCATTCATATAAAGCCTCCCTGCAGATGTCTTTCCTCTCCCAGTATTGCAGAAAAGCATCCTAAGTCAGTGACAGATTAAAAAACCTTGGTCTGATGTATTCACAGGCTTAGGATGAGACACCTCTCTGCTTCCAGAAATGTAGTTAACCACAGAATCACGAGAGTAATAGAATTGTAGGGTTGGAAGGGACCTCTGCTAGTCCAACCCCCTGCTAAAGCAGGTTCCCTATAACAGATTGCACAGGAAATTTGCCCATGCAATTCTTGCGCATCTTCAGATAACAAGACTACAGAACTCCTCTGGCAGGCTGTTCTAGTACTCTGTAAACTGAATAAGTTTTTCCTTATGTTCAAAAAGAGCGTTGTATGTTCTAATTTGTGTCCATTGCCCCTTATCCCTGGCTGCCACTGAAAAGAGGCTGGCCCCGCACACTTGGCTCCTGCCACTTAGATATCAATAAGCATTCCCCTCTCAATCTTCTCCAGGCTGAACAGTCTGAGGAACCCAGAACTGGACATAGTACTCACCAGAACAGAGTAGAGAGGGAGGATCAGCTCCTTTGACCTGCTGGCCACACTCTTTTTAATGCAACCCAGGATACCACTTGTCAGCCACAAGGGCATACTGCTGGCCCAGGAGCAACCTGATGATGACGAGAACCATGAAGTGATCTGCTTGGTGTTGTGAGTGTTTGATGACTCTCCAATAATGGGAGGCTATTTATTTCTCTGACATGTTTGTCTTCAGATTTGTAAGTTACATCTAGTACATCCTATTGTGTTGTGGTACATTATGCCAAAGAGCACTTCAAGACCTATGGACAGAAGAATTTCACAAGGAGTGACAAGCTCATCAAAACACACGTGAATCTAAATATTGTATACACGTAATAACAGTGTTCTTCCTGTTTGTTGAATTTAATTTAAGGAAGATAGCAAGGAAATCCTGCAAAGAAACTTCATGATAGCTGAAGAATTCAGAGCTGGTCTATAAGAAGATTACAGACAGATAATTGATTTCAAAATAAGAATTAATAATCTACTAAATAATAACTCGCGAGAAGATCTCAGGATCTATAAAGTCTGCAAAACTTTTGAAGGTGCTATTAATCTTTCTTTAATAAACTTATTCTCAATAGAATTTTTAACTGTGCTGATTCTAGTTAGCTTGGAGTTTGAATGATTACTACCAGCTATGTGATTATTATGATGGGGAAGATATCTCTTCCATTTATAAGTGACATTTAAGATATTCATGAGCCTGTATGCACACATAGAGAGCTAAAAATAGGCTCAAAAATTATATAAAAAATAGGAGATTGTAACAGAGAGTGGTGTGCTTTAGGGAAAAAAAGAGAAAAATATGCAATAGTTATTTTAAAAGCCCACCACTTACAAAGCATGATCATGAATTTGTATGAGAATATATCTGAAGTTTATAGCTTTGAGATTATTTCCTTGATTGCCTGAGTAAGACTTCACCAGCACAACAAAACCTTCCTCTGAGCAAACTGACAATAAAGACAAGTGAAGGGATACCCAGCCATTCACTCTTCCCACAGGCTATCACAAAAAGGGGTGGCTCCTTAGGGAGGGAGCCAGTAGTGCTAGATCTCCTCCTAGTTGTACCCTGGGCTCATTTTCTCCCTCCTGACGTATCTTACTATCACCTGCCTCAGCAACATGTTCAGTATGAATTAAGTAGCCTATTAATTCATTCCTTGGGAAGGAATAGCTAGAGATCACCAAGATATTTAAGATGAGTGCCAATAAAGCTAAAAGGGCTTCACTGAGGGGCTTGGTACCATATAAACCTGAGAAGGAAACTGGGGAGAGAAAGTGACATACCCAAAGTCAGTGGCACAGGGTGGAACAGTTCCTGTAAGACTACAGTTATCTGACATCCAAATCATTTTTCCAGCACTCTCGTATGCAGTAGAGATAGCTATTATGAGTTGTCTAACTCTTAGAACAGCCATAATGTCCCTTCATGGATGTTCTAAAATACTATGTTTCCTCCCTAAACATGCAATGTAGGTCTTGGGCTTTTTCTGGTCTGGGCCCTGTTTATTCCCTGTGGCTGGAGACCAAAAAAATGTGAGACCACTTTAAGCGTCCCAAGTGCAGCATCTTATTCTCTCTTCCATAGCACACCTGGTAGTCTGGTAAGGACTGACAAAAACTTCGGTTTCCCAGTCACAATCAAAGGGAGCTTGTATTCTAGTGCAAAATAATGTTGTAGACAGTGAGCCATTTCCCAGTCTTGATCTACCGTATGGCCCACATTAGGTATGCTGCTGCACATTCATAAGCACTCTTCATTTGCTTTGCAACTCATAAGTTTACATCGTACAGACCCACTCCTACTTCCTCTGTGAAACAAACAGTATTAAGGACTGTGAAGATGAGTGGCACAGAAATTGAAATTGCTCTCAAAAGCTTCATTTGACCCCTGCTGTGCAAAGACCTGCCTGCTTTCATTTCCCATAGCAACTCAACACAGCTCAGTCTGTTCCATTAAATTGTTTATGAAGTTTAAAAAAGCTAAGGGCAGGCTGGCAGGGCCAATGCTGGAGCTGCCTAGGTGAAAGGGAATGGAATCTAAAGGGTCTTTCTGAATGCTGCTATGAAGGTATGAATTGGCATGATAACTGGGCAAAAGGTCTGGGAGAAGAAGCTGATGTGATAATACTGAAGAGGTTGGGGCTGAAAAATGCATAGAGCAACCACTGGCTCATCAGTACGCTGCTATCTCATTTAGTCCATCCTGTGAAGGGATGAGGAAATGCAAAAGAGGCTGAGGTAGAGCTTTCCTGCTGTCCTTGGGAGCTCTGTGATATTCACATGGCCAAACTCCAAGCCTAAAAAAAAAAACAACTCAGAGATTTCAGCAGATACTGCAAGAGCTGAGGCTGTGATCTTGCATGTAGAGTTACTTTACTTCCCTGCTTTTTCAGCTGTTTTTTTTTGTCTCATTGTCTAAAGGGAAATACTTTTGCTAGCATTCTGTGTGCACTTCTTTTCCTTCCTGCATACGTAGACCTTCTCCACATCTCCTGGCCAGCAGCAAGAAAATACCGGAAGATGTTTCCCATTCTTCACCATGACTATGTAGGGGCTGCTTATGACTATGTCACCCGCTGCTTTTCCAGTTTATGTCCTTTTGTGTCTGCATCCTAAGCATTTTTTCAGACACAGTTATTTTACTTTTTTCCTCCTTGATATGTGTTCTGAAGGCAAAGTAAAAACAGTGTTTTAGGGATACGTGGCTCTGTGGTCTGAACTCTTGTATTTCGGAGTAGCTAGTCAGGTCACAGACAACAGCTCTGTATCTCCAACAGGGAGGCAACAAATTGAAATCAGTCCCACAGACAATGCCTCAGTTATCATTACTGTTCTTCTACATTTCTTGTGTGTATGCCTGTAAGAGAACAGATGGATTTCCGACAGCATACTATGCAGATCCCATGCAGAGAGTTTGCTCCTTTTTGATTACTCCATTCACCACTTCTACTATCACTCAGAAAGGATGTTGACATGTAAACTTCCAGCAGCACTGCCAGAAAAAGACAAGGCTGTGCAGGTGCTGTGATTACCAGCGCCAACAGGGAGCTCCTTCATGCAAGGAGTTGCCTGAGATTGTTGGAGTAGCACAACAGAGGTCTGAAAGCAATGCCCTACATGCAGCACAATGCCCCACAGCACAGGTCTGAGAACACTCAGGTTAGAGCTCAGGTGGTTTAATGACTCCTCAGTATGCAATCATATCCTGATTGTCATCACTACCGTACCCCTTAGAAGTGCATTCTCTGAACAGCATGCTGGCAAGTATTGAGTGCTCTCCTACTTCCATCCTTCTCACTCTCCATGTTTTGGCTCCTTATGGTGCTACATGGTACCCTGTCCTTATAGACTTTAAGATAAGTCTAGATGATCTTTAAAGGTCTTTTCCAACTGTAAGGATTCTATCATTCTATAATTCTTACATTTGTTTTACAAGTTTCTTCAACGAGTAGGCTTTTTTTGCAAGTTCATTGTATGCCAAAGCAGAATTGTTCTCTTTGACATGGGGTCCTTTTCATTTACTGTAAGATTTCTACTAGGCACAAGCACTGTGGAAACCTAATTTCACAATTAGTCATCACTGAATTGATGTAATTATATCAGTTCTGCATGTAAACCAGCTGCTAGGACACGCTTAGTTTTCTTCTGTGTATTTAAAATTCTTTTGATTAGGTGCAGCACTTGGGGTAGCTGGCTAAACAAGGGTTGATGGATGGAGAAAGAGCCCTCTGGAGCACTCTGTGCTGGGAGGGTACAGCCTATTCTTCTATATTAAATCCAGATGTGAGCAGCTGTCTGCCTATTTTCATTCATTTTCATGTATTTTTTAGAAAATTACATCTAGTACAAAAATTACTGTTTTTTGCTGAGGAAAAAAAGTGTGACTGCCTTATGAATCATCTTGTAAATATGAGAGCCTTTGCAATGTTTAAATAAAGTATCATTCCCAATTTTGTTTTTATAATAATTTTTAAAAGAATGATGTTTCTTGTCAAGTAGGACCTTGTTCTCAAAGGGCTATTGTACTAGGAATCATGCTGACTGCAATAAACAAAAAAATTAATTAATCACAGATCAAAGCCTAGGGAAGAGAACTAAGCCCGAAGTAAAATTTTAAGCCTCTTTTCTGGAGATCGCACAACACATGTACATTAGACTTGCATAGCTCTTCTGCAGTTTTCCCACCTGTGTATCCTGTCTACTTGAGCTGTGCATAGCTGGGTGGCTGCTGGGAGCCTCAAAAGCCACTAAAAGGTAATTAATCTTATCTCTCTGATAAGCTGCTGGATGAAATGCTGATATAATATCACGTTAGGCATTCAGCAAAACAAGCATCTCCAAAACACTCTGCTGCTATTAGTGTATGAAATCAGAAAGGCTTGGCAGGTTTGCCTGAGAAAAGCAGTGGTTTAACCAAGAATTCAGGTCCTGCTTCTTTTCTGATATATATTTGCACAAAAAAAAAAAGCCATCAAATCTGCACAGCACAACTGAGATTTCACTGTAACAGGCTAAAAAGGAGATGCGGGCAGGCTGCTTACATTATTTCATTTCCCTGGAAAAATATTTTCACAGAAAGAAAATATTTTTCAGAAAAAAATTGTAAATATCCTGAGATAAGTAATGACTGAAGGAGAATGCAGGGAAAATGAAACCTGTAGGGTCTGCCTGCAACAGACCTAAGAGAAATAGAAGAGTGCACTGTTAAAAACAGGTTCCATAAAAATTCAAAATCTAGATTTCCACATAAAAAAAGAAACAGTGTGAGAGGAGAGAGCATTAAACATAATAAGAAAGAATAAAGTGTTCATGGCACCAGAAGTCAGAGGTGGACATTAGCCAGTAGAAGAACCTAAGGAGAGATGTTTTTTATGCATTTTGATTTAGGTGATGTTTCTGTGCATAGCAAATACTGACTGACTGTGGATAAATGATTAAAAGTAATAATTTCTCTTGCATTTTTTCAGGCACGTCTTGAGTGAAAAGGAATGATCAAAATGCATCAGTCTTACATATGTACTAAAACAGTACTGCATAAACATCAGTTTCTCAAGATCACCACAAACCAACAAAGCAGGAATATTGCCAACTATACAGCCCAACTTACAACCCTCAGGTCTTCTTCAGACCTGCAGGTGGACAAACAAAATCAGATATTAATAAAAGTGAGTTGCTTGTTGTCAACAATGTGTCAGTGCATCTGTAGTTTTAGATGTATCATAAAACATAACTAGAGGTATTGGTTAACGCTGGATGGACAAGAAGGCCAATGACATCCTGGCTTGTATCAGAAATAGTGCAGCCAGCAGTAGCAGAGAGGTAATCGTTTCTGCTCCTCAGCTGTGGTGAGGCCACGCTTTAAGTACTGCATTCTGGTTTTGTGCCCATCACTATATGAGAGGTATTGAGGTCCTGGAGCATGTCCAGAGAATGGCACTGAAGCTGAGGGGTCTGGTGCACAAGTCTTATGGGAAGTGGCTGAGGGAACTGGGATTGTTCAAACACTAGAAGAGAAGGCTCAGGAGTGACCTTATCATTCTCTACAGTCTGAAGGGAGTTTGTGATGTGGTAAGGGTCAGCCTTTTCTCCCATGTTACTAGCAATAGGACTAGAGGGAATGGCTCCAGTTTTGCCATCAGAAACTTAGGCTGGATATTATGAAATATTTCTTCTCCAAGAGCCTGGTCAGTCACAGGAACTGCCCAGGGAGGTGGTTAAGTCACTGTCCCTGGAGATGTTCAAGAAATGTTAGAGATATGGTACTGAGGGACATAATTTGGTAGGTGGATGGTTGAACTTGATGACCTTAGAGGTCTTTTCTTGGTGATTCTACAATTCTTTGATTCCTTGGTTCTACAATAATAGGTAAGAGGCTAAAACTCAAGGAGAGAGAGGAAGTGAGATCTGATGGTAGCAGTGTCCAGATCCCACAAAAAAAGTCAAGTGGATCAGTCTTTTGTGGTTAATCAGAATCAGAACAAATTCATTGATTCTGAATGTACACATGAATTAGACTGGAAGTGCTGGCAATTAAGCAGATAAAAAGCACATGCAAAAGAAGGAGGAGATGATGTGGAGCACCAGGTTTGTCCTGGGAGCTAATGTATACAACCAGTTACTTCTATAAGAGCTGAAAGAGCATTTGGTCACTGGGTCAATAAATTGGACAATGCCTCTTAAAACTGAAGGTGCACCATTATCCCCTAAATAGATCAAAAGTATTGTAAGGAAAGGAGTGCTACAGGAGACACTTCACCAAAGCATTTACAGCAACAGAGATCACAATTGTACATTTACATGTGTAATTAGCATGTGATTAAATTGTGAATTTGCAACTATGATTTTACTGGCAAAGAAATTGAGGACACTGAGGCTTAAACAGAAAAACCTTTAGATGGAAAAGGAGTATTTTGCCTTTTGCATTCAGCAATAAGCTAATTCAGAGAGACCCCCAAATCATTTTAAGCCCAGCATTTGCCCTGTGGTGTTGTCCAGTTCTCCTCTGCTTGGTTCTCTCCTCATTTCTCAGTCATGAGATGTCACAAATTATCTACATGGGAATACTGAAGGTGACTGTGGAAAGGAGACGCTGAAGGAAAGGTGAGGTGCATGCATACCAAAACTGGGAGAAATGCGGGCACTGCAAAGTGGAGGGAAACTGAGAGTCAGAGAAACCAGGTGGGTGTTCCTTCTTGCCACTGTGTTACAGCAATAGATATCAAATTCATGTCTTCCTCGTATTATAACCTTTGTACCTCCCTCCCACAAAACCAGAAAATAGTAGCAGTAAAGACAGATGTGGTGTGAGTAAATGGCAAAGCACACTGTCCTGATTGGAAGCTAGGTCTAGAGAGATCTGGGAAAGCACACATCCTCTGTCACCTTCTTCTGAGTCATCTAACGCTGACAGATTATTGCTACAGATATAACCAGAAGGAAGTCTGGATGCCGGTAAAGACTTAGCATTTTCTGAAAATAACAACATCTTCATTACAGTTTCATTGCTTTCACTTCTTGCTGGGCTTCCCTTGAACCCTGGGTATAGCAATTTGTTCCCACTCCTGATGCATTTTCCAATCTTCTCAGAACAGCAAAACATGTGTGCCATGGTGAGTGGCATTCAGATGCAATCAAAAACCTGAAACTGTTATTTCAAAGGACATTCTTAAACTTGAGTTCATTTGTAATCCTACTACATGGGGACCTGTTTAGCTTGCCATTACCTAGTAACAGATGTAAATCAAGCGTGAAATAGAAGACAGCAAAATCTTTATGACTGTAACATTTAGAAGCATGGGATTTGTTACCACAGATTAGGAAGTAGAGAGGCCTCATTTTTGAACAGATTTTGCTTCCAGCTTGGCTTGAAATGCTGCATTTTTAGGAGAGTTTGTAAGCAGATTGCTGGCAAGATCCCGCATCTCCCAGGAAAAGATCCTAGTGGGCTGTGTCACTTTGGTCATGGCCGTTGGACTTTTGGAAATACCTGTGCAAGTTTTCAGTGCTCACTGGTAGCAGGTGCACTCATAGTTCTCACTGAAACTCATTGAGTGAATTGCAATTCCCCTTGCAGTTTCCCCTGCAAGATTTCTGTAGCCTCCAAGTTCCTTGGAACAGGGACTCTCTTTGAAGTACTTCTAAGACAGAGAGACACGTGGCTTCTTGATGGAGGCCCAAAATAAATGTTACAAATAGAATAAAGTGGCCTGGCAGTGATAAAGCTTAAAGTGGCACCAAAAAAAAAGTACAGTGATAAATCATCGGGAAAATGGGACTTTTCATTTTTATCTTTACTGTCCATGTGCTCTCCTTTCATATCAAATATATAAATGAATGCACCCATATGCAAGCCTTCAACAAGAAGAGGCAGATTTTTCATGTTCCAGTTGAGCTTGTACATCAGGTAATAGAGTTGTAAAGAAAATGTTATTTTGGGTTTTCAAAGGAGTACTGACTTTTTTACAAACAGGAAAAAACTTTCAGAATAAAGAAAATTGAGTGTTCTAACTGATACTCAGAAACAAGATCTCTAACATGATTTACTCCCGTCTGGGCTGGACTCAGGCTGGTAAAAAAAAGCCTCTTTTCTCATTCCTTTCCCTGAAAATCTAGCATAGATTTATATAATTTATATAATAAAGGCTGCTAGGTTTCTTGCTTTTATCTTGTGCAGTCTGGCAACTGTCCTAATTCATCACTGAGAAGAGTTGCTTCTTTCTATTGCAACAGTACTTATCCAGAAAACTATCAGGTATTTTACTTTATTACAATTAAGAGCGCCGAGGCAGTTTAACATGCTTCCTATTTTAAAAGCCTTGATTACCTAACCTCCCTTCTCTGAGAGGTAAATATCACCATAATTGTCAAGTCCAGGTTTAACAGAAGAAAAATCTGGTATTTTTTTCAGCGTCCACTGAGCTTACCAGAGGCTCAGACAGTTAGACAGACATAAGCTGAGTGTCTGAGTAAGCTTTGAACTACTTACTCCTGCACGAAGCTCAACTGCTTAGTTGGTACATGATGTTGATACTTTGCTTCTTTGAACATCCATGTCTGAGCCAAAGCTTTTGTGCTTCTTGTTGACTTTGTGGAGCTCCCAAGCCCAAATTAAGCTACAGACCAAGAAAGAGGGGCTCAGCAATGTATCATGCATTTCATCTGATTGTTTGATAACCAAGAGCCAGTTAATATTTTTTCATTCAGGGAGTTAGAAAGCAACTCCAAGTGAAGCTCCTTCCTCCAACTGATCACTGTGCATGGTGCTCAGTCAGAACTGGGTCTTGGTCTCCTCTCCCTCAGTTTGCTGTTTTCACTTGAGATATGATGCAGGAGGTCATTTTTACTGTATCTCACTTGCGCATCTTATAAACACTGCAAACCTAAGGACTTATAAAGGCTCCTCTACAGCTTTTTGCTTTCTGTGGCCACGACTCTGCAGACTCTCTAATGAAGCCCAAATGCGATAAAGAGATCCAGCCAGCTGAGGTTATACTACCCGTATGAACAGACTGGGAGTGGTATGCCAATGCTCTCTGGATATCCCTGCCCTGAATGACCCATAGCCACATTGTTCCAGAGCCAGCCTGTCAACATGGATGGTCAGCAGGCTGGCTAGCACTCCTCTCAGCATGGCAGAGACAGCATCTCTCAGCAGAGGCCTCAGAGGTGGAAAAGAAACATGCCCTGAGTTTGCAATCTGCTCTGGTACCAGCTTCAACAGTGTAACAATAAATGCTGCATTAGCTGACAGTATCCATCAGCTAGATGAGGATCCGTGCTATGCTATACCTTGTGCTAGTTCAGTGCTCATTAAGACAAAAATGCTAGGTTCCCAGAAAATTTGTGGAAAGCAGTATGAGAGAGGAATTAACCCTAACTGTGGCTTTTACACAGAAAAAAAAATTAAGAGCTACAGTGTGAATGTCATTAAAAGGACGCTATGCACAAGATAACCCAGCAGACAAGGCCCCTAAACAACTATAATGCAGCTTAAGCTATTTTAGTTCAGAGCAGCAAATCAATAATTCTCTATGAAAAGCCCTGCAGAGAAAAGGAGAACCTGAACTCTGACAGGTGATCTGTGCAGAGCCTATAATGGCAAATACCTGATTATTTCAAGAAGTGAAATTTGGCATTTCTTTGTGTGGCTCAGTATTATGTACAAATTTATCATCAGTGGGAGGACATCATCATTGCAAGTAGAATGTCATGAGGCCTAAAGAGGGAAGAGATCAAGGTCCTGCAATATACTTTGTTTTCACAAATGGTGTCAGGAAAAAGGTGGAAAAAGAGATTGTCCAAATAAAAATTCTGTTTGTCAAAAAAAAGGCTTCATGAAAGAAATTTTCACACAAGCCAGTAGCACAAGATAAGTTCAAAATCAATTTTAACTGGGACTTACTGAATACCTGTACTTTGTGAAACAGCTGGAAATATTGCACATATTAAGACATGGTAGCATCAGCAAAAAAAAACCAAAAAACAAACAAACAAAAGAAACCCAAACACGAATAATCAGCGTGAGCCTTTCACAGTTCTACTATATGAAATATACTGTATTTCCATTTCAGTTTACTACTAAGCAGAGACTATTTCAGTCACAAGATAGATAGAAGATCTGTGCAGCTTTAAGTCCCAAAACTATGCCTGCAGTAGAAATTATTTAAGATATTTCCTTTCTACAATAAATGATCCTTTCCCTCTTTTACAAAAGAATGATGAAATTTTATTTATACATGAGTTAAATCTTTCTATTTGAGTAAAAAGAGAACATTTGTATGAGACAGGAGCTGGATTTGCAGATGTCTTTTGTCTCCCAGCAGTGGATCATAGCAGTTACATTCCAGTTTGCACGAATATCCTCAGTTTCCCTTCTGGTCCATCCTCTCTGCCATTTGTGTAAAAGAGGCTCCCAACTGCCCAATGAGTTGGGCCTACAGGTCAGAAGTGAGGAAAGTGAATCCCATGCAGCTTGTCAGGGAGATATGAACAAGACAAAAAAATTATCAAGGATTTGTGCTTCTGAAGTCCTTCTAAGACATGTTTCAGTTCTTCCATCATTGCCAGGATTGATGCAAGACCTACCAGGTGAGGCCTTCTCTTTTGTTGCACAGTAATTCCAGAGGATCTCTCTTGCTGTGTCCTCTGCAAATTTCATCATAGATCTCTCAGAATTAGGGCTGTGGCTCAGAGCTGCTGTGTTCTGAATGGAGTGTCAGCACAGACAGCAGAATTATGTGACCTGAGATTGTCTTTTCCAAACAGATGAGTAGCAATGTACTGACAAAACTGGAAGTGTGTAATGAAAAGTTAGTACAACCATCAGGACCCGCCAGCCACAGAGTTAGCTGTGAATAGAAGCAATAGAAATCAGTCTTGCAAGAGGAAATATTTGGACCATAAGCCACTTTCTGATCAGATTAATGCAGATCTTTTATTTATTTTCTGCAGAGCCTGGACCAAGACATGTTTAAAGAAACACAGAGAGACAAAAAAAAAAAAAAAAAAAGAAAGAAATACACAAACAGTACTATATCCATCATATACAGCCAATGGAATAAAAGTAATTGTTTGGAATCAAGAAAATATGTTTTCAGAAAACATTTCATTGATTTAACAACACATAATTAAGCTCAAATTCCAGAGGCTGAAATTCACTATATACACACTATAAGAATGAAGTGAGAAGTATATTCTGGAAAGATTTTCCTAGTGTGTATACTGGTTTGAAAAACCTTAGGCCTTATTTATCAGAACACATTTGGAATTGTTTGAAGTCATGTCAATACATGTAGGTCATTCCAAAAGCAATGCTTCCTATTTATTTCCATGAAAACTACAATAGTTACAAAGAACACAATAACACTATTTGACAGAGCAAGTTCTCTTCTACAGAACACTCTTTTTTGACACATTCCCACTATTAGCTCTGCATTTTTGCTATCAATTAACAAAGCCTGCATGCTGCACTCATAAAAATCTGCACCAACTGAGGTGACCCATCGTTTCACAGCTGCTGGGACTTATAATTGCTAGGAAAATGTTGCCAACCCAGTCCATCTTTCATCAACCCAAGCTGATGGAAGTCAGAAGGCATTAAATCTGAGCTATGCAGTGGTGTGGTAGGGCAGTCCAGCCAAGACTGGCAATGCGCTGCACTGTCTGCAAACTGGTATGGGGCCTGGTTTGTCATACAGCAAAAAAAAGGTTGTCTTTTTCTCTGGTCTAACTCTGGATGTTTGAGCCTTCAGCTCAATGTCATGCAGCAAAAAAAAAAAAGGTTATCTTCTTCTCTGGCCTAACTCTGGATGTTTGAGCCTTCAGCTTAGTCAGTGTCATGACGTAGCAGTCAGATCTCATGATTTGTCTGGGTTCCAGGAAATCCAGAAGAATCACTCCTTTCCTATCCCAAAAGACAGTGCATATCACTGTACCTGCTAAGGGCTGTGTTCTGGGCTTTTTATCTGGTGGGGAATTCACATCACCACTCCATGGACTGCTGTTATAAGTCTGGCCTATAGTGGTGATACATCTCATCACTGGTAATGATGCAATCCAGGAAATGGTCACCTTCAGCCTTGTATTGGTACAGTAGGTCCTGACAAACTTGTGTGCAGTATTCTTTTTCTTCCTGTGTGAGCATGTGTGGGATCAGTTTTAAGAAAACTTTGTGATATTACAGTGTTGCCACTATTACTTTTAATGTATTGAAGCCAATTTTCAGCTTCATAAGCAGTTCTCTGGTCCTAATCCTCCAATTCTCATGGATGAGCTGATCAGGATACTCTTCATTTCGTGCTGACAGCTGTGCTTGGCCATCCAGAATGCAGCTTGTCTTTCACATGACTGTCACCACTGCTGAAATGCACCATCCACTGCCTCACTGTGCTCACAGTCAGTGTTTGGTGTCCATAAACACTCACCAAGTGTCAGTGAATATCAGTGGGTGCCACTGTTTCCACATAGAGAAATTCCATTCCCTCCTTCCCCATTTGCTTCATCTGCATGTTTATGTCACACATCATTCTGTTAGAGAGCCATTCTGCTGCCATCTCTCACATGGCAACAAAATGTATTGGGATATTGATGGGAAGGTTCCACATCTACTGCCATACCACCAACATCTGCCTCTGATGGCGTGGACAGACATCATAAAATAGGAGACATTACTTTCAAAGAAGCCTCCTTACATGGCTGAGTTAGAAACTTAGTGAGGAAACAGTTCTTTAGCTGACAGCTTTGCTCTTTTTCTTTGAGTGGCTGCTGTCACTATATAAGATTCAGGCTGCTGTTAATATAAGATTTACCTGTAAAGCCCTGTTACCATAATAGAAAGGGATTATTTTCTCATCCTTCTCAAAAATTCAATTGTGCTTTCCCAAGCCAAGGATCAGTCTTGGCACAATCTGTCTCCAACTACCGTGAGGTAGTGCCTTTCATTACTGCAAACAAAAGATCTTCTTTCTAACTGCTGTTACTGCAGAGAATTCAAACCACACACAAATGGAGGATGACAAAAATGTAGTGAGCTTGTAGTTGGCTCAATTCTCAAATCCCGGATATTTCTGAATATAGCTTTAGGCTCCCCAGTTTGTACCTACACATGCATAAGTGAACAGTATTGATTCCACAGCATGACTGCTATTGCATTTTTGTCCTACACAGAGAAGTAAAAAATGAAAATCGCATGTGGAAGTAGCAAGAGAAGGAAAGGATTGTGCTTACTTGAAACGTAGAGAAAGTTTTTTTTGGCACTCATGAAAGAGAACCTAGCAGAGGCAGACAACACAGCCTGGATGATAAACTCATAAAACAGAGGAAACTTGGTCTTGTTCAGACATTTCCCCAGAGTCCTAAAAGTTAAGTTATATCTGTCTCCAGCATTAAGCCACTTGTCTAAGCTGTCAGTCACACAGCACCTCTTATGTTCCTTATCTGCAGCTCAAAACAGAACAGTTATCTGTAGGGATCAGAGAATAGAGGACAGCTATTGTGCAGCACTTATTGTCTCTGCTGGCCAGTAAAGTGCCTCCTCTTCGCTGCTGAGCAGTTCTGCAGACTCCCCTTCAAGACCCAACACCATGCAGACATAAATCCCACAGTGCCTGGATGGGTGTTGGGGAAGCTGCAGAAAGGTGATCTGGTGTCACATCTGTCACGTCTGTAAGCAAGGAAGGCATGAGCCAAAAAAATGGTAGTTTTTTATTAGATTGTGCTTTCTTGCTGCAATACTTTTCTCAGATATTCTGATGCAAACAAACAAACAAAAAATGCAGATCACACAAAGCACAGGACATGGCTTACAGGTCAGAAGTGAGCAAAGTAAATCCCATGCAATTTGTCAGGGAGATATGAACAAGACAAAGACATTACCAAACAGATACCAGAGGATTCATCTCTCCTGCCTTTTTCCTCTGCTGCTTCTTTCTCTGGTAACTCTCATTCACTTCCAGGAAGTATATCACCAGCCACAGGTCTGTTTTCATACTTTAAGTTTCTTTCAGCTCTTTCTGTCTAAGGCAGTTCAAAGCCACAGATATTTAATCAGCTACTTCTTCTTCTGAAGTGAATTTATAGAATGTAATCTCAGTGAATCAAATTCACTACATAAACAATATTTTTAACAGGATAGTAGAATTTGTGAAGCATGGTGCCAAAATACAACCTGTCTGAGAATTTCACACTGCTGCACAAAGGGGAAGTTCCATTTACTATATACCACTTTCCAGTTCCTCATTTTCCTGTATTGACACGTTTGTCTTCAATTAATATCTATTCTCTTTAAGACATTCTGAGATTCTTTGACATCATTTCCAGGGAAAGAATAAAAAAAGCACATAAAACCTAGAAGAGAAAATTGTCAGCTTAGTCTGGTGAAGAGAACTTAATTCTATGAGACATAACTGCTTTGGATCTGCAACTTTCCCCTCTGCACCATGCGGGTGCAGTAAGGCTGAGGTTATTTTAAAAACTTGCCCAAGCTGAAAGCACACAGTAGAGTTTTCTCCTTGATCACTGCCTAGGAATACTACAAGCTTTGTCAGGGATCAGTAACAAGAAATGACAGGAGAGCAAATGCTCATGTCCATCCACTAAATTGAGATAATTTGTTTGCTTGGATAAGAAAGGAACCTGAAAATTATCAGGAAACAATTAAAAAAACAAACATGATTTTTTTCCCTAGAGTAAAATTTCTGGGGGAAAAGAAGGAACAATTTCAGGATAACTCAAATACTGTAACATCATCAGAATGTTGCACTGCAGTATGAAATATTTGTCCTTACTATTATAAGAAATCAAAACAAATCAAGACAAAATCACTACAAACAGAAAATCAAAAACTAACTCTGAAAAGGGCTGACCTTATCAAAGCACTGCACTCCATCCTTTTCAAGGAAATTTCATCAAAATTGAAATATTTTTTGTGAAGTTTTTATTCTAATGAAGTGGTATTTTTGGAAATAAGAATATTCAGTTAGTACATTTGCAAACAGCTTCATAAACAGGGCATTTATGGAGACCTGCTATATCATTATTTGCTTGGAAGATTTATTCATTGTTTAGGTAATATGTGTACCAGCACATAAAGTGCCTGATGAAGTAGTATCTTTTCAGACTGAGACTTCTCCACCACTTTAACAATAGAGCTATTCTGGCTTTACATAAACTGAACAATTACAATTTTGTAGCTGTATCAATTACGCTGTATTCTGAAGGCAAGCTACTGCTGAAATTGAAACATCAAAGGACTTACACAGCTCATTGTTTTCACCTTAGCTTGCCAGCAATTCTCTTTCCTGCCTATCTACCACAGAATTCTATTTGATGTATACACCAAGGACAGATCACAGGGACATATTATTTAATTACTGATCTAAAACCCAGGCTTTTGTTGTGCTCTGTTTCACGTCTGCCCATTTATGATTTATGCCACATGTCAAAGACATGCCTTTTGCAAAAGCACAGTCCCTCTGTGAAGCACAGCCTGCATGTAGCCACTCTGGGGAAGGAAATGAGGCAATCCTGGAGACAGCATGCAGAAGGGCAAAACTGTTATAGGATTCCTAGTCAAGGGGAGAACACTGTGTAAGTGGAGACCAAATATTTTTGTTGTTACCATTTACTGCCCTCTCAACATGAATATTGCATTTTGAGCACAAAGACTCAAACCTTATAATACAGAAATATGCAAACCTTATAATACAGAACAAACAAAAGCTGAAGAGACTTCTTTAATTCTTGCCTTTCTTACTATTCCTCTCCTCAAGGTTAGCTCCTCGAAGTGGTGCACCTCACTGTGAGGCAAGGGTCAGTTCTCAAAATATTGAGCCTTCTGAGCTCTAGCACTGAAGTGTTCATGCCGCTGCGTGGAATGAGGCTGTCCTGGGCACTCACATTTGCTTCACACCCATAAAATCTGTAAACTGTCCATCCACCTATCCCTCCTCCCTCTCATAAGCATCCTACCAGGCTACTCTAAATTTCTAGATTCAGTAGCTTCCAGAGCCGTCTCTGGAGATATACTTCAGGATGAAGGGACTGTCCAGCTTTAGGTAGCAATTAATACTGACCAGAAAACTGCAGTTAATGAGAGATATTGGCTCACTGCCTGCAAAACAGATGCACTTTCATCTTGGCTTGCAGAGCAATCAAATTTACATTGCAGTTGGCATACAGCCAGGAAAGGGAGAGAAATTTCCAATGGCTGTGAAAAACAAAACAAAACAACAAAAACAGCAACGACAATAAAAAAAAACCAAAACAGTAAACACATTGGAATTTCACACTTTCAGTATATATTTTACAAAACCCTGTGAACATGTCATGGCCAATAGAACTGGCACATCCAGGCAGATCCAGCTCTCAGCAGAGCAGCACATTTTGTGAATAGCTAAAATAAACACATTTTTACTGTTTGAGTATCTGGACAGTCAACCCTTTTAAACTATCAAGCTCTTCTTAGCCTAAATGAAGCTTCCGGAAATAACATGGAAAATTCCAGTCATGTTTTTCCGATTTGTCATGCAGATGTGAAATTTCTCACCCTTTTATTGTTTAGAAGTCCATATGAACAAACCAGCCACTGTTCAATTTGTGGTGGTTTTCTTTTAGACAAATACTGTTGGTTTTTTTTCACTCCTTCAGGCCCAACAGCAGTGTTTGAAAATCTTGCCTTAAAAATCTTGGTCAGGTTTTGGAATAAAAGTATTGATGTCTTACTAACTTACTGAGTCTGGTTGGGACCAATTATGAAGATAACTTTTGTCAGAGCAGCCCATATGTTCCCTGCTGTGCAAGACTGTGCTCAGACATAACACTGGGAAAATAGGAGGAAGGAGACCTGAGGGCTGTGGAAGAAGCCACAATGGAGCAGGTATTTCCCTGCAGCCCATGAACAGGATCAATGCACTGAAAGACTTTGGTAATGAATATCAGAACATGATTTTCAGAAACACAACTTCAAGGTCACTTGAAATACAGCTGAGATACCGAGAAATATGGAGCTCAGCTTCAAGCAGTCCTGGAGCTGTTTTTCAATTGACCTTGTATTTATGCCTTCTAGTCCAGTCTGGCTCTGGACTAAGGATTCCACAAAGAAGTCCATTTGTAGTTTACCAAAGCTCTTTGGTACAGCATTTTATTTCCTGTGGCAAGGCTCCTCACTGAAGGAAGTTTTTTTTAACAGCTGTATTTTTAACAGCAGACTGTAGACAACTGAACATCATTCTACAGAAGGAAAAAAAATCATCAGTACCTGCTCACTTTTTGTAGATCATTCTTAGAAGTATCGAAGTATCTCCTGGAGGTAAAAAACAAAACAAAACAAAACAAAACAAAAAAAAACCTCCCTTCCTGCTCTCATCAACAGCTGTAAATTCTCCTGCTGGTCTTGGCAGTTCCACACTCTTGAATTGGCTTTCTCCATAAATGAAATCCAAGAAGCTGTTTTCTGGACAGTTACTTCCTTCATAATCTCACATGCAGAATGACATGGGTGTTTTTGTTTTGTTTTGTTGTTGTTGTTGTTTTGTTTTGTGTGTTTGTTTGTTTGCTGATTCATTATACAGAGGCTCTCAAATGCTAATGTTATCGAACATACAAAGGGACCTTTTCTTATATTCCTGTCAAAACATATTCTCTCCTGCACAGCACTGAAGTACAGAGAATTTGGCAGAAGTCAGAGTGTTCTTTCACAGTTCTCTGTAAATATGAGTGCAGGAGTGAAACAAACAAACAACAACAATAAAAAAAATTGGTTAAATGATGATTGTAAACAAATTGTTCCTTTGAGGATGAGTAATAGGTGTACAAAATTTATATTCAGTATTATTTTACACAGTAAATCACAATCATACAGCTTACAAGATCTGAAAACTCATAATTCTGTTTAGAAATAGCCATCAGAGAGAATAATGGTATATTACTCTATAGCAAATGTAGGAAAAAATACCAGGTGCAGGGAACATCTGTTCTTTTCTTTGCATGATAGTTAACAGGTTATGTTCCCCTTCCTGAATCTGCAGAGATCTCAGCGGCCTTGCTTTTTTTCTGCCATCAGGAAAGACTGAGGCTGCTGATGTATTAATGTTTAGTAGTAACTGCATTTCAGCAGCAAATAGAAGACAAGCAGAACTAGTGAGTCATCCTCTCCTGCACCCTGGAATCCTGCACAGCCTTGTGCTACTCATGTCACACAAAGTACAAGAACAGGGCAGTAATAAGAGGGAATTATTACAGAGATTCTGTGCATTTAATTTTAGCAGTCTGCTATTAAGGCAAAATCTACAAGCTGAGTCTCTTGCATAGACAGTGGTGGAATTGTAGCACATCTCATCTGAGATTCGCTCTGTTCTCATCCACTAGACTGCACCCAGCTTCCCAGCTCCAGCAACTCGACTGTCCATCAGGACCTCACTATTTTTCTGCCCAGAAACAGTCTGTTCTAGAGGGGGCTGAGCAGTTCATAACTTAGCCTGAATGAGTATTCCCACACCAACTCTCCCAGCTGTGTGTCTGGGAGAGCTTCATAAAGAAGGGGACTAGAATCTTCAGTGACTTGCACAGGTCATAGTAACTAAATGAGTGGCAGAAAAGTGGTAGATGATATCCAGTATAAATAAACAGAAGATAATATGTCTAGAGAAAAATAAATTTAAGCCAGGTCGATGTAGCTCTTAAAGCAGAACAGGGTATTATAGCCCAGGACAGAGCTCTCATAGTCACTGCAGACAGGTCTCTTAAATCAAAAATTTGGTACATTACAGAAGAATGCTAAGCACCAACAGGGAAGGCTGGAGTAAAAGACAGGAGAATCATTCTTCAGTACATAAAACCATAGTACACCCGCCAGGTAAGCACCGTGTGCAATTCTGGTCTCTACACCTCTGTAAGGGCATGGTGGTGAAGATCAGAAGGGTAAAGGCAGTGAAATGGAGGACTTCTAGGGAAAGAGGCTGAATTCGATTTGGAAAGGAGAAGGCTGAGAAGACTATGAAGGAGTTTACTAAACCATGACAGTAGAGTATAATGTAGATGCAGAACTGCTCTGCAATGCTTGAGCAAGAGGCTATTCAATGAAATCAGTATGAGATTTGTTTAAAGCAGTAAATAAGCACAGTAAGAAATAAGCCTGTGGAATCTCCTACCACAAGAGGATGTGTAAACAGATTTTGTCAAGAGTCACAGACATCAGAGCTTTAAAAAGACAGTGCTCCTTTAACAGCCTAGCTCCAGCAACAGACTGAGTAGGAAGGCTACAGAAACTGGCCAAGTTACCCTGATCTCCCTAAGTAGCATCTATACTGGTAGAGATAGAAACAAAGCATTGGCCTAATCCTGCATGGTATTCTTTGTGTTCTACACCACCTGTCAAACTCGCAAGAATATCTTTGGCAACCTGTTTTCCAGAACCCAGAAGATGCAATGGTGCCCCAGGACAATAGCCCAACAATGCCCACTGGTTTTAGTGACCAAGACAGAAAAAGGTATTTTGTGGTACCACGTCGACATTTATGAACTGTGTTAGAAAATCAGAAAAGGAAAGTCAACAGAAATTGTACCATAGATATATTCCCTCGTAAGTTTCACCACTGTTAGCTTGTTTACCCACCTGTTCAGACTACAGCTCAGCGGCCATAAAAAGCAGATCGAACTTCCAGAAGATCATGACACTGCAGCTAGAAGTCATTTCTGATCTGTGTCAAACATGCCAGGAAGATCATTTGCAAAGACTCGTAGAACAACATTCTGCAGACAGCAAGCATGGTTTAAAAGGAGTCAAATGGATTTAAATCCCAGTTCTCTAGAATGTATTATCTCTAAACTGAGAGATATAGATTTGAAGGCTAGCCTATTCATTCAAGGCCAGGCTGGATGTGGCTCTGAGCAGCCCAGTCTAGTGATTAGCAACCCTGCACATAGCAGGGGGGTTGAAACTTGGTAATCACTGTGGTTCTTTTCAATTCAGCCCAATCTATGATTCTATGATTCTATAAATGATAGCAGTCAGAGGATTGTTGTCAATGGTACTATGTGAGGTGATCATGAATTGTGTCCCTCAAGGATCAGTCATGAGACCACTATTTTTCAACATCTTTATTAATGACCTAGATAGTGGGATTGAGTACACAAGCAGCAAGTTTGTTGATGACATCAAGCTGAGTGGTGCAGGTGATATAATAGAAGGACAACATGACATGGACAGGCTCAAAAAGTGGGCACAGAAGAACCTAATGAGGTTCAACAAGGCAAAGTGAAAGTTGTTGTACTTGGGTCAGAACAATCCCAAGCACGTGTTCAGAATGGAAGAAGAAATCCTTGAGAGCAGCCCACCTGAAAAGAACTTGGGTGTCCTGGTGGTTGAAAAGTAGGACGAAAACCAGCAGCATGCATTTGGAACCCAGAAGATCAACAGTATCCTGAGCTGCATCAACAGAATGGTGGCAGCAGGGAGAGGGAGGGATTGTCCCCCTCTGCTCTGCCCCATTGGCAGTATTGTGTTCAGACCTGTGGCCCCCAATACAGGAAAGATGTGGATTTATTGGAGCGGGTCCAGAGGAGACCATGATGATGATCAGAAGGCTGGAGAACCTCTCCTGTGAAGAAAGCCTGAGAGAGCTGGGCTTGTTTAGCCTGGAGAAGAGAAGGCTTCAGGGGGACCTCACTGCAACCTTCCAGTACTTAAAAAACAGCTTACAAGCAGGAAGGAGATTAACTTACTACACTATATGATATGACTATATGATAGTGATAGGACAAGGGGGAATGGCTTTAAATGAAAAGATTTAAGTTAGATGTTAGGAAGAAATACTTTACTTAGAAGGTGGTGAGGCCCTGGCACAGCTACCCAGAGGAGCTATGGTGCCCCATCCCTGGAGGCACTCAAGACCAGGCTGGATGGGACCCTGAGCAGCCCGAGTTCATGGGTGAAAAACCTGCCCATGGCAGGGGGTTGGAATTGGCTGATCTTTAAGCTTCTTTGCAACCTAAGACGTTCTATAGTTTTGAGATTTTTTGAACTTCTTCAATTGCCTCTGTTTCCTGTTTTGCTGCCACATCCCATACAACATTCAACTTCTTTTCAGTTTCTGAAGGATGCTGTGCTGAGAACATCGTCACTGCAGGAGAGCAGAGGGAGCTGGTAGCAACACTGAAACTTACCTCTCTCAATATGAGCCCTTACAGTATATCTCAATAGCAGTGTGAGAAGAATTTTAGCCTCTTTACTACAGAACCGGCTCTGTCTTTTCTGACAGTATCAGGAGAGAGCAAACTGGGGACAACTTTGAGAGAGGAGAGGATCTACATGGTGGCTGTTGCCTTTTCTACATGTTAAGAATAAAGCAGAATGATTCTTTTTCATGATAGTTTTTTGACAGTCTGGTTACATGCAGGTGGCCTGACCCATCATATGTCAGGAGACGGAGCAGTTGGAACAGGCTGGAAGTAACAAAAATAATTTGGATAAACTCCCCGGTGGTGGCTACTTAAAGAAAGATAACGTACTGGAAGAACAAGCAGACATGAGCTGCAGTGACAGTCTGATTTGACCAGGCAGAACAAAAAGGCAGGAACTGATCTTTAGGAAGGAGTGCTTCCCTGTATCGGCACAGATATCCACTTTCAGAAAATGGAGACCATACATAACCAAGTGGTCTCAAAGAATCTTGAAATAAACAGACTAAATGAAAATGTGGCAACCCGTGGAGTGATAGGCACTATTCAAGCACAGAGTTTCCTTTCAAAGCTTTCCAAGAATTTATCCCTTGCAGCTGTGGAACATTACCACATCCACCACAACCTTTCCTCCTCAGGGCAAACATCACGTGTTTCAATGGCATAGCAGAGCAGGAGGGAAAGAAACTCCACTGACAAATACTCTTAACCCTCTGGGCTCACACAAAGGTTATTTTAGTAGGGAGATACCTGAATATTATAATAGTAGAGACTCAAATAAGAGTTTAATCTTTCAAACAGTACCTCTGGTGGGAGATTACATTCTGACCCCACTGGTAGGAACGTTCCTTCATAGGCTTTGAGCTACACTAAAGGTAGGAGTATGTTGCAGTACCCAAGGAAAGCTCTGCTTTTAAATTCACTCCCTGCACTCAGAGTACAATAGATAGTGCTTACTCAAATGCTAGGTTAAAAAAAATTAAAAAATAAGTGGTGAGATGAATATTTAAAGGTACTTGGAGACTCAAAGGATAGCACTGATTTCATGGGCCCTACGAATAACTTTAAACAAGATGTTGAGAATGGTTGCTGAGCAGAGTCCTGGGTGGAGAACAGTCTTCCATTTAGAAGATCCTTGGACCTTCCTGTTACTGACTGCTGAGGAAGAAAAATTACCCAGGGATCCTTTCTCTTTACTGGCTACTTCCATTTATCTGTCTAATTAGAAATAATTTTCACTACTTGGTATATGTTGCTTTTTGTATCAGTGTAGAAGCGTGTCCCCAGATGTTGATGGATGCTGTGTATTTTAACTGATCCACTGTGCATAGATTCCCTCTTTACTTTGGCCCTGTGCTCCAGGAATCATCTGAGTTGCTCTTTCACATTATATCTGCAAATCAATGATCACTTCCCCCACATTCCATGCAGGACCACAGTGGAGGTGAAAGCTAGACCAAATGAAACTTTTGAGGAAGGCGAAGAATGTTTCAGCCATTTGTTGGCTATTCACCCAAGTAGAGGAGCCTAACAATACTACACACAGAATGACCCTAAACAGCCTGCAAGACATGCTAACTTACTGTAGTGTTTGCATTCTAGCTGGCAACATCCCTTCATGCTGCTTATAGAATTGATCAGTACGTTGGAATCTAATGCCCAGATGGATCCAATATATATTACATGCAACTCACTGCCAGCAAAATACGATAATGAATGGAGAGTCATGCAGCCAGCGCATGCACTAAAAGAATTTGTCTTATCTTTAAAGCGTGTGGAATTTAAATCAGACAAGCTGACTGCTTGAATGTCAGAAATGAAGATGGTTTCAGGCCATTTCAGTCTGATCATAAAATCTGCCTTTTATGAAGATTATTTCAAGTCCAGAAGCCATATTTGTCCTTCTTCCTCTTCATCTTTTGAGGAGGAAGGAACCATCCTTTCAAACAGTACAATGTACGAATGTATTGTGTTGATAAATATTGTGTAATAGAGCTTTGCAGTTCTAGAAGAGAATTTTTTTATTGTTTCTAAATAAACTTTTTCCTTTTACAGAAGGCAGAAGCAGAATAGACAAATAGGCAAATACTAAAACCCCGAAGCTGTCAGAACAGCACTTTTGAGAATTTTTAGTCTGCTGGGCATGTCATGGCCCATCACACTGATTGCTGTATCACTCTGCATCTTAAATTAGCTTTTATTAGCAAAAGAAAGCTAAAGTTCCCTCCTTCACCAGCCCACCTTCCCCACAACTGAGACAGAGTGCTGATGCCATTTATACACTCCTTCAGCACATTAGATATGGCTTTACATTTCTTTGCTGCTGAAGACTGAGAAAACACTGAGCGTTTAGTCGAGCAGCAAAGATACAGAATATAACTCAGGTTTTGTTGCTGTTGCAATGTTCTAAATTTGTTTCTGGAAGCTTTTTGTAAAATGACACGTGTACCTTCATTCCACACTGCTACTTCTCCCCACTGTGGGGAGAGAAGTAGGTGATTAGATTTGGTGAGTAAAGATAAGGAAGGAAACAGGGCAATGGTCTGAATATGTTTGCTCTTTGTGAGAAAAAACTGGTGGAGAGGGAAAGCAGTGCATAAGACATCTCGTGATCATAATGAAAAAGGGAAAAACAGGATCAGTTCTATGTTTTTGGGCTAACAGTTTTTCTTCGCTTTTGAGTTGAGCACTGGGAGTAAATCAATAAAAGCTCAGCTTTTAGCCTTCCACCAAGGCAAAGAACAGTGGCAAAGAAAGTGACTTGCCTTAATTAATATGAACAAAAGAGGAACATCGTGAGGATCTCTGTATGATTCATAAATGCAGTGCTTCTTTTAATCTAATGACACAGAATTTCAAATTTAACTCCATGGGAATTTTCCTTTCTGCTCCCCATTTGGTGAATTTTTTATGACTGTTTCAACTGCTAAACTAGCCTCAGATACACTGATCTGGAAAAATCTTTTGCATTAATGGGAAACAATGTCTAAGGCCGATTGCATTGCTGACACAGTTATTAGCTGGTAGCAGAAGAGTGGGGGAGACCAAGGATTTGTGGTAGGCAGTGTCTGCAGGCCTCAAATGCACAGTCGGTTTCTCTCCATCTTGCCCAGTGGGTCTGGTCTTCAGACCTTATTCTTTCCTTTTACCCTTTCTTCACTAGAAAATCCCTTCTCTTCACTCCACTAAGCCTGCTTCATTCCAGTGCCAGGCAGGAAGTTTTCAGTAAACTTTTCCCAAGTGATCAATTTTTCCAAGCAGATGAAAACAGTAATCAATTCTTCCTCATTTTCCCTTGTCATTTCCATTACTTTCCCCTGCCTCAGACTCTGCAGCCAGCTCCTGGCGCTGGCAGAGACTTTCCGTTTCCTATGGCCTGCATACCATGTGTGCAAGAGGGAAGAACTGCACACCTGATTATCCAGAAATGATGGCAAATTAATGTAAAATGAAAAGCTCTATGTGCACATGAAAGTCTCAGCAAGTTAGTACATCGTCATCTTCCTTTCTGAGACGTCTGGATGTCCTAGCCTGCTGTGCTGCAGATGTGCTTTGTTGTGTCATAATTCTCACAACACTGCCTGATAGGTCTAACAGAGCCAGAGAAATAGCCTTGAAAAACCTCAATAAACTGAAGCTGAAAGGTAAACAGGCAGGTGGGAGCAGAAGTTCAAAGTGCTAATTTCATTTTCCTCCTGGAACACTTCCTTATTTTTATTGTATTACTGGGATCTGCTATTAGGGCCCAAATTATGGCTCACAGTAATAAGACCTGATAACAAGTCACGGAAAGATGATAATTCACCTTCAGCCCACCAACAACCTCTGGAACTCAGTGACCAACTATTAAGACAAGAACTGCAAGTTGTTCCTTTCAGCAGCCTTGGTTTTTGAAGGGTCTGATGAATAATAAACAAGACAACAGCAGAGCTGGTTTTGCTGGCACACTGCTGGAGCAAAAATCAGCAACAGATATAAGACATTTATCTGTGGCAGAGCACCACCATATTTTCTGGGGATCTATGGCCTGGCATAGTTGCTCTGTGAAACCGTTTAAAAGCAATTACTGAAGTGGACAAAGTTTTGAGCTGATCAAGTTGGAAAATGGTTTTGGAAAGGTAATGAAGAAGATGGCAGAGATTTTGGTGTCTCAGAAGCAGTGCTAAGGTTTGAGCTGAGGGTCACATTTACATTTACATTTACATTTGTTTCTGGCACTTGGGCCATTTAGGTATTTGGGAAGATTGCCTTTTCCATTTTATTATCTCAATCTGAATTTCCTGCTGCACAAAGAAAGTGCACTGAAGTCTTAGTAACTCATTCTGCATACCTGAGAAGAAAGTCTTGACATGAAAGTCTTCATCAGCACATATCCAAAGGAGGAAAACAGCATCTTTGGAAGAGAATACTCATTTCAGATTTCATGCTAAAAACACCATTAAGCAGAAGTTAGCAGAGCAAAACGCTATGTAAGAGCTCACCTTCCTTCCCTTTCTGTGTCCATGGAGGAATACCAGCCTGCTGATTTCTGCCAAACAGCCATTTCCCTGCATAGGTCTGTGATACATATTTTAACCACAGACAGAGGCTGGCTTGGCAACATCTTTTTTTTTCTTTTTTTTTTTTTTCTTTTATTTATTCATTTCTTTTCTTTGGTGTCCAACATAAATAAAATCCAACCTATTCATTTAGTCCTGCAGTTAAGAGACACAGGATACAGCACTGAAAGGGAAGAGTCTTTGCCAGCTTGAATCACAAATGTCACATGTAGCTTTCCACAAAGACACAGCCACTGCCAATTTTAGCAGTTTCTGACATGTCAAAATATTCAATGGATGCATGACAGAAGACAAAGGCACTGGTAATATAGTTGGCTTTTTAACCTTTTCTGTGACTGTCTTCATAAAGACAAAGTAAAAATCTGTCTGTAATTTCATTATCCATCTTATGTGATTCTTTCATTCATCTATTAAGAATTGATGACTACAATCCCACAGACTCATTTGATGCTTTTATTTGGGTATTTACTTTCCAGGAACTTTCAGACTGATGTGTTACCTTCTTGTGAAAATACTGTTTTTTCTGCTTAGCTAATTGAGGCAGGCAGCAAAGAAGTGTGAATGACAGTACTACTCACTGGGAATTTCTTCCCTAAGCCAAATATTTCCTTCTAAAAAATAACAAATGCTTCATCTTTCCCTCCATTTTCTCTGTTACAAGCTGAGCTCACTGATGATACAAAAATTCTCCAGCCCCTATTACCTCAACCTACTTAAGATGTATTCAAGGACAGATTTGAGCCAGAAGGGTAATCCATAGCTTGTTACAACCAGTGTTGAACACAAACCTAAGATAATGATAGAGATGTATGGTCATACTGTGTCCATGGGAGTGTGTCTAAGGAAAGGATCTTGTCTGAACAGCAAAGAAGTAATTCACTGTATGGGAGAAAATTTGACATAAAAAGAAGAGCTGCTCCTGTGATGTTCTTACCCACTCCTATCTACTGTAACACTTGTTCTAGTACACTGAGATACCCACTTTCTTTCTGAGCTCCTTGCTGGGTCTGAGCAGCAACTGAAAGTTTCTTGCTCTCCACCAAGGAAGGCAGTGTTCAGATCCTTTAGAAGACTCCTTAAGGGCTGTTTCTCAGCTCTTTGT
Source organism: Tympanuchus pallidicinctus (assembly GCF_026119805.1). Classification (NCBI taxonomy): domain Eukaryota; kingdom Metazoa; phylum Chordata; class Aves; order Galliformes; family Phasianidae; genus Tympanuchus; species Tympanuchus pallidicinctus. The sequence continues at coordinate 30,849,202 of NW_026294758.1, forward strand.
TGATTTGACCTGTGGAGTAGGTATAGAGGGTAGGTCAGTATAGTGAGAGCAAGTGATCTGAGAGGCAAGGATGAATAGTTCCTAGATGAACTAGATGATCCTGGAGGTCTTTTCCAATCTTGGTGATTCTATGATTCTATGAAACTCGGGAGATTTTGCCTCCAAGTGTCTCAGCCAACCACAACAGCCATTCCCTGTAAATGTCTGTTCCCAGTGGAAATGGGGCAGATGGCTCCCTAACAGTTCTCAGTGTCATGAGAGGTGATAAAGCTCCTGACAGCACAGGAACATCACACACAGTGCTACCTATCATAAAGCATCAGAAATAGCTTGGGACAATTTTGGCAGAGCCCAAGGCTAGCAGGTGTTTTTTGAAGACAAAACCTAAAAGCATGAACAGCAAGTCTGGTTGATCCTCCTCCTCACCAATATAACCCTGTCCCAGCCCCTGAAAGTGCAAAGCTGAGATTAGTGTGTGTTGCTGCACAAGCTAAACCAGTTATGAAGCACAAACAAGAATCTTGCTGCAGTGCAGAAGCTCATGAGGAACAAGGAACAGAGTAGCCACAGCAGTGCAGAATAAACATGGAAAAAGACTCTGCCTGTCATGCCCATACCTATTAATCAATTACAGGGGCTGACAGCATCAATCTTGCTCCAAACTTGTGTAAGGTTCTCAAACAAAAGTCTGGAAAATGCTTGATTGTTAAATACTATGGTTCACATTGAAATAAAGAGCCTGATAATGGCCAAAGAAAAAGTTATCTTCAGAATATTCCATTGGCTTCAGCTCAAAGTTGTTTACCTGCGACTGTAAACAGACGGGAGTTCACAGACACCTGCTGGCACTTGCCTTTGCAATTGATGGTAAGAATCTGTTAGTCAAAATGCAGTTATTGTTACTGCAGTCATTACATTGTCTCAATTTCTAAAGAGAATAGTCAGATTTTCACTGACAGACTTCTCAGCCAATGTTCTCACCAGCCTGACTTTGCCACAGAGCAGAATTTGGCTCTTAAACCTAGAAAAATCTGAGTTTTGCCAGTGCAGCTGGACTGGATTTTAGCACACCCACACTGTGTCCTATCCCCTCATCCTTATACTTCCCCACCTTCTACCCCCATCTCTGCTGATTTCATCAGTATTCACAACACTTTTCTCCAAAGAAGTATGAACAAATGAATTAAAGGAAGAAGGAGACAAATGAGAAGTGTTTCAAGGGAAATTTATCATAATAAAAGCTAGCAATTCTTTTAAGGTTTTCTTTTGAGGTTTTCTAAATGTAAGGACTCTGCACACCAAACACACAGTCCAGCCTTTCTGGACATGCTCATCTAGGGTCAGCAAAGATATTTATCCACTTCTTCATGAAAAATCCCATCTGTGCCAAGAGATAGGGAACTAGAAACTACTGTAATATCTCATCCAATGTATGATTAATAGCAGTTCTGTACCCTGACAAACAGGATGAGAAAGAAAAATCAGCTGGGTGGGCAAGATAAACCTCTGCAAACTGAAGCATCAGCATCTTCAGAGCCCCTCCTACCAGCAGTATGAAGGCGTGAACCACTAACTGCTGCTGCTCACTGAATTATTATGGAAAAGTCATGGCAGGATTAATCTTTCCACTTTATTCCTACTAGAATAATAATTTTATTTTATTATTTTAATAAAGTAAGTCTTCAGCTTACTTTATGTCAAAAACTGTATGTGCACCCAAGCTGTGTAAAGGCTTTTGTTCCTTTTCTTTCCATACATTTTGACCATGCATATTCCAGCCCAATAAGTCATGGGAATTATCTCCCATAATCTCAAATCAATGATACTTACCATGTTTACAACATTATCAACTTCTCACATACATAGCTGTACTTTACTGATTTCTTATCAAACTTAAATAAGTTTTGCTGTGGCAGAAACACATGGAATAAATGAGTTTGTCAGTTAGAAGAAAGTAGCTGCCATTTTCTAAGTTCAGAACTGACTAACTGCATAAGAGTTCACATGCAACATATATTCTGAAAATAATTTTTCTGAAACTGATAAAGAAAAACGTCCAGGAAAAGAATTCTAAGAGCATAACTCTGGAAATCCCTCATCTTTAAATAAAAACAAACCAAGAGAAAACAAAAAAATACACACACAAAAAAAAAATGTTTAAAAGCTAGAAAAAAAAAAACTGTGAAAAAAAAAAAAAAAAGGTAAATGTGTTTGGTTGTTAGGAAGTGGTTTTTACTTCTGCCTTTTACTTTAAGCAGTGGCCCTCCAGACAGCTGACAACACCCACTTAGAAATATCAGCTGTAGAACTGTGCTTGTCCACTGTCTATCTGCCCTAGGTTTGGGTACAGAGGATGGATCTGAGCAGCTCATGAAGTTCTTTGAACAGCATTAACAAAACCTGGGAACTACTCCTAATTGTCGCAGACATTATGCAATAGGGGAAAAGCAAAGTGAGCATAAATGTTAAATAATCCTGCATGGACTGAAAATCTCAAAACTGAGTTTCAGGGGTGTGCACATTCGCATTCATGACCTACACACTTGCAACAAGAGAAGATGAAGCCCTTCAGAAATCCTACACAACAAACAAAGGAAAATACGACAGACATTTCTCTGCTTTCATGGTTTTAAGCCTTCCAGGTTTCATAGATGCCCCTATCTCAAGCATTCTGAACTGCAGAACATGACTTTTTTTCCCTGGGTCTGATTTAGGACTCATTGCTTATTCTGCTTGAAGTCAATAGCTTACCAAGGGAAGTTTTCACACAATTCATTCTGTCTCCTAAATGATCTAACAGATTCTAAAAACAAAGATTTATGTGGGAATACTTTGGGGATGTTGTGTTTGATTGTCTTCATCATTAAAAAATATCACCACCTTGTGTTGCTTCCATCCAGTAAGACAGACTTTCATATGTAAATCATCCTCTAAGCATCCTAATGAGGTACATAAAACTGCCTCCTTTTTCTGAGCAGAGACTCCATGGAGAATTTTCTGTTCAGCAGCTCTGCTATAACTTATGAGCAACCTGGGGAGCACACTAATGTATCCAAAGCGGCCTTAACCTTTATGGAGTAGTCAATAAGTACCCAAATCTCAATTCCTTACTCAGTACTAAGCATGCTTTCATGTCCTTCCAAATACAAGAAAAGGTAGAAAGATTGGAGGCAGTTTTATATTTTCAAGATAAGACTTCCTGGTTAAAAAACAAAATCAATATGTTTGCTGATTGAACCTTCTTGTCATGGGTGTTTCAGTGGTAGCAAAAGGAACAAATATTTGACTTCTGTTATAGGACACATGTCAAGTGCTTTGTGAAGAAGTGCTTCATGACGGCTGAATACTGGGTGAGAAACACCATAAATCCTCACAGGGGTTGGGATAAAGTGGCACTTCCACCGCCCTTGGAACAGCAGGAAGGCTTAGTGGGTATCAGTGATTTCTTTATACAAAGATAGGGACACTGCCATATAGGGGGGTTGGAGATCTATATGTTTTTGTTTCTGACATTGTGACATTAATTCTGTACACACCAACTCTTCTACAAAGAAAGATTTTGCCAACATAGTCTCAGAGGGCAGCACAGGTGTACCCAAATCTCATATATCATACTGCCTCAGGACAGGCTTTTGTTCTGTGAGAAGATGCCCAGAGATCTACACAGGTGATCATAATGTCCATCAGTACTACTGAATGCCAATGGTATCCAGCTTTCATGGGATCTGGCTGTTGGCCTCTGGAACTGTAGGCCACTGTAGTGACCTCCACAGCTTTGTTCATCCTATTTCAAGTTTGTAAATTCTGTGCATGGACTCAAGCTTCTCTCATCAGAAGGCCAGACAAGCCTAACTGAAAGGCACTGTGGGCATGCAGGGGTGAAGGCACAAAATAGGTCTGCAAGGCTTACTTTTTAGTTCTGGTGGTATGGCCTCAGAGTGCGTGAGATAATTCCAGCAGGATTCTGCTTGCATGGCTCAAAGCGTGCATAGATAACAGGCTTAGATTCTGACAGTCTAGAAAAACTTGGTACTCAAACTACCAGCCAGCCTGTCCTCTTGGGGAGGCAGGTTTGGCTATTTGTCCTCCTTAAAGGGCAGTCAACCAAAGATTATTTATCTGTGGCATCTCCACCAAACACAAGCCATGCTAAAGCACTGGGACAATGGACTGTACCTGTCAGTATGCGTGCAAAAAAGCACACAGTTTTCATCTGCATTAGCCAAGGAAAAAAATGGAGGGAGTGAAAAATCGTTTTGTTCACGAATTGATAACAGATCCTTGAAGCTCTTTTGACAAGAGGTGGCTTAAGTCAGAAAGATCAAATCATGCATTAGTGTGCCACACATTCAAAAGTGCCTTGCATATCCTCAGTAGTCACAATTAATGGATTAAGAAGATTGATAAATGGAGTTCTAAGGGCAGATGAGGCCCTTGTACATTGGAGAATAGGGCGGTGAGGTAAAAGATAAAACGCAGATAAAATGCACAAAGAAAAGTCCTGAAATCATTGCAGATTAATAAGTAAATGCAAATAGCAGTCTGTGGAGATAACAGCAAAACATTTGGAAAACTGAAACACAAACATCAAAAGACATGACAGGAGAAAAAAAGCTCAGTTGCACAAAGTTCAGACTTAGTTAACGGCACAGTAATTAACAAAATATAATAAAAAGAAAATAATAAAATAAAATCTATAAATCAAATCAAATAAATAAAAATGAAAATTAAAAAAAAAAAAAAAGAGAGAGAGAGAAAAAGAGAAAAAATGAAAAAGAAAAGAAAAAGAATCTCATTTTTTCAACGGCATTCTGTGAGCATGGGAAATGTCACTATTTAAATGCTTTTATTGTAAGACACCACTGTGAGCATCTGCAAGAACAAAGAGCACATCAATCATTAAAGTCCTGTGTTAGTGAACTTATTTGGCCAGCCTTCTCCAAAAGAAAAGCAAAATAGATAAACGCTAGAGACTGCCTAAACTGTCCAGATGCAGCCCTTCTCCCAGCAGTCCCTGATCATTAGCATTAACAGTCTGTGCATGCCTGGAAGGTGTTTAGGCAGTAGAATAAGCAGAACACCTCTCTACTTAAATCTACTTTGAAGAGAGGAAGAAAAAAATATGCTTTCATTAAACCACAATTCTTAATTACAATCAGTGACATGATAAGAGAGACCAAAGCGTTGTGTCATGTAATTCTGTCATAAGTAATAATCAGCTTCTAGATTTGCAAAACCATGCAAATTTTTCAGATTAATTTTCCAGCATCATGTGCAGAGTTGCTTTTTAACATAAGAATGACCATTTTTGCTCTAAAGCAAAGGAACACTTTGCCCAGCTTACCCGTACCAGTAAACAATAGCAGAAGTATTAGAGCTAAAGAGCTGTGAGAGAATGCTGCAATGCTTTAGAAAATACTTTTCTAACCACCAGTAATTTTGAATTAAAAGACTTTCACAGTCAGAGAGGATTTGTTTGTTTGTTTGTTTGTTTGTTTTTAACTTTAGGAGAACGAATGAATTCTATGAATCTGTCTAGCTGACTTCTGAGCCTGAGCAAATTTTTAATAGCTAGAACATCCTGTGACAAAGAGTTATACTAACAGTATCTCATGTAAAGAAACAGTTCTGCTTTGTCCTATTAGAATAATTGGATATGCGATGTACAAACATTTTCTCACAGTTAGGGATAACCATTCCTAGAATATACATGATCACACACAAATTGCCCCATTTCCAGAAGTATAAATTTGCTTTTGTTTAAAGCAGTAATGACAAAAGCTATTAACTTACATTTTACTATTTATTTCAAGCCTCTTCTCTGAGCTCCCAAGACCAGGTTTTCATAGGGAAATGCTGAGATTCATTGTTGCCTCTGCAGACTGGAACCCAATTTCAATTTGAGCACCACTGGCAGCTTTCTGAGATTCTCAGTTCTATTATTACACAAAAGAGCTCCATACAAGGTGCAATATTCCCTAGCCCTCGAGATTACAGCACAAAGCTAGATAATGTGAGTCAACAGTACCACAAGAGATCAAAAACCATGAGGAAAATAAAATGAGCATGGCATTTGCTACAGTCACAAATCATAAGCCAGACTTGCAATTTCACAGAGAATGATGCAATTTTGTATACTTCAACTTAGCCATACTTCCAGATTAGTTTAAAAGCCATAGCTAAAAACTTCTGATAAGCATAAGTGAGAAGAGCGTAATTGCACTGACTACTGCAAGAGTATGAAAAAAGACGGCAGAAAACCATCAGAGATTTTTCAGAAGAGAACTGAGAGTATAAATCCTATAACTGGAGTATTCAAAGTGAGAATAAAACTGCCTGCTGTGGTTGGAGAAAAACAAAACAAGACAAAACAAAAGAAAACAAAAAAAGCAACAACAAGGAGATCTGGAGGAATCACTCTTTTGAAGAGTCAATGTAAGCTTATAACAGTTACAACCAGAGCTGGATCACCTCTCAGTCACTCAGTGAAGTACAAGCATCACCTGCAATATGGAAAGATTGTTTCTTTCTAATAGTATGAGCTGCAAAGCTACCAAACAGGATGAAACAAAACCAAAGAGCACTAAACAGACCCGTGCTACTTTTCCTGAGGGGGTCTTATTTAGAAGCGTGGCTATGATTTGTCATTATTCATAGAATTTTAGAATGACCTGAGTGGAAAGGGACCGCAATGCTTCCCCTCTTCCAGTCTCCTGGAGAAAGGCTCTGCTTCTCAATCTGTGAACATCACAGAGTGGTACTGGTCAAGTCAGAAAGCCATAGTTAAAGCAGTAGGTAATCCTCACTCCTTTCAGAACTGATGTTTCTAAGATTGCAGTCTCAGACATAAGCAAAAATAACTTAGTGCAACTACTAAAAAAAAGAAATGGTAAAACAGGGGAGAGAAGGATAAGACCCTCATCAGTGGGGCAATGTAAATATTTTTGGCGTTGAGGTATTTACTTTGGAGGGAACATTTTTTTTGTTTTTTCCTAATTGCTAAGCCAACATACAAATGGTGATTCATTAAAAAAATTGCCCCCTGCACTTGACAAAAGCTTGAGTCTAAGAAATTAAAAGGGGCCAGCATGTTTCAGAAGGCTTTAGTAATAAAAAGTTAGCTTTACCAGAAAAACTAAATTCAAGGTAAAATGGCCTAAGAGATAACCACCAAACTGAAGGATTAAATAATCAGTGAAACTTTCTAAACTGCAGAATTAAATTGCAGTGATAAAACTGTTACTGGGCAACTTATTAAAAGGAAATTAAAGTGATCAAAAGAGAACATAACTGACTGCAATTTACCATAAAAATTATCATATCCAGTCATCTGGATCATTCAAAGCAGTGTTTGTTCTTTATTTCTCTGTGAAGTAGGAAGGTGTCCTGTCTTAAATGACAGACAGCCCCATCAGTATTGTTCCCAATGGCCACATATCAGGAGAAGGTTGTACCTTTTCATCTGAAACAGTCAAAGACAATTCTTTGGACAGTATTTCTGCACAAGGTGCAGAAAAAATTATTAAAGATGGAGGTTTTTACAGAACTGGAGACTACTTCTTTTAATGCAGCCTAGCACTTAAGGCTTTCAGTAGAGAAAGAAAAGCAAATTTTCTGTATCTTTCACTAGATCCTTGGAAAATAACTAAAGAAGTGAATGTGAGTCATCACGAAGAAATGTATATATGTATAGTTTCTAAATTCACAGTAACATTCAAGACAGTGGAAAGCCAACAAAACCTAATGAAAAGCACCAGTTTTATCAGAAGTGGGGTTCTTAAGAGATCACCAAAGTAAATATGTATCTGCATCTCTAAAAAACAATATAAAGAATACATAAAGCTATGAAATGTCAATCTATGCAAGCAGCTTTCCATGCTCATACTTTAACAAGCTGATCTGAATAGATCCACCTCATGAATTTTAACTATCCTTCCTGAACAATGATTGTACATAGTAAGATATGCTCTTGAATTTCACCTTTTCCACTGCATCATGGCATAAACGTCCTGCAAATGCCAAGGTACAAAAGCTAACAGTGCTACAGAGAAATCAATGCATATCCGTCTATTGAAGCAGAAATATTCTATGAATATGTGACTCATTAAGTAGTGAGAGACTGAAATCATATGGCAGTATATCTCATTGTTATCACTCAGTTTACAACAGAAAATTGCTTGTAGCGGGTTTAATGAAGACCCAGTTGACAGCAAAGTGAAAAAAAAAAAAAAAAAACAAGAAATAACTGAAATTAATGAGGAAGCAGAATGGGAAGCTGAAAGGGTAGAGCTGCTCTTGGTCAGCATGGTTTGATCAACATCTCTTCTCATTGCCTGAGCTCATAATCCTCATTATCATGAGGGCAGTGAATTTATTTGCTGCACACTGTGACCTTTATGCTGACAAGCATGACATTATTCTATCAGTTCCAAAGGCTCAAAGGAGCCTACATTTGCCTACAGTACTGGGCTGTTAGTTTGGGGCCCACTTTACTCTTAAGTGTCACAGTTTTGCTAGGGTCTGAATCCTCCAAAACTCACTTCTACATCTGTGGAGGAAATAAAAGAAATCCCAGCAAATTTGAATGTGGCATACAAATCATTAAGTGAGATTCTTCTGTGCATATCTTTCCATCTGAGCATACAGCTAGATGCAGATGTTGACCTTGAATGATTCTCTGTTTAGTTAAACAGAGGAAACAGCACTTTACAATTCCTATTAGTTTAATTTCCTCAAGTGGAAAACATGCTATGGAACACAGTGGCCACAGTTTTGAGCCCACTAGTTCCTTCTTTCCAGTGTGACATGGAACCAAAGCAACAGATCAGTTTTCTCATTTATAACTGAATTTTCTCCAGAGAACTCCACCAATTTGTGTATGTCCCACCTGCAAAAGTTTCTTGAGTATAATTGCTTTGTCTACAATAGGCTGTTATCATTGTCTTTTCAATGTTGCCTTTTTCATATTGTCTTTTCCATGAGGTGCAGTCTTCACTTCTTTCAGATATGTCTTCAGATTCTGTCAGTACTCTGCCAAATAAAAATAGAGTAGAATAAATAGAAGTCTCTTAATTGAACTGCATTTCTCCCTCTGATGTAGTATTCTCATTGATCTAAGAGGAATTTTTTATATATGTTCTGCAAATATAAATGAAAACATTTCCTCTGTCTTGCACAACAGACCAACCTAGAATCTTACAACATGTATTTGAGTCTCAAGCCTCTGAATCTGACCTTTATCTAAACAATACACAGATCAAGGATCAAGTGAAAAAATCTACAACAGCTCTTATGTTCGGCTGCAAACTGTGCTAGAGGTCTAGTAACCATCATATAGAAGGAGGTGGTGGAAGTGATGGACTGGATGGACTGGTGGTGGAAGGGCATTGGACTGTGTAGATGCACTTGTATAGAAAGAACTTCTGTAATCATAACTAATCTTACCTAAACAGGGAGTCTGGAGAGAATGAACCATGGTCATACAATAGAAACTTACAATAAATGGCACTTGAACTGCATGATATCCCACCAACAAACACAGCAGAGCAGGTGAACTATACTAGCCAGGGTTGAGCTGACAGGAGACTTATAGTCACTGCAGCTACTGAAACACTAGCTAGCTGACAAGTGAGCAAAGATGTCAAAGTGACAGAGATCTATGGGCACCCTCAGTCACTTCTAAGCCCAGAAAGTAAAACCTTTCAAAGGATGATGGGGATATAGAGAAAACCAAACACTGTCCCATACTCCATTACGTAGCCCATTCCATGAATTTTGTGCCAGCTGAGTTCTGCCTAGTAAGCCTGTGTCATGACCTGAAACTGGATGGGAATTTCAAGTGTTGAGAAGTCCAACACAGTCAAAAGTAGGCTCCATGTCTGTTCCTCAGGTAGGGGTATTACTCTTTTGTTTGCACCATTTGACCTACTTCAGTTCATCAGAAGGGAAAATACAGAGTACAACTTTTGGAATTCCTCTCTGTCCAGCTCCCCACAATTCAGCTGCCTGCACTGGCTTTGATTTTGACCTCTCTCAGGTCACAGAAGAACTTGGGGCGGTGGCAGAGCTGCTATTTATCTCACCAGATTACACTAGTCATTTACACAGAGCATGTTGTGACTACAGTGACATGAAAGCAATGCCATGTGCCTTCTGAATGCTGTTCTTTTGTGTCTGAATGAACACACAGACAGGTGGACAGATACAAACAAACACAGGATATCTTGAACAAATTCTGCTTACTAAAAATTATTTCTAATTAAGATGTTCAGTCATTCTGGGTCAAAATCATTCCTCTGGAACAAAATTTGAAGAGCACAGAGGATGTAACAGTCACTTTGAATCAGGGGAATATGGAAGAAGGGACAGCATCTCAGATTCAGAGAACTCACCAAATTGTGGTGGAGCATCTAGCTGTATGCTCAGATGGAAAGATATGCACAGAAGAATCTCACTTAATGATTTGTATGCCACATTCAAATTTGCTGGGATTTCTTTTATTTCCTCCACAGATGTAGAAGTGAGTTTTGGAGGATTCAGACCCTAGCAAAACTGTGACACTTAAGAGAAAAGTGGGCCCCAAACTAAAAATGATTCAGTTCCTAGACTGAACTAATATTACTGAATGCAAAGAGCAGGGAATCAACACTTCCAGTACTGACAGTGGGGTCTGCAAAAACATGAAAAAATACTTAGGAAGCATTCAGTTCAACTGCTCAGAAGCTTCTCCAAGATCTCCCATTTCAGGGTGCTGAGAATTAAAATGTATTTCTGATCAAACACCAAAAACCTTTTATTCTCTGGTGTGAGCACAGTCATGCAATTCATTTCTGCTAAGGATACTGACAAACAGACAGCTGGCTCTGGATTCTCCATTCCACTGTAGAATGAGCAATCATACATGCATGCTAAATGTGTGCAGGGAAAGGAAGATGAAATTGAAATGGGAGCATGTAGAAGAGCCACACAGATGAAATGGAGATTATTTGAAGCATATTTGCCCTGATGCAACTCTTCCTCTCTGTGCCAAAGATTCTTCATTTACTACGAAGCTGCATAGCATAGAGGAGACCTCAGCTTTGCCACTGTGAGAAAAATAGTTAAAGATTAGGTAGTATCCAAGGAAGACACAAGTCTGCACACTCAGTCACAGTCCTTTGACACACCTGCATAAGGGGAGAAAGACAGTAACAGCCATCGTCCATAGTTTTTTTTTGCTTCCAGAAGCAAAAAAAGCCAAAAACATGGTCAAGAGTTAATGCTTTCAGTACTCACAGGGTTCCTGGGTTGGCAGTAAGTAACAGGGAGGCCCAGTGGTAGCCTCTGCTGAGACGAAAGGGTTCTGAATACAGCATCATCTCATTGACATCTTATGACTTTTGATCGTGAAAGTAATCGATGTTTTCTTCACAGTGAAGCAAAGCAAGACACAAAACAAAAGGACAGACCAAGAGAACTGCTTCCAGCTGCTCAGGCAAACAGGTACCCATAAAGAAAAATCTTTTAATCATCAGGAAAAAATATGCAAAAAGTTCATTCATTATCTGATTGAAATATGGCAGAAATCAAGGTAATGGCCTTCCACACCCTCTCTACATAGTCTAAGCCTGAACTGTGCTAACAAAAAGCATCAAGCTGATCAGGCAGTGACACCGATCAGCTGACATCATTACTTTTGGGTTCAGAGAGTGGCTACTCCTTTATAAGTGATGCTTCTCCAATAATCATCACCTTCTGACATGTTGTAAACACACACGCCTGGACTCTGCCTACTGTTGGTATGAGTGAGATTTTTGTTTTTCTACACGAACAAAAAGCTATGCTGTTAATAAGCCTTTCTGCCACTAAAGATGGGGTGTGGAGAGATTACCATGTATCACTTAAATCACCTACAGCAGGGTAGTAGACAACACAGCATGCCATGATGTGCTTCCCATTGCAAAGAAATGTGATGTATCCTGTTACATGTAGACTATCGCTAAAATTTCACACAGAGGCACACTGTGGAAATCATCAGGGAATCATCAAACAGTAAAGGGACAATCGTCTTTCTTAGAAAATTCATACAACTGCTTTTGATATCTTTTTTTGGGATTTGTGACTCTTTCTTTTCTCTGCTTAGTTCTGATCTTTCATCAGGACTCCTTAATTACGAGGCATAGCTTGAGCCTCAATAGTTTATCATCTTGCATTTTATTGAGTTCTTATTCCAATGTTTTATTTTATTTTGAACTCTAATTCATATTCTCAGTACAGGATAGAACTTAACATTTTAATTTATAGAAACTCATTTCCAGAAATGGTACTGTGCACCATAATTCTGTTATTCCTCCATATAATTCATTCTTCTCTAATGATCTTTGGTCTGTCTATGCAGGAAGCAACAAGAGACCATGTTCTCTCAAGCACATTTAATAAGACCATGAGATTGAAAGTGCATTTCCCCACATACTTTAATTTCATAAACATTTTTTTTTTCCTGCAGTAGCACACAGAAAAATGAGAAACTTAATTTGGAAACATTCTGTCCTTCATAGAGCACATGTTTCCTCCTCAGATCATGACCTGGCACAAAAAGAGAGACTACTCTATGCCCTGCTGATGATAGCTGGATCACAGTCAGTCGGCAGACACTGGAGGCTCATGATTCAGCATAAGAAGAGCATTTCACACCACTCTGCAAAAAGAAGATTTGCCTCCTGGTGGGCATTCATCAGCTGCATGCTTTTAAGAAATATCACACTTTACTTAAAAGATAAGGAGCATGACATCAATCTCCTTAAAAACACAGCATTTGACAAGACTTGGGAACTTTAAAAAATGAGTAACTGCTTTTCTCATTTCACTATAAGAACTCTGTATAAGTACTTCATTTACACGCTTAAGGTTCTGCCTCAAGCACTAGGTGAAAGCTAATGAAGTTGAGAGATGCAACAAGAAAGATCCATATTAGACACTGCTTCAGCCACGCTCAAGCCAAGAGGATCCTGAGGGACTTCATTGGAGCCCACTTTGTAAGTTAAAAAGTTAGTTTGGCCAGGAGGTTCTACTGGAGACTTCATGTGAGTGACAAGAATCACAGTCTGCAGAACCCAAACTCCCTGCTGCCCCTTGGATCATGTCCAATGACTCTATTAAAGAGTTGAATTTACACTGTCTTGCTCAGTCTTCCTGAAATACAAACTCTGCCAGTGTAAAACCTTCCTTGAAATTTTACCAACACAGTCTGGTATTCTAGAGATTTTTTGTCTCTTGGAGGTATTCTTGAATGTCTGGCAGACTGCAACAACACATTCATAGCTTTTCCTGCAGCAGAGGTGTCAGTACCCTCTCCATTCTAGGCAGTACAACATTTGACCTTTTGACACTTTAAAAATCTCGAGAAAGAAGACTCTCTGCAAATTGGACTCACTTTACAATCAACATAAAGCTTAACACAATTGTCATGGGAAAAACTACTGCTTATACATGAAGTCTGCCTGTCTCCTTTGCCTCACTCACACTGCCTTTTTAAGGGTGTTTCCTTGCCACCTCGTGTAAACTTTACATGTGCTCATGAGCAAAGTTGCCACCTGCCTTCTACTCAGATTGACAATTTGGGTGGCTTCAAACAGGGGACTTTTGTCCCCTCAGTTTCCGACCTGCCCAGAGGCACAATAAGTCTTTTAAAAAAAGTTATGGCATGGGCCAATGGTGACATGGAGCTGCTATACACATGTATGAAATGCAGCCCTGAGAGTCTTTGTTTAAAAGGGTATGATTGAAACTGGGTGCAAGTGAAACTTCTCCAACTTCTACTTTTTCCAACTTCTTCTACTTTTCTGCTCATTCTCTGAATGAGCAAGGCTCTAAACAAGAAAAAATAGAGCACACTTCTGTCTCCTCAGCTAGCCTGCTGAGACCCAGGGGCAAAACAGCATGGCAGACAAACCACATGATCAGAAGAGGGCTAAGACTTCAAGACTAGGTGGCAGGCAGGGCTAGGTATCTGCCAGAAACAGTGTGTGAGTCACCCACCATTTCTCAGTGAGGGCAGGTAAGACTACAGTATGCTTAAAGAGTTGTTGGAAGGTCTTCAGGTGTTGTAGGAGAGAATTTTGGACAAGCGCAAGGAGAGCAGGATAGGGTTTCACATGCTGAAAGAGTGATTAATCGCTTGGCTTTTTTTTTTGTTCAGTACACCATCTCATTTTATTTCTCATGGAGAATTCCAGATGATTCAGAATAAAAACCTATTCTGTTTTCCCAGTATGTGGGATCAGCTTTCCTTAACATCACTGTTACTTACCTGCATGTATCAAGAGACCAATGGATGGGAGTGGGTTGTGAGTGACCTGGAGTAAAGAGGGGTTAAGTGGTGAGTAGCATTCTGAAAGTGTCATGGTACTTAGTCTATAACTGCACAGGAACAGACAGCACAGCTGTGTCTTTCAGTCATCCCCTGTCTTCTATTTTGTCCTTTCAGCTTTGTCAGTGGAAATGATACGTTTACTGAGGCTTGGTATAAAAAAGCTCTTCTGTCATATCTGCTCAAGAGGTTTTTACAGATTGACCTCAATTGTCAGGTTCATTCATCTGCTTTCAGTGCCTTGTCTGTTTGCCCAGATTTTCCCTGAACTTGAATGCGTATGAAGCAAGAGGGAATATGTGCAGGCTGAAAATGCCATCAGCTGAACTATTACGTAAAATCCAGATGCCCACATTTAAATCTTTTTTTCTGCCCTTTCCTGGGAAAAGCTGGATCTCCAGGCTGTGCCCTGATGTTCAGTTCCATCCCTTGCCTGGTGGACAGAAGCATTTCAGCAGCATTTTAGCAGCAGACCATGCATTTGAACACATGCCAGCATTCCAAGACAGTGGAAAGTGACTCATCATATAGAGAAACCCATTTTCTTTTACTCTGAAACAGCAAAGCAGATAACTAGAAGAAGCAGCAGGAGAGCACTATAGCTGTAGCACTGTGTTTAAAATGATGTTTTTCTCATTAATTGTTTCTCTTTATTGTTTCAATTGACTTCTTGTCAAAAGCCAGAGCCCAACTACTCCAGTGAGATCTTGGCTGGCCAGGGTTAAACATACTGATCAGGACACAAGTGCCATCATCCTCCAGTGAAATTTGCTGTGGTTGTGCTCCCTGGAGATCCAGAAGCATTCCTGTTATCAGGAGAAGAGAGAAACATGATTTCAGCTAGGCCATCAGTCAAGCTGAAAACAGACACCATGTTCTCTGGATTGCAACCTGGTGATTTATCCTTTTGATGCTCTTTTAATCTGGTGCAAAATAAATATCGAAGCCCAAGAACTGCATGAGAAACAGCCTTTCCATATCAAGAACACAAAGCATGGGCTTTGCTGCACTCGTAAACTTTGAAGTGGCTTCGACAACAGGTTCCTACCCATACAGATCCTGAGTTTATCCTCTGGGCATGCAGGAATTGTCCAGGAACTGACCCCCCTCCTCTGAACACAATATACTCATTGACCCTTAAGTTGCTTTCCACACTAAGGAATAAGAGCACACTCACATGCAGAAGACTCTAAGAGAGCTCCTGCTGGAATCATTCTGTCACTCCTCTCCTTTGCTCCTCTCGATTGCTCCAAACTCTACATGACCCCTGCAACTGCTATGAAATCCTCTACGTTTCTCAGGTCTTCTGCTAACAGCCCAGGCCTTAAAGAAAACTCTCAGCATAGTGGAAGGGATTTCAGGGATTCTTTGCTAGACCCACTGACAAACTAGAAAAAAAACACTGCTGTTTCCAAGGCATAAAGGCATATTTAAGGCATATTCATACTTTCTGTTTGTGTGTCTGACAGCTGCCTCTCATCAGCTCCCAGGGATGTCCTTGGGCTGAGGAATGGACAAAGCTGTCAGTGACACACTCTCTTCTTTACACAATGAAAAACGAAAGAAATAAACACAGACTTCTGCTGTTACAAATGTTGGCACATTGCATTTTTTCCTCCAATTCCTTTTTCAAAGATCTCTCTTTAAGACTCATTTTTTCTTAAGCTACAATTTGAATATGACCATGCTGTCTGGTTAAGCATGGTTTAGCAGCCAGCTGATGCTGTCTGATTTCTTGCAGGCAGGCAGTTTGTTTCCAGAGGCCACATTCAGTTCTTAATTTCCTGCTAGTTTTATTGATTTAGGTGAATGTATTATATTGCATGTCACAGACCTACCTTGTAGGTGAGCAGGAACTGTCTGCCAACCCTCAGAGTGGGCCTGTATACAACCCTGACCCCAGAGCTGAGCCTTCCCACTTGTGTTATAACCACTTCACATAAGCATTTCTGCCACTGTATGTTCTTGCTTGGTAGTTACTGAATTGCAGAGCAACACGGGTGTGACAGACAGCTTTTGGCCCTCAGAGAGCCGCAGGAATCAGCCATGGGAAACTCCTTTTCAGACACACAACTGTCTGAACCTGTACAGCAGCCTGATGTGCTTCTGTGTGCACTGCGTTAGAGCAGCTTGCACACTTAATCCTCATTTGAAAGGCATTAAATAACACTGTTTGCCTCATGCTAGCTACACACACGTGAAAATGAAGTGTTGCCACAGCTGAGTTGCTGTGTAGTAATTCTGTGAACTCAAAAAATCAGTGATATCTCTGAGCTCTTAGGTGCAAAGATTCCACTCCTTTTATAACCACAACCACTCTGTGTCTAGCACCTTAACATCTATTGCTGCTCTCCTCAGCATCTGCTGACTGTGGACCATGCTCTCCTGACCCTCGCGCTTTCAGACACCTCCCATGGGTGGCACGGGCCAAATTCCCAGTTCACTAAAATCACCATGTCACTAATTTTAAGTCCATAAGATTGCACATCTATACTTTGTGCTGAGACTTTATCCACTACCAGAGATGACAGGTTTTCAGGCAAAAAGAGAGGCTTAGCACAGGTGCTTCAGCAACTAGGTAAGGGAGAATGATGACGGCAGTTTATACTTTATGGTCAACTTGTGCCTTACTGGGACCATGGCAGTTACAAAGCACTGTGCAAAAGCACACTTCTGTATCATGGATGGCCTTCCCCAGCTGGCACATTTCAGTAGATAGCAAGGCCTTACAATGCATTTATCCCTATCTTCCTTTAATTCGACTTGCTGCTTGCTTCACTTCCAATAGCTTGATTGCACATTCAGCCCAGCCACTCAGTATCTTACCTCCCAGGGTGGCAAAGATCCTGCTGATGTAATCACCATTATTATTCTTTGCATTTTAATCTTTTTAAAGTTTGAGATAGCAAAGGAAAAATGATGAATCTCATCCAAGAGGGTAGGTATAAAGTGTGGCAGAATCTTTCCCCTTTTCTCATTAAAAAAAAAAAAAAAAAAAGCCCAAACAAGCGTTATGCCTGGCATGAGGTCACCTGAATAATTAACAGGAGCAGATGGCTTTGCAAGTGTATTTTTTAGTTACTTTTATTTAATAAATCTACAAATCCCCAAAACTTTATTCTGTAATGTTGTTGTTGGTCTGGGATTGAAGTGGTGTTCAGAGATGGAACCTAACCTGCACTACACCTACCACACAATAGAGGTTTAATCTGTCTTACTCCATTTGAGTGGTGAAAGTAAAAAATAATTGCTTTTTTAGAAACTGAAATTGCATAGAATATGCATAGCTGATGTCTTTCAATATGCAAGTGCCATGCAATTGCTTCGAGAACCCTGTGTGTCTTACAATTTAAGGATACACAGCACACTAGTGCCTGCATTGTACTCAGCTCTGATAGCAGAAATAATTGCTGCCCCTGGTATGTGTAAGAAACTGGAGAGAAAAAGATATCATGAACATTGTAAAGTGCTTCTCTTTTTTGTTGGTTGTTCATAATCAAAAGATTCTGCTTACCTGTTTATTTATGGTGAATACACTACAGGTCTTATTCCATGCCTTTTCAGCTCCCAAGCATGCAGGAAATAAAAGATCATCTCTACGTGAAGCATCTGTATAATAGCTGGAAATTTCTGAAATATGCAGATAATAACCCAATACTTCTTATTTCTTGGGCACTTATGAGAATGATCAGTTGCCTTGAGGCAAAAATAACAGAGAAGTTCAATCTGATAATTTATTCTTGTAGACATCTCTTGATCAGGATGCTCTGTCAGAAGATAAAGTTCCAATTTAATGTTTTCTTTTTTGGCTCCTTAGGTGAGTGAAAAAGAAATCCTCTTCTTTTCTGTGTTATCAGATGTATTCCCCAAGGGTATGCTGTTCTGGAGCTAAATTGTGCCCTGAGGTCTGTCTTGCTTTATCAAGTTCAGCATTTTGAATACCCTTATTACTTCCTAACTTCAAAGCACATGAGTCTTACCTGTTTTGATGTGTGCATTTCCTTGAGTAATATTTTCATTAACTGTTTTTTCCTAAATACTTAATCACCTAGCACATAAATGTGAGCATGTTGCCACTATCGCTATGGAAGTAACACATAAAACAAATACTGTCACTGTACAGGCCACTTCTCTGAGCCCATGGGAAAACAAAATAAGACTTCATTCCACAAATTGGAACTTAGTTTCAAGAAAGCATTGGAAATAGTCTTTGGTGAAGATGACCTCTATAGACAGGCTTTGGGGGCACTTTTCTGTCAGGGAGGAAACAGGCAGGCAGGGTAGTGGTGTCTCTGTGGGGAGGGCTGTGCAACAAGGTGCATTAATGTCTCCTTGTATGCAGGGCAGAGAAAGGTACTGCAGTACTGCAGCAAAGACAAATGCAAGAGCTTTTTTTTTTTTTTTTTTTTTTTTAAATTGTTTTGTTTTGTTTTTCAATGTCTATGAATCTAGTTACTGAGTTTAAATAGCTGCTTGTATTTATAGCCCTAAGAGTTCTCATGCTGCTTGGGGATTAGGTATAAACAGCTTCAGAGAAAATATTAAAGAAAGGAGGAAAGTTAAAGAGTAAAGGAAGAGAGAAAGGAAGAGAGGGAGGGAGAGGAAGGGAGGAAGAGAGCTAAAGAAGAAGAAATTTAAAATGTAAGGACAGTAAACCCAAATATATTCTCTCTAAATAAAAGGTAGTTGTATATCCTTCTAATATTCACAGATAAGCTAATGTCTTGAAAATAAGCAGTGCCTGATTAAGAATGCCTTGACTAATATACCAAGGCGCAGTGGGAGATTTATTCTTGTTCATCTTCCTTTTACCTCCTAGGAAAGCAGGGAGTAAGGCAAATTGCAATAATTTGTGACTGTAAAGCAAACATGGAGATCTAATTATACTGTTTTTCACCGACAGTCACTTTAAATACAGTGTCCTGGCCTGCATTTGCTTTTCTAAAGCACATTAATTCTGTCAGTTGTGTTTTTCTTGGAGGAAAAAGTTATTCCTGCTGAGTAGCCTTTGATTATTTTCATTATTGTCTGAGACTTTGTACAACTTCCAAAGCATTCGCTATGCCCCCTGGCCACTTCAAATGCTACTGCCTCTCTTCAGCTTTGCTTGATTGGATTTGAGAGGCTTACATGTGATTCAGAAGACAGGAAAATGTTTCAGCCAGGTTTTAAAGTGTTTTTTTTTTCCTTGACCTACAAATATAATTTCCTGTCAGCAGTTGCTCTTTGGTTGTCTTAGAAATTTAGACATAGATGGATGTACAGACAAGCTCTATTCTGCTGTCCCTTTATTTGTTTATCCTCTTGAATATCATGGTATATGCCCTCATACACACTTGGCCTTTCACTATGCTGGTGGTATGCACACTCTGGGCAGCAATGGGTTAACTGCTCATTATGCATTTTAGAGTTAAAATGACAGCACCAAACCAACCTGAGAGGCTGTAGATTTAAGGATGAACAAGAAATCAGGAATGCAGATTAGACAATTGTAAGTTATCTCTTATGAGTCTGCACTGATTGCTCCTACTTGAAGATTTTTTTCTCCAGAAGGAAAATAAAATGTGAAAAAGTTAATTGTGTCATCTCTTACATGATTGTTGTGTTCTTTCAAATTTTTAAGCTGCTTCTGTATTGTTAAGGTAGGAAGGGACTACATCCTGGTACCGATATGACCTAAGGTTGCAAGACATGAAGTTACATAACATAAGGTTCAGTGATACAGGTAAGTACTGTGGTGACACTCACTGTGCTGAAGGAGACGATGAGAATGATACTTATTCAAACTGAGAGGTTCCCCCATTAGGAATTTCCTGTAGATTGCAATAGCTCCACAAGAAAAGACCAAAGTCACATTTCCAGAGTCCCTCCTGCTGGGAAAGCCAACCAGCAATTTCCCTGCAGCTTGACTTTGCTCAAACTCTCTTCATATATCCTGAGCCTTCTTATCTGAGATTTTTCTCTTCAGTATAGGTGGGGCAGCAGATGAGGTCCATCTTGCCTGGAGGTAATTCTGATGTTTTACAGAGCAGAGATGTTTGAAAAGCATGCTGCTCACTGGGAGAGTGAAGAAACACATGACAACCCTAGGATGACGTCTTAGGGCAGGGGATTCAGAAGAGGTTAGGGATTCAGAAATTGAACCACTCTAAAACTAATGCCTAGATTTCTGCAAGGCCTTTGACACGGTCCCACACCACATCCTTATCTCTAAAATGGAGAAATATGTATTTGAATGTGGACAATTTGGTGGATAAAGAGTTGATTGGATGGCTGTAGCTAGAGGGTTGCAGGCAATGATTTTATGTCCAGGTGAAGACCAATCACAAGTGGTGTCCTCCAGGAATCAGTCTTGGGACTGATGCTTTTCAACTTCTTAATCAATTACATAGGCAGAGGGTTCGAGTGCACACACAGCAAGTTTGCTGATGACACCAAGCTGAGTGATGTAGGTGATAAAATAGAAGGGAGGGATGCCATCCAGAGAAGGGCCTGGACAGCCTTGGAAAGTGAGCTCATAAGAGCCTGATGAGGTTTAACAAGGCCAAGTGCTATGTGTTGCACTTGGGTTGGGCCAATCCCAGATTACATATACAGAGAAACGAACTACATGAGAGCAGTCCTGACAAGAAGGTCTTGGGGGTCCTAGTGGATGATAAGCTGGGAAAGAGCCAGTGATATTCACTTGCAGTCCAGAAAGCCAGCTGTATCCTGGGCTGCATCAACAGAGGGGTGCAGCAGGTAGAGGAAGGGGATTGTCCCCCTTAACTGCCCTTGTGAGGCATCTGCAATACTGCTCCCAGGCCAGGAGACCCCAGTACCAAAAAGGTGTGGAGCTGCTGGAGTGGATCCAGAGGAGGTCACAAAGATGATCAGAGGCCTGGAGCACCCCTCTTATGAAGCAGTTCAGTTTGTTCAGCCTGGACAAGAGAAGACTTCAGGAAGACCTCATTGCAGCCTTCCAGTACTTAAAGGGAAACTGACTTTTTACAAGGGCAGTTAGTAATAGGACAAATAAGAATAGCTTTAAACTAAAAGAGTGGAGATCTAGGTTAGCTATTAGGAGGAAATTCTTTACTCAAAAGGGTGGTGAGGCCCTGGCACAGCTGCCCAGAGAAGCTGGAGGTGCCCCATCACTGGAGGTGCTCCAGGTTGGATGGGGCTCTGGGCAGCTGGTGGGGGGGCAGCTCTGCCCAAGGCAGGGGATTGGAACTCAGTGGATTTTAAGGTTCTTTTCAACCCAAGCCATTCTGTGACTCTATGATTATATGATTATATGATTGTGTGATTCTGATTCTGTGATTCTATGACTTTTTTCTTCAGTGTACAGCTTTCAAATCCTCTCTGTTTGTCAGTTAAACTTTTGCAGAAAATATATTTGCTGCTAAGAATCATAGAATTATTGAAGTTGAAAATACCACTAAGATCATCTAGTCCAGCCATTTACCCATCACCATCATGCCAACTAACCATGTCACTCAGTGGTTTCTTCAGACTGTCTCCACTTTCCAATAGTAGGACAGTTTTGATTGTGTCAAGATATGAAGTAGTTCTGAGGTAAGCAGCACTGTGCAAGCCGGAGTGAATTGTGAACTGTTTCCAAGAAAGCCATGATGATGGTCTGGTTTTGCAGCTTTTTTGCCATTAGTTTAACGTGGTCCTTCGGCTAATAGAACAAGAAAGAGTACCTGTCTTCTGAACTATTGGTTCAGTTAACTTAAGAAATGGCAGTTGTAATTGTAAGTAGCTTTTCAATTGGAGTAGAAAGCGATGCTTTTGAAATGCTTCTCAGTGTGTGAGTTTTCAGCCTGGTAGAGTACAGTGAGAAGGAGCAGACCCTAATGTTTCAGGTAACTTAGGAGATGCAGTCATTCCACATCCCAAGCAAATTATTCTGTTTTTTAAGCAATCAGTCAGTGCCTTGAATGCCTGAGAGGGTTGGAAATATAATTTATATTACTTCTTCCTCTCTTGCTACTGGTACCGAACAAAAACGAATGTTCGTAATGCCTTTCTCTGTTAATCCCAAGAAGATGAAATTTAGTTGAGAAGATCTACTGCAGTTCTTTGCCTACCGCTGCAAACTCCTGGTGGTAGTTTAAATGCTAAGCATGCAGTTAATGCCAAAATTAGTACTTAGTAGCCAAAACATGTAGCCTAGTTTAAAAATATGAGCAGGTATTAACATTTCTAATTCTTACACTTTCTATACAATGTATTTTTGAGATGAAATGACTCTATTCTGTTGTTTACCTGCTATAAAGAAGGGTAACAGGGAACTTTGATTTTGCACAGATATTATTTGAAAATACAAATACATAGTTGAGAAACATTCCTCAAAGCCAAAAGAGAAGGAAATAAAAATGCTATCAAAGATAATTTTTTGTTTCTGAAAAGTCAAGTTTTTTATTCCAGTGTTCAAGTAACAAAATATATTGTTTTGAAGTCTTTTTTCAACTAAAATCACTGTTCATCCCCCCCCCCAAAAAATTGACTATCTTTATTGATTGTTTTAAAATATTTTTTAAAGGAAATTATCTCTGGGATTCCTCCTTGCAAGTAATAGGTAGATTACAAGTGTTTTTTTGTTTTTTTTTTGCCATTTTAACTTTATGGGGTGGTGAATTAGTTCTTTTCATTGTTCTCTGGAATTAGAGGAGTCTGCGTTTTGAATTTCCTGAGAAATTCTGATGAGGAATGTCCCTTGGTAAGATTTACAAATTGTCAAGACTCCTCTTTGTACCAATTTTCTTTAAATTGTTCTTTTTTGATGTTAATAATTCCACCAAACTCCACAGATTTACAACTCTCATAGATAACTAAATACAAGTGCTCCATCATATGTATGAGAAAAGAGAATAGAAGAGTTGACTATTTGTTCCTTAGTGCACCAAGGCATTAGGTCTCCTAATTCATGACATTAATTTCTAATTCATTGCACTAATTTCTGGGCCAAATGTCAGCCTCTTTTTCTTTCTGTTCAGTCCATTTTCAACTACACTATCATCCAAGCTAAAAGCCATTAGGAGCCATTCTAAGCTGCCTAGAATATCAAAACATACAAATTTATATAAAAACATCAAATACATTAGAGTACCCAGACTTATTAAGTCCAGCTAACTTCCACAGGGATTACCTCCAATGTCTGAGTGAGATAAACACATGCAGCTGGTTTTATTTGACAACAGGCATGCTTGTCATCCTGATGCTGATGAATTATGCATTAGAAATTTTCTTCTCATATGGTTTCTAATAATAGATCAAAAATAGTCTCCTTTTCTACATTTCATCTCTAGAATTATTGATCTCCTGTGGTATCTCAAATACACATATATATTCCTTCCACACTTAAGAAATCTGTCCTGTTGGTTTTATCTGTCCATTTTCTTTTTGGCCTGTATCCTCAAGCCATTTCAGCAACATTGCCTACATTATGATTTTGTATATATTCTTTCTTCCTTTGTCTTTCTTTATGTCAGTCCCTCTTCACCTAAGTCATGCCGTCCATTTCTGCTACTATGATTAATGCTTTCTACAGTCAAAAGTTCCCCTTTGCTTCCTGCCTCTCTTCAACTAGCTAGAAATTTTGTATACACTGAGTTTTGCTGCCATGTGTTCTTTGGAAACTGTGCAGTCCACCAGTGTTGTAGTCTTGCAAATTCCTCCACTTGGTTGAACTACTGTCCAGAAGTCCACTAACAAGTTAGGCAGATAGGTACTTTGTGAAGTTCAACAAGGATAAGTTCTGCATCTGGGAAGGAATAACCTCAGACATAATAGGAGCTGCTCAGCTGGAAACCAGATCTGCTGAGAAAGAACTGGGAGCCTGGTGGACACCAACCTGAATGTGAGCCAACAATGTGCCCTCAGAGCAAAGATACCTACTAATGGTATGCTGGATTGAATTAGGTAAAATACTGACAGCAGATCAAAAGAAATGTGATCCTTCCTCTCCACTCAGCACTGATGAGGCCACACATGGAATAGTGAGTCCATTTCTGGGTTCTTGTACTGTGTCGTGTACCGGAGAGAGATGGAGGTACTGGAGAGAGTCCAGCAGAAGGGCAGGAAAGAGACAATTAAGGAACTCAAGCATCTCTCCTGAGGAAAGGCTAAGAAAGTTGGGACTGTTCTGGGGAGATCTTGACTCCTGAGGGGAGAATACAGGTTCTTTTCAGAGGTTCCTCAAGAAGCAATGGCCACGAAGTTAAGCACAGGAGTTCCCTCTGCAAATTGTAAAAAAAAATCTCTATTTTGCAAGTGACTGAGCAATGGAACCAGTTATCCAGAGAGTTATTGGAAGATCCCTCCTTACAGAAAATCAGAAGGTATGTGGACATGATCCTGTGAAACCTGCTGTAGATGCCCCTGCTTGAGCAGGGGAATTAGACCAAATGACCTCCAGATGTATCTTCCAACCTCAGCCATTCTCTGATGCTCTGATTCCATGAATTGGAAAGGATGGCTGCCAGTGAAAACTGCATCAAGTCAGTGTTTCAAGGCTTTCAATACTTAAATAATCTTCATTTCACCTGGAGGCACAACACTGACTCCTAAGTGTATTTGATTACAGGAAATTTCATCCTCAGGATTATAAGCACTATAATTTCAACTGGAAGTGACATGAAAAGCTGGTTTGCAAGCTGTAGGGGTAATACATACATGGTGAGTTGCAAACAGGAATAACAAATGTACTTTGAATTATGTGAGGTCTAAGCAGCCTTTGAACAGAACCTAAAATAGATAGAGTCGCTATATGTTCAACAGGGAGAGAGGTATAGTCAGAGCATAACTCTTGCCAAGTGTATATGAAAAAAGATGTTTACAGCAGCCTAGTAAGAGAAAGAAGGGAAAAAGGAAGAAAGGATTACGAAGTGTTCTGTCCTTTTTTCTTGCTTATTGTTTGAACAGGCAGATAAGATTAATGATCCAGCAAATCACACCAATCTCCAAGCTTGAAATAGCAGGGAAACTACACTAGCATCTTCTCCCTCCCACTACTTATCCTGGAGTGCGCCTGAATTAGACGTAGAAGATCCTCTCTGCATCTTCTGGATTAAAGTAGTGGTTGAGTACCGGAATGCACAGGGGGCTCCTCAAACTAAATTTCTTGTTCAGGCTCAGATGTGTAAGTGTAAGCAGTAAAAGTGCCAAAGACTAGGTCTTACACACACAGCTGCATTCAAGATGGAAAATAAAGAAACAGGATAATGCAATTACTATTATCAGTCTCTTGCAGAAGACAAAAACACATTCAATAAACCAACGTAGCACTGGTTTCAGATAAGTTATTCTCTGCAATGAATGAAGGCAGGCTGTTCCAGATGTTCCAGGGCTGGAAGGAACCTCTGGAGATCATTCAGTCCACTCCTCTGCTAAAGCAGGTTACGGTAGGTTACACAGGAAAGTGTCCTTGCAAGCCTTAAGTACCTGCAGATAAGGAGACTCCACAACACCTCTGGGCAGCCTGTTCCACTGCTCTGTCATCCACACAGTAAGGGATTTATTTTTCATGTTCGGATGGAACTCCTTGTGTTCCAGTTTGTGCCCATTGCCCTTTGTCCTGTTACTGGGCACTGCTGAAAAGAGCCTGGCCCAAAAATTTTGTCAGCCAACCTTTATATATCAATAAGCATTGATCAGATTCTCTCTCAGCCTTTTCATCTCCAGGCTGAACAACCCCAGGTCTCTTAGCCTTCCCTTAACAAGAGATGTTCCAGGCTTCTCATCATCTTTGTGGCCCTCCCCTGGACTTCTTCTAGGAGATCCCTGTCTTTTCTGAACTGAGGATGCCAGAAATGGACACAATACATGAGATGTGGCCTCATGAGGGCAGAGCAAAGGGGGAGGATCACCTCCCTCAACCTGCTGGCCATGCTTTTTGTAAGGCTTCTTAAGACACCATTGGCCTTCTTGGCCACAAGGGCACACTGTTGGCTTATGGCCAATCTGTTGTCCATTAGCAACCCCAGGTTCTTCTTTGCAGAGCTCCTCTCCAGCAGGTCACCTCATAACTTGTACGGATGCATATGGTTTTTCCTCCCCAGATGTAGGAAAGTCTACACTTGTCCTTATTGCATCTCATCACATTCCTCTCTGCCCAATTCTCCAGCCTGTCTAGGTGACCTGGTTCTATCAGTATTCCATATTATGACACCATGCAGTAAACTGTTTAGTATTGGAACAGTGCTGGGGAGATGGACTTTCCTCTGTCAGCTCCTAGCAATTTCAGCTATTTGCACTTCCTGGGTCCTGGCAGCATCAGCTATTCTTCAGTGATTTCTGGCACTCCAAGAGGAAGATTCATTGACAAGAGACAGACTACAGTTCCCAGAAGTCACAAGCATTCTCCACGTGATTTCTCATTCTGGATAAAAGAGGTAGAATAGCACAGCTATGGGGTTGAAGGCTGTTTTCCACTTCCACTAATGCAGCAAGCAACATGATCAGAACTCCTCTCACTCCCATTTGTTTGATTTACTGTAACCCCTTTTCATATCATGTCTTACATTCTTTTATCACTTGTAGTAAATTAGTTATCCCTCCTTATCTTAGTCACATCCTTCCTACTTCTTCACCCTTGGAAGAGGGAAGAGGCAGGGGGAAGGGAGCCCTGTCACTTGTGATAGAATAAGCTAAACTGCAACACCAGTTTTCAGTGAATGGCAGCATATCTTTCAGCCACTTCTCCCAGCATCATATCATCAGCAAACTTGCTGTGGGTGCACTTGCAGAGGGCAATCTGTCAGTATTATCTGTCACCCCACTGATGGCTAGGGTTGATTCAGGTGATCTTGTTCCCTCACTACTCCATGTGCATCCCTCCTGTGTTTGATCAAAGAGGACAACTTTCCCCAATAAAGATGTACTGTTCATCAGTCAAGAGTATACTGTAGCTATACTGCCTGGCTAGAACCTCTGAACAATCTTCATAGATTACCATTAAAAAGAGTACACATCAAGACTTCAGTCAGCCATGCTGAAGTTCCAAGCTGGCAAATATGCACTGTGTGTTTGACTTTACATAAAGATGTAGATATGATAAATAGAGTAGGACTGTTCAAAGTGCTGAAGATGGGCCGGATAGCTGCACCTCTGCTAGCACATTAAACATGTTCAGGAATGATCCTGGGCACATGGAAACATGACAAGGGCTGACCTCTTAGTAATCTGTCTTACTTTCCACAGCAGGGGGCTACAGGCTGAGTACTCATAGGGAATAATCACTATAAGGTTCTTTTTGGGATGACAGTAGTTGCTCAGGCCAAAAGTACGCCAGGAATCAATCTAACCATCTAGTCCTCTCTACTCAGAACTGGTGGTGAGGCCACATCTGGATTACCACATCCAGTTCTCAGCTCCCCAGCAGTAGAGAGATGAGGACTTTCTAACACAAGTCCAGTGAAGGGCCAAAAAAATGATTAAAGACATTCTTCATACAAGGAAAGGCTGAAAGAGCTAGGATTCTTCAGCCTGGACAAGAGAAGTTTTCAGGGAGAACATTGTCCATATGTCTAAATACCTGAATGGTGGAAATGAAGAGGGAACTAGCCTCTTCTCAGTGGTACCAAATGACAGGACCAGAGGTAATGGGCAAGTGATGAAATAAAAAAATCATATTTCATTATTTTTCAATACATTTAAAAAGAAAATTTTTACTGTATTTTTACTGATTGTGATTGCCTTGCCCAGAGAGTCCATGATTTCTCCATCGCTGGAGACCACCCAGATACAGCCCTTGGTGAACTATTTCAGCAGCCACTGAGTGAGCAATGGGCTGATCTAGACAGTATCCAGTTGTGCCGATGTGACTTTGTGATTCTGCCATTCTGTAAGCTGGAACACAGTGTGGATTTTAGCACTAGAAATACAAATCTATTAATTATATAAATATTGCATAACTTGATTCTGATGTCAGCAGTAGACTGTGATAAAAGTTAATACCAAGATGTACATCATCCTTTAGAAGGTCTAACTTACAAAGCACAATCATTCACCTTACCAGAGGAAGAAAGGTGTGACATCACAGTTTTTAAAATCAAAACATTATTCCAATTAATCATTAGCTGCTGCTATACAATAAACATAACCAAATGTGACCCGTAATAGAATCTCTAGAAATCTTATTATATTTGTGTAATGAACTGATATTTCTGAGCTCCAGAGTAGATCATATTTATTTCAACTTCTTTATGTTAGCACATAGCAGGTTCTTAATAATAATAATAATAATAATAATAATAATAATTGATAATGATAGTAATAAAAAGATGTCTGAACTATTTACAAATACGAGTCAGATCTGGCACAAAGTTTCTTTTTTTGAGTATGGGAAGTTCCTCCTGGGCAGCTACCTGTGTAGACTGCTGCAGGAGGCCTTCTTTGCAGGGGAGCTGGAATTGATGATCTCTGGAGGTTCTTTCCAATGCCTATAATTCTGTGATTCCATGATTCTGTGATTCTTCATTAAAAAGAAGTAAACAAAATGAAACTAAGAAGTAGCAAAAAATATATAATTAATATTTTATTTTAAGTCAAGAAGGGTACTTAATTTGTCCTTAAAACAACTTATTGTTTGCTCTATCAGAAAGAAAAAGGAAAAAAGATCTCACTTTCATGCTAACTTAGAATTAAGTCACTGAATAACCATTTGCTACTAATTGATATCTAGTTACTTACATAACTACAAGATTGTTTAGAAAACTATTCCATGTTCTTCACTATTTCTTCAAATTGAATACGGATCTTTCATTATCAGTCTACAGTTCACAACTTCCCATAACAAACAATCTATTACCTTTCACATCTTACTGGTCTCTTCTCAGATCCCTTGATCTTAGCTTTTAGTACGTGCAAGATAATGGATGTTTTTTAACATTATTGTATGTGATCTATTCTTTGTATTATCCTTTTCAAAAAAAGAAAGATAGTGATAGTTATCTAGCACAGGATATGTAAAAGGCCTACAAAATTCCTATGATAATAATTCCTATAATTCCTATAATAATACCTAATTTGGGTTCTGTGTAGGCATGTCTGTTTATGCAGCCCATGTGTTCTGTTTTTACCAATCTTTCGTTTGCATAACCTTCTGTTCTGTTTGCTATACAGTTACCTATATGAGTGCCTCATCTGTCACATCCTTCTCCTGTTAAATACGCTTGTGATGGTACATCTTGCCTCCAATTGTTTCTTTGTCTAGTATCATGTTGAAACCCAGTCAGGCTCTACAGCCACTCCAGAAGGTGGAATTCTTGTCTGATATGGATAAAACCTTCAAAGTTACTGCAATAAAATACAAACCTGAGAAAAGTATTCACTTTAAACCACAGAGTGCTGGAAGGAAAGAATACTTGAAATACAATGTGAGTATTACCAGTTACCAATAAAATTCTTTGCTTACCCATATTCACAATAAAAGCCTGCCCAAAACTTTGACCCATCACAAGTATTCATTTTCTATGAAGAGTAGTATTGTATAAATTCTCCTCATAAACCAGCTGGTAAT
Organism: Tympanuchus pallidicinctus; assembly: GCF_026119805.1. NCBI lineage: Eukaryota > Metazoa > Chordata > Aves > Galliformes > Phasianidae > Tympanuchus > Tympanuchus pallidicinctus. The sequence goes on from NW_026294758.1 coordinate 30,879,057, forward strand.
GACATTATAAATTTGGTGTAAAAAGAAGCATACAACATAAAAAGTTCTCCATGATTTTCAAGTTGCATCTAATGGCTTTTTCCTAAAATCCCATAACAAGCTTGTGCAAATGGAGTTTATGAAAAGAAACTTGTTTGAAGCACACTCTGATTTCTCTTTTATTATACTTTACAATGCCAGCAGAAGCTACAGTTAATGTTACATTTCTATTTCTATTCTAAACTGTTCCCTTTACATTCCCTTCTGTTCCACTGAGCTTTCTTTTTCTTCTTTGTTCTCACACTTAGGGGGGAAAAAAAAAAAACCACCACGAATAACAAAATCTTTTACAGAGTTAAAGAGGAGAACAAAGATTTTTTTTATTGGAAGAATTGCCCTAAAGATCAAGGGCCAGCAGTTATTTTCAAAATTAGATGCATGAAATTGTGAACAAGCTTACTAAGACTGTCTTTTTAGGGCAGTAAAATGCACTCTGAAGAAGAGGGAAGGCTGTTTTACCACTGTTATACTTGGTTTAAGGAGTTTCCCTAATATCACTGAGGTTCTTCCCATTGCCAATATAAAGATCTATTCTCTTCAAAATTCAACTAAATGTTTGCCAGCAAAGAGCAAATGTATGACAAAGAAACCGTGACAACATATAGGACTGAATTACTAGATAAACTCCGGGTCTGCTGGTCTATTTTACATCTTGTCCCTTTCAGTCACAAACAGAATTTGTTTTAGATGGAACTTCAAAGACTCCACCAGTGAAAGACAAGAAATAATCCCTCTTGTTTTCCTAAAGTCTCTCTTCACAATGATGCCACCTGATTCAGTAGAGATGAAGAAAATGGATAAGTCCAGAGGCTTAATATTAAATTTTATTTTCTGAGTATTCATAAAGAAATACACAAGCACAATATGATGAGATAGAACTGATTGGAGACGTAGTTAGAAGAGTAGTTTTCAATAATAACCTTTTAAATTAACAGAGCAATCAAATGAGATCCCACTGGTTTTCACTTTGATTCTGTTGTTCCCAATTTATTAGCATCTTTGATAACACTACTTACAAAAGTTGTAGCTAATAACATGAGCAAGGGCAGAACATACCAGCTATCTGACCTCAGGTTCCCAAGATCACTGCAGAAAACGTAGTCAATGTCAGCAATGGCAGAAAGCCCAATAATGAGTCCCAAACATAAGGAAGGAGAAGCTAAATGTGGAAATAAATGGGGAAGAACCAGTAAGCCAACTGGAAACCAGAACCGGGTTCTTAGCTATATCAAGTAACAAACTACATGAACCCATGGTGTCAGGGAGATAAGACACAGACAACACTGGGGTGTATTTACAGCATATAAGTATATAAGGAGTGGAAGACAATTATTCTTTTCCAATCTGTTCGGCAGTTATACTAACTCAAGTAGTCAGTACTTTTCCAGGTAGATCCCGCAGACAAAAAAGATATACACAAGCTGAAAACTCCAGAGAGAGCAGAAAACATAGCCAGTTAGAGAAAGGTTGAAGGAGATGGATTATTTTAACCTTAGAAGGAGGACGCACAGTAGGTTTGATTAGTTCATCCCAGTAACAAGGCTTCCCTGATTTGTAATTTATTCAGTCTAGGCAACCTGCTTGTCCTTGCAAACCCTCTGATGTCCAGTATCAGTCATGCTGTCAAGGAGACATTCTGATATGGAGAGGATGACTTGTTATTGTCTTAGGGTTGTGAGGTTTGAGCAAGAAGCAAGAAGCCAGCATGTGCAGGAAAGATCATAATTAAAAGAAAGTGAAACATCCTTACTGTGGAAGTAACAGTGTTTGGTGGCTGGGATTAGAGGGCGGATGGGGCACACTGTTGAAGGAATGATGTTACTGCAGCAACTACCAATATCTTCTCACAGAAGGAACCAAATGAATCAAAGATCTGGCTACCCTCTTTGCAGCACAGCCACAACAGTGATACAACGATTCATTGGGAAAATGAATGAAAAGCCTGTCAAACTGCATGGCTGACATACAACCGTGTTTCCCCAGGAGAAGATTTCAAATACTCTTAAGAATTCTCTCAACTTATTTATCTACCATCTCTTAAACTACTACTATTTCTTGGGATCTTCATTTCCAGAGGCTTTTCTGGTCTCTTTTTCTGACATCGAGGAAATGACCTACATTCATGAACTGAAATTATTATTTACTGACAATAAAATATAAAGAGCTGATAATGAAATCTCCAAGACAGAGAAAGTTTTTCAAATTTCCTCCAAAGGATTTTACATCATATCCTAATTTACAGGAGAAATCATGTGGAGTACATTTAAGGATGAGATTAAGGCATTGTGCAAATGCATTCAAATTTTGCATAATTTCCATGATTACGTTCCTGCCAGTCAGCATGCATTTTAAAGCATTCTTCAGCACCTAGTCCTGAATAACAACTAAATTACATGCTACCAACACAGCTTATTTGCTTTATTGAGTTACAGCTGGATGAGTGAGAGAACAACTCAAAATGTTTTTGCTTCAGGTAATTCAAGTTTATGTTTCAACGGCAACCGGTCTTCCTACTTGTACTTTTCCCAGCAAAATGGACCAAGACATTTTCAAGCATCTGCAAGAATTCTCTTTTGTTCATGCTCTTCCATCATTTAATTGAGTCCATATGTGTGTCTTCTTGATGTTCAATAGCTGTACACAGCAACTGAAGACTGAAGAGAGGACAGAAAACCAGGCAAAATGAATTGCAAAACACTGGAGGATCCTGGACGCTGCTGCAGAAACTGCCTATGTCATCAGGAGTTGGTCAAGGCAACATTAAATTTCAATCCTCTGGCCTTTCAATCTTTAAGAGATTGTGAACTTCTGCTGAATATTTTCCAGGCAGCTTTTTGTTTTGTTTTGTTTTGTTTTTCATCGTCTCTCTTTATTACAGAATTTTGTTTATTAAACTACAAGCAGTAGTTTCTCTGGTTTCAAATTTCTACACAAACTCTGTCAATCCCTACCACTCACAACTCAATCCCAGTGTTTTCTGGCTCCTGGATTAACATCATGAGATGAAAATCAGTTTCCACTAAGACAGAGAAGGAAAGGAAAAAGCAAAAAAGTTTGTTTCTTAGAGTTACAAATAAAGACTTTAAACTGTACATTCTCTTTTTTTTTTTTTTTCCCAGCACTTAAAATAATTGTTTTTCATAAGATTAGATTAAAAATAAATATTCTTAAGTTACATGTGGTTTCTTTTTATGAATATTTGAATTTTTCCTGTTTTGAGTCTTGAAATTTAAATATGCTTCATTCTCAAATGCTTTGGTGCACTGGGAACATCTAAAAGAATATTATTTTAATGAGCAAAATGAATTAATCCCACAAGTCTAGAAACTAGTGTTTTAAAGTAGGAAATCTGATTAAATGCCAAGCACTGATCATTCTCTATCAGTTCACATCTCTCCAGGAACAAATTTATACCTCTAAAACTCTTCTTACCATTCTTCCACTGCCCTGTATTTGAAGATTATCAATTGCAGGAAGAATAATGAAAGCAAGTTACACAAAATCCCAATCAAATATTACTAAGACAACTCAAAAGATGCACTTGGCAATTCACTGCACCAGAGCTGCCTTATTCCTACTGAGACAATGCTGAAGAAACTGCCTGTTGTTTCTGAATAGTAATACTTACAACTTCTCTAATGTTTTACACAGAGCATTAGATTTGCTTGACAGTTTCACACCTTGAGACATGGTTTAATTAATATTAAGAGAAAAATTAATAGCTTTTTAAATCTTTATGCATGCAATTATCTACACTTTATTGATGAAAGGTGTTACTATAAGGTAATGCTGCAACATCTGTCTCCTTCATTTTCTTTCAGAATCACCAGGCATAATAAACAGACGTGTAATTACACTGAAGACTCTGCTATTCAGTGCAGATTGGATTGCCAAATGTATCTGTAAGAATTTCTGGTTTCTGGCACACGGGTTAATATCATGTGACAATGATCATCAGTTAGAGAGCGGAAGAAATTAAAAACCTTGAAGTAAGATAAGGTTCACTACGACTGTGCATGCCTTACAGAACTAGCAATGCAGCTTCAGTATGCTCTGTAGCAATAATGAAAAGCCAGATGACAGATACAGTTTCATTGGCTGGATATAGTTCCAATGATCAATCAGCTTCTGTGCTGAGAAAAAGATGTCACCCAGTAGAATATGTAGTAAACTGGTAGTGACTTGATTTTCTGTAAGATTTTCTAGGGTGACCAAAGTCACAACTGAAGAGCCATAAAATCTGGATCCCTATTATAGTAACCATTACATCTGAGGCTACACATTATTCTTCTGTTTATGTAATGGCACCTTGGAGGTGAAGTGACTCTGTTAGACTCCAAAGTGATACACAGTCAGAAATAATCACTTCCCTGAAATGTCTGCAACTCATACTGATGAGAAAGGATGGGATTTACTGGTGCCACTGGATTTACTGGATTTACTGGAGTAAGTTCAGCAGCAGAAGCTACCTCAGGATTCACATTGCCTTAGTGAAATACAAATATCTGATATATCTTATGTATCACAATACATGAGATGTCTGCAGTCTGAGTTTAGTCTTGCATCATGATAGAATCAATTTAAAAAAAGGAAAAAAAAAAAAAGAGAGAGAGATCTCATAAAATAATTAAGCAGTAGCATTTCTAGCCTTCAAAACCAAGAACTGCAGAATCTCTGCCTCCTTAGTTTCACAACAAAGAATTAATATGTGCGAGATGTGATGCAGCAAAAAAAAAAACTTACATCATAACTTAATCTTCACCAATTGCCAGTGGATTGGATTTCAGTTAACCTTGGAAAATGAGGAAAAGCCTTGAGGGTGGAGGTTTTACAGCCCACTAACCTTTCCTGTGCTACAAAACATCACTATATTCAAACCAAGCAGTAGCCTATCTTTGAATTTCTGCTCACAATAGTTGAAAATTTGCTTCTCTAAAGTCTGAAAAACATATGAGAAACAGAACAAAATAGAACTTCATCAAGTACTGAGTGCAAGATACTTAGCACTTTAAAGGTAGATGTAATTCAATTTAGTTTCTTAGAGATAATAACACTTTTTTATCTTCTTACTTAGCAAATAGGCAGCTTGTTGGACATTGAAGAATCTAAACTCCACTTGAACTTAACCTGCAGTTTAATGGCAATACATTCCCTAGTGTGATAGCAGCACATTCTTGACTTTGGGTATTTCTGAAAAGTATGCAGTTCACTGACACCTTCTGAAAACTCAACAGTGCATGAATTGTTCTTCATGATGAGTAGCTTCTCTGCAGATCTCATTCTGCACTGGAAAGCCGAGAAGCAGAGCCTGGATAAAAGACAGCTCTGTAACATAAACCAAGGGAATTTAGAGGAATATAGGCTTTTTTGACAAACCTACTTCTGGGTAGACTCCACACTGGATAAAATTGATCCTAAGAAGGCAAAGTTGGTTTTACTAGGGAAGCACATTTAATCTCAGCTCATCCTGCCTCACACATTCTTGTAAAATCTCTTTTAGACAGATCCCAAAAATGAATTTCTTGCTCCTTGCAAACCTATGCCTAAATTCACAGGCTAGTGATGGAAAGTCAGCTCTTTCTCCATTGCAGAGAGTTGTTGTCTGGCTGTACATGGGTCAGCCAGGCCTGCTAGCTCTATCAGTTATTGATGTAGTTATTATGAGCTGATAAGATTTCTTGAAATTTCCAAGCTTTTGCCTTCTTCTTTTTGAAAATATAATGGCAAGAAACAGCTTAGGACTCTTATGTATCTTAAAACAAAAAAATTTGCCAGTTAACAGAAAACAATAGCTCTTTCTGGAGGTGCTCCCTGGAGGCACTCAAGGCCAGGTTGGATGTGGCTCTGGGCAGCCTGATCTGCTGGATGGCAGCCCTATCCACAGCAGGCGGTTGGAAGCGGCTGGTCTTTGAGGTCCCTTCCAAACCAAGCCATTCTGTGATTCTATGATTCTTCCTGAGAACACTTCAAATCACATCATGGAGTGAATTCTCCCACCGTCTGAAGTCCTCTTCATCTTCACATTGACTATTAAGTGGGTCCAGGGCAGCCAAATTCAGATGCTTTGTTGAAATCAAGATTTATCACACTTTCATCTAGAAGACCAGACATATTGTCAAAGAAGAAAATCATATTGGTTTTATATGATTTATTCTTGATGAAACCATATCAGTTGCTTTCTGTCCCTTAATATGCTCGTGGGATCTTGTAAATGTATTGCTTAATAATTTGCCTAGGAATAGATAAAGTCTGGCTGGTTTTTGCTCCCCGTGGTCTCATTTTCTCTTTTTACAAAGAAGTAGAATGACAGAAGTTTCCAGACTCCTGGGGCTTTCTCCAGCCTCCACAACTAGTTAAATATTGTACTACGGTCCCATGAGGCCCTGGTAATAAAATATGGCAGCAAAGAATTGGATCTTAAGAGCTGTTTATGGAATCCTATCAATCCATGAGTCCTTTTCCCTAATTAAGTTGAACAGGCTGTCTTGCATCCCTGGTCATTTCTAGTCCTTTATGATCTAAAAAGAACTTAAAGAGCAGGCAGAGGGGACTGCACAGACAAAAATGAAGTGAATAATGACCTTTGATGCCAGTATAGATCAAAGTAGTCAGGCAATCTGAATTCAGTCCTTGATTCCTTTCTCTCCTGTAGGAGTTTCTCTGATGCAGTCCAGTTAACTGGTACAAACCATTTAGCAGCATGTACCATAAATCAGTTCTTCAGGATTCACCAAGTAGCTGAATGTGAAGATCTAGTCCGAATTCTGTGAGAAGCTATGGGAAGGAAGAGCTGTCACACTTGACTTAAAATACTGCAGTTTTAATAGCATGTTTTTAGCAGCATGTTTTGAGTGAGCATTTCCACAGTTTCCTTTCTGTTCAGAATGTGACTTAATTTCCTTCTGAGTTCTGGCAGTGCAATGGAGTTCAAGAACCTCAATTTTTTCAGTCAGTTTTTGTTTTCAGCTTTTGATTTGTCACCTACCTCATGGCAGGACTGTAAGACCATGCATGTTAAGACAGTCACGACTGCAAAGTGTGAATCATGAAGATTGGAAAAGACCTCTTGGATCACAGAGTCCAACCACACAGTGGTTGCAGTAAGCACATCCCCCAGAGCCATATCCACACAGTTCTTGAACACCTCTAGGGATGGTGCTCCCTGGACAGCCTGTGCCAGTGCCTCACTGCTCTTTCTGAGAAGAAATTTAGTCATTAGCCAACTACCATGACTGAAGTGTGGCCTGAACAAATATAACAAGAGAAGACACAGTGAAATGATATATGTATCTGACATATAAAATAGAGCCTATGTAACACATGCAATCTACATAATGCAGGGATAATAATATACTTTTTTTTCTCTACGACGAAATCTGTACATAGTTCAGCTCTTCTGGACATCCACCTTTGTTCTGAAAGAACTATCAGTTGGTCTTCCTCTTTCTCATGTCAGAGGACAGAAGTTCTGACAAGTTTTCATTCCCTCAGAAATAATCTGTGCCACGAGAAATTATCCTGTGGTTTTAAAAGGTACAGTTAAAATACAGATGCTACTGCATCTTTGGAAAAGTTCCTGAAATTGTTCATTGTCTTCCATCTGAAAAGCAGGAACCTTACTTGTAATCTGAATAAAGTCTAGTTTTTGTTTCCAGACAGCAGCTTTGCATAGCAGATTTTGCAGCTAATCTAAATCTAAAGCTAATGCCTGACAATCCTGATGTGATCTCATGGGTAGTCCTGCTTCTTAACCTTTTTACAGACTTAAGTGGAGGAAGGAATAGCCTTCTGCAACTTAACTGAACTTTTTTAATCCTTCTCTTTCTCACATATATCATCACGTCTGAAACAGGTCAAAGCAGTAATAACCCTATGCTATGACTCAGTACTGGAAATCCTTCCTGGCAGAATGATGTCCTTCCTCCAAAGAATAACTATGTGACCTCAGACTGAGAAGATGAACTCAGAAGTTAACACCTGCTCCTCATAGTTTTGGTTTTGCTCTTTTCCCTCACTTGCAAGAAAAGAAGTAGAAAACTGTTTCCTTTTCTTTCAAAGATGCAAAACCTCCACAAAATTTCAGATATGAGAATACCTTTAAACAGTGCTTACCTTGAAGTTCCACATGTGAAATTTAAGTTCTCCCATTTACAAGGAAGTCCTCATCTATAAACAAAAATAAAGCTATATATTAGTTTCCACTGTGCCACAGTGTACAGTGCATTTATATTCAGTATGTTACCATTTTTAACTTCAAATATCATCACTGAAGAATATTCTCCTTCTGTATACAAGTAAGAATAAAAAAGTTGCTTTGATATTGAAATACCGAACATATATATATGTATGTATATATATATACAGAACATATATGTTTCAGAACGTATATTCTTTCAAGTAAGAAAATGAATACTCACGTTTTCACCAAAGTATGTCAAAAATATTTACTTGTGATTTTTGCAAATATGTTGAGACACAGTTAGACCTTTACTTACCAACCAGTCCATATCTATTAATTCAAGCAGCATTGGACGGACAGGAGGACAGATGTGTAGGCCAGTGGAAAAACTGAGGAATTCTTTCACAAACAGATGATTAAAGTAGGTGAGATTAGATATGGCATAACAAAAACTACCTTCAAAATTTCAAAAAAAGATTAAATGAAAAATTGCATTGCCTTTCATACCTCGCAACAAAAGATACATATGAGTGATCTGTTCCAAATCATTATAAGAATGAGGAGAGGCCATTCTCATAATTACCTTGAAAATGATAATTTACATTACAGCACGTTAAGAACTATCATGCTATGATGCCCTTACCATCTCACCAAAGAAAAGTGTAATCCACAGAGATTGTAAATCTACAGGGACTAAAACTCCTGGGGCTCTCAAAACATGGGCACTAAAGTTTGAATAGTGGATCACATGCCATTTGCAAAATATCAAGCTTCTCCAGAACAGCGTGCAGTAGAGCAGCCTGATCTGAAGGAACAGGGACAGCTAAAGACAAAGCATGGGCTTTATCCAACATTCATAAAGAAATTCATTAAGAGAGGTGACGACAAGAATATGAACAAGAGATAATCTCAGCTCAACAATCATGGGGGAAATAAGGTTGCTTATAGTTTCATATTTTCCATCAGATCCAACTGTTCAAACACCAGTCACAATATTCAAAAGCTTGAGCTGGGTAATGGTTCTCACTGGAATAAGTGAAACTCACAGCATGTATATTTTGCTTCCCTTCCTTCACTCCTAATGCCTCTTCTAAAATAATAATAATAATAAACAAAACAAATCTTAAAATCAGAAAAACTATTCCTGCTAGACTGTTTCCAGTGCTTTGTGACGTGCATTATTATGAAACAAGAAGTCAGCACTTTCCATTGAAATCTTATTGTATGAGGCATTTTCAATAGGAAAGAACTGTTCTCCAAGGTCACTATGTTCTCCAAGGTCAGTGATCTCCAAACTTTTGATTGCACATCCCATCAGTAAAAATTTGGAGCACACACACACACTAAATATGTATAGTTAGGGTACGTATGTAAATATATGTGTTCTCCTATATCAGTATATAGGAGGACTGCTCTGAAAGTAATGCCTCCTGTTTTATGATATTGGCCCACAGCATCAGAGGATGTTGGTGATACGGCAGTAGAGGTTGAACCTTCCCACCAATATTGTATTACATGTTGTTGCTGTGTGACAGATGGCAGCAGATGGCAGCAGAAAGACACTCTGACAGAATGGCAGCTGACATAGAAGTGCAAATGAAACAAAGGTGTGTCACTGAATTCCTCCATGCAGAAAAAGTGGCACCCATTGATATTCATCAGTGCTCACTGAATGTTTGTTGAGACCAGTCAGTAGCTGTCACACAGTGAGGTAGTGGGTTGTGCACTCCAGCAGTGGGGACAGAATGGAAAGAACAAGCTACATTCCAGATGGCCATGCAGATTTTTATGAGCGTGGCATGTAGGCCCTTCCTTGCTGGTTAAAATGCACAGCTAATGGTGGCTACTTTGTTGAAGAGTGTTTTGTAGCTGAGAATTTACTGAATCAAACAGCATCATTGTCCTCTTCATATCTGTAGTAGTTTCCATGGAAATTAATAGGAGGCATTGCTTTCAGAGTGACTTATGTATATAAATACATAAGCTTCTCCCCACGTGCCTAGTCCACTTGCTGGGGCTTTAAAGAAGACTCCACTCTCAGGTAGTAACAGAATTGGCAAAGACATTTACAAGTTTCCCTTCCCTTTTAAAATGGTTAGTTTGACTAAACAATTTATAAGCAACAAAAGCAGGACAGCCAGCTCCTGAAGCAGATGGCAAAGAAGGTAACGCTGCACAAACCTGCAGGGCTTCTTCTCTTACCATATGTTCTAATTACTCCTGGTGCTACTCGAAGACATGAAAAATTTGGCTCACTGAGCAATGCCTGAAAAGCTATTACTTTTCAGCAATGCAGGTGGCTCATACTGATGATACATTAACTATTTATATTGCCATTCAAACACACAGTAGATTCTACACTAAACGAGGAGTTCTCCCACTGGCATGCAAGCTTTTGTGAACTAAAAAAGCAGAGAGGCTATCAGGTAACCCCCATGTCTCTTTCATGAGATGTGACCGTGAGAGGTGACCGTGTGCTGCACATCTGACAGAGAATGTGTTGGTTTCACAAGGATAGGCAGCTCAATTCCACCATGCTGTGCTCTCACTTCCCCATCTCTAGGGAAGAAGGGGAGAAAATACAATAGAAAAAGTGCTCCAGGATTGGTGTGAGGACAGGGAGATCTCTCACCAATAACCATGGAAGGAAATACACACTCAGCACAGGGACAATAATGCAATCTATTGCCAATTAATAACAGACCAGAACAGTGAGAAGTAAAAGCTCTGCTCGTGTTCACTCGGTATCACCTACAGCTCAGCTCAGGCAGTGGCAGGGCACTGCTCTGATAAGGGGCTGCTGGGCACTGTGAGCACTGCCCTCCGAAGCCTCTGGTACCAAAACATGGCCATATAAGCCCAGTATAGAGAAGCAGGAAGAAGTACACATAGTGATTCCATCTGATAAGTTTGGTGAGGCCTGTTGCCAGTACAGCCACTGCAGCCTCTGCTGCCTCAAATTTCCCTGCTGTTGCAAATGTCTTTACCAGATGGATGTTAGCTCCTCTTGGATGCAGTGTATGTTGCAAGTGTTGGCATCACCTTAAAATAGGTTCCAGGTCACAGCTACACAGCCTACATTCCTCTTTGAATCCAAAGCTACTGGACCCTTAACAATGAATGGTAATTAGAAAGACAGAAATGCTTTTATACATTCCCAAGCTCTTTCTTCATAAACCTATAGCATGGGTAGTACTTTCAGTACCATTTCATGGTTTTTACTAAGTGACAGCTAAGACTGTTGCAATGTCTCTGGCAAATGCTATTCTGAAGCTATGTTGAAGCTTGTCTCCAGTTCTTGTATCTGCATTTTTTTCCTCCACAAAGGTATAATTTTGCAAATAATTTTGCAGCCTGGTCAAAAATTAATTTTTGCCTCTTTGCTCCCCCCTGAGGACCCAAATCCTTTCCTAGTCACAGGCACCCTCCTCATTCTCTGCTATCCAGCTCCATATATGTATGATTATTAAATGCAAGGCCAATTAAAGGGAAGTTGGAAAATGAAATTGGAAATGTTGTTTGAATATTCCAATCAGTAGACTTCTGCTGGGAGAGAAGAAACACAAATGAAAACAAAACAAAACAAAACAAAACAAAAACAAACAAACAAAAAAACCCACCCACTTTACTGTGTTTGCCATAAGGATCGCTTCTTGGTAAATACTGGAGGATGAAATGCAAAGCTTCTAGATTCTCAGGAAAATACTTCTATGACCATAAGTCCTTCTCAAAAGTAAAAGTTCGCAGCGTTAAAAGCTAGGGCATAGAAGTCTCTGGTCTTTTGGAGGCTATTTCATGTCATAAAGGAGTCATGTCCCCATCCTACTTATATTCAGAAAGTTGCTTATTTTTTTTCTGTTCTTGCCTGTTGCACCCATGTGCTCCTTATCAGACATAAGAACCCTGCTGTTACGTCCTCTCTTTCCTTTTTTTTTTCTTTTTTTTTTCTCTTTTTTTTTTTCAGCACAACCCATCCCACTCTAGCTCTCTTGCAAATGTTGGATACTACTCCAAAGTTCCACCTATATGTGTTACAGCTATGTTGTCCAACAGCATCCAGAGAGATAAGCTCTGAGTGCACAGTTCTTTACATACTATGGCTCAGTAGTCATCTCCTCCTGGGAAGAGTTTTCAGTATTGTTATTCAGGCAAGGTGCAAGAACCAATTAATATTGCCACCCGATGTGGAGAGCAAGGGCGTGAGTTTTTCCATGCTGTACCAGAAGGCTGTGACAGTGCTGAAAAATGGAAAGTCCTTAAGCTTATTTCTCATGCTACTATCATTTTACATATCGACAATCTAACAGTTCAAAATTCAGGAAGTTATATTTTTGGACTTCTGCTTCTGTTTTGCATTGCTGGAGAAAGACAAATCCCAGTTGTCTATCAAAATTAGAACTAGGCCTTCTGTGTGTTCTGTAAATTATACAGAGCCAAATGCTTTCATGAAGGAAGGACAAACTCAGAGTTCTCTAATTCTTCTCAGCTTTGTGCATGATGCTCCAAACTTTTAGCAGGATTTAGGAATTGCATTTTATCCCACAATTTTGTGCTTCACAGCTTTTATAATGTTTGTGTGTGTGTGTGTCTGTGTGTGTGTGTGTTTGCATTCATATACATCTTATTTTATAAATTATGCTTTACTTTACAGGGAAATAAGAAGAAATGGCAAAAAATCTTCAGCCGTTAGCAAGCACCACAAAATCCCAGAAGTTTACAATCTCTTATTAATGTATTTTTAAAGCCTTTCTTGGGTACAAGTGAAAAAAAAAAAAAAATCAGCAAAATGTAAAATTCTATGTTAAATTTGATGGAGTTCTTTGTGTAAAGCCTCACAGAATATGCTTCACAGACCTAGATGGATAGCAGAGCAGAAACTTTATTAATACATTAGGACCAAGAAATGTGAATGGGTTTCATTGCGAGCTTTGAAGGACTAAAGCACTGTCAGTGTCTCTGGTGACCCTCTCCTTTACACCACTGAGTATCTAGTATAAAGCAGCAAAACCTTGATTATTTTGTACCTTTTCAATATTATATTTCCCTTTATTCCTTACCCATAGAATTATGTGAAGTGTAACTTTTGGCTACGTAAGTGGTTTGTAGTAGTTTCACATGTAAGGTGATAACTCTCATCTTGCTTACGCAATATGATGGAGTAGAAAAGCTCCAGGACTGATTAGTGGATGATACCAGATACTTGCTAATATCAGAACTACAGCATACAGAAATTTGCCTCTGGTCAGAAGCAGGAAGGTCAGGAGAATATGTAAAAAAATAAATAAGAGTTTATCATGTATTTGAAAGACAGTGTCATCGAACACTGTGAAAATACTGGAAAGCAAAAGCCTATCTTAAGTGGTTCAGTCCCTTGGCTTCTATTCCTTGGCTTATAAAAAAGCAGCAAGCTGTGCTCTTAACCTCAGGGTAACCACAGAGCCTCACAACAGTCGTAGAAGTTAAGACCAGGAGATACATCTGCAAAAAGATGAAGAAAGCCACTTCAGTTCCGCTCTGACCCTTTGGCCAAGCAGTCTTGTGTTGAAACAAAAACATGCATTTCTTTTCTTCTTTTTAAGATAGCTCACACAGTGTACTTACCCCAAGATTAAACAAAAAACAACCAACCAAACAAAAAAAAAATCTCATATTCTTAATCATGAAGGCAAGTACCATCTCTTGGCTCTAAATCACCTCAGCATGAGGTTACCATAGCAAGACTGATGTCAGACTTGCCAAAAGCTAATTTGTTTCCCATCCTTGTGTCTCTCCATCATTCCAATGTGAGCAGGAGAGCTTGTTGTCACAGGCCAAAATTCTTTAAGAGATAAAGGTTGAGAACATAGCAACTCAAAAGAAGCAGTATTCAGGAAGGGATAGAGAAGAGACAAATGCAGGAGCTCTTTGGAACTATATGATCTGCATGAAATTTATCAGTGACTTTAATTTGGCTGAACAGTCTAGGCACTGTACTTTATGGCAATTCAGGTATTTTCCAGGTGCAATGATGAAAACAGCACAGTACTTAAAATCATGCAAGAAGAGAGCATGAGTAAAGATGTAGATGCAGGGAAGTCAGTGGATGTCACTGACCTCAATTTAACAAGACTTTCAGCACTCTTTACTGCAGCATGTCCAGGAGAGGTCTACATGAGTAGATTACTATGTGATGGAAATAGTGATTGGATTGTTGTGTTCAAAAGCAAGTGTCTGATGGGTACTCAGAATCACAAAATAACAGTATGGTTGAGGTTAGAAGAAAAATCTGGAGGTCAACTTCTCTAGTCCTCTGCTCAAGTGCGTCCAGCTAGAGCAGGTTACTCAACACCATGTCCAGGTGCCTTTTGCAGATTCTGAAGACAGATACTCCACCCAGCACCTCTATGGTTAACATGTGCCAGTGCTCTGTCACCCACACAGAATGAAAGTGCTACCTAATGCTTAGGTGGAACTTCCTGCCTCCCATTTTGCACCCACTGCTTATTGTTGTGTTACTGGTAACAACTGAAAAGAGCCTGAGTCCTCTTTGCACCGTCTCTCCAGATACTTATGTACACTGATAAATTTCTCCTGAGCCCTTTCTCATCCAGGCTGAAAGTCCCAGCTCTTTCACAGGAGAGGTGCTCAGTCCCTTCATCATTGCAGTGGCCATGCACTGGACTCTTTCCAGTGCACTTACGTCCCTCTAATACTGGAGTCCAGAAAAATGGAGAACAGCACTCCTAAAGTGACCACATCAGTATTAGCAGAGAGGATTGGATCACTTCTCTTGACTTGCTTGAAGTATTTGTCTAAGGTGTCCAAGAATACAATTAGCCTTCTAGTCCACTTGGGGTCAGTCACAGGTGACTTTCCTGAGTTTTATCCAGAAAACTAGTTGGTATTTGATATGGTTACCAATAAACTGAACGAGGAGATGTAAAGCATATCCACACATCTGAGGATGACACAAAACTGGGTTATAGTTTACCTACTCGAGGCAGCATAAGCACAGAGTAGAATAGGACAACCTCTCCCCTGTCTGACTGGCAGTGCTGGGCCTGATGCACCCCAGGGTAAAGTTGGGTCTTTGGGCTTCCAGAGCGTACTGCTAGCTCAGGTTCAACTTCTCATCAGCTAAAACAACCACATCCCTTCCTGTGGGGCTGCTCCTCAGCATAATTTTTTTTTCAGTATGAAATCACAGAAATTGGAAGAGATTTCCCAGAGAGACTGTGCAGTCTTCAATTTTGGACACTTTCCAGGCTTCATTGCTTAAAAACTGATGCAGTTTGATTTGAATTCACTACTAGACTTGAAGATGATGTTGGATTACATACATATGAATCAAATTGAGAAATGTGGGAATTTCACAAGGAATGAGAGATCATATGTGTCAGCTGGCTTCCCAACTTCCCAGACATTGAAGAGCCTCACTTGTCCAGACTTAGACATGATCTTTCACTTTGATACAGTGAGGGCCATCAGAATAGATACTCTTGAGGAGCCATCAGAATAGAAGACATGCAGTAAAAAAGCATACCGTACCCTTGGAATGATAGGTAATCCCATCAAGGACCATCTGCAGGGAGGGTCCTCTGCAAACATCTGCCATATCTTTTTACAAATTCAGACTGCAAATCATACCAAGGATTATTGTCCACGTAGTCTGGAAAATGGCAAGTTCAGGTTCCACAGATAATCGGTCTCAGATATAAGCCATATATTCCATACTTCACGAAAGTACACACAAAAAGCAAAATTTTTCTCCTCCAAATTAAATACTTCCCAAAAGAAGCTGGCTTTTCTATTCTGGCATCACTGAAAGGAGGAGTTTCACTGCGTCACTCAACATGTTCCTCCATATCATAAATATGTTGGGGTTAAGAACTTATTACTCTTTCATTTATATCAGTTCTCTAGACCATACGAACCAATACCTTGTAAAGCATCTATCATCTCAATGTATGTCATCTCTATGCATCTTTCTCATAAATATTTTGAAAGAAAAAAAGTGAAAAATCAGCTTTTGTTTAGAGGTAGGATACAAGCTGCCATTTGTAATGAAATGTGAATGACATAATTCCAAATGAAGGAAAAAGAAATATTGAGCAGGCAGGCCTTTGGACCAAGACCCAAGAAACTTAGCTTTAATTTCTCTCTGAGTTTAATTCAGATTCCAAGGACTTAAAGCAGCACTTCTATCTCCATGAGAATCTTGGGGCTGCACTATAAAACATAGAGTTAATAGTAATCATGTGGAATTTAAACAAAGAAAATTAATTGATGAATTAAGGCTTTCAGTTTTTGAGAAGAAAACAGCAAGTAATTATATTTGATGACAGTATCTTTAGTCATAGATACTGTGCTATTCTTCATCTGGAATTTGCCATGAAGACAATGAAGGCAGGAGCATGGCCACCTACAAAAGACTTAAGAATTGAAGGAGGAGAGTTAGAGAGCAAAATGGTTAATTGAGAAAAAACCTCTGCCAAGTTGTTTTTCATCAAACATAACTACTTGCATTTGAAAATTCAGCCCCAGAAAGGATCTCTCCAGTTTTGCTTATAAACACATGTAATTAGGAGTTTGTTTATTGTGCCCTCAATAACAGAGGAATCTACATTGCCAGCTGAAGTCAAGATCATCCCCATCTGAGGTAATGAATTTTATATCTTAGAAGTGAACTGACTCAGAAAATTGGAAAACATCTCATAGACTTCTGACATCATGATAGCTTTCTCCTCAAGTCGTCCACTTCTTATCATCGTTCATCATATTTATGGTCACATTTATTCCCTCTCTTATTTATACCTGTTGATGATACTATAATGAGTTGTGTGCAACTCATTTTTCAAGAAGAATAAAAAAAGAAATGTATCTGTGTTTTGTTTCCTATGGAGCTATAAAAATCTTCCTATGATGTTCTAGTGAATTTAGACAAAAAAAAAAAAAAAAAAAAAAAAGAGGATATAGGTAGAATCAATTTAGAGAAATATCATTGTTGCACTGAGGAAATCCACCTTAAAATACTGCATAGTAAGTAAGCGTGTTACAGAAACAGAGGAATATATGTAGCTGAGAGACAGCATGGCCATCTTTAGATTTATCAGCACTGAAGCTAGTATTGCTGTATTATAAACCTCTCTCAGAGGTTCACATGGCAGATGAGTGAAAAGCGATCTCATGTTTTTAAACCCACAACACTGAGTTTTCACTGGGCAAGCAGAGTCATGCTGTGTGCAGTATGATGCTCTGAGGTGTACCATGCTCTGTTTATTATCTGAAGGCTAATAACATATTTCCGTCTAGTGGTGACAGATTTATACTGTCTTTTCCTCTATGTGATCCTTTCCATTTCCTCAAAACCTATGAAAACAGAGTATGGTTGGACTTTTCATTTCTCTCCACATTGTGGTGACGTAACTCCCCACTTACAATTATTAAATAAAGTAAAATATTTGTTCAGATTTAACAGAAAACTGTGGAGTAACATAGTCTCATTTTTTTCTGAAGGAAACAGTAGAAATTGAGTTTCATCTTAATCTATGCCCTGTGCTGGTGTCTACTTCTTCATCTCTTATTAATAAATGGAAGAAAATCCTATCAACCAATGGTTAGATTAATGAACTGCCTAACACTGCATAATGGAAGGAATATCTAATAAAAGCTATTCCAATTAAAATACTCTCCTTCTTTAATTGAATATTAAACTTATATACTTTTAATCATGTATTCAGTTCCTTTACTCTGCCTTTCCTATCACCCGAGCATAGAATTTCTACCACAAAATCTGCTTCTTGAATGTACTACAGAAACATTAAGTTTCTGACCATATGAAACAATTTAAAGTAATCTAAGTACACTTGTCATCAATGGCAGCCTTTTTTCTCTTTTAGTACAATCAAACTTATGTGAATTGATCATGCTTTTTGCTTTAGGATATTTCATATTTTTATCTTTCAAGACCACAAGGAGTAACCAATTGTGACTGCTTACTCTGCAAAACTTTCTAGTGTTAGTAAAAACTCTGTGAAAACTTCATGTCTACAGCTAATAAAATATAATGCCACTGCAGATTAGGTAAAGACTGCCTTATTTCCCCTGAGCTACACCCGTCACCCCCATTGCAGCAATACTGACAACTAAGTTACTATCCTGATACAGTAAACAGATGGCTTGGTGATTCTTCTCAGTTCTTTCATTCTCTTCCAAGATCCTTGATTACTTGGCAGACACAGAATCATAGAATCATTTGTTGGCAAAGACACTCAGGACCATGAAGTCAAACCATCAACATGACCGAATGTGTCCCATCATAAAGTTGTGTCCCTTAGTGCTTCATCCATGTGATTCTTAAATACTTCCAGGGTTAGAGACTTCACTACTTCCTTGGACAGCCAATTCCAATGACTGCACATCTTCTATGTGAAGTAATTCTTCCTAATGTTCAATGTAAACCTTCTCTGGTGTAACTTGAGGCTGTTGCCTTACATCCTAGCACTTGCCAGCTAAGCAAAGAGACCAAGACCATTCTTAATCTCTTTCTAGGTAGTTGTACAAAGTGATGATGCTTTCCCTCAATTTCCTCTTCTCCAATCTAAACAGCCCCAGAATACTCAGCAGCTCATTACATGTCTTGTTTTCTAGTCCTTTCAGCAGGTTCCTTGTCTCTACACACTGCAGCAACTCAGTATCTTTCTTGTAGTGAGAGGCTGGGGTTTAAAGACACTATTTGAGGTGTTCTCACCAGTGCCACCTATGAGGGCACAGTCACTTTCCCACTCCTGCTGGCAACATAATTTCTGTTGCAGGCCAACAAAGTAATGCTGATCTGGATCTCAGATACCAGTATGTTTGGAAAAAGCCAGCACAAAAAAAATAATAATAATAATAATAAAAAAAAAATTGCAATAAAACTCTCTTATTATAGCAACTGATTAAAAAATTAAAAGTGTTTGCGTCTATGCTGAACATTTCTGAAACATAAAAACCCACAAATTCTCAGTCCCAAGGAAGATACAAAAATCCTTAGATATATTTATCATTAGATTCTTGCAAAATCACCATAGCCATTTCAATTATTCATAAGCAGATGTACTAAAATATAATCTGTTACTTATAAACTGTTTGCTGGGGTTTCGCATTGATATTTTGATAGAAATGTCTCTTGCTGGGGTTTTGCATTGATATTTTGATAGAAATGTCTCTTAAAACATAATTCATTGCATCTTTAAGCTGTAATCTGATCTGATTTCTTTTATTATCTGATTCTTCAATGCAAGTCTCTATCTGTGTGTTCCAGAACAGTCACATTCAAAAGGCAAATGCCTTCAAGTTACTAGCTTCTTCCCTCCTTCCCTTTTTATGAAGGAAATAATGCTAAGACTGGCCTTATAATTTGTTCTTTTTTTTTTTTTTTTTTTTTTTTTTCCTCCAAACATCCAAACATGGAGGACTATAGTTAGAATAGAACCCCTCTAAAGAAGGTTTCGCTTGCTTTTTGGTGAGTTAGGATTTGTTTCAGAGGATATTTTTTCATTTTCTGTCTCTGCTGCAGTAAATGTTTTAGACTGATCAGCCCACTTGTGGATGGTAGAAGAACTGCAGAGCTTTCATCCATTCTAGGCTGCTTTTGATGAAGGTATATTGTGGATTCTTCTAAGCAATGCAACTGCTGAATCTCCATCACAATTAGAACTTCTATTTTTATTAATTTTCCCTAAATTAGTGTTCATGGAAACTAGTAATAGCATGTCAAGAAATGATCACTCAATTGTTCTGATGGGTTTCAAGAGTGAACTAAAAATGATTTTAATTGTCGTCTCATATATAGTCAAAGAAACATCTCTTCACCCTCCCACATGTCAGTCAGACACACATTTCTAATTCCCTTTAAAGGATACTTTTTCCCTGAAGAAAGATTTGCAGCGCAACGCAATATGAATTAATATGTGTAGGATTGTAGCATTTTCCTTGTAACAAGAAAATGTTCTGTTATTTAAGATGTTTTGCTGTTGTTTTTGTTTGTTTGTTTTTACAGTGTGGCAAGCATTGCTAACTTCTGTTTTATAGATTTTCCTTTTTATTTTCCTTTTTTAATTAAGAAAAATCTCTCTTCAAGACCACCATTACACTTACACCGGTAATAAAAAAGCAAGAGAACATCATAATTGTCCTTTTTCCTCTCCTTGACAACAGATGGATTACAGATGAAATATATTGGAAAGATTTAATGGCCAAACAGAGGGACAGTCCCTTCTAAACGTGCTATGTGAAGAATAACTGAACAAGAAATATGCCAGACTGAAGCTGCATGGACATCTCATTTCAAGCTGTCCACTGTGTTAAAAGTGCTAGACTGGCTCTTATTAGTTTGAAAAGCAACCTATTAAAAATAGGTTTCTGGAGAATAGTTCTTTCTGCCGGCTTTAGAGGAGATATCAGCACTTTGCAGTCAAGAGCATTGAGCCTATTTTCCACAGAGATGATCAAAGGCTTCATGGCAGCTTCACCACTTCTTGATCTTTCTCATGAACAGGCAAGTAAATCACAGAAAGGTCATTCACATTGTTTTCCAGGAGAATGAGGACCAGAGGTAAGTGCCTCTTAGTTTAAAATATTCAGAATTTTTGCATGACTCTGGTTTTATCAACATATAGCTGTTCCCCTCCTGCTGTTTATCTCAAGAAAAACATAACAAAACAAAAACTTGGGAACAATCTTCCCGTGTCTAACCAAATGCCCACTTGCCATGAGAGATGTCCTATATAGTGATCACGCCAGGGAGCTCACAAGAACATGGTATGTGCCTCATCCACCACTTTCAGGTACATATTTCTCAGCTTCAGAAATTCCAGAGCTCTGGTTCTTCGGACGGCCTTCAGTCTGGCAGGGGCTGCTGCAGACGCTGATGTGCCAGGCAGCAGCGCTGAGGGAAGATACCAACGCTTTGCTAGGAGAGACTTGTCTACGGACAAGAAATTTTGGCAGTCTCCTATTTGCTATTCCTTTCATTTACAGGGCAGCGTTCTTTGTACCAGCATTTGAGAAGGAGCACTGCTTTGCATAACTATCTATGCTTGTCTATGAATGGGGCATATTTGCATCTGATCGGGCTTATTTGCATCTGAATACACATCTCTAACAGAAGTCCTTGTCTGGCCGCACCACATTACTTCTGGGGACTGCAAGGAGAAGCCTGAATATTAAATTCATTCGATGGACAGCAAACCGGTACCATCTCTTCTGCTCTAAGAGAGGCCAAGCCCCCACTGCTGTTAAATGTAGGTGCCCAGATGCATCAGAAAGTTTTGTGCTGTCTAGTATCAATATACTACAAGATTTTAAATGCGTAAGGCCAAAATTAGGCTAAGCTATCTCATCTCTTCTTAAAACACTACCTTACAGAATTTTCTTCCTGGATAGAGAACTGGTTTATATAAACAGGACTATGTGAAGAGACTGCAAGACCACTACCCCAAGATCTTGATGACCAGAGCTATTAGCAGGTATGTAAACAATTTCTTGCATCAGCAGACTTCCTTAAACTGCCCTTCTTACCTTTCTTCAGTCCAACACCATCTGAGAGTCTCACTGCCATCAGGTTCTTCTGATCAAAAACTAGTTTTCAGGTGCTAGTTTTCAGCCACCAGCACCACCTCTCAGTGGTGGGAGAAGAATGGAAGAAAAAGCTAGAGCTACTTCTGTTGCTCCTTATCCTCAAAATCCAGCTACTCACAGTCACAGAACCTCTGCATGGGCCCTTCCCAGCTTTGAGAAAAATAGAGGGAAAACGTCCAGATTCCTTCTAGCTTTTCTAGGTCATTCAAGGAAAAAAACATCAGCACTCCTATCAAGCAGGAATTTATTGTTTTGTATCTGCTCCTTGGTCTGTGCTGCTGTTCTCCCATCCCTTTACTCATATATACTGAATATATACTGAAGAATCATATAAAATAAAACTTTTTTTTTTTTTTTTTTTTCATTTTTGGAAAGCAATGCAACAGCAGACCTCTTTGGTGCAGTGCTTGGGTGTACATAAGGAGGCTGTCAGAACAGCCCCCTTTTCTCCCACCTGACAAAGAAACAGAGGATTAATTATTGCAAGTCTCCTGGCTTTGATAGAAATATCTGAAAAAAACACAGACTGCTCACAGATGCCACAAGAATGGCAAAACAGGTTTAATCCCACAGGTGAACACTTTGCTTGTTCAACCAGATCTAACTTTCAGTTTTTCACTGCAGCTTTTCAAAAGCTCAGCAGCTCTGCAGTGTAGCATTGCAGTCTTACACTGCAGCCTCCAACGCCTGCATTGAGAGCTGATGACCGTGCACTGCAGTGCAACGCTCTGCTTCCACAGTACTGCAGTCTGTGCAGGCTGAGGGCAGCAACAAAGCAAGAGCTCCTGGCAGAGCTTGGTATCCTGTTTATCTTCAAGGATACTGCGTTGAGGAAGCAGTTGTTTTAATGCAAAACCTGAAAAGGAGAGGGCTGCTTCTTTGATTTCAGTTCTGACAGGCAGTCTGTGGTTGAGGATTAACTGTGAGATGACAGAGGGGCCATGGGGCCTTCCGTGCTGTATTCAGCTCCATGTTTTCCTTTTACTCTGATGAGGAGAAGTTCCTGGCAGATCTGCTTAGCACTGCATAAGTTTCCAGGTGGTACTGGAAATATTTCTTCCTCGCTTTGGGTTTTTTCCTTTTTCGCTTCCTATCCATCTTCACAGAGCAGCATTTCTACACAAACAGGCAGAGCTGTGCTGTGAAAGGCTGTGGCATACAGCCCCATGCAGAGGGCAGCCCGAGAACTGAAGCCTGAAGGCTATGGTAGTTCCTTGTCCAGAGATATTGGATGTATAAGAATAAAACCGAGTAAGAATCCCAAGGCATACTTTGCAAGAATCCCAAGGCATACTTTGCAAGAAACTCTGCTCTTGACTAAAAAGCCCGAATACACAGACAATAGCACGTATAAGATGAACAGACAGATTCAGCCCAGCCCTTTTTCCTACATTACAGGAAAATGTGCTCACTAACTCCAGACTGCTGAGATCCTTCACCCTCCATTTAAGTCAGTGGGAGTGTCAGATTTGTTAACTCATTAAGTTTGGCCCAAGTTATTACAAAGAGAATGAAAAGATGCAAAAAAAAGTAAAGTAAAAACATGACCTAAATCCCATCTTGCTTGTTATGCTGCCTACTTACAGTCAGAAAGTACTTTTCCCTCTACCACACAGCAGAGACTATTGCGTTATGGGAAGATGGAGTTTCAAGCACTGACACAGTCAAATGGTTTTCATCCTGAATAAAAAGGCTCATGCTTGGCATTCATTCTTGGTTCCTATTAGTGGTGTGAGTCTGGTGAAGAGATGTAAGAGAGATGTCAGGCACTTTAAGGAAATACTGCATAACAGATTGATTTTGCTAATAACTGCTGTCATTTTAATGCCTCAAAGCAGCACTATTTTTGGAGCCATTTAATAATGCAGCTTCAGTATTCTCAGAACAGAAAAGTCTCACAAGCTGAACACTTGCAAACTGGGGACAACAAGAACAGTTCTCTCTAAGTACAGAAATAACTGGAGAGCAGCTCATTGGGTACCTTTAAACCACACAACAGAGACTGTGAGTTTGGCCCCACCTGCTAACAAGAAAGGAAGGAAATGCTCTTTGCATTTGACCTTAGGAATTTTACTTTAGCCAAGGCTATCTTCTTCTATTTCAATTTTTCAGCACAAGAAATCGAGCTCCATTTTTCTTTCTCTTCTAATTTTCTGATATGCTATATTCCTCCACCAGTTTCATCCGTATTCTTTTACTTCAGAAAGGTAGCACAAATTATCTTGAGCCCTTTCTTATGGAGTCTGTTCTGCCTTTTAACACTCAAGCTGTGCTTCTCTGACCCAACCTGACAACCTGTTAGACCAGAATTTAACTCTTCTCCTGGCAGGTCTGCTGAGACAACAGGTACCTCCCAGACAGGAGTTTCCTGAAACTCTGTGTTCAGAAGTTATGCAACTTGTTGTGACAACTCCATTCTACTTGCACCCAGCTGTGCTTACAAATTCTTAATGCGAAACTGTGAACAGGGAGGTCTCCAAGCAGGTAGTTCGCAGTTTGTAGTTTACACTCAGACGCAGCTCTTGAGATTCCACAGACAGTATAATAACAGATCTGTAACAGCAGCAGTCAGCAGGTCACTTCATTGCTATCGTGCTCACATGCTTTTCTTTTCTCCATTTCAAAGTTTCTTCCATGCTGCTGCAGGAATCATGCTAAGGCAACAGATCCCATTCCCCCAAAACCAATTTTCCGTATGTGACCTCAGTCCTCACTCAAAAAAGTTCCTCCTACACATCCTGATGTACCATCATTCTCCAACAAATCTCTTCTTTAAAACTTGCCACAGGCACAGAGGACTATGAGTCATAATAACTCCTTACTACACTAATCAAAATTATCCACTGCTTCCTGTGATTCTCTTCTGCACCTACCAGTTCTATCTTGCCTTCAAATACAATTATCTCTTTTTGTTTAACATAATGTCTGTCACAATAGGATGAGTGTACCTGCCTGGTAGTGAAAAATACTGCAAGAATACACATAGCAAACCTTCTGATAATCCACTCTGGATCTTGTGGACAAAGTTCATCCCAGAGTGATGTCAGCAAGACAGAGGTATAAATGTACTGCTGATGCACAGAGGAAAGCAATACTGAGAGTTAGCAAATACAACTGTGATGCTACAAGACTGGCTCCTAGAGATGCAAGTAATTTCAGCAAATGAAAATTTGAAAGACCACAGGAAAAAATATTTTTCAGGTGGAGTATGTGGAGCAAGATTCTGCAGATATGTTCCATATTAGGAAGATGCACAGCAATGACAAAATAATAATAACAATAACAATAATAGGGGGATGTTCCTAAGAAACAAATTCCTGTTAATATGTATTTTATATTTTGTGTGCTCTCTTGCCACACAGTGAAATGTCCTTGTAGTTACTTTTCTGTTAGTCAGAAAAGTAATTGTATGATGGCAGGAGCACAAGGGACTGGTTAACAAACAGGTACCACTCCAAAATTGCAGCCTATAGGGTGAAAGTTTTGGGAGCAAAAAATGCATTGTTAGAGAAGGGATCCAGAAACACGTCCCTGAAGTATAGCCTTACAGTATAGAGAGAGAATCAGAGTAAATATTATCGCAGATTTGGGTGCCTCATGCCTTCCCATCTCCAGTAGCAGCCCTAGTGTTAACTTATATCCTTCTGTGAGGGTGCCATCCCTTGCCAGCAGTAGCACTCACATTGCCTACATATAGGCAGAGGCAATGGCCCTGGTAGAAATGTGAGGGCTGACTCAAGCACATCAGAGCCACCTCCTCTGTGTACACCTCAGGGTATGTGGACCAGCTCTTATCTAAAGCTGACATCACACCTACCGCACTGACCACTGGAGCTGCGTCTCAGAGCAGTGGGTAAGAAGCTCTGGGAGGAAAGCTGTCATTCATATAAGGATGCCAGAAGCTAGCCGCTTCCTGTGAAGCACTGGCTATTGCAAACCATCCATGAAGGCTGATTCATCAATCCTGACTTCTACCCAGAGCTGCATCTGACCTAGATGGGGATTTTTCTCTCTGTTCCTGCCAATAAACAGGCAGATGGATTCCAAGCATGACTGCTCTGACCCATTTTGGTCACCTGTGTGAATACACACTGAATCACAGCACCTAGTTCTTCCCTCAGGCTATGATGGGAGGATAGGGAAATGCAGGTCTAGGCATAAGTCAGGCCAGAGCAAGTAGCTCCATTCCCCTGGAGCAGAGAAACAGTGGGCTGTTAAGAACATACCTGCTTAGGTGCTCCTCATCACTAAACTGAGAAATATGCTGAGGAGATCAATTTCCCTTCACAGGCCAGAAATGACTCCAGTTCATGCTTTACTGCAGTGGACAAGCAGAGGAGCTAGTTACATGGGAGCTTTAAAAAACACCTTTTAAACTTGTACTCTTCTGTACATCGCTATAACATTATTAATTCAGATCTCATCCAGGGTACATTCTGAACTAGCTTTCAGCAGTCTAGCTGGCACCCAGCAGTAAAGAAAGTGAGTCGCTCTCTCAGTTTTGTGTATGTGAATCCATTTGATGTGTGTGAGTGCAAAGTGAGAGTTGCACACAGAGATCAAGCACACGCAAAAGCCTCAGGAGCCATGTGGCGGATCTGCCTGTGCCTTATCAGATCTACAAATGCAAGCTTGATTCTGGCCACATTTTATTTTCTTACTCCAACAAAACACTGGCAAATTAAACTATGCACCACAAAGAGTGGTTGAAAGGATACTAAAGGGCAAACTAAAACAATTCTCAGTGTCCATAAACTGGAAATAAAAAAAATGGAAACAGAAATTTAAAATAGAGAAAACTGAGTAATCACTCATTGTTTCAGGAAGCTTATTATACATACAAATATCTCTTCAAGGAAAAGAGTTAAACTTCTGTTCTTGTTTCTCCATTCAATATTCAAATTTTGCAGATTGAAGTTGGATTTTACTGTGTGAATGAATGCTTTCAAACAAAAGGACACTGCTTTCATCCACTGCCTATAGAGCTACTGTGGAAAACCAAGTCTCAGAGATGACAGTCTAGATTACACTGCTGTGATTCACTTTGCTGGTACATAACTAGTCTGGTTTTCAAAACTAGGCACAGCTTTAAAGACAACTTATTCTCCATTTTTCCTCATTCTTCTTCCCAGCCCTTCACAATTTATATATGAAGATTTCCAGCATCAGGGTGAGGCTCTGAGCATGTGCATGAATCTGGCATATGAAAGGTCCAGTTCTCAGTCAGTGACTGCAACTGCTGAAGTAGCGTAGTGCTGAAAATGATACAGATATGGATATGGACATAGATATATTTGGAAGCAGAAAATGCCCAGAGACAAATTGTACTTCAGAGTTTAATATCAAGGGCAGCTGTTTCAGTAATGCTTTTGTGACCTTCCATTTTTAATCATTATGCTTCAAGTTCTCAACTAGCCAAAACAGCAGATTGGTTTTAAAATGTCACCCAGTAGTTATTTTAAATAAAAGAATCTGCCAAATGCTGAAAATTGTATTACTAGGAAATCAAAATCATTAATTTGACATTAAAGTAACCTTTAAAAATCATTCCTTAGAGACAAAGCTAACCTTTTTACCTAAGCGATAAGAAACATTGCACAAGTCCATCTTAGACCTGATACTTCCCATCAGCTACACACATTAAACTGTGAGTAGGCAACAAGCACCTTTAACCTCCAAAGGCAGCTTGCTCAGACATATCTGGCCAGACTGAGTCTTTCAAAGATGCATATTTTTTTTCTAATAGAATTTTTATTAAACACGATCCCAGATGATGAGTAAGGGCAGATGTGAGACACACTGATCCATCTCCTATTGAATTTCCCAAGGGACAGAGGTAGAACAAAGAGACAGTCTGTTTCCAACCAGTTGCTAAACTGAAGTACTTAGTCCATACTTACTGGTAAAATCCTCCCCTATGGTTGGAATCTGTTGCCCTGCGCATGAACTCAATTTATGGCCCATTCTGATCTGCATGTGGTTCAGCTTTAGTCCTGAATGAAGCAGGGGATAAAAGATGAACCTTGGTCTTGAGTGTCTCCAGAACAGAGAGCAATGTTCTGGATTGTTTCTGTTATAAAGCCTGGGTGGCAACAGCACAGATGGAAAATACTTGCATTAATTAATCCGGTGTATGAGCGTCCAATTAAGCAAAGAACAAATAAAAAGTGGCATTTTGCAGTGTGTGCTGGCAATGTTACAGTTAATTCATGAATTAACATGAAGAAAAAATTCTGCACCTGGTATTTAATTGAGAAATAAATGGCTGTAGTGCTAGCCACTAAGAGAACTGTGTTTACATTGCATGAGCTAATCAACTGCATGCTATCTACTCAACCATCTAGCTGAGTACTCTCCAAAGCATTTATTATTTATCCAAGAAATCTGGCAAGCATAGAAAGGAGTATAGCAATATACTTCACACCACAGCTTGAAGTGTTTCTATCTAACCTTGTAGTTTTCCTTTCTTAGAATCCTCCTTTTATCAGTGACAATACTACAAAGCAGGCTAGTGAAAGGAACCATATTCTAATGATTCCTCTACAAATCTGGGCAAGTGAAGGTTCCCATATTCTCCACTTCACAAGTTCTTAGTGTTGCTCAAGGAGCCCTTGGGGGTCAGAAACATTTATTTGTCTTAGATCTGAAAAGCTTGCCAGCACGTTTTGGCTGTACTGGCTCCTCTCTTGTGTGATCTTCTCTCGCAAACAACAGCTGCTGTGGCTTAGTTCTCTTCAAGAAGTGGTAATATATGCCATAGCTGACCCAGAAGTTCCTGGAGTGCTAGCTGGTGATACTCTGTGCAAACAGGATTACTGTCTGGCTGCTGCCTTCAAAGAGAGCTGTGACCTGCATGCCTTTCTCTCAGCCAGGGATATAATATTTGGATGTCTTTCCTGAAAGAGACCTCCTCAGCTCAATCAACTTCAACTCAGCTTTGTAAGCAGGTTTAAAATTAGATGTAGGAAGAGAAGATTTTTCAACAGAAGAGATGTTGAAAAATAGCTGGGTAGAAATAGTAACTTCATTAAGCTTTTTTTTTTTTTTTTTTTTTTTTTTTTTTTAACATGAAGACATGCCTATATAAAATAGAATAATACAGAAGCATAAGGAAAGCCAGACAAAATATACCTTTTCTCCTTTGGTTTCTGATCAAGAAAATGTGAAAAATGCATCTATAAGGAGCTCTCCTAGAAATGGCATAGAACCAGTTGCTGGTTTTGGAAAGGGTCTGGCATCACTCATGAAGATGCCAAGGAGATAGCAGAAGCATATCTCTGCTAAACTAATTAGTACAGACTGATAGTTGAACAGTGTTATCTGTCAAGAGTGAAATGAATTATAGAATAGCCCTCATGGAAGAATAGGATGTTGGAAATACACTGGAGTGGTATTGAACATGCAGAGAGTACCAGCAGTTCCTCTGTGCTTCATAACAGGTGTCTTAGCTCGGCAAATAGTAGAAAGAGTAAATGTGTCTCAGAACAGCCAATTCTGGGGTAGCTGGTATTGTAACATTGAAACCTCACTATGAAACTGGCTAGGAAGAGGCTGGGGAGTCCTCTGCATGGAAGTGTAAGATAGGAGAGAAGTTTGGGGGCTAATCTTTCTTCTTTTTTTGTTGCTGACTTATTATTATTTGGAGGTTTTGTTTGTTCTGTTTTGTTAAAATAATGCAATAAGAAACCAGAGAAGAAAAAAAGTTTGCAAACTGTAAGATTGTAGAACTTGTCTTTCAAGTAGGATTGGCTGTAGGATTTAAGATCATCATAAAATATTACAGTGACAGAGATTTAGGACGCTGTGTACAGGAGGTGTTGTTAGGCAAAGGAGCCACTGAAGACCCCAAGTTAACATCTGATAAAAATAATAATTTTCTATTCTGAGTAAGTCTTGCATATCAGCAATAGTTCTGAGGTGAGGAGCACAAGACTTTACCACTTTGAGCATGAAAGCCAAAATACTGCAGACAGCGTGAGACAAAACGTATCCAGAGGTCACAAAACAGGGAATAGCCTGCAGACTGAGACTGCACTGGCACAAGATGTGGGAACTGGCAGAGCCTCATCTCCCTACAAGTGTCTTTGGATACTCATAAGTGGAATAGCACAAAAAAGCCAGCAAACAACAGTGGAGAGATTGTGTACAGGAGCAACAGACAGTGCTGTATTAGAAGATGAATGGACACTCAGGCTAGAGACAAATGGGATATTTACTCATTTTGTGTTGAAAACAAGTGCACCAGCCAACACACGGAAGTTTGCCAAAACTGATGAAAGCACTGGGAGGAAAAAGGAGATTTCAGTAACAGGTAAGCAAGATCCTAGGTTCACAGTAATGGTATTGCTCCAACTAAGTACATAAATTAAAACTGAATGGACAAAAAGCAATTAGGAAAAGAGTTGTAAAATTGGAAAAGTACCACTCTTAGACAGAAGTGTCCTTTACCTCATCAAGTTGGTACTTGCATTGAGGAGACAGCTGCACAAGGATTTTCGGGAAAGAGAATAGCCCTAGCTGAACATGGCTGTTGGACATGAGGTATTGTCTTGTAAACAAGAGTTAGTTAACAGCGTAAGAAATCCATGGCACAAAGAGTCGGGGGCTACTGACAATCATATGCCAATGATCTTAAACAGTGTCATTTCTAGGCTTCACACAGAATTTGCAAGACCCCTGAGCTGAGGAGTGAGGCTTGTCTGGTCTGTCCTCTCTGAACATTCCTTGACCCACTGGTAGATTTGTTTTCTGTTCTTACCTGTGATAGTATAATTTTTTTTTCCAATTAGCCAGATGCCTGTTGAAATTTCCTTGTTCCTTTTCTTTTTTTTTTTTTAATGAAATGCCCTCAATCCTAACATGAGATCGAGGTGCAGAGAAACACAGGCCTGGTAAAATAGCAGAGGCGATGAGAACGGGAGAAAAAGAATGTGACAGCACATCCTAGGGTTACTTCAAGTACTTCTAGCCTGGAGCTGGACAAAACTGCATAAGGGAAAAAAGAAATAACATATTGAGGTGGCACTGTATGTAGACATTTGGGTGTAATACAGAAGAGCCTCTCAGCAAGCATAAAAATGATCTCAAGTTGCTGCTAGAGGAAAAGAGAAGAAATCACCAACATGAACATCATATTCTTCCTGGCAAATGACTCCAGATGCTGACAGCTCTCAGTCACAATCCCTCACTACCACCACAGGTATGAAACCCTCGATCCCAGGGTGCAGGGGAAAAGAGGAAGGGTAAGTGTAACAGTTATAGAAGTTCCCTCACTGCACGGCTACTCCTTCATTTTCATAACAATTAGACGTGGATTAATACTGAATGGACTCGTTATATTTCACTTACGTTAACAATGTATCCCTGGCTTTACTAAAATGTGAGAGATGCATTCTTCTTGACCATACGCAATATTTTGAGTATAAGCGCTTGGTTACTGCATGGATCAACAACAGTAAAAGTTCATTGTCTGAAACAGAAGAGTACCCTTTTGTTCCAGCCTCTAAGCAAAAAGAAAAAAAAAGAAAAGAAAAAAAAAGAAAAGAAAAGAAAAGAAGAAGAAAAAGAAAATGAAAGTCATGTCTTACAAAGACCAGATCCTGCTAAAATTGACAGCACCAGAAGAAAATCATCATTCACTTCCCAGAAACACAGAATGGCTGATGTGGAGAATACCTGGTCCAACTTGCCTGTTCATGCAGGGTCAGCATTAGCAGATTGCCCAGGATGATGTCTGGTTAGATTTCTATTACCTCCAGAGATGAGGACTCCATAATCTCTCTAGGTAACCTTTTTGCCAGTGTTTGGTCAACATCACAGTAAACTTTCTTTTTTGTGTTCTATTAAAATTTAATGTGCTTACATTTGTTTCCATTGCCTTTTAATACTAGGGATCCAGATCCATAATGAGGAAAGTTTTCCATTTTGAGGAAAACTTGCTGCAATAAATTCTCTCCTGTCTACCTCAATTATTATACTGGCTGTAGGGCTGTGCCTCCTCTTCCCCCTCCCCTTCCCTCCCCCTTCCCCTCCCTGCCCCCCACCCCCCCCCCCCAAAAAAAAAAAAAATAAAAAATAGCAATCTATAGACAGGAATAATAAAAATCTTATAAGAAATAGCTGCTTTTGTCTTGAGATTTGCATGGGAGAATTCCAGAAAGGATTCTTCTTGTATGTTATGTAATGAATAACTTTATCACAACATCTGGATTTAATGGCCATTCATCTCCATTCGAAAAAAAGAGCACCAATTTATAAGTGCTCAGTCTTTTACCAGTGTGTCAGTGATAATGTCCAAATGGCTGTTTGACTCCACATCATGATGAATGGCTCATTTCGTACGTAGATCTAACATAGACTGAAGGTTAAACACAAAAAAAGCAAAAGCTTTCCTGAGATACATGAATGGAAGGTTGGTTCTGTGGGATATATGACATGGTCTCCATTATGGTTTCAGCTGGTGTACAATGTCCAGCTTAGGGTGCTGTCTTTAATATACGCATGTGACGATTTAGGCAAGGAGAAAGAATAAGCAAAGATTTGTATAACTAAACTTACCAAGAAAGACTTGATGAGAGGTCAATAACAGTTTCAGACTTACAAAAGACAATTGTAAAGAGGAAAAAACAAAATTTCTTACGTACAAAGTGTATTGAACAGGAAGCAGCACAATTAAATAAATGGAAGGAGGCTGGCAAACTCAGCTGCAAAGAGTATGTGATCTTCATCCCTGGAAGCTTTAAAAGACAGATTGGAAAATGATGTGTCAAGCATGGTTAAGATAGAGTTAGTCCTGCATCGAGACATGAATGTAGACTGTATGCTCCATTGGCAGTCCTATTCTGTCTGATTCTTCTTCACTTTCTGTCCAAACTTAGCAAAGCATTAAAAAGAATTTATCTGTAATGAAAGAATTAAATCCAGTTGACTTCAGCAAAACTACTTAAGCATTTAGAATTAAGGAAATTA
Organism: Tympanuchus pallidicinctus; assembly: GCF_026119805.1. Lineage (NCBI taxonomy): Eukaryota > Metazoa > Chordata > Aves > Galliformes > Phasianidae > Tympanuchus > Tympanuchus pallidicinctus. The sequence continues at coordinate 30,911,845 of NW_026294758.1, forward strand.
AGCTTGGCTGAACCAGGCCTTAGGAAGAATTTAATCAAACCATGAATTAACACATAAAATCCCTATAAAAGAAGATAAACGTTGTACTTCAAATGGAAACAGATTATTTTCAGAATCTAATTTGTTTTTCTTTCCCTCCCTCTTTTTTTTTTTTTTTTTTTAATATATTTTTTCTAGAATCAACATTCCCATAAGTAATGCAGGCTTTTTAGCCAAACATGACATCTCTACAGCCAGTTTTATGTCTCTGGAAGTACACAGGTTTTGTTTGTTTGTTTGTTTTTGTTTTTGTTTTTTGAAAAAGGATAAGTGGAAAGATTCTCAGTGATTCTGGAAGGATGAGGACAGGTAAGATTGAGGAAGCAGGGGCTGGGGGAATGCAAATACTTCCTCATCATTCTTTTGGGGTAACTCAGCTTCTTGGTCTCTAATTCTAATTCTTTAATTCATCATCCTGGACTGCATTCTCAAGTGCAATCAGACTTATGATATCAATATCCACAACATCCACGGATTGTTTCCCTGAACCTTAAGGCAATATGGAAGGATTCTGAGTTTTTCTGATATCAGCAAAAGACTTATCCCAATCCCAAGACACTAGAAACTCAGTGAGGGGAGGAAGGATAACTAGAACAGTTCTCTTGTGGTCTGGTTGGTGAATATCCTTTTTCTTGTTCCCCTGCTGACATACATTTACAGTAACTAGATCACACCCACTAGAGCTGACGCCACAAACATTACTGCTCCTTGGGCACTCCATTGTACGAGGAAGAGAAAGCAATGCCATGACAAAGACTGTTGGAAACACTATGAAGATGAGAGGCAGTGACTCTACTTTTCACAGATTCCCTGGAGAGTCACCAAAAATCCTATTGCCCTCGAAGTCTGACAGGTCCTTATCTGCTCCCTCAGGAGTAGTTGTGATGACAGCATCAACATCTTTTGATAGGTGTCTGAGCCCAAGAATATGATGAATATAGTTAATTAACACAGAAATATCAACCCACAATATTATAATATGGAGTAATAATAATAGTGATGCATGAATACCTGTAGTAATTTCAAGTTTCAACCTCAAATAAAGCATATAAGAATACAAATCTAAATTGGTATTTTATTTAGTCAAAATGTTCTTTTTAGGTAGTTGGGGGAAAAGTAAGATTTATGTAAGCAATGAAGGAACATTGGGCAGTATTAGAATGAGCCTTTTTTATTGTCAGCATTATCCCAGCAACTCTCCAGGGAATATATATTTAAATACTTTCCTGAGAATGCATTAAAACTTTAAAAGATTATTGGATCTGATTATAAATGTTATTATTATAGGCAAACACACTCTGCATATTAACAGAATACTTGCTGAACTAAGCTGAGACTATAAAACAGGACATTCAGTTATCGCTATGGCTGTGTTCTGTGTAGCCCTGTTAAAATAAAACCACTCAAAAATAAGTCGCATGAAAAGATGTGATACAATCTCAGAAAATTATAACCGGGGGACAGAGAGAGGGAGAGAGGAGAGTGTTCAAATACAGTGTCAGTGCTTCAGACAATGAAGTATACTTGCTTATGTCTTTACAGCCAGAAAATTTCTCCATTTCCATAGGGAAATTTCCAAGATAAAGGCAAGGAAGCTACACTGTATGCAGCTGCATTTCTCTCCTAGGACATCATTTGGAGGAAACAGACTTTGTATTCTTGTTTCTTCAACACACAAAGAGGGCAGCAAATAATTTGGATGCAGCCAAATCCCTTGTCTCAACAGGAGTAAAAGGCTGCTGGATTGCACGTGAGCTTATTTCTCAAACCTGTTCCATGCCTGTGTCTGTCCTGCACTGAATGAAAGTATTTACTTAATTTTTGGTTCATCATCTTTCAGTAGCTGCCTAACTTTCTTCCTCCCTGCAGCTTTTCTGCTGCTGTTAGGACAACATGCACACATAGCACTACCTACGAAAGATATCATGATCACCAGAAGTGAAGGGGATAGGCAGGCCCCCTTCTGCCGTTCAAGCTCTACCCAGCAAGAGCTTCCTGTCACTAGCAGGGAAATGAAATCTGAGGGGATAAAGATTTTAAGAGATGAATTTGGCATTTCAAGCTCTTGGCACGTTTTCTGAGTACCTTGGCTGCAGTTTGCCGAGGTCTGCTTCCACCTCATCAATCCAAACTTCATGGAAGAGTATGCAAGTCTATGCCAAGGTCCTCCTGAGAGTTTCAGCAGCTCTCAGCCTGCACCATCCTACCCCTAATCCTTCAATCATAGTGTGACACCAGCACTTGGGATCAGCGGCACATTCCTAGCCATTGATTAATGCATGAGGATTAATGGAAGAGGGCATCTCCAGAGGCTCTCTGCACCATGGTTTATAGCAGGAACTGCTTTCCAAATCTTATTTTCTTGGAGCCTTTATCTCATTGATCTCTAGAGGAATCTGGGACTGTTATTAACAGAGAGAAAGGTTACATGCATAGACTGTCTGGGTTCAATAGTGAAGTGTCCCTCCAGGGTATGAGAGTGGAAAATGCTAATGAAATAATACATCCATTCCAAATACTTACCCATTGCTTCAGACTTTGTACTTCAAAGGTTGTCCAGCAAAACAAAAAAATCTCCATTATTCTAGTGAATTGAAGGTAAGCTGTATGATTTGTAGCCACCACAAGTCAAACACTTGCCTGCTATTCACTATCTGTCTGAACAGCTTCACTTAAAAATCCATTTCCCATGTAAACAGAGCTGCCCTGCAGCCTCAGTAATGAAACACGAGTCTAGACTTGTCTGATAGGAAACAGCTATCACCTTTCCTATGAAACATATGCTCATAAAGTTAACTCTTGGGGCATAGGATTTCAGTGATGGGTACTGCCATTCCCTCTTGTTCCATGCCATGTCATATATGATGTTCCTCCATCTTTTTTTTTTTTTGATGAAGGGAAGCTGCATGAGAGCAGTCTTATAGCAGAAAGAAGAGAAATTGGAAGGAGATTCCAACAGTACAAGGTCATTGAGTCTAATAGCAACAATGCTGCAAAAACTGGAGCTGGGCATTATGAAACCAAAAGCAAGGTGCCTTCTAGCTACTTTGCTGGGAAGTAATTCCTCAGGAGGTTTTCATCAGTATTATGATGTCTTCTCCAACATATAAAGTTTCTAGATTTTTATGCAGTGGCCGACAAAACTTGTTCAAAAATGAACAGCAGCATTTAGTCCCACACACAGGGAAGGCTGTGTGGGGTTCCCAGTTTGTGCTGTGCAAAAGGGCAGACTCAGACCTTACAGCCCAACACTTCTGACTCAGATTTGGAGGATGTGGCTATGAGAAGGGATTACCAGTATCATTGGAGCTTAGTGTTCCTAAATTATATATAAGAAATGTAATAGCACAGCAGATACTGAGCAGGCCACAGACAAGGATATGAGTTACAAAAAAAAGCACCAAAACCATTAACATTCTTCAGTCAGTACCATATAATCTTCCTGTGCCATGGAAATGTTCTTCCTTGAACCTCAACTGTTTCCAGTGAAGAAAATGCAATTCTTTGCCCCCAAAGGCAGAAAAAAAAAAAAAAAAAAAAAAAGTTGTCCCTGACAAGTATGTAAAATTACAGCAGATTTGCTTCAATCCTCTAATAAATATCAATTTGAGAGCAATAAATAAATAAATAAATACATAAAAGCAAATAATTTCAGACTGCCTTTGACTTCTTTGCAATGATCTTTTGTTTCCTACTTGGAAATAAATGATGATCTTTGCAGGGCAGCAGGAAGACAGAAAGTACTCTGGGTTCAGAAGACGTTAGAAATCAACCTCATTCTTTTATTTCTGTACCTGCAGTGCTCATCACTTGGTTCCCTATAGACAAATACATACACACATACTGCTAACAGGACCACTACTTAAACCTTTACACTGATCCCCTTCACTCTAGGTAGGATTTGATTGCCATCCACTGTGCTATTTCCTGCTTATTTGTGTCCTTTAACATAAGTAATTGTGCTGAACGACACCAAGGAGAAAGGATCCCAGATGAAGGGATATGATGCCCTTTGGAGTTGAATTTTGGATCTTTACATATTTAATGCACTGTAAAACTAACAACCCATTAGCACCAGAGACAGAGGGTCAAGGCTTGAGTTCTCCAGAGAGCTCCTGTGATGCAGAAGGGAAGAATAAGGCTATCTTTCACCCCACCACATGAGTGACTGATGTCCTTGGTGAGAAACACCAGACAGCACATGGCAGAGCAACACAGCAACTCCTGCAAGAATTCCTCCATTGTGATTCTCTTATGTACAGGAATTTTTAAATGCTTTTATTTTCATTTCTCTGCAGTGTGCAGCCTTAGCATAGCCCAGTGCTTTTCATCTAGTTATGACTTAGTGAAAACTGTCTTTCTGGTTCCCTCCTTCCAGATCTTGTTACGAGATCATTTTTGTCAGCACGTGATAATAAAACAACAGCAGGAAAAGGTAGTTGTCTCATCTTTCTCTGGAGGAGAGTAAAGAAAGCACTGAGAACAGCACATCAGCATCGAAGGCATGCTCTAGACAGGCAGAGTAGGACACTGAAAATTCACAGTGGAGCTGGAAAAGTGACACCAAGAAGAGAGCAGAACTAACACCTATCACTACAGCAGCAAGCTCTGAGCTCCTTGGTTTCTTTCTTTGATCTTCACGTATCTTCCTATCTAAACACCTTCTAAAACAGAAGGTAGGAGCAGAGCAATCACTTTGCATTTTTGTCCCGCTGGGAGACCTGACTGTGTTGTTATTGCTGGCAATAAGAAGTCACAGCCCAGCCTTGTCAATGTTAACGAGCTGTACACTGGCTATTCAGCCAGCCAGCTGTCAGTTGTCTTGAATAAGGGAGGGAGAACTGCCATACTTGGCCCATTGGAGGTACCCCATATCAAAGTAGACTGGGCAACACTGGGTATATACATCTCACCTTCTTTTTGTTCTCCACCCTGGATGCATTTGTCATTTTGCTCCAAATTATGCATGTGAAGGGCTTATCACACAGCACAATTAGGAGAAGCTTCAGGACGGGTTGCGCAGGCAGCCCAAAGGCAAGTCAGCTACAAGCAGACAACTGCGCTAGCAGAGTGCTAATCTCCACTAAACACATTTTTTGAGTCAGAGTCCAGCAATTTGGCACAACAGCGTGCACTTTCATTAACGGAAAACCAGAGCAGGGAGCCGCTTTGTGACTACCTGACCAAGGGGACAGTGAGGAAAGAACTGAGGTGACGTGTAGGATAGGACACAGGAAGTGGCTAAGCATGCTCTTAAACTTATAGCAGGACAGGCTGCAACCCTGATTTAAATTTCCCCTGAAATAATATTATAGAGATAGTGATATAACTAGCTGGTGATATCACCAGCTATAATGAATAAAAAGTCTCCTAAAGTTCTTCCGAGGCACATAGGTTATGCTTCAGCAGAAGGAAGAGGAATATCTTAGTCTAGTCTGCTTGTTTTTTATATATGTATTTGCGATACTGAAGGAAGCATCCTCACCTATAAGAGACCTTATTAGTGATGTGACCTTACACAAGATCAAGAAGAAACAGTAATCTCATTCAAGGAGTTAAGGCTGGTAGTCACTCAGGACTCTATTTAGCCATAGGAAAATGAAGGGAAGGAAAATGGCCTTCCAAAGCAGGGGCTTCGATGGAGTGCTGCACTACTGCAGGGCAGGAGCTGCAGGAGGCTTCAATGGAAGAGTGCTAGATAACATGCTGATGGGATGTCATCCTCCAGGAGGATGTACCTGTCCTTAGCACCTGTGCAGTCCCCAGGAGACAGCTGGTCCTGTGCACTTGAGAAAGCAGTCACACAGTACTGGAAGGAAGGCAGGAGAAATAAACATCTTAAAGGCTATTAAATTACAGAGATTTGAGGTCAGACTATCTGCTGATGTACATCAGAAAGAGGTTTTATTGGTCTGTCCTTCAGATTAATTTGCCCCTAAAGAAAAGCAAATCAACCAGTTCAAGAGCAGTTTACATAGCCTCTGCTCCTTGACATCTATACTGTTCTCTCTCTTCATTGTAAGCACTGCATTTCTGTGTGAGGACCTTGAATTGCCTGGGATTTGTACATGTTCTCACAGCCAGGAATTGACGGTATCAGTGCAGAGCCCATGGGTTCTGTACAAAACCTGCCCGCAGGCAGTCCTTGGTATGCAGCAGGTTCAAATATTAATTGTTCCTGCTGCTATGGCTTGCTGCTCTGAGGCAAGAAACTCCTTCTAGGAATATAAAATAGCAATTAACAATGCCAAACAAGTCCATATAACTGTCTACTCTGCATTAGTCACGTGTATCTTCAGGCTGGGTCTGTCAAAACATTCATATTCAGCACTGTAGTTGCTATAGGCTTAGCTGCAGTAAGCATTAGGCAGAGAAAAATTGTGTCAGACATCAGAAATGGCATTTCCATTGCTTTAGGGCAGGTATCAGACTGCCCTAGGGCACTGTGAACAAACCCCCAGCTTTCAGCTGGCTTGCTAGGAGAGAAATTGTCTCCATGAACACAAAAATGCCCATCAGAGTTCATGTCATCAGCCACTACCTAGAATAACAAAATTTATTGATCCCCTTAAACCAAGAATAGGTGTTTGTAGTATGGGGTCTTCTATTCCAGCCCCTGAGTAAGAGTACAGGAAGGAAGGAAGGGAGGAAGGAAGGAAGGGAGGAAGGGAGGAAGGAAAGGAAGGCACTTATACAATGCTGAGCTGCTGGGGGAAAACTATCGTTGCACGAGTGGATCCATTGAGTGTGAGGAGATGTAGGGGAAGGCTGGCAAGCCTTAGCAATACTAAAGCACCAGTATATATTTAGAGAACAGTTTTTCAAGAAAGTATACAGTGAAATAATTGAAAACACACAAGGCAGTACCAAGAGCTTGGATTGGGTAAATCAAGGAAGCAAGAACTACCTGAAGTTTAAACTAGAAGGAGGAAGCAAAACTGTCTCAAAGTTTGGCGGAGAGGTAAAGAACAATGCTGCTTCCTGGCAGAGAGTGCAGTGGAACACATCATGGCAGAAGGTAATTCATGCTACACACAAAGAAAAGCTTTCCAGCAGTAGCAGTAGTTAAAAGTCTGGAATAAACTTGCTGGAGAGGAGCATTAAAGGACTTCATGAATGAGCACACATATATGTCAAAGATGGTTTTAATGCAATTCATGCATCTGATTTTTCTCTTCTACTGAGCGTGCTTGTTAGTGTTGACATTGCTCGTCAGATTAGTGGTGCATGATTAGGCAATGTCAAGGCACATTTTAGAGAAAGTAGTTAGTTTTATGGCAGCAAGCCCAATTTGTATAATTGAAATTCCTTTAGTAGCATTTTTAAATCTCTTTTGAATTAAAAAACTGCATTTTTTTTAAAATTAGCCTTTGGCTATAAATGAAAATATAACATTTTAGTCTCAAATCTCTCTCTCTTTTTTTTTTTTTTTTTAATTTCATCAAAATACAGAAATTGAAATCCTGAAAAAAATCTCCTTCACAAAACTCTTCTTCCATCAGAGGTTGAGGACAAAGCATCCAGGACTTAAAATCACTCAAACTAGAAAAATACTCAAGCTTGCTGACACAAAACATATGCTCAGAAACATCAGACTATGCAAAGCATTAAGTGTCTGTTATTTCTCTTAGAACAGCAAATTTTTTTTGGCCAGAGAACATTTCAGAAAACCCCTGACCTACGAGAGAAGTAGGACAAATGCTTTGGTACTGCAAAACTGCTTGCAAGTCCTATGTGTTCTAAAGCATGCAATGGCTGGAGCAGACTGGGGCTTCAGCGATGATGTAGGTGAGGTCAGCTACTCAAGAAAGGGAGATCTCCTGTAGTGATCATCAGCTCTCCGTTATTTCCAAGAAAGTGTGTGGCACAAAAAAAGGGGAACATTGGGTCAAAATAAACATGTGGAAGGCACTCTTCATACAACATGTCACTGGGCTGATTAACACTTCTTGCCTAAAGATGTGTTTTACAAAGTGTGCCAAAAACCTGGAGTTCGACGAGAGTATGAAAAAGTGATTATGTTCTGGTACAGGGAAAGCATTATACAGATTTGTCTGCTATCATTCTTTTCCATACTTCTATTAAAAGCTACTCTGTTTTGTTGTTGTTTTCTGTGAAGCTTCAAAAATGCTTGCTGTTTGTCAACAACACTGGAGTTACAAACATCACTTGGATACAGACTGAGCTCACAAATATATAGGACATGCTGACTTTACTACTGTTCCTATGAAATACATATACAAGAATGAAACCTCATCACCTTGCTACTGAGCAAGGAGATCATCACTGCACGTAGTTCATGGAAAGACTAAATGGAGGAGAGATGTCAAAGTCACACACCATGAATCAAGGGAGTTCCTGAGCAGAGGAAAGTCGAAGAGCACAGCTAACGTTCAGATACTCCTGTGGGAATATCCCAAACAGCAGGTGGAAAAAGGAGAACTCAGCATAAAAAATATCAGTTAATGAGGCCTGGCTAAGTGTATGCTACTGCAGAAAACATAGAAGCTTAGTATGGTTATGTAGAACTGTATGTCTACAGACTCACTTTTTAAACCTCCAGTTTGACCATTTGCGTAGCAAGCATGGGAGCACTGCAGTGAGAGAGGCTTGCCTATCCCAGTCTTGACAGCTTTATCTGACCTACAGCCATAAGGACTTCTAGTGAGTGACTTCCCCCAGACTGGAAAAGTCTGGTGATGCAAAGGACCACCCAGACAATTGAAGAGACACAGAACAGAATTGGAATATGATTTTTTATTGTTGCTTTTTTTTCTTTGTGTGTTACTGAGTGTCCTGTAATCCCAGCAATCAGTGAAGTTCCTCTCTTTCTTTGCTTACCAGGGAGAAACAGGACTCTAACTGCAGATTCTGGAGAATATCCAAATCTGAGAGAGCTGCATCACTCTCTGTACCTGCTCACTGCAATGCATTCTTCAAAACGCAAAGAAGATTTGCTTCTGAAGGTCTACCAGCCATTATTAGCTTTATAGCCATTGTTGGAAACATAATAGCAAATACACAGTGGTTGTCACAAAATAAAGCAGCTGGGTCAGTTCAAATCAAATAAACCACTAATATGCTCGTGCCTTACAGGTAGGCTGCATCACTCCAAATTGCCTCAATACTACTCAGCTCAGAACATCCTATTTCTGTTTCCTGTCTTTCTTCTTTAGGTAGATGAAAGCCAACAGTGCAAACAATCTATTAATCCCAAGTTATATAACTGCTTGTTCTGAATAAAGCCAGGAAACCAGTGAGTCCAGAAAGCTCAGTGCTGAGTATTATATCCTCTAGAAATCTCAGTCATTCGTATATATTTGTTCTGAAGCCTGGGTGTCCCATTTTAATGCAGTCTTCTAAGAGACACCAGCACTGATTCTCTGCAAGGGATAAAATGAATCAGAGAAGCGGCAGAAGTCAGCAGATATGATCCTAGGTTAAAATTTCACAGCAGTAGATCAAGCAGAGAAGAGAAAGAGGAAAGAGGAAGGAAACAAGGAAATGGGAAGGGAAGAGGGAAAGGGAAAGTGAAAGGGAAAGGGAAAGGGAAAGGGAAAGGGAAAGGGAAAGGGAAAGGGAAAGGGAAAGGGAAAGGTAAAGGGAAAGGGAAAGGGAAAGAAGAGTGGGAAAAAAAGGAGAATATTTCTGGAGTGCAGATTTGTCAATGAGCACAGAAACTGCCAGGTGCGGGGGAAAGCTGTTGTAGTTCTTCACTGGCACCAGCACTAACCTAGTTCCCATTTTCCGTCTAATCTTCCCACAAGAGGCTGGGAATAACCTTGAAAAGGTTAAAATGCAAGAGCCATGTGCTAAAGAAGATAGACCAAACTGTCAGAAAATCAGGATATTTAAAGCATCAGAAAAAAAATTATACCAAAATAGCAGCATGTAGAATCACTCATATTCTCTGAATAATACTAAGTTTCTCTAGTTTACATGCTTATTTAAGATGACAATTCAGTGCAGAAAAGGCAAGCAGAGCTTAGGATGTAATTGTGTGGTTCTAGCTGGCATTCCAATTGGTCCCCACTGCCTCCTTCACAGGGCTCAGTGCTGCAGAGTAGAGGAAAAAAGCATGCTCTTGACCAAATCTGCTGACTGCTTAAAGGAACAAAACACAAAACAGGCAGACAGAAGGAGGACACATAGGAAAAATACACTGAAAGGCAGGCTGTGGTACAAAAAAATCAAACTTTTTCTGAAGAATGTTCAGCAAAGAAGTATTTTATAGACTGAAATTGAAAAAGAACAGGAATCCTCAAGAGAATCAGGTGCGAGGTGTCTTCTCCTTGGTAACAGTTGCTTTAAAGAAAAAGAGACAAGCACCTCCTTTAAGATGCATCTCCTGAGCATTGCTGCTTCTGTGCAGCACTCAGGCCAAGGAATGTATAATTGCACATACAGTCCCAATCACACTTTGCAAAGTATATTCATTGATATTGTTGAATCAGTGTTTGAAAAAGATCTACGGTGTGCTGTTATATATACTGTAGGAAGAGTGCAGGAAGAGGAACAACTTTTAAAGTCTGCATTTGATTGGAGGGTCTTCATAGAAGTTCTGTCTGATTTGTTACAATTTTTTAAGAGTGTAAATTGAGGAGACCCAGTTTCAAAGCACAGCTGTACTGCAGTTGTCCGTATGTGATCTTGAAAAGCCGCTTAACCCTTCTTTTCTTCTACATCTGGCAGCCCGAGGCTTGGATGGGTACACTCTTGGCTGGGTAAGGAGCTGGTTGGAGGGCCGGGCACAGAGAGTGGTGGTAAATGGAGCTAAATCCAGCTGGCGACCGGTCACTAGTGGTGTTCCCCAGGAGTCAGTGCTGGGGCCTGTCCTCTTCAATATCTTTATTGATGACCTGGATGAGGGCATTGAGTGCACCCTCGGTAAGTTTGCAGATGACACCAAGTTGGCTGGAAGTGTCGATCTGCCTGGGGGTAGCGAGGCCATACAGAGGGATCTGGACAGACTGGAGAGCTGGGCTGAAGCCAATGGAATGAGTTTCAACAAGGCCAAATGCCGGGTCCTGCACTTCGGCTACAACAACCCCAGGCAATGCTACAGGCTTGGGGCGGTGTGGCTGGAGGACTATATAGAGGAAATGGACCTGGGGTATTGATTGATGTTCGGCTGAACATGAGCTGACAGTGTGCCCAGGTGGCCAAGAAGGCCAATGGCATCCTGGCTTGCATCAGAAACAGCACTGCCAGCAGGAGCAGAGAGGTGATTGCTCCCCTGTACTCAGCTTTGGTGAGGCCGCATCTCGAGTACTGTGTCCAGTTTTGGGTCCCTCACTGCAAGAAAGACATTGAGGCCCTGGAATGTGTTCAAAGGAGGGCAACAAAGCTGATGAGGGGTCTGGAACACAGGCCATATGAGGAGAGGCTGAAGGAGCTGGGAATGTTCAGCCTGGAGAAAAGGAGGCTCAAGGGAGACCTCATTGCTCTCTATAACTTCCTGAAGGGAGGTTGTAGTGAGCTGGGGGTCGGCCTCTTCTCTCGTGTAACTGGTGATAGGACTAGAGGGAATGGCTTCAAGTTGTGCCAGGGGAGATTCAGGCTGGACATCAGGAAGTATAACTTTTCAGAAAGAGTGGTCAGGCACTGGAATGGACTGCCCAGGGAGGTGGTGGAGTCACCAGCCTGGGGGTGTTCAAGGAAAGACTGGATGTTGTGTTGAGGCACATGGTTTAGTGAGTACTATTGGTGATAGGTGGAGGTTGGACTGGATGATCTTTTAGGTCTTTTCCAATCTTGGTGATTCTATTATTCTATGAGTCTATAACAAAGAACAGTTCTGTCCCCTTCACTAGGACAAAATGAGAGGAAAAATTCCAGTTGTCTCTATAAACAAGAGCAGTCATGCTGAGGAATTAAAGTGGAAAGGGAAAGAAACAACGGATACTTGCTCTTATGATATTGAGATAAATTTATAGATACACAGACATGCAGAATTTTTCTAAGTCCACAGATTAAGTCATGTACACTTTTTTTTTGTAATTCATTTTCCAGATACAGGATTGTGTGTTACTCTCCATGGATACAGGTACCTTCAAAGAGCTGTTCAAATACAGGTTCATTAGCAACTGACACACAGTATCATAGTCTCAAATACAAGTTTCCCTTTACAGCATGGGTAATACATCCCTTTTTCAAAAGCAAGCTTTCTTTGGAGGTGATTTTCCACTCAGTTTTTGCTATGCTCCTGCTTTTGGCAACTGAAAAAAACATATATTTCTGACTGTGTTGGTCATCTATAGTTTGTTGTTTATGTTTGCAAATTGCTTTGCAGAATTCAGTACATTTTGTATAATGCAAGAATTCTCTATGTGACATTGCTGGTTTTGTATGAGTAGAGGCTGAATGATGGGAGAAAATATCCATTAAGCTTTTTATTAAAAAAAGACTGACTAAATCCCTGTGAACTACAGGCATCCTTCTTTTTGATTTATTTCTCTTTGCAGAGGACAATATGTTGTTTGCTGGCCTTTGTAAATACATAATTTCCAACTGACTATTACTGGTAGTTTATTTCTGAGGTATTTATGGTCCCAGTTAACACTAGCTCACAGAAATGCAAAATAGGACTAAGTATCTGACCCTTCCAATCACGTTAATTTATACTGTTATCTCTGTATCATTCAGTTTAGATTCAAATTATACTGGCAGCCCAGCCAATTAGTATCAATGGCTGCGCATTTGCTGCTTATCTTACTCCACCTGCTGGGACATGAAGCTCTCTGCAACGCACAGCAGTGGACACAAACTTCAGACATTCTTATGACATCATTGTATGGTTCTCCTCTTGTGAAGTGAAGTAAAACCAGACCAACGAGAACTCATGTAGCCCTTATAAAACTGTTGTTCAGCACAGCAGGGCTGCACTGCTGCATGCCTATGAAATCCAAATGGAAACCAAAGCAAGCACAGCAAGGTTGAGCTGAAAGACAGCAAGAAAATGAGGTGAAAGTCTATTAAGATGAGAAAGCAAATGCTTATTAAACTGAGAGGGTGATAAACAATTCCAGTTCCTGCTTGAAAATTAAATCAAAGGAAGGTGGTGTGTATAGAGCTCTCGTCTATTCATCTACTCACTCATCTACTAGGCAGGGCTTGAGAACATGAACTCTGCTTTCTTTCCATTTGCCACTTATTCAGTACTTTACGTAATAATTAGAAAGTGTCACTTTTCTATTTAGCAGGGAAAAAGCTAGCCCTAGAGTCCTATCTTCTGAATCCCAGAGTGTTATATGCTGGTTGGTTCTGCACCAGCAATCCTCACCAGTACATCCAAAAGGCTGCCACGAGGGGAGAAAGCACTGTGAATCATGTCCGTTACTAAATGCTAGCAATAAGGCACATCTTTGCACATATTTCACTGATGTTTACTGCTTACAAGCATGTCATGTAACAGTGCAGGCGTAAGACACCTAGCACCATCAAAGGGCTATGGTGTTTTCTTCAAAACTGATATCTGCAGTGCCATCAAGTAAAGCCTGGGTTTGTTTTCTTCTCTTTCTTACACACCAAATGCAGAAGCCACTTCAATATTCTCATAGTACTTATACCAAGGCACAAGTATTCTCAAAGTGAATACTAGCATTTTTCAAAAATTAGCACTGACTTCAAATTCTTTTGATATCATGCAGTACTGATGAAACCTTTACAGTGATCTGAAAAACCTTCATATTGAATGAAAAAAAAAAAAACCAACAAAGCAGGTGAACGCATGCTATATATACACAAACCAACAGATAAAGTTACAGTGATATGTTCAGGTTCTGGAGAATGTAACAGAAGACCACAGTCAAACAAGCTGTACTGCAAGTCCATTGAGCTCCCAAGGGCTCTAAAAGAGTCCTTGTGATCCAAAGGGGTTATGATATATTGATGATATGAGGCTGATTATGAAAACCACAGAAGTCAAAGTAAATCCTTCTCGAAACAACAAGAAAATCATATATATCGGCAAATATCCCACATAATGTCACAGATGAGGCTCAGACTGCATTATCTCCCTCTATGAAACCTGCCTTGCTCTCAATTCAGACAGCAGCCAAGCTGTCTGTTCAGGGACTGTTTAATGATCCCCAGGTTTATTGCACACTTTGCAGCCATTCTGTTTATCACAAAGTTGGAGGAGATATGGGAAAATTCAGCTTTGTTTTTTATTTCTCAGAATCACTAACTTCTCCTCAGGACATCACAGAAATGAGAGACCAGGGAGACAGAATGAAACAGCGCTGACAAAATACACTATCCATGCCAATGCTAGCAGGATGGAAATTGTCAGGCAACAGCTGCCATCCCAGTTTGGGGGCACAAACCGTGCACTGAATGTGCAGGTCAGTACAGCCAGGCAATTAAATAATTGCTTATTTGAAATTGCCTATCCTTATGAAACTTCAACTGTTGGCCTCTGCTACCAAAGGAAAAAAAAAAAAAAGGAATAAAAAGTAAAACATGTCATGGGCATAACACATACTTGTGATTTTGTCATTGAAGTATTTGACAGCAGGGATAAGTAGGCTTCATCTGTGTTCAAGAGGACTCGAGGCCTTTTTGGCTATGCCTTGAAAATGATGTCAGTCTCAGTTACCAGAGTGTACAGATCAGAAGCTTGGAAGCAGATGAGGACAGTGCATATTGGGCTGCATTACATGCCAGAAAAATTGGCCTGAAAATAAAAAAGCTTTCACTTTTTACCATTGTGCTCAGGATCAGGAGAAAGCACATCTGCTTTGTTTAGTCTAAAGCTATGCCTTCCATCACAAGTACTTCTTGTCTAGGAGCTGAAGATGAGCTCAAGACTCAGATATCCATGAGCCACTACACCAAAACGATTGCAAGAAGCCACAAACCCCTTACTCATATGGGGGTCTTCACAACTAAAACAGCAAATTCAGCATAATGAGATGGTTAGCAAATTGTACGGCTACAGACACAGAAATTTATCATGGCATAGGTGAGACTCCCAGCTAGACAGTGACACAGTCTCCAGTAAATCTGGCTTTACTGGCAAAACTCCTCTGAATCCCCTAACCCATAGACTTTAGGTACTGAAAGGTCACAGTGAGGTCTCCCTGGAGCATTCTCTTCTCTGAACTGAATAAGTCCAGCACTGTCGGCCTGTTTTTGTTGGAGAGTCCTCTAAATAGCTATGTAGCCCTCCTCTGGGCTCATGCTTCTTATCCTTCTTGTGGTAGGGTTCCAGAACTGAACACAGTAATTACTGAAGGACAGTGAATCTGTGGGAATTTTGATACTCTCTAGAGCAAGATACAGAGGACCAAAGGAAAAACTGTACTCAGAGGGTGTTCAAACTCCATCACAGGTTGCCTAAGACAGTTAATGGAGTCTCCATCTTTGAAGATGCTCAAAACTGAACTGGATATAGCCCTGAGCAATCTGCTCTAGATGGTCATTCTCTGAGCAGAGTGGTTGTACTTGACAGTTTTCAGATGTGTCTTCTAGCATCAGTCACTCTGTGATTCTGTGTAAAAAGCATATAATATTGCCACAAGTCAAGATAACTTGAATAACAGCCAAATAGATGTAATTTCCTGCTGAGAGGTCAGCTAGGACATTCTAGCTAGAATTCTGCTGGCTAGCACTAAGAGCTACATGTCTGTCTTGTACTCTGAGATTGATTCATTTAGTATTCAGCACCTGTAATCTGTGTGCTCTTACTGCAGCACTAAAAGGATTTCCCTGACTTTACTTTCCTGTAATTCTGTGCCCAGAGGCAATCTGATTCCTTGCTGGTGCTGCACAAGATGACTCACTCTTCTCTTTTAAGAATTCCATTACCAACAAGCAGTGACTCATCATGACCAGATTAGCACTACTGAGGTTTTGTGACTCTGGCCATTTCTCAAGCCTCATCCTCTGAATACCTGAAATTTTGCATTCTCACCCAATCTGGGTATTTGAATAAGAGTACACTGATCTAGCTGTTTTCACTTTGTGATAAATATGCATTTACACTGACCTATGTCACTTTTTTTCATGTCAGACAATGGAGCATCAAACGGAGCATCTGGAGCAATGCTGGTTGTTTGGCTATCTCTATGTAGTAGACCACAGTGGCAGGACATCCCTCTAGTCCTTTGAATTTCTTTCATCAGAATGAACATCTAGCTAGCACACACAGGACAGCATCCAGGATATCGTAAGTGAAGGCAAAATGAAAACACATATTTTTCTTTGGAAGCTTTTTTTCTCTTCATACATTAAAATGTAAGTTCTCCCTATTAGGATTACAATTTCTTGCTAATGTTAGAGTTGCAACCAAATAGCTGCATTTTTGTAGGTTCTCATTCATTGCTGCTGCTCTCTCATGAAGAATTTTTAATTTTTGAACCAGAATCCCACCAAACCAAAGGGTATATCTTCTCCCAAAAAAAACTTTATTATAAGATGATCCAGAACAGTTATGCATAGTGGCAGACAAGTAAGGAAGAAGAAAATAGAGATTGTCATGAGAGATACTTTGTAAAATAACTGCAGCTTAATCCAATTATTGATTTTTATGTACATCTTTGTGAAGGTGAACATTCAGGGGAGCTGTGCAGCAGAAAACTGAGATAGGTTTGAAGACACCTTAGTACAAAACAAGTCGAGATAAAGTTAGCGGCTAAACTGAAAAAAATCTATCTATGCATGTTGGTTCTGCTGATAAAATGGAAGCCAACACTGACTTTTCAATATTTAATAAAGAGGAATTATATCTTGCTTGACCTTTAAGAGGGTGCATATAGTCAGCACTTACACTTTAGAGAAGGGAGATGAACAGGGGTCTGACATGATCAAAGGAATGGAGCTGAGGCCATGACATTTGCAGCAAAGTTAATCTTTTTCAGCACCATGTAGAAAATTTCCTCCAAAAACTCTCTAAGATACCACAGTAATATACTGATTACTATCTGCCTTCGATTTTCCATGCCATAACCTGTAGAGACATTCAAGAGCTCAAGCCAAAGCTGGACCTTACAGTTTAGTTTCCAGAGGATTCAAGTCTAATGCAGATTGAACCTGATATGATGAAGTAATAGGGCCAGAGTTCATCACTGCCTGAGCTTTATGTATTTGACACTGGAGATTTTTGATTTCATAAGCTCCGTTTTGCTTTAACACAAAACTCTGAAATAATTTAATTCTGTCAATACATTCGTGAGCTCATCAAGAGAAGTGACTGCATTAAAAGTAACATCAGAGAGTTGGCTTTGCCCAGTTTGTCAGAGCTTTAAGAAAGCAAAGCCTGAGGCCAGTTTATGAAATACTCAGCTACAGCAAATGAGATTATAATCATATAGCTAAAACTGGAAGGTCAATTCACACTGTGACACATAATCGAAAATATCTACTGCTGAGTCTAGTCACACTTAAGCAGTTCATGTTAGTCAAACCTGGGGCATGTACACCTGTCATAACACAACTGTTCCATCTTGTCTTCCACATTCTTAAAAACTGGGTTGGAAAGACACTATGCGTTGCAAACCTGTGTTCACTCACCCTGGTGGAACATTCATGCATATCTCATGGAAGTCAATGAAAATGTATGCTGTTACACAGACTTGTGCTAATTCACCATTCATTTTCAGGCCATAACAAGTTTAATGTGGCAGATGATTAGAGATGTCTTTCTAATTCACAACTGTCCACTAGCCAGAAGTTTACAATGGGAGTTCAAGCCAAGGAGTAAGGTGCAATGGCACTCTAGCTACACCACAGAAAATTTACCAGAATCTTCCTTGGGATAAATTGAACCTGTTCTCAGATATAATACTTCACTTATCATCCATGCATCTTCCCAGCAGGTTTTGTTTCATTTAAGAAACTGTATAGAGTACCACATGTAATTTGCATTCCTTTGTTTTCCTCAGCTTTTTCTGAATTTAAGGAAAAATGGTGATATGACTCTATACTTCTACAAATCACTTATGGCTTTCAAATTGCATTAAGATTAAGATTTTTCCTTCAAAAGTAAATGCTGGAGAATAACTGAAAATCTGCACAGTGGGGTTCTTTTTAATTGCCAGCATTCTTTCTGACTACTCTTTCTTTTCTTCTTATAGATCCTTTCGGGCATTTTTAGAATTTTTTATCTTTCTCCCTTTCCTAGTTGTATTTTGAGAAAAAAGAAAATCTGTGCTACGAAATCTAGAGATTGTTAATTATGATTTGTTCCCATTTGTCATAGATCACCAGGTGCTATTATGATAGCATTGAGATTTCTATAATTCACAGTGTTCCTTCACTCCAGGACATTTGCACAATAAAAGAATCATATTTCATTTCAGACCTAGAAAATGGCATGGCAGTTTTCATTAAAACACACTTATATTTCTATCTCTTGTTCCAGAAATATTGTATTTTTATAGTCAAATGTGGCACATCAATGGTTGTGCCGTATTTATTATTTTCAGAAATTTTATTTGAGAACAGGAAGCTGAGTAGCCAACGGAAGGAACTAATTTAATTACCACAGCTTGGATTAATTCAAATGTTCATTTGATATGCTTGCAGCCAAACCAGTTCAAATCTAAAAATGAAACTCACTCTGCTGTCACTGACTATACAAAATGATCAGAAATGGCAGACAATTTGTTCAGGATTGCTACAGGATGGTTTCTTTCTAATAAAGAGTAGTGATTAAGAAAAGATTAAGAAAAGGCTGAAAAGAACATCATTCTTTTAAACTATTAATAAGATTATAGTTTACTTCCAGAGCATGGAGTCAGACATTTTATAGAACACGTTATTGAAAACTGGCAACAAGATAATTTGGCTTTGACCCCTCTGGAAAGCAGTATTATGACTGTGCAGCATGCAGCATGCAGCATGCAGCAACTTCAGGCACAAAGCATACCGGAAATACATTCATGGTCACAACACAACTACCCAGGGAAGACTAGCATATCTGGCTGTTGAAGCATGGATAACTCATGATATCAGCTGTCCAGTACCACTAGGACCTTATCAGGGATGCTTATATCTTTTCTGCAGATTCATGGAATCCCTTTTCTGTGTTATGCTAGTGTGACGAATTATCATAGTGGACTACCGTGAGTCAGGCACACTCAGGGGCTTTGCTGAACAGACAGGCTGACACAACTCATTAAATGGCAAAAAGCAGGAGTGATATCCCCAAAGAAGATACTGACCCCCAGGTGATAACTAGTATATGTCTAGTATATGCATGAGTATGTATACCTTTCTGGCTGTGCACATTTCACATGTAATATTTCTCAACCATGTACCACACTGAGAAGACCCTGTGAGGAGGAGGATGGAGCAATACCTCTAGCATTTCTGAGATTACTACCCGAACAGGAAGACTGACAGGAGGATGACAAGAAAGACATGAGAACTGAAGACGGAAGAGTACAGTAGAGTAAAAAAAAACTTCTGCATCTTGAAGCAGAAGTGAAGACGCGTGTCAATGGTTTTGGGCCTAGTTCAGCCCATTTTCATGACTAATAGGATGGGGGGACTCATGGGCCCCAGGAGAGGAGGAAAATGGAAAAGGTAAAAGGTAGGAAGATGGGCCTAAAAACAAAACAGTGGCAACTAGCTAAGGAGAAAAACTAATTTACTAAATATGATAGCAGAATGAGAGATAACACAATATAATACAATATAATTAGAATTGAAGCTAATAAATCAAATAAATGAGAGAGGGAATGTCCAAAACAGAAGATCTTACTCTAATGTAGAAGATGAGATGGCTAGAGAGCACACACTGCATAGACAAGCACACAAAAATTAGGGGATAGTCTTGTGACTCCCAAACAGTTTTATTTTTTCCTCTGAATGGAAAATGGAAACAGAACAGTGAAGTCTTCAGAGATCTGTAGCTCTTCCTCTCTTCTGAGAACAAGGTACTTGGAAATACTGACAACCCACAGAACTGGAGAACTGACTCTTTAATTCCCAGAGCATTACGTGACGTCATGATGTGGAATTCCAATAACAGAAATCTAAAACAATGACAACCTGTAATCTTTCAGTTTGATAAATGCAACTCCTCCTGCCCTTGGAAAGGATGTCATACTCTTTTATGACAAGGGAGGTCAAAGTCTTATGATTCTAACTGCAAGCTCCTCTCAGCAAAACAGTACTTCCACTCCGCAAGCTTAAGGCTAAGCAGAAAAGTGTATAAGAGAGGGACAGGATGTGGATGATGGCTCAAAACCTAACTACCAGACAAAAGCAGTTGTTCCAGGTGGAATTTATTAGAAGGGGAAGATACATCTCAAGAAACTGTGACTGAAGAAGAAGCCCCTACAACTGAAATAGTTTCAAAGAGACTCATAAGGTAATGTCAACAAAACTCGGAGAATAATGTAAGGTGAAACTGATCGCAGCTGTTGCACAGCAAGCAGGTTTTATCTCAACACAAAGGGGACCAAGGGTGTTTTGGCTAAACAGTTATGTCTCTTGAGTGGTTCTCTTGACTGTATCAACATCTGAGTGGATCAACCAGTGGAGTAAATGCTATTCCTTGAGTTCCTCTGAGTCTGAATGCTTCTATGAGTAAGCTCAGAGTGTGAGGGGAGTGAACATGTTCAGCCTAACACTGGGTGTAAAGCTAAACAACAGAAGAATTTTGAAGAAAGAAATAGGCTTAAGCTAGCTTCAACCTATGTATTCCTTCCTCATGACAGGGTATACCCAGCATTATTACAGGAGCATATATTAAGTATATTACAGAGATCAGGAGCGGGATTCACGTTGGTGCTGTAACTGAACTGTATATTGCGGTTGATATATTTTGCTAAGTGATCAATCTTGCATTGTGCTTTCTGTGCATTTTATTTCATTGTCCTGTAACAAAAATGCCATGTACCATCAACCATTTTCAGATAAGTAAGTTTGATAGTAAACATTGTACCCCTCACATAAGGAATATCTAAAAGAACGTGGTAAGAGAGCGTAGGTCTCCTTGTGACATTAATCTGAATCATAATCAGTTTATCCAGAGACAAGAAATACACACAAAAAAAATTCCTCAGTGTGCAAACAGCAAAGAAGGTGCCAAGCTAACAAACTACCCTGTTAGTCAATGAATGCTGGGAAACAGGCAGGGGCACAGATGGAATGATACTCACCAAGTAAACAGAGAGAAGTGGTCACTAAGGCAAAGCAGATGGAATATGAAAGAATGAATGTCTGTATGTCTCAGATTTCTCATTTCACTTTCAGAAGAGATAATCATTCTTCCTTGCTGTGAAAGAGATGAATTTAAACCTAGGTCCAACCTGTTCTCCTAGCACCAGAAAAATAATTTACAAAAGAAATACAGAGAAAAAAAAAAAAGGTTTTAAAGACTCCATTCAGGGTTAAAAGTGCTACAAAAACAAGGCGATAAGCTGAATTCATTCTAGAGAACGATTGTCCTAGGATGGGTAACTAAGGGACTGTATAGTATAGACATGACAACAAAAAACTGTATTCAATTTGCTTGATTTAATCATGGAAACAAAAGACAATGAAAATAAAAATTGCATTATAGTAAAAAGAAGAGGGAATACAACTGTATAAATTGATAAAGTAGCCACAGAAACCATAGCCATTCTTCGACTTAATATAAGGCATGTATCACTTCTAACAGTGGAATTGCATAACCTTATGATCTGAGACTCAAACGAAAAAGGAAACAATCAGATCTAACTGAGGGTTTTGCAACAGGAAACTGTAAGACAGAAATGGTATCTACATAGGCAGTAAACAAACAAATTCAAAAGAAAGGATTGAGCAAAAGACAAAGGTTGAGCAAAGATGCAATATAGGCATCAAATGCTGGCCATTTTCTTGCTATCAGATAGGGATCATTCATACTTTCATCCATAGCTCCACAATTAGACCAAGAACAAACAAACAAAAAAAAAAACAGGATGCTCTAGGTGGAAGATAGGCCAAGTGAGTTCCACAGTTCTTTCCTAATTTTCTTACCATAGTTAGCTCTGTTAGATGTCTGGTGGGCCCTTGCAGATGGACTCCAAAACCAGCCTCTGTTACCACCTACAGTAGCAGCTGGATGAAGGGAACTGGTCCATAGCACTCTCAGCATCTTTGACATTGCAACTATAGCAGTGCTTAGACAGATCCAGATCCTTTCTGCTTATGAATCACAGCACAGTGATTTCTTCTGCTTCCTCCAGTCCACTTGGTAGCAGCACATATATGCCAGCAACTCAGAAAAATATGCTGAACAGCAATAAGCTGATGGATGGACAGAGAAGAAAGTCCAGTGCTGCAGGGGACACAGGAATACAGCATACAACCACAAACAGTCATTGCTAGAAGAACCACGGGAAAAATATTTGAGGTGTGTGTATACAGACAATAGCCTGAGCCCTAGGTAGATGTACCCATTTGCAGGGGATCTAGTGATGTGCTCAGCACCCTGTTTGACATGAGTGTAATCAGCAGGGGAAAAGCGTGGCTGCACATCTCTCTGCGGCACTGTGTCAGAACACAACTGAAACACATCTGCCCTACTGAGGAGAGGCTGCCAAGCTGCAGCAGCAGATGCTGCTGGTTTTCTCCTGTTTAGGCTTTTTTTCCCAAAATCCTACCACATAGTTTTAGAGAACCTGTGAAAATGTCACTTCTACTGGCAAAATAAATAAACAAATAGATGGATGGATAGATAGATAGATAGATAGATAGATAGATAGATAGATAGATAGATAAAAATAGCAGAAGCAGACAGATGATCAGCTGAAAAGGAACATAGCAAATTGCAGATACTTAGTACCAGGCCCATGCTTGTTTGTGGCCACATCATAGTGCTATAGTGCATAGTGCATCACAGTGCTCCCTTACACTGATTTTGAATGCAGAGGGAAACTCTTCTGTAATACCTCTTCATTGTGCATAGTCTTGCCAGGGTTATTGCATAGTACACTTCCTGTGCACACATAGATCTAAGACTACAGCATTTAGGAAATCTTCATTGAATTTCTTATCCATAGCAGATCTCTTCAACCTCACCAGGTATGACTGGCTAGACTTGACACTGAAAGAAATACCCTATGAATCAGTGTGCTAGGAAAGAGCCTGGAAACAGCTGCTACAGATTACATTATCCCTCAGTGAATGAAATGCATCAGGTAGACAGGATCAATTATCCTGCTGGGAAGACAGAGTTAATGACCACTGGAAAGAGGGAATCTCATGCCTGGTCACAGATCTGTCTAAGTCAGATTGGCTTTGTAAAAGTCAGCTTCTGTTTATAAGCTTCCAAAAGCTACCTACTTGCAAAAAAAAAAAAAAAAAAAAAAAAAAAAAAAGGAAATCTTGGCAAATTATTTAGGAATTTGCAGGGAGAAGATTTGTTGACTGTTTTTTAAGGGACACTAGAAATGCAGTTTTTGCATTTCTACTTTTACTGTTTGAGTTTCTTCCTGCTGATTTATTGTTTAATACACTACTTTCAGTATTGAGTGGTAAAAGCTTCAGGGCTAAAAGCTTCCAGATGTGGTTAGTTTCAAGGATGCATTCCTGCAAACAAAGTGATGTTTCTCTGAAGCAATAACACAGTGCCTGGAGGGAAGTCTGTGTGGGAATCACCAGCATGACCTTAAAATTTTTTCTGTTCCTTATCATTGGCTATAAGTGAACAAGGAAGCCAAACAAAGTAAAAGGAGCTGGATTATTTGTGTCTGCTGCTGCTGCTAATTACCAGTGTGAGCAAATTTATTACAACTTTGCAGATGTAATGCTCAGCTCCTCCCCACACTCTGTGACAGTAGAGAAATCTGAGATACTGTCCTCTTAAATAGTTTGGAAATAAAGTACCTACCAAGATAGGAGGACACATTCAAGCTTTTTCATACTGATGTTTAGGAACAAGTAGGTTTTTATCTCCTTTTATACAACATGGGGAAGCATGCTGAGTACTTGAAGATGGCACAATTATAATTGCACTTAAGTTAAAGAGAAGTCCCCATAAAGTCCCTAGTGAGATATAGTCAAATTTGAAAGTGCTGATGTTTCTTTTCTTGTTTTTCTTTCTGTTTTGAAAGATGGAGATTTTCTGCATATATTAAACTGACATTATTTAAGCTGTGTCTGACTTTCTGCCGGACAGATGGACAAAAACCAGCTCTGTCCCTTCATATCCAAAAAGCATTAATCAGTTGGAGATCTTTAAGTCCAGAAGGGAAACAGTTCATTGCAATTCAGACAAGTAGGCATATCTCAGTGGTGGAAGCACAACAAATCAAACAGAAGTTGTCCGTTTAGCCAGCAAACTGGAAGCTGCATGGGGAATGCAACACAGTTACTTATTGCAGTAGTTCAATGAAATACTGAATACAACAGTATGTTCTTGTGTGTCTCCAGGGTCACTGAAGGCTGAAAATGACCTGCTCCAATCTGTTAATTTCTCATATTTCCAAAATATGCACCAGAACCTGAAGAAATTAAATAAAAATTGACACTGGGAAAAAAACTTCCAGCCAGCCCTAAGCCTTTTACAGTGTCTTAAGCCTAAGTGAACTGAAACGAAAGACAGGAGGGCCAAAGAGAATGAAAACACTAGCAAAATGTTACATCAGGTCCAGTAACAAAAAATTAGCAAAGGCCTACCTTTGCACACCAGAAGATCATGGCTTTTCCAGGTGGCCCAGTGTCTGCAGAACTGATAGCAAACTCCTTAGTACAAAAGGGAAAAAGTGGCTCTGATTCTGCTTTAAACTACTCCTCTGTGCAAATGAAATAACCTCATGAAGCTACTCAACTTCTCCATCTTATTCCATCATTCAATACAGTGACTTTCTTATTTTAATTACTTGTCTGTGTCATTTACACAGAGAGGCTTGGCATGAAGATCTACAACTAATAATTTTTTGTTTGTTTGTTTCCAGAGTCTTGGATGAAACATATCAATAATGTTGATTTAACTTGTTGTTACTTGTTTCTCTAGCTGACCACCTATGCAATGTTTAACTGAATAGGAACTGTTCAGTTCCTAAGACATTTGATTTTGAATAATGTTGTCAAGTTATAAAAGAAAGGGATAATGATTTGAGAGGGTTAAATGTTTAATACAGTCTTTTGTAAATATGTTAAAAAAAAAAAAAAAAAAAAAAAGTTAACACCATATTACCTTAAACAGTTTTTCCCTATCAACTGCATGTCAGCTCTGAATAGTATCAGGAGAGAGTCAATTGTTTTAATACTGCTGGAATTAGGCAGAAGAGAACAGACTGCTGAAAAGATTTAGTTCTCATTCTCTCACTACTAAAAGGGAAAGGGGAAGGGAAGGGAAAGAAACAGCAAATCAAGATACAATTTAAACCAATTCAGTATCCTAGAGTGAAACTGGAATGAAATGAAATAGCTGTCATGAATGCCACTTACATTATTTTCCTCTTCGTAACTATCACTTGGTAACTCTATTCTTGTAATAACAAAAAATAAAGAAATGCATTCAGATGACTCACACAGAGCCAGAAAGGTAAGCCAAGTATATGCTCTGAAAGTCTTATAGTACAACATACAGAGATGTGAACACACCAGATAAAATAGTATCAGATGAACAGAATATTTATTGGTCTTTTATAGTAACTAAAAAACTGGACAAACCAAATGAGCCAGAATACCACACTGTGTCCTGCCTAATCTAAGCACTTTTTTTGCCTAGAGCTAAACAATATACACTGCCAAATCATCTGGCTGGCTGCAAATCCACTTGGTAAAATTCATTAACACAGATGAGTTGCAGAAAGTGTATTTATTCCCTGCTTCATTCCAGCATAAATAGGAACAAAACTGCATATACCTAAAGCATCTATGTTTTTTACAGTGATGGAGTTAACTCTGCACTGCTTTTACATTGCTTTCCCCAGCACTGCAAGACTGGAAAGGGGGCTGTGTATTACAGTTAGTCCTTGATGGGCTTGGGTCTGGGCAAATGGAAAAGAGCCTCTGATAAGCAGGAAGAGATGACGTCTGTTATCAGAGTAGGTGGATGCAGGCAGGATGGAGGAGAAGATCAAGTATTTCTGTTTGAGGCAGTGTATGTGATATAGAGAGGAGTTTTTGAAGCCATGAATTGTATGTGATGATCCTCGTGGGTCCCTTGCAACTCAGTATATATTCTGGGATTCTGGCGTCCTGGGATTCCAGGATTTTGTGGTTTTATAATGTAAATGAAGTAAGAATTGTTACAGTTTGTTTGGTGGTTTTTGTTTACTTTGCCTAACATACCAAATTCCAGTTCAGGAGTTCTTTCCATCAGCACAGACTCCACAAAAACCTTTAATTCCCAACTTGGAGGGAGTTGTAACTCAGGGGTAAGAAAAGTGCTCAGTGATCAACTTCCAGTGGGACTGGTGCCACTGGTCAATAGCTCCTCATCCTGCAGTAGGAATCAAGCCTATTACCCTCACTGCTGAGTTCAGCTGGCAGCATTCTCTTTTAATTCTTCACCCAAGTGCCAGTGGGCAGTATTTTTCTGTCAAAGACTGCATATGGTGTTCCTCAGCAGTACATGCTCAGCACTTCAGATAGCCCATTATGATGTACCATGGTTTTTATTCAAAAGCGAGTTCTACCAGAAGGCATCATTAGGACAGAGATGAAAGAAGAGCCAGTGCATAAAATGGACAAAACCCACACACGAGCACTTCATGTTATGAGAACAAAGCACTCAGAGACGTGGGTTTCATCTGTCATCTCCTGAAGGAAAGGCCTCTTTTTCAGTATTCATCATCAGAGACTTGGAGACAATACTCATAAAGACATGTTTGTGCTGCCACATAAACACACAGCAGCATTCTTAGCACAGGAAAATCTTCAAGGAGTAATGTAGCATCAGTAACAGGACCAAAGCAGGGTATTGTTCGTCACAGTGACACTTCCCTCTGACAAAAAATCGCCTCATTTTCATTGAAAATTAGAGCTAAAGATATGCTTAGCAGCCTGTTGAATCACAAAAAGATCAAAGAAATCATTCAGAATTGCATAAATCAAATACACATACAGTTTTCTGTCTTACATTTTTGTTTGTTCTGAGCCACAGAACCAAGGCCACTTGCTGTGAATAAAGATATTTTGAGTAGGCAAGAATTTGAAGATAAAATAATTACATTTACCCTTGGCTGCACACAGACTGATTGTCCATGGTTATAGATAAACAAACATTGATACATCTTTCACTAGTGAACATTCTTAAAGTAACTATATCAGGGTTCAGCCTTGAGGGAAGACAGAGATAAGAGGTGATCTAAATGATCTATATGAGTGATCTAAAAGCACTGCAATCCCTGCAATGCTTTCAGATTTTTGTCTCCATTAATTTACTGTATGCTGGGATCTTCCTTTCCATGGAAATCTCTGGTATGATGAAAATGCAGTTTTGCATGCAGTATTTTCAATTGGGGAAGCTGAAACTAAAAGCTTACTTTCAGGTCACCATTTATTCCTTCCGAGTTGAACTTCAGAGCTGTAGGAAAGAAGGAAGTTCCCTCTAGGTGTTCTCAGTGTTAGGAAAACACCTCAGAGTCAATGCTGAGCACAAAAACAGTTCAGACACTCACATGGTCATAGCAAAAATATCTGTTTCTCTGTTTTTCCATACCAATCTGAATCAAAGCTGCTCAGCAGCTCTCATGAACAGCAAGAACATTATTTGCTTCTCCTTATATACCTTCTTTAGTTCTCCTAGCCACATTCTTCTTTTTCACTTCCCCATCTGCTTCCAAATTAGCAGTCTGCCTTGTTGATTCATTGCCCAAGTCCTGGGTTTGCTGATTTTTTGTTTATTTGATTTTTATGATGTGTCATAACATCTGTTTTTCATCAGCAACTTCTTTAAACTTGCAGTCTCATTTTTGGTGTTTCTCGTGTCAATGGTTTTTCAAATTTCTGCCTCATTAATACAAGTGAGGGTTTGCTATCTGCATGCACAGGTAGTCTGGTACCTTCCACTCTTCTCCCTGAGCTTTGTTCATGGGCTGAACCATGGTCCCTAATGTTGCACAATGGACAAGGCATCTTGTGTTAAGTTCCATGGATGTGACTATGCCTTCTGCATGGTTTTTCACAGCCCATTCACAGGATACAGCATTGGGGGAAGGAGAAGAAAGAGGGTTCAAAACATGTGAAGCTCTATTCAGGTGCTTAAGCTGTAGTAGTGCAGTGCCAACCCCATCGCTGTGCACCTTTGTATGTGCAACTCACTTTCACGGGGGACCCTGCCCGTCCATCCTCCTTTGCACTTGCCTGCTTCCTGTGGCTGCAGTGAGCTCTTGCTGACCTGGCTACCCTGCTTCCTCTCCCTACAGCAAGACATGAGCCATGGAAAGACCTCATCACAGTTAGACTTGGTGATAAAGGAGAGGGCACCCAGGAGCCCTGTGGTGATGCTGATGACTGAGAAGAGGTCTTCAGTGTTCTCAAGTCTTCCTGTGGAGCACCTTGCACAGAAATAATCTCAGCCTAAATTTAGGAGCAGACAAGCATTTCCAAAAAGAGGGTAAGAAAGGAGCTTCCCCTTATGGCTAACCAAGTGAAAGTGTTTCTTTTAGTGTGGTAGAAAATACAGAAGAGAGAAACACAGGAATGGCTTTGCAGCATCAAGAATAACTGCTTAGTTATTTTCACGGTCTCCATAGAGAAGTTGTATCTTTTTTTCAGTATGTCAATGATTTTTCGTGTTTGTATCATCAAATTTGCTCATAGGT
This sequence comes from Tympanuchus pallidicinctus, assembly GCF_026119805.1. Taxonomy (NCBI): domain Eukaryota; kingdom Metazoa; phylum Chordata; class Aves; order Galliformes; family Phasianidae; genus Tympanuchus; species Tympanuchus pallidicinctus. The sequence continues at coordinate 30,940,584 of NW_026294758.1, forward strand.
TTTCAGTTCTGTGTTGAGCAGCAAGGAATGTTTTCAGAAAGGAAGGAAGAGTTACAAATGCACTCCAGGGTAACAGTTACAAACCACAAAAAATTCTTGAAGTTCCTCTTCCCTCTTTTATTCTCTTCCCTGAGCTTCTCATAGCCCTGCAGTGAACTTCTGCTTTGCACAGAGCAATGTGCTTGTCTCAGTATGTCAACAAAGAGTTAGCAATCCCTGTTGCCAGAAGAAGTCCTTCCTGTGGCATGTGCTGCAAGGGGAAGCTTCCCAAGAGCCATGAGAATAAAATTTTCCCTTCTTCATCTAACTTTGAAAATTCTGACAGATGGCTGAATTCCTACATCTTCCTGCATTCCCACGTTCAGTTTAGCAAAGCCCTGCCTACATGAATCGAAAGCACACTGTGAAATGTTCTTTGACTTGCCATTTATGTTGCTGCCAGGAGGAAACCAAAAACAGCATATACAGAATGCTAAGGGGCTCCCTACCAAATGTGTGAGAGTCCCTTGCCCTAGTGGAGCTATTAACAAATCCCAAGACTTTTCCCCACTATCCCCAGTCACTTAGAGGGATTGGATTTTTACACCATGCCTCCACCATGCCCAAGTAAAGCACAAGATTAAAGTGAGCTTAATGGTTAACATAGATTCAATCTAGCAGAAGGAACAAGGGTTTCATTTCTCATCTTCCTGCAAGTCCGGTAGATCTTTCCAACAGGAAAATAGGTTGATAGTGGTCACAGTCAGTGAGCTAATAGCCCAAGTAAGGCATATAACACTCACGAGGTGGAAGGCAGGTTATCAACCCTGCATGCAGAGGAATAAAAGTCAGATCTTCCTACACCATCAGAAATTTCAGAAACTCCAATTCATGAAGCATGAGATCTACATCATGGACAGCACATCTTAGGCATGAAATAACTCAACTGCTGAAACAAAATAACCAAATCCAAAACATGGCTTAATCACTTATGCTTTGTCTCACTCTGCATGGCACTGTTAGCTATCTGACTGCCAGCAGAGAACAGAGCAGTGTTTTGAGCTAGGTCAAAACTATGTCAACAATAAACTTACATGAAAAGCACGCTGCTTGTACAGTAATAGATCTTAGAAAGAGATTTTGTTTCCAAACAAAAACAATCACCCTCCATATGCCTCTCTTTACACAGCCACAAACTGAGATAGCAATGAGATAGTCCCACAGTACTGTGGGAACAACAAAGGGTTATGGAAATTTTCCAAAGTTATAGTGACATATTGTTAGGATATCATCAAAATTTTCCCCTACAGTTTTCAATTTCAACTTGTGATAAAAAAAGAACAAACAACCAAACAATCAAACAAAAAAAACCTTCATACTTTGGTACTAATTTACCAGTTTTGTTTTTCTTTTACTAAAGCTATGTGAAAGTGTTGCCATGTTGTCGTTCCCGAATCTGCAAGTAAACCTCAGCAGGCTAAGTTTACATCATCTCACATCCAGTTGTGCCAGTTGGACTCGTGCTGGTAGCTTTCATGTCACATCTCATAGACACAGATAATTGTGGTGCACCATGAGATAATGCTGCACAACCATGAATGATTGTGTAGCCAGTAAACCGTATTGCTGTCTGAATAACCAACCAAACAGGGAGTCCATTAGAGTGGACCAATCAAACAGACAAATTGTTCTTCCTGTATAATGTCACACATTTTTCACATAGTACAATCTATAGAAAAGAGTTGCTTGGGTGTAAAATTACTCTGCCCCTCATTCCATTTGGTGGAAAAAAATTAAAAAGAAAAGGAACCATCACAGCATCCCAGCCTTTACCAAGAAGGACCCACATGGATAGGCACCTTATATCAGAACAAATAGCATCTTAGCAGTTATACATGCAAAAAATAAGCAAATGCAAAGATGCAGACTTCAAAATAAAAATCTCCTGGAGGATGAATTTGGCTGTTTTTGGTTATCTTAATCATCAGCCAAGTTCCAGATACACTGTTATATCTGTAACCCCTCTTACATTTTGGCAGTTCTTTCATCGCCTCCATCCATAAAGGTATGTGCGTGTTTATGTCATGTGCACATGAGGTCTTACATATCAGCTTTTCTACTTACAGTCTATTCTATAATTTGTATTTAGTTGTAGATATGCCACAGGAAAACTTTCACTGTACCACTGCTATGGTAAGGACCTGTACAAATTAGCTCAATTTCCTTTGAAAGGAATCGAGGCAAAGCCTGGAAAGGGTGAAATTTAGGACTGTTTAAGACATTGGTTGGGAGAGTCCCTTTGGATACAGTCCTGAAGGATATGTGGCAGGGAATATCACTACAAAGGACAAGGACAAGGCCAAAATACTCAGGGCCTTCTTTGCTTCTGTCTTCAATAGTGAAAATAGTAGTCTTCAGAGTACTCTGTGCAAGGGTAGAAGGATGTGCTAGGATATTCAGGGAGAAAATCCTAAGGCCAAAAGCCCAGCAAGAACTTCATCTGGACAGTGTTCTAAAAGATACTGAAGAAATGTTTTCACAAATACATTAGCAATAAAAGGAAGGGTAAGGAGAATAATCATCCTTAATTGGATGAGGCAGGGAATGTTACCACCGAGGATGAGGAAAAAGCTGAGGTACTCAATGCCTTCTTTGTTTCTGTTGTCAGTAGTAAGAACATTTACATTCAGCCCCCTGAGCCAGAAGACAGAATGGAGAGCAAAATAACCATCCCCCACAAACCATGGCAAAACAGTTAGTGACTTGTTATACCACCCATCACAAGCCCATGGGATCAGCTGTGATCCATCTGAGGCTATTGAGGAAGCTGGTGGAAGTGATTTCTAACCCACTTTCTGTCATTTGTCAGCTGTCCTTGACAACTGGGGAGGTCCCAGATGACTGAAGAAGAAGGGTCAAAAGGAGGATTTGGTGAACTACAAGCCTGTCAGCCTGACCTTGGTATGGAGGGAAGGTCATGGAGCAGGTCATCTGGAATGAAATCATACGGCACGTGCAGGTCAACCAGGGGATCAGACCCAGTCAGCAAGTTCATGAAAGGCAAGTCCTTTCCACCTTGGTGGATGACAGAAGGGCTATTACTGTGTCTAGATTTCAGTAAAGCCTTGGACACTCTCTTCCCCGCAGCATTCTCCTGGAGAAGCTGGCAGCTCAAGGCCGAGAGTGGTGTAATCTTTATGGGGTAAGAAACTGGCTGGATGGCCAGCCCCAGAGAGTGGTACTGAACAGAGACAAATCCAGCTGGCCAGTGGTGTTCCCCAGGAGTCAGTACTGGGGCTAGTTCTGTTTAGTAGCTATACTGATGATCTGGATGAGGCAATTGAGCGCACCCTCAGTAAGTTTGCAGATAACACCAAGCTGGGAGGAAATGTTCATCCTGAGGTAGGAAGGCCCTACAGAAGGACATGGATGGACTGGATTAATGGGGTGAGGCCAATTGCTACAACAAGACACGTGGCTGAGATATGATATCCTATAGACACAAGGCTGAGAGGCTGGTGCAAATGCAAAAATTTGGAGTTCTTTGATCATGGGGTGGTCTACTCGGCACCTGGTATGAGGGCTGCCAATAGGTATCACCTATCCCAAAGGGGAAAATGGGTCCTTGCCCAGGAGTTGGCAGGACTTGTAGAGAGAGATTTAAACTAGATATGAAGGGGGAAGGGGATAAAACCGGACCTACTAGAAATGAGCCTGGGGGAATGGTAATGGGATTAGAAGTGAGGCAAGGAGTTCACCTGAAGTGCATCTACACCAACAACATGGGAAAGAAACAAGAAGATTTGGAAGCCATTGTGCGGCAGACAAGCTACTACCACCTAGTTGCCATTACGGAAACATGGTGGGACTGCTCCCATGACTGCAGTGCTGCAATGGCTGGCTACAAACTCTTCAGGAAGGATAGGCAAGGAAGTAGGGGTGGTGGTGTAGCTCTCTATATTAGAGAGTGCTTTGAAGTTCTTGAGCTTGAGGCTGGGAACCATAAGGTTGAATTCCTATGGGTAAAGATCAGGGTAAGGGCTGATAAGGCAGACTTCCTGGTGGGCGTCTGCTACAGACTGCTGAACCAGGATGAAGAGACAGATGAGGAGTTCTACAAGCAGCTGGCAGAAGCCGCAAGATCACCAGCCCTTGTCCTCATGGGGGACTTCAACTTCCATGACGTATGCTGGGAATACAACGCAGCGCAGAAGAAGTCTAGGAGATTTCTGGAGTATATGGAGGATAACTTTTTGATGCAGCTGTGAGAGAGCCAATGAGAGGAGCTGCCCTTCTTAGATCTGCCACTCACAGAGAAGGTCTGGTGGAAGATGTGGAGGTCGGGGGCTGTCTTAGACAGAGTGACCATGAAATGGTAGAGTTCTCGATTCTTGGTGGAGCAAGGAGGGGAAACAGCAAAACTGTTACCTTGGAATTCCGCAGGGCGGACTTTGAATTGTTCAGAAGACTAGTAGGGGGAATCCCTTGGGTTTCAGTCTTAGAGAGTGAAGGGGTCCGAGATGGCTGGTCGTTCTTCAAGAAGAAAGTTTTGAAGGCTCAGGAGCTGGACCCCTGAGCCGCAAGATGAGCCGGGGGGGGAAGAAGACTGGCATGGATGAACAGGGAGCTATTCTTGAGGCTCCGGGAGAAAAAGGGGATCTACCTCCTGTGGAAGTAGGGACGGGCGACTCAGAAAGAGTACAGAGAAGTTGTTAAGATGTGTAGAGAGAAAATCACAAAGGCAAAAGCCCAGCTTGAACTCAACCTGGCCGCGGGGGTAGAAAGGAACAAGAAACCCTTTTACAAATACAACAGTAAGAGGAGGACTAAGGGGAATCTTCATTCTTTACTGGATGAGGCTGGGAATGTGACCTTTGAGGATAAGAAAAAGGCAGAGGTTCTGAATGCCTTCTTTACGTCTGTCTTTAAAGTTCAGACCAGTTATCTTCAAGGTACTCCACTCTCTGACCTGGTAGTCTCAACTGCAGGGTGGACAGAACCCCCTGCAATTCAGGAGGATGCAGTCAGAGACCTACTACTCCAGCTGGACTATCAAAGGTCCATGGAACCAGATGGGATTAACCCGAGAGTGAACTGGCAGAGGTGATAGCCAAGCTGCTCGCCATTATCTACCAGCGCTCTTTGTTGACTGGTGACTGGTGACTTGACTGGTGAGTCCCAGAAGACTGGAGTCTTGCCAGTGTGACTCCTGTCTACAGGAAGGATTGTAAGGAGGATCTGGGGAACCACAGGCCTGTTAGCTTGACCTCGGTGCCAAGGAAGGTTATGGAGCAGATTGTCTCGAGGGAGATCACGCGGCATGTGCGGGACAACAGGGGGATCAGACCTAGCCAGCATGGGTTCACAAAGGGCAGGTCCTGCTTGACCAACCTGATCTCCTTCTATGATCTAGTGACCTGTCTGGTAGACGAGGGAAAGGCTGTTGATGTAGTCTCCCTAGACTTCAGCAAGGCCTGTGACACTGTCTCCACAGTATTCTCCTGCAGAAGCTGGCAGCCGAGGCTTGGACAGATACGCTCTTGGCTGGATAAGGAACTGGCTGGAAAGCTGGGCAAAGAGAGTGGCAGTGAATGGAGCTAAATCCAGCTGGCGACCGGTCACTAGTGGTGTTCCCCAGGAGTCAGTGCTGGGGCCTGTCCTCTTCAATATCTTTATTGATGACCTGGTTGAGGGCATTGCGTGCACCCTCGGTAAGTTTGCAGATGACACCAAGTTGGCTGGAAGTGTCGATCTGCCTGGGGGTAGCGAGGCCATACAGAGGGATCTGGACAGGCTGGAGGGCTGCGCTGAAGCCAATGGAATGAGTTTCAACAAAACCAAGCGCCGGATCCTGCACTTTGGTAACAACAACCCCATTCAATGCTACAGGCTTGGGGCAGAGTGGCTGGAAAGCTGCATGGTAGAAAAGTATCTGCGGATACTAATCGGCAGCTGTCTGAACATGAGCCAGCAGCGTGCTAGGTGACGAAGACCAAGAGCTTCTTGGCTTGTACTGAACATAGCATGGCCATCAGGAACAGGGAGATGATCAGCCCATTATTCAGCACTGGTAAAGCCACACCTACAATACTATGTTTGGTCTTGCGCCCCTCACAAGAACGACATGGAGGTACTAGAGTGTGCCCAGGGAAGGGCAACAAAGCTGGTGAGGGGTCTTGAGCTTACAGGGAGCAGCTGAGGGAGCTAGGATTGTTCAGTATGGAGAAGAGGAAGCTCAGGGGACACCTTACAGCTCTCTACAATGACCTGAAAGGAAATTTCAGTGAGGTGGGGTTCAGCCTCTTCTATCAGGTAACAGCAGTAGGACGAGCAGTAGAGATGCAATGGCCCTCAAGGGAGGTTCAGGTTCCATATTAGGAAAAATTTCTTTTCAGAAAGAGTGGTCAGGCACTGGCAAAGCCTGCACTTGATTGGTGGAGCTGAGCCACCTTGTGCCCTGCGTAGAAATGAAGCAGTGCCTACTCTGTCATTTGCCTTTGCAACGTGTTAAGGGAGGTTGTAAAGAAACAGTAACAGCAGCACAGGAGGCCTCCAGGCCCAGCAGAGCTCAGACCTCCCTCGTGCACAGCGCTGACAAAGGCACTGGGAACAACACGGAGACTTTTCTGTGATTTTATTGCAGTCAATTCTTGGAAAGGGTAGATAACAGCGGGACAAGGGGAAATGGTCTGAAGGTGAGGGAGGGAAGGTTCAGGTTGGATGTCGGGGGGAAGTTCTTCACAGGCAGAGCGGTGAGGCTGCCCAGAGAAGCTGTGGATGCCCCGTCCCGGGAGGTGTTCAAGGCCAGGTCGGATGGGGCCTCGGGCAGCCTGGTCCGGTGTTACGTGTGGAGGTTGGTGGCCCTGCCTGTGGCGGGGGGGGTTGGAGATCCGCGATCTTTGAGGTCCCTTCCAACCCGCTGTTGGCTGTGCCCCAGCTGCAGGCCCGGCCCTGTTCTCGTCAGCTGCTGGGGCGGCGTCCTAGTGCTGCCGGCGGGGTGGCCTCTTGGCAGGAGGTGCAGAGGCCTCAGAGTTGCGGGCCCTCCTCTTTGGAGCTCGCCGAGGCGCCCTGCGTGAGCGCTGCCTGGCCCTGCTGGTGCTGGAGGGACCTGGCACTGCCTCCCCCGGCTCCTCCTGGGCTGCTGCTTGGCCGGTCCGCAATGGAGCCGGGATGGATGGAGGCTGGCTGGGACCCTCCTCGTTGTCTGCCATGGTGCTGCTGGAGGGCTGTGGGCCGGGATGGGGATTCTGTGCACCACGGGCAGCTGCGGGGCTGCCCTGCTGTCTTGTGGCAGCATGGGAGGCCTCGGGGCCAGGCAGACGTGGCACCGGCCCGTTGCACACCTGTGCAGCTTGCGCAACAAGCCGTTGCACAAAGCTGGCTGCCCGGCTTTCCAGGAAGCTGAATAGCCAGAAAGTCAGAGCTCTCTGGTTCAGGCCAAAGAAGCACAGGCCAGAGATGACTTGGCGCTGTGCTGCAGAGGCGGCCCTGTGGTCAGAACCAAAGAGCCGACTCAGCTCCTGGCGCAGCCAGGGCAGCAGGGGCCGGAGCACAGCAGGGACCGGAGTCTGGCGGGAAACGGACGGCCAGCTGGGCACCGCCCCTGTGTGCTCTTGAGCCGGTGTTGTGTGATCGGCTGCTGTTCCGGCCCTCTCCTGCTGTCCAATGACAAACTCTTCAAAGTTGTCGTCTGCACGCACGGAGTGCAAGATGGACTGCACCCTGCGTTTGCAGAGAGGGCACGTGGGCCTGCTCTCAGCCCACCGCTGGATGCAGCCAAAGCAAAACTGGTGCAGACACGGCATCACGTAGCTGGCGTCATCCATGGTGTCCAGGCAGATGGGGCAGCGACGGTCCAGCTCAGTGGCCATGCTGTCCAGCTGCTGTGGTGGGCAGGAGAGCAAAGGGGATGAGGATGCTGCAGCTGCAGAGGTCACGCTAGGAAAGGAAGAGAGGCCACGGTCACTCGCTGACCCCGTCAGCGGAGGAACGAGTGCCCGGGTCCCTCAGGAAGGAAACCCTCCCAGTGGGCTGCCCAGGCTGAGGCGTCCCCTTACCGGTTCCCTTTGCTGCTGCGGCCTCCTGGGTGCCCCGGCTGCCTGAGCCAGGCAGGGCGGGGAAGAAGCTGTGGTGGCTCTGGGGACGAGCACTGAGAGCGGCTGTCGGCAGCTCCCAGAGCACGAGACCAGCACCAAGGCTATCCTTGCTGCTCGCTCCGAGCCTCACGGACACGCTCGGCTGGAGTGCAGGCACAAGCCAGAGTGAGAGACTCTGCGCCCGGCTGCAGGCAGTGAGGGCCAAGAGGTCACAATCCCTGCTGCGTGTGTCACTATCCCTCACGGAGGGCGTCGGTGCCAGTGATGTCACAGCGGGCGAGCGTCATCTGCAGCGCTCCAACCCCAGCAATGGCATCCGGGTTTTCCGTGGTGCCTCTGTCCGTTCCGTTCCCTATATTGTGTCTGCTCGCTGTTGGCATTTTGCAGCAGTGTCTGGGGCTTTGATTGAGTCTTCCCACGTCGCCCCAGTTGTGACAAATCTCCAGATCCATTGAGCACTGGGGTGCCTTGAACAAAACCCACGTCTTCCTCTGAGGCAACAGGACACAAGCCTCACTGACTCTCCCCCCAAGTCAGCACTGCTGCCCTGCCCTCTGTGTTGGTTCCTTCCTACACCAGGACAAAGATGGCCTGTGGCTCGCCCCTGGAGATTGTCTTCCATTCTTCTCCCCTAGCTGGGGGCAGCAGGGCTGATCCTCTCTGCCCAGCATGTACCAGGCCTAATCCAGGCTCTGCCTCCTATCTAGGATTGCAGCCAGGAGTGACACTGCCCATCCAGAGAGGCTCACTGGAGACTACGGAGGCAGTGAGGCTGGAGCACTTGCCCAGCAGGAGCAGCTTGTGTGGCCAGCACCATTCAGCATAGGGCAGAAAAGGAGAATCATAGTCATAGAATCATGGAATCATAGAATTCTGTGGAATCAGAGAATGGCCTGGGTTGAAAAGGCCCACACTACTCAACTAGTTTCAAGCCCCCACTATGTGCAGGGTCATCAACCAGACCAGGCTGCCCAGAGCCACATCCAGCTTGGCCTTGAATGCCTCTAGGGATGGGGCATTCCCAGTCTCTTTGGCAACCTGCTCCAGTGTGTCACCACCCTCTGTGTGAAAAACTTCCTCCTAATATCTAACCTAAACCTCCCCTATCTCCGTTTAAAACCATTTCCCCTTATACTATCACTATCTATCCTTGTAAACAGTCATTCCCCCCATTTGTATGCTCCCTTCAAGTACTGGAAGGCCACAATGGACTCTTCCAGAACTTTCTCTTTCCCAAGCTAAACAATCCCAGTTCCCTCAACCTTTCCTCATACCAGAGGTGCTCCAGCCCTCTGATCATCTTAGAGGCTCTCCTCTGGATCCATTCTAAGAGCTCCACGTCCTTCCTGTACTGGGGGCCCCAGGCCTGGACGCAGTGCTGCAGATGGGGCCTCACAAGAGCCGACTAGAGGAGGGCAATCACCTCCCTCTCCCTGCTGGCCACCCCTTTTTTAATGCAGCCAAGAACACACTTGGCTTTCTGGGCTGCAAGAGCACACTGCTGGCCCGTGTCCAGCTCCTCGTCTGCCAGTACCCTCAAGTCTTTCTCTGCAGGGCTGCTCTCAAGCAGTTCTTCGCCCAATCTGTATAAACACCTGGGATTACCCCTGCCCAAGTGCAGCACCTTGCACTTGGCCTTGTTGAACCTCATTAGTTCAACACTCTCATTCGGATGGGCTGGTGGTTGGACTTGGTCTCAGAGGTCTGTTCCAGCCTTAATGATTCTATGGTTCTGTGTGTGGTAAATTCATGGAAAACCAACAGAAAAACAGGAACTGCCAGTAGCAGGCAGCATTTCCTGCCTCACCATGAAACTGATACCACTAATTAGAATTTTCTCTTGCAGCAACCATGTCTAAACACCGATATACCATATTTCCCTCAAACCTGTTTTTTCCAAACAAAAGTAATATGTTGTTCTGAGGTGATGCTTAGTATTCACTGGCACATAGCATTACCATAGCATGAGTGTGCAATGCCACTAATTCACTTAGGTTGTGTTACAGCAAACAAAGTTTCCCTTGCTGTATGGCTGGCTGCTCAGCTCAGGACACCTGACACCCTCAGCAAGGCCTGTTCATTGCAGCAAAGCAGGGACTGCTTTACTCCACTCTGCACTGAAGTCTGGAAGGAGTTACAGCTGGGAAAGTAGTGGCAGGTCACAGTAGTCTGAGTATAGTGCCACAACCCCATAGCAAGTTCTTACATACCAGTAAAGTACTTACTCTACTATTTACACACCGTATTTCAACTAATGATGAGGAGCACTACCAGGCTAGCAGTGATATTTAATTGCTAGAGATACTTCAAACAGGTTGTATCAAACTATTTGCATGCTTATGTACGTGTGTGAGTCCATCTGTGTGTGTGTAAAATGTTTTTATTTGTATCCACAAAGAATGGATTAAAATCACAATAAACAAAAACAGTCTATCCTTGCATATTCTTTTCCAAATTATCTGCCAAAATTAATTTTTAATATTTTCAAGCTTTATAAGGCTGTCTTGCTTAATCGTTTCATTGCAAATGCCTTACGTACAAATGCAAAGTGGAGTAAACGACATTACAGACATCCTGTAGGACAAATGAAAACAACATATGCAGCAAGGCTCTCATATGATTCTAGGCACAAGGAAGAGGTTTACTCGTCTTGATCGTTTTCTTTTGTAGAACACAGAATGCAAAAGAAACACAAAAGCACTTAGCAGGACAAGATGTTCCTGCCACTTCTCATTACTCACGTTGAAATACTGTCTTGCTCCAGAACAAAAATACCTGTATGTCTCAGGAAATACCTGTGTCAGAGTACCAGTTCAGTCTGTTGCTGGGGATAAGGAAAGAGGAATTTTATAAATGGCAGGAGATAGACAATGGCAGTGAATTGTCACCACCCTCAAATTTTTGCCCCATTACCATCAAAAAAGTTTTCAGTATTTACGTTTTCAGTACATGAAGAAAAATGAGAAAATTTTCTCTGTGGTGATGCCTTGCCCAAAAGATGGCTCTTCATTTCCTTAGAAATGTGTAACTACAGACAAAATTCATACTTACGCTTTTCCAGGACATTCCTTTACATACTTCACACACAGGTACGAAGCTGGTTTTCAAACAGCCTGCTTGGAAAACTTCACTAGGGTTTTCTGAGAATCAAGGTTTACTCTTACCGACTTGCTGTCAACAGTTTACGGGCTGGTTCGGCCCGGTTCCGTGACGGGATCCGCAGATCCGCACCTCCGGAAAAAAAGGAAACAGGGGACCCAAAAATAATTAAAAACAGTGGCACCGATCTGAGGAGAAACAAACTTATTTACTAAATATATTATCGGAATGCAAGATAACACACTATAATACAATATAATCAGAATTGAAGCTAATACATCAAATATAATGAGAGAGAGAATGTCCGAAAGGTGGATAGGCCTCACCACAACGCTGAGGTGAGATGCGCAGTCCAGTTGAGCAGCGGGGGGACGGGAGCAGTGCCCATGACGAAGGGCAGATGAAAAAAAGTGTCAGGTGACCTTGCAAGGAGTTAAATCTCCTCTCCCTGACCACAGAGTCCCCTGGGGAATGTAGTTCTTCTTCTCTTCTGGGCAAATACCCAGGACTTGAGCATTAACAGTTAAACTCCCAGTGCCCCACATGATGTTATGATGTGGAATACTGATCACCAAAAATCACAAAACCATGACACTTGTCCATCTCTTCATTCAAGAAACACTTTCAACATATGCAGCCTGCCCACAACTGCAGTGTCAGCCTTCATTGTGCATATTTGCCACATGAACTCTGTCATGTATCCGCTTTTTATCAGAGTACTCTGGAGGATAACAGCAGACACAGAAAAACGGATGAAGCAATCTTTCAAATTGTCATAGGAAGCCTCTGTCCCACTGATACAAGGAAATAAAAGGAAAGCCCTGAGAGAAAGTGAGCACTTTGGAGAGATAATTCAGGGACAGATCTAATGCTTTGACCGAAGAACTGAGCTTGTGACACGTACAGGAAGAGTTGACACTGACATCAAGAACGCTGTAGAAGACCATGTGGTATAAGACTGACTGTCCTTACTTTCCTCTGGTAAAGAGATTGCAGCAGATCACTTTATTTAACCTAGTATTATCACTCATCCTGACATCACCTTTTCCCGGCCTCTCTGTCTCTTCTACATCAATACTTCTTTTTCTGTGGGAGAGTCACACAAATTTATGTGCCTAATGTCAAAGAATACCCATCCCCTTGTTCCCAACCCCATTGTGTCACACCTGGCACATGACATAGCACAAACTGTTCAAGAAAATATAATTTTGTATGCATGTGTCTTAAAAAATAGTGCTGCACAATGTTGCTTGCCCCGAGAATCTAGAACACATCTCCGTATCTTGGTAGTCCTCTTTCCCCCCCTAAAAAAAGACTCCTCAGCTTTCCTGAGGGTTTTGCTCCACAGTCCTCAAGCTGGGCTTTAGTCCTGAAGGAAGAATGCTTACCAAAACTACATTCACTAAGGAAAAAAGGCAAGGCAGAAGTATAATAGAGCAGGGAAAACGAACAGTCAGTCTCCAGAAATGCACACAGAAGGAATAACTGCCATTGGAGGTTCAGAAGTCAGCCACACACCTCTTTACGCAGCCATAGCGAAAGCTGAGGTACTCAATGCCTTCTTTGTTTCTGTTGTCAGTAGTAAGAACATTTACATTCAGCCCCCTGAGCCAGAAGACAGAATGGAGAGCAAAATAACCATCCCCCACAAACCATGGCAAAACAGTTAGTGACTTGTTATACCACCCATCACAAGCCCATGGGATCAGCTGTGATCCATCTGAGGCTATTGAGGAAGCTGGTGGAAGTGATTTCTAACCCACTTTCTGTCATTTGTCAGCTGTCCTTGACAACTGGGGAGGTCCCAGATGACTGAAGAAGAAGGGTCAAAAGGAGGATTTGGTGAACTACAAGCCTGTCAGCCTGACCTTGGTATGGAGGGAAGGTCATGGAGCAGGTCATCTGGAATGAAATCATACGGCACGTGCAGGTCAACCAGGGGATCAGACCCAGTCAGCAAGTTCATGAAAGGCAAGTCCTTTCCACCTTGGTGGATGACAGAAGGGCTATTACTGTGTCTAGATTTCAGTAAAGCCTTGGACACTCTCTTCCCCGCAGCATTCTCCTGGAGAAGCTGGCAGCTCAAGGCCGAGAGTGGTGTAATCTTTATGGGGTAAGAAACTGGCTGGATGGCCAGCCCCAGAGAGTGGTACTGAACAGAGACAAATCCAGCTGGCCAGTGGTGTTCCCCAGGAGTCAGTACTGGGGCTAGTTCTGTTTAGTAGCTATACTGATGATCTGGATGAGGCAATTGAGCGCACCCTCAGTAAGTTTGCAGATAACACCAAGCTGGGAGGAAATGTTCATCCTGAGGTAGGAAGGCCCTACAGAAGGACATGGATGGACTGGATTAATGGGGTGAGGCCAATTGCTACAACAAGACACGTGGCTGAGATATGATATCCTATAGACACAAGGCTGAGAGGCTGGTGCAAATGCAAAAATTTGGAGTTCTTTGATCATGGGGTGGTCTACTCGGCACCTGGTATGAGGGCTGCCAATGGGTATCACCTATCCCAAAGGGGAAAATGGGTCCTTGCCCAGGAGTTGGCAGGACTTGTAGAGAGAGATTTAAACTAGATATGAAGGGGGAAGGGGATAAAACCGGACCTACTAGAAATGAGCCTGGGGGAATGGTAATGGGATTAGAAGTGAGGCAAGGAGTTCACCTGAAGTGCATCTACACCAACAACATGGGAAAGAAACAAGAAGATTTGGAAGCCATTGTGCGGCAGACAAGCTACTACCACCTAGTTGCCATTACGGAAACATGGTGGGACTGCTCCCATGACTGCAGTGCTGCAATGGCTGGCTACAAACTCTTCAGGAAGGATAGGCAAGGAAGTAGGGGTGGTGGTGTAGCTCTCTATATTAGAGAGTGCTTTGAAGTTCTTGAGCTTGAGGCTGGGAACCATAAGGTTGAATTCCTATGGGTAAAGATCAGGGTAAGGGCTGATAAGGCAGACTTCCTGGTGGGCGTCTGCTACAGACTGCTGAACCAGGATGAAGAGACAGATGAGGAGTTCTACAAGCAGCTGGCAGAAGCCGCAAGATCACCAGCCCTTGTCCTCATGGGGGACTTCAACTTCCATGACGTATGCTGGGAATACAACGCAGCGCAGAAGAAGTCTAGGAGATTTCTGGAGTATATGGAGGATAACTTTTTGATGCAGCTGTGAGAGAGCCAATGAGAGGAGCTGCCCTTCTTAGATCTGCCACTCACAGAGAAGGTCTGGTGGAAGATGTGGAGGTCGGGGGCTGTCTTAGACAGAGTGACCATGAAATGGTAGAGTTCTCGATTCTTGGTGGAGCAAGGAGGGGAAACAGCAAAACTGTTACCTTGGAATTCCGCAGGGCGGACTTTGAATTGTTCAGAAGACTAGTAGGGGGAATCCCTTGGGTTTCAGTCTTAGAGAGTGAAGGGGTCCGAGATGGCTGGTCGTTCTTCAAGAAGAAAGTTTTGAAGGCTCAGGAGCTGGACCCCTGAGCCGCAAGATGAGCCGGGGGGGGAAGAAGACTGGCATGGATGAACAGGGAGCTATTCTTGAGGCTCCGGGAGAAAAAGGGGATCTACCTCCTGTGGAAGTAGGGACGGGCGACTCAGAAAGAGTACAGAGAAGTTGTTAAGATGTGTAGAGAGAAAATCACAAAGGCAAAAGCCCAGCTTGAACTCAACCTGGCCGCGGGGGTAGAAAGGAACAAGAAACCCTTTTACAAATACAACAGTAAGAGGAGGACTAAGGGGAATCTTCATTCTTTACTGGATGAGGCTGGGAATGTGACCTTTGAGGATAAGAAAAAGGCAGAGGTTCTGAATGCCTTCTTTACGTCTGTCTTTAAAGTTCAGACCAGTTATCTTCAAGGTACTCCACTCTCTGACCTGGTAGTCTCAACTGCAGGGTGGACAGAACCCCCTGCAATTCAGGAGGATGCAGTCAGAGACCTACTACTCCAGCTGGACTATCAAAGGTCCATGGAACCAGATGGGATTAACCCGAGAGTGAACTGGCAGAGGTGATAGCCAAGCTGCTCGCCATTATCTACCAGCGCTCTTTGTTGACTGGTGACTGGTGACTTGACTGGTGAGTCCCAGAAGACTGGAGTCTTGCCAGTGTGACTCCTGTCTACAGGAAGGATTGTAAGGAGGATCTGGGGAACCACAGGCCTGTTAGCTTGACCTCGGTGCCAAGGAAGGTTATGGAGCAGATTGTCTCGAGGGAGATCACGCGGCATGTGCGGGACAACAGGGGGATAAGACCTAGCCAGCATGGGTTCACAAAGGGCAGGTCCTGCTTGACCAACCTGATCTCCTTCTATGATCTAGTGACCTGTCTGGTAGACGAGGGAAAGGCTGTTGATGTAGTCTCCCTAGACTTCAGCAAGGCCTGTGACACTGTCTCCACAGTATTCTCCTGCAGAAGCTGGCAGCCGAGGCTTGGACAGATACGCTCTTGGCTGGATAAGGAACTGGCTGGAAAGCTGGGCAAAGAGAGTGGCAGTGAATGGAGCTAAATCCAGCTGGCGACCGGTCACTAGTGGTGTTCCCCAGGAGTCAGTGCTGGGGCCTGTCCTCTTCAATATCTTTATTGATGACCTGGTTGAGGGCATTGCGTGCACCCTCGGTAAGTTTGCAGATGACACCAAGTTGGCTGGAAGTGTCGATCTGCCTGGGGGTAGCGAGGCCATACAGAGGGATCTGGACAGGCTGGAGGGCTGGGCTGAAGCCAATGGAATGAGTTTCAACAAAACCAAGCGCCGGATCCTGCACTTTGGTAACAACAACCCCATTCAATGCTACAGGCTTGGGGCAGAGTGGCTGGAAAGCTGCATGGTAGAAAAGTATCTGCGGATACTAATCGGCAGCTGTCTGAACATGAGCCAGCAGCGTGCTAGGTGACGAAGACCAAGAGCTTCTTGGCTTGTACTGAACATAGCATGGCCATCAGGAACAGGGAGATGATCAGCCCATTATTCAGCACTGGTAAAGCCACACCTACAATACTATGTTTGGTCTTGCGCCCCTCACAAGAACGACATGGAGGTACTAGAGTGTGCCCAGGGAAGGGCAACAAAGCTGGTGAGGGGTCTTGAGCTTACAGGGAGCAGCTGAGGGAGCTAGGATTGTTCAGTATGGAGAAGAGGAAGCTCAGGGGACACCTTACAGCTCTCTACAATGACCTGAAAGGAAATTTCAGTGAGGTGGGGTTCAGCCTCTTCTATCAGGTAACAGCAGTAGGACGAGCAGTAGAGATGCAATGGCCCTCAAGGGAGGTTCAGGTTCCATATTAGGAAAAATTTCTTTTCAGAAAGAGTGGTCAGGCACTGGCAAAGCCTGCACTTGATTGGTGGAGCTGAGCCACCTTGTGCCCTGCGTAGAAATGAAGCAGTGCCTACTCTGTCATTTGCCTTTGCAACGTGTTAAGGGAGGTTGTAAAGAAACAGTAACAGCAGCACAGGAGGCCTCCAGGCCCAGCAGAGCTCAGACCTCCCTCGTGCACAGCGCTGACAAAGGCACTGGGAACAACACGGAGACTTTTCTGTGATTTTATTGCAGTCAATTCTTGGAAAGGGTAGATAACAGCGGGACAAGGGGAAATGGTCTGAAGGTGAGGGAGGGAAGGTTCAGGTTGGATGTCGGGGGGAAGTTCTTCACAGGCAGAGCGGTGAGGCTGCCCAGAGAAGCTGTGGATGCCCCGTCCCGGGAGGTGTTCAAGGCCAGGTCGGATGGGGCCTCGGGCAGCCTGGTCCGGTGTTACGTGTGGAGGTTGGTGGCCCTGCCTGTGGCGGGGGGGGTTGGAGATCCGCGATCTTTGAGGTCCCTTCCAACCCGCTGTTGGCTGTGCCCCAGCTGCAGGCCCGGCCCTGTTCTCGTCAGCTGCTGGGGCGGCGTCCTAGTGCTGCCGGCGGGGTGGCCTCTTGGCAGGAGGTGCAGAGGCCTCAGAGTTGCGGGCCCTCCTCTTTGGAGCTCGCCGAGGCGCCCTGCGTGAGCGCTGCCTGGCCCTGCTGGTGCTGGAGGGACCTGGCACTGCCTCCCCCGGCTCCTCCTGGGCTGCTGCTTGGCCGGTCCGCAATGGAGCCGGGATGGATGGAGGCTGGCTGGGACCCTCCTCGTTGTCTGCCATGGTGCTGCTGGAGGGCTGTGGGCCGGGATGGGGATTCTGTGCACCACGGGCAGCTGCGGGGCTGCCCTGCTGTCTTGTGGCAGCATGGGAGGCCTCGGGGCCAGGCAGACGTGGCACCGGCCCGTTGCACACCTGTGCAGCTTGCGCAACAAGCCGTTGCACAAAGCTGGCTGCCCGGCTTTCCAGGAAGCTGAATAGCCAGAAAGTCAGAGCTCTCTGGTTCAGGCCAAAGAAGCACAGGCCAGAGATGACTTGGCGCTGTGCTGCAGAGGCGGCCCTGTGGTCAGAACCAAAGAGCCGACTCAGCTCCTGGCGCAGCCAGGGCAGCAGGGGCCGGAGCACAGCAGGGACCGGAGTCTGGCGGGAAACGGACGGCCAGCTGGGCACCGCCCCTGTGTGCTCTTGAGCCGGTGTTGTGTGATCGGCTGCTGTTCCGGCCCTCTCCTGCTGTCCAATGACAAACTCTTCAAAGTTGTCGTCTGCACGCACGGAGTGCAAGATGGACTGCACCCTGCGTTTGCAGAGAGGGCACGTGGGCCTGCTCTCAGCCCACCGCTGGATGCAGCCAAAGCAAAACTGGTGCAGACACGGCATCACGTAGCTGGCGTCATCCATGGTGTCCAGGCAGATGGGGCAGCGACGGTCCAGCTCAGTGGCCATGCTGTCCAGCTGCTGTGGTGGGCAGGAGAGCAAAGGGGATGAGGATGCTGCAGCTGCAGAGGTCACGCTAGGAAAGGAAGAGAGGCCACGGTCACTCGCAGACCCCGTCAGCGGAGGAACGAGTGCCCGGGTCCCTCAGGAAGGAAACCCTCCCAGTGGGCTGCCCAGGCTGAGGCGTCCCCTTACCGGTTCCCTTTGCTGCTGCGGCCTCCTGGGTGCCCCGGCTGCCTGAGCCAGGCAGGGCGGGGAAGAAGCTGTGGTGGCTCTGGGGACGAGCACTGAGAGCGGCTGTCGGCAGCTCCCAGAGCACGAGACCAGCACCAAGGCTATCCTTGCTGCTCGCTCCGAGCCTCACGGACACGCTCGGCTGGAGTGCAGGCACAAGCCAGAGTGAGAGACTCTGCGCCCGGCTGCAGGCAGTGAGGGCCAAGAGGTCACAATCCCTGCTGCGTGTGTCACTATCCCTCACGGAGGGCGTCGGTGCCAGTGATGTCACAGCGGGCGAGCGTCATCTGCAGCGCTCCAACCCCAGCAATGGCATCCGGGTTTTCCGTGGTGCCTCTGTCCGTTCCGTTCCCTATATTGTGTCTGCTCGCTGTTGGCATTTTGCAGCAGTGTCTGGGGCTTTGATTGAGTCTTCCCACGTCGCCCCAGTTGTGACAAATCTCCAGATCCATTGAGCACTGGGGTGCCTTGAACAAAACCCACGTCTTCCTCTGAGGCAACAGGACACAAGCCTCACTGACTCTCCCCCCAAGTCAGCACTGCTGCCCTGCCCTCTGTGTTGGTTCCTTCCTACACCAGGACAAAGATGGCCTGTGGCTCGCCCCTGGAGATTGTCTTCCATTCTTCTCCCCTAGCTGGGGGCAGCAGGGCTGATCCTCTCTAGCTCTCTGTCCTCTTTAGCTCTTTACGCAGCCATAGCAGTATGTTGAGCAAAGCCACTTATATTTGCTGTGCCTTTTCTGTCTGAACACAAGTTGTTTCACTCTATTTATCTGCGTTGGGACTATAACATTTCTTACTGTCTGCGCACTATAGTAAAGTAGGAAAATAGGACCCTGAGTGTATCACGGGACCACTGTCCAGATGGAATGTCCACATATTGAAGACTGAATTCAGTACATACGCATTTACCACTAAACTCAGTTTCCAGACACAGTCTTAGTTTTACATCTAGAATTCAATGAAAAACATCCTCTGAGAAGTGGAAGCTCAGGCCTCTGGCACGAACAAAGGAATTATCCTGCAGGAACTATCCACTTTATAATACAGTTTTTTGACAGACAAGATTGCCATTGACCTTTCTGAGAGGGAGGAGAGATCCCTACACTCTTCTGAACAGAATTGCAAATAATTTCAACTACCAATGAAAAAATCCATACCCATCATTTTCCTGCTCTGACCTCAGATGTCCTTTACCAACGGTAATGCTCAGGAGTTGTCTGAACAATGTTCCCTGAGAACTGAGAGGAAAACTTTGCAATCAAGCACTCAGCAAACAGCTGAGTTACAGCTTTTACTGTTGATTTTACTTCAGCTGCATCATGAGCAAAAGCTTTTTCCATTACTATCAGGTCAAACCTGGACACATTTTGCTCCATGCCAAAATAGAGACAGAATTGCACTGCTTTTGCTGCCAACAAAGAGGGAGGAATAACAGAGAAGTCTTTCAGAGAGCACAAAGCCATATTTGGTTCATTCTTGTACCAGCTGCACACTCCTTCCAGGAAGGAACATGTCTGATCAAACTGTGAGTGGATGCACTCCATCTTGAGATATGATTATGCAGATAAATCCTGAGAGGAAAGAGAGTAAATTGGGAACACTGTCATAAATTCATCTTCATCAGCAAGTTCTGCTTTATCTCATATACCAGAGCAACCTTGCTCAGATTTCAAGCCTTATTCGGAGATCCTTCTGTAATTCAATCACATTCTAGCCAAGCAATGGTGATTTTGATCCTCATCTCTTGTTAGGATGAAGAGAAGATAAAAAAATTTTATTCACACACAATGTTTCTGCAAGTACAGACTTATTGAGGGTTAATACACATATATTACTATGACTGTAAGAACTGTGACTGAGAGAAATACATTAACAAAGGCAGAAACACTGGTTTACTAAAATCAATCATCTTGAAAAGGAGAATGATCCTTTGTTAGTGTCAGTGGACCCCAGGGTGTCAATATGACAGGTGTTGTGCGGTTGTGTTGGATAGCTTGTGCTCTAGAGCAGACAGACCAAATGTGGGCAGGTGACCTGAGCTCAGCTGAAGCTGGAGCTATAGAAAGGTCTTTGGCAGAACTAAAATCTCTGAAGCCCTTTTCAGTGTTCTGGTCAGCTGTTGTGCTGCTGAAAACTGCCCTGCATATTCTTATTCATGAGTTATCTCAGCTCATGTCCTCAGTACGAAAGTCAAAACAAAAAGGCTATGACATGATGCAAGACATATATATATATAGGATGAACTATCTAATGTTTCTTACATGGGGGAAGCATCAGGACAGATACAGAAAATTTGCTTAATTGGGTTAGATTTTTCTGGCCTGATCCATATTCTAATTCAGCTGCATTCATTTGTATTTACTGTTATGGAGAAAATCAGTTATTCTTAGTGAGTAAAATTTGTGATCAGTTTTTAGACCTTTAGATGGTAGCAGTTCAATCCTCACAGTGACAGTTTCTTGCAGTTTGCTAGAAGTCTAGGTGGAGATAGTTTAATACATTCAAACAGGCTCCAGACAGAACATCTTACACTGCCAGGCCTGTGAGAAGTGACTGTTTGCATCACTCATTTTGGCTATGCAAGTAATGTGCTTTAAATGGGGACACAAAAGTGCTCTCTGAGAGTTAAGACATACATTTCTGACAGTATATGTTTGGCCGCAGTGTGTTCAGTACCTATTCCCTTTGGGAGCAATATCATGGCTGAGGGATGAGAAGGGAACTGGAGACAAGGGTCTGTGCTCATTTGCCAGTAGTTGCTTGTATGGATGGGAAGCAGAAATGGATTATGTAGAAGTTTAACAGTAGTGGACGTGTATTAACGAGAAATGGTGATAATATAAAATTCTTTTAAAAAGTGAAGTTAAGTAAATCTGCACATTATAAGGAAGATTTTCAGGTGCAGATGAATCACAGAATGGCTCGGGTTGGAAAGAACCTCAAGGATCACGAATCGCTACCCCTCACCACATGCAGAGCCACCAAACTCCACATGTATACTACACCAGGCTGCCCAGGGCCCCATCCAACCCGGCCTTGAACACCTCCAGGGATGGGGCATCCACAGCCTCTCTGGGCAGCCTGTTCCAGCACTCACCACTCTCTTTTCAAAGAACTTCCCCCTGATGTCCAACCTAAATCTTCCCTCCTTCAATTTAAAACCATTTTCTTTCTATCCTTTCAAAGAGTTGACTACCCTCCTGATTATAGGTACTGAAAGTTTGCAATTAGGTCACCCTGCAGCCTTCTCTCTCCAGGCTGAACAAACCCAGCTCCCTCAGCCTGTAGTGCTCCAGCCCTCTGATCGTCTGAGGCCTCTCTCACTGCAGTGCTCCCATGCTTGCTATGCAAATGGTCAAACTGGAGGTTTAAAAAGTGAGTCTGTAGACATACAGTTCTACATAACCATACTAAGCTTCTATGTTTTCTGCAGTAGCATACACTTAGCCAGGCCTCATTAACTGATATTTTTTATGCTGAGTTCTCCTTTTTCCACCTGCTGTTTGGGATATTCCCACAGGAGTATCTGAACGTTAGCTGTGCTCTTCGACTTTCCTCTGCTCAGGAACTCCCTTGATTCATGGTGTGTGACTTTGACATCTCTCCTCCATTTAGTCTTTCCATGAACTACGTGCAGTGATGATCTCCTTGCTCAGTAGCAAGGTGATGAGGTTTCATTCTTGTATATGTATTTCATAGGAACAGTAGTAAAGTCAGCATGTCCTATATATTTGTGAGCTCAGTCTGTATCCAAGTGATGTTTGTAACTCCAGTGTTGTTGACAAACAGCAAGCATTTTTGAAGCTTCACAGAAAACAACAACAAAACAGAGTAGCTTTTAATAGAAGTATGGAAAAGAATGATAGCAGACAAATCTGTATAATGCTTTCCCTGTACCAGAACATAATCACTTTTTCATACTCTCGTCGAACTCCAGGTTTTTGGCACACTTTGTAAAACACATCTTTAGGCAAGAAGTGTTAATCAGCCCAGTGACATGTTGTATGAAGAGTGCCTTCCACATGTTTATTTTGACCCAATGTTCCCCTTTTTTTGTGCCACACACTTTCTTGGAAATAACGGAGAGCTGATGATCACTACAGGAGATCTCCCTTTCTTGAGTAGCTGACCTCACCTACATCATCGCTGAAGCCCCAGTCTGCTCCAGCCATTGCATGCTTTAGAACACATAGGACTTGCAAGCAGTTTTGCAGTACCAAAGCATTTGTCCTACTTCTCTCGTAGGTCAGGGGTTTTCTGAAATGTTCTCTGGCCAAAAAAAATTGCCCTCCTCTGTACCCCCTCCAGCAGCTCTATGTCTTTGTTGTACTGGGGACTCCGGACCTGGATGCAGTACTCCAGATGGGGCCTCACAAACTCGGAATAGAGAGGTACAAACACCTCCCTGCTGGCCATCCCTCTTCTGATGGAGCCCAGGATACCGTTTGTTTTCTGACTTGCAAGAGCACACTGCTGGCTCATGTTCAGTTTTTCATCCACCTGGACACCCAGGTCCTTCTCTGCAGGGCTACTCTCAAGGATTACTCTTTCTAGTCTGTATATATGCCTGGGATTCCTCTGGCCTAAGTGCAAAACATTGCATTTTGCTGTGTTGAGCCAGGTATATATTCACCTGGGTCCTTTCAAGCTTGTTGATGTCCCTCTTAATGGCATCCCTTCCTTCCACTGTGTCAACTACACCACTCAGCTTGGTGTCATCAGCGAACTTGCTGAGGGTGCGCTCGATTCCGTCATTGATGTCATTGATAAAGATGTTAAAGAGCACCGGTCCCAAGACAGACCCCTGCGGGACGCTGCTCTTTACCGGCCTCCACTTGGACACAAAACCACTAATCACCACCATTTGTCTGTGGCCTTTCAACAGATTCCTTATCCATTGGGTGGTCCACCCATCAAATCCACATACCTCCAATTTGGATATAAGAATGTGGTGGGGGACCATGTCAAAGGCCTTGCTCAAGTCCAGATAAATGACACTGGTCGCTTTTCCCTTGTTCATCAATGCCATCACTCCATCATAGAAGTCTACCAGATTGGTTCAGCATGACCTTCCCCTGATGAAGTCATGCTGGCTGCCTTGGATCACATACTCATTCCTCATGTGATTAAGCATGTCATCCAGGATGATCTGTTCCATGATCTTCCCAGGCACAGAGGTGAGACTCACCAGCCTGTAGTTTCCCAGTTCCTCCTTGCTTCCTTTCTTGTAAATGGGAGTGATGTGACCATTCCTTCAGTCATTTGGGACCTCACCTGACAGCCATGACTTTTCAAATATGATGGAGAGCAGCTCAGCAGCCACCTCAGCCAGCTGTTACAGAACCCTGGGATGCACACCATCCAGCCCAATCGGCTTGTACGCATTCAGTCTCATGAGGCAGTCTCAGACTTGCTCTGCCCTTACAGTGGGGGGGGATTTACTCTTCCAGTCCTCACCTAGAGGTTTTGGGATGCAGGGGTCAGGGATGTAAGAAATATTAGAATCCTGGCTGCCAGTAAAGACTGAGGCAAACAGCTCTCAGTCTTCTCTTCATCCATTTCAAGCCAGTTCTCCTTTTACATTTATCGAGGGAGGTACACTCATTTTGGCCTGCCTCTTCTGGACAATGTACCTGTAGAATATCTTCATACTGTATTTCACATCCCTCAACAAGTTCAGTTCTGCCTGCGCTTTGGCTTTCCTGATCCCATGTCCACAAGTCCAGACAGCATCCCTGTATTCTTCCCAGGTGATACACTCTTGTTTCCAGAGCTTGTATGCACCTTTCTTTGCCCTCAGTTTGCCCAGCAGGTCCTTTCTGAGCCATGATGGTTTACTAACTCCTCTGCCTGCTTTCTTATTCAGAGGAATGGAGAGCTCTTGTGCTCTTGGAAAGGCATCCTTGAACACAGCCAGCTTTCCTCGATATCTTTGTCTTTAAGGACAGCATCCCAGGAAATCTTTGGCCAACAATTCCTTGAACAGCCTAAAGTTTGCTCTTCTAAAGTTCAGGGTCCTGACTCAACTCCATATTCCTTGAGATCGCAAACTCAACGAGGTCATGGTCACCACAGCCCAGGCTGCCTCTAACCCTAATGCCTTTAATGATCTCCTCTGCATCGGTGACCAGCAGGTTGAAGGTCCTGCTTCATCTCTGGTTGGTTTGTCCAATACCTGAACCAGAAAGTTACCATCAATGGATTCCAAGAGTCTCCTATATCTCTTGTAGGTCTCTGTGTGGTCTTTCCAATAGATATCCAGATGGTTGAAGTCCCCCACCAGGACTAGAGCCCATGAGCATGATGTCTCCTGCAGCTGAAGCAAGAAGGCCTTGTCAACAGTATCCCCTTTATCAGGCAGCCTGTAGTATATCTTTATCACTAGCTGGTCTTTATTGGTCCTATCCCTAATTCTAACTTATAGGCTCCCAGCCTGCTTATTTCCCAGGCTGTGTTCATTGGTATAAAGGAATTTCAGCTGTGTTTTCTGTCTCACCATCTTTCTTGAGGATCTAGAATCCCTTAGAACAACAGTATCCTCCTGCCCTTCTCCATCTCTTTGTACTCCACCCTCTTCACCCATCAGGTTTGGTATAAGCCTTCAAACTACCTACCTGCTCAACCCTAGTGGCCCTGATTTTGTCCCCTTCCCCCTTTATACCTAGTTTAAAGACTTTTCAATGAGTCCCACAAGTTCCTCAGCTAGGATCCTCTCACCCCTTGGAGACAGGCTACTTCCACCTGCAGCCATCGTGCTGACTAAATTGCCCCATGGTAAAAAAAAAAAAAAAAATTCCTGTGATTGCACCAACCACTAAGCCATTTATTTATGAGATAGTTTTTTTTTATCCTCTCAGTATCCCTTCCCACAACTGAAAGTATAGAAGATAAAAACACCCGCAGCACCACTCAATCGCAAGTCTGTCACCAACTCTGAGACAGGATCAAGAGAAAGCATGTTGCAGAAATAAATTGCTGTAAATGGAGGGTGTCTGATGGTTCATGTAACTTCCAAAAGTACTTTAAAAAAAAACATTTGCAGAGTGAAGAATTTTGGGACAAACTATGAAGGCATCTGGGAGGAAGGATCATTCCACACTTCTGTTTCCTTTTTTCTGCAATCACTGTTAGCAAGAAGGCTGGGTATTAGGGGATTAGGAAAAAAAATCCTTCCTCAAAATAGCATCCATACAGTGGCACCGGCAGCCTAAGGTGTCACCATCCCTGGAGGTGTTTAAGAACTGTATGCATGTAACACTGAGGGACACTTTCCAGATGCACTGGGTTGTGTTTAACCAGCAGGAACTCTAATGGTTCTTTTCGAAACTTCAGAAAAAAAATCTTTAAAAAACTTTTTAATCAGGAGCTCTACTGAAAGATTTTACTGGGTCTGGCTGGGCTCAAGCTATCTTCCCCACAGTGGCCCACGCAATGCTGCGCCTTGCACCTGAAGTCAGAGCAGCACTGTTGCTGAGCAGTTCTGGGACTGCAGCCAAGCAGTGTGGCACAGCATTGGGGCTGGCTCTCCAGCTGCCTCCAGGGGCCAGCAGGTCAAGATGGACAAGAAGTCGGGGGACACAGGCAGGACAGTTGAGCCAAGTTGACAGGAGGGACACTCCATTCTGTGTGATATCAATCTCAGCAAAAATAAAGCTGGGGGAAGAAGTTGGGGGCACGCATTGTAAAGGTATTTGTCTTCCCAAGTGACTGCTATGTGTAACAAGGCCATGCCTCCCAGAAGGTGGCTGGGCATCACTTGCTGGTGACAAGTTGATAATTTTTTTTTTTTTTCTTAATGACCTTTTCTTTCCTTTCATTAGACTGCCACTACCTCAAACCCAGAAGTATTTTTTTTCTCCATCTCATTTTCTTTCCCCCAACCTGCTGAGAAGAGAGAGTGAGAGAGGGGCTGAGTGGTAATGTTGCTGCCTACTAGTGTTAAACCATAACAAGAACTCAGTGTTGCATGTAGGAAGTAGAAAACACTTAGGCTTTTTTCTTGATTGTATTCAATTGTAAACAAGTCTTAGAGCACATAACAAGTACTTTAAAGTGGGGGAAGGAGAAATACAGAATTTGTGCTTTTATTATATGCAGTTCACGTCGCACTGAATTGGTATCTGTCACTGATCATCTACTTCCTAGAGAAAGGAAATTTGCTATTGTTCTTTCACATGGATTTCAACAAAGCATTGGTCAACTTGAGACATGAAATTTTTACTTAGAATGGAGAGATGGGGAAATAGCAAATGATGCTAGAGTTAAGTAGATGACTGACAAAAAGAAGGACAGGAGCAGATAGCACCAGAAGCGTTGAGAAAAACTAAGGATCTGAAGCAATTTCAAGGAAATCACATCGACCACACTGATGCCGGTATGTGACAGAAGGTTTCCAGTACAAACAAGTATTTCTGTAGCTAAGAAAAGGCAGCAGAGGAGCATGAGTCTTTTAAGTAGGTTTCTGGTATCTTGAATAGTGACTAAAACAGCAGTCTTTTGCATTTATTTAACTTTGATAACCATTTTATCAAAAGTTTAAAGCAATTTTTGTTTGAGACCTCTGCCTTGTGCAAACTTGGCTTAAAAGTACCTGGCAGCTTCAAAATTTTGGAAGGGAACAGAAAAACTGGCAAATACACCCACGCATATTTCTCCATAGTCTTTTCCCTCTAGAAAGCTTGGCTTAAAATATTCATCTATGTATAAATAATGTGTTAAATTATTTATAATGTAGCACATTTAATTACAATTAAATATTAATTATAATACTAAAAAGAAACAGACTAAAAAGATCATCTGAAGCACTGAAAATACAAAGCATTAAACAAGGTTGTCATAAAGCGGTATTCTGCATCGCTAGCAGATGATCAGAGCTCTCACACATTAACCCCTGCAGCTGGCAAACCTTTTGTTTGAAACCAAGTTTGGGAACTGTTCCCTATGGAGGACAGAGGGGAAAAGGACCATGTGAGGTGGCATGGAGGTGTTCTCTGCTATTGTTGCTTACAGTGTTGAGTCCATCTGCCTTGAAGACAGAATGATGTAAATGTATAAGGGGAAGAGAAAAGCCAACTACAATTTGGAAAACAAACAAACAAACAAAAACCCTAGTGCTTCTGTGGCTCAGCATCAAGTGATCAGTTTTGCAGTTCTCCCGTGGTGGTGGGGGGCACAGTCAGCACCTGTGCAAAGCTTTTTTGTCAAACCTGGAAGAACTCATGACATTGTTGGACTGCTCCACGCCTTGCTCTGGATACACCTTCGGTTACTACTCACAACAGCGCTTCAGAACAAACAACATAGTCCAGCTCCGTCAGGCTATGCACAGCTCTGTGTGAAAAGTAAGGCTTTAATGGAAGATGGACACACTGAAAGCCAAGGAGATAGCAGGAAGATACTTCTGCCATCCAAGCGCAGTACTTCAGTACACTGCAGACTCAGTGGGGATATGCACATTTCCTAGATTCTGCCCTTTTCTTTGGCTTAATCAGATTATTCAGAAATTCAAAGTGCCAAAATATGACCCGGGAAATGGGAGTCATTATGTAATTGTATGCAATTAACAGGTCCATTTGGGAGACATCCAAGTGCAGATGTAGCACTTAACATTGTAATTCATTAATAAAATAAATATAATTTTCAAGGAAAAAAATTTTGTTTCCTGCTATACGGGACATAGTTTTCCTCTCTTTTTTTAGATTTTCTCTTTTTTTTTCCAAATCCACTACCCATTTTCTTAGCACACATTTCAGTCATGATCAACAGGAATTTCTGGCATTAGATGACTGTATTTAGTTTTTGCTGACTTTTATAAGCAATGTTGTGTAAGACATCTGATCTGACTTTTGCTGCTCTGATACATTTCAAGCATGGAAGACCACAAACTTGGGTGAAAATTTGAGACAGAAGTGATCTTACAGAAGTTAAGCTATGCTAGCTGTATATAGCTGCATTTCCCTCTTTTTGTTTTCTTCAGTAATACAATCACACTGCTGGAGGTGCAGTAAGAGAGAGCAAAGTCCTCTGAAATACTTTGCATGACTCTCAGATATATCTTCGTCAATTACAGACAAACAATATGTTATGACATGAAGACTACTGGTTTTCCTACTCAGAACACTTCTTCACCTTTAAGTTTACCTTTAAACACCCTTTTAGTAAACACTGTGATTCTCTCTGAGTTTGCATATGTTAGCATCTTTCTCTTTGGTTTTCCAGTAAAACATCTTAAAAATAATTCTGCACTTTTTCCTTTCTGTTGTCATCATAATTGAATTACATGTAGTGGTATGCATATGACTAAGAGCCATGTGCACTCAGAATGACTGCATAAATAAATAAATAAATAAATAAATAAATAAAATTAAGTTCAAATAATGCCTATAGATTTGGGGCCACTAAGTTGAACAGCAACAAGCTGAAATCCAAATTTCCAGTGAGATATGTACATTGCACATTGTGATATTCATGAATTCATTGTTTTACTTGACAGAAAATATTGAAATGTGAGCCTGCAATAATTTATTATACAGGTCTTTAAGTATAGTTGCTGTTAAAAAAGGTTTCCACAACTCACAAAAAATGGTATCTTCCGTCAGTCCTTTGCTAATTTGGCAGATCCTATTCTATCAGACAGGGCCTGTACTCTCGGGAATCCTTCTCACAAAAGGATTCCCCAGAATCTGAGAGACAATCCAATTGTAAGTTAAAGAAACTCACAGCAAGAGTGGCTGACTAAAGATAGCACTCTCTGAGACTAACAAGAAAATACAAAGAAGGAGTAAAAAAAAGAAAAAAAAAAAGTGAGAGGCAGAGAGAAAGGGAGCTTCCATGTTTCTCACTTCCACGTGAGGAGAATTATAGGTGTTATATTGTAGGTGTTATATGGGGTGAGCGGAATCAAGATCTCGAGAATTGAGTTTGGACTGGTTTGTCTTGCTTCTTTTCTTCTTTTCTTCTGCTTTTCTCCCTCTTGCTATCTGCAAACTCCATATTTATATGAAAAACTTGCATTGATTCTATTTTTTACACTTTTTAGGTTTACATGGGTTGACAAAACAGGGCTCATAAATTAAAGGACTTTTTGGAGCAGAAGAGCATGGAAAGTTGAAGTCAATCCTGTGCTGACTCAGGGGAATTGCAGATGGTGGCTTGTCCTGGGAACATGGGGGAGGTTACAGAGAGCCATCATCTTGGAAATCCATCCCAGAGCAGGCTTATCCAAAGCTAACAGCTCTTCCCAGCTCTCTGTGGTACTGCAAGATGCCCAAAGGAGGGAAGTGTAATGTCATGCCTACAGAGCAAATTAAACGGCCACACCTTCCCATCCCATGTCTGTCACAAATAGTTTGATTTTGATCCCTAAACTGGTATAAAAAAGTGTCCAG
This sequence comes from Tympanuchus pallidicinctus, assembly GCF_026119805.1. NCBI lineage: Eukaryota > Metazoa > Chordata > Aves > Galliformes > Phasianidae > Tympanuchus > Tympanuchus pallidicinctus. The sequence goes on from NW_026294758.1 coordinate 30,970,155, forward strand.
TTAATTCAGAAGCATTTGAGAGAGACTGCTGATCAAGCCCATTTACTCTTCTTTTTGATTAAGAGCTCCTGACTCAGGCAGGCTGGGCAAATCTTACTGTTAGCCTTTGCAGGCTCAGAATTGTTCTTCTTGCTTCAGATGGCATCACCGTGAGTCAGCAGATTGCCTGAGTACAAACTGGGAGCTCTGTTTTAGATCACTGTTCTCACATGCACTCCTAAAACTGATTAAATTAATACAAACATAGCTGGGCACAGCCTGTGTTGGCAGCACAGCTTCTGTCAAGCATGGGACAGATGTTACACAGTATTTTGTCAGCAGATGCAAGCTTAGTCCAAGAAATATACTTTACTTCATCCTCTGTAGTCAGAAATTATGATGTTCAGTGCAAGGGGGAAATAAAATGGAGGGGAAAACATTGGGAGGAAAATCTGGTTCCCTTTTGTCTGTTGAGTGATCAGAACTTAAAAGTATAGTCCATAATTCTGGAGTCTCAGAATTTGTCTTGGTCTACTGAGATTTTACTCTAGTTCAATGAGATTCTCATTTTAACAGCAATTTTTAGGAAATTGTCAGTATTTAATAAATACTAATAATGCACACAGCACAGAACCATGGTGGGAAGGTCTGCATTATCATTTTCCGTCTTTCAAATGCTTTTCTATACAACTTTCCCCCTTTCAACATAGGTTATCTGTGGGAGTCTGAAATTGTTTGGAACTACTCTGCACATGAAAAGCCTCTGTTTCAAATGTCACATATCTATTATTAATAGCAATAATGCAGATGACACAGCGGACAAGCATAACTGCCTTTTTGTGGCTTATAGATGCTTCCCACCGCTAAGAACAAAGAGGTGTCAAGTTCTAGCTCCAACATAAATATATATAACCCCTTTGGTGCAAAATTTTTGGCTTAGCACTAAGTAAAATAGCAGGATGCCAGAGTGGCACAAGGAACAGCTATGCAGGCAGGAGCTGAAGGTTAATGTCCTCTACATTAGGGGCACTCAGCGGTCCATGGTAAAGAAAGACATCTAGCACTTAGGCATGAAAGAACAGTTTCTTGCTCCCTGTATAGTGCAAAATAAAAAAAACGTTGTACATTATTTCACATGATACAAATAAGAGCAGAAACAACACAGTTTCTAGAACAAGCAAACAAACAGTACGTCAGCTGCTGCCTGCAAATTCAGCGAACTTCTTCCCTTTGTCCCAGGAAGAAATGTGTGAGAGGATTCTAGTCTGAAGATGCCAGCAAGGTCTCCATCCTATTCTGCTTAATAGGAGAAACTGTGACATCTCCTTCACTTTCATCCTTCCCTTCCCACAGCCCCAACCAGCTGCTTGAAGACAAGCTGAAGGGAATAAGCCCAGACATCCACACACCTCCTCACACCTTGCTGGCATAATGAGGAGAAAAGTTGTCCTCTGCTTCCCTCCCTGGTCCTTTATATCACAGCTGAGCATCCTTAGGAAAAAAAGAAAAGAAACCCAAAGGCAGCCAAGTCCTCAGCATCCAACCAGCAGGCAAGGCAGTTTCATAAATCGCTGCTCTGAAGAGTCTTATGGGAAGCAGGGAGCACCAAGTGGCACAAAACCCCTGGAGCAGCAGGCCAGTTGAGACATTATGGCTCAGGACTCAGGGCTAGATTGTACAGTGGACTGTCATCATTAGATGACTATGGACTATGTCATCATCAGTACAGTTGTACTCAGCCATCAGTATTACTGGTCAGCTGGCACCAGACAACCTGCTCTCCTTCCAGAGGGCTGGAGATCAAATCTCCGATTTAATGGCTCCAATTAGCAAGCGTCAGCTAAGCAAGCTCTGACAGATGCAGGGGAGTTTGTTCCATCAAGACCCACTTTAGTTTCAAGCCCTGTTCTGTCCTGACAGGCTAGCCTCCTTCAGAAACTGCTCCCACAAAAGCTCTCACTCCAGACTCATAGAGAATATGTAGGTAGTTCCTGAAGACAAAGAAATGAATATTAAGCAGCGTTCATCCCCGAGTTAGTGATTAGTTTCCTACACCTGCACATGTCTAAATTAATCTCCAAATTACAAGCAGATAGTCACGGTTTCGTATACTTCCATCCTCTCGATATCTATATTCAGACTCATGGGTACATCCCTCCTCCTCTCTGCGTGAGTAAAATGCCAGTGGGGCTGCTGATTGATTGATGGCAACTTGCATAGTGCATCCACACCTGCCTCAAGCCAAGAATCACCACCAGTATTTGCTCCAGCTCCAAACTGCTCCAGGGCAGTGAAGTTATAAATTGACTGTCATTTTCAAAAGATAAAAATAAAAATAAAAAAACTTAAAAAAAATAAAAAGCATGACAATTCTGCTTCCAGAACTTTGAGTGAAGACTGCTGTTAGTGCTGTGACAGGAAATGCTAGCCAGGAGTAGCACTCAGAGTAGGAATATGGGCTCAAAGCATGGTCTTCCATCTGTTCCCCATCCTGCAGCTCTGGGGAATGCAAGAGAGGAGCAGAACTACAGGCCCAACTCTGTTCCTACAAGCCGGATGGGTACGTCATGTGTTCACAACACTATGGCACTACTTTCTTACTCCCATTTCCCTGAGGGCTATGACTGGGAAAAAAATGAGTAAGGACAGCTCATCTCCCATTTTAAGAAGGCTACATTTTCACTTTGCCCCAAAGAGCCTGAACAGTGAAAGGTCACCTTGTCAATTGGTCAGGTCTCTGAAAGGCAGTCGTAACTTTTGCAAAGATAAGAACATGAATTATACAAGCTGATGGCCAGGTATGATTTCAATGGCATGCAACCTGTTCTGATGGGCAACTCAGAACAATGTACAGATCACAACAATCTCCTGCTGAGGTTGAGGCTGAGACACAACCATTCCCAAAGGCATACAAAACTTGTGTTTTTGTAAACCTGCCTTTGTTAGATCTCTACTGCATAATGAACTATTGCAAAAAACATCTGAACTTCTCTTGCACAAATAATCTGCAGAATTCTGATCAGCTAAGTAGTACCAGATCTGTTACATAAAACATGAAGTACACATCTGTACTATTTTTAGTGCAACGTAATGTGACCACGTTTCAAAAGTGTGACCCCTTCTCCATAAACCTGTGCTTTTCTCTATGAAGGAGATGGGGCATCCAGGCAGCCCTGCTTATGGCTCTTCACTCATGCAAAACTAAAATTAGGCTTCTGCCTGGGTGCACACATGGCCTTCTTTTAATCCACTGTTATCTACTGAATGGCCAGTAGAACAGGATGTTTTCACTTGTTTACGTAGTTGAATACAAATATGCGAGCTATACTCAGTCCATCAGACAGTTGAATGAAAGAAAACGTACCCTCTAATTCACAGTGCCCTCTCCAATTGTGATACCTGTATGGAGGATCCATGCCACATCAGTAGTAAAAACGAACAGCAGGTATTGCTTGGATGGCTGATTGTGAGCTGCGCATCAAGATTTTCATTTACCAAGGTGCTGGAGCAGGTGGAGCAGTGCTACTCTGACATGAAGAACTGCTGGGCTCTGTGAGCATCGGCCTTTCAGCAGCCCCTGTTACCAAAACCTGGCCAGGTAAGCTCAGTACAAGATCAGCTATATTTTTTTCTAATGACTTCCACACACCTAAATAAATAAATAAATAAATAAATCCCCAAACGTTGTTTCTACTTTGCTAACAGTTAGCTATGGCTAAGGAACAGCTAAACTGTTAAATACAGCAGCTAACCCAGTAATAGCTGTATCTTCAATTGCTGCTACTTGAATTTGTATCAGCTCTGATACCTGTAAGCCTTAATATATTCTCTGCAGAGGTGGACCTTAGCGGTGAAGTTTCTTTGTGGTTTTGGAAGCAAAACCTGTAATTATGTTACCCAAAATGTAACTCAGATTTTCTTAGTTGTGAATGCTGCTGCATAAACTTCAGCAGCATAAAATGCTGGTAGTATAGAAAAGGCATTGTTGAACAGTAGTGAATAAAGGCAGGTGGCAATATTTGTCAAAACAACTGGTCAGATACTAAATACCTGGACAGATATTTCCTAATATTTTAGTGATGAGCTGTAAGATGACCCTCTAGAATTCACAGAATCACTAAATTTGGAAGTGTTATTAGCATCCCTGATGTGTCAGAAATGGTATGAAACAGAGATGGGCATGAGAAATGCATGTTTTTCTCAGAAAACTACACATTCTTGCATTTGAGAGAGTGGTGGCAGGTGTGAGAGCTGCAGGGCCCCGAGCGTTGCCGAATCCTGGAGCCAATGGAGAGGACTGCTGCTGCTCTCTCGTTCCCTGCCCTGGGTCCAACCAGGGCACACACCTCCAACCCAGTGCCAGCGAGGTGGGGCACTGGGGGGAACTCCTCCTTCCTCCGTTCCTTCGACCGTTTGTTTGGGGACGAGCCCCTCATGCCACTGTCCGATCGAGGCAGACTGCGCTGAGTGCTGCAGGGCTTGGGCCACACTGTGGTGCCTGGGGTCTGCAGCAGGGTTGGCTACCCACTTCAACCCACTTGAAACAAGGATCAAACAATCCAGCATGCACATGAGTCGGCAGCTCACATGAAAGCCCATGGCATAATGAATGTTTCAATGTCCCCCATCCTTGGAGTGAAAGTTCAGCATGAGTATGTTCGACTAACCACCAACATCAGGCTCAAAATATTGATCGGCCCAGAACATGAAATGGAAAGAGTAAGCATGTACTGTGAAATCTGCAGAAGGCCCTGGAACACCATCGGTCCATCTCACCCACCTCACCAGGGAAGTAGAGCATGAGTGCAAGAGCTAGGACCTGAAAGATGATGAACTATGTAGTTCCCTGCCCGGGCAGGACAAAGCCATAGGAAACTTTGGTGGATGTCCTGACATGCACGCTGGTCATCCAATCCAGGTGTAGGGGCAAAAGAGCAATCGAACCATATAGTAGCTGGTTCCCTCTGCAGTTCCCCGAAGGATAGCTGGTGCTCTCAGTAGTGGGGCAGTTTTACCTGGTAAAGTGAATGATTAGAAGTCTTAGGGCTGAAACAATCTCAATTCTCAATTCTCAAACTTTCAATGGGTAAGATGCCCAACTCACAGGCATGAAGCTAAACCATGGAATACTGGCACTCAGTAGGCCTTCCAGCCTGCCGCCAGGTTTTGGGGCCAGTTTGGCTTAATTCTATGGCTAAATGTGGTGGGGAGGACTATCTATCTTTGTAAAAATTTGATTTATCTCTTTTTTATAAACATATTTTAAATATTGGAAGGCTACAGAGGACCAGGACACTGGAAGATAGAAAAGAATTTTAAACTTCAAACTTTAACTCTTGTGTTTTCACTTTGCTTCCATGTGACAGTCATCTTTTTGGTAACTTTTTTGATGATAGCTCCAGCTTAAAAAACAAGAAGTTAGACAAATATTGTAAGGCCCCTCTTTCACAAAAACCTGAGAGCCAAGAAAGAGTTTTTGCCCTTCGGCTCCATAGGAGATGTCCATTGTACCTGGACTCAATCTCAGAAATGTAACTTGACAGTAGATCTGGTCTGCAAACAAGATCTGACAAATCATTATCCAAAACAGCTTCCTCCAAAAGTGTGGTGTCACTTCAAAATAGAGGAGAGCCATTATGGACACATTAGACCAAGGCAACATTCTCTTATTTTCATGAAGTCTTAGGAGACCAGTCCATCATACTTGGTAATGGTTACTTTTGGCAGAAGACACAGCACTTAGTGGATGCTTTAATACTCCCGTCTTTTTCTTTGCCTTCCAAAATAACTGCAATGTTAGATAAACAGCCAGGACTGTGCTAGTTCTTTCCAGTAGAAGTTTGTCACTATAGATTTCTATTCTAAGCATGTATTCCTCATCACTTCTTGCCATGCTGCAGACTCCACAGATCTCTGAACTTCAGTGGTAGCTTCTCAAGAACAGGGCATGGAAGCAGGTGCTGGCCATACAGAAGAAAAGAAAATCTCCTCTTGCTCATAACAGAAGAGAATCTATTTGAAGAAGTCTCTCCAGGCAGAGACCTTACTCCATTCCTTCAGAGAAATAAAAATCTGCTCAGAGGTAGCAAGCTTGCTCTCCTTTTCTGAGGGCAAAAAGCTAAATGTACATTTTCATCACTTGTTTCTGCCGTGATCTAGCTTCAGGCTCAGAGTAGATTTCAAAAAATTCAGTACCTCTTTCCCAGTTTTTGTTTGACTCTCTTTCTGTATTTAGAACAGTTTTTCCTCTCTGTTAGACTAAACAGGTCCCTTTGTCCTTTCGATTGTGGTTAAGGCTTTGGTACCTCTTAGTCTAGGTATGGAATTACCATCTGTATCAGTATTGTCTACTGAGCAATTTACTCAGCAGTTGTTCATGCCTGTCATTATACTGAGGAGACTGAACCCTGTGAACTCATCCTCAGGCATCTGCAGTCACAATTTTCCACTTGCTCTAAATGTAGGATAGGAATAAATATGAAAAGAGAGGGAGCTTACACAGGACAGCAGTAAGTCAGAGAAAAGCTCTTGGGTCCTGATTCTCAACCCCTTGCTCAGCTGCTTTCATTTAGAGTGCTGGTATTGTTGAGCACTCTGAATAAAAGGTGAATGTGAAGTTCAGTTAGAGCACATTTGGTTAGTGCAGATCCCGTCGCTTCTGATTTTTAATGACTGGAGTTGTTTTGTGCTCTTTAAGGTGTTTTGTTTCAGTTTGTTTTGCAGACCTGAAGTCTGCAGTGAAATACGACTAAAGAACTATTAAATGCCTTCTACATGTAACTGAAAATAACTTTTTTGGAAGACTGAATTAAATAAGAGAAGTATATTCTAATTCTTATCTCCATTCTCTACAATGAGTTTATGGGGTCTACCTTTTATTACTTCTCATTTGTTTCCTGGAAACAAATATTTATATTGGAGATTAGTAAGTCCGAAAGGGTGTTGGATGTAGATACCAAAATAAAGCAATGAAGCAAGAATAAGTGCCAGATTCTGCACCTGGAACTGGGCAGTCCTGGCTGTACATACAGACTGGGGATGAGAATTTGGAGAGTAGCCCTGTGGGAAGGGATTGCGGGGTTCTGTCTAACAGTGAGTTGAACATGAGGCAGCAGTGTGCTCTGGAGCCCAAAAGGTCAACCGTAGCCTGAGGTGCAGCAGGCCCAGTGCTGCCACCAGGTGAGGGGAATGGCTTCCCCCTCTGCTCTGCACTGTGCAGCCTCACCTACAGCACTGGGTGCCACAGTACGAGAATGACATAAACCTGTAAGAGTGTCCAAAAGAGGGCTACAACGATGATGAAGGGTCTAGAGGAAAGGATATACGTCGAGCAGCTGCAGTCCCTTGGTGTGCACGTAGTCACAGCACGTCAATCACAAATTTTGAATATAACAGCAGGTGATAACAGATAAAATTTTTGGAGAGAGAAGCTAGTGTTGAAAAGAAAAGCACAAATCTTCCACTGTCTGAGTTTCAGCACAAGAATAAGCATAAGACCTTTACGCAGTCATATGGCTCAAAGCAGGGATGGAAAAGACGGTAAAGACACTGCTTAGCTTACTGTATTTCTTTAGATGTAAGCAAGTTTCAGGTTCTCTGGACTTTTTGCATTTAATTTGATTTTGTTACCAACAATTAGTTTAAATAAGCAAAGCATGTGTATTTTTTCATTCATTCACCATAAAGCACAAATAACAGGTTTTTTTGTTTTTTTGGTTTTTTTAGCCATTTGAAATAAATTATTAGGAGAACTAGATCTGTAGTGCCACTTTTCAGATTGGCTTTCAAGTCAGTACACTACCTCAGAGACCTCTGTTTCACCTCATTATTATTCAAAGGAGTTCAAATCAAATGAAGCTATCAGAAAGCAGAATGGCTTTTCCATATTAAAATTATCAGTGAAGTGTTAAATTTTAGTGCTTGATTACATTGCATAATTGCTTCAGGTTGCCTAATTAGTACAATATATAGAGACAGAAATGGTGAAATGCCAAGAATAACACGTTACATGAGAACAGGTACCAGGCTGTGAATGCAAAATAGATGTGACTAAGAGCTGCAGCTGTGGAGGTGTCGTTTGGTGCAGAGGTTTCCACAAATCACACAGTAATTTGGATCAAATCTTTTTCAATAACAGGTACACGTGCAAATATCCTCAAGTCCTAGCAGGTTCTGCCTGATTTTCTGCAGTGTGCATTTCCGCTGGTGTGCTGCTAATTTACTTGCACAATATGTCTCTTCAGTTCTTCAGTTCTGCAATGTAGGCAGCTCCTGATGATAACAAGACAATAGGCAATGTCAGCAAACTAGGTGGTGAAGGAAAAATAAATATATACTTTCCTCTTATTCCAAGGAATAAAGCTTTTCTGGAATGTCTTACATTCTGTTTGTTCTCTGAATTTATATAAATACGTAAGCATTTACATTATTAAACCAGTATAGCAAGTATACAATTGCATCAAAACTTGCTCTAAATGAAAAAATAATGTTGGTCACTGTAGGGGTCTACTTTCATTTTTCCCTTTTCCTGATTTCGGTTTCACAGCTCCACCACTGGCATTGCCGCAGACACAAAGAACTGTGAAATAAATTCAGGAGTTATGTATCCAGTAAAGCTCTTGAAGAATTACTGTAATGAGAACACAATGATCAAGACAGACAATGCATAGTCTGCAACTGATTAGGACAATGGCATAATTATGTTATGGAGACTCAGCATGGCTGTTTAGTTCCTACTAAAAACTACGCAGTCAAATGCAAAATATCATTCCTGAGAAACAACCACAGCATTCAGAAGGAGCGTTCAGTGACCAACTCTTGCCAACAAGAATCATGACAGCTGCAGAGACATTCAGCTGGAGATGTCAGATGGGCACAGCCTGGGGCACGTTGGAAACTGTCACTATATCCATTCTTATGAGCTAGTCCTGACTCAGAACAAATACACCTCTCCCTCTTAACAGCATTGCAGCTCAGTATACCTCAGGAACATACAAGAGAGGAAAAAGAAAGACTTGATAAAGGCAATAAACATATTCATCTTTCCAGAGATCTGGTTCGTTGTTCCTGCCACCCCCCTGGAGAAGTGCTTCTCCCTTGGTTTGTGAGGTAGCTTTCTTTCTCGATTAACTTGTCCTGCTGTGCAAGTGGGAGCTTTGCATGTGCTTTGCAGAAGCCCTTTACCTCACAGAGACCTTCGCTCCCTGTCACTTGAGATGTTGCATGATCTGAGGATCCACAGTGCACATTACACAGAAGGTGCCAGCACCCCGGTGAAGAATGCTGCAGTGGAATACATTTGTTTGTCACGAAAGCTGTCCTCAAGAAGAAGGCACATAAACTGCGTATTGAACTTATCATAGACAGAGCATCATACAAAATACAGTCCCTAAAACTCCTTGGTCCATATGCTCAGGAATATAATCATTTCTCCTGATTGCCTGTGATACAACAGTTTTGTTCTGCTAAGTACTTCAGAATACTGAAGTGTATAGTGTTGGTTTAGGAGAACATGTTCAATAAAATTTAGGAAATAGAGGAATGCATTTTTGAGTCCTTCAGACTTGTATTTTTGAATCTTATGCTTACAGTTACCTTGAAATTCTTTGTTTGAGCATTCCAATCTCATGGTCCATTTGCATTACAAGCAGATTATGCTCCTTCCTCACCATCCTCCTTCATCAGCTTTACCCATTTGTATTCTTCCTTCATAGAACTAATGCAGCTAGCTAGAATGTAAATCCGAGCACATCTTCCTCATTCTCCTCTCTGGAGAGCAATTGGGAGGGCAGAGAAGAATCAGTCAAAGGTAAACTTAGATAAAAAGCTGAACAGTGACCTAAGAAGGCAGAAATATCTCAGACCATGCTTAAAAGTATTCTCATGGATGCTCAACTTGGCCTTGAAATTCCCATCCTGAAGCATTACAGAGAAAGTCCTGGTGCAGCTAAAATTCCTGTCCTTAAGCTGTATGTGTATTTATTTTCACACAGTATATAGTGACCTGTGAGATACAAGCCATTGGTGAGTGATCTTACCTGGAGCATCCTTGAGAGCTGCAGCCCAACACTGCTCTACATATATGGTTTCACAAATCATAGCCGTGGTAAACACACTATATAAGCAGAAAACATACTTTTTCAATTATTCCAAACTGCTCTTTCCTTGATGCTCCCTGTCTCAATGGCAGATTACATAACACTCAAAAGTCACACAAGTGAGAGCCACTTTCTTTACCTGTGAAGGATGTACAGTATTTTAACATCTGGTATAATGATTGCTGTTGGCAGGAGATGAGGACACGTTTTGGCTATATCATCAAAGATACTCCATCCACCTTAAATCCACCTCACCTTTCAAAGCATTAAATATACTCCTGTATGACAGAATCTCTGGATAAGGAGTTCAGGTTATGTTTCTGAAGCAAGGCTCCCAAAACACCTTAAACCCTACACTTCATTGTACCACTTGTACACCACACCACTAAGGTGCTGAAACACTAGTCTTTCAGATTGCCTTGACCTGCTTTTGTCATTTCCTGCATGCCCAGTCATTTCTAATCTATGTGTTTGGTAGCACCTTTTCTCCCGTCACCCCACTCTTTCTCCCATCTGAGAGTGTACATCCGTGCTAAGCCAGTATATATCTTCAGACCTTAAAAGAGAGGGAGTATGCTTTCCTCCAGTATCTGCACAGCTCTTAATATCTTACAGAAATTGCTGACAGTAAATTTATACTAATTATGAGGGGAAAAAATTGTGTTGGCTGAAAAGGCAGAACAGATTACTGCTGCAGATTTGGAAAGAGAGTACAAATTCCATTCTAAGGATAAAAGGAGAATAGAAGCAGTCAAACCGTTCACAATTCTTAGTTCACCTCTTAGAGCAGCCAAAGTAAAGTAGTGTATTGAATACCTGTTCCCATTGGATAAGTTACCTGTTTCAGCAGTGCACAGCTTAGTTTGTCCTGGTTCTTTCCTAAGCTTAGACAGACACAAGTCCATCTGATGCTGGAACAGAAACTAAGTGAATTCAGTTCATTTTATATTGTTGGAGAACTGCAGTAAATGTAGCCTTTTCCGTGGAAAACCTAAAAAAAAAATAAAAAAATTACGGGGAGCTGTAGTCACACTTTGCTAAAAATCTAGCCAATTGCAGCGTAGTGTTGAACCATTGATAAGAATCAAAGTCCTGTGTCCTATTAGCAAAGAAAAACATTGACTTTTGTATTCTTTTTTAAGAGGAGACAAGGAAAAGCATATAACCATTTTGTTAGCAAAAAGAAGTCTCTCTTAGATGCAGACTTAAATCAGTTAATCAATTAAATTAACCATCCCAATTAACATAGGATGTTTTGACATCAGCCAATATCTAAAGATCTCCTTGTTTGGATTTTTAGCATCAGAGGACGAATTTACATCCCATTAAACCCAAAACACACTGGAATTGGAAATATCTGAAATAGCTCAGACACTGTAGTTTCCCAGATTCCCTCCCTCATGAGGGAGTTCATGAGTTTAAATACATTCATATAGGAAGCTGTGTGATTCTTCTATACACTAAATTACAATATTCTGGGAAATTGAGTTCCCATACAACTTCTATATTGCCAAATTCATGGATATATTCAGGGAAAAACTGCAAGAAAGCCTCAAATCTCAAGCACTCAATTACACCAGTTAATCTCGTTTTTATGTCTTGTGATACAGTATAAACACAAACTGAAATATGGACAATTTCAAATAAACTAGAGATTTTTGACAAGAGCATAGTTTCGGAGGACTCAGTTCTTTTTTTTCTCCCAGCAGACTATCATCAAAGTGAGTCTTCATAAACAAAGCTAAAATGGTTCACAATTGGCTATTGTACAAGGATTAATTAAATAAAACTGCTGGCTGTGAAAAGTGTATGCAGAATTTATAAGTTCATATTAGCTACATCATGCAGAGGCTAGTGCACAAAAGTTTTGTTTTTTTCTTTTGTGACGACTAAGAGAGCAATTGACAGTAGCAGTTATACTTTGAACACAACTGGAAAGGGAAATAACAGATAATAGTTGATAAAAGCATACCTCAATGGTGTTTTTTTTAAAAAAAAAATCTGTTGCTTTTATTCAGGAATAAAGTTGAGATTGGGCATTAAAGATCAGAGAAAAAAGTAGGAAGCTTTGAAGTCACGTAGTCAAAGTTAGAAATTGAACTTCTTTTTAGTTTCGGAACTCTAACAACTATTGAAACTTTTATTTAGAAAAAACTAACAAAAACAACATCAACAAAAATCTACCTGTATTGAAATTTTTGGTGTGTTTTATAAGTTAATCTGTTAATTTGTAAAACTGGGATATTCACCTTCACAGTTAAATGGGCTCAAGTACACGTGAAAGCAGGAAACTCAATTATAATATATGTCAGAGGAGAGTCTGCTTCTTCAAGTATACTTGGCCAAGGACCTTTCCAAACAAAAGAGTGATAAAAAGGTAGAAGCCATATACAAGACCACCCAAAGAAACAAACTTGACAAAAAATGTCTGGTGTAGTTCTGAGGCTTGGAAAAGTAGGTAAGTGAACAGCCATGCAAAAGGAAAACACATAAATTGTGAGCAGGAAAACTGGAGCTTGGGTTAAAAGCAGGCTGGAGTTTTCTACTCTGAGAAACAAACATTTTGTAATCATTCATAGAAACATTCAATCACATTTTAACAGCATGTGCAGGCTATGTATGAAAGGACTGAGAGCAAATGTCTAATGGCATCTGCATTTCAGCAAAACTTCCATTTCAGCTATGTGTAACTTAAGTCTACAAGACTACCCAGGTAAATCTGTGCTCCTCCAAAGGCAAAAGAAAAGTCACTTGCTTTATAATTGCTTCACCTAAAAAGTAGCATGAGAAGAGCCACACTGAGACCTCTGCCACATGGTAGCCTGCATCAGGCTCAGAAGCACCATTTTTGGGTGACTTTCCATTTTGAACTGGGAAAAGAATTAATTCCAACAGCAGATCAAACTAAAGGAGCAAAAGTTCTCAATTTTTGATCACTGTGGCTGTGGGAATAAAGTGACAGTCTTTCCTGGCTCAGATTCTGTGACAACACCATATGGAACTGAAGCATTGTGAATTCTCTCTCTCTCTTTCTGATCAGTTAAGAAACAAACTTGCGGCTAACTGGTGACTAACAAAGAAAAACTGTAACAGACTTGTGAATGCCTTGGAACAGACAGTGTACTGTATCACTCTTGTGAAAGCTGCAGAACAAATACACGTTGTGTGCCAGCACAATGGGGCTTCTGCATCCACCACATGAAGGAAGAAGTAGTATGGCTGGTACATCATGCACACAGTATGTGATACCAGACACACTCTGCCCAGCAACAGCTCCTGGCCCAGTTGGAAGAGACAATCATACAGCATAAAAGGCATTGACAACACCACAGCTGGAAGTGCACGACCCACCACATCATTAACCACCCCAGAAAGAGAAGAAGAAAGAAGAGAGAGCTTCAGGACACAAGGGATCCACACTGGTGACTTGCTTTTCTTTCCTTTTTTTCTCTCTCTTCTTTTCTTCTCTTTTCTTTTTCCTCTCTTGTACTCTCATCTTTCAATAAATAAAGGCACTATCTTGCTCGATCAAAAGCTTGACTCCATGCCGAGTCTTAATTTAAAGGGATTAGGATCAATATAATGAAGCACAGCTTGCAAAATGGGTGAACAACATTTTCCTTACAAGTAGAAGAAACCAAATCAGCCAGTGAGAAATCCTCTGGAATGAAAAATAAAGCATTCCCCATATTTAATATCTTCATTGGAGGATAAATGCTGGAGGGGAACCTCAAAATGAAGACTACCTCATAGAAATGTTCATTAAGGTCCCATTTCTCCAGTCTCCTGTTGTTGTCCGTGATTACAGAAAAACTTACTCTGCTGACCACTTCGATACACGTAACAACAACTGGATGGCTATTGTGGACAGCTTTCTTATTGTGGCCATGCAGGAATGATACATGTTACTGATCAGGGTACTTGGGAAGCAAATACAGTGACAACAGATAAGTCACACACCAGCATGTATGTAAGAAGGCAAAAGAAAAACTGAGAAAACGCTAAGATTTTGTCGCATTAACACTGATACATTCAGAAAAGTGTAAAAAGACCTCAGGCACAGAGAAAGAGTCGAAAAAGATTCCCCCATATTCCTCTAATTCCTCTAATGCATCCACTTTTGCACAGTTCTACAGAGTCTCTTGTAATTCATTTCCTTAACCCCAGGAGACCCAGGTTAGTCTAGTTAACCTCCTTTTTCACTAATTACAACGTTCCAGTTGAAAGTCTCCAAGGCTACATCTGGTTATTGCAAAGATCTGTCCTTCGTGGACAGAAGAGCTCGGCCTCTGTATTTAGGCTTTTGTATCAGTGTGTTTACTAGGTTTTCTACTTCTCAGATTCATCGTTCGTGTTGAACAGCCCTTAACCAAATAAGACTGCAAACCAGATAGTCTCATGTCCCTCATACACTGCAATGCTGTAGTCTGGTATTTTTGTTGTAACACAGGGAATCTTGAGGATAATCTTGCAAACCCTTGGAAGATAGAAGGGTTTTACTTTAAGGTAAAAGAGTGGCTACAGATCTGTACTTAATTTTTTTTATTTTTATTTATGTTATTTTATTTTCAGTTTATATAGCTTGAACCATATGCATTGTTCTCTGAATAAGCAGCCTCCTTTACTATTTTTTGGAGAGAGGGAAGAAGAGATTAGGTTTGATTTCTTATGAATAAGAACTTCTATGAATAAGTTTGATTTCCTATTTACATAAGAATGTGATTTAGAACAGTGTTTTGTTTCCACAACGAACGAGATAAAATAGGGAATGGATATCTGAGGAGGTTAAAAATAATGAAGACATTTTACTACATGAGAAGAATGTTTTGCAGATTGGCATTGATAGGTCCATCTTCTGCTCTTCACCCTTTTATAGAATTGATTACTCAATATAGGGCTGAATATTGCATAGAAAAACAGGAAAAAGAACTGATTTGTTGTGAATAATATTCAGATTTCAGTAACTCATGGGGCCAGGGGAAAAATAAGTGCAGCAAGGAGGTAGGGTCTCACAGACAAGAACATCAAAAGCTCAGCCCAAAGAAGCGTCAGCTGTCAGGAGAAGGAAAAATAGTTGTGCTTACCAAACTTCCTTATATAAATAACTGCTCTCGCAGAGAGCCACCGAAGATATTGATGGACATATCCTAGTCCAACAACATGCAGAGAAATAGTTTTTCTGACAGTACATCCCCTAACTAGGATTCAGCTTTCCCCTACCCAATTGTACCCATTCTGTCCTGCAGTGAGCCAGATCTACCATCCAAATGCTCATCAGCCTCCAGTGACTCCAGTTGTTCACAACTTCTCTGATAAACTTGTACATTTTATCAAAGCATCTTCTCAGCATCTTCTGAGCAGGGCTGGGCAGGTTGGGCAGGCTAGCTCAAATGTTGTAGTACTCTTTTCTCCATGTTTCAGCTCCCAAGCCACAGAGTACATCCTTCATGTGCAACAAGAAACAAAATTCTGCATCAACAGAAGTGGGCAGTGCCACTTGAGGATAACAGATGCCTTAGCTTGGCAAATCACTTCTGCTGGTGAACACTTATCTAGGATCACTGCTATGAAAACAGCCCAAAATGCCTGAAGACTTCTGAAACTTGTTGCTAGCAACAGCTCTGTATTGACATAGAGCCAGATTTTCTCTGTTTCTTTCATCTTAATTCATAATTTCATTATACGGACCTAGAAAAATATTAATACATGCAATTAGAAAATTTCAAAATCAGTCCATAAATAGGAAGGGGACAAGCCCACAGTTAGCTCAGTATTAAATGGAGCTGCATAATATCCACAGCAATTAAGCTGCAAAGTACCATAATTTACATAAACAAACAAAAAAAATGGGGGTGGATGTAGTAATGTTTGTTTCATAAAAAAACTGAATACTTGTTTCAAAAACAAACAGCTCTAAAACAACACTGTAGCCAACATAACACTGCCTAGTAATTCTGGCTGCTGCTTTTACACAATTAACCTTCCTTCCAGATGGAGTGGCATTTGGGAAAAAAAGATGAACTGTTCCTACCAGAGGTAGAGCGCCCACTGCAGGTACAACATACAAAAGATGTCAAGAGCTATGGAGCATCTAACAAACATTTCTTCCACATCAATGGCCACCAAAAGAGCAAAGGAGAAACAAGGCAAAATGGGAATCAGCCCAACATTTTAAGTGGTAGGCTATGACTACACACCTGAAACTTCTGCAAGAATGTTAGAAATCTCTGAGCATTTATACTCTTCACCATCATGAAAGGGTGCTGACAAGAGTTCTACAGAAGACAGCCCTTCCCCCCACCATTAGCAGGAGTGCTGTCTGAGTCCCATAAGAAGAGAGACGTGTCAAGCAGTGCCTGAAGATGTCTTTGAGGAATATCAGCCTTCAGCTTCATTGGCAAAACCTATTATGAACCCTCATCAAATATCCCATCAGTTACATGCTGGTGTTGTAAATGCTCAAGAGGATGGAATCAGCTGATCCTAAAGCTCTCTCACAGCCTTGCTGACTAATTTGAGTGAGTAGGGATCACTCCTGATTCCAATGTCCGAAGCCCAACTATGAACAGCCAGCATTTCTAGAGCTAGAGAGAACACTCCAGTCCTCTAGACTGTTCTTTCAGTCAGTTGCCTGAGAGTAATGACATCCGCTTCCAGCTTACTGTGAAAGTCCCAGATAGAGTGCTAAGAGAACTTAAAAGTATATCATTATCTGCAGGAGAAATATTTCATCTCTCTTATGAATATGAATAAATATTTATGTGTTTGTTTATTGAAACATCGCAGTGTCCCCATAGGACAGAAACTGCAGTTTTAACCAGCTCATTTCTGAAATTCTTCAGCATTCTGCTGCTATAACTGCCACTCCAGACAAATCAAGCACAGCTCATCTTTCCTGTCTGTATACACAAGCCACAACAGCCAAGGAGTGAGAGAGAAGCAATGCTAACCCCTATTTCTTCAGGTTCCTCTCATTAATGTTTAACCAGACAACAAAAGGAATATGGTATCACCAACCACAAAGAAGGCTTTTACTGCTGAAAAGTATGAATTATTGCATTTAAAATTAGTAAATGTATGTAGAGGAAGGCAATTCCTGAGCAGTTCCAAAACCTGAAAGCTAAAACAAATTCAGTCCTAAAATTGTGTAAATGTCACAGAAGCAATTTCAAAATATTTTCCAGCTCTTTTCCTTGGGGAACTGAAAGCAGCTTAAATTTTAAGTAACATTATGTAGCCAATGTCCTGCGATATTTGTAGATTCCATGTTTCTCCAGAAGAGTCAAATTTTCCAGGAAAATGGTTTCTTTATCTCTAAGTCCTGTCTAAACTCTCAACTACTTTCAAAACTATTTATTTTGAATGAAGAATAACAGAAGACACTCCTGATCAGCTTCCTGACTTTGCTGCTGCGTTTCACACCAGAATCCTCCACCACCATGAAGCAGACTGTGGGTGCTCTCTGTGCTCCAGGTTGCCAGGCCAAGGGCACGACGTGGTGCTTGACCTCCATGCTCATACACCACATCATCTCCCTACAAACTGTCCACAGCAATGCACTCACAACACACTCAAGTCGGAGGCACACAAACCCCATGAGCCACAGTGCCAAATCCTGGTGGGATCAGACAAGATCTGACTCCAAGCTCCCTTCCTTCAGGAAGCTGTAAACTATTTGGGATCTGGCCACAGGTGGCTCCCTCACAGCTCTTCACACATCAACACCTGCATAAATCCTCTCCAAGTAGCAGTTGGGCCCTGGCTGATTCCAGGCTGACATTAACAAGCACAGATCTCCTTCCTGTTCCTGGTGGTACCACCTGCTGAGTAGATGTGCCATGCCAGCACACATCGAGCCACACTGTCCTCTGCCTAAATGGATTCTCTACCAGCATAGATGCAATAAATCCTGCAAATTCTTTTCTTCTCTTCCTCCCTGCACTGGATGGAAGCTACAGTAAAAAAAAATCAACGTTCTGCATTGTTAGAAAAAGTTTAAAATAATTTAAAAGCAAATAGCATACTTAGAACAGACTACAAAGCTCTTCCGCTCTCAGTTGAGATGTCTGGCAGGCAGCATAGACATGAAGCTCACAGTTTTACAGTCCATGGTAACAAGTGAAGACAGAAACAAATATTTAGGGCTTTCATCTGAATGAGCATTAAAAACAGATAAGCAAATCTCTTGGACAAGTTTGCCTTTCCTTGCTATGCAGTCAGAGCAAGGCCAGAGGCAACAGAATTAACTTTTGAATGTTAGCAGTGCTGATGCTCACGAGAGGTGGAATTTCTGTGAACTTCAGCAGTGGATAGATGGTCCTCTAGGATTTTGTTTGTCATCGACATTGATTGAGCACATTTTCATGCCCATTACAATGTTTAAGCAGTTCTGCTGAGGCAATTCTATTCAAGCCTATAGCTCCCTGACGCAAGATTTCACACATTTAATGGATGTGATGGCCTCAAAGATTCTCCTCAGCTCCTCTCTAAACAAATCAGCAGCACTCACACTTGATGCCTATGGACCTCCTCTCATTGTGGATTAGAAATTATTTACATAGACTTCTTGGGCTTAAGCAGATTCATAGCTCTTAAAGGACTGAGTGTCTATAATTTGAAGCCTGACCTCATTGGCACTGCACTACTTTCAGGTTGTTACCTACTTACTAGAAAAGTTCCTTTATAAAGAAACTTCCCATGGACGCAAATCCTGGAAGAGGATACATAGCCTTTGGCAGTCTTTAAATGCTTGGTTTCAAGTATTCATACAGTTATATAGTCTATCTCTGCTGTTCTACTAGTTGAGTAATTTGATAGTTTTCCTTAGCATTTACTCGTAAGCCCTGGGTTTCTGCAATGTCGTATTTCAAGTACTAGAACCACATACTGGTTTCTTTGTCTTTTTGAACTTCTAAGATTTATCTATCTCATTTTGGGCTGAAATTTTCTGTGACTCATTTCATTCCCTAGGTGGTCTGAGAAAATGAATCCGATGTCTGTTTCTGAATTCTGCAGGCAAGTAAGATATATTCTTTCTTTGCTGGTTTCAACTTCAACCTGGTAACTCAAATGGCCAAAACATCACATTTTAGCTCTTCTATATACAGTGGACCTAGCTAAGATATATAGCTGAGGTTATATTAAGAGAATTCACATAATGGCTCTGCTTTCCACTGTTGACAATTGGTTGAACTGAACGTTTGCGCAATTGCCCTTGGTGTTACCTGTCTGTACACTGCCTGAGTACAGAGAGAGTTCCACATGCAAACACCAATGTTTGCATTGTTCTCTAACACCATCTTTCTCCAGCTGTGAGGGGAGATTTTGTTGTCCTTAGGATAACCTGCGAGATTTGTAATGGCTTTCTTGGGATCAGCTGTGGTCCTACAGTTCTGTGGGTATAGAGACCTTGTTGAAGTACACTTCTGCTTCACTGCCCGAGAGACTTGACTTTACAGGCTTCTATTTCCTATTTCTAAGGAATTTCTATTCAAAACTCTTCTCTGAATAATGTTGTTAAATTCAGTGTTAAAAATCAGGAAAGGCATAGGGATAATAAAACAATAATAAGAGAGATTTGGATTAAATCTACATGTGCACAGGTAGCTCTATTGACAGTCCCCAGATTTGACAAAAAGTCTCCAGAAAAAAAAAAACACAAAGAAGGTTTCACGGTCCAGAGGCTGCTGGGTTAAACAAAAACTCTCAAATTCTCTGGGTTAAACAAAAAATTTTAATGTCTCTGAAACAGAATCTGTGCCTGCACACATAATAAAAGAGCAATGAAAAACAAAATCACAAGCCAAAGTTTCTCTTTTCCACTCCAGTGTACTTTTGGACAGGAGGAAATCAATAGTCGCTGTGAGAATCTCTTCTGAAAGATCAGCTTGTAAGCATAGCTCCCTGGTGTCCTGAGGATGTCTGTGCTGCCCCTACAAGCAGGACAGTCTGGCCCAAAGATGAGAAAATTCCACAATAAAGTACACAGCCGCCTGTGTATAACATTAGCCTTAGATCCCTGGTAAATTGAAAGCTTATGGAAGCAGGAGAAGAGGAAAAAGAAAGTTTTGCTACCTCCTATAATCCAGGAATCTATTTTTTAACTCCTTTGTGTGCAGCAAAACTCAGAGAACATTTCTTTTTTTTTTTTTCCCAGTTCTCTTTGTTCTGCAAAATTCTCTTTGCTGCTTGAGAGGTTCACAGCCAAAAAGAGATTTCTTAGGATGAAATTTGTCCTGCTGAATGGCACATACTTGGTTTTCTCTCTCTCACTAAAATCCAAGGCTTTAGCAAGGTCAGATCTTTGCAGCTTCATCATCATTTTGCAAGTCATCTGCTGGCACAGGGACCTCACTTCTGGCCTGCTACCACAGCATCCACAGACTTGTTCTTAGAGAAAGTCACCTGAAAGTCAACTGGAAGTGGATATGAGCTTCCAGCTTCCATAAGCCATGGAAGATGCTTTCTCTTTCACAAGATTGCACTGAGTTGCAGAGGTAGGGAGCTGAAATTTGCCACTGCCCAACTGCACACAAGAGTTCAGTGTACCAACACAAGCAAGCTCTTGAGGAGCTGTATGTCAGGCTCTAAAATGCTGCTGGAGACTGAACTCCTCTGCACCTCGGAAGGTCACTGTGAGATTTTACTCTGAGGGAGTCAAGCTGTGGCAATCATGCATTCACCTCTCATCCTTCTTCCTATATACATTCACCCTCCGAGCACACTGCCCCTTGCTTAATAAGAACTTGTAAGTTCAGAGAGACTTAAGCATGTTTATATATTTATATATTTATATATTATATTTAAAAGTTATACAAGCAAACACTGAACAAGCAGAAAGTTATTTAGGTAGAAGTATAGGCATAATTTCAAGATTCCACCTTTCTTTTCTCACTGTGAATGTTTTCTTGAAGCTGAGAAGAATTACTGCTAATAGGACCTCATCCTATGCTTAGTCTCAGCAGCTTCACTAGGCACAGAGATATGACAAGCCTGTTAAATCTTCCTGCAGAAAAGAGGCTCCCCCAGAGGAATTCTCTGAAACTTGGGCAGTTATGACGAATGGCACAGATTCCAGGTGGAGAGCTGTAGCTAGTGATGTTCTCCAGGGGTCACTACTGGGTCCTGTCCTGTTCAACATCCTCATCAATGACCTGGATGAAGGGAAAGAATGCACCTTCAGCAAGTTTGCTGATGGTACAAAGCTGTGAGGAGTGGCTGACGTACCTGAAGACTGCTGCCATTCAACAAGATCTGAACAGACTGGAGAGTTGGGCAAAGAGGAACCTGATGAGATTCAACAAGAGCAAGTTTAGGGTCCTCTATCTGGAATGGAAAAATTGCATTCATCTGTAAGGGACATATGCTGACCTGCTAGAGAGGAGCTCTATGGAGAAGGACCTGGGTATGCTGGCAGAAAACAGGCTGGCCATGAGCCAGCAGTGCTCACTGGTGGCCAAAAAGGCCAGTGGTGTCCCGGGGTGCATTAAAGAGAGCACGGTGGCCAGAGGTCAAGGGAGGTGATCCTCCCTCACCATTCTACTCTGGAAAGGCCACATCTTGAGCCCAGTTCTGGGCTCTTCAGCTCAAGAAAGACAGCAAAGTACCGGAGAGAGTCCAGTGGACAGCCACAAAGATAATGAGGGTCATGGAGCATCTTCTGTAGGGGGAAAGACTGAGAGACCTGGGGTTGTTTGGTGTGGAGAGAAGGAGAACGAGAGGAAATCTCGTCAGTGCTTATAAATACGTAAAAAAAGGGTGCTAAATGGATGGGGCCAAGCTCTTTTTGGTGGTACTCAGTGACACGGTGAAGGGCAATGGGCATAAACTGGAACACAGAGCACTGAAATAAATCTGCCCATAAAAGTTGTGGAGTCTACCTCACTGGACCTGTCTGTATATCTTCCTATGCAATCTGCTGTAGGGAACATGCTTTAGCAGGGATTTTAACTGAGTGACCTCTTCCAATCCCTACATTCTGTGATTCTGTGACCTCACCTAAAATCACTGAGTATTTGGCAAGGAAACATCAGCCTTGCAGTTCTCAGCAAAACAATTCTTTTTAATGCAATGAGGTACTCACATGAGAAATGCATGAATCATCCAGTGATCCAGGTAAAGCTGGAGACAGATATACTGTTCATATAAAAGAAAACCAAGCACCATCCTTTCTCAAATACTACTTAGAAGAACATTCCACATTATAGAGCCAGACTCTAATCTTCACTCACTTTATTTGTGCAAGCATTGACAATTTCCCACTACTTCCTCATTACACTTGAGGTTCAGAAAAGTTGCCAGCTTGCTTCAATCTGCTTTCAGATTCAAGTTTTTTATGAATCCAAGCTCAGCTCCATCTCTGATCCACAGATATCAAATGCTGTCTAATCTACTTGGCACTCAACACCAGAAGTCTGAACTAGAGGAAGATCTTCCCATCTGCCAGATTGCCTGAACTTTCTGCAAAGGAAATCTTTCTGGTTTTACAGTGGAATCACTCACAAAAATGACAGTGAAGCACTGAGCAGAGCTTTAAAGGGAGTATACAGAGCCATTAATATCTATTACTTACTTTTTCTTTCATTTTCCAGAGTTCTCTCCCTGAATGAATGGTTTACACATTGTAAAGATGCTTTCTTCATGACCATCTTAACTGTTACAGCAGTATTAACTCTGACATGCTTTGTAACATTTTGTTTGTGATGGGCTGCATCTCACAGAACTTAAAGCTATGAGCACAAGTATTGACATGAATTTCACTACAGTATAAAACAGATTGTGCAAGAAGAGAACAGAAGCTTAAATATCAGATAGCATTGAGAGACTCCCATCAGCATTAAAGTACACTAGCAGCATTGGGAAACATTGCAATAGGAAACAGACAATACAGTTTTGTTTACCAAGTTAGCCTAAATTGCTGAAATCTTCCCCATCTGTCCATAAAATGATGCAGTCTTTGCTGCAGGTTACAGCAATTCTCATCTAGAAGGAATCAACTGAAAAAATTCAGTTTCAGAGACCACCTGCAGAAAAGGAGGCAGAACACCATTCTTCTACTCCAGGAATCAATTTGAGGAAGCAAATGTTCCTTAACAGAGAAACTGCAAGACAAAAGAAACATCCCTTAGCAAGCAGATAACTAGAGATGAAAAAAATAAAGATGTTTACATTGCTCCTGTACACAATCAGACCTTCTAGTGTCACAGAAAAGTCCTCAGTCATCGGCATAGGTTTAGATCTATTCTCTGTAAAATACCAAACTTCAGAAATACAACTGAATGAGAATGGGACAACTAATATATATATATATATTATATATGCTCTAACATCTGCCTTGATCCCCAAAAATTTCATAGAGAAGAGCAGGAATTTCTTCACCAAAATGTCACTGTGGGAACAGGGGCTGCAGAACTTTTCAAGGAAGACCGGTGGCAGCTAAACATGTAGTCATATCAGTCATTACCAGCAGAAAGGTAACTGCAAAAGAACTGGCCCCACAGCACCAATACCCAAATATAAGGGCTGGATTAGGTTCCTGAGCAGCATAAATGCACTAAGAAAAAGCCATTCAATCTATAGGAAAAGATTTATTTCATCAAATGATTCACAAGAAGACTTTTTAAGGCAACAGGAGATATATAATGTTCTTTTATTTTTTAAAAAAAGAAATGTGTATAACCCAATTTTTGTTACAAAATTCACTTCTTTTGAAGTATGTATGCGTGCAGAGACTGAGGGTTTCTTTTTTTCCATTTTCAGCTCATAGTTTATTTTTAGATCTAACCTTTCTTTATGAGCTAGGAAAGAAAAAAATTAAGCAGCAAAAATTCCCAGGAGGCGCTAAAAAAAAAAGGTGTTGCAGAACATCAGTTCTTGAGGAAGACCTGGAGTGACCTCAGCCCATCCCCAAGTCCCCATGAGATGATCCCCTCTAACTTGGCCTCTGACCACATTTTAGACCCCTCTGCCCCTCAGTAGGTGACTGCAGATCTGCCTTTCGGACATCTTTCTCCCTGATCACATCACACATTATTTCCACCTATTTCCAAGATCATGGGAGGATGCTGCAATGTGCAAAAGCCTTATAGGAGGCAGGTCAGCTCACACTTCTGAGTATCTAAAATCACATCCATTGTATGGATCAGTGGAGCCTGGCACAGCGCATTGGAAACTTTAATTGTTTAGAAAATACTGTAATCTGGAAACACTCCTTAGTGACAGAGGGAAACAGCAGAATATTTCACAGAAAGAATATCAAATCAAGAAATCTGTTTTACTCAAAACCCATTTAAGCGCTTCCAGGTAGAATTTATGCCAGTGTTGACAAGTTAAGCTGTTTATGTTACAAAGGAAAAAGGGAGCATTTTTTCATCTTGCAGATAGAGTTAGCTTGATTCATTGACAACACCATGGATCCAAGAAGTTTCTTATTTTTGAATCTTTAGCCCCTCATTTTGAAAAAGAACTATCACAGATTGAGAGAATCACCTTAAGTGCAAATTTGTGCATAAAAATTTTGCTGGACAACAGACGCCACCATTAGAAAGTTCGATTTTGGACTGTATCAAAAATGTAATATGGATAACTGTTCTAAATGGCAGCCTGTTCTGGCAGTCTGGGTTGCCTTCAAACCTGGAAGCTGTATCAAGAGCCTTTTATTGCCACTTGGCAATAAAAATCAGTTGGATTGGAAGTGCTTACCCAGCATGGTTTGAAGGAAACAGCAGTGGCCTCACGTGGACAAAAGCAGGGACTGCAAGGGGACTGCGATTTCTCATGTCCTTTCATCTGGAATGGCTTTCAGTCTCACTCTTCCACAAAGGTACTGGCCCAGCTGATAAGGTCAGTCAACCTATTACCTGCTTTGCTCACACTGAATTAAAAGCCTTTCTCAACACAGTGGTTTGGACATGCAGCAAATGCTATTTGCTATGCTATACGTGCTTCCTCCAACCCACCGACTGGGAAGCAGCTGCACTAGCAGAACAACTCATTGCTTTCACATCTCTCCAGAAAGTCCTACACTGCCCTCAAAGACAACCAGCATGAGAAGCCACTCTGAAGGACAGCCCTCACAGCAGTGCAGGCTGCAGGGCAACCCCCAGAGAGTGAAAGCCTGCGGAGAAGTAGCATCCCTTTTTGTTGACAGATGTGGTGGTTTCACACCAGCAGGTATCTCAGCTCCACACTGTTCTCATTCCCTCTCCTCAAAAGGACAGTGGGAGAAGATATGGTGCCCGCAGGGCTGATGCTCTCTGGTGCATCTCTCTGGATGCTCTCTGGATGCATCTCTCCACTCTCCTGTCTGCTGCTGCGCAGCAGTTTAACCCTTTCTTAACTTTGCTGAAGGAAAGTGTTTGCAAAGACTTTTTTTCCAGCAAAGGAACATCCAGCCTGATTCCTAGCCGCTGTCAGTGGCTTACTGAGCCAATTCTTGGTGGCTCCCTTCATTCTGGGCAAAGTTTTGCTAACAGAAAGTCAGGTGATTTTACTGCTAGAAAGCACCAGGCCTATGGGTTGTTCCTCCCATAGCCCACCCTCACAACTCCTGGTTCACAGTTTTCAGGCACTTTAGGAGGGGCACTTGCCATGTAGTTGCAATAAAGAACCTAAAGAAGTATTTCAGAGTGCTTTGCTGAAATTTGTGGCATAGCAGCCATCAGACAGAAACCCATGTGGGTTTTCATCTGCAACAGAACTGTATTCAAAGTGCCTTTTACCCATTCTTCAAGATGGCTTTTTTGAATTTCAGAAAACTTTGGGAAATACATATCTTTTCCTCTCTGGTACATATAAGGAAGGCTGCAAAGATTCTGAAAACCTTGTTGTTCTTTTCTTTTCTTTTCTTTTCTTTTCTTTTCTTTTCTTTTCTTTTCTTTTCTTTTCTTTTCTTTTCTTTTCTTTTCTTTTCTTTTCTTTTCCTTTCTTTTCTTTTCTTTTCTTTTCTTTTCTTTTCTTTTCTTTTCTTTTCTTTTCTTTTCTTTTCTTTTCTTTTCCTTTCTTTTCTTTTCTTTTCTTTTCTTTTCTTTTCTTTTCTTTTCTTTTCTTTTCTTTTCTTTTCTTTTCTTTTCTTTTCTTTTCTTTTCTTTTCTTTTCCTTTCTTTTCTTTTCTTTTCTGACTTTCCCTTCCCTTTTTTTTTTTTTTTTTTTTTTTTAAGATCTCTGCAATACTTTTTTCACGTGGGCTAAGATGTGGGATGATCCAAAGGAGCAGAAGCTTTCCCCAAGACTGAATGCGTTTTGTGGCACACATATGCAGGTGCGTATGCAAAGGGCAGGATTTTGCCCTTTACTTGGCTTTCTTCCCAAAGATGTGAGGGTTCCCAGCTTCCATTTGCATGAAGAAGGCTAGAAAGCCCTTATTCCTGAATATTACATAAAGCACCTTCGAAGGAAATTTGAAGGATTTCATATTCCCTTTCTCATCACTTACAAACTCTACCTACTGACACACGCACCACAACAGTTCTTCTTTATAAGCCCCTTCCACTTCTGCAACAATTTCTCTTTTCTTTGTGTCATAACAACATACAGCAGCTGCTCTATGCTGCACATGTGAGTTCAGTAGGAAGAAGAGCAGAAAGGCAGTTCTGAGCTACATGCCTGTTAATTCAAACCATCTAGACTGCAGCACAACGCAGTTCTTAAAACTGAGGGAGATGAAGAGATGTGCCAAATCAAGTGCATTTCTACATCTGTTTCCAGGGTATCACTGAACCTCATGAAGGGGGGTAGTAGAAACTGTCGTCATTGAGCTCCCTGTAGAGAACTATGGCTCAACTTATCCTTTTCTCAAAGGCTTGGGAACTGCAAAAGAGCAGATGCTGCCACAGAATGGGCTTGTAGCTGTTATTCATCATAGCTGCACCACTACACATTCAACATTTTTTGAGAGTGACAACTCTACTCTATTGGGAAAGAACAATCTGGTGCTTATAAATTCATATGCTGAGCCCTGAGTCTGACTTGTAGGGAGGAGGGGAAATATATCTGTACATGTGCACTGGTCATTGAGTGAACAGAAGGGGAGTCCATGATGGTGTTATGGTTCTTTGTCAGTTCTCTAAAGGAAAATGCCTTTGTTAGTGTGAGACCAGCACTGTTGAAAACTTACCAGAAAATCATGGAATCACAATATACAGCATAATGGCTTTGGACAAGGGGGGATTCACAGCATTGTATTTTAGAATTTCAGAAGCTTTTGTACTCTGGAGACAAAAAACATTTTTCTCCTATATCAAAACACAGAATAATTCATAAGATGTAGAACACTGAATGCATCTCTCAATTATGCTTTTTAAGGTAGTAATCATTTCTTTTTCCTGTCTATCTGCTAGTATAATGAAGCCCTCACTCTACAAGACACACCTCAAATGATAACTTTCTGCTAGCACATGATTGCATTAGGATTGTGGCCAAGGCCCAGTTCTGTACTAAGAGAAAAGTTTAAGGCTGTATTCTTTGGACAAGAATGGCACAGGGAAGGTTGTTTATAACACATATTATTTTCCAGACAGCACCTGCTGAAAGCAGCTCAGGAAGGCAAAAACAACTGGTGCAGTCCTAAGGCAATTGGGATAAGCAGTTATGATAGCAAAGGTAAAAGCAAAAGCTGTTCTTAATGCAATTCTTCAATTGACAGCCAAGTCACATCTCCAAGATGCATTTGCTCATGCATGAGGAGAGGTTTGCTGCACAAACGCAACCTTCAGTGTCATGGATCATTTCTTCTGTCCACTAGAATAGTCAAACATTACCACAACTGAGAAAAATATCCTTACCAGATGATAAGTCTATCATCATTTCACTTCTGTCAAAGTAACTGACCTTGACTTCAGACTCAATTAACATAACCTCCTTGCTTGCTTTTATGCTGCTGCTTCTTGTTTATGAGTCACCAAAAAAGGAAGTGAAAATCCTTCTCATTTCTTCACTTTCTGTATTAATTTAGGCAAATGTCAGTCTGTGGTTACTGGTGTGCTCTTCCCACAGAGAAGTATTCTGTCAGTAATTTGCCCATTATCCCCAAACACCTTTCAGTTCCTCACTGAAGTGCTCCCAAGTAACCTTTTGTCTCCACTCCCTTGCTGCTCAGAGCAGCCAGCAGCGCTGAAATCTCCTCTATTCCTTTTTCCCTAGAGCTCCCTTGCAGCCAGGGGGAGGAGCCTATGTCTCTTTCTCCCCCTCCTATATCTATTTTTCCCTTCCAACACATCCATAGGTAAATCTGTATTATCCAGATTAGTGTTCCCAGACTGCTGCTGACTGGGAATCTCAGCTGGGACTACCAGGTCAGTAACAGCCAGAGCCAAGAGACTTGGGAGGCACAGACCCGCAAACTGGCAGAAACTTCTAGTGAGCAGAGCCAGCAGACTTGGATAAATCAGACTTATTAAGGGTGATTGTGAAAGAGATTGGTGTTTCACAAACACATTGGTGTTTGTGAAAGAGATCTCTGCCTCACAAACCTGCCAGTGTTCCTTTGATGACTGGGACAACTTGCGAGCTTGAAACAATTTTGATGGATTTCAACACAGCCCTCAAGAGACCCAAATCTCCCATAGAAGAACAGGTTACACACAGATAAGTGTTTGTTTTTT
The DNA here is from genome assembly GCF_026119805.1 of Tympanuchus pallidicinctus. Classification (NCBI taxonomy): domain Eukaryota; kingdom Metazoa; phylum Chordata; class Aves; order Galliformes; family Phasianidae; genus Tympanuchus; species Tympanuchus pallidicinctus. The sequence goes on from NW_026294758.1 coordinate 30,998,830, forward strand.
TTCCAACAGAGAAGGATCCCCAAAGAGATGTGCATTAGTGACCTTTGCTGTTCCACACAATCTCAAAGAAGTTGTAAAACATCAGAAGGGAATAAGGAGGGCAGAAACTTCGCTAATAACATGAACCTAACCCAAGCCATCTAGAAAAAAGACAACTTTGCATATGTACCTGGTAATAGTGACTAGGAATAAAATAGCCGATGAAATTCCATGTAGATAAGCATACAGTGATGCAGACATAAAATGATGACCTCTGAGCTAATCACAACCACTCAGGAATAAAGTCTTTGCTAGTAATAAAGCAAAAACACCATGCTCAGCAGTCAACAAAAACATCGCAGAGTCAGAATTATTACAAAAGGGATAGGACATGCTAAAGGTATCACAATTACTGCCCTGCATAAGTGAATAAACCTTGAATGCTTTATGTAATGTTTTTCTAGCAGTCAGGAAAATCAAATGGATCTACAAATGATGCCAAAAGGCAAGAGGAATGATCAGATGTTCAATACAGCTTCTGCCTAATGAACGACCCAAAACACATCCGGAACAGAGGGAGAGGATTATGACAATGGGTACAAATTATGGTACAGAACAAAAAAAAGAATATGTGGTGTTACTTGAAACAACAAGGAGCTCAGAGAGAGCAGTCAAGAAATTAATATTCTGCTGTCTGCTCTGGTAAAGAGTTGAGGACATCACATGAATCTATCATCAATTTGAAACAAAGGAAAGAAGGTGACTTTTGAAACAAAATGTAATCCATCTGTGTAACTCTCCCCCTACAGAATGTGAGAGGCTTACATGGGTTCAGAAAGAAACGTGGAGAAATTCACTGATAGAAGCCAGTCAGGCAGTTAGCTAAGATCCTCCTTCTGAAAGAGTCCAGGAGAAAAAGCTAGGAAAGAACTGCTTCATACATGACCCTATTAATACAGCTTGTTGCACAAGCTAGCTGCTGGCCAGGGCCCTGAAGAAGGGCCAGACCTCTGGTCTCATATAGGACAGCTGAAGTGACCATCCTAGGCGCTGACACAGACATTTGAGGAATAAATTATGACCATCCCAAGGAACAAGTGTTTTGGACCTGCCAGGGCCCAGCAGCAAGCTCCAAGTGGGTCTTTGCCCCATTTGAAGCTGAAGCTGGAATTGTTTATACTGGTTAAGAAGCATGAGCTGCAATGATAACTCACAGAAACTGCAGACTGATAGTTAGGTTAGGTATGTAACAACACAACTACAGTCTAACTCTAGACTACAGCTTGCTTTCCCTATTAAATATTGTCCTAGTATCTATTCCATTATGCATCACAGTATCTGAAGAATGGGGGTAAAGAACATGAAGGACATAGACCTTAGCTGAAGGAAGAAGTTGTTTATGGGTTTAAATAATATCAGTAACACTGATGTCATTCTTTGCAGCATGTTTTCAAGGCTGTGTGCAAACCTATCTAATTACATATTATAATTATAAATTCTAGCATGCTAGAATACTAGCACCTGCCAAAATCTATGATGTCAAGCGGTGGACATAATTTAAAACAATGTAATTGTAATTCTGCCAAGAGTCGGCCCTGGCATATTGTATTAACCAACTAAGAGCTGCTCATCAACATTCCAACTGAGACACTGCCATTTTCCAGGCTTGTAACTCCCACATGCAAGTAACACTATTTCTCATTTTCTCTTTGCTCTAAAGAAAGAAGTGCTCAATTCCACTTAACCTCAAAATGCACAGGTTGCATGTCTTATAAGTAACTTCTGTCTGCAGTTTGCCCACAAATCAAAATGCCTTCCTCTTTGCTTTGTATCTCATTTTCACTGTAAGTTTCAAAATTCACTACTTGGATAGTTCCAGCATGGGATTTTTGCCAAATATTGACTTAAAGCAGAAGAAGATACTGAGAGTAACCGAGGTTTTTGGTGCTCTTTTCCTCTTTCTTGTTTACATTTTCGTGTGCCTTTCCTGCTGCCATGTGTTGGTAGTGATGGACCAATCACAGTACATGATATCATATCACGAGGGAGACTGAAGTCTGCTTCTGCCTGAAACAAGAAACAGTTTCCCTTTCTGCCTCTCCTAGTTTCTAACTTACAGTGTTGGGAATTTATCAGGGTGGTGATAAATGAAATTTATCCAGCAGACAGAAAAATCACAAACCTTCACAGGTCAAATAATGAGATGTCTTCTGAAGCCCTACTGCAGAGTCATCAGTGAAAGGTATCATTTTCCATCATCCCTCACACCTCCCTGCACACACACATTGTTCTCTTAGTCTGGACTCCTGCACTGAGGTTTGTACCAGATCCTTGCCAGGGAGGGGAAGATGTTTGCTTGGTTTTGCTTACTAAAGGAAAGTTCTCCCCTGATGATATGGCTATTGTGATTCCCAAGCTTCTTCTATCCCATTTCCTGTTTCCAGGTGATCCCCCCCTAATATCTTTCTTCAACTTCTTGGTCTTAGGAGCTGTAGACATGTAGAGCAGGGTTCCTAGTGACTAACCAGAATGCTTGCCTAATACAGCTCGTGGTTCCAACTGTCATCCTACCTTCCAAGTACCACAAAAGTTTCCTTTGGACTGTAATGTGATCCATTACCATGGCAGGCCCAGAAAGGCAAGTTGGCAAGCAGGCCCTTGGACATCTTGCTTCTCTCAGAAACATCTGTCCAGCCTCTCACCCAAGGGCAGATCTCCCGTATCCCAATGGCAGTTATGTCAGCATAGGGCAAAGGGGCTGCATCCGTAGCATGTGCCAGTTGACGCCCCGTATCACCAGCTCCAGTATCATCAGAGAGTACATTTAAAGTCAGTCGCAGCTTAGAATGTTAGCACCCAGTCCTTTGTTCACCATCCACCACTTCTGGGGAAGGACTTCATTCTGTAGCAGCCCAAGGGACAGTTTCCATACTGCCTGTGGTAAAGCTTCTCTGATTTCAGAGGAGAGAAATAATATTTCTACTACCAACCTGTATGCAGAGTTTTGCTCAGTTAACCCATCCTTGTTGCTTCCAGCACAGTTGCTTTCAAGGGATTATTCTTACCAGCTATGCCCAAATCTTTTCAGTCCCCACTGGGGTTGATTTCCCCAACTAGAGCTTGTGACATGGCCAGCCATCCCTGTAGGAAGACCCCTCTGTGTGGTATGGTACCAACATCTTAGCCAGTTATGTTCCTGTGGAGCCTGAAAAGTGCTGCAGGTTTGGCCACACTGCACAGTCAAGGCTATCCTCACTGCAGCACTCTCAGCGAAAAGCCATGTCAGGATTTTGGACACTTCAAGCCAAGGATCCTATCAGGAACAGACAAAGAGATCTGACTGACAGTGTTTCACTGAGAGTCACCCTGGACCATTATTCCCATACCCAAAGTAAAATTGATGTTCTGTTTGGAAACCTGATAAGTAATGGTTATTTCAGCCCGAGCTCATAATGACCAAAGGCAGAAAGGTGCGTCCTTCCCATCCCTGTGCTTCATCCTCTGTATCTAACGGGACCAGGTTGAGATACAGATACAAACTCCACAGACAACATAAGGATCACATCCCTTTTTTTCCAAATTGCATAAATTGCAAAAGGGAATGGAACAGATGTCATATGCTGCTCCTAGTTAGAGAAAATTATTTTTAATTGTAGATTATGAACCATATGTTTTAGTTCAAAGTCCAGTGTCACTTTGAGCAAAAATCAAATGTATCTACTCATTTTCTAGAGCTTGGCAGTACATTAAAAATTATGTTTTATACTGAATTTTTCTAAAGTATATAACAGTAATAAATAATAGAGAAATAAGAAAAAAAGTAATTGTAAAATATGTAGTGGTACTTCTCCCTGTACAAAATCATCTACCTGACTTTTTTAGTCTCCATAGGCTAAAAAGTTTAATTAAAAAAGAACACAATCATCAGACTACTTGCAGAAAATTCATTTTAGCACAAATTTCAAGGTGGAATCTGTCTCTCCTGGGGCAATGGTAATTCACTTTTCTGGCCTGACTTCTGGAAGCAGACTAAGAAAAGCAAAAGGAGAGTGACACTGAAGTAGACAGCTGTGATCATAGAATTATAGAATCATTTGAGTTGGAGTTAAAGGCCATCTAGTCCAATTCCCCTGCAGTGAACAGGGCTATCTGTAGTTGAATCAGGTGCTCAGAGCCCCATCCAGCCTGACCTTGAGAGTCTCCAGGGATGGGGCATCCACCACCTCTCTGGGCAACCTGTGCCAGTGCCTCACCGCCCTTACTGTAAAAAACTTCTTCCTTATATCCAGTCTAAATCTCCTCTCCTTTATTTTGAACCTATCTCCATATCCTATCAGGATCTGTATGGTGACATTCTCTGCTTGGATAAAGCAACAAAACAAGGACTCAGTCTCAAAAACAGTAAAGAATCAACAAGTCTGCAGGAAAATAATTGAAGACTATATTTATACGTTTTATTTTGCCTTGAATTATCAGATGTTTTAGTACATTTGGCTGCATTATGCAAAATAAACATTTTCTGAATGCTTACATGGTTGTTGTTTTTGTTTTTTTATTACCCACCCAAATCGCATTACTGAGTTTGACTTTAAGGCCATGGTCTGCAAAATTAAGTAATTGAATTTAAGTGGGGAATAAAATCAGTGATCGATGCTGAAGTAGTTTCACTAATGTATTTTGGGGTAATTTTGCCAGCTGGACTGGTTCTTAATATAAATCAAGGACAGCCAAGCACAGCTCATTGCTCAAAGAAGAAATGAGCCACGTGAGCAGATCCTGCAGCTCAGCACCGCGCTGGCTGTCCAAGCGCCACTGGGCGGACATGGGGGCAACAGCCACAGCATCATCCCATGTAGGGCATGCTGGATGTGAAATGTGAGTCACCTCACTGCCATTATACCTGTGCTGAATTAAACACACCGCTGTCCCAACAGAAGCCATGAGAATCACAGAATCATAGAATCGCTCAGGTTGGAAAAGACCTTCAAGATCACCAAGTCCAACAGCAACCTAACCATACTACTCTAACAACCCTCCGCTAAATCATGTCCCTGAGCACCACATCCAAATGGCTTTTAAACACAGCCAGAGATGCTGACTCAACCACCTCCCTGGGGAGCCTATTCCAGAGCTTAACAACCTTTTCTGTAATGAAGTTTCTCCTGATATACATCCTAAACACCTAAACATCCCCAAATTCTCATCTTAAAGGTTCTGAAATAGCTAAAAGCCCAAAGCAATGAAAAAATGGCAGAAGATCTGCACCCTTGTGCTAAACAAAAGATGTTTATTTTACAAAAACGTGATGAAAAGAGAATGTTTATCCTTTGAAGATGCAAGATATTACTCAGAAATACTAATTGTTGTTGTTTTGGCTTAATTAGAAACAAACAACAACAAAAGAAAAAAAAAACAGCCATAGAATGCCAAAAGTAATACATGTTTACCACTATATCTGAGGTAGGAAATGTCAATGGCAGATATACTGGCAGGCCATGAATGCTGAAGAAAAAGTAATGCTGAACCATCTGGGTGTTAAACCATCAGCCTCAGCTGCTTTTCTAAAGGACATGCAATGCAAACCCTCTGCTCTATAGAATCCAGGCTAGTATTACCAGTGATCTGAGTGAATGAAGTAAGCTAGTGACCGAAGCCAGAAGAGATGTCCACAACAAGTCACCATACAGAATATGAGACACATCTTTAACTTTGCAGGTGTCCGTCCTTCATTAGCATTCTTGGCCATACTGATTTCTTTTGCACAGATGAAAAGGCTTCCCAGAAAATTCTCCTAAGAGAAAAATCTGGATGGTTCATGCATATATCCTCTCTGCACTGCAACTTCTGAAACAGAAAAAGCCTTTCAGGAGCACCACAAAAGGAAACTTGTGAGCTTTCTCTGCAGTGGGAGAGTCTCAAGGGTAAGAGTGGAAGGAAACAAATTCCTTTTACCTGCTGTGAGTCATCTCTTGGTTAAGCCTGAATAGAAATGCTAGCGCTAGAGAATTCTGCTCCAGAGTTATAATCAGAGATATATATTATATATATTATGTGCTCAGAGTTAGAATCACATATTTAGTGAGTTACAAAGGTAAATGGCAGCCTTGGCAATCAGGATGCACTCGGGATGTGACTCTTCTGTCAGACTGCCGCTCTCCTTTTGAATTTTGAATCTTGTTGCTTTCAAACAGTGCCACTTCCCGGTTTAATTTAACCACTGCACTTCTAACACAGATCAGAACAGCCGAGGTGTGGACTAAACGCATTGCCAGAGGCAGGAGTCAGTGCAGTAACCCGGCTTACACTGCTCTAATGGAGCGAAGTCCTAGGGCTGAAAGTGAGGAAGCTTGAGCCAGGAGAAAGTCTTTCCAAAACCTTTTCTGTTTCAAGAGCACTCAGCCAGCTCCAAATCCACTTACTCCTTCTGACTAAATCTGCTCAATAACCATCAAAGTAAAGCACACTGCAGGTATCTCCAGCAGCTCCCCGGTACAGACTCTGCTCATTATCAAGCTCGTCTACTAAACCTCCTGCATTTCACACCATTCTGTTAGCTGCTCATCACTTGTAACATTCCTCCCAGCGAGTTAAATAAAGTTTACAACCATGAAATAAACAGGAATCACTGTTGCCTTCTCAAGGCTGAGTGCACTGCTTACATCTAAACTGAACTCCTCATCCAAGGGTCAACAGTTAATTTACTTTACTTATTAGCTGTGAAATCTCTCATGGAACCACACAGCTCTCTAAGCTTCTCTCTAAGGCAGGTGATAGTCGGTTGCAGGAGTAAAAAAGGAAAACCTTGAGCACAAAGAAACACCGCGGTTATTTAATCACTTGCACGCATTGCTTCCTGTGGTACTACAAGTATTTGGAGAGCATCATATCTGTCTTTCTTCAAATGCAGGATAGATGGCCATAATGCAACTGCAGTGGGTGGGTATTAATAATACCTCCCTGCAGAGACTTGTGAAAGCGGTTTATGTGATGCAGCTTCCACTAGCATTGCTTATACCTACCCCATCCATCTGAGGTGCCCTTGAAATATTTCAAGGTCAACATATAACCTTCTGCAGGCAGTGCTGGCTTCTTTCAGATAGAGGTGTCCAACCTTTTGTCCTGCCTGGGCCATGCTGAGTGTAACAAAATTGCCTTGAGCTACATACACATAAGTTTTGTACAAGTAATGACTTGTATTTATTTCCATGTATTTTGTATTTTGTATTTAGTGTCTTGTGAAAGTAATTTATTGTATTTATTTCCATGGAAATTACAAGCAATTCAAAGAGCACAATAACACTATTTGGTAGAGCAAATTTTCAGCTACCAATCACTATTTTTCAACAGTCACGACCATTAGCTGTGCCTCCTGATTTTCACACTGATGAAGAACCTGTATGCCACACTTGTAAAAATGTATAGCAGTGGAAGGTGACCCACTGTCACTATTGCCATTGCTGACACGCACTACCCATCATCTCACCATGCTCATCTTCACTGTATGGTCTCTATAAACATACAGCAAGTGTTGATGAATGTCAGTGGGTGCCCATTTTTCCACATGGAGGACACATCTTCACTTTATCCGCACTTCCACGTCAGCTGCCATTCTGTCAGACTGCCCCTCTGCTGCTCACTATCACACAGCAACAACATGTGATGGGATACTGGTGGAAAGGTTCCACCTCTACTGCCGTGCCACCACTAACCATAGCTGATGGTGTGGGCAAACATAATAAAATAGGAGGTATTACTTTTGGAACAGCCCTCACCAAATAAGCAATATTGTTACAAGTAACAAGAAGTATTTTAATTTTCAATATTTTTCTGAAAGAAATGTACAGAGCCATAGAACTAGTGAGATATGTGACCTTGTTTTGGTGAAACTAATGCATCAGTCAGGTTAGATGCAGTGGATAATATCCTTTGTGAGGTTTCAAGGTGCTTGTCAGAGATTTTTGGTGAACTCTTCCTCTACTTGATCCTTGACAACTGTTCACAAATATGCATATTGCCAAAAGGCAATGACATGAGTAAGGTGTGGTTGTGAAGTGAAGCATATTTCTCTCTGGTAAAAGAGGGATTATGAAAGCCTGGTAAACAGACACAGTCAGACTTTTGAGTTGAATATCTGATTGCAATTCTTTACACTGTATTTGAAAATTTACAGGTCATGTATTTCTACTAACTGAAACTGGTGTCGCAAACATAAATTAATGATTTTTTTGCAATCTTGAAACCCATTCTCAAACTCCTTTATCAAACCAGAAAGCACAACTGCATATTCTTTGCTGTTCAGAGCACTGTGATTAGCCAGTGTATCAAGATGCACACTCTATTTGCCAGCCCTGGAGTCAGCAGTGGCCAGCACTGCCCTCCTCACCACCTGATTTCAGTTGACACAGTGCTAATAGTGCACTGATGGTCTGGCTGAGTGATGGGCTGCTCTGCATGGAGGAGCTGCCGCCTTTAAACTGTGGGGCAGTGGGCAGGCCGCACTGCCAGCCAGGCCTGGCTGCGTGTTAAATTTGCCTGCTTAGGCACAAAGTAGTTAGAGGTGCTCCTCCTACAGAAAGTGTGTGCTTTTCAGCTTTAGGTTATATTCCAGAGAGCCCAGGAAAGCCTGGAAAGAGTTCGAAACCAACCCAGAGTTCCAACACTAACTGACCCACAGTCAGTTTTGCATTGAGTATCTGGAAAAACCTAGATTCACCTATCTGTCCTCAGGATTTCTGCCACCCTCTGTTGGTCCCATCCTCTCAGCCCCATTCATTCTCTCCCAGCTGTAAGCCAAGCTCACTAAAACTCCTCTGTACTCACAGGCTGCACAAAAAGAGCATTTTTTTGTGCAAAAACAGTTGGATGATGAGAGCTTTTCAAAATGATAGTGTGAAACTGGTCAGGTTGGAGGGAAGGCATCAAACATTGCCTCAAAATGAGCTCAGCTTCTGTTGTCCTTCCTGCAATTCACAACTAGCTCAAGAAAATCGGCTACAGAGAATATCAATAGGGACAGCCCTAGAAAGCAAATTGGCAGGGGGTACAGTGAAAACAACCATTAATTGCTTTTTGAGTGCTCTTTAAATGACAGCCCCCCTGTGCCTTTTACACAACAGAAACAGTCCACCCCTGGCTGTGACCCGCTTCCAGGCTGCCTGGAGAGCCTGTCACTTGGAGGAGCCATCAGGTAGCTGCAGTGCCGCTGTTAGTGCCAGCAGCATCCCCTGGCAGCTCAGCATGTACCTACTTTGTCAGCTATAATTCATTATTCTTGCTTTGGAGAAATTGATTCCAGCCCTAGCAAAGATGAACACAAGAGAGGAATCTATGCAAGTATAGTAGCTTTCCAGAAATTATTCCACACTATCATGTTAAAGAGAATAAAACCAACAGAGCATATGGTGCTCATGCACCTGTATCACCTACCTCACAGTTTGTATTCTCAGCAAGGGACTTGCCGCCAACACAGGAACAGTATTCTGCTAAAATTCAGCAAATCCAAGAACCTAAACCAAATCAGTGCTGCCTTTTAATGTGGTGCAGCCCAGTAAAAGGCTGTTTTCCTCATTTTTAGGGACCAGAGAGCAAGATGTGTGAAGAAAGGCTGCAGTCCTTTGGTGTGCTCAGCGCAGAGCAGAGGAGCTGAGAGCAGCCCTCATGGCAGCTGCAGCTCCTCACAGGAGCGGAGGGCAGCACTGAGCTCTGCTCTGTGTGACAGGGACAGGGCCCGAGGGAACGGCATGGAGCTGCGTCAGGGGAGGGCAGCTGGGGGTCAGGGAAAGGGGCTGCAGCACAGGGAGGTGGGCATGGAACGGGATGCCCAAATGGGCAAGGCCCCAAGCTCAGGGAGTTCAGTGAGAGTTTGGACACCACTCTCAGAGATGAGGTTTGAGTTTGGGATAGAATTGGACTGGATGGTCCTTATGGGTCCTTTCCAACTTCGGATATTTTACAATTTTTCTCTCTTACGGTGTCTTTCCTCTGTTAATGTAATAGCGTATTGGAAATTGTTTAAAAAAAAGAAGAAGAAAAAAAAGATAGTGCTCTGGAGACACTTGTAACTCTGCACCCAAGAAATCTGGTGTCAACTGCCTGCATTCTCCTGCTCTCCTAGAACTGTTGCTTTGTGTCTTTAAATGCTGCTCCAGTACAAGCACCAGAGATTTCTTAACCACAAGAAGAAAAGCCTTAAAGTGATAGCACAAAAAAAACCTTCAAAGGTATCCTGTGTTTTTAAGTCCTTAACTTAGGACAAGTGTAACACAAACACAAAAGTTCAAAACAGGCAAAAAGTCTGAAATGCCAATTTAGAATAAAAAGTCAGTGGTCATCTGGCCCTCATACTCATTTAGCTGACAGTGGTGACTGGCTAAATTCTGTTGCGACAGCACTGCCTGTAGCTGAAGATCTGTCTGGAATTCCCTCAGTCAGAAACTAGACACATAGCACTTGGCACACGTTCTGAAGCACAAGGCCTGGCATACCTTACAATGCAACTTTTCACCCAATGATGGAGACAGTATTACCTGTGCAAGTGCCAGTGGCAGTCTGGGCTTCCACTCTTCTTGCCCACCTGCTGCAATGTGCATTCTGAGCTTTCCACAAGTGTGTGCAATTTCCATGTACGAGAGCACTGTCTGACCTGTGTTTTTTGTGTCCGATGTGTGCCAGGGATGACTCTGCCCAGTTAGAGCACATATGAAATTCCAAATGTCACTCCAAAGATGGTTTCTTTGCAGAATGAAATTACATGTACTCTGAAAACTGCACCAGCTAAGCAAGGGAACAGCCAGAACTTGGCAGCAAGCTGCTATGTGGCATGCAACTGAGAGCTTTTAAAAGAACTTTTGAAAGACTTTTGAAGTCTGTTCGATGACTGAAATTTTATTGGAGACATTATTAAAATGGAGTTCTGTTGTTTGGCAAAGCAGCCCTTTCCACATCAGCAGTGCAGTACAGGCAGATGGCCAAGCATGGGAGGAAAGAACCCCACGGGGGGGTGAAAACAGAACAACTGTGGTGGAAGGACATTCTGAAGAGGAATTATCTCCAAAACTGTGTTTGGGCGCATGGAGCCAATGATCCTTCAGCTCATAAATGGTTTGAATTTAGTATACACAGGAACGAGAAAAGTAATTAATACCCTAAACCTGAACACTGGAGATGTGCACAACTGGTAGAAGTGCCAGGTAAACTGAAACAGCAGCCCCTAGTCCCAAATCAGATGTTCTACATCAGCTCTGAGCTACTCTGAGCAGTTGTGTTGCAGTTTCCAGTGTCCCCACACAGCCCCGTGATTATCAAGCGCTACTGACAGCTTTCTCTCCACAGCCTTCCTTGCACAAAGGACTGCACATAAGGCATAGCACATAGATTTCTTTGAAGCGCTGCAGGTCCTCCACTGGAAGAATTCAATAGGAGGGCTAATGAGAGTTTTAGGAGTAATTTGCTTTTGTTGTGGTTTAACACCATGTAGGTGGTGGTTTTAAATAGCTTATTCAAAATATCTTGTCAATTTCATTGCCTAGTTTTAAAAAGAAAAATCTTCCTGATGTTTCTGATACAACACCTGATGGACTTTTATGCTCTTTAAAGTTCAAGGCAACAGCTGCTAAAAACAAACAAACAAAAAAAAACCCAGAATTATAACTTCTTCAAATTGGCATGTCAGCAAGAAAAACAAGTGGTGTGCTCCCAGTGCCCTGAATAATAGTCACACTAATCTCATTGAGCCATCTGATAAGAAAAGTACCATCTGTGGGTCTGGCACTCACTCTCTGTGGATATTTGGTTGCTTCTTTCCAAGTACAAACTGGGGGAGTGCTTTGCTCAAAACACAAAAGCTATGTCAGAGGCTCCTTATCCTGTACAAGCCACCATCTCTGCAGAATAACCATGAAGTCCAACTGCCAAGCACCCAACTAAGCTGAGACTATGCACCATTGTCATCCTTGTGACAACAAATTGCAGCAACGGGATCCTGAAGAACCCTTCCAACATGAGAAACAGGCAAAACCAAATTGTTTTTGCAGCACGAGGAACCTTTTTTCACCTCTATTTAATTCTGAACAAAGACAAGTGGGTCTGTGGAAGATTTATCTTCTTTCCACTTTCAGACCTAGGGATGTCTGAATGAAGAGGAACTCCTTCGTTGCCAATAAATTTGCATTCCTGATCCTTAACATAAATAGGCTGAGAGGTGGCAGCAGGAGCAAAGCAGTAGGAATGTCACAGGGCTGCATCCTCAGGCTTCAATGTCCCACTGCCAGCAACTGGGGAGACTGGCACCCAGGCTTATACTGAGACCTAAGCCCCCTGATGGAGGGATTTGCCCTGTACATACATGTAGATATTATCACTATCTCCATTTTTCACCCAAGGTACTTGAGCAGTTTTTCAGGTTTATGCTGCAGAGGCTGCTGTGACCCAAAGGTCTGACAGTTGCAGGAAACTCCCTCTTACAAGTTGCTGGGATCAGAATCAGTGGTTTAAACAGTCTTGCATAAAAATGTAATCCTGACTTGAATTTTCTCAGTGCTCAGCTGTCTTCCTTGCCACAGAATTCTTCCAGTAGATAAATACATGTGAAGTTTAAAGGCCACAGCATACACGCATATACACAGGTAAGTGCACTCTGCACATGTTGTTTCTGGTGCCATTTCTGTGCTTGTTTCATCTTTGGCTTCCAGATAGAGGAGACTGTATACATCAAAACTACACTACTCTCTAGATCCCTAAATACCTGTACCATCAATCTGTTCTATGATTGACAAAATAAACTAAAACCTGTAATTTCATCCACTTTCTGCTCCATCAAGCATGTACATCACATTTGGTGTGTTCAAAGGACAACCTCTTAGACTTGCAACCCAGTACTGTGTGCTGGACTGAACTAATCAATTTTGGAAGCACATTCAGAAGGTTAAGGACAAACAGTGACTAATCTGTCAGCAGGATTGCATGGGGAGATTTAAACAGCACCTCAAGACAGATTTTGCTCCAGTACTGACTGACTGAAAGCCGACAGAATTCAACAGGCCTCACTGAACCCCAAATTTGGCTGTGCTGCCTGGAAGCCACACTGAAAAAAAGCACACTGTTGTAAGCAGAACACTGCTCAGCATTTGTGGGTTTTTTTGCTGCACTGCCTGGATATCTCGCACCATTCTATCTAAAACAAGCTGAAAGTGGGTCACCAGCTAGCAAGGAACACAGATTCGGAATAGAAAATCTTCACGTAGCAAGGTAAAAACAAGTGCATCAGCCTCAAGAAAATCCAAAACTAGATCAATAGGCAGGTATATAACTTTCATGCCCATTAAGCATGAAGCTGGGCTTCAGCATGGTGGAGGCAAAAAAAACAAGAGGCTTCCTGAATTACAGTACTTATGGTGAAAAATAAATCTCAACTTCCAACCCAGTGCTAGGCTAGCACATTTCTCTGAGCCTGATCTAGGATAACATGTCACAAGCTGTTCTTCTTTGTGCATTGTAGCACTGGCATTCCCTGGGCTATAGCTATCTGCCATGAAGGAAGTTTTGCAGAGCAGCATCCTGCACTGCTCAGAATCCATCAGACCAGCCTGCAGAGGCTGAAGGCTGGCCAGGGGCAGTCCTCCAACATAGAGTACTAATGGCCTCAATGGGGCTTGGAGAAACCATGAGCAGCACACAGCAAGCAGCATTGTCCCTGCTTAATTTTGGCTATAAATTATGTGCGAACAGATGGGATAAATCTGTTGTAACACCTGGTTGTGCAAAATGCCCTCCTCCTGAGAACAGGCCTGGAGCAGAACTGCTCTGCATCCCACTGTTAACATAGGCTCATCCTTCTGATGACACCTGGCAGATGCATCCTGAGGACACAAGCAAGGCCACCTCAACCTCCACTTTCCCAGATGGAAGCACATTTCACTCTTCACTGTTACAGCCAGAGAAGATGGAGATAAGACAAAGGGTTGTCTTTGTAGTTGATTCACCCCACCCACTGCCTTGCAAATGTGTATCAAGAATCTTACCAAGGGAAAAGAAACAAAAATCTGAAGAGCAAAACCATACATAAACATGTGACTTCACGAACTGTCACTAGCAAGCATCATATTATCTGCAGACACTGCCTATTGCATCCACTGCTCTGCAGATACTCAGCAACAGGTTGATCCCAAAGCTTCATAGTTTCGGTCAGATGAACAGTCCAACATTGTCCTATTATCATAAATAACCCCTAAACTATCCAGAAGCAAAAAAAAAAACAAAAAAAAAAAAAAAAAAAAAAAAAAAAAAAAACAAGCAGGACATTTGCAGCTATCTCTGTTCAGAACCCAATAACACACAAAGGAAATGCATGTGGCTAAAGCAAATGTGCACTGTCAGTGAGAAGAGCCCTGCTCTAATGCGCCAGCATGTGCTTAGGTTCCACGAGTCATTGCACTGCTCAGTCTAGGAACAAACAGCAGCTTTGCTAGACAGTTACAAATGTTTTTTTCTAAACAAAGAAAGACCCTATTGCTATTTATAGCTGTGTTTGCCTTCAGACCATGCAAGTTCCAGGGCAAAAAACAGCTCCTCTTAAAAAGAAAGCATAGCTAGTGTAGTAGTCAGAAAAGAAGCCCAAACAGGATAAAAGCACATTCCTTTGGCACCGTAGAGCAGAACTGCTGGTCACTGTCTCTGGTGCCAGAACAGCTGTACCACATGGGTGTCACCTCTCACAAATAAGCACGTGCTGTAACTACAACATTCAGCAGCCCCCGGACCATGGTGAGTGGACAAGAGAAAATCAGCAAAGTTGGTGAGGTTCCTTCACATCCAGCCGGGAGAGCTCACCACAGTGACAAGGACAAACAACCCAGGGAAACAAAGGAAGCGAGGCCAAGGAATTAAGAGAATCAAGACAGGTTTGGGGCACAATTTGCTTATATCACAGAATCACACAATTGCGGGGGGTTGAAGGGACCTCAAGAGATCATGGAGCCTAATCCTCTGCTTTATTAGGTTCCTTACAATAGATCACACAGGTAGGCATCCAGACAGGTGTTGAATATCTCCATAGAAGAAGGATCCACAACACTCTGGGAAACCTGTGCCAGTGCAGCATCACCCTTACTATAAGGACACTCTTCTGCATGCTTGTATTGAAATTCTTATGTTCAAAATTTAGGCCACTGCTCCTTGTCCTATCACTACACAATACTAAGAAGAGCCTGGCTTCAATGAGCCATGGCCCATTAGGAATTTATAAACATGAATCAGATCCCTCAAGTCTTCTTTTCCCCAGGCTGAACAGACCCAGGTTACACACCCTGAACAGGAGACGCTCCAGGCCCCTCATTATCTTTTGTGGCCTTCTGCTAGACTCCTTCTAGAAGATCCCTGTCTTTTTGTACTGGGGAGCCCAGAACTGGACACAGTACTCCAGATGTAGCCTCACCAGAACAGAGTAAAGGGGGATGATCACCTCCCTCAACCTGCTGTCCAGAGTTTTTAATGTATCCCAGGATACCATTGGTGTTCTTGGCCACAAAGACACACTGCTAGCTCATGGCCAGCCTGTTGTCCAGCATATCACACCCATGATATTGAGGCGTCAGTCAAATACAGATGATGCTGAAAGAAGGGAGCCATGTTGCAATTCAGAACTGAGAACTTCCTGTAAGGTTGCCCATCACAGAACTCCCACTCGCCTGGTAGTAACTCTTCTCATGTGTTCAACTTGAAACGCTCAAAACTCACTAAGTTTTTTAAAGTTTCGTGAATCACTGTGAATCTATGTAAACTTTTTGTGAGCCTGAGCATCCCATAATCCTGAAAGCTCTTGGAGAGTGAAGGTGAAGCAGTCATTGGTCTACCAAAATGCATGCAGGGATGGGACTGTTTGTTTTGAATGCAGATGAAAGAAGAGACTGCTCCTCCAGGGTGAGAAGCCAGTTATGTCTATGGAGTCAGGGCATACAATACCAGCAGAGGTGCCAACAGTAAATGGCCCAGAACCAACTGTTCAGTATCTGCTTCAAACCAATGTTATCACCATTTTCAAGCGATGACCAAGACTGCTATAAAGAGATCCAGTGATAGCCTCAAAGCTGAGGAGGAAACACACAAAGAACAGATGTCACAGCTGTGATGGTAAGGCTGAAATGAAATAGAAGAATGTATCTTTTCTAGATGATGTTAAAGCAGAACCAGAAGACACATTCTGCTTGACATCCATGTTCACTAACATACTATTGGTCTCTTTCCAGACACTCTGGGAACAAAAAACACATTTATCACAAACCCAAGTAACACTGTCACAATCCACTGCAGCTGTTTATGGAGACATTGCTCAGATGAGAACACAAAAACTTTCAGAGAATATATTATGCTGTAAAACACAAACTAAAGCAAGAAATTTTGCTCTACAGACTGCTGAGAACTAGCAGACCCATACAGAAGTAGCAACAGTATTTGGTGCATCAGCAGCAGCATTTTTCACAACAGCAGTGGTGTGATCTTAGAGCATCCAGAATCAGAGGCTTTGTGCTCTTGTGAATAAAGCAGGCCAAACTCAAGGCAAGGGACAGTAAACTTTGCATCCAAGGGAAGAAGAACTAAATAAACAACATTAAAGTCTTCCATGAAAATGAAACATCGTGTTCAACAAGTGTGGGAATGAAAGATTGCATGCTATCGACAGAGGCAGAGAACAAGAACAAGGCTTTTAAGGGCATCATCCTGCCATTTGAATAACCCAGTCAACGTTACTACTGAAGTCAGTTGCTTGGATTTATGTTTTGTTCTTATTTTCATAGTTACGCTGTGCATTTAGGTACATCAACATACAAGATATCAAGCACAGATGTGCCTAATTCAAGCCCAATCAATACAACATCTCTAAACAATGAAACTGCAAAAATAATATCATGTGAAAAACTACATGTGTTTATCCAGATATGGCCCTCATCCTACTCTTGGTAGAATACACCTGTAAACCAGATCCAGGTAACTGCTTGAATTTCTAGTGGAAAAGCTAATTGAGAGGACTTTTGAAAAAACAGAGGGAAAATAAAAAAAAAGCCAAATGAATGAAAGACAAGCCAGGACTTTCCACACAGTGGTACAGAGTTCATTGTGTTATAACCCCATCCAGATATACTCTTATAGTCAATTAATATATTTTATCTTTTTCTGACTACTCCAATCTCAAGAAACTCACAGTCATTGTACAAAAGGAGATATTTTTCTTGTCAACACTGACTAATAGTAAAATACTCGGTTAGTGAAAAAAGTAGTTCTTCATGTTGGATTACATTTTGGGGGAAAAACGTAGTTTGCTGCTCATTAGCTGTAGGACGGATCTATGTTTTCAGGGCTAGCTGCACAACTATTAGCACAGTTTCTTGCTCCCTTAGGAACTTCACGGTCAAACAGGAACCGTTTCTGCTGTCATTTAGCAGATTAGCACCGTGTTCAAGTCACAACAAGAGGAGTTAGTTGTGCCCCATAATGTGTTTCTGTTGTTCAGGTTTTCCACAATCCACAAAGCAAGCTAGTTTTAAATGACTCATTTCAAACTAACATAAAGTACTGATAATAGACGTTAAAAGTCAAATAATTTATTTTTTTTTAATGTCCAAACCAAAGCCAGAGAACATTTTGAATTACTACAAGTATATTTTACATGGAACAATATGAAACATTGACTTCTAAAACAATTTTTGCAACAAGTATTTCAAAAGTCACATGTACAACAGATGCTGATGGCATTGCTTTAATCATTCCTTAAGTGAGGTATACACGTTAAGTTAATCCCCATGTAAACCTGAGCAATTTCTCCATGACATAGATGCCAAAGAAAGAGACCACAACTTGTGTGCAGTGTTACGTTGCTACAAACTTTTGCTTGTGTAAGAGAAGCAGAGGTTTTCTTTTCCTAGCTACTCCAGTGTATACAGGGATCAGAAAATCTGTAATCACACTGGCATGAAATAGAAGCCCTCTGTTCTAGCACATAATCTCTGCACTCCTGGAATAGCTGCTGAAAATGTAAGGGCAGAAGCAGGCTAAACCAGGGCCATCACAGGTTCGTTCAGTGATAGATGAGAGCAACCAAGAGCATGAAGTACAGGGAAGTGTTAGAATCACAGAAAATGAGACCATGGAGGATTTACAAGAAGTAACACTTGCTCAGGAAGAATTAGTGCTAACATTTACCTACTTTTAAGTGACTACATATAGGCAAAGAGACCCTTTTAAGGTGAGTGTCTCACGAGGGTGTTTACATGAAGCTAAAGCGGTGGCAAATGGCTGATCTCCTCAGGGCAATTATATATTGGTACTATCAGTGCAAGTATGAGCTATGTGTCAGAACCTCTGACTTCAAACCAGCCCACAGTTGCTGGCAATTGCATACAAGCCAATAGAAAAAAAAAAAAAAGAAAGCTTAATAGTTCTCTCAGTATATAGACAGCAGTACACATGCTATGTATTTGCATTACTGCAAAGAGATTCTGCAAGGAATTCAACTAATGCTTTCCCATTTAATGTAGTATCTGGACTAGGTATTTTAATTAATTTCAGCTAAAAAACAAAACTCTGCATCTATGCTCTGTTCAGGAATTTAAATAAGTCTCAAGGACCTTGGGAGGGGGGAGAAGTATGGGGGGGAAGTCCATGAATTTACCAAGATGGCAAGCACCAACATTTGCCAAATACCACAACAGATCATTTTTTCCAAAGGCAAAGCATATTTGGGTCATAGTAAATTTCCTATAAGCAAGAGAACTTTCTTCCTAGCAGCTCACAAAGAGGTGACACAAGTGTGACAGTCCCCAAATTAAAATCAAATATGCATGGATATTCTTTGTAATTTGACATGTGACGCTAAGTCACGTCAAATCTTTCATCTAGAATGCTGCAGTCTGCCCTTGTGCATCAGCATCACCAGGCAAAGTCAGACTGAAAGC
Organism: Tympanuchus pallidicinctus; assembly: GCF_026119805.1. Lineage (NCBI taxonomy): Eukaryota > Metazoa > Chordata > Aves > Galliformes > Phasianidae > Tympanuchus > Tympanuchus pallidicinctus. The sequence goes on from NW_026294758.1 coordinate 31,017,753, forward strand.
AACACACAGTTCTCATAAGTACATTTCTATCTACAAATACATATAGACATCAGGGTAACTATGTTTTTCCTGCATGCAGCTGAAGCAATTTCATTTCCTAGCTGGCAGTCATATGCCATATGTTTGTCACAGGCACATCACTGCTCTGAGCAGTGGGGTAATACTTCAGGCCATGCTTTTGTTTGTTTTGAGTAAAATGGGTTATAGACATATTGACTGTGACCATGTCATGCCACAAAATTATTTTATTGTTTCAGTCATGCTGGGTTGGTCAGTGCCATGATATTAGGCTGACTAGCTCCTCATATTCCCGAAGGAAAAAATGGGACAATAACTTCCAGCTTGACAGGATTTCAGTTAGTTTCTCTGCTTTTATTAACAAGCATATAATATTAATTGGCAAAACACTGAATACAAGCTTCACTATCATAAAATCAAAACATTAAGCAATAATCCAAAAAGGCTTATTCAGACAAAACTAGCCACCAATAGTACAAAAATTACACAGCAACACAAAGCATAAAAAATTGTAAACTTTCAAATGAAGCTAAGCCAAAAATATGGTTTTACACTGTGACAGTTTCAATATCTTTATTATGCCACATGAGAGAATAAAGGCTTAGTGGTTGCACTGGCTTATTGTCCCTCAACTGTAAAATAATCTTTTTGCAGAAGGAAAGAACAAACTCTCCTTTCTTTGAATAAGTAACTTGAATTTAAGGTTCTAGTAAACCTGTGTTTTCAGTTTCAAATAAAAATTAATAATACTGGAACATCATTCCAGCCTTTAAAAATCAAGACTCCATCCTCCAGCCACAGCTACCATCACCTGAACGAACCCTCTGGTTTCTGCAGAATCATTCAGGCTATTTGCAAAGTTAGCAATACAAGCACTCATGGAATTGGACATTTACTTCCCACCTTCTTACCACTCAACTGGGTAGGCCACTGTGGCTTTGAAAGATTTTCAGGAAGCTCCACAGATGAAACACAGATCAAATAGCAAGACTGGAGCTTTATTTTGTATACAAATAAATCATAAATTCATGGTAAAGTATTACTGTTAGCTTGCCACAGAAAGCAAGTTTCTAGAAAGTGTTTGTACTGACTGTAAATTTTCATGAAAGCAGAGATTGAAGTATTGTTCCCATCTTCCTTAATGTTCTCTCTACAGGTTTTTACTTCAGCAACAGATGCCAAGACAGTTACAGTTAATTACATCTTACGCACAGATTCTGGTGTTCAGGACATTTTTTTTCTCCTCTTATTAAAACTTTATGCAAAGGAACTGAAACATTAGCATCTCCAGTGAAATATCCAAACTGAAGTTATCACCTGAGGAAGTAGAGAAACTAGATTTTTCTGTACAGTCCAGCCTTCTGAACAAAATGCATGTTAAGTATAGTTGAGACTACAAGCTTACTAATATTTACCTGCTGATGTACAGACTGGTTGGCTTTTTCCTACTGTATTTAGCTCAATGGTAAGATGCTTCGTGCTGTAAAGCAGGCTAGTTGTATGGTTACATTTACCATCCAGTCGGAAAAAAATAAAAATAAATCCATCTCCTACAACTAATTATGTTGTTATGAAGACAAAAGAGCCAGATAAGCTTTCAAAGGCTCATAGCCTATTGGAAAAAAACAGCACCATCATAGTTGTAGTCTGATATTTTGTATGGTCCCATATCCCCAGAGATTATAGTGTTGTGTACACTATTGCACGACCAAAAAAAATAAATAAATATTTTCAGATTTGATGGTACACAAACATACCAGACATAACAATGGCACAAAACATTTTCAGATAGGCTGCAAGTCTTGCCGATTGCTTCCACAGTTCACATTAAGATTTCTTGCAAGATCATTTATTTTAGAATATTGCTGACAGACAGTTCTTGTACTCAGACAAATTTAAATCCCGCACTTCACTCTTAAAATAAAATAAAGAACAAATCAAAAAACAACCTTCCCAGACAACAGTCCCAAATAAAACCCCGTCTGAACAACTCAAAAATTCCATCTACACTCCTTTTTAACGGTAAGTAGATGATACATTTACAATTTAAGCATATGCCTAATAAATGCATGTTTCAAACCTATTGCACAAAAACATAAGTAATGTTCTTTATCCACACAAAACAAAAACATACAAACAAAAGCTAATTATACTCAATGTAAAAGGAAGAAGCTTGTAAAAACATCTTACAATTTCATTTTATATGCCCGTACATAAGGTTGGACCATTGAAACCAAAAATACTTGGACGGCAAAATAAGACAGAAGGCTTAAAATAGAATAAATAATTTTATAGAGTTAACTTTTAACATCCCAAATCTTATTTAAATTTAATATCATATATTCTATCTGAATTCTCTGTTTTTAATGAAACTATATTTAATGAGACTCTGAGCATGGGTGATTCATCAGTCTCATTGCTGCTGAGGGTAACGTAACAAGATACTTCTTTACTGCAATTATTTACCAGCGCAAGCAATTGTGAAAACTACTTCACAGTAGTGCCATCTTGACAAAATCCAAAATAAACTGAGTATGATCTCACTAGGACACAGAGATATCTATGCTGCGTCCAACTTTCCGTTCAGGTTTGAACAGAACCCCGGTTCCTATATAATCTTGATATAAATTAACTGTCTCTTAAGCTTCGCAGAAGTGAAACAGAGCTCTGACCCAAAGGAGGCCTCCCTCTCAGTTCAATTCAATTGCATTGTCATCTTCTAGTAAGGCTAGAGTAAATAAATATGTGGTCCAGACACAATCCCAACCCCTCCTGAGGGAAAGAATATCCATAGCAATGATGCTATGGCATATGATTTAGAAAAATAACTGGGATTTCTCTTATATTTTTCCTTTTCTTTTTACTGAAGAGGCTTTATCAAATTAAAGACATTGCAAAAGCAGTTGCACACAAATGAGAAAACAAACAAACAAACCAAAACAAAACAAACAAACAAAGCATTTATAGGTATTAATACTGCCTTGAATTTACCTATCTATATAGTTATCAACAGAATTTTCAAAGTACTGGTAGCACCATTATATATTCAAGTAATTCTAAATAGAGCTACAAACTTCCAAATATACATTTTGTACTGCAGATTATTATACCAAGAGAAAGACTTGAAAGGCTTCTGAATTTGCTTTTTTGCAGCTGAGTTCTCAGCTGTACAACTGAGTACAAATTAGTACTGTTCCAACTGCAGTGGAAAGTGCTAAAATCCTAGCACGCTTTATAAGCACTGCTTCAGAGTCTAGATGTACAAAAGCTTTCTGCAGTACACTCTTCCAAGGTAGGCAGATTTCTCTCAGGAAGCATGTGTATACATACAGAGTGTGGGTTAGTGTTTATATATCCACACACGAACACACACAAAAGCCACCTTAATCAACATACTCTCTGTGAGCTTTAATTCTGTGTCTGCATCAGGCGCAGAGAGTGGCCCATCTATAGCCCTGTTTGTACTCTCAGTTTCTCGCTAGCTACAGCCAGTCCCTTATTTACAAGGGAACGTCAACAGCATGAACAGCTCCAGAAGGGCCCAGTATGTCAATCTGCGTATGCATTTGTAACACCTGCTTTCAGTTTTTTACATTAAAGACTGTAAAAAGATAGGTTCATGATCTCATCTGCTAATTCATGTTAACCAAAGGTAAAAGCTGAAATAGATTTGAGCTGGAAACGGCAGAACAAAATTGGAGCCAAGTTCATTGCTTGTAGGAGCATGCATGCTCACACCAAAGGCCTGGATATGGAGTTCTGCCTAATGCAAGCATTCAGTCTACCTATCATCTTGCCCTCACATTTGCAGCCTTTTTTAGCATTTGCACCTCTATTACATCCCCATATTTCAGTAGGCTCCCTTTCTTTCTCTGCCTGTGTATCTTCTGATTTACTTCCCATTCACATCTGTGACTATAAATAAAAACGAGAAAATATTTTATCTTTGGAAAGATAAACAGAAAATGAAACATCCCTTCTGCAGCAGCACAGCTAAGAAAGGAGGGCTGAAAACTCCAAAGAATAAAAGTGCAGGAGGTATGCTAAGGAATGTGGTGCTTTGAAAGCTTGAGAAGATGACTTCAAATGCTGAGATAAATCTCTTTCACAATCAGCTTCCTGTTATCAGTAATAAATTATACTTTCTTGCTGAAGAGAGGAATAAGCACAGACAGACAAAGCAGGGCAGTTACAAGCAAGCTTACTTTCTTATCCAAAGGCAGTTTATAAAAAATAATATGTATAGCAGCTAGCATTTTCAGCTGATTGGAAAACCCTTCCAAAAGTTAGAAGGTTAACTGTTTCCAGATGTTAATAGTATGCTTGGAGTTCTAGATAACTCAACACGCTGGCAGCCAAATGCTCTTGTCCTATATGTGCTATACAATATACAGCTTGCAGAAATCACTTTCAACTCTGTTTTTAAAAAGGTGACAATTTCAAAAAGCCTTACAATGCAGTGAACACTGCTAAGTGCTATTGAGGGTGCATTCCATAACACAAACAGTCATATGTGTGTATATATATATGTACACACATACATGGCATTTATGTTACCTTGCATTTGCTAGGGCTGATGCAAGTACTGTTATCAATTAAGGCCAGAGGTGTGAAAATAATTTTGTCTGACCCCCTAAAACAGTAAGTAATTGTACTAAAGAAAACAGAACAGTTTCAGAAAAAATAGGTAAAGAAAATACGAAGCTGTTACTAAAATATAAAGCTGCTTCTACTTCTCTAAATTGTGCAGTATCACCCAATGTTGTCCAAGAGCCAGTGTTTCATTAGCCAGAGAGAATAAATTCTCTTTACAGTAAAAACTGATTTCTGCAAGCCATAGCTACATAAGAAATGTTTATATATATATATATATATTATATATATAATATATATATATATATATATATTTAAAGTTCATAAATCTAGCACTTTTGAGTATTTATCATTATGTGGTGCAATATATGCCACAGCAAAATATCAGGGCACATTAAAATCAGCTGCAGAGATTACAATTAATCTTACCAAATCACCATGCAAAAAGGGCATTAAAACTTTACTAAAACAGAAACTGAGAGAGAGCAACAACTGGATAAAACCAACAAATAAACCCATTGTTTTCCCAGATTTTCAAAAGTTTTCAATGCAGCATAATAAATATCACCAGTCACTATATCATTAGTTATGTTCAATGACCTACAGAACTTGATTAAAGCCAATGCAATCAGGCATACTATATAAGACAAGAACACTTTGCAAAAATATATTTTTAAATATTCAGAATGTGAAAAGTAACTAAATGCAACTTGGTGTCAAAAGCAACATTTTTAAAATCACCCCACAACATTCTAACTTATTTCTGTGTAACTGTAAGAGTCAGGCTGAGCTACATGGAACTGTGAAGTGTTTTCAATATCTGTAAACCTAGTGCTGGTAGTGTCTTGTTGAGTTTTGATTTCTTTCATATAAAATAAGTATAAATATTTTCTGTCCAGAAATCCAGATAACACATCCCCAGGAGAAATATTCAGAAGGACAGTCAGCTATGAAAGCACTACAGTCTTCCAAAATTATTCGTCTGATTCATATCATGTGATTAGTGATGCACTAAGAAGGTGCCAGATGATAGTCTCTGCAAAAAGCTCTGTCCAGAAGGACAATAAAGTTCTCTTACAGCAAGTCCATTTTGGGTCTGTAATGTAGCAGTAGAGGTGCTTTCTGCAAGATAGAAATATAGGCTAGGTTAAGAAATAAAGCCAGAATTCATCTTTCCAGTAGATAAAACTTTTGTTTCATAAACCAAGGCTTAAACAAACTATTAGAATGGCTGTCTGATCAGTCAAAATTGTATCAAGACAAGAAGGAATTTAATCTGTGAAAATCAAATCAAATGGAGAATCCGTTCCCTTTTGTCAGGAATAGTTCACCTTATGACCAGTTCTATCAAGACTGTTTAACTCAGGAAAACTACTAAGTGAGAAATGTAAATGCCTAGAATTCAGTATAAGAGTACACAGTACTTCATATATTTAATAGTTCAATTCCTCTTCTATGAATATATCCACTGTTTCTTTTTCTACATAGGTAAACTTGTAAACTTCTAACATCTATAGCATGTCGCATCAGGGAGTAGCTCACCCTGCAAAGAATCACTTCCATTTGTTCCAGAGCCTCTATGAGTTTCATCTTACACTCTCCACCTCTTTCATTTAAGATGTCAATACACAGTTGCCTTTTCCATTTGATTCAAAAGTACAGAAATCTCCATGATAACTATGAATAGTACATCAATTTGATGCTCCTGTTCAATTATTTATTTTTCATAAAAATTCCCAGCATTTTTTTCTTACATTAGGATTTAAATCCTCGCAAATTCAGTTAGCTTACAATTTGTCATTGTTTAAAGTTCAGCACAGTGTTATCCCCAGTAACCTACACTGAACTTGAGGCATCACCCATCAATCTCTAATCACACAGAACTGTAAAGGCTTTCTTAAATACTTTGTGATTAATCTGACTTTGCTATCCCAAATAACCACAGATTATTTTTATTTTATTTTATTATTACTGAGATATTACTGCATTTTCAAACCTCTTGATCATTCAGGAACAAATTCTAGTAGGATTCTAATAGTGACCTCTCTGCAAATCAAAGGCTGACCTCTGCCTTCTATCTGTATCTGCTATGCAGCTATATGTAGAAAAGAAACTGCTTTACTACACACAGAGAAGGAGACACTCTCCTACTCCCACCTGCACATCTTTCAGACAGCCATCCACAGCCACTAAGTGGTTCTATCTCAGTATACACTGTAAGCTTGTGTTGTGTTTGTTGTCCACTATTCCACCTCTTATTTCAAAGAGCATCAAATATACATACAGTGAATCTGTAAGTGTGACAACTCATAAGTGCCCAACTTTGCAATTCATTCTTACATCTGTTTCACTTGAGATGCTATTATTAATGTGATAACTAACATATTAGATGTTCCACTTTATTATTTAGTTGCAAAGGGGTTGTTCAGAGAAACACAATCAGTAAGTTAAAGATGTACTCAAACACATTTAACATGCCATGTTTATGCCTGCTAAACACTGTTGGAATTCTCCTTAACTAAGGCAAGCAAGCAATGCAATTTCTCTTTCTCCCTGAGGAATAAAGTTGTCCTGTTCAGCTACAGGAAAGAACTGTTTTGAAAATTTCTGCCTTTCCTGCATCACAGTTCCTTTCCCCACCTACACGGAGTACAATCAGTTTCACCTATCACAGCTAAAATTAATACTTTCTTGTAGCTTCCAATTAATTTGCCAGAGTTGATCACAGTTTGACAGCTGATGCAACATACCATCTTCCCTTGTTCGTTATATTTAATCAAATTTAATATTTACTGTTTGAAAATGCTGCATTAGATAGCCATGAGTTTGCAGTTATTGCTTTGTAACTGTGAGAGCCACATATTTTAAAAACATTCTTTATCTAGACAACCTTAATTTAGACATTTTATGATTTATTTGAAATCACGATGTCATACCTTAAATCTCCATCTTGTAACAACTACAAACTTGAGCGTGTGGTCCTTGCCAAGAATCTCTTCATTGCATAATATGTCCAGCTAACAATACAAAGAAGACGTCAATGTGTTGAGACACAATCTGTGAAATATGTTTCAAACAATACTACAAATTTTAGGCATGATTTATTTTCTCCAAAGACTATGGAACTATTCATCCTGCAGTTGCTCTGCAGACAAAGGTAGTTTAAAAAAAGAAAACAATGTCTTTTCTCAACATAGAAGTGCTGTACCTTCCTCTAATACTCTGCATGAACTGGACTTAACTTTGATTTACCTTCGCAAGCAGTGCTAATGCCCTCTTCCCAAAAGCTTTACATCATTTTATTGGGCAATCTAAAAATCTAGTGATAACTCAGACCTTGAATAACTTGCAGTGAGCAAATGCCTAAAACTTAACACTTGCTAACACAAATCAATTTCCTGGCACTAATACACTAACTGCACCACAACTTATATATCCTATAAGAAAGTAGGAGAGGTGGCAGAAGAATAAACAGTACCTGTTACAGTTTGTTTCTTCCTTAGGAATGATAGTAGGCTGTTACATCAGAGACTACTGGCATGGGGCAGGGGGCCTTACACACAAAATCAAAGCTCTGTCTTTAAAAAAATCTCTGATTTAAAGGGGAAAAAAGACTCCCTTTTCAAACAGTGATGCTCTTGTTGGGCTCCAGCCGCAATTCAACAGCTTACTAACCAGATGAGGACAAGAAAGAAGATGTTCCAGTTTTGTTTCAGGAAGCCTAGGTAAGTTTCGGCACTAAAATAGAGTGGTGTGAAATCAGAGAAGCTGGAATACAAGAACAATAAGGATACAAACCAGCTGCTGAGTAGTTTGAATAGAAAGATTTTGACACTACAGACTAGAAAGCAAATGATTGAGATGAAATGAGTCTGTGAGCAAGACCCAAAGAAGTAGTCAACAGAAGCTGCATTACATGTTTGTCGTAAGTGTTAATTTGGAATCTGAAATGCGAGAAGTGTGAAAAAATTGTATTTCTTTTGGTACAGTTCACCGTAAGTTCTTTATATGATTCCAAGTACTCCCTTGGAAAGGAAGGATATAACACGTTGGGTAGCAACTTCATTGACAGCACTGTCAACATCAGTAGTGCTTAATTATTTGTTACTGACTGTTCCCTGCAGTGAATGTGAAACCTCTGCAAGGGCCATGTTTATGAAACAGCCATATATGCACCTGAATATAATGTATGAAATAAAGCTCCTTAAAAAGTCTGTTTCAAGTGCATGTAGAAGATCATAACAAAGCCATTTGGCCCAAGGATGGACATGAAAAGATGTACTGCAAACTAATAGGCAAATCCTTTATAAACCCAAGCTACATTTTAACTGTAGTATTTAGGATAAAGAGTAATGGAAGAAGGAAAATCTACAGGAAATAAGACCATAAATCCTAAACTGAAAGTGAAAAAAATATTATATTTGTAGAAAAATAACTTGTTTAAATTCACCTCCTTAGCTTACAAAAATGACTATACAGAATACAATTTAAGACACTGTGTTTGCTGCTACTTTCAGGAAGTAAAATAAGATGTTGCTTTGAAAAAGAATGATCCCACACTTCTCCATAGAACTTTTTATGCACAGAATTATATTTGAAGATTAAAATATTACCTCATTAAAAGAAGAAAGGTTTAGTTTTTTGGCAATGAACTTCTTTAGATGCAGGACTGTTGCTTGTGCTGAACAGCGAATCCATTTTCGTTTTAATCCACGCAGTTTGCTGCTGTTGCATTCCAAGCAGATGCTTACCTTCAGGAAAAAGCAAGCAGTCAGAGCTGGGTGCAAGAAGTGACTGCAGTCCTCATTATGTATTCCATAAGCAGTTCACATTAATACAATGAAGTGAAAAATACTAATATTCCTTAAAGTGAAATGCATGTAGTCCAATTAAAGAAAACATTTCCTAAGAACTTGTCATTTAGTGATAAGCACGCTTGACTAAAAATTCTTCTCTTAATGATGGAAAAAGTATGTGTCAGTGCAAATTCACAGGCTACCAAAAACTCATGAGGACCCTACACCTAAAAAGAGTCTGAAATATAATAAGAAAATCGTTTTCAATTCTTAACAATTGTTTCTTCTGTAACTCCTTGCTTTTAATGCAATTGCTAATTCTAGAGAATTTTAATGTAAATTTAAAAGAAAATAGCAAATTTTAAAAGAATGGACAAAAATGATGTAATATACTTATAAAATTCTAAGGATAGGCATCAAAATAAAGTTTATTCCATTTCTATGCTTCAATTCTCACTTTTCTCATCCACCAATTTGTTATTTAGTTTAAGCTCTGTGATGATTCACTTTACGTGCAAAAAGGATCTAGTGTTAAGTACAATCCCTTTGGAAGTTCTCTTGTTTTATAATTGAAAATTAATCCAAGGTAAATTTGCACTGGAGACATATCAGAAAAATATAAAAGGCATAGCTGGTATATCCTAGCAAGAGATTTCAATTTCAAATGTGCACTGTATTTACAACTTGATGGTGGACTTTCCAGCTTTCATACTGTTTTGATGGCATAGAACTATCACTGTTCAGAAAAAAAGAACAAGGTTTTATTCATAATTATTAACACACATTCAGTTCAGTGTATCAGAATAACACTGAGACATAAATAATTCCCCATTCATAAAGGGACCCAAATAAGCTGAATCTGTATTAATCTGAAAGCCAATAAACAGTTTGAAACTCAGTAAAATGACAGAAATACCAGTGCGTTTAAAATATTATCTGTTCCTGCTATATCCCAATAAGTAAACCATACTTACACGAAATCACGGTGCAACAATGCATCTTGTTTTTGGCAGTGAACAAAAAAAAAAAAAAAAAAAAAGCCTGAAACAGTTTTTTCCTTAGTAATTTAACAAGGCCCTAAATCTAAAACCCCAGATAAAAATAAAACAAGACCTATGAGCCCACCTGTTCATCACTTCGGTGGTAGTCATTATCTTCTTCCTGTTTTTCCTCTGAAGTTTCTTTGTTTGAATTTTCATCTGTTTTAGTTTCACCTTAGGTAAGAAAGCAGATATGTGGGATATCACTTGTCAGGAGATTCTCACGTTAACATGATTCAAACAGCAGAGTTCATGACTGCAATACAGAATGACTTCCCAGACAGTAATTATTTTGTTTTGCAACACAAGCTGCCAACAGACCCACACATAAAAGAGCAGAACAAGTATACAGCATAGCGTTCAGTCCAGCTGCTAGCAGTGCAGGAGTTGTGAAGTTTCACTGAGTCCCCATGCGGGTACTATTCTGGAGATCGCCTTCACCAAGAGTGAAGCAGAAGCTAAAAATAAAGGTTACATGAACAAATAAGAAGCAAAACCAGCCTACGTGCAGTCTGTTGTACAGCATGATGAAGCAATTCTTAAAAACCAACTGGACACATACCTCTGGCAGCCCTGTTTGACAGTTATGAGCAGCACTCTACCCAAGAAAGAATAAATAAATAAAAACATTTACCATTTCGATGAGAATCCAGATGCTGCTTTGCAGAACATGTCTCCCCTTTGATGTCTCCTGGAACTTCCATGCCCAGTTTGTGATAAAATTCCCTTTGCTTTTTCATTTCCGCTGTTTAAAAAATTGTAAATATTAACCACTGCAATGAAGTTCTAATACAGTGTTTCTGATTTGCGTGTTCTACTTATTCTGATTCAAGTGGAACAAGACTGCCAACAAGTAGTGATGTTGTCACCACTTAATCCTCTATCTTTGCTACTGCATCAAGTCATGGCTGACCTTGTTTGCCAGAGTCAGAATACTAGTCATCTGAATAGCTACTATGGTAACATTCTTATGAAAATGAGATGATTTTAAGTACTGTGCCTTATTCTGAATCCTTCCCACAACATTTTAGTCAAACTACTGTTTTTGAATTTTTATTTACTGTTCTGATTTTCAATATACTAGAAATAATTTTCATATAATCTATTTCAGCTTGCTTATCAATATCTGAGAAATCCATTGTTCATCATAAGTGAATTAAGATATTCTATTTAAATGAAAGTTGTGATGTAAATAAGTGACAAAATGTTGTGACAAAAATATCATAGGATAGTTACTATAAAGTACTTGTTTATTTGAACAGATCCACTCTCAAAGAGGATTATTATTATTATTATTATTATTACTACTACTACTACTATTATTATTATTAAGAGAATTATTATAAATACAAACTAAAAGCCACCTGTTGAGGAAGGACTCGCTCAGTAGAGGAAAACTTCACTGAAACTAAAATCAGTCCAGCATTACATTCTACCTCCGAGAATTCTGGAAATCTGGCATAATAGGTCTATGTCCACAGTTTACAAATAAAAAAAAAAAACAGCAGCTGCATTGTGCCAATATGTAAAAGCTGAACTAATTTTGTGGTTTAGTAATAGCTGTGGTTTAGTACTTTTTGATTAAATATCCCATCTTGCATTTTTCTTCTTCTCAACAAAATTACTGCTAGTACAGATATGAAACCAAATCAATCACAAGAAATAGAACTAATGAAAGAACAAATTTTATGCTGTATATTTTATTTCTCCTCAATTTCCCCTCCCTTCTGTACTTCGTCACTTGAAACTGTGAGATTTTTTATTTCGTTGTGGGCTTTTTTTGCTTGTTTGTTTTTTAACTGTTACAGAAGTATGTGCAAAACTGTGTCTAAAAAAAGGATCATACTACAACTTACCTTCTTGGAGGCCTGGCACAAGTTTGTAAACAATATCTTGCATTGTTCTGTCATGACTATCAAGGGGGAAAAAAACAGAATCAGTAACTCAACTATCTTCTTTCAAAACATATGTGCTAAACAAGTCTCAGTGCTAAAATGATTTAAAAGCTCTAAGTCTGTTAAAAAAGAATTTCGATTTTCAAGCTTTACATAAAATAAGAGATGAGAATAGTTAGAAAGGAACTGAGATAAAGACTAAGATAGAAGGCCCATAAAAGTAAGAGGGAGAATTAGGCTGTTCCCTTCAGCAGTCAGGCACACATCACCAGTAATCTCGAAATTCCTTTAAACTTTAAGGTAAACAAATTTTTAGTAGAAAAGAATCACAGGTAGTATGTTTTCTGTATCTACAGATTCATCCCTCACCTTCCTGCATTACCCCTACCAGTCTTAACAAAAATGAAAGAAAATAACACACACACACGAAAGAAAGAAGACAACAACATAAAGAAAAATTGATTTTGCTCTTAAGCCATGCTTTTATCTATGAAGCCCATAAAGATAATATGCCCCAAATGAAAGAAACGTTAGAAACTCAACATGTCAGGACTGGTTGAAATTCTAAACCTCAGTAGCAAGTTCACAAATATAAATCTCTGTTTTAAATCATAATTTACTTACTATTTGCCTGCAATTTCTACATTAGTCTAAAATAAGTCACAGTCTGAAAGAAATACAGTACTATCCTAAATTCTAATCCATAAATAAAATCAGAAACAATCTAAGTATCTGTCTCAGCTGCTGCAAGGTACCTCAGTAGACCCTGCAATATGAAATCCTGGATCTGACTTAAATAAGACAACGGGCTTACAAGAGTAGTCTCGGGTTTCTCATCACCTGACGTGCACTTCACAGCAGTGGAGATCAGTGAACAATTACAGAAATGGTAACAATTCGAAGAGTGTAATGGATGATTATGTATCTCTTGAAGTAGGACTACATGGAGAACCAAAATATCATTAATCCTAAAATTCATATAATTTCAAGCAATAGCAATCCCATTTATACTGGCTTGGCACCACATGGATGTTTTGGCAATTTCTCCAAAAATATTTCAACAAAAATGAGTGAACCTACCATCATCTCAACGTCAGAAGTGAGCATTTAACATCATTAAGAATTGTAAAAGAGAAAACACATTTGGTTTATAGGTTCTTCAGACAAGGGAGATGAACACAAGTGAAGAATTCATGTTCTAACACATACAGTGAAACTTTTGACTAACGATTATTTATTCCATAAATAAATAAATAAGACAAAAGTAGGCTAGGCAGACTATTTTAGTCTCAAAGGGGCAGTACTTTATGACCATTACAGGTAGAATACTTCCTTTAAAGTGTTCTGTGACCATAAACAACTTGTGAATTCCTTTCTATATTTTCTCAATTTGATGCTCTGCTTCCTGGCCCCTTTTGGCTCTGAAAACAAAGTTCTAAGCCAAGGTATTGTATTCCTGTAGCTTTACAGTAGATGAAGATGTTGTCTTGAGTCACATAAATTCCTTCCTTCCTATTGGCATCTACTTGTGCATTCAAAGCATACACAGATAATACCTGACACATACATATCATATCCTATCATACTATACATGTATCAGACATTAAAAATAATTTTGCTGATTTAGTAAAAATATTATTTTTATACATGTTTCATTTATGTATCTTCTATGATCCATTAAAACTTGCTCAAAAATTAAACAGGAAAGTGCATAGTTTGCATGTTCTTAAGCCTTGAAAATCCTAACAGATGTCAAGGAGTTGAAAATTCATAGGAAAGTCTGATCTTGCATCTCCTCATAAAATTTCAATTCAAACTTACATTTAAATTTATTGCCTGCTGATCAGCACATAAGACATTTCAGGAGAAAGTTGTCCTGTATTAAAGAGTTTAAAACAACCTAGAGTGAAACTAGTTGCATTTCTGTTTTCTTACTTACCCAATATACTGCAAAGGGTGGCTCTGATGTATAACAATTCTACATGTTGGACAGGTGTTGTTTTCTTCCAAATATTTTACCAGGCAGCTTCTACAGACTGATAAAAGGGACATTCATAATTAAAAAGAAATAAAACAAGCATAGTGAAAAACAGAAAAGCCTGTTTTTATATCATTGCAAAATGCTTCTTACTGAAATATACATAACAGCAATTTTTTCCATCATACAGTCATGTCTAACCACGCAGAATGCAGTTTTCAACATTTCTCACATAGGCTCTAGATACAGGGAAGTGCTGCGCTTAGAATCAAAGCACCTTTACATAGACAGAGTCTGCCTAATACAGCACACAACACACAATCCAATTTTGGAACTTACTAGAACAGCTATTTCTATCAGGTCAGCTTGCAGCATCCAGTTTACACAAATGATATTACAGGCACTGTATGCCATTAAGGCACTAAGCCAATTTGCATTAACCATGGCTGCATACAGAAATAAGGCACGTGTGGAAATGAAAGTAGGACACAGAAATTATTTTAAGTAGTATTTTTTTCTTTTTTTTTCCTTTTTCAAGAATAGGAAGCTCCAAGATTGAATATCCGGTGGTTACTTCATTTCTAACTTTCACAGGGTATGTGACAGTTAAATTTCTCTCAGAAAAATAATTAAATGGGGACAGATCTTAAGTATTCATAGAAAGAGTTGGTGAAGGCTGCTAAAGCAGTGCTACATTATAGAGATGAATGCCACTGAAACGTTTTCCAGATACATATGCATGCTCATCTGCACCTGGTTCAAAATAAACTATTTATTAAGAAACAGTATTGGTAATATACACCAATATGTGATTCTCTGACTCACTTGAAGTTCTAAATACAACTCCAACTTTATATGCTAAGGAAAAAAAAAAATGAAATTACTTTTCTCTCAGGCAACACCAGTTTATTTAATTTTGGTATTAATGCACTCATTACACAATGTAAAAGTATTTCTGTAACTACAGTGCCATCTAGCTCTCAGACAGGATGATGGTACATTTCAATAAACAGCTGGTAATATCAAGAAAATTACACAGCACCAAAGCAGGCATAAGGACTTTGTACTTTATATTGTATTTACACATTCATAGTGACAGTACCACAGCTGGTAGAAGTTATGGTCATGTCAAGACTCATAGCTTTGAACACAAAGCATAGACCTTGCATAGCAATATGTGGCCGTGGAATGCCACAGCAGCAGTTCTACTTTCCTATTTCAATCAATCTTCCAGTCTGGAAGAAGCGTACATCAATTCCTACTAAACAGAACTCGGAGTAAGTCAGCCTATATTCTGATAGGCTTATTAGTCCACCCACAACAACTAAATAAAAAAAAACTGAGTATATTTTCTTGCTTTCACAGTTAAGCATATCCAAGAACATGCACTAGGAAAGGAATAGGGAAGTTGATTATTTATTTGTGTAGCTTCTCTCTTCTTGACAATTCCCATTCTATATCTAGTTCAACAAACAGCTGTTGTTCATCATCCTCATGAACTCACAAAATACTACCTTCTGTTTCTCATTTCAAAATATCGTTTACACATAACTTCAATGAATATCAAATTGAAAATATTAAGGTTTATAAAGACTTACATATATCTGACAACCTAGAACTCTGACCACGAGACAGAGGTACACTAGTAAAGATTTAATAATGAATTTCTACCACTGAATGTTTTACCTACTCATTTAGAGGCTTGCCTGTCACTGACAATCTAGAGATGGAGAAGAGAAATGAAGCATAAAAGGAAGTGAAAAAGTGTGTTTTCCATTAAGAAGATTCTCACCGCAGGTTTCCAGTATTCCCTTTACTGCTGAAAAGTCTACGAATGTCTGAGGAGAGGGATATGAAGAGTAATGAGGTAACTGCATAGTTATGAGTAGAAGCAGAAAGAAAATTACAACTCAGTGGAGAATTCATTATCTCAACAGGCAAGGCACTTTCAGGGTAGATTCTGCAAGGATGCTTTCTCAGGAGTGTGTATCATTAGTATTAATATACACAACATAAATAGCGCCAACTTGTAGAAAATGTTTTGTTTTTTGTTTTGCTGTTTTTTATACAAAGCTGTGCTTCCCGTCCAAAAAAAAAATAAAAAATCCAGTGCTACTGGACACACTTGGAGGTAGTATTCTGAAAATAAAAACAGGTAAGATAAGGGCTCCAAAAACCACAGAATGGTGATAAATAAAAAGCAAGTAGTGTTCCCTTGCTTTTGGAGAAAATATTATGGATTAGTAAAGACTTACTTCATAAATGAATGTGAGAAACACCTTAGATTATGTCAACAGAGAGAAAGGGTTGTTTGTTCTTGTGAAAGAACAAAAAAGGAATCTGTAGATCTAAGTCAGCCACATGACTTTGTACAATACTGTTTTCATATGTAATCCTGTTAATAGCAGTAGTTAAGAAGAAAATTAAGTAGAAGCCAAGCTTAAGGATCTAATTGTCTCCTTGCACTCCAGGAAGCACACTGTGGAAATTACAATATGAAGCATTAGCAGAAGGGACATAAGAATAAAAAGAATGGCAAGGAAGTGCGACAGAAACAATAAACTTATTAAACTTACTAATACTGTGACAGATGCATTTTAAAATGGTTTCTGAAGTTGCATGGCAAGTACTACTAAATAGACTAAAACAGGTCTACACAAACAAAACCAATGATGTTCTAAGCTTTTAGCAGATACAAGCAAAGAGAGGGCCCAGCTTACATAAATGTGTTGGTTCTGAATACAGCTCAAAAAATACTTTTGCTAAAATGTTGTAATATAAAGATATCTTTGAGTGAAAGGTGAGAAGGGCCCCATAAATGGAAGTAAAAAGGCAAGAAGGCTTCACAGTGACTGAGAATAAGGGGGGTGAAGCGGAATAGTTAGAAATAGTTTATAGAAGCAAGAATGTAGAGCTTGTTAGAAAATAAGGGATGGCAGACACTGGGTCTTAGATAGTGAGGGGAATGAAGGCCATACAGATAAGGGTTTGAGAACAGCCCGAGGACATTTGGCAGAGAGATGATTAGATGTTCATGAGGCAAGAAGAAACTGTTTTGGGGGGATGCCCCCCCAAAAGGTCAGAAATTTACAGCAAAAAAGGTCAGAAGCCTTCGCGAGGAAAACAACAAATCTTCATGCCATGACCCACTACGCATGCCCAAGAGGGGAGGGTATGCATGCTAATGAACTCTCAGGGCTGTAATGAGTATGTAACTGAATTCTGGGAGAACTATTGATTATGTATCAGTTTGGTCTATATCTGTAGCACTGTAGCATTCTTCCTGACAGTGTGCAACTTGGAGGAATTATCCCCCTTGCACCAGGGCTTTTGAGCAACTGCCAATAAAACATACCTTCCCTATATCCTTACAGGTTATAGGGTTTGATTTCCACATGCCAATTTCACACCCCAGATGGAACCCACTCTGGCTGCACGACCAGCTGAGAGAGGGGATGCCTTTGGCGTGCCCCGAGATTTCTCAGAAGGACTCCCTTTTCTCACCCAATCATTGCGGGAACAGAAAAGGACCATCGGCGGACCAGGTATGTGACTGGGAAGGGGGACCTGTAAGTTGTACGCAAGGAAGAGAGCTATTGCTCCCCCTTAGGTTAGTTAGTTGGTGACAGGATAGAGGGTATTCTGAAAGGTTGCCTGGGCTCTCCTTGCTGTGGTAGCAGGAGTTTTGGGTTTGCATGCTCGTTCACCATCTATTGCTATATTCGGTACCACGTATTTGAACAAGCCATTGTATTAGTACCACCAAAATACTCTCTGAGGAATTTTGAACTTGGCTAAGACCGGTCTTGTGTGTCCTGAGTGAGTGTGATGTGAGTGAGTCACAGCAAAGCTACAGGGTAAGAGTGGAGTCCCGACCCACACTTCTGTCCTCCCCTAAGGGAAAAGGACTGGGACAGACGAAGCGAAAGTTTGTCTTTGTCGTGTTATCTGTTTCACTAATTGTCTTGTTAACTGTTGTTCTTATCTTAGTAGTTGTAAAATACCAAGTGGATTGGGAATCAAAAAAACTGTTTTGATGGTATAAGTGTAATTGTTACTGGTATACAGAAGTAGAATTGAGAGTATCTGGAAGTATAACTGAGGGTACAGATAGTGGAATAACGTACAAAAGAAAAAGGGTTAAAAGAAAAAGTGAGTTTATCTGCGCTGGCACGAGAGCAACCCCCCTGCACTGTTCCCCTGAGAGCAGAACTTGGTGTGAGAGAGTGAGCCAGGACAGGGACTGCTGCTGTAAACAGCATTACTTGCAAAGGGGGAGACAGGGAGGATAGGGCACTGGAAGTGAGAACAGCCTTCATCTGCAGGGATCCAGGAAATCTTAAATCCCACTGTTTGCACTGGAGGCCTCTGGAGAGGAGGAGATAAAACTGAAATATGATGTTAGTGGTTGATGTAATGACAAGAGTTTGGAAAGTGAAAATTTTGGGAAGGACACAGGCTGAGGAAGGCAAAGATGAGAAGGGTGTGATACGGATGTCAGGACTGAAGGGAGGTGAGCGACATGAAGGAAAAACAAACAAAAAAACAGATTGAGAAACAGAGATAGTAAGGAAACTTGGAATAACAGCAGCTGCTACTGTTGTGGCACTAGAGCAAGGCTGTAGGACCCAGAGATCCACTCAGAGAGACGGGGGGGCTGGAAGAGCCCAGGGAGGGCTCCACTCCACTGGAATGAAAGCAGTGTGAAAACTGTGGAGAAAGAGGGAATCGTCTCTGGTTGCAAAGCCAAAGGGTAGGAACCTGGGAAGTTTATCCTAGCAGATTCACTGGTTAAATTGCAGCTAGGGGAGCAGGATAAATAGGTTTATCTTTTGGTGGATATGAGTGCCTCTTACCACCCATAAATGATTTTGGAACAGTAGTAGGAGCTAATGCCCAGTAAGAAAAGGCTTACTTTTTGGGATCAACTAAATATAGGCTGAGAAAACAAGTAGGAATACATGAATTCCTGTACATGCCAAGGTATTCTGGCAAGAAATTAAATAACACTGGAGCTAAGGATCAAACGCTATTAACTGATTGAAAATTCTAGTCTGGCTTTAACACAAACTGGGAAAAACAAGACTGTAGACCCAGAAGTTATAGAAATCTTGAATAAGATATGCTTAGGAATGTGGGTACAGGATTTGAGGGCAAGTAATAGAACAATTGAATGCATACACTCAGTGGTGGCAAATCCATCCACTTTATTAACCAAGTTTAGGAATGAGTAGGTGAAGTTTACCTTCTGGATTTGAGGGATGCCCTTTCTGCCTGCTTTGGCCAAAGGAAGTCTAAGGTTATTTGCCTTCGAATAGGAACACCCCAATACAGGGAGAAAAGGCTCAGTTAACCTGGACAGTGTTACCCAGGGTTGTGAGAACAACTCAGTGACTTTTGAGAGCTGGTCAATTCATGAACCTGAGATTGGGTTCCTCCATCCCAAGGCATAACTTTATTGCAGTACGTGGATGTCACAGAAACAAAAAAGGACTGTGTGCAATAGATTGTAAGTTTGCTGAATTTCTTGGTTTAAATGATTCTCAAGTTTCTCAACAGAAAGCACAAATAACTCCATAGCAAGTGATGTATTTGGGATATGAGATTACAGCTGGACTTTGAACCTTAAGGACTGTCAGGAAAGAAGCCATCTGCCAAACCCGAGTCACAACCTGCCAAGGAACTCCGTACGTTCCCAGGAATGACAGGATGGTGCTGACTGTGGATACACAGCTATGGACTGTTGGTAAAGCCAAAATATTATATGAAATGGGAAGCAAGGAGGGCATTCCCCAGCTGAAAGAAGAACTCATGAAGGCTCCCTGCTCTGGGGCTACCAGACATGACTAATCCCTTCTGGCTGTTCTTGCATAAAAAACAAGGAATAGCCCTGGGAGTTCTTGCCCAGAGCCATGGACCCTATCAAAGGGCAGTGGCACACTTCTCCAGACAGCTTGATGAAGTGAGTAAGGAATGGCTGGGGTGTTTGAAGGCGGTGGCTGCACTGGTACTCAATATTCAAGAAGCCAGTGAAGTTATGCTAGGCCAAAGAATAACACCAAAGAATAATAACTCATACAGTGTCTGCTGTATTGTAGGTAAAAAGAGAGCACTGGCTCTCACTCCAAAGGTTCCTGAAATACCAGGCCATCCTGGTACAGCAGGATGATGTAGAAATAATTGTAACTAATATCGTCAACCCAGTATCTTTCCTTAGCGGAACTCCTGGAGAACCAGTATTTCACGACTGCTTTGAAACAACTGAAGCTGCATATTCCAGCCAGTCGGACCTGAAGGACGAGCCCTTAGAAGATGCAGAAGACAGCAGTTTTGTGAGACAAGGAAACTGTATGGCAGGATATGCAGTAGCTGCAACTGACAAGATCATCGAAGCACAACCATTACCTGAGGGGACTTTCCCTTAGAAGGCTGAAATAACTGCCTTGAAATAACAAGAGCCTTAATTATATGGACAGGTGCTAATTACATATTTGGGATGCTACACACTGGTAGTAACATCTGGAAAGAGCAAGGATTGCACACCCAAGGAAAACAGCACGATGTAAATCTACCAAAGAGCTTGGCTATTATACATTGTAAAGGACATCAGAAAGGTAACACTGTACAGGAAACTGGAACTAAGATGGTGGGTCAGGCGGCAGAACAGGCACTTGAAGAATTTCATTCCAGATGGTAAACTTAAAATCTCTGAAGCTGAGTCAGAACCTGTAAAATACTCTAGAGAGAATAGGAATCTAATTAATGATTTAGAAGAGAGGGCAACGATGGCAATTTGATTTCTCGGAACTCCCAAGAAAAAGGGGGTATTGCTGTATGTTGGTACTGACAGCTTTTTACAGTGGCCAGAGGCATTCCCTTAGAACTAATAAGGCACGTGGGGTAACTAAAGTATTGTTACAGGAGGTTATTCCAAGATGCTGAGGAACTACTTGGTCTGTCAAGGAAAGTGCACCGTCAAAAGTTAAACTCATAAAGAAAAGATGAGTCGGTTACTAATTTGCTTTATCTGGGTGTTCATGGCGTGGTGTCTGTGGCAAGTAGATGTTGTGTGCTGTTACATTTTGTATTTTGCCTGCAATAGTACTATGTTTTGTGTTATATTTATTTATTTGTTATTGTTAAATTTATGATTGTCACTCTTCTCCCTTTTATTTGGATAAACCTTACATTTCCATAATTAGCAGAGGCTGCTATTAAGGAAGGTAATAACACTTTCATTAGTGAGCATGAATATCATAATGGAAGTAATATAATGAACCCAGCCGTCATCTGGGTAAAGGTTTCTGGTGGCTGTGCGGAGATGGGAGAGCTCAAACTCCCACCGGGCATAGTGAGAACTACTTGGACTCAGTATAAAATCCAAGGAGGGTTAAAAGGGTAAATGACCAATTGGTAAGATATAATATAGGATACCATAGTTTCGTGAGAGCCCTTATCCTGGTCTTAAGAGTGGAAAAGGCTATAGTGAATATCTCTGCAACTCTAGAAATAGTAGAAAGTGCCACAACAAATGCACTACAAACGATCCAATCTTTGTCCAAATAGGTCATCCTCATCCTCCAAAACAGGATGGCAATAGATCTATTAACAGCTAAAAAGGAGTAATCTAGCAAGTGGAAATCCTGCTAGATTAAAGAAAAGGGGGGATTTGAAAGGTGAGAAGGGCCCCATAAATGGAAGTAAAAAGGCAAGAAGGCTTCACAGTGACTGAGAATAAGGGGGGTGAAGCGGAATAGTTAGAAATAGTTTATAGAAGCAAGAATGTAGAGCTTGTTAGAAAATAAGGGATGGCAGACACTGGGTCTTAGATAGTGAGGGGAATGAAGGCCATACAGATAAGGGTTTGAGAACAGCCCGAGGACATTTGGCAGAGAGATGATTAGATGTTCATGAGGCAAGAAGAAACTGTTTTGGGGGGATGCCCCCCCAAAAGGTCAGAAATTTACAGCAAAAAAGGTCAGAAGCCTTCGCGAGGAAAACAACAAATCTTCATGCCATGACCCACTACGCATGCCCAAGAGGGGAGGGTATGCATGCTAATGAACTCTCAGGGCTGTAATGAGTATGTAACTGAATTCTGGGAGAACTATTGATTATGTATCAGTTTGGTCTATATCTGTAGCACTGTAGCATTCTTCCTGACAGTGTGCAAGCTTGGAGGAATTATCCCCCTTGCACCAGGGCTTTTGAGCAACTGCCAATAAAACATACCTTCCCTATATCCTTACAGGTTATAGGGTTTGATTTCTACATATCATGAGGCAGCTACAAAGGACATTTAACACTACTACCATGAGTCTTTTGATTGGAAAGTTAATTCCTCAGATGATATCTACCTTGGCAAATGAAACTCTGATTCAAAACAAATAACGGTCCTGGCACTGCCACCTTGGACTAAATTCCTCCACAGAAGGAATGATTTATGTTGAGTCCTTCTGGACCTTTGTTCATCACCATTTTTCAAACCTCATCTCATTATGTCAGCAACAAAGATATAGGGATGAATTTATAACTTCAAGAGAAATTATTTCGTTTCTGTTGTTGCTGTTTGTTTTTGTTTTGGCCCTGTTTGTTTGTTTGTTTGTTTTAAATCTAAGGCTTTGTGATGTTCTAAGGCCTGATTCACTGATGTGAAACTTGAAATTCACAGTGCAACATAACAGCCTCAGTTAAATGTTCCAGAACAAAACCCTATTTCTAGAGTAGAAAGTAATTTACTTATTCCTCATCAAACATGTCTGCTCTCTTCATAGAGACAGGAGAGCAAGAGCAAGGAGACTGCAGGTAGAGAACATATGCTGTGTCAAATGTCACCGAAGAGAAAACTATGCATACTACATTCTATCCGCATGAAAATAGGCTGCATTTTTTAATATGTATATTATCACTTGTATATGGCTTCAAGTTCATGCATTACAGCTTTAACATCCTCTCTTCACTCACTTTGTGAAAACAACATCATCATCTTCTTAATTGTTAATTTAAAAAAAAAAAAGTCTAGAAAAGCACGTATTTTTCTGGCTGCTGCACAACAGACTTTTGAATTTCATCTAAAAATTGTTACATCATGTTGCACACCAAGGAAAAAAAACCAATCTCTTGAATGTAATTATAATCATACTTACATGTATGTAAGCATTCTGTTACAGTGGTAGCATCAATCAGGTATCCATTGCACAGACGACAGGTTATATGGGCATTAATGTCCCAGAGCTTAATCTTTCTGGTTAGCATCTTTGGTGTCTACAGAAAAGAAATACAGAAACACAGTTGCAGTGAATTTAGTGATAGGTAATTTGGTGATAAATTATTAACTATAATTCACCTTAAAGATATGTTTACACAACTTAAGGTTCTCATACATTCTATATGTATAAACACATGCATGTACACACACACGATAGCACTAACTTTTAGAAAACTTCACAGAAATAGAAGGTGTGAAATACTGGTCATTTCACATTATTTCAAGTCAAAGTTTCACTACCGCACTGTTAATAAGCTGCTCACTGCCCACAGGACTTGGATTTAAGGTGAAATCCTATCATTCTGCTTATCTAAGCAGTTACTAGTCACAGGAGAAATTTCACACACACACACACACCCAAAAAGAAAAAGAAAAAAGAAAAAGAAAAAGAAAAAGAAAAAGAAAAAGAAAAAGAAAAAGAAAAAGAAAAAGAAAAAGAAAAAGAAAAAGAAAAAATCCTCAGAACAATTAGAAAGTATTTTTAAAACTGAGAATTTAAAAGAATTGCATTTGACTTAGCATAGCATGTACAACTACACTTAAGGCCTGCCTTTATTCACTATATTAAAGCATAATTTTGAAGTCATCTCAGTAACAGCTGAAAAGTAAACCTGGAATTTCATTTTATTTAAACGGAGGTTAATAGAAGAACATGTTCCAAATTAAAATTGCTTCACTGGCAGAACTGCAGTTTGTTGTACTAAGAAATGTGAATTAGAAAGCTTTTCATTCTTCAATACAAAGGAGAGCATAACTACTACTAAACAGGCAAAAATGAAGAATTAAAACTTAAAACAGCTCATTAACTTCTTTGGCCGCAATCTCAGCTGCTCAGAGAAAGCAGTTTACAAAACCTATGACTTCAGAAGTACATTGTTACCTTTAAAATATATACATATATATATTTATCTATATATGTATACATACACCTATATAGAGAGAGAACATATATACTATGTATACAACATACACACACACACATGTTCTTCTCAATACGCTGAGAAAAAAACTATGAGAATTTATTGTCACCATAAGTTGACAACATCAATTAAATGGCAGGCTAAACTGGCTTATAACTTAGTAATTTGCCTCCTGCACTTCAGATGTGACCACATTATTGCATTGCATCTGTTATGGTAATAGTCCATGGCTCATAAACACTAATAGTTTTCATCTAGTTTAATAGGGAATACATTTCAGAATTTTTATGGTAACTCATTTTCCCCAAATTTCACAAAGAAATACGTAACTCAGTTTACCGTATCTTTTCTCCTTTGTTTATTGAAGTGGTATTAAGCAGAAAGGACTATATATCATAAAGCAAACCTTCATACCAATCTGATCTAAACTAGAGTTGACAAAGTACTTTATGTTCCATTATAACATTGGAAAAGCACGTAATTTATCATAAGCTCATGAAGTTCTGTATTGTCCTATACAAAATGTACTAGGAGGAATTCTAGTACTCACAGTTAAGGAACAGACAAAACATCAAACTTGTTTTATGGCATCTGAGATTTCTTAATTAAGGTAGCAACTAGCTTCTGACAGAAGAATGAGAAGCACGATACTCTAGAACTCAGATCCAAACATATGTCAGAATCTATTCTAGGAACTTAATTACTCTTCTAAATCTTAATTTATAGTTTTGTTTCTAATTATTTCAAAAGTAGGTGCATACTCAACATTTTCAATCTAATTTATGAGGTATCCAGATAAAGAAGCTACTGCATGAATTACTTAACATTTCTAATACTCGGGGAAAAAGGTTTTAGCATCATTCTTACAAACAGTTCAGGAGATGGTTTTAAACTACTGTTCACGTAGAGAGCACTTTGTAAATCTCAATTCAAAATGTGTAAAAGAGAAGTTAAGCTACAAGGATACTTAGGCATCACTAATACAACCGCACTTGTAGAGACAGGAATGCAGAACGAGGCATTCAGGATTACCACA
This sequence comes from Tympanuchus pallidicinctus, assembly GCF_026119805.1. NCBI lineage: Eukaryota > Metazoa > Chordata > Aves > Galliformes > Phasianidae > Tympanuchus > Tympanuchus pallidicinctus. The sequence goes on from NW_026294758.1 coordinate 31,043,297, forward strand.
CATTGATTCCAACCACTAAAGAGGCATAAAAGTCAAAGAAGTTATAGTGAAAACTGCAGCAAAAAAAAATATTTTCCAGTAAAAGCTAGATGCAACCTTTTCTGCCACTATAGTAGAGACAAGCAATGTTATTACACGAATCACATGACAGAGCACTAGAAAAAACCTGCAGCAAATGTAAATCAATTGAGATGGGACATAATATTAACAGAACAACAAACAAACCATACAGAGAAAAGGTAAAAGTGCTACGAAGTGTAATAAAGTCAATTTTACCAGGAAAAATAAATAAATACATAAGGATGAAACATACTCCACTGGCTGGATGGAAAGCAAAATTATACACTCCTCAGCAACAGAAAAAAATACATGTTAAAAACATGGAAAAAATACACTCAATATAATATCCTAGTCATGTCTATCTGGCAAATTCACGAACTGAAATGTTAAAGAAAGTTATCATGTGATATGAAATCATGTAATTTCAGGGCACAGAACAGAATCTGAATTTTTTAAATACCATTTTCAGAACTTAACAGCACTTTTTCACTGTTTAACACTGCAAATATTAGGTTCCTGTAAAAATTAACAAAGCAAATCTGTACAACACAGTGCTTCATTTGTTCTCCTACAGTTATCTTCTTAAATTGTAACATACTAGAGCAAGCAAGGAAGTGTAGATATGTTCCTGAGTATCTGTAGACCGAACAGTGACATTTGATCTAAAATTGAAGCTTTTCACTCCTCACCTAGCAAACAAGTGTTAGAATCAAAAAACAATGCTCCACTCTCAAAATCTTGTTGCTGGAACAGAAAGAAGTCACAGCTGTCAATCCTAGAATCATGAAACACTGAACAACAGATGCTTCCTAATGATCTGAATCTCACCCGCTTTTACAGGAAACATAATACACAGATAAATGATCACTCAGCAGGCTACAAAGATTCACAGGATCATGCTGATTGGAAGTGACTTCCCAAAAGCTCTAATCCCACTTGTGCTCAAACAAACAGTGAATTACCCTTCGGCACAGTCCCGCTTCACTCAAACAGATCCAGGAATGAGTACTCCACAGTCTCTCTAGGCAACCTGTTCCAGGTTCTGACCAATTGTCATTGCCTAAAAAAAGCTCCAATTATTGAATGGCACTGAATGGTCCTGCACTGTAATTTGTGTGCAATTCCTCTCATCCCAAAAGCATGCACCTCTGATAACAGAGTGGCTCCATTTTCTTGATTACTGTCCGTAAGCACATGAACATAGCAGCACCATCTTCCCTTACACTTAGGGGAAAAAAAAAAGAAGAAGAAGAAAAAAAAAAAACCCTAAGCACAGCATATAAAAACAGCAACACCAATATCTCAGACAATTGCTGAAGAACCACCACTGTTAACCCAAATATTTAGTACTTTGCACCGGAAAATATTTTTGAATCAGGACAAAATTACTTGGAAGTGTACTGCTTTAAAGAAATAGGAAACCTTCTGGAGTTTGAGAGACCTGAATCAATTCTTGAAAGAAGTCTTGTTTTAAAGTGTTGTGGTTTAATCCAGCAGGCATCTAAACACCACAAAGCCATTCACTCGCTCAAGTGAGAGAAGCAGAACTCACAGAATGAGATAAAAACTATTTATTAAGGCAGAAAATGAAGAGAGAAATAGCAGTAGTTATCATTATGTGTATGCATAATTACACATGTATACAAAGCCAAGTGATGCACAAGCAATTGCTCACCACTCACCAACTTATTCCCAGCCAGTCCCTAAGTGTTGGCTGCCCCCTTGGCCAACTCTGCTCAGTTTTAAATTTTTTTCACATGATGTCATATGTTAGAGAATATCCTTTTGGCCAGATTAGGTCAGCTGTCCTGGTTCTATCCCCTCCCAGCTCCCTGTGCTCCCCCATCCAGCAGTTTCACTGGCAGGGTGTACAAGAAACTGAAATACTAAACATCCTTGGCTCTGTGCAGCACTGTTCAGCAGCACCTGAATGATTCCATGAAGCAAAAAGTTTGATACATCCTGCCAACATGCCAAAAAGATCACCTGAACCAAGAATTGTGTTTCTTCTTAGTTCCAACTAACATCATTTGACACCAGACATCATTGGTCTCTGACTGTCTGGTAAGTACTTCATGCCAGGAGGAAACACATGAAGACAACTACAAGGACATCTGCACTATATCTCTAATTAGTATAAATAAATATAAACAAACAAAAATGAACACAATCAGGAGATGTTGGCAGTGAATATACGTGTCAGTCAACTGGTCTTAGTCACTTTAGTGTTTCATCCACTAAGGCAGCTTTCCATTATGATGATCAGGCAGTTTATTACAGATCTCTCCAGTACAACTGCGTCGCCAATGTGGCCAAATGCCCCTGTATATGCTTTCACCTTTCAGAGAGACTGCAGCACTGAAAACGAACACTAACTCAAGTTCAAAAAGAGGATAAGCAAAGAAACTCCTTAGAAGTTTGGCCTTATCATTAATATATATACTAGTCAGGAAATTTGGGCCTACATGAGGCATACCTCTCAAACCAGCATTTCTTTTCAGAGTTTGCCATCCAGAGACCTGAAAAGACAGAAAAATAGTCTGAAAGTTAACATCCAAAGTTCCTCAAAATCCAGCTGCCATGTAGAAATACCTAGCTCACCAAATTCAACTAGAAGTTCCTACATGAATTTAAGACAACAGGCCAGGGGAATGGGGGTGGCACATGATTTGTATTCGATTAAGAAAGCAGGAAAAGTCTATCGGAATTAGAAAGATGGAAAAGGAACTTCAAAAGAAGATGTCAGTCTCACACAAAAAGACACAGATAACATGGGAACCACAGAAGTCCAGCTAGTCCTATCGCCATGTGAAGGCAAAATCTAGAGAAAAGCATTATCTTCACAAATGACAGAAGAAAAAACAAACAGAAGGATCCACAACCTATGGCTTACTTAGATAGTGATCAGTTTGAAAAAAAAAAAAAAAAAATTTTGGATTGGTGATCCACAGCCAGATAAGAATTATTCTGGGCTTTCAAGCTACATTTACAAGTAATCTGTAATACATAAAAATACTGTAAAGAAGATAATCTATGTTTCTGGAATCTCTATAATTTTATTTTGGAAAGTATCTAGAAAAAAGATGTTTGTATCACCTTCCAGAGAGAGGATAATCTCATACATATATCACAGTATGAGAAAAGAAGGAAGTTTTCCTTATGAAGTGATTCACACAAGGAAAACTCAGATGTTAAGAGACAGGTAATGAGTACTACTGCGTCCATTGTCCTGTTCCACAAATCAAAGCACAGCCTGTAAATGCTGATTTCAGTGTGATAATAAATGTGTGATTATAAATACCACGACACAAAATATTTACAGTAGCATTAGGCGCAAACTACAATGCAAAAAAAAAAAAAAAAGAAACTCTTCATAACTGTACTGTGAGGTACTTTTACTGCACTCAGAGAAAAACATACTGCTAACTGAAAACAAGGCAAGGCTGCATCAGATGCTACTTCATTGCAATCCACAAAAAAGATCTTCACAGAAGTAAGATGCCTTATGTGGACAGGAGGAGAAACAAAGAGGTATCTGCGAGCTGCCGCAAGATTTACTTTGCAGCACAACATGGAGAACACTGCAGTCAACAACACAGCTGCGAAAGATGGATTTAGAAGTTTAACACCAGTCTAAGAGCACATAACAACATAAACCTGTGAGCAACAAGGTCTTCCAAAGAAACTGCCATGCACCTTCCCTCACAGCTGCTGGGAGAGGACAAGGTCATACCTGAGTTAAGCTGGAAAAAGAAAGTGGTACTGAAGTGGTAAGGAAAGAGCCAGCAAACAAGTTTGTCCTAAAATTCCACCATATGCTTCCGGTTCTGGTAGCACAGTGACAGTGATGCACTACAAATGATTAATACAAAGAACATGAGTGCATTTAGAGATACCAATTGAGAACTCGGAAAGCAGACTCATCTGCTGATCCTGGACACTAACACATTAGAACAGAGCACTACTATTCCAGAATGATTTTATTTAGAGGTTTCTTCAAATTGCTACTGCTATTCTTGATAACTTGACAGTTTATCTAACTGTAATTCTCTTTTGTACCACTCAGCATTGTAAGGCAAAACAGGTAATTGCCTTGACCAGCTACAAATCCAGAACTGAAGTGAATGCCTGAAGGATTCACAAGTCATTACAGCACCACTCTATTTAAAGCATAAGCATTTTGTTTTTCTTCTGCTGAAATATAGCATAATGTTACCTCATTAAAAAGCAAAAAAAACAGAGCTCACAGTGGAGAGCCTGAGGAGAAGCAGCTGTACACAGCAGATGTTACTAATTTTGCAAAATAATTACTGAAAGGCATTAAGGTTATATAGCACTGGAAGCAGAAAGAAAACAATGGCAGGTATACCTCAATTACAAAGACTATGGAATTGAGTGAAAGTCACAGCTCTAAGAACAAAATATTAAAGTGAAGGAACTTTGTGCACACCCAGAACTTACTAAATAAACGTTTCAAATCAGGATCCAAGTCTGCAATAGATTTGCTAATAACTGCATGTGGATGAAATACAGTACACACACAAACATAGATATATAGCTAAGAGTATCACTTAAATTTTAGAAAACAAAACACCAGTTTAATATTAATTATCTTCACTTCTACAAACGTTTCCATCATAGGACAAGATATTTTATGAGTCAGACATTTATTGCAGAAGAACAGGCATGACCAAAGAGATACTATAAAAGCCTTCTCCAGGGCTCTGGAGAATAACAGGGTTATTACCTCAGATAAACAACTTCAGGTGCAGGACACCTTTCTTCAAGGAATGGAAGGACAGAGTGAACAGAGTATTTGTAGATCTTTTGGCTTCAGATATCAATCATTTGCTTCAACTGTTTTCAGGTTTTATTATCACTGAGTATACACAATTTATCTGTCACTTAAAATCAGTAATTTCAAATATAGTGGAAGGTTCTGAGTTTAGTAAAAATGCATAGATAGTAGAAAAGATTCTTCCAAATTGAGTTATAAAATACTGTAAACTTAAACAAAAAATTCTTTGTGTTGTATTTGCCAAGCACTATTTAATAAAAGAACCTACCAAGCTAATATTTTTCTTAAGCAGGCCCAATGCTTACATTTGCTTTGGCAAGCCAACTTCTGATAAACAGCCAATAAGAAACCTTTTTATTACTTACTTTATCCACATAGTTAAATGCTAAAGTAGCAAATGTGTACAAGCATTCTTTTTAGAATGCCAGAAATTCCTCTCATCTCCTGGCAAGTCATTTTTCCTCTTTGAAGAAACCTATCAGCACCAGCAGATGGCACTAATTCCCTAACTTCATAAAGCAGGTCCACCTGCAACTTGCTTCAGCACTGAGGATATAAAACACCAGCACCCAACTTTTCAGCTTGCCTGGTCCGCACTGAGCAAACAGGAATTGTCACCGAATCACACAGAATCACAGAATGGCCAGGGTTGGAAGGGACCTCAAGGATCATGAATCTCCAACCCCCCTGCCACATGCAGGGCCACCAACCTCCACGTTTAATGCTAAACCAGGGAAGAACTGTCTTAATGTTTTTTTTTTTTACTTACATATAATGTGGTTTTTATTAAAATGTGAAAAATAGAGAGCAACAGAAACATAAAACCATTGGGATACTGTTTTTGTGATACTACTGCATCATTGTCTGATTTAATTGAAGTAGCCACAGTTCTTAGTGAGCTCTCAAGGACTTAATCAGATCTTTAATGAAATACTGCTCTTTCTGTACTTCATCCTTGACAATAATTGCTCACAAATGTATGTACTGCCAAAAAAAGTGATGACATTATTAAGGCATGACTGTGAAGCACGCGATATTTTTCTCTTATGAAAATCAAGTAAAGAGACATGACCAAATTTTTGAGTTGAACATCTCACTGCAACTCTATATATTCAATTTGAAAAATCAAAGTAATATATTAATGTCAACTGAAAACGGAATCACAAATATACCCAAAATATTTATGAGTTTTCACAAATCCTGAAACCTATTCTCAAATCCCTTTATCAAATTAGAAAGCAGGGCTGCACATTTTTTGCTCTTCACAGGACTGTGTTTAGCAAATGCACGTATGAAATTATCTGCTGTAACTTGAGCTTGCCATAATTCAAGTTTAATTTCAAACACTATTATGCTTTGAAACACAGCACAGATTAAGTTGATTTTCACCTTGAAGGCGTATGTTTAGCACATGTCAATGAGCAGTCAAATCCACCAAAAATGCTAAACGTGTGAGCCTTTTTCAATGTTCACGTTCTGGCACAAGTTTCCATTTCGATTCCAAAAAGGATTTGATTTCAATTTGCAAATCATTATATTTTTTTGGTATTTTATCCTGACTTAGCGACCTTCCTTCAAAAAAGTAAATGGGTGTCCGCATAATAATCAGCATTCACATTTTTAAGGAATTCCTGGAATTGGTGATGATTCAAGCCATTGGATTTTACAAAATGCACAGCTTTGACGATGATTTGCATGACATTATCCATTTTTAAGGCTTTCACACATAAATTTTCATGATGTACGACACAGTGATATTTCATCAAATGTGAGTTATCAGTGGCAATTGCATCTTCTTCCATTAATTTTATAAGTCCTTTTTTCCCAGCCATCATTAGGGCACCATCAGTAGCTATACCAGACATGTTGACAAAGGTTGAAGAAAATCACTTTAGCATATTTTTTTACTGCTTCACACAAATCAAGCTATTTATTGTGTCTGTTAATGGCACCAAAGAAGCCATTTTCTTTACTACCTCTAATGAAAATGGCAAGTGGAGCCATATCTGCACCATCAGTACTTTCCTGTATTACCAAAGCAAAAAATTTGAAATCAGCAGCTTTAGTCTCCAAATTTCTTTCAACAAATGTTCCCATTTCTTCAGATCACCTGGCAACATTCTGGTGACACAAACTGATTTTACAAAATATATATATATATTTTTTAATCAGGACACATAATGTCTGCCATGCTTTCCATACATTGCCTAATAAAGTCATCATCAGTTAATGGTTTTTATTTTTTTGCAATTAGATTTGCTACCACATGACTAGTTTTTAATAGTAGAGTATGTTAGAGTTTTAGCTTTTCAAAAAAGATATCACTGAGATGACAGACTTTTTTCAGTTCTGCTATTTTGTCGATATGAAACATTCCTTGATATGCACTGCATTTGGCAGCATGTTTCTGCATAAAATGTAAACTGTAATCTTTGAAAACTGACACAATTTCCTTGCAAATTAAGCATAGCGGCATATTATTTGTCTTGACCCATGTGTCCATTTTTCCTTCAACACTCTTTCTTCATCCATGATTTTTCTTGTGTGGGGGTTCTGTTTTCTTCTGTGATGCCCATATGCAGTCTGAAGTATTAGTATCAGCAATCACTGTGTTTTACTCAGCGAACAGCACAAGCGCATGTCACAAGTAATATCCACAGGTTTCAGTGTGACTGAGTGGGTACAAGGGGTGCAAGAAGCAGAGTCAGCACTGCTTTGTGCTCTCCCCACATCCTGGGGCTGGGCCAGGCTATGTAGTGGGGAAGAGTCACTGCCACGACGATGCAGGGCAGGCTTCAGTGTGAGCTGTGCCAGGCTGCATGTGGACTGCAGGACACTGATTGGACATGCCTGAAATAAAATAAGCAAGTAAAACCCACCCAGCCTTACAAATCTGTTGTTTCTGCTTTCCCAAAATAAAGAACTATTGAGCACAAATGAAGTATGCAGTTTTATGCTGAGCAACTTGCTGGGGGCAAATGTAAGCTACCTGACAGGTCGAGAGTCTTCAGTTCCATTAGAAATTGAACTATATGCTTTTCAGCAACTCAAAGATTAAAATAGCCTGCAAGAATTGGATGCTATTTGCTTCACTTTTCTGAGTATCTGCCTCGCTGCTATGCTGCTACCACACTACAAAAATTCATATGCAACTGATCCTAGAGAATGGTTTTAAATGATTTTATAATCCATCATTACAATAATTCCCCAAGGAACACCACTTGACTTCTCACCCGATTTTAGCAATAGCATCTTGAATCACAAGATTCAAGAGTTAGGACAAATAAGAATATAAAACTATTAGTGTCTAAAAGAAAGCTATGATCATCTGGGCTTGTGGAGACGGGCTTTGACAGGCTGATGGATCCCATGATGGGCCTTGAAGTAGTTAGGAAGGATATAATTCACCCATCTTCCTCTCTGGTCTTGAGTGTGCAGATGAGCCGTACCATGGAACCTAACAGATCTCATTAAATATGTTCACAAAAGCAAAGTAATGCCGTTCTACAAAGGGTAATACTGAAACCGAGGATGCAGAACACAGGACAGACCGTCACTGAGTACTGATCTTCTTCCAGTAAGTTATTTCCTAAGTGGCCAAGGATTCTTCACAAGCAGTATTTTCTCCACACACGACCTACCATTACAAGGCATTCCATTGAGCAGTATGAAATACTTCTTCCTCCTTAGTCTCTCTCAGAGACTGTGGTCCCTTCCTCTCTAGAGAGAGTCAAAACCTACCTGGATGTGTTCCCGTGCAATCTGCCCTAGCTGACTCTACTGGAACGAGGCAGGTCATAGAATTACAGAATCAGAGAATGACTTGGGTTGGAAGGGACCCCAAGGATCATCAAGTTCCAACCCCTCTGCCGCACTCAGGACCACCAATTTCCAGATCTGGTACCAGACCTGGTCAGACTAGACGACCTTCAGAGGTCCCTTCCAACCTCAACCCATGTTGTTTGTGGTGCATATGTGACTTGCCTGCCCACAACTAGATTGACAGCTTGACTTCTCCAACTAACACAAAGGTCTCTACAGTTTCATTTTCAAACCAATTACAATCAGATCTCTGTTCCTCCAGAATCACTACTTCAAAATAGAGGCTTACATTAATTTCACTTACAAGATATAAAGCTATATTTTAAGAATTTCACGAGAGGACCAGAAAGCTATTGTGCTAGCTTTTTCAGCAAAAGCAAGTGTCAATATTTAGTTTTGCTTTTACATATTTCGGTACTTCAGAGTTTTAGGAGTTTTGTTTTTCAGACATTTCACTGTTCCCTAATCAATCAGAAACCTTCGTTAAAAGGTGTAATTTTCTACGTTGCAGGCAAGTTCCTGATTTCTTCCCAGTATCTAATATTATCTGATGTTTGTGTCAGAAACACAGTTTCAAAATACTTTCTGTACAGAAGACATTCACAAAGCCAGTCATATAATTAAGTAAAATATAGCAGAAAAAGAAGAACAACTACAATGGAACCTAACTCTTTAGCCTACCAGCACTGAAATAATAGTTCTTATGAAGAACTAGCACAAAAGAACAACAATAGAACTTATTTTGTAGTCAGCAAGCAAAAGCCCCTTCAAGACAGATATCCAGAAACTTTCAATTAATGTATAAACACAAGTAGCCCTATAAGAATAGGGAAGAAAATTTTAAAAGGAAACCACATCATGAGCCCAGTTTTAAACTGGTTACGTGAGTACCATTTACAGAGCCTGTTTGCTGTTGATTTTTTTTTTCTTTCATCTGTTGTCTTGTTTCCATAAGTGATGAGTGAAATGTTTTTCCTTCAACTTCCTGCAATCATAACAAGCTATGCCTGAATACGTCAGAGGTAAAACTCCCTTTGTGGAATAAGCACAAGCTGATCTTCAAAATTACTCTCAGTATTTTAGTGGTAAGTTTTATTCTAAACACATTTTTAAGTCAGAAATTCTTACTATTCATTAATCATTTCACCTTACTCTTAATTTTAAACAATTAAGATATAATGAAGAATCAAAGAGTAGCAGATGACCACAAAAAACAAAATATAAATATGAGCTTTAGATAACTTGCTTGAAAGAATCACGATTTAAATTTTCTAAAATACCATGACACGCTCATGCCAATAGATAATTATTAAAAAAATGGGGGAAAAAGATAACCACATCATTTTCTGGGAAGTATCTTCTAGAGTCTATGTTTTATTCACTTCTTTGATCTACTAAAGAGACTTGAGAACAGAATATAGTTTGGTCTTTTCTGAGAAGACCTGCCTAACAAGTTAAAGGAGAACTACCTGGGGTGTAGTCACACCATTACTAATAGTTGCACACAGATGGCTAAGATGTGTGCACCCTACAGTGAAACACATTTGCTTTTTACACATTTGTCTCGAAGAATCACATAATCATAGGTGTTGAAAGGGACCACTGGAGATTATTAAGTCCAACCTCCTGCTAAAGCAAGTTCCCTACAGGAACGCACAGGAAGATGTCCAGGGAGGTTCTGAGCATCTCCAGAGAAGAAGTCTCCACAGCCCCTCTGGGCAGCCTGATCCAGTGCTCTGTCACCCTGATAGTAAAGATTTTCCTCATATTCAGAAGGAACACCGTATGCTCTGGTTTGTGTCTGTTGCTGCTTGCCTTACACAGCTAGGAAGAACCTGGCCTCACCCACCTGACTCGGACCTTTCAGATGCCTTCAAGGTCACTGTGCTGCATCATGTTTATCTTGGTGCCCCCCAGGCACTTTTCTGCATAGTTGCCTTCCAGTCAGGTGGCCTCCAGAAGGTCAGGTGCCTGGGGCTGTTTCTCTCCTTACAAGACTTCAGCATTTCCCCTTCTTGAACTCTATTTGGTTCTTCACTAGCCTAGCCAGTGAAGCCAGTACTGGCAGCACAGCCTAGCCAGTACTGGCAGCACAGTACTTCCCCAGGCCCCACTGCAAGTAAATTACATGTAGAAAGTAATACAGATGTTTGAGATGCAGAAAAATAATAATCAGGACATAGAACTGAAGCTACCTATTTAATCTTTATTCACCGGGCATACTTGTAAGACTTCATGTTAAACATGTTAAAATCACAGATGAATCTGTTTCTTACTTTACCATAAAATATTTGTTTTTGATTACACAGAGTAAGTTATGCCCTTATATAAGCTGTCAACATAACATAGATGACAGTCTAACTTTCTCCCTTGTGCTGTACAATTAAATCACACAACATGGGGGAAAAAAAAAGGAATTCAAGTAAGGTAGAAGAAATAGCAATACTGCTGAAGACAAGCTACAGACTCACAACTGAATCACATATCCTTTCACACAAACTTCAGTAATGCATTTTAATTTCATTTTATATCAAGGAACAAATACCAATGCATCAGAACTGCTGTAGTAATTAACATTTTTAGAAAATTCACAAAATATTAAATACCATAAAGATGTTACTATTGCAGAAGAATAGTATTCACGTTCAATTTCATTTCAACATCTTTAAATCTTTCTTTTAGAAGCACCCTACAGAACATTCTTGTAGGTACACATGAATATATACACATATCCATCTATGTTTACACATGCATATGTGGAGGGAAAGAAAGAGAATGAAAGCACACAAACTGTGCAAGTGGTAATTTGAAAGAGCATAGAAATTATGTACTCTGCTCCTATAAAGCCAGTGGAAGATTTTAGCACTGAATTACTTTAGCTCTGAACGTGAAAGCAAACAGCATGATAAAATACTGGACTGAGTTCTTCCTGACTACAATGAGGATTGAAAATAACTTCATATGAACATGGATAAAGAATCAATATTAAATCAAAGCATTTTAAAGGATTCTGTTTAGGAAGAGGAACAATAAGTACATTATACTTATATATAAGGGGTAAAAAGTAAGAGAAAGGCAGATTTTTAAGTATAGAAAATATATATACACACAGTAAATGCAACTTGGTCTACTTCTTCCTACCTACCATCACAACTGCTAGCTCTAGTGTGTCATTCCATGTTTCTTTCCTCTCTCAGTCTTCCCACTACCTTAGCTCTTTTTACAATCAGAAAACAGATAAATATGTATTACAGTCAAAGACATGTAGGCAAATTTAATTATGGAAGGAATAATATTCTCATAATTCAGCAAGAAGAGGTTTTTCAAGTGTCAACAGATGGCAGGTATCTCCTGTCAAAAATAAAACATGATCATGAATGAAAAAGTATGCACAATGAATTATTTTCTTATTTTAATATGAATATTAAGTTTCTTTTCAGAAGCTACCTTAAAAGCAGTTACAGTGAGCTTACAGATTTCAATGATCTCCTTGTATAAGGATGCATTATCTTAAAAGTCAATACTCACAAATCATTGCTACAATCCTTAGATACTACTTCTATACTACAAAGCAAGAAAAAAAAAATTATAAAAGTGTACTAAATAAAAAAATGAAAAGAGCTGGCCACTGTCAAGAGCACTCAGAGGAAGAAACAACAATAACAAAAATCGTACATTCATGTAATTAGCCAAGAATGTACAAAACAAAAGACGAATCCAATTCTAAGAGGACATCAGAGTGGCTAAAAATGACTGCTGTTTTTAATCTTTTCTTGAGGTGTATTAGGACACATTTTTCAAACATTATAGCCATTTCAAAAGCAGCACACTACAGTCAGTGTTCCTACATTGCATCATTCTCATGTGCACTATTATTGTAAAGCCTGCCTGTGAACACATAAAACACAACCACAAAAATACTGGGACATTCAGTATTGTGAATTTCTGTGATTTAAAGCAAGGCAAAGTTAGTAAACATTTCCTGCTCACACTGGACATTAGGATGTCCCACCACAGGGGTCAGAATTTCCAAGTCCTCTACTCACATTCTTCGGACATAACAGGAAAAGTGGTTTTGTGAAAAGCTCTGCAGTGAACAGCAATGCCTCTGGAAACTTGCAGGCTAAAAGCATATGAGCTGGCCTACGCAACAGCATTAAAACTGCAGGTTTTCCTTTTCTTACAGCACCAGCTGCTAAGGGAAAACAGCATCTTCTCACCTCCAACTCCAACCTTCCCAATCACTTTTGACCCTGAAACAAGTGACACAACGGGCAGAGTAAAACTCAGCAACAGAAAGGCAAGGGGAGGGAAAAAGCAAGACAAGAAGGCTTTGGAAATGTCAGAACTCTTTCAAAGAGTGGTGTCTTGCATTCATTTCTGTTGCGTTCACATGAACTGTACTGAGATTAGAGATGTGGTACTTAAGTTATGTGACATACTGCAGTAATATTAAACCCATTCAGAGAAAGCTAGGTTGCAATTATTACCTAGGAATTTTCTGTCCTCTTTTGACATACCCCAGTTGATTCAGTACTATCTCTGACAAAAACCAACCACTATTAATTACAAAGAAAAATAGGAAATGTAAGCATCGTTTGTAAATTCTGTACTCACTAGTTAACAGATAATGCAGCGATACCTGACCGTCACAGAAATGACAAGCTTATATTTTATCTCAGCCAATACCCTTCTCTCCACAGTGCTGCTTTCACTGCTTTTCAGAGTTGCAAAAGTACGCAAATACTAACAGCAAGCATCTCTGAACAGCTGCAGCATAAACAGAGACTCCTTTTGGTACTAGATAACCTGAAGAAGTGATATAATCCCATCAGAAGAGGTAGTTTAATGTCTCAAAAGCTCCACAATATCATAATTATTTTTAACTTTTGAGAATTTTTTTTTTAATCAGATGGACTTGCTGGAAGTGCATATGCACTAGCCTTTCATGCAGATCATTGAAGCATATGATTACAGTGAACTTCAGTTAATTAAACTTTTGTTTAGAACATCTTTTTATTGATTACAACCTTACAAAGTCAATCTTCCATACATTTTCTTGCAAGAAAAAGCTTCTGAAAGCTGTCACTTTTGAAGAACATATTTAGCCTTATCTGCTATCTAGCTTTCTTGATTAGCAGAACTCCAGAACTTCATAATTACATTCTTCAAAGAAGCTCGTAATGGAATCTCACTAAAACAACATAGGTAGTGTTGCTTCAGATCTTTGGGGCATATTGAAAGTGACTCATGAAACTGTATAGAATCTTCTGCTGGATGGAGAAATTCATTTATTCACAAGAAGGTTAAAAGAGAGTTGGAGAACACTCAAGGGAAGAGTCTGTAGTGCACAGTGAAAAGGGTGATTTTCCTTTGGCAGCAACAAGCCATTAGTTTGGCCCCACTGCTGGTGAAACCACAGCCTTCAAAACTGATCAGCAAGCTGTATTCAACCCGTCTCTCTCAAATAAATCACGCTTCAATTGTTATCGATGGACTCCTAACACATTTCTAAGAGCAGGAGCAGGCTAACAATCTGTGGGATGCAGAATAGCATCTATGACACAAGTTCTGTCACAGAACCTAGAGTTCAACAAAGCCTTTGACACTCTCTCGCAACAGTCCCTTGGAAAAGCTGGCAGCATGTGGCTTGGACAGGTATGCTGTCCTCTAGGTAAAGAACTGGCTAGAGGGCTGGGTCCAGAGCATGGTGATGAATGACATTAAAACCTGTTGGTGACTGGTCACTAATGGTGCTCCTCAAGAACCAGTACTGGGGCCAATCCTGTTTAATATCTTTACTGATGACCTGGAGGAGGGGATTGAGGGCACCCTCAATAAGCTTGCAGATAACACCAGCTTGGGAGGAACTGTTAATCCTGCTGAGGGTAGTAAGGCCCTACAGAGTGCTCTGGATAGGCTGGATAGCTGTGCTGAAGCCAGTGGAATGAAGTTTAACAAGACCAAGTACCAAGTCCTACACTTTGGCCACAGTAACACCAGGCCACATCCTAAGTTTGGGGCCGAGTGGCCGGAAGACTGTGAAAAAGGACCTGGAAGTGTTGGTTGACACCTGGTTCTACACGAGCTAGCAGCGTGCCCAGATGGCTAAGAAGGCCAACAGTACCCTGGCTTGCATCAGAAATGGAGCAGCCAGCAGGAGCACAGAGGCAACTGCCCGCTCGTACTCAGCTCCGGCAAGGCCACACCTCAGGTACTGTGTCCAGTTTTGGCCCCTCACTACAAGAAAGACATCGAGGCCCTGGAACGTGTCCAGAGAAGGGCAACAAATCTGTGGAGGATCTGGAACACAAGTATTATGGAGAGCGGCTGAGGGAGCTGGGATTGTTCAGCCTGGAAAAGAGGAGGCTCAGGGGAGACTTTATAGCTATCTACAACTGCCTGAAGGGAGGTTGTGGTGCACTGGGAGTCAGTCTCTCCTCCCATGTGACTAGCAATAGCACAAGAAGGACTGGCCTCAATTTACACCAAAGGATGTTCAGATCAGATATCAGTTATTAGATATTCTTCTCTGAAAGAGTGGTCAGATACTGCAACAGGCTACCTGAGGTTCAGGAGGTGTTCAAAAAACATGCAGATGAAGTACTAAGGAACATGATTTAGTGGGTAATATTGGTAGTATGTGGATGGTTGGACTGGATGATCTTAGAGGTTTTTTCCAGCCTTTCTGGTAGTGGATAAGAACCACTGACTGGCTAGATTTGATTCTACAAAATCTATTTTACATTTCTGACAAAGAATCACTGCCTTAATTACATACAAATTCTTCTTTATGCTCTGCTTTTTCCTTTATTTAGTGCTAGGGGTACAAGGTCATTTCTGATCAGTGCCCATTAGAATCACTTATAAAACTTGGAAGAGTCCTTAAAACATCAAAGTCCTTAAAGATTGTAAAAGTATTATAAAAACCACAGCATTATGTCAGGAACTAGCTTGCTTTAATTAATGAATACTACTACAACCTTGTTGAAAATTTAGCTCCAAAAACAATTAAAAAGGCATTTCATTTCCATTCAGATCTCATGGACCAAAACAAAAACTTCAGTGAGACTGTACAAGAGAGGACCTGAACACATATAATTTTTATATAACATTTTAAGTCCATGCATTTGGGAGAAAGCAATTTATGACTTAACCACAGCTGAAACAGATTTAAATCTTCATATTGTGCCCTGTTCAGAACAAATGAGTAACTCACAACACCAACATCCTTAGCTGTCTAGCTGTCACTTGAATTGATGCTGCATTTTCATGGATTGCCCTGTAACTCCCTCTGTATGTGGGAGCTAACAAAGGCTTGAAAGGAACTTGGGAAGTCCATCACGGTGAAGCCAGAAGCAGCATAATGGACTGTGTCATCAAAAAAAAACAAAAAACAAAAAAAAACAAAAAAAACCACATTCTGTTTTGATGATTGTTTAAAAAAATCTTGCCCCTTCTCCTTCCCCTTATAGCCTTAACTTTTAACTTACTTTGTTGAAAAATCTTAATTCTAGGTATCAATGAAACATCCAGTTTATATGTAATGTTGCGTGTGTTTCTACAATACTGAAACCAACTGCTTATTAACAAAGAAAAGGTTTATCACTAGTTAGTAATTGCTGGGTAACCCAAAAACATATTTTTAATCCTTTTATCCAAAGCTGTTGCAGAGCTCTACTAGAAATAAATGTGGCAATCTCATGCAAATATTGCCTGTTTTTAAGAAAGAGAGGACAAAGTTCCTTCATGTAGGAACTGAAAAAAATTCCATTTGATATTCAGCAAAAGGCCTTCAGGAATTCAGGTTTTCAGTCCTTGACTCGATCTTTTAAGATGAAATCTGTGACAAGAAGTTACCAGCAAGTCTGAAATAGGAAGGTACTGCAATTTAACTAAATAAACATTTTATAAGCAACCACTTTTCTTTTTAATGTAATTTAACAAAACCCAGATTACAGCACTTAACCATTAACCAAACAGAACAAAGATTTGGAAGAACTTCTTTAAACAAAAGGCACAAATACATAATCGTATCAATTTCATTTATCAGAACTTTCAGCAGTACTGATCTGTCCAACAATCATCTTTGAACTGCTATGAAGATGAGTAATGTTACTGGAACAGTCCCTAGATCACTAAGATGGATGGCAGGTATTTCTGTGTTTCTCCTGGATTCAACTGTACACAAAGTAACTTGCATACAGGTAGATACTCCATATGTAGACAAATGTGCTCTGCTCTCATTCACCTCTTTCAGAAGTAAATTGTAGCATCCATTTTATAGTTACTGACTCTCCTTTGAATGCTTGCTGCTGCAGATTACTTAATGCAGACACACTCCTGACCTTCCAAGTGACTACATATATTAAAATGACTCTCATGTTTAACTTCATGTGCTGAAAACACATTATTTCCTTGAAATGAAATTATACAGCTGAATTTTAACCAAGAGCAGAAAAGCTACTTCCTTTCTACCAACATTGAATCAGTCTTCTTTATCTTTCAGTATTCAGTGAGGTAATTCTTATCTTGAAGTCTTGAAACATCAGTTTTGGAAAGATGCTCCATCTTTTTAAAAAATAAAAGATACCGAAGTTTATTAACTTAGGACCCTAAAGAAATACAGTTGTTAGAGTGAAAGATATCAAAGCAGTAAGTGCAGAAATTCAGGACCATCTAAGTTGGGACTTGCAGGTACTGCAATAGAACAAAAGCAACATAGGAGTGTGCACATCACCTTCAAGGACAAAAAGATTTCTCCTTGTTAAAAATACAGAATAATGTGTTACTAAAAGCTTCCTTTTCTTAACACAGTGACATACAACTGTTTCAATAATACATCACCCCATTAACAGTTTAAGTACATTTGTCAGTCATTGTTAGTGGGAAGAAGAACTCATAGCCTCCAAAGTTCATTCCAATAGCTTGTATTTATTTCTGTCAACATACACTGCAAAGGCCTGCATTCATCATCTAAAATTTACTACTTTCCTTTGTTGTTGTGGAATGTTTTTCAAGTACTTAAGCAATCTCCATTTATTATCTCTGAAAACATTTCGTTTTGTTCAGTATAAACAAGTTTGCACTGCTAGATATCATGAACTGAAGAATGACAGTCAGCAATGAGTCTTCACTACTTAAATCGAGTCAATTTTTAAAATGAAAGTCTTTTTTGTTTAGGCACTGTACCAAATTCTGACACTGTTGTTAATTTCACAGCAGTTAGTATTCTGCAGGCACTTTATGTTTAGAAGATACAAAGTACAGGAGTATAAAAAGTAGGGAACTCGAGCATTATTATGCAAAGCATATAACAATTTTTAATAGACGTTGATGCAAACAGAATTTTTTTTTTCCACTATGACCATATTCAAAGTTTCACAGGAAACTGCTGCGACTACTTCTCACTGCTGTAAGACCATAAGTACAGTAGAGGAAGAAAAGGGAAGGAAAAGTTGTGACACTGACACCACTTAAGACACTTCAAAGCCTAAGCACCAGTTTTCCTGACAAATTCTTACTAGTTTTTATTTCTAACACACTAGCTCAGAAACAGGGTGCCAAAGCACTTGTGCTTAAGTCTCTAGCAAACTGCTTCCTGAGTTCCACTAGCCTGATTGAGGAATCAGACAACAGCCTATGATAATTCAGTTCTGGTATCCTGCATTCCTGCTCTCTGCCCCTTTCCTTGAAAAACAAAACAAAACAAAAAAAACCCAAGAAGAAAAAAAAGGAAACTGTTTTCAGCACAAACTAAACCACACTAAAGAACTGACTTCGTCCAAAACTATGCCAAGACTGCCAAGACATAATTAAAGTATTCACCCCGAAACCTTGACATGCAGAAAACTTCATCAAATGATAAAAAACACATCAGCACAATTTTACTTCTCCTTGCTAACACTGATGGCACAAGTACTGGGTCCAGCTGGGCTGGAGTTACCTTTTCTCCAGCAGCCCACACAGCACCTGTGCTTGAAGCAAGAGCAGCAGGCAGTGTGGCATAGCACACAGCCCTCCAGGTGTCCCCAGGACCAGCAGGCCAGAAAGAGTGGGAACTCAGGTACAACAGCTGATCCAAAATGACCAGGGGGACACCTCATCCTGTGTGATGTTGCGCTCAGCAAGAAGAAGGAGCTGCAATGCCCTCTATGAAGATGTGTCTTCCCAAGCATCTGCTACGTGCATGAGGCCATGGCTCACAGGATAGGTGGCTAGGCATCATCTGCTGATAGGAAATAGAGAATAACTTTTCTCCTTTTACTTCTGTATAGATTTTACTTTCCTTTCATTAAGCACCAAGACCAAAAAACTCACTTTTTTCCCCTCTATCTCATTTCCACACATCTTGCTAAGAAGGGGAAAGAGATTAAGCAGCTGTATGGTAACATGGCTGCCTACCAGCATAACACCAGTTCCATTATTCAAAGTCTTTTACCTGCGAAAGGCTTGATTTTTTTAATAAGCAGGAAGAGTAGGGTGCAGTACCTGAAGTAATCAATTCAGGCTTCTTCAATTCATATGCAATGATGATTTCCTCCTAAAAATGTTCTATCCCATGGTAGGGCAAAACAGTCTGTGGGCTATCTACCCAGTACACAGCAAAGAAAGTGAGCAAGTGCCTGCCATCCCCAGAAGAGCAGAAATGGATGCACAGCTGGCGCAGAGCCAGGGTGCTCAGCTGAACTCCCATCTTGCAGCTGCCCTGTGAAGCTGCAGTCAGACCTATTGAGAACAACCTATCACATAAACAGCACCTAAACCAAAGACTGGCACTTGAGTGACAAAAGCACATATATTTGTAGTAGGAGAACAAATAGTTGAAGGAATTAGGAAAGAAATAACAAGGTTGGTGCATTAAGAAGAGTGTGGCCAGCAGGCTGAGGGAGGCGATCCTCCCCTCTGCTCTGCCCTGGTGAGGCTACATCTGTAGTACTGTGATAAGTTCTGGGCTCCCCAGTTCAAGAAAGACGGGGAACTTCTGGAGAGAATCCAGTAGAGGGCTGTATAAATGGCGAGGGGCCTGGAGCATCTCCTGAGTGAGAAACACCTGAGAGACCTGGGATCATTCAGCCCGGAGAAGAGAAGGCTGAGAGGGGATCTTACCAATACTTATAAACATTTAAAGGCAGCTGTCAAGTAGATGGGGCCAGGCTCTTTTCAACAGTGTTCAGTAACAGGACAAGAGGCAACAGGCATAAACTGGAACACAGGATGTTCCAACTGAACATGGGGAAAAAACTTCTTTACTGTGAGGGCACTGGAACAGGCTGCCCAGAGAGGCTGTGGAGTTTCCTTTTCTGAAGATAATCAAAACCTGTCTGGACACTTTCCTATATAGCATACTTGTAGGCAACCAGATTTAGCAGGGAGTTGAATTTCATGATCCACAGAGGTCCCTTCCAACTCCTATGATTCTGTGAACAAAAAAAAAAAAAAAAAAAAAAAAAGGAGGTAGGGGAACAAAGTCACTCTCCAGGAAAAAAAAAAAAAAAGAGGTCATTTAAGACAAATGGAATCTGGTTTACTGTGCTTTTTTTGTTTGTTTGTTTGTTTTTTTGTTTTGTTTTTTTTTTAAATTCTTTCCACTTAAAATGGCATAAACAATAAAGAACAGAAAAATCCCTACATTTGTGCAAAAAGCACAAGAAACTTTAGGGCAGTGCTATTTTATCCCTACAATAATTTTAGTTTGTCCAGCTCTTGTCTTATTAGACATGCTAACAATACTGGCTTAGTTGTATTAAAATATTATAGCAAACAGCACAGACATTTAAAAGTGTGGGGTTTTTTGTTGTTGTTTGGTGGTTTTTTTGTTGTTGTTGTTTTGTTTTTTAAACCAAAGCACACACGACATTTGTAACTACATTTCATCTTATCTGCCTGCTCCTCATAGACCATGAGTTGGGGACCTACCACACTGTTGTCCCGGGGATTGGTCACACTGCTCAAAGGAAAGGTACCTCAGGCTTTTGGCAGGCTTAATGAAACCACCACAGTTACATCAGCTCGATAGTGAATTAAAAGAATCATACAGAGATACATGTATTTGTGTAAAGTGAGTACTACATTTTGACACAAAAGTCAACATTTATATCTGTTTAAGATCTTAGCAATTTTATTTCCCCCCCTTTTCTTGTAAGGATTGAAAACAATCATGTTCTTCCATCTTCTCTAACAACATCTTTTTTTTTTTTGCCACAGCAACAGTAAAAAATTCTTTAACCTTGTTATGCAAAGAAGCTCACATTATCAGCAGAATAACAGTGCTTGAAAACTTACATTTGTGATTAGAATTTTACCCGTAAAGCCATCACAATGATTTTCTAACTTCCTTACCATTAGGTATACTGTTTGGCATGAGAGAAGGGAGAGAGGAGGGTCAAGGTCTAGCAGTATGAAAACATGTTTCATCTTCCACAAATAAATAGCATTTCACAAAGAAGGATGCCTGCAATTATCAAACTGTTCTGCATTTATATTTCCTGGCTATCTTGCAACAAGCAAGGATTGCCAAAAGTTAACTGTCAAGCCATTTTTTCACTGCATAATCTAATAATGTGTTACAGTCGAAGACAATTTCATGTAACATAGGAATCACCATTCACTCACTCCAAGATTAGTGTTAAAGAGATTATCAACAGGTAGTTTTGCAAATTCTGTTAAAGACAAAAAAAAAAAAAAGTTGAAAGCCAGATCACAGAAAAGAGCAACACCATCACATTACAGCCATCTCATCTGTCAGCCCTAACACTGCAATGTGACACCAGTTCGAGAAACACAGTCCTCACAGAAAAATCCACTGCAAAACGGTAGCACAAGACAATTCAACACTTACAAAACTGATTTTTCCTGTGACCCAATCCCTGACTCTTGTTTTGTTTTGAATAACAGCAGCAAAGTTTTGCTATGCAGTGAGCTAATACTTAAGAGTAGCCAAAAGGCCTGAAGGTCATTGCAGCAACAAATTAAAGTGTATCTACAGAAGACTGGTTTCATTTGACAGCTGCTTTTCTGCTGTTTTAGAAATTACTGGCAGTTAGTGTCCACTCCTTGCCAGAGAAGGCCACCTTGAGGCAAAAAAAAATCCTAACACATCATTTAGGTGCTCATTTTAACAGTATACTAGCACAACACAGTGATGAAGACAGCTTTAAGCCTGTCAATATAAGCTCAAAGTAGCAGAAGAGCAAAGGGAAACTTTAGAAAAAAAGAAGGTGGAATGAGGGCTAGATCCCCCAGCTTGCTGTTAGCCACAACTCCCTAGGGCTCTTCTTACACTCCAGATGCTTCAACGGCATATATAACATCTCCAAAGATGGTAGCCATTATTTCCCTTCCTGACTTACACTCAGGAAGATTTACACTTCAATAGAATAGTCATGAAAATGTTTTCTAAATTGCCCAATACCAACAGCTTAGTCCAATCTCTGAGGAAAAAAAAAAACACCACCATTTTCCTTTATCACACTCTACTCAGCACCAGTTGCAGTTAAAGTAAGTTTCACATACTGCAGCAAGCAAAAGAATTAACCACCTCCTGAAGTTTCCTTTCCCAGTTCCATATAGTTATTGCATCACATACTTCAATCCAATTTGTTAGAAAACAAGCCACTGAACAGCTTAAGTTGTTCATCCTTACCTTGTCACAGTATTGGCACATTGCAGGTTCTAACGTAGGGTAGTTTTAGTCAATCAATGAATTGCAGATATGCTCTGCACTGAGATCACTGCAGAAAATTCCTTGGAATCCCTTAGAAATTTACACATACCTAGCTGCAAGCTGTTGGTTCTCCCTTTACAGCTTTAAGAATATATGGTAGCATTAACAACAAAGACAGCATCAACAGCCAACTGAAATAAAATAATAGACCTAATAAGAACAAAAAATCAGTAGAAAACTGGATCAGCAGTCCAATTTATATATATATATATATATATATATATATAAAATATATGTATGTATATATATGTATATAATGTATATATATGTAAATATATATAAAAATATATAATATTTACATATATATACATTATATACATATATATATACACATATATACATATATAATGTATATGTATGTGTATACATTATATATATATATATATATACACACACATATAATGCCTATTTACTATATATCTATATCTGTATCTCTCCCTATATATATACATAGTAAAACAGTCAGTCATGTGGAAAACTAATATGAAAGCAAATAATCACTGAATGGCTGCTATGCTGTCAGGAGCCAGGTTTGCACTGCACCATTTCATGAAGACATGAACAGACAGTGCATATACTGCAGAACCTTTCTAGTTCGCAATAGCAGATCAAACAGCAACAAGAAGAAAGCACCTGTAAAAAGTTTTAGCCGACAGATGACTTGCATTTTTACATCAGTCTTTTATTCATTCTATATGAATAACTGTCAGCTATCCATCATTAAAACATCGGTAACTTTCAGAATTACCAGAATTGATGGGTTATAGAAATTCAAAGTGATGGCTTTATCAACAGAAGTCTACAGCCACATGTTGACACATACTATTCAAACAGTTTAGGAAGAAAATATCCTGTGAAAATGCTCTGTATAATCAGGAACATCTCATGCAAGGAATATTATCAAGTAAATAAATAAACCCCACTGTTCTTACTGTGCCATCATAATTAGATTCCAGATATACCTCACTTCTCCCCCAGGAACTTTTAAATGCAAAATCATTTTTATATTATATTATTACTTCCTACCATGTGCTTCAAACACAAGATAAGTGATCTGTATAGTAGAAAAATGGAAGAAACAGTATCTAAATGCAACATGATAACTACTGCAACATTGCAGCAATACTTACAGACTTGCATTTGGCTCCTCTCAGCACTTCACCAAGATTTACTTTTGGAGTCTGAACTATGGCATAAGGAACGATCAAAATAATTTACTGAAGTTATTAAATACACCTCAGTTGTTTAAGTACATGACACCTGCACCAATATTCTCTCCTCCCGTTCCTCAGAACACAATTTAACAAAATACCTCGTAGGAAACACATAACACTAAAAGCTGGGCTGACCAGGACAAGAATGGACACTGCCTCACAGTGTGCTCACAACAGATCCCTACACTGTAAGTACTGAGCAGGTTTTGTCTCAGGATGTACCAGATGCAGATCTCTTTGTACATTACAGGCATTTGAAAAAGTAACTCCTGAGGAAAGACGAGTGCATTGCTTTGACTTTAAGCTAAAGCTAAGGGAGGAGTGAGTTGACTCCCCCCCACTATTTGCATGTTAGAACTGTCAAATCTCTGCAGATGGTGATAACAGACGACTAACTCAAAGGCTACTTGTCTTGGGAAGCAGTTTAGTGGCTAGGGAATCTGGGGGAAAATAAGTTAATGATGGTGGCTACAGAAAAAGAATCTGAAACACTTACGCTTATACTTCATATTTCTACATCTTAAAGACAAATCTCAATGAGTCTCTCCATTCACTTCCAAAAATTCAATTCAGTATCAACTTCTGTTTCTGACTGTTGAATAAAGACAACAGTGTGGTGCTTTAAGAAGTCTAACTCCACTAGGCAAGTCATGTGAACAGCCCTGTGGAGCAATGGAAGGAGGACATGCAACACTGGTATAAACGTCTTTTTGTGCCTCTCACAATTGCAAAAGCTACTTCATTTAAAGACCGTAATTTATTTACATAGTCAACTACAGAATGGCTTACAAGAATACAAGATTGACCAAGCACTTATTAAGGTCCCATTGCAATAATTCAAGTTTTTTTTTTTTTTTTTTTAAAAAAAAACTCCAGGGTAAAATGTTATGGGTTTTGTTTGTTTGTTTGTTTGTTTTTAGTTTTTAGGTTTTGTTTGTTTCCAAAACACAAAAGCAAAACAAAGTAATATCCTCTTTGAATCTGTGACACTTCTAAATTTAAGCCATTTTCAGGTCTTAACCACACAACCCATGGCCAGGTAACATTTTTAGAATTTGTCTGTTACATATTAGAAGAAACATACTCCTAATAAACAATTTCTGGTGGCAGCATCTATGCTTGTGCCTCAAAGATTACATAAAAAAAAACTGACTGCAACTAATACAGAACTTTCCACACCCACTACTTTCAAGATATTCAAAGAACGAAACCTCCAGGTGCTAAGAACCACTTAACACCACATGGATCAGTAGGCATAGATGACTTCTGGTGACTTCTGTCAAATTAGAGAATCTGAAGTGCAGAAAAGTAAACTAAAATTAGCGTCTCTAGCTATCCAGAAGCTTTTCATATGCTACTTCAGAAATAAACTTATAGGGACATACAGTCATTTTCTTGTGGACAAGGGTCAAGATAAGATGCTTGAATAACGTATTTTAGGAATATAAAACAACTCTTCTGTGAAGTTATTATGGAATAATCTGATCTTGGCAGTGACATCTACCCCACTCTAACTGGTCAAGAAAAACATGTACAAGATGAACAAGCTTAGAAGGGCAAGATTAATAAATTGGAATGTATACAAAAGATTTGATTTGGTGCCACCAAGAATATTTAATAAAGATAAATGTTATTTTTTAAAAATATCTTGCAGTTAAAATATTCCTGATCAATAGTTAGATCCAAACTTTTGGTAAAATAAGCTATTAGAACAGTGTTTTGAATAGACTAGATTTGGTACTTCACTGCAGAGAATAGATGTGGATTGTAGCAATGAAATTTAAACCTTTAAAGTGCAGATTTAAGTTAAAGTAATGCCATTTTATCAGGTCCAAACTCATTAGGAAAAGAGGGTTGAGAGGAAAAAGAAATAAATGTATATATGGATTTTCCAGAAGAGAAAAAAAAAAACAGGACAGGCATAGTATACAAGCATAGCAGAAAGACCTTTCTTTCACCAAGGTTTTAACTAGGTACATCTAAATCCTCATCTAATGCAACCAAATACAAAAAGCACGATCATGAAGCTTAAATTGGTTTAAGATACAAGACAGCTTTGCAGTCAGTCTTAGGAAACTGTTACAGGTGATTTAGTTATGTCATTCATTTAACAGATGAATTACATTCATGCAACTGTTTCTGAATAGTAAATTTTCATCTCTAAACCTGGTTTATGTACTCCATTTATTTAATGGAGTACAATTTCTGACCATACTGTTTCCATGCTAACACAAAAGAACAATTTCTCATATGCAGACTTTTGCATAGAACCAGAACAATGTGCACTTGTAGAAGAAATTCTAAGCTACCATCCAACAAGTGGTGGTTGGGTATGCTTGATTGGTGGTTATGCTTGATTTTCCCAGAGAAGGAGTCAGCTAAGCTCAAAAAACTGTATATGGGAAAGGGCGTGCAAGTCCATAAACAATCAACCAGTACAGTCAGAAAGACTACTGGAATCGCTAGCTGTGGAACTGGGTGGCTTTCATAGGCATAGTCAGAGCTGATCATGCAAGCAAAATGGAAGAAATAACTCAGGGATGCAAAGAGAATTACTTCAAGGATTAAGAAAGAAAAATCATAAGCCCAACTCCATTATTATTACATCTGGAACAGCACAAAGGGAGGAATTTAATTAAAATCTCAGGCCATTATGACCTCAACCCTGAGAACATAACTTTGACCTCCAACCTCTCTGTGTCCAAATGATTTTCAGGCAAAGCCACTCTAAATGAAGCAAATTTGCCACTATGTTTAAAAAATAAAAAATAAAAATCTTCAAATAAAGCTTGCTAATAGCCACTGCTAAGTACAACTAACAAATATGGTAGATCAAAATAAACTTTTAAGTGCATTTCTGCTGTCTAGTAAGTTAAAATACATTTAGCACTGTCCTTCAAGTAAGTAATCAATTGAGCCTCAGCACTCATCATGTCAGTCTAGGTACTTAAACTAACAGACAGTTGAGGTACACCAGGAAACGTCAGAGCCAATTCTTCATATGTAAAGAATTTACAAGTTAGTCCACTGTATTGCAGCTTTCAGTTTGTTCTTTCAGATGACAAACTAGGGAAAGAAAAAAAAAAAAAACGATACATGAAAAAGTAAAACAGAAAAAAAAAAAATCTGCAGACAACGCACTGGCCATACTCACGTATTTTCACCACTAAATGATTTTTGTGGTTACAAACATTTTATGGACATTATAGGAAAACATAGCAGAGATGACTTGTTAAAACATAATGTCATTCTTAGTTGAGCACTCAACATTTGCATTTTATTCTGTAAAATGGTAATAATCATGTAATAACTGAATATAGTATCATACACTGACTGTCCGATTATGCATGGAGTAGAGTTCTTAAGTAAAACAGAAAAACTTGATGACCACTTGTAAGTCAGCAAATAACATGACATTCATCACAGCAACCTGAAAATATAACCTTCCTCTAGTTAATTAAGTACAGCACAGCATATCATTGCACACAAACAAAACACACAGAATGCTTCCCACCTTAAACAGAAATTAAATTATGCTATTTTAAAAGCAAGGCCATCCTCACTCGTAAGCATTATGGATGGTTTTTTACCACCAAAACACAAGCCCTTTTAACATAGACAAAATTTTAAGTTACTGTCAATCACAAAGGCAGAACATGAAGTAGGTACCCAATAACGACAGCCTAAATACACATCTACAGGGATAATAAGACGTCTGTTTCTTGTCATTTTAAAGAGATGGGGAAAGTAATGGTAGAACCAGTTGCACTTGCCTATTTCTTCCTTACAGTTTCACTTGCACTGTGATGATGCGCGCACGCGCACACACACACACACACCTCCCCTAAGCACTTTCCCCCATAAGCTCTGTCAGTTTCTAACTGCTGTTTGAATGAGAGGCAGTCATTAGTGTGCTAAGTAGTCATCTCTTCAGCACAAAGAACAGGTAACTCGAACTCACCAGTTTGTCACACCCTCTACTTTTGGATGACCTATGCTACCCCATAATTTTGAAGTACTTGTTCTGATTTTTAAAAAAAAAAAAAAAAAAAAAAAAAAGGAGGATAAACAATATCGCTGATAATGCCACCGTTGTTTTATTCCTTCCTACAATGCTGCAACATGATTGCAAGACTTCCAGGTCTGTGCCGAAACAAACTTCAATCAAACTTCCAGTAGCAAATAAGGCTTTCAATCTCACATGGTCTCACTGCACTGTATATAGTTTTCAGGCTGTTGATTTAAATACAGAAGCACTTATATCCAGTAAAACTAATTCATGAATCTAATTCAGAGTACAGTAGCAATCTTTCTCTTGGCCACTTAAGAGTAAATTACAGAACAAACGAGCATATACAGCACATCTTCATTCAGACATGAAGCAGTGCTATTTATCGTAACAGCAAGGATTGCTTTCAATGCAGAATAATCCTTTTGTCTCCTTTTTATTACACTTCCAAATATCAACTAAACTTACAGTCTAATACACAAAACTTGTGTTTTCAAATCGGCAGGTGCGAAGAATATGACACTATAAACTTACTTGAAGACGGAACTTCAAAAGATGTCTCGCATAATTAAAAGATCCTAGACACGGGCAGCTTCTTCCTGGCTTTTAACTTACTTCAGTCAAGCTGTCCTGAGTAAGTTTCCTCTGTATTTCCTTTAAACCCAACAGTATGCCTAATCTAGCAGGTTGGAGTGGTTTGAAACATCATTATGCATCCTTGCTAGCAATAACAAAAACAAAACCATGTTCAAATCACTAAACCAGTCAACACTACTGACTACATTCTTTTGCATCTTCAAACACCATTATCAACACAAGCTTTTATTTAGTACCTCTACTTCCAATTGTGTGTCAACTGGACAACATTTCCAAAACAACAACAAAAAAATAAAAAAGAAAATGTCTAATACATACAAAGAATATCATTACATTTTTCTTACATTTGAAGCCAATGTCTGTCAAGACAGTAGATAAGGAATGAAATGCTACCAGCTGCATACTTTTCAAAACATTACATTCATAACCACTTTGCAAGTTATATCTAGCTCAGAGCTTTAATGGAAGTGCTGCTTCTTACAGACGAGTCAGTATTTTATTCTGGAACTATTTCAGTCTTGGGAGATCTCTAAATGTAAGAAAAAAAAAATAAGAAAGATAAAATCTAAGTAGGCTACCTAGATTAAACAGTCATTTGGGGGGGAAAAAAAAAAACTAAATAAGTGGAAGCTGTTGAAGCAAATGTAGAAACATTACGTATGTCTCAAGTATAAAGTTGAGAGGTGACCTTCCCTTACTGATTCTACATAGCCAGTGTGAGTAGGCTGGGCAACTGCAGCAACTACAGATGACTTGGGAGTATTGGTGAAGGTAAGCTGGCTGTGAGCCAGCAATGTGCCCTCACAGCCCAAAAAAGCCGACAGTATGATAGGCTGCAAAGGCAGTATGGTCAGAAGGGTGAGGGAGGTGATCTTTCCCCTCTCTTGCCCCTTTGCCCTGTGCTGCAGAGGCCTCACCTGGAGTACTGCATCCAGATGTGAAGTCCTCAATACAGGAGACGCATGGACCTGTTGGAGTGTGTCCAAAGGAGGGCCACAAAAAATGATCCCTGCGCCTGGTGACACTTGAGGTCAGGCTGGATGTGGCTCTGAGCACCTGACTGAGCTTTAAGTGTCCCTGGTCATTGCAGGGCATTTGGACTAGATGATCTTTAAGGGTCCCTTCCAACTCAAACAATTCTATGATTTTATGATTCAATTCCATACTAGCAAGTTCAGGATGGTACTTCACAGCCTTTTAGAAGCAGAAATCTTTCAAGGCGTGATAATTATCAATACTAGGAATAGCAGAAGTTATTATGCTCGCATTGACACAAGTCGGTTTTAACAACATTTTAAAAACATTCTATGTTGATTGTCTATGCCGACATTAGAGCCACCAGATCAGGTGGGCTGCACAAACCCACATACAGAACTGAAGCAGATTTCCATCATGTAGAATTTTAAATAATGCTTTGAAAGCTGCATCCTTCCAAGCTTCCAGTTGCAGTACTCTTACACATCTCTTTAGAAAAGGGACAGGTGTTTTCCTAACTATGTTCCTAAGGACATGGTCTCACCGAGTACCATCAGTTCTACTCTGTTCAGATCTGTATTCTCATAAATACACCGTAAGATAGCTGTAAGAACAACTTAAGTTGAAGGAATCATAGAATGGTTTGGGCTACTAAAGACCTCAAGTATCATCGACTTCCAAGCCTTCTGCCATGAGCAGGGCTGCCTCCCACCAGCTCAGCTGCCCAGGGCCCCATCCGACCTGGCATTGAGTACCTCCAGGGGTGGGGCATCTTGGCAGCTGTGCCAGAGCCTCACCACCCTCTGGGTAAAGAATTTCTGACTAACACCTAACCTAAATCCCCCCTCTTTTAGTTTAAAGCTGTCCTCCTTTCTCCTATCACTATCTACTTGTACGAAGAGTTGATTTTCCTCTTAAGAGCCCTTTCACTATTGGAATGCCACTATCAGGTCTCTCCTGAGCCTTCTCTTCCCCAGGCTGAATAAAACTAGTGGAAGGGTGCAAGGCTTCTATTTCAATTCATTTTGTCACCAACCAAAGGGCTGTGTAACTGCACAGCATCCTTTAAGAAACACACAGTGAGTTTCACGGTACAGACTCCTTATCTGACCTGCCACTAAATACATATATATATACATATGTAAAGTTCACACATGCCCTACCAAATGGCAACAACAGTTCAGAAAAAGCAAAACAACAACAAAAAAAGCCACAGTACCTGGTAGCAAGAAGACCTGTAACAATGTACTTAGCAGGCTTCAGAGAGGGAATCAGTTTACATTAGAAGATCAATCTATGGATGAGATGAAGTAGTTAAGATGAACCTAGGTTTGAGAAGCAGCTCAACTTTTCTCCCCCCTCCTCCATTTTAAAATGCAAATCTTTTCACCCACAACCTTAGCTGTTCTGTGAGACTTCAGAAGGCAATTATGAAAGGCAATCTGGAGAAATACTGGAAGTATTTGCTGTTTTTCTTGGATGTTCAAGAGCGTACAGGGACAATGAAATGGAGTTTCTGAGTCCTGGCTCCTCAGACACATCTATTTCCTGCAGAAGGCAGGAAATGGCTAGGCTGCTTCAACACAAAGCCTGCATACAGCGATACTTCCATACTTCCAAAAATACCTGCGAAGCAGCAAAGGAAGACCCAGGCTGTGGTAACAGCAGACCTCCGCTGCGCCCCATTCCGCTCAGGGCACGTTCGCTCCAAACGAACACCCCTCGCTTTGGGTCTCGAAGGAGCCAACCCAAGTCACTAAAACTTGCAGAAAACCACCACAAGCTGACCACGCGAAACGCGCACACCCACACACCTCGGACTATGCGCATCCAGCCACTCCAGCGCCGGCAGCACGACTTTGTTTCTCGGGGCTTCGGGCACCCCCCCACGCCTACCTGCGTGCCCCCAGACCACGGGAGGGGCTGCGTGGAGATCGCAGCACACAGTTCCAATAAAGCCATACGCAAGCCCCGCATCCCCCTCCCCCCACCTCACCCCCCGACGGCGCACACGAAGTTGACGCGCAGCCCCCACGCACACAGAGGCATCGGGGCCGCTCCCTCGCCCCTTCCCACCCTGCCGCGGGCCGCACGAATCCCAAGCACGGGCCTCCCCCCGCCCCAGGGACGCTGCAGGCCCCGGCCCCACTGACCTGCCGGGGTGGGGGGCGGCGCCGTGTCCGTGTGCGGGGAGGGGCGCGGTCTCCGGCCGCCGGAGGGGTCCGCCGCTTCGCGAGCCGCCGGCGCCCTGCCCTGCCCGTCCTTCGTGGGGAGAGGGAGGGCGAGAGGAGGGGAGGGCTAGCGGGGTAGGGGGGAGGGGAGGAGAGGGATACCGGCCCCTCTTCCCCTTCCCCTCGCGGAAAATGAAAAATAAATAACAATTAAAAAAATAAAAAATAAAAAACGACGTGTGGGGGAGGTGTTTAAAATTAAAAGGCTCGGCCTGGAGTTTAAAACAAAGAGGCGGAAATAGCCGAGCGCGGCCCGAGAAGAGCCGAGTGGGGGCGCCGGGCTCAGGGCGCATGCGCCGGGCTCGGAGCTCGCTGCTCCCTCCCCCGAGGAGAGGGGCGGCCCACGCGCGTGCGTGCCGGGGGGCCCTGTGTTGGGGGGCGGCTGCCGTGCCGTGCCGTGCCGTGCCGTGCCGTGCCCTTGGTGTCAACGCTCCCGGTTGCTGCGGGAGGTGCGAAGCTGAGGGAGGAAAGGGTCTTGGACCGTGCGGAAGGCGTGGAACGAGGAGAGAACGGGAAGTGTGTGAGAGAGAGACTGCGTCGTGTTACCTGGTGTCGAATTCGGCTCAGATGGAGTCCGTACTGCGCTCATACCGCTCCTTGTGTGGCTTATCCTGTGTTCCTACTACAGACCTTCCTATCACATGCAGCTTAGACCGTGGGTTAGAATAGCTTAAAGACGTATCTGTCACAATCAGACCAGGTAGAAGATGCAACATTTCAGCAAACTCTTTGCCCCTGCTCCAGCTAGCCAATTGGCTATGGTCTTTAGAGGTATATCTGCTGTGGCATAGCTTTATCTACGAGCCACCCTCCCTTCAGATCTGCCAGCTGTGTCATGGACCTATCCACAGCCACACGTGTCCAAGGTCTACCTACTCAAGTGCGGATTTACTAATGGGCCACAGCTTTGTACCTGCTGCAGCATGGACTTATCCCTAACTGCTGTTTTGAGGTGTTCCTGCCCTGGCACAACATCTTTAATTGGCCACAGTCTTTTTAGATACTTGCTGTGTTGCAGTCTCATTCCCGGCCACAGATGCTTCAAGGTATTCTGGGCTGTACCTGCTACATTGCAGACTTTTCCATGGCCACAAATGCACCAGGGTTTATATTCTCCCGTGTGGGCTTATCCACAAGTCACTAGCTCAAGTTCTGTCTGGAGTTTCAGCCTGCCTAGTACAGCAGCACAGCAACAGCAGCAATGCTTTGGCTTTCAACCAGCCCAGGCACATGGCCATGGCTGTTACCAAAGTGATCCCAGGCATAGCAAAACAATATGCTAAGAAGTACAGCAAAGGAGTACAGCAGAAGGCAGCCAGTAACAAGCTCTGAACTCTTAGATACAGTAAGGCAAGCAAATCCTATGGCAAGCACAGGGGCCTACCAATTTGCAGCTAAACAGCCATAAAATCTATATATTTGGTGTAGCATACTCCATGCTCCTAACAAATCTTGTCTTCTTCAACACTTTGTGCCACACAGTGGGCCCAAAAAGCATCTGTTGTGTTTAACAGCAAGCAGCCGAGCCCTGCACTGTCCTGGGGACGGGGGAGAAAAATGAGAAGATAAAAGTGTAAGAACTCCTGGGTTAAGGACAGTTTACTGCTCAAAGCCACAAGAGCAAGCAAAGCAAAGAAAGGGATTTGATCACTACTTCCCATTGGTAGGCAGGTGTTCAGCTACTTCTAGGACAGCAGGGCTCATCATATGTAGTGGTTTCTTGGGAAGACGAATGCTATCAATCCAAACGTGTCCCTTTCTTCCTTCTTTACAAAGTGCATCATATGTTGTGATGGACCACATCACTTTGGCCTTCTTGTGTCAGCTGTCCTGGCTCTATCCCCTCCCAGCTCCTCCTGCTGTCCCAGCTCCTCACTGGAAGGGCAGTATAAGTATAGAAGTCCTTGACCATATGAAACTGAAACATCTGTGTGTTATCACTGCTACTTTCATCAAAAATCCAAAACACCACGCCATACTAGCATCTCTAAAATTAACTCCATCTCAGCCAAAACCATGATGGGACAGAAATAGCAGTAACGGACTATAAGAGTGTAATTGTAAACTGCATGCCTGCTTATTTATTTATGTATTTATTTTTGATACCTACTGTTTCCAGAGCCAAACACTACAGATTCAGAAAACCACTATGTCAGTTATTCAGTTTTCTTCTGCTAGGAATGATTTCAGAAGATGAAACCTAAAGCAAAGTGACATGGCCATGTCTACTCAAGCAGTTAATTTTCTTTAAAATACCGTTTGTTACGAGTGAGTTGTGACCCCGAGAGAGATGAGGCACCAATTTGCTCTCTTTTCAACGTTTTTCCTGTAATATTAGTTCTAATGCCTTTGGCAATGCTGTTTCAGAGTATGCTAGTCCATCCATATCTACTTATAAAAGCAGCCAGTAACTAGCATGTTTAACATAATGACAGTCCCGAAGAGAGTAATGGAGCAAGTCTACCGATGACATTTCTGAACACATGAAGGAGAAGAACATGTCATACCAATGGTAAATTGCAGTGGACCAACTTAGCCACTATCTATAATGAAATAACTGGTTTTGCAGATGCTAGGAAAACTGTGGATGTCTGATAGTTTGACTTCAGCAACGCTTTTGATACAGTCTCCCACAGTATTCTGGCTCCATAGTAGGACATGACTGCCTGGATGGGTGAAGACTTGGACGGTGAAATGTTGGCTGCGCTGTTGGTCTCAAAGGTTATTGGTTAATAGGTGACACTCTGTCTGAAAGCATGTGACACATGAAGTTCTTCGGGGGTTTTCTTTTTAATACTTTCTTAAGGCTAACTGTGTAATACTTCTGACAATGACTTGGACAATTAAAAATAATTTACACTGTCAAGTTTGTGGACAGCACCAAACTAGCTGTATAGTCAATACTCTGGATGACAGGGCTGTCGTTAGGAGGTGCCTAGATGGGCAGTAGAAATAAAATTCAACAAAATCCTGCACCTGAAGCATACTCCCTGCACTGCAGGCTGAGGTCTGTCTGACTTACAGGATAGTAAGACTGTTGAAGTTACCTTATGAGTTCTTATGAGACAACAGACTAAATGTGAGCCACAAATATGTCCTGGCAGTGATGAGAAACAACAGCATCTTGGAATATAGCAGGTCAGTACACAGGAAGTTGCAATTGCTTCTTCTTACTTGTCACTTGTTAGAACAAGTCTGGCACAGAACATCCATTTTTGGGTGCATCAATGTGAAAAAGTTATTGATAAACTTGAGCAAGCCCATCAGAGGCTACCAACATAGGAGAGGGTGGGAAGAACATGTCCGACCTGGAGAAGCTGAGGAAACCAGACTAGGTCTGCCTTGAGAAGAGAGAGCTTCAGTTAGACCTGCAATAGCATTGACAAGGGAGTTACATACAAAAAGCAGAGCTATAATCTCTAGTGAGATAAACATCAGGAGAATGAGAGACAATGGTCATAAATTGAATCAGTGGAGATTCTGACGGTACAGAAAGTGAAACAGATCTCTCTGAGGACAGCTTAACTTTCAAAGAGGTTCCCCAGGTAAACTTGAACCTCTTAGGTTTTTGAAACAAAGCTGGGGAAAGCCCTACTTTAAGAAAAAAGTTTTATCTCTGGGTGTACTTCTCCACCTTAATGTTTCTATAATTCTCATTTTAATTGTCAAGCAGAGAAATAAAAAATGTCCAGGCAAATTCAGGTTAACTGGAAAAAAAAAAAAAAAAAAAAAAAGAGAGAGGAAAAAAAATAGTACTTCAATTGGCTAAGTCGTGCTGGGAGGACAGCAACTTTCTCAATTTGCCCAAGAGCAAAATTGTGTCTTAGATGATGTGTGAATTCATTGACTTAGGTGACTAAACTTTGTCAATGAACTGTTGACTACTTTTTCTGTATTTGCCCTTCACCTTGGCTGATATACATTTTGTATATGTATATAAAAATATATCTATAATCTCATATTTTGACACCTCTTTTACACTTTTTCCTCTTACATTATCAGGTTTCTTCTTCACAGACGTCACTGAATATGTGTATCAAGAGTTTAAAAACATTCCCTCTCCACCAACTTTTGCAAAGCTGGCATGCATTCAGAGTTTCCATTCTTGAAGATGCAAGAAAATTGGAATTTATTTTACAGACTTGTAGGACGTCATATTGCTTTAGGGAAATGCTTAGAAAATCTGAATGTGCTTCATTTAATAATACCAGAATTATACAGGTGCTGTTCTAGCATAAAGTCAGTCATGATATTTTGGAAATGCAATCATTATTTTTAAAAACTTTGAGAAGACACCATCAGCATTTCTCGCTGAATTTGTAGAGTTTTCTGCCTCATAAGCCTCCCTGTTCCCACTGACATTTGTTAACAATAAAGAGAAGGTGCACAGCATTTTTACAGCAGAGTCACTGGTTGAGGATGAAAGGGACCCCTGGAAATCACACTCAGAAGCCTCCCTGCTCATATAGAGTCAACTAGACTGAGTTATATTACTTCCTCTATTTATAACTAGATCAAACACTGTCATTTTGACAGTGCAGATTTTGGTGTGATTATCCTAATGTCTGAATGTCAGCATTATAGTTTGATTCTTACTCAAGAACCACTGGGAACTGTGTTCTGAACTTCACCTTTACTACAAGTAGATTCTGGCTTCAGAGATGAAATCTATTAATCCTCCCATTAAAAACCAGAGATTTAGTGGATCAGTATAGGAAAACAAGCAGAGGAAGCGGGAAACCGACATGGCTTGGCAAAGACTTGCAGATCAAACTGAGGGATAAGAAGGACACATACAGAGAGTGAAAACAAGGATGCTTCACCTGGGAAGAATACATGCTGTCTGGACATGCAGAGAAGGGATAAGGAAAGCCAAGACTGCACTCAGCAGGGGATGTAAAAAATGACAGAAGAGACCATGGAGTGTCTACACCCTCTGATACATGCAAAGAGAGAACTGAGTACAACAGACATGGAGAAGGCTGAGGTACTGAGCAGGTTCTTTGCTCCAGTCTTCACTGGCAGCCAGACTTCTCGCATCTCTCACACTCCTGAATCTCACATCCCTGAACCTCAAGGTGAAAGTGAGAGAAGAAAAATCCCTCCTATTATAAGAGCAGAGCAAGGCTGAAACTGCCTCATAAGACTTAATGTGTACAAGTCTATGAGGACAGATGACGTGCAACCCATGGTTCTGAAGGAACTGACTGTTGTGGTTACCGAGCCACCATCCATCACGTTTGAAAAGCGGCTGTCAGGTGAAATTTTCAGTGACTGAAAAAAGGGAACCATCACTCTCACATTCAAGATATGTAGAAAGGAAAACCCAAGGTGTTTATTCACCATACAGAATATCAATGGTTAATGGGCTGGTTCGGCCCAGTTCCATGACTAACAGGGCAGAGGGACACGCAGATCCACATCCCAGAAAGGGGTGAGGGAAAAGGATAGAGAGATGGGCCCCAAAATTAAACAGCAGCAACAAATTGTTAGAATTGTTAGAATTAGACAATTAGAATTGTTAGAATTGTTAGAATTGTATTGTATTATAGTGTGTTGACCCTAGTCTACACATACACAAAACACTGCTAAGGTTCTTCTTTGCCTTCACATGCATTATCCCTAGCATCACCACGTTAATTCCATCAGTTCCGTTTTAGATGCACACCCAGACAATTTGTACAAAACCAAAAGCAGAGAAGTAGAGGTAGAAAGATCAGAAGTAAATACTACAAAGGAGGAGCATTTGGGAAAAGGTCTGAAAAATCTTCAGAAATGATACTAACTGCAAGTGCCACTCATGAATTGCAGGAGCGAGGGTCTCTTAAACAGAAAGGCTACAGACTATTAGAATGCAGTATATGATGCTCTTTCCCTTGGGGATTTCTTTCTTTTAATTTAAGTTGAAGCTTTGTTATGATGCTGAGATGCAAGATTCAATGACACTACAATGAAACTTGACATCTGGATCTGAAGGGATTGTACCGGGAAAACCAAGGCACAGATGGAACTGAACTTGGCAAGGCATGCAAAGAATGAAAAGAAGGGATTCTACAGGTATTTTGCTCAGAAGAGACAAAGGAAAGTGCACTCCTTCTGATAATTGAGAAGGTAGGACTGGCTACAAGAGACACGGAAAAGGCTGAGGTATTCATTGAGTTTTTTTCCTCAGTCTTCAGTGACAGTCAGACTTCCCATACCTTTCACGTCCCTGAACTTCTAGGAAAGGGCTAGTAGAGCAAAATTCCTTCTACAATGAGCAAGTCTGAGGCCATCCAATGAAACTGAACTTGTACAAGTCTAAGGGAATCAATGACATGCACCCCAGTTGATACAGCTGCCAAACCATTCCTCATCATATTAAAAGTCATGGCTGTCTAGTGAAGACTCCCATGACTGCAAAAAAAGGAAACTTCACTCTCATTTTCAGAAAAAGGGAGAAAAGAAGACTTGGGAAACTAGAAGCTGGTGAGCCTCACCTCTGTGTCTGGAAAGATCATGGAACAAATCCTCCTGGAGGAGATGTTAAGGCGCATGCAAGATGAGGAGGTGATCGGTGATAGCTGCCACAGCCTCACCATGAGTAGATAACACCTGACCAGGTAGTGTTCTATAATGGAGTGATGGCACCAGTTGATAAATGGAATCATGGAATCATATCCATCCAAGATTGGAAAAGGCCTCTAAGATCATTCAGTCCAACCATCCACCTACCACCATTATTTTCCACTAAACCATATTCTTCAGTAGCACAGCTAGGCATTTTTACAGGGACAGTGACTCCACTATCCCCTAGGCAGTCCATTCCAGCGCCTGACAACTCTCTCAGAGAAGAAGCATTTCCTAACGTCCAATCTGAATCTTTCCTGAGAAACTAATGAGGTTCAACAGGGCCAAGTGCAAGGTGCTGCACTTGGGCTGTGGCAATCCCACATATGTGCACAGACTGGGAGAGGAACTCCTTGAGAGCAGCCCTATGGAGAAGGATCTGGGGGTCCTGACGGATGAAAAGCTGGACTTCAGTCAGCAGCGTGTGCTTGCAGCCTGGAAGGCCAATAGCATCCTTGCCTGCATCAAAAGAGGTGTGACTTGTAGGAGAGGGAGGGGATTGTCCCCCTTTGCTCTGCCATTTGCGGCTCTATCTGGACTATTACATCCTGCACGTTGGGCCCTCAACACCACAAATGATGTGGAACTGTTGGAGTGAGTCGAGAGGAAGGCCACAGAGATGATCAGAGGGCTGGAGCTCTTCTCCTACGAAGAAAATTTGAGGGAGCTGGGCTTGTTCTGCCTGGGGAAGAAAAGACTGCAGGAAGACATTATTACAGCCTTTCTGTACTAGGAAGCTAATAAAGAAGACAGAGATTGAGTTTTTACATGGGTAGATAGTGGCGGGACAAGTGCAATGTTTTTAAACTAAAACAGGTGACATTTATATTAGATATTAAACGGAAATTCTTTGCTCGGGGGTTGGTGAAAAACTATGTTGAGAAACGCTGTGGATGCCCCATCTCTGGAGATGTTCATGGCCAAGTTGTTAGGCCCTGGGCAGCCTGATCTGGAGGGTGGCAGCCCTGTCCAATGCAGGAAGTTGGAACTGGATGATCTTTAAGGCCTCTTACAACCTCAGTCATTCTATGATTCTGTGAAACTTGACAGAATTCAATTTCATTTCATTATCACTTCATTTTCATTTTCATTGACATTATTCACTTACATTGGCCAAAGCACCCCTCACACAAGTCCTTTTTTTCTCGCATCTCTTCAGGTTGATGACTTCTTTTTTCCAAGAGGTTGCTTCAAGACCAATGCATAAACCTAGCAGGCTTAGAAACCATGCTAAAAGAGTGGGTGTAGCTCTGCATGGCTGTGTATTTACCCTGCTGAAATTTATCTTTGTTTATGTTGTCCCATACATAATTTCAACCATTCACATGTGTTGCAAGTCACAGTACTGGATACAGGCCATTGTGCAATTCATGGTCAATGTTCTACTCCCAACCATTTTTCTGTATATGATCAGTTTTCACCAGGGCTTCTCCAAGCAGAAATACCTTGTATATTGGCTAAAACTGCTGAGCAAAACCAACCTAATACAGAGCTCTACTTATTTCCATTTTTCATTCTTTTTTTTTTTTTCTTTTTTGTCTGGGATAAAATCTGCCAATCAGCAGACAGATCATATTTTTAAAATTGCAAAGGAGAAGAAGAAGATTCATTTGTCTTCAGTTCAAATATATTGCCTGCATATATTTTTAATATTTGGGTTTTTTTCCCTCTATCGAATATTGTGATAGAAAAAAATACTCCTGTACACAAAGCATACCATGTGAACTGTTTGTTTATACTAAAAGTACTTACAGTTTTATATTTATATTAGTCAGCTGCAGTTATCAGTCACAACTTATTCACTGATGACTAGCATTTCTATGGATCTTGCCTGAAATTTCTGGCATCAGTTCTAAAAGAATTGTCTAATGCAGATATAGTGACAAGAGGTGCACTCAGGTATCCCTTTAGGATACTCATTTGACTGAATGGAGTATCAGGGGTCTTGGAGATCAAGCAGAGTGCAAGCAGGCATGCAGTGTATTGTAAGTTTCACACCAGCATGTGCCCAACTGGAATGCACCATCATTAATGGAAGACAAAACAGTACATCAGTCCTAATATCATCTGAAGATGTCCCAAGTGATTAAATACATTCCTTCTTTGGACAACAAAGATCCTTCAGTTAAATAAGACAAGAAAAAGGGAGGGGGAGAGGGAGAACAGGTCCACACAGGAACAATGTAGAAATGTTGATCCTGCCTATGGGAATTTCAGGCTGGACCTGGTCTTGAGGAAAACTCCTGGAGGTATCTGTGAAGTAAACAAGAGTCTGAGCCATATGAAGCATGGGAAACAGGCTCCAGCCTGTTACCTTTGTCACTGAGAAGAGCCCATGGTCCTGAACTCTGGTGGAACTCTGATTCAGTGGGGTTGACAGCAGGGTATTATGGGACCTAAGGACAGGACCCTCTAAGGCCTAAAATTTCTGATAAGCAGCATTTTATCTTGTGGGTGGAGATACCATGTTATATTTGTGCAAAAAGTAAATCTCATTTCACTGTCTGTGAGTCAGTAATATGGGTTTTCCAATTGTTGATTCAATTGATCAAACGTCATACTTGAAGAAAGAAATGTGAGGAAGAGCATAGAAATAAACAGGTCTAAAAGATATGATCTAAGATGACTAGGGGAGAATGGAATTAGTCTAAATGCAGTTGAGGGAGACTCATGAAAAATAGCTGAAAGTTCTGAGATACTTGAATAAATATTTTTCCAGTGTCCAACTATGAAGACGCAGAGAAGGTGTGTAGTATCTTGGATAGTCAAAAAGAGGCTAAGGAAGCATCTACCAGAGGCTCACAACAAATATGTCCATAAATCCAGCTGACCTTGCTGTGGAAGCGTGCCATGGAAGGAAAAAACAAACAAAAAGAGCAAACAAGTCAAAAAAGCCTCCATGCAACAAACAAAATAAGCAATCAACCAACCAAGAGATTAATAAACAACCAAAAAAAACAGGAAGGCTTCCTTGTAGTTTGTTTGACTTATTTTTACTTCTGGGAATCTACCTTCCAGCATATCCTCTAAAATTGTCCCGATTTGAAAGGGCCATTATCAAGACTTCACCTTAAGTGAACTGTATATATTCACCAGCTATTTTTATGTAGATTTCAAATACAGGAACTGTTTAGCAATTGTCGCGTGCACTTCTGGGAATGAAGTATTTTCAGTGAACAATTCAAACTAGGTAGTCTCCAGACATTTCATAGTAAACCAAAGAGGTAATCTTTAGCAGCACCCATTCAAATTCTTCATCTCTTCCTGATGATGCAGCAGCTGTTTGATCTTTACATTCTGATCTGTTTTTTGCAAATATCTAATTTTAGCTTCATACTTAGTGTGATAGGTCTCACTGGAATTTCCCATGGTCTTGGGTGAATCATTGCACTGAACAGGGAATAGCTTATACAGTTCCACTCTAATTCTACAGTTTTCTCTCTGTATTCATCTGATCATCTTATTCCAGTTGTATCTCCTTCCTGTATTCTTAATCTGCTGGATGGTACTCCATTTCTAAAGTCAAACTGGTTTCCAGTTTTATTTTTTAATAACATATTTTAACACACAATTTTCAAATGAAAATATCTGATTTTCTCATGTTACATTGGCACTTGCAAGCACGGAAAGCTATGTCCTGAAGTGTATCAGATTAGATGGGCTGGACTGTTAATTCCCCAGTGACAAAAGGTATTCAGGAGTACAGTGAATGAAGATCTTACTTGTGAAAGGATATGGGGGATTCAATCTAGACAATCCCAGGTTAACTGATTAGTCTCTCTCACAAGGATGAGTCTCTCAGCTTTTTTTGGAGCAGGATCTGCTTACCTCACCACTTAATTATCACCAACCTCCACAGGAGCATACAAGACACTCAGTTTTGGGCAGAAACTCCCAGGACTGGATCAGATTCAGACATTTATAACTGAAGGAGAAACAAGATGTCTTCAACCAGTTTTGTATTGACTTGTCAAGACCTGTATCTGTTTATAGGATTTTTTTTTTCCAATTTAACCTCAAGTTAATTAACAAACACCAGTGAAAAATAACTCTACCTTCCCGTAAGGAAGACATGGCATTACAATTTGTTGCAAGGCAATTTGTTTTGGTTGATATTGGAGGTCATACACCACAGAAAAACTAAAGCTCACTCCCTGTCTCTGCAGTGTTTACCTTGGAATAGTCTGTACTTACCTACTTCACATGGGAAGAAGAAAGAGATGGAGACCAAATGGAAGAAGGTATACATAGTGGCACGTATAAGCCACCCCTAAAGGTGTTGTGTATTTGGGGTAGGTCTTGAAGCTGGTATTTATGCCGGAGAACTGGAT
This sequence comes from Tympanuchus pallidicinctus, assembly GCF_026119805.1. Classification (NCBI taxonomy): domain Eukaryota; kingdom Metazoa; phylum Chordata; class Aves; order Galliformes; family Phasianidae; genus Tympanuchus; species Tympanuchus pallidicinctus. The sequence continues at coordinate 31,085,669 of NW_026294758.1, forward strand.
AAGAGTGGTTTTAGACACCTCAAATCAAGGCAAATCTCTTGTAGATGTTCACTTAGAGTGTTTGGTCTGTACTGCTCTTTCTTACCATAGAACCTAATCATGTCTTCACCTGCTACCTCCCTGCTACTTCATAGCAGATGGAAACAGTATTTTTAACTTTTTCTTTAAGAAAAAATATTAACTGAAAACACAGGGACAAGTGGGAGCTAACTAAAGATGAAATTCAGTCATCCCATGAACATATTTGCAACATGTGGTCCTGCAGAATTTGAGCCTTCTCCATATATTTATTGTCTTGAGGGAACAAAGAAGGGCAGGGAGAAAGAGGAAACCTTCACCTCCAGCACAAGAAGGATGTTTTGTTTTGTTTTCAGAGATTATTAATATTTTAATATTAATATTGTCTGGTTGCTGACTCAAGCAGAGTCCAGCTGCCATGTATGCAGCAGAAAGAGGATAATCTCTCCTGAGGAAAGAAACAGTAGATCAGCAACTGAGGAACACCCAAGGTGAAATCTCAGTGTTTTCACAAATGTCTTGTGTCATTCTGGCTATAAGGTTTCCTTCTTTCCTTGGTCAACCCAGCCAGATTAGGAGAAGGAAGAATTCAACCTGTTTAAAGGAACTATATTGACCTGGTCAAACCTTTCCAAGTTTTTCTGAGGTACTAATGAACTAGCATGAAGGAGAAGTCTGCAATCCATCAAGGAAGAATGCTACACAATACAGAAATGGTTTGCTTAGCAATGTAAGGACATACAGTGTAAATCTGGAACATCACAACAAGGAAGGAGCTGAGAAGAGTTTTAAAAAATGATGGCCACAGTGTCTGATGTTCCTTCAAATTTTGGAAGGTTGATGGACAGTAAAGCAGGAGTCAAGATTTCAGTAATGCCTTCAAGACACTGCAATAAATAACTGTACTCTCTAAGAGGAAGAATGGTGGGCAGAAGCATCAGACATTATTTTCTTCTGACCTCAGACAAGCTTAACATGTGACTGACCTGAAAATGGATTTCAGTTTTCTCGTAAGTCACAAAATGTCTCTTCCTACAATTAACAGGAAAAACTGGAAAACAGCTGGCCACCACAGGGAAATTCCACATATTGACATTCTCATCTGCCACCTAATCTACCAATAAAATTAACAACTGATGGCTGAAAAAAGCATAAAGTGAGTTGCTTTCAAAAGTATCAAAGAGCTCTGTACTAAAGTGTACTGAACATAGGCACCTAGTCACAACTGGTGGGAGCAGTGCACATTTCCCACCCACTGAACAGCTTTCTAGTTTAGGTTACTACAGATAGAAATTGGAGGCCAGAACTAAATAGGCATCCCACTCAGCCACTCCAACTAAGGGGCAAATGACCTCTGCTGGAGCAGCATGGCAGATAGCTGGAAGGCAGGAATGAACCACCATTTCACCTGCATATATCCATAGCCAGACTCCCACATGTTCACTTGCAGAACTCTGCCCTAGGCAGTGCCATCTGCGCTGTCTGCTTATTGGTGTCAGTCCTGGAGAGATACTATTCAAGGCAACAAAAATAATTGCAGGTTTTATGTTTAAATTATTGAGCACATTTAAATTATTGAATACATTTTCTGCCTACAATACTGGAAGTGTAGGTTCCCATCAAAATCATGGACATGTGGTCCACACTCCCTTAACACTAATAGGGAATGTTACAAACAGGCAAGAGCCATGTTACGTAATGCATGCCTAGAAAACAATGTTATGCTACTCTTCCTCAAAATTATTTCAAACATTTGTCTTCTCTTTTCATCTTGGCTCTTCTCATCATGTTCTTCTCATGCTTAAATTTTGCTTTGGAGGAGGCTTGTAGTCAAAACACGGTTGTGCAGAGTCAGCACTTGCTTGTCTTCCTGAATGTAGCATGACCTACCAACTCACCAGTAGTGGAAAATGCCCTGTGCGGTATAGGTACAGCAGTGGAAGTAAACCAAGTGGCAACAAAGCTGCTCATCTGGGCTGCTGACCGAGAGGAAAATATTGATGTAAAAGTATGTCATATAGATGATCACATGCCCAAGAAATACACTACTGAAGTACATCAAAACATTGAGCAGGAAGATAAGACTGCAAAAATAGAAATAGAAAATAGAAATTGCTCAAGTAGGCCCAGTATGGGAAGGTAGGGATGAGATGTCTGTGGGTCAGTGGGCCCACAAAACTTTCTAGGAAGAGAAACAATATACAGACAGGCTCATGATTGAGGTGTTGACCTGGCAAAGGTCACCCATGAATGTGAAATGTGCTACGAGCAAGCAAGCTGTGCAAGTAAAGCCTCTTTGGAATACAATGTGGTGGCTAGGATTTTTATATAATGAAGCATGGCAAATTTACTGCATTGGACCCTACCATGAATATATCAGGACAAGTGCTACATACTATATTCATTATGCTGGAAGCAACTACATGATGGCTGGAAGCACACCCAGTATACCTTGCCACCATTCGAAGTGCCATCTTGGACCTTGAAAAGCGAGTTTTGTGCCATCATGGTACCTCAGAAAGAATTGAGTTAGACTATGGGACTTCCATTCCAACCTCATAATCTCACAGACCAAGAGACAGAGCATTGACTGAATATTTCATATTCTGTATTAGCAATAAATCTTGGAAATGTTTGGAGGTATAATAGATTATGCTGTGGGGCATTTGGTGCTGGGGCATGGCATTTTGCCAGGTGTGGTTTAGGTTGGATATCAGGAAAAACTTCTTTACTGAAAGGGTTGTTAAGCACTGGAATAGGCTTCCAAGGGAGGTGGTTTCAGTCACCAACCCTGGATGTGTTTAAAAAACTGTTTGGATGTGGTGCTCAGAGACATGATTTAGCAGAGGCTTGTTAGGGTGGTATGGTTAGGTTGCAGTTGGACCTGCAAGGTCCAGCTTCAAGGACCTTCAAGGTCTTTTCCAACCTGAGCAATTCTGTGATTCTATAAATCTAAAGAAGCAACCTGAATATTTATCACCAGAGCAAACTGCCAGCCATCCTGATGCTGCCCAAACACACATTGTGGGAGGAGGGTACGCAGGGAAATGGCTGGGGAAGGCAGAATGAGTTGCTTTTCTCCTGCGAAAAGGCAATCCTATTACTCTGTTAATGGCATTGTTTTTGCTTAAAGACCCCTGTGCACTTGGTGGGTGATGCAGAAGGATGGGGAGATCAGTTTTGTGCCTCAAGGAGATTTAACTTTAAATAATCTATAATCTAAGTTGTATGTTATAGAAAGACACTGCAGACCAACAGGAGTCAACTCCATGGGGAACTGGCTGAGTGCAGCAAATATTCAAGCTAAGCTAAGCTGGCATCCAAGAATCCAGCGTGCTCCTTCTCCTGGCCTGACTGACCACCTCCACATGAGAGGCCTAAAAATTGAGAGTTTTTATGGGCAGTTTGGGAAATGGGAGTAGCCCATGAAACAGGCAGACAATATCCATATATCTATCAAGGGGCAAGGTATAGTGGTAATGAAAATGTATAAATCTATTACGTTGGATATTATGATGATCAGAGGATATAGATATACTAAAGGAAGCGTGACACATGTCTCTCATAGACTAAACTAGAAAGATGGTATGAAATTACATGGAATACGAGGTGGAAGTTGTACAGGGTCCAACTGGGCTGGAGCCACCCTCTTTGCGTCAGCTCATGCAATGCTGTGCCTTGTGCTTGAAGCCAGACCAGCACTGTTACAGAGCAGTACTGAGTCTACAGCCAAGCAGTGTGGCACAGCATTGTCATTGGCTTTCCAGCTGCCACTGAGGACCAGCAGGTCAGGATGAGCAAGAGGTCAGGAGGGAACAATGCCCGAAAACTTAACTGACCTGGACATCCCATACCATGTGATGTCAAGCTCAATAAAAGCTGGAGGAATGAAGGGGACTATCATTATGAAGGTGTTTTTGTCTTCCTGACTGATCACTACATGTACAAGGCACTGCCTCCCAGAAGATGGCTGGGCTTCACTTGCTGGTGGGAAATAGAAAATAATTCAATTCCTTTCTCTTTTTGTTTCTATATGGACGTTCATGTTTTTTGAGCTTTTTTTTTTTTTTTTTTTTTTAGGGGGGACTAAGGAGAGATTCTTTTTTTTTTTTTCATTAAGCTGCTCCTATTTTAAGTCAGCAATAATTTCCTCCATCTCACTCCCTGCCCTCCATCACCACTGTACTCACATATACTGCATCCAACATGTGTGCTCTTCAAGGCTGCTTCGGCCTTAGAAGCAGTTGTGGAAAGTCAGTACTTGCTAGTCATCTTGAATGTGAGCATGAATGTCAGCATGATAGGTCACTGGCAAGAAGTTATATAAGTTATCTGCTTTAACAAGATATGCTTTTTAAATATTCCTACTCAGAACAGAAGCTGTCTTTCAAGGACATCTATTTCAATGTATAAGTTCAGTTTGAAAGAACATGTCTATTTTTGTGAGGTTTTGTGCTCCAAGTCACCACCAGATCAGGCTTTGCAGTTCTTCAGATTATGGCAGAGAGTAACGGACTTTGTTGCTGGTGCAGAAGGAAGACCTTTTATTGTACGTGCTTACAACCTTTTATACTCACGCAACAATGCCTCGGTCACAGGTACCAACCAGGTGCCTTCTGTGTGTTTACGTCTGGTGCAAGTAGCTACCAAGCTTGTTTACTCATTTGCAAGATAATGACTTTCTTTGTCCCATGTCAGATAGATAGGGATTTGAAGAGAAAAGGCTTGTCTATAAAAACTGTAGGGTGGGCTTCCCTCAGAAATGGCTGGGGTATTAACCTTAGGGCAACAAGAATGAGACAAATCAAAATAATTTGTAAGTTCTCAACTCTGAGTGAGACTTAATTCAGAACGCAAAACACTTCCCCAGATGAGGCGCTGAATGGTCGTGTCACCGTAGAATCATCAAGATTGGAAAAGACCTCCAGATCAACTGAAAATCAACTCGTTCAACCATCCACCTACCACCAATATTTCCCCACTAAATTATGTCTGTTAGTACATCTCAATGTTTCTTGAACACCCCCAGGGACAGTGACTCAGCCATGTTGACAGGCAGCCCATTCCAGCACCTGATCACTCTTTCAGAAAAGAAATTTTTCCTAACATCCATCCTGAATCTCCCCTGGTGCAACTTGAGGCCATTCCTTGTTATCCTATCACTAGTTAACTGGGAAAAGAGGCTGACATCCATCATGCTATGACCTCCCTTTAGGCAATTTTAGAGAGTGACAGGGTCTCCCCTGAGTCTCCTCTAGACTAACAATTGCAGTTTCTTTGGCCACTCCTCGTAAGACTTGTGCTTCAGGTCCGTCACCAGCTTCATTGCTCATAGTTCCAAGGCTGACTGGCAAAAGGTGTTCTGGTTAATGCAAGTTTCTCCAAATCTTCAAGATAATGAAGAAATTTAGCTTCAACCATCCACTACATACCCAAGGTACTTGGACAAGCTGCCACAAGCATAAGACTTCCTTGCTTCAGTGACTATTTATCAGTGACTATGCGGACAATCATCAGTGTTTCCACTGATAGCTGTGAGGAGCCTCACTGAAAAAATAACAAATCAGTAAGATCACAGAAAAATAGACCTAACCAGAACCAATGGGGAAGTTTGAGGTTATGATATGCTAAACCAAGCAGAAGGTTGAGAGGGAATAGAAACCATGTCCTAAAATAGTTTCTGACATACCAACAGGCTCAGACGACAATAGCACATCTCAAATGACAAATCTGAATACTCAAGTTCTGGAAACTTACATGTAAATTACAGCTTAAGAACAGACATTCAGTCTGCTTAATAAAGTGGAATATGGTCATACAGCCAACAGACTGGTTGCACCTTATGCTGCACTGACCTCAGTGTCTGCAGGGCCACTTCTCTCTCTTCCATTTATCACCCCTATACCCCAGCTGCTATTGCAAAGTAGTTTTAACCTTCTCTTGAATATATTACCACAGAGGTGCCATAAGCACTGCTGGGGGAATCAGCTTCCCCAGAGGATCCCTTTTCGAGCCCATAGAAGCAGTGGTATCTGAAGTGGGAACACCACGGGTCTTTTCTAACACTAGCAGCCCCCAGCTACCAAAACATTGTCATGTTTATGCAGGTGAAGAACTCTGTAGGTTGGATCTGAGATTCTCCTTGGGAAGTAAAAAGCACCTGTTAACAAGAAGGAAGTTAAGAGGAATAGTAGTGCACCAAGCAATGGGCTGTTCAAAAGGGGAGGGAGGCTGGGAGGTGTGTACCCTGGGATCCATGAGACAAACTAAGCAGGGCAAATGAAAAGATAAAGGCACTGGGAAAAAAAAAAAAAGAAAAGAAAAGGAAAAAAAAAAAAGTTCACACACTAGTAATTAATACTAAGGGAAAGAAGAATATTGCAGAGAAGAAGAAGAGCTGTTCTGAAAGTAGGAAGGGAAAAGGGGAAAAGGGGAAGAAAGAGGGAAGGTGGAGGAGACATCATATAAGGTTTGTATTTATTTTTTAAGATTTACAGAAAATGTAGAACCTACACGAAAAACTTGTTCCCCATTTATCACTTCTAGGTGTCTATATAGCAAACACACTGCTTCCTTGAACTCGTTTTAACAGCATTTATTAGGTAATAATGTAGAGGTCGGTCTCTCTTCTTTTAGGCTTGATCCAAGAAGAGTATATGGCAAAGGCACAAAGCTGCTACTTTACTTGTGGGATTTGGATTGCATTTCCAAACGAACCCAAATGTATTACTTTCTCTTGTGCCTTCCATGCAGGAAATGCACTAAGGTTCAGTCAATGTTGTAAATTTACATCCTTTTATCCAATTTTACCCAACTCTGAAAGGGCATTTTGGCATGCAGACTTTATTCTACAAGCCAGCCACTGTAAATCCCAGGGATTTCTGGGTTGAGCTCTTTCTGTGTAAGGAATCTCCAGGCTGGGGCCCACAGGTAGCCTTCAGCCTTTACCCAGCAGAGTGTGAAAAACCCTGTAGTACTTTCAGGTTTATGACTAAGATAACTTTTCAAAAGTAGTTTATATTGAAAATCCTAAAACTTGTATAATGTGTGTTAACTGCCTCCTCTTTAGTCTCCTTCACCCCTGTAATATCTATCCTGTTCTGTAACAGAACCCTCTGGTGCGGGAGAAATAAATAAAGTGTCTTAGTGGAAAAAAGTTACTCCCCTGGAGATCTGAAACTTGTTTCTAGAAGCTCTCCTGCAATGGCCACATGCAGGAGTGGAAACCATCCTCCCAATATCATACACTCTCTGGACAGTACTAGAAGCAAAAGACCAGTGAAGCCCTGGCTCTCATGCCCTGACTCTTGATGTACTAAGGACTGCAGCTCCATCTCTCAAGAGTGCTGCAGTAAGGTGTGTCTCCTTGACCTCAGTAAGGTGATATCTCCTTGACCAAGCCGCCTGCTGCCACAGACTTTGTGGTGACTGGAGGCTGAGGCCATTGCTTTATTGTGGAATATTTTGGAGACTGGAGAAGCATTGAACAGATTTTAGAAAGGGAGAGAATGAACAAGGACTGTTTACATAAGCTGTGTTTCTCGGGAAACACAGATCAAAACAAGAAGACTACAGCTTAATGTGAGCCATTCAATTTATTTAGATCAGGTATTCCCATAAAGGAGCAAATCATGGCTTTGTGGCACATGTAGCAGTCATCCACTGATTAGCAATCCCCTCCTGGGTGTTAATGAGTCAGCCAGATCACCCACGCTATGAAAAATACTGATAAAGTTTAGAAGGCGTGCCATTTTCCTTGACAAAAAGGCAGCGCTGATTAGTGAATCTAAGTCTGCTGAAATCCCTATTCGTGGGCAGGAACGTATTTATCCCTTCTGTGAACTCTGAAGATGATGTTATTCACCAGTGACTAATGGGTTAGAGTGTTCTGAAGAGGTGAAGTACAGGAAGTATTACATGCTCACTCTCTGAAAGTCAGGCAACAGATTGTGGTTTCTTAAGTCAACACCTTTAGCCACTTTTGAAATATTTTGATCTTTATATTTATTTATTTGTTGTTTATTTTTAATGAGAAGCAAAACTAAGATAACAACATACTTTCATCTTTAAACTCCCATTGTAGTTTCCCTGAAGCTTTTTTGGGCTTGTGTGAACGAGTGCCATGTTTCTCTAAGAATGTAGAATGCTTAGGTCATTTAAACAAAACTGAAGGTTATTCTGCAGTACCAATAATTATACTTACCTGCTTAGAAAAACTAGATTCTAAGCAGAACATTTTTCTGCCTTTTTCAAACTTCATATGTTGAACTCAGTAACACTGTTTTAATCTTTTTGGTGAGCTAGTCCTTACTGCCAAACTTGCAATGGGGAGAACGGGGGAACACCCTGGTGGTAAAGGACATAAGGTCAGCACTTAACAACACTAACATGGATGATATTGTTTCTGTAGTTTGCACTCTGTGAAATCAGGTCATCAATGTCAACCAGGTTTGCAACTCCGAAGTTTTGCATCTAGATCCATGGTAAAGGCATTCACATTATATTTCCACTACAAATGAAGAGGAAGTTAAACTTTTACCTGCAGACTAACAAAGTAAGCAGGCTACTCAGTGGGCTGTTGCATGGCTGTGTGGACAACATTGGGACCACACAAGAACAGAACTGCAGGTAGCCAGCTGCTCTGGCCTCTTCACTTTGAGATGGGCCCCCAAGAGATTCTTAGAGGAGGATTGCTGCCCTTTGGCAGCACTTGGGAGAGGGCAGAACTGGTCCCAGTGGGGTCCCAGTATTCTGCAAATAGAATTTTTATGAGTAATGAAGGTTTGTATTGGATCCACCACTGAAGGTAAGCCTCTAATAGTTAATCTCTGTCCATTTATTTAAAGGTTCACGTGACACTGGGCAATTCAAAGATATGTTGCATGCTATAACATACAGTTCCCAGCTGAGTGCTTTCAGCATTTGCAGACTAAGCAGCCATCTGAAAATTTGTAAAAATAGCCTTTTTGGCCAATAATACCAGCTCAATTACCAGAGTATCTGAAATACATAATACATACAGTGTTCAAAAAATAGTTATTTAGATAGTTAAAAAACATTGCAATAAGAAAAATATCCGCAGGAGCTGGGAGACCTACAGCTCAGTAAGTGGCCTCAGAAGCAATTAGTCCTAAATCTAACACCAGGTAGACACTGAAAATCCTGTGGCTGTAATGAACAGAAAACAGTACATGATGCTACTTTCTGAGAAATAGTTCTGCTACAAACAACACAAAATCTGAGGTATATCCTGATTTGGAAGTATGCATAGTCTTGGAATGGTGCAGTATGCAGGAGTCACCATACCCTGAAGAGAAGATCCTTAGAAACAGCTCTGCTGGAAATAGTAGGGAAGTGCAGAAGTTACTTCCATCTGACCTGCTCTGGTTCATTTTGGGTCCCAGGGCTGTCACTGGCAGTTTTGTGAGCAGAAAACACATTTTGACTTCTTTTCCCAACTGTCCTTTGCTCATTAAAATTCTTCCTTTCCAGTCTCCCTAGGGGTGCTAAGAAATATACTGGCACCACGGGTTTCCCAAGGTACTCATCTAACCCTAGTCAGAAGACACCAGCTCGGGACAGGACCCAGCCCAGATCTGGCATGTCACAGCTCTTCCCGGTGTGCTCTTCCTCCCACACACCCCATGGATCTCCAGAGAGTGGGTTTAAACACTGACAGGGCTCTTGTTCATAGCCACTCCTCCAGTATGTAATGCCCCTGACAGCACGGCTCCATCTGTGCCACATTTCCTAAAGCATGGGGGTGGATCTGCAGCCTGCATAATTATTTTCTAAGACTTCCACAAACCCCTGCAGCCCCAACTGGGCAGAAGTCTGAGGGCAGGGAAGGTGTTGTTCCACGTTTCTCCCTGCCCACTGACTGAGTTAGCCTCAGTATCAGGGACCAAACTACAAACATGGGATGAACCAAAATGCAGGCTCCTACAAAGCAGTGACTGTGATTAATACACTGTGATCATGCCAAGACGTGTGGGTTAGCTTGCTGCAGTTCAGATTTAAAAAGAAAATTGAGAGATGCTTTCTTATTATGAGAAATGCATGAAAGACTCATAGTGACAGGATATTTCTATGGTGACCAGTACAGCACCATATTTAGACTACAACATTAAGAGAGGTTAATGTTGCAGTACTGGCTTTGAAGGAAACAGATCTTAGATAAGCTAAATGCACTTTAGAAGGAACACAATTATTTCATTAAAAAAAATATATATATGTAGTCTGCATATAACAGACTGAAAAACTGTTTCAGTGTACAAACTCAAATATAATAGCTTTTGGATTCTCAAGTATAACTCTGCAGTGACACTGATTTTTCAGTATTTCTAGTGTAAGATTCAGAAAACAAGACAGAACAATAGACACACTTGTGAATCTAGATACCAGAGGAATACAAAGGCTGTATTTTCAGCTTCTCAATAGGAAGATATCATAGTTCTTTTTTTTTTTCTTTTTTTCCACAGCGTGCACACTGAGATTTTGTTACACTCAAGCCACTTATCTAGATTTAAACCATATACTATTTCCTAGAAAATGTCCCACCTTACTTGCTGGTCTTTAACACAGACTTACAGAATCACACAGGCTGAAAAAGACCTTCAAGATCATCAAGTCCAATCACCAGCCTGACCTACTGAGTCCCAGCTCTAAACTATGTCCTGGAGGGCCACCTCAACATATTCCTTAAATATCTCTAGGGATGAGAACTCTACCACTTCCCAGAGCAACCTGTTCCAATGCCTAACCACCCTCTCCATAAAGAAATTCTTCATAATACCCAGTCTAAACTTTCCCTATCACAACTTGAGGTCATTTCCTCATATCCTATCACTTGTCACCTGGAAGAAGAGACCAACATCCCCCTTGTAGCAACATCCTTTTAGTTACTTTTAGGTTGAGGTCTCCCCTCAGCGTCCACTTCTCCAGATGAAGCAGCCTCGGTACCATCGGCCATATATCTTGATTTCCCTTCACCAGCTTTACTGCTCTTTTCTCCACATGCTTGAACGACTCATCACCCTTTCTGTAGTGAGAGATCCAAAATGAAATACAGTGTTTGAGGTGGGGTCTTGTTAGGGCTGAGTACAGGGAGACAATTACTTCCCTAGGTCTACTGGCCAAACTGTTTCTGACAGAAACCAGGAAGCCATTGATCTTCTTGGCTACCTGGGCAACTGGGGGTGTCATTGGATGCACGTGCATCCAGCTTGATGATCTTTTTGAGCAGCTGACCAGGCTGCAAGACGAAGTTGCCGGGCTGAGGTGTATTCAGCAGATGGAGAGAGGGATTGATGCCTGGTATTATGCACTGTCATTGGCAGACTGACAACTCTGCCATAGGTTCCAGCAAGGGGAAGAAGATAAGCAGGCTTTCAACCTGACAGAGGGCAAACACTAGGATGAGAGAGACTAGAACCTTGTTTCTGCATGGAGCAGAAGGAGAAGCCACCCCCTTGCCCCTGAAGCTTTCCTAACCGGTAGATATGAAGCTCTGGGGATGGAAAGAGAAAATGATATGAGTAGTTGTTCAGAAATGAAAAGGGGCAACCACATTAAGAAGGTCCAACTGAGATCCTGAGTCACAAACAGTGCCACTAAAAAAGGCGAAGAGCCTTAGTAATTGGAGACTCTACTGAGGGGCACTGAGGCACTCATCTGGTGCCCACATAATCTCTCTAGAGAGGTCTGCTGTCTGCTGAGGGGCCACATTCAGGATATCTGGAAGAGGATCCGAAGTATGATAAAGCCAGAGGACTACAACTTACTCATGGTTTTTCAAGCTGGGTCACGCTTGTGACTTTTTGTGAATTTAAAGATTTCAAGAAAAACTTTGTATCCCTTGGGAATTTGCTGAAGGGATCAAGAGGGAAAGGATGCAGTGTTCTCTTCAATCCTTCCAGCTGGAGACTGGGATCTGGGCAGGAGTAGGAAAGCCAGCCAGTTGAATGAATGGCTGCATGGATGGTGTCACACCCAGGGCTTTGGCTTCTGTGATCTAAGACATACCTTTGGTAAACTGGGCACGTTGATGTTGGATGGGTCACAACTGACCATAAGGGGAAAGAATATACCAAGACAGCAAGCTCTTTGGGCTCATCACCAGTGCTTTAAACTAGATTTGATGGGGGAAGGAGAATGTACTGCTGAGTAACAGAGAACAGTCAAGGAATGCTGTCATTTTAGGAATCAGTAGGGTAAAACATCAGAGGTTTTTGGTAGGATTCCTCTAAAAAGGTAATATGGCCAATAGTCCAGCTGAAGGTGCCTCTACACAAATGCATGCAGCATGGGAAACAGGTAGGAAGAGTTGGAAACTGAGATGCAACTAAAAAACTGTAATCTTAATGCTCCCACAGAAACTTGGTGAGATGAACTAGAATACCATATTTGAGGGCTGTCAGCTTTTTGGAAGGGACAGGCTAAGGTGTGAGAATGTCACTTCCTGCCCTTAAAAGGAAGGGAAGGGGTTTCCAGATTTGCAGATACCCCTGGTTAGATTAAGGTAAAATGATATACAGATATTCGCACACATCATTACTTTTAATGAGAGTTTAAATTCTACAGTCATCCCCAATGTTGATAATACTTAGAATCTACCTTAAACTGTGTGGCTCAACTATATACTTAAGGAACGAAAATAAGTCTTGCAACTACTTAACAACTTTATGACTGAACAGCTATATAAGACATACAGCTTTTAAGAAGCCAAAATAGGTTTTGCAATTACTTCACAGGAGACAAAGAGCAAGAAGAAAAACTGAAGAATACCGAGAAACAGTGAGTCAGAAAAATGAATAGGAAGATTGGTCAGCAGTCTATTTCAAAGGCCTATTTTGAAGAGTTCCAGTGTCAGCCCACATTGCTAGAGAAGGGATGGGCGGTTAAGTGTGTTCATCTAAAGGTCATAGTCTCAAATGGGCAAACAGCAATGATGACTAACAATAAAAAGATGAAGAAGGCGATCCTGGATTCCCTCTCAGGCAATCTTTAATGCCTGCTAGGTTTGCAGTACACTGTGCTAAGGTCATAGACAAGTGAGTTTGCAGTAACAACTTTGTTGAAAATAAATTTGTAGCCGAAATTTTCTTGTGGGAAGGGTAGGCCAGTTTGACAGAAAAGCAGGACTAACCTGTTAAAGGATGGGATATCATACTTGCTGATATCAGCCTCCGACTGGTTGTCATGGTGACGGCTTTGCACTGCAAGTGTTTGAGGCGTACCAAGCACGCCCCAGAAAGTGTTTTTTGTTGGTCCTTTATAGAGGGGTAGGGGAGTGAATAGACTGTGAAGAGCTGTTTCTGAGAAACAGTCACAAACAGGTTGAGAGCTTGTGAGTCAAAATTAGGGATCATCAGATCAATAAAGGTCAGGTCTACTACAGGCCACCTGATCAAGAGGAGTCTGTTGAGAAGGCCCTGTTACTTCAGCTTCAAGAGGATTGAGCTCACAGGCTCTCATCCTGATGGCGGATTCCAACCACCCATGCATCTCCTGGGAAAACAACACTATGAGTTGCAAGCAATCCAAGAGACCCCTGGAGTCCACTGAGGATAACTTCCAGGTCCAGGAAACGGACAGACCCAACAGGGTTGAAGTTTTACTGGACCTGGTGCTCACCAGTGCAGAGGAGATTAAAGAGGTTAAGATTGGAGGCAGTCTGGGATGTGGAGATCATTCCCTGGTTGAGTTCATGCCATCTCCAGACAACTGGGAGAAAAGGAGGTTATCAGGAGTAGTCAGCATGGGTTCACTAGGGGGAGGTCGTGCTCAACTGACCTGGTGGCCTTCTATGATGTTGTCACATGCTGGGTGGATGGGGGGAGAGCAGTGGATGTAGTCTACCTTGATTTTAGAAAGGCATTTGATACTGTCTCCCATGACATCCTTATAACAAAGCTGAGGAAGTGTGGGATAGATGAGTGGACAGTGAGGAGGGCTGAGAACTGGTTGACTGGCAGAGTGCAGAGGGCCGTTGGCAGTGCAGAGTCTGGCTGGAGACCTGTAACCAGTGGTGTTCCTCAGGGGTCAGTGCTGGGTCTGGCCTTGTTCAACAACTTCATCAATGACCTTGATGAGGGGATAGTGGCCACCCTCAGCAAGTTTGCTGATGATACAAAATTGGGAGGATTGGCTGACACGCCTGAAGGCTGTGCTGCCATTCAGCGAGACCTGGACAGGTGGAAAGCTGGGCAGTGAGAAACCAGATGAGGTTTAACAAAAGCAAGTGTAGAGTCTTGCATCTGGGAAGGAACAATTGCATGCACCAGTACAGGTTGGGGGATGAGCTGCTGGAGGGGAGCTCTGCGGAGAGGGACCTGGGTGTCCTGGTGGATGACAGGTTGGCCATGAGCCAGCAGTGTGCCCTTGTGGCCAAAAAGGCCAATGGCATCCTGGGGTGCATTAAAAAGAGCATGGCCAGCAGGTTGAGGAGGTGATCCTCTCCCTCTACTCTGCCCTGGTAAGGCCTCATCTGGAGTACTGTGTCCAGTTCTGGGCTCCCCAGTACAAAAAGACAGGGATCTCTTGGAAAGAGTCCAGCGGAGGGCCACAAAGATGGTGAAGGGCCTGGAGCATCTCTGCTATGAACAAAGGCTAAGTGAACTGGGTCTATTTAGCCTTGAGAAAAGACAACTGAGAGGGGACCTGATCCAGGTTTATAAATATCTGAGGTGTGGGGGCCATAGTGGTGAGGCCAGTCTCTTTTCAGTGGTACGTGGAGACAGGACAAGGGGAAATGGACACGAGCTGCAGCATAGGAAGTTCCGCACAAATGTGCGCAAGAACTTCTTTACAGTGAGGTGACGGAGCACTGGAACAGGCTGCCCAGGGGGGTTGTGGAGTCTCCTTCTCTGGAGATGTTCAAGTCTCGCCTGGACGCCGACCTGTGCGACCTGCTGTAGGGAACCTGCTTTGGCAGGGGGGTTGGTCTCGATGATCTCTAGAGGTCCCTTCCAACCCCTACAATTCTGTGATTCTGTGATCTCAAGGAACACAGGCCTGACAAAGAACAGAGGCAAGTCCCTGAACTTCAGGAAAGCAAACTTCAGGATGTTTATGAAACCCCAAGAGATCCCCTGCAAAACTCTCTGGGACACAGGAATGAAACAGAGCAGGCAGCACTTTATGGACACCTTTCTGAGAGGACAAGAGCTGTCCATCACCCAGATTAAGAAATTAGGCAGAAGAGGCAGGAAACTGGCATGGCTCAGTAATGACTGCCTGTCAGATTGAGGGACAAA
Organism: Tympanuchus pallidicinctus; assembly: GCF_026119805.1. NCBI lineage: Eukaryota > Metazoa > Chordata > Aves > Galliformes > Phasianidae > Tympanuchus > Tympanuchus pallidicinctus. The sequence goes on from NW_026294758.1 coordinate 31,100,944, forward strand.
AAGGAAAATATAATCACTAGAAGCAGGGATGAGTGGCCTCGTAGAATGAGGGGTGCCGTCCAGAAGTGCAGAGATGTGTTCAGGAAAGCCAAGGTGCAGGTGGAATTAAACTTTGTGAGGGAGGTGGAAAACAACAAGAAGGGTTTCTTCAGATATACTGGCTAGAAGAGACAAGCAAAGGAGAATGTATCCCCTCCAATAAAATGAAAAAGAGAGCTGGCCTCATCAGGCATGGAAAAGGCTGGGGTACTTAGTGAGTTCTTTGCCTTGTTCTTCTTTGTCAGTCAGTTTCCAATGCCTCTCATATCCCTGCACCTCTAAGCAGGGGTTGGAAGAGCAAAATTCCTCCCAGTGTAAGAGCAGAGCACGTCTGAGACCACTTCATGAAGCTGAATGTCTACAATTTTATGGGGCCTGATGATACACATCACAGGGCTCTAAGAGAACTGGCTGATGTGTTGCCAAGCTGCTCTCCCCTATATTTGAAAAACTGTGGCTGTCAGGTGAAGGCAAAAAGAAAAGAAAAAAATCAATTTTTAAGAAAGGCAGAAAGGAAGACCTGGGGAACTACAACCTGGTGAACCTCACGTCTATGCCGGGAAAGATCATGGAGCAGATACTCCTGGAAGCTATGTTAAGGCACAGGCGAGAAGAGGAGGTGATCCAAAAACTCACAGCACAGCTTCACCAAGAGACGGTCTTGCCTAAATAATCTAGGGGCCTTGTATGTTGAAGTGATAGCATCAGTGGACAAAGGAAGGGCAACTGATGTCATCTTATTGTCTTACGGGAACTTATCTCTACACTTCAGAGAGATCTATTTGAAGGCTTGACTATTAGATGGATAAAGAATTGGTTTGATAGCTGTAGCCCGAGGGTTTTTGTAAATGGCAGTATGTCCAGGTTGAAGCCTACAATGTATGGTGTCCCCCCTGGGCCCACCTTGGGACTGGTGCTCTTCAATATCTTCATCAATGACATGACAGTGGGATTGCTAAACCTTAGTAAGTTTGCAGATGACAGCAAGCTGAGTGCTGCAGTTGACACAAAAGAAAGAATGCCACCCAAAGGGACATATACAGGCTAAAAAAGTGGCACACAAGAACCTAATGAGGTTTGACAAGGCAAAGTGCAAGGTGCTGCACTTAGGTTGAGGTAATCCCAGCTACATGTACAGATCTGGAGAATTCGCTGAGAGCACCCACGTGGAGAACAGCTGTGAAGTCCTGATGGACAAAAAGCTGAACTTGAGCAAGCAGTGTGTAGTTGTAGCCTGGAAGGCCAACAGTATCCTTGACTACATCAGAAGAGGGGTAGCCAGCAGAGAAAGGCAAGTGATTTTCCCCCTCTACTATGCCCTCATGAGGCCCAATCTGGAGAATTGTCCAAGCCTGTGGCCCCCAGTACAGGAAAGATGAGAAGCAGTTTGTGCTGGTCCAGAGAAGGGCCATGAAGATGACCAGAGTACTTTTCATGTGAAGAAAGGCTGAGGGAGCTGGGCTTGTTCATCCTGGAGAAGAAAAGGCTCCAGGGAGATATTACTGTGGCCTTCCAGAACCTGAAAGGAGCTTATAAGCACAAAGAGGAGTGACTTTTTATATGGTCTGATAATGATAGGACAAGTGGGAATGGCTTTAAATTAAAAGAGAGGAAATTTAGTTAGATGTTAGTGAAAACTTCTTTACTTAGAGTTTGGTGATGTGCTGGAACAGACTGCCTAGAGAAGCTGCTGATGCCCCATCCCTGGAGGTGCCCAAGACCAGTTTGTATAGAACCCTGTGCAGGCTGACGTGGTGAGTGGCAATCCTGCCCATGATAAGAGAGTTGGAACTAGATGATCCTTAAGGTCCCTTCCAACCTTATTCCAACCAGCTATTTTATGATTCTATGATTCTATCATCACTGGTGCCTGACCACCAACTGGATTAAACATAACACATTAAGTGTCTCTTCCTGACTTTCGAAAACAGGACAAATCTGGACAGACTAGTTTGAAAAAGAATGAAAATACAATTTTACTTGGTAGACCTGAGGCCAGTGTGATTTTCTCAAGTTCCTTGCAATAAGTAATTTTTTTCCCTTATCTCCTCCAAGGTGAGAATCCCTAAGGGTTCCCTTTTCCTATGTCAGATATCTTCCTATGAAGGAAGAGACTCCTCTGGCTTTTGGTCAGTGCCTTTGATGCTGTCCCTGTGCATCTCGGGCTCCATCCTTACTGTTTTCCCACCTCAAGAATGCTGAGCTCATTTTGTACGCAGTGTTACAGCACCCTACTCATCATTTCTGTCACATCTGTCACATTCTTCTATGGAGCCAACATCTTTCCTGCTCTGGGGAGCTCAAAGTGGATGTAGAACCCCAGATGTGGCTGGGCGCAATGGTGCTAATGCAAGGGAAAAAATCACTAGCATAAGAAAGAGGTGGCACAGAAACACATTCAGGCAACTAAGGCTACTGAACCTATTCAGAATAGTGGCATTGGTTCTTCTCTGCATTTAAAAAAGGAATTTTTGGGTCAGAAATTGGGATGCTATGGATTTTGCCATAAGGAGACAGAAAATTAGGAATGACACAACAGTTCTTCAACACTGCACCAGCCCTGCAGGGGAAGGCAGTTTATAATTATCCTTAAGGGATGCTGGAGTAATGTGTTCCTTTCTGCTGCCTCTTACCTAAAGGTCAATTTGATTTTCCTTGGCCACTTAACAGGGAAAAAAGTGACCACTGAGAATATGAGTAATGCAATTCATTGTCAGTGTTTCTGCAGGTTTAAGCTTGTGTCATCTATTTTGTACCACAAGATCCCTAAAATAATTGCACTAATTCATTTTGTTCTTCATTACTGGCAGATGCTGCTGAGTACAACAACAAGGATCCAGAGTCTTGCATAATAAAATGAATGCTGTTCTGCTGCCTGTCTGCCCAGGACAGAAGGTTTCGTTGTCCAACAGAAAAAACTGAAAGGCTGCCTAACACTGCCACCTTGGGATGCCTACACACACCATCCAAATTCTTAAACATTGCTAACCCAGTCTTTCAGTTCACATTTTCGTAAATACGTTTTAGAAAGAACACAGAGAAACATGTATATGTACAATACTCTAAGAGCTATCAATTTCCTTTCAAACAAATTATTTTCAGGACTAAAAAGTCCCTAAAACTTTTAAAAACTTTAAAACTTTTCTCTCAAAAACACAGTTTATTTTAGGCTCTCCAAATAAGATACTGGATTTGGAGCTTGACTTCAAAGATATCAACTACAATTGTGTTTTATCAGTTCAAGTAAGATTTAAATTTGAAGAACTGAAACTACCCACTTTAGCCAACTAAATCCTGTATGTTAAATTCAACTCTACCACAATTATTTCAGATAGGAAATTTTTGCAAATAACCCTGGAGGAGGAGGACACAGGACCAGTCATTTGATTGACAAGAGCTTATTGTTCATAAGCTACAGCGTCAGCTTCCTCATGTCAGGGAGTTAAGAGACCGACTACATTTGCTGTTTGCAATCATTTAACACTGGCCTGGGAATCACTAAGGGCTTGTAAAATGTGGGCAGTTTGCAGACTGTGGCTAATATAAGCCCTCACAGCTGTTAATTCCAGTCCACCTTCACAACTTGAGCTGCTGTCAACAGTACTCTGAGGTGAGGCAGTCTTCCTGCCAGCCAGCAGGACCCAGCTAGACTGAGAGGACTCTCCTCCATCCTCCTACTGCTGAACTACACCAGACCTAATGAGATCCCAGCAGAGGGCCTCTCCTGCCAGTCTGAAGCCACTCACTAGGAGCTTGCAGAAAGAAAGTTGAAGAGAAAATGAAAATGGTGAGGCACATAGTGCTGTACCAGGGGCACGGCAGAACTGCTCCACTGAAGCTAAGCCACTGTGAGTTTTCTGTCTTGCTTTTGGTGGTTCAAGACTGAATACTTAATAGACCAGGAAACATAGGCCTTGTGAGATGGGATAGAAATGGCTGTCAGGTGACACTGACTGCTTCTGAAGGAGCTTGTGCTGGAGATAAGGGTAGTTTTACACTGTCATGAAAGAAGACAAGAAATGCCTGGTGCTGAAAAGGCTGTTATTGAGGAACATGCTGCCTACTGACATTGTATACAGTAGTAAACGCTCTGTACAGATGAAGCCTTCAGCTGGCATCAATAAACCTGGCTTCAATAAAAAGTGTGCAGCCTCACTACGCGTGCAATTTTGGGATTCACAGCACAAAAAGAATATCAAACTATTAGAGAGTGTCCAGAAGAGGGCTACAAAGATGGTGAAGGGTCTGAAGGGGATGATGTGTGAAGGATTTTATCATCTGAATGAAAATCTGACTGGGAAGCCAGTCTATAAAGCACTTTCTTCCAGTCACTCTGATGTCTGAGGAGAGCTTTGTGTCATTCACTGTGGTGATAGCTCTACAGCAGAGGAGAAAATGGACAGCCAGGTGGAAAAACATGCATATGCTTTTCTTCATGAAGGTTTAACACAGCTCTAATGAACATAATGCAGCAGAACCAATGCTGAAGCTTGTAAAAAGCACCAAGGAATCAATCCCATGTGTATATATTCTGGATTAAACTTTCTTCAAAATTCAGTTGGATCCAAGAATCTAAACCAAGTTAGTGCTGCCTTTTCATGTCGTGCAGCTCAATAGAAGGCTGTTTTCCTCACTGCTAGGAACCAGAGGGCAAGATGTGTGAGGGGCAGCTGTGGTCCCTCGGTGTGCTCAGTGCAGAGCAGAAGAGCTGAGGGGACTCTCAGATATAGGGTTTGGATTTTGAGATGCTATGTGGGGCCAGGAGCTGGATTCAATGATACTCATGGGTCCCTTCCAACTCAGGATATTCTGTTATTCTCTAGTTCTATGAAAATAACTGTAGTCAGTTAGTACATGGGATACGTTGGCCAAGCAGCAAAAATAAAAGCCTGCTAGCAGTGAGATGCCAGGCTTTCAGCTTTGCTGTCCTGCCAGGGCTGTGGCAAAGTGTGGACAGGAAGCATCAGTGCAGCCAGCGTGATCAACATGAGAAACCCTCCTGAACAGCACAGCCTCTGGGCGCCCTAACTTGCCTTTTGTAACGATGTTTTCTCACTCAAAATATCCTCCCATTCCCACCCACAGCAAACCACCAGTGGAACTACCAGCAGGAAAAACAGGCTGCACAACAGAGGTAGACCATTCAGCTTAGCTCACAAGAAGGTGAAGCAAGTCTCAGTTCATTTCTAGAATCTTTTAGGACACTGTTCATATGAAAAAAATACATTCCTGCTCTGAAGTTATTTCATGGAGCCATTTTACAAACCATATACAGAAATAATCTGAACATGTCTGATGTAATTTATTTTGTCTTTAACATTTTTGTAAGAGACATCTTGTTGTTATTCTGTCATCTATGCAGACATTGTTCAAAAGGATGCTTAAAAAAAGCCCCCAAAACTACTAAGTCCTAATAAGGCCTAATAAGTCATTCTTGCTGCACATAAATTGAACAAATATAATTCAGCTGTGAATCAGACTAAATGGAAGGAAGATGTGAAATTTCTGAACACTGTGTTTTAAAGATGTGCATAGGGCAACAATATTTCCAGCTCACCTCTAAGTCAAGCTTTATGTTAAGCACAAATCTGATTATAAAGACCCATAGGGAAAAACATTCAGGGCAGTGCAGAAATTGTGTCATGAGCAGGGACTGGGATTTCCAGTCCCTCCCTACTGCAGTCCAGGTCTCTCTGCGATGAGATCTGCTTCTCATGGTACTGAATGAGTGCATCTGCATGTGAATGTTAATCTTTCACTAATAAGACCTCTCCAAAAAATGCAGCGGTGAATTTAACAGAATCACATAATCACAGAATGGCCAGGCCAGTCTTCTGGAAAAACTTTGATACTAACTGAGGGAATCCTAAAAGCTTGAAAGATCAGGAAGCAATGATAAACTTCACATCTAATTTCTTTTGAACAAGTTACTTAGTAATGGGGTAACCCTGAAAAAAAAAAAAAAAAAACAAGGCAGAGCAGGCATTTTGGTGAATACCTAGGTCAGACAAATGGGCCAAAAGCTGACTCCCATTGTATTACTATTGCATCACTTGAAAGAGCATTTTATGTAACAAATTTTCATTCTAAATGTGCTTTTGTCTGAAAGTTGCTCTTTTCCCAGTTTGTCCAGGACACAGAACTTCCTAACAGCCATTTTTTCCATTTACACTTTCTGCTTGCTCTCCTGCCAGGCCTGTAAATTACTTTACTAAAAGCTATTTTTAAAATGACTGGGTGGAGATAGGTACTTTCTTGTACAAAAAGAGTTACTGTTTTGAACTGTGCCTTGGCCCTTGGTTTTTAATGCAAACATGTCCTGCAGAGTGATGGTAGCATCAGATTTGGGAAGCTATTTTCCCCACTTCTGAAGCAGCAACCCTGCAGCAGGCTGCTCTTAGACACCTTGACTTCCAGTGTCAGTACAGAGAGACAGAAGATGCTTCAAGCAAGAGGCAGGCAGCTTCCCATTAGAACTGTATAAGGTATTTTTATTCTGGGGGCTGGGCAGATTCAACCAAGTATGTTTTCCAGACTTTTTAAGGTCTGGGACATAGCAGCAACATACAACAAATATATTAGTGTTTCTTTACACACTGGAACTATCAAAAAAATCCACACAGTTACATTCAAATGTATTTTAACCTGTTAGTTCCCCTTCACTATGTGTGGCATATATTTCTGTGTCTTATTAGTGAAATTAGTTAAATTGTGGTATTTGTTGGCTTACCTTCAGCTACACAACATCACAATATGTACTTCCATTTGTTTGTTCATTACTAACTCCAAAATCATTACTCTAGGATTAGGCATTGAACGTTATCAAACACTTTTGCTGTTTAGTGATATTATTCCACCTAGTTTTGTGTTTTCCTAACTAGCTAACATCCTGTCATTCTAGTTGGTCAAATTAGACCTAGATAAAAGAAAAGAGCATGAACTTTGTCCTAAATATGTATTTGAAAAGCTCTATAAGAGCTTCAGTGGTTGTTTAGCTGTGAAGTCTTTTATCTGTGTGACCATATATGTTGAATTTAAAGGTAGAAAAGTAAAATGGACTTTGTACTACTGCTTTTCAGGCTGCCAACTCTGCTACATGATAGACAGGCCAAACAAGAAAATTAGCTAAGTCTGAACATATGAATGTCTTTGATTTTAAGAATGATATCAGCAAATCCTGTGTATGATAGCTCCCTTTTGGAAAACAAAATTGTGAGTGAAACATTGTATAGCTAAGTTGGAAAGAGAGAAACAGTACTTTCTGCTTTTTCAAAGATGTTTGAAATGTAGAGGGGAACCTTATTATTTGACAGCCTTTGCTGTCACACTAGCACATGCAGATTGCAGCAGTTATAGCAGAGTTCAAGGCCTATTTGTGTTAGAAAACATGTAATGAAAGCTAAGGGGTCTTAATCTCAGCCCCAAGATTTACAAAATTCTCCAGTGTCAGAAGTGATTAGCATAAAGCAGGGGATTACAGGGAAAGCTTATGAACACACCATGGTGATGTGCAGGATCCAGGGAGACCATGGACCACTGGTAGAAATCAGTATTTTGTACATCGCTATAGATATGAACTCTGTTCTAACTGGTGACAAGTGAAAAAGGAGCTAATTGGAGGGAAAGTACGTTTTAAGATACAGCCTTCTCACACTTGATTATTTTGACCCTCCTTCTAGATTTCAGTGCTGAACTGAAAGCTGATCTTGATTAACTAAATTCCTTATCTCATGCCAACTGTTCAGCAACTCAACAGAGCAAACAGTTATATTATGGAACTGATACTGGCTGGCTCTGGAGAAAAAGCTCTGGAGAGCAGCTTGATTTACTGTTAGCAGCCAGCCTCCTCTTCCACAGTAGCAGCCTGGTGGCCCAGGAGGCAGCAGGAGCTCCTATTGTGATTCATGGCACTTCAGATTCAATAAAGATAAGGGCACGCTCCTTTACTCATTCCTGAATGTACTGGTGAAAAATAAGCAACCTAGCTCTTAAGAAATGGGTGCATGCACTCATCCATTTACATTAAAAACATGGGTTTTTACTGGCAACCTTTCAGTCAGCAAGAGAGTCTACCTAAAAATGCAGTTGATGGCTTGCTCCATGTACGAATACACGACTGGATTTTAAAGCATTCATACAATACAATTTTACTGTATGGTTTTTGTCTAGTTCTTTCTTTGCATGAGTAGAGTCAGCACCATATATTGCAACATCAGCCTGAATGATTTGATGCACTGGCTTTGCTATTGCAATTTACATTTGTTTTACAAGCAATCAATTCTGCATGAATAATCTTTACCAGCCTGCATCCTTTGAATTTTATCCCATGATCATTTTATGAAAAATCCCGTATGATGTTCCTACATAACAGTATAACATACCTCCTCAGCAACTGTAAAGGCCAGAATAACACTTAAATCTGAGTTAGATTTCTGCTGGAATAAAAAATAGTTTCAGGTCTATCACTTAGAATGTTTGCAATGTGTATGCTCTATCAGGCAAAGTCAGATGATGATTCCCTTTTCCTATCATTAAGCCACAGGATGTAAAAAAGAGTAATAATTTATAGAGACCCTAATTACTCTGAAGGAGTATTCAGAATTATCTGTAGCCACTCTGATTTTAAAAACGTGTAGTATTAAAAACATCTATGCTAGCATCTTTGACAGCAAGGAATAGAAAACATGTCAACTGCTGCATGGTTCTGATGTGAGATTATCTCTACAGGATCAAGAGTAAACGGTGACTCTGCAGGAGTGCAAAAGGAATTGCACATAACAACTGAAGATCTCTATAAAATCATCCTGCCTTTAGAATTATGCATTAAAAACAATTAAGCATTGAAATGAGAACTGACTTTCTGTCCAAGGTGGGAAGCAAGTGCACAGTACAGCATGAGAATTAAAAAAAAAAAAAAAAAATGGTACTTTGTGAAATACAATCCCAGTCTAAAAGATTTAAAGTAAGACCTAAACTATTTCCCACACATCTTGTGAGCAACTTTGTGATCCGGTACAAGACCCAAGATCCAAGAATTATTAAAACTGAAAAATGCAATAAGAAAATAGACATTAACCGTCTGGATTTTACTTTCTGGTCTGCTGTAGTAGAAGTACTGAGAAATTGTTCTTTTTACAGAACCTGTAGCTCCCGTAGGTTTCTGTCCAGCACCCACTCAGCCCCATTAGTCTCTTGGGCTTGCTGTAATATCCAGGGTACCCTGCATGAGCCCACCTCATTCTGACTGAGTGGATGGGGAGTCTGGAGGCAGTGTGGGCTGTGCTGAGCTTGAAAAAGGAGCTAAGATGCCAACTGCCCAGTCCATCCCTATCCTGGTGCTTCTAAGGACTTGCCAAAAGAGACAATACCTGAGCTCCCATTACCTGTCCTTTTCGCAGTCGTCTGTCTTCCCAGGTGCCAAGTTTTACAAAATTTATAGCAGAATGGAATAAAATAGTTCATTTGTAAAGGACCAACAGAGATATGAAGTCCAACTACTTGACCACTTCAGGGCTAACCAAAAGCTGAAGTGATCATTATCCAAACAGTTCTTGAATACTGAAAGCCATGGAGTTTGAACCACTTCCCTTGGAAGCCTATTTCAGTGTTTAACCATCCTCACAGTAAACGTTTCTTAATGTCCCATCTGAGCCTGGCACTGCTCTGTGCCATTTCCATTCTGACATCAGCTCCCAGCAGCAGAGTCCAGCACCCCCCCCTTATTGCGCTGAAGTGAGCAGTGAGGTCAGCCCTCGGCCTCCTCTTCTCCAGGCCGGGCAACCCAATGCCCCCAGCATTCCTCACAGAATTCCTTCAGCCCCTAGCTTTGCTGCCTGCCTCTGCGTGTTTTCAAGGACCTAAATCCTTTTTATATTTTATATTGTTAAGCCTGTATCAGGAGAATCACCTCTTTTGACCAGCCAGCTGTGCTGTTTGATGTACCCCAACATACGGTTTGCCCCTTGGCTGCCCAGATACAGCTCTGTCTCGTGCTGAGCTGCTGTCACCAGCACTCCCACATGCCGTCCTGCTGAGCTGCTCTGCAGTCACTTGTCCCCACCTGTGCCTGTGTTCAGCACTGTTCTGTCCCACATGCAGAATGCAACACTTTCCTTTGCTGAACTTCATGCCACTGCTGATTGTCCAGTGCCCCAAGTATCTACACCTCCCTGCAAGACCTCACATTATTAAGGCATCATTAAAAGACATCAGTCATTGGGATTTACAGCCTTCCATTCACCATGATTGAAGATGGCCAGCAGATATAAAACTTATCAGATAATAATGCTTGAATTTAGCATCCTAAGATCTACGTCCCAGATGTTGTGCTTGTCCCCTTCTCTGCATAAAACTGGATCTCCTGGAACACTCTAGCATCTGTGAGCGGTCACTTGAGTTACTCAGACAAATCACAGATCTTTCCCTTGGCAAAGAGTGGAATCTTCTAATGCAGTATTAAGGAAACCGTTCTTCTTTCCCAAATGCTTGCTAGCTCTCATTTCCATTATTGTTGAGGAAGTATGCTGATCCATTTCTCTATCTTCTGGTCTGGGTTAGGACCCATCTTTTTCTTTTCTGTTTAACAATCATTTATTTTCAACAGCTATTTCATAAACAGAAGGACTGAGACTACTCTTAAGAAGGGCAATTATTTCTCTGAAGCTTTCAGATGCCACTTCCTGCCTGCAGTACCTCACAAAGTCTTGAATTGCACAAAATAACATTGCAAGATGACAGTAAATTAACCACACATGCCTGTGTGTGCTGCAGGGTGTGTGTGTGAACATGCCGCATGTCCTGTTCTCTGGCACAGGGGCTGAAAACCAATACATTGGGGATTTCAGGCCTGCAAAAACAGAGACAAAGAAAAGGAGAAAGAAATAAGCTACAAATCCTTTGCATTGACTGCTCTGAGATCTGCTACCGGAGCCTCAGTTGCCCTGCGTATTATGTTTGCTTTCTCTATCCCAATTATGGGGTAAAGCAGAAAGAATACATCCATGAATTTGACTACTGAAAAAGGAAAAAGAGTTTTGAGAACTTGTCTGCAGTCACTGACGATCATGCACAGTGACATCTTCTTTGGTGTTTTAAGTAGTGTTTGGATAGGGAATTCCATTTTTCAGGGAGAGCATCCAGCTGAGAGTATGGAACAAAGAATGCATCCAGTCAGACATGGCAAATATTCTGCTTGTAATTATCACACACACACACAAGCCTTCAAAAACACTGCAAACCGCACTGTAACAGCTGAACACATGCAAGAGAGGCACAGATCATCCAACGACTGCTAGTTTTCTCTTGCGGAAACAAGGGCAAGGGAAGAGGAAGAGCAGAAAGAACAGAACCAGGAACTACAGTGCACAGTACTTTCTGGGCACAGAAACAATGATCTGTTGCTACATGAATGTGTCGGCTCTCTCTGCTGGGCACGGGCAGCAGCGAGGCCATCAGCGGGGATCGGGGCCGATCAGGGACCACCGTCCGCGCTGGGGAGCACAGCGCCCGCAGCCCTTTGGGAATAAACACGGCTCCGAGATGCCTCCAGAAAGCGTTGTGCTCCCACAGGGAGATTTTAATGGCCTTGGCAGGAAGAGCTCAGTTCTAACCATAGACTAATTTATTGAAAAGGTAATGAGTGAAATCCTTCTAAAAAAAAAGAACAAAGAACAAAGACAAGGCTGTATCAGTAAGACTAATTGTTAAAATTGCCTTTTGCTTCAAGATGGAACACTGTAGGATTTTGCACTGACGTTACTTTAAATGACTAACAACAACAATAGTCAGAGCTAATGATTCTAAAGTAGTTTCATCTACTGATGTTTGCAACGACAATAAATTGGTTGTGTTTTCCATGGGAAAAACAAAATGATAAAATACAATTTATCTCCTTGAGACATTCATCCTGCAAGGCACCAATAGAGCTGACAGTGCACAAACAATTTTTATGTGGTTGCAACAATAATTTATTCACTTCCCTTATGTGAGTGGGTAGATTTGGTACAGATGTAGATTGAGAAAACCTGGATCAAGAATGACTAAATTCCAAAAGAAGAAAACATTAAAATATCAAGTAACGCTTTAAGCCTTTCCTGAATTTATCTTGGACCTCAGAAGGAGTTAGCAACACAGATACGGCAAGCATGAGTGAGTTTGCTTGTCTTCTCATTCTTAGAGTCTCCCAGTAGAAGTAGCTAAGGCGTATGTGATTTATTTTGGCTAAAGAAGGTCCCACCCATCTGTGGAACGGACTCTCAGCAGCCACAGCAGAGTAGGAGGAGCAGGCCTGACTGAGAGGGTATCAACCCTGGGCAGCTGGCTCTCTGCCCAAAGAATTGGATGAGTATCTTGCTGTCTCCTAAAGTACCTGGTCTGATTTGACTCTTCTGTTTTGCCAAGCCAAGTAAGCAACTAATCTCTCAATCTGGAGGAAAGCATCTGTTTTAGCAGTCCACGAACATACCTGTACAGTGACTCCTGCCTTCCAGCTTTCTCTCCATTCTTGTCAGTCATGTACTTGCATATATAATAGTTTCTTGCAGTCCGAAAAATCAGTCTCTTTGGTTTGCTATATGTGTTTAGCAAATGCCCTGTTTGTTGTTGTTGTTTTTTGTTTGTTTTAAATATATTTTTAATATGTGATCTATTCCATAATGGGTCTTAAGACTGGCACTGTGATTGTATTGAAATGGAGATTTCACTCGCTTCTTCAAAGGCACCTCCTGGTATGCACCAGACAAGCAGGATGCCTCCAGGTATGCACAATGAGTCTCTAGAGTTTTCTCTGTCATTAATTGTACAAATACAGACTGGTGACAAAAAGATTAGCATTAAAAGGTCTAGACTGGCCAAAATCTGAAAATCTATGCTTAATATCAGGCCTAGAGACAGAACAGAGTAGTGGCAAAAGCACTAGTCACTACATTTTTTGTGGAGACAACAAAATATAGTCTTGCTATTTTAAACAGTAAACAAAATGTCAGAATAAAAGCAGCTGGAGCAATCCTGATCACCTTCCCGACCAGCACACATTTTGCTCTTAATGAGTCTGCATGGTCTTTAATTACACTTGCAGGTACTACTTTCAACTCTGCTTCTCAGAGTAAGGAATGTGATTGAGGACAGAGAAGAATATATTAGCACTCTAGCATGTAAAACCTGTAGTGTCAGCAGAAATCAGATAATCTGTGCAGCAAGGTATTATAAATACTCCATATAAATGAGTAAGATTGCAAATTATTCATTACTATTCAAGCCAAAGACGCACCTATAAAATATCTGCCTTAGTTCTACAGCTGAGGACATTTTATTCTCATCTCCTTCAATGCACAGTATGAGAAGAAGCAGCTTTTCACTCTATGATTGTTTACAACAGGGAAAGGGTCTTTGAAGTCTAAACTACGGGCAAGAATAGATCATCTCAGTACTCAGGAAAAGAAAGGAGACCACCGTGGCAAAGTATGGAATCATAGCTGAACTCCAACAGAAAAACAAAACAAAACACAAGAAGTGGAAACAGGAATGGGGACTACAAAAGGGAAATGTAGAAACATTGCCCGATATATAGGTATATAGGGTATGTAGGGATGGTGAAAACCAAAGATCAGCTAAAGCACAGATTTGCATATCAGGAGTAATAAGAAAAGCTACTGCTAGCAAATTAGAGGTAAAAGGCTGAACATGGAAAATGCAGGGCTGTTACTGAACAGATGGATGATTTAGTGAAAGCAAGCACAGACAAACTTGAGGAATTCGGTGTCTCCTTCCCACTAATCTTCACAAGCAAGGTCTTTCAGGCCTCAAGACCTGGGATACATGGAAGTGAGAAAGACCATTGGTGAATGAGCAAGAGATTGATAGAGAAAAGCTAACTCTCATAATCACAGAATCACAAGGTTGGAAAGGACCTACAAGATCATCTGGACCAACTGTCCTTCCACAACCATTGCTACCACAAGCCTCTAAACCATACCTTGTATCCCCTCATCCAGATGCCTCTTGAATACTGACAGGGATGACGACTCCACCACCTCCCTGGGCAGGCATTCCAGTGCCTGACGACTGAGAGAAAAAGCTTTCCTTATGTCTAATCTAAACCTCCTCTGGTACGATTTGTGGCCATTTCCTTGGTCCTTTTTGTTCCTTGGGAGAAGAGGCCAAAATCCCTCTTCATCACAACCTCCCTTCAGGAAGTTGTAGAGTGCACTGAGGTCTCCTCTGAGCCTCCTCCAGACTGAACGATCCCAGCTCCCTCAGCCACTCCTCATAGGACTTGTGCTCCAGAGTGCTCACCACTTTCATTGCTCTTCTCTGGACATATTCTGGCACACTGTGCTGTATGAACAAGAACACAGCCAACAGGTTGAAGGAAGGGGCTATTCTGTTTTACTCAGTACTTACCAGGTCATATCAAGAGTACTGTGTTCAGTTTCAGATCTCCCAACAAAAGAAACACATAAATAAACTCAAGTGAGCACAGCAGGGCCACAAAGATGGCTAGCTGCATCAGTTGCTTGAAGAGGAGGGGCTGAGGGAATGCAGTTTATTCAGCTGGGGAAGGAAGGCTTTGGTGAATGTAAGAGAATCGTTGCAACATGCCTGGTCTACTTGCAGTGTTATGTGTAAGGAGGAAAGGGTAATGAACAAGCTGAAGACAGGGTGTAGTACAGACTACACGTAAAGAGAAATTCTTCCTCATGAGGACAGCAGTGGAATGGGTTGCCCTAAGAAGTTGTGTTTGCTCCATCTGTGGAAGTTTTGAAGAACATGGTCTGACTGTTTTAACAGGAGGATGGACCAGGCATCTCCTGAGGTCTTTTCCAAAAAGATAATTACCCTATAATTTGTGAGTGATCAGTACTGCAAAACTGCTTTGGATGCAGAATCCTCTCCCAGTCTCTGTCATAAATCATTCCACACCCATTTTATAACCAAGGTACAGAGCCTTTAACTACCCAGTTGTTGATAAACCTTTTTTCACACAGCAATTGTCAAGACAGTTTTTTCTAGCCCCACTCAGTACACATACACACAGTACACAGTTGAGTATATCCAGTGGATATCACATGTGATCCCACGTCTGAGACCAAAGAAGCCTGACTACAAGTGTCTTAAAACTGCTTAGCTGAGATGCACCTGTGACAAGTGGCTCAGACTGCCTCGTTCCTAAGAACAAAAGCCGGGATGGCAAGGGGGTACTGGATATGCTGGGCTGGGGAAAAAGAGGGTGGGAGGGGGAGACTGATGGAGATACACCAGGCAGAAGCTGAGCACCAACAAAGAATAAGGAGGTGCAGGGCAGGAGAGGCGTACAAAAAAAAGGGCCAAGCCGTGATGCCGGTGGCTGAGAGACACCTCTGTGCTTCATGCTCTCCTTGCATTCCCTTCTGTCCATGTTCCTGCTCACCGCTCTTCTCCCATAAACTCCCCGCTGGCACCGCCGCGCCAGCTCACCCCAGCAGGGCGGAGCTGCCAGCACACATCAACAGCGGGTATTCATCGCCGCACGTTCGGCACTGCGCGCCGCCGATGTTGTTTCCATCAGAGCGGGGGCGCAAAAGCAACCCCGCTCCACCTCCACCCCCCCCCCACCCCCCCCCCCCCCTCCTACCCCCCCACCCCCCCCCCCCTCCTACCCCCCCACCCCCTGAACACCGTCGGTCTCTCCCCAGCGCCACGCCCGCTCCGTCGCCCGGGAAGCGGTGGCCAAGGCGCGGGACCGCCCAGAGAGGCACAGAGCGGGGGCGGGGCCGAGCCGGGCCAGGCCGGGCTGAGTCGAGTCTATCCAGCCGCGATGGAGGGGGGTGAGACTGCGGGCCTGCTGGCGGAGCGTGGCCCGGGCCGGCTCAAGACGTACCGGCGGCGGTGGTTCCTGCTGGCCGTGGTGTGCCTGCTGAACTGCTCCAACGCCATGGTGAGCGGAGCTGGGCGGCACCAAGCCTCTCGGGCCCGGGAGTGGCCTTTCTGACCGGCGGAATCCGCGGCTGAACGGCGTGCTGGGGAGGAGGGCTGCGCGCGTGTGAGTTCGTGGGGAACCGAGGAGCACCGCGGTGAGGCCAGACTGGGATGGAGCGCAGGTGGAAGTGCTGATGAGACTCCTTGTGGCCCACTGGGAGGCTCAGAAACATCGAGTCTGTGAAGGACGGCTTCAGGCTGAAGGAGTATGCTGTACCCCGTGGGTACAGCAGCACGAGTTGGCTGGGCTTCAATGCTGACCTGGGCCAGTACGCTTAGATGTGCAGAAAAAGGAGTGGGTGGGTCTCCTTCTGGTGTTTGCTGCAAATACAGAATGGTAAAGGAGAGATTTTGCAGCAGGCTAAGGATGACAGAGCTGTGAGGGACCTAGAGCATAAGTCTTACAGAGAGCAGCTGTGGGAACTGGTACCGTTCAGTCTGGAGAAAAGGCAGCTGAGGGGAGACTATCACTCTCTACAACTGCCTGAAAGGAGGTTGTGATGAGGTGGGGTTCAGCCTCTTCTCCCAGGTGACAGTGATGGGATGAGAGGGAATGGCTTCAAGTTGTGCCAGTGGAGGTTCAGGTTGGATATGAGGAAGCATTTCTTCTCAGAAAGAGTGGTGATGCAGTGGCACAGGCTGCCCAGGGAGGGCAGAACCTAGAGGTATTCAGGAACCGTGTGGATGTGGCACTGAGGGGCGTAGTTTAGTGGGCATGGGCTGACAGCTGAACCTGCTGGTCCTAGAGATCCTTTCCAACTTGAAGCAGAATGGTGTGGGAACTTAAATTGCCCATAGATACTTAATTCTGAAAGGCCTAAAGAAGGGACGCTAGATCACACCTATTTGTTGAGCACATTAAATTGTTATCAAGGTAAATATTGCCTTGTTTCCCCATACCAAGTTGGATGCCCAAATCTTCACTCACCAATTCATTGAGGACGTTGTTGATAGTTAATCAGGCAGTGTAGATTTATGCACTTGAGGATTACTATGCCATGAGAGCATGCTGTCTGGCAGCCAAGGTTGGGCATGTTCATTTATGGGAAGGAAGAATGTGTCTTCCATGATGCAGAAGTGCTGTAGCGGAGAAATGAAAAAATACAGTGAGAATCTGGCTGTATGCTGAAACATCAGAAGCTCAGATAGCCTCTTTAGGCAAAATCTCTGTATCCTCTAAGGGTGCGATAAGTTGTCCTGCAGAAAATCAATTTGAAGCTCTGTTGTTTGCTTGCAGTTAGGTCGGCACAGCACAAGTGCATCATGTAACGGGAAAGCACCACTGTTAGCCTGGATGCCTGTCCTGGCTAGGAGTGGGAGTGACAACATAGGGAAAGGATGCTGTACAAAGCTGTTACAGGCCCTCGTGGAAGACTTGAACTTTGCAAATAGTTAATAATGAAACTGAAGAGATACTTGAAATGGTCCTTCAGATACACCTGCAAGTGAACCTGTGTCTTGGGTCATGCTGCTGGAAGGAGGGTACTGTTGTCTGCCTGCTCAGTCTTGTGCCAACATCCTGATTGTCGGTAGCCTTATTTTACCACAGTAGCAACTTGGGCCAGAACTTCCCCACATCAAAACTGTGTGCTTAATAGACACCCTCCGGTACCAATACTGTTTAGTAAGCCTCTGCACATCTGTGGAATTCACAAATATGCTGACACAGAAAGTTGTGACCAAATGTTTTCTGATGCAGATGTTCCTCCCAAATATTAGAGGGGAAAATCACATCAAAACTGAGGGAGTGGTTAAAAGGCCATGAAATCAACTTGGCTGGTTTCTGTTTAAAAGTTCCAGATGGAAAGATTAGCTTACCAGTTCTGTGGCATGAAAATTGCCATGCAAGTTGAGATGTGTCCTTAATTCCTGCTCAGGTGCTGCATGCAGTACTTTGTGGTGGGTATTCCTGTGTCAGTGTGTCTGCAAAATGCAAATGGTGTGCACACCCAACTTCTGAGCTCTTTTATTTGGAGAGAGCAGGTCACCTCATAGGGTGGACTGAGCTTCTGTGATGACACCTTGTATCCTCCTCTTAGTCATGCACACATGCAGCTTTCCTTTTTAGTGGCCTCTGGTGTCAGTGAAAATGACAGACAGCAGGCAGCCTTGAGAGAGGAGGATTGTTGTCAGTGTCACGAGGACAATGTAGGAGCCATTTGTCTGCAGGAAAGCACGCTCTGTCACGCAACAAGGACAGGCTGAGATATAAATGTTTCTTTGTTCATTCTGTTTTAAAATTCTGATTGAGTGAAGCTGGGCCTGACTGTGTGATGATGAAAAGGAAAGTACCTCTGCTCTACATCACCTTGTAAAATTCTTTCTCTATGAGAGAGAATATGAGGGTAGATAAGGAAAGATTTTACACCTGAGAGAAGCTGTCTTTTCCTTGAACATCTGTTACTGACGTGGATTTAAGACACGTGGATTTACAGACACTGTCTGTAACTGCTCCGTGAAGTGACTACTGTCTTGCTGGAGCTTGGTTCTCATATCTCTAAATACTGCTGTTCTGGACACTGCTAGCTGAAAACAGTGTAAGAAATCCGTTTAAAAAGTCCTTAAGTAGGCATCATCTACTTCATGCAGTTTCCGCCTGAAGTCCTGGGCTATGTGGCACTTCTGACCACATCTGGGCTAAGCTTAGGTGACTGCTCCCCAGATGTCTCATGCCACCACTTTTGAGTAAGAGGTGACATTATTATGTGGATGCACTCCATGTTTGTTTTGTTAAATTGACACAGTGTTTTTGAGTGTGTGGGTGTTTAACCTAAAGCTTTGCTGTTCACTAGTACCCAGGAAGTGCTAACTGCTGAGGCAAAAGCCTCCTTTCTCTTTGCCTCCTTACTGCTGAGTTCAAAGGGTGGAAACTGCTTTACAAGAGGAACTTCCTGCCTCAGTGAAGGGGACAGAGAAATGCACAGCAGAATGAGTCTGGGGAGTGCTTCCTGCCCTGCTCTGTGCTTGTCAGCTTGAGTAAGGTGAAGAGGAAGGAAGAGGAAGCAGCAGGCAGAGCTGGTTCACACGTGGCTGGCTGGCTCCTGACTTGCTCTCCTGAAGGACTTGTACCACTACTTGGTGCACTTGGAGAGGAAGGAGAGCCACACAAGTGGGCTGCAGGGCTTTGTGCACACACTCCTCACCCACACCTGTCTGTTCCAGCAGAGCCCTTATAGACATGTATTCACACGCAGCTGCTGCTGTCCAGCGCCTGCTCCTGCCTATCTTCCCATGGTCTTTAAGAGGCTGAAACTGACATCCAAGCTGTCTGTCCTTCCTTCCTGGGCTACTGTATTAGCATGGATGACATCAGCTGAGGCCAGAGGCTATTCGCTTCTGGTCTTGGTGTCAGTTAGCTCGAAGAAGAGAAATCTGGTGTGTGGCTTTGGAGGAGGAGTACTGTGTGTCACAGGAGGACATCCAACATCACTTTCATGGCAGCCACACTGCCTTGTCCTGGTGCATGAGAGAGCATGCTGAGACTGGGCGGCTGCTGCTGAAAGTGACTGCCTGATGATTGCTGAGCTGTGTCTGTTGTAAAGAACAAGGTCTCCTTTCTTATGAGCCATGTTTCTTTTCAGACTGTACAGGAAGGATGTTAAAGAGGCGTTGCCACACTGTGCACAGCTATACAGTCTGCCTGACAGTGAAAAACACTCCAAATGGCAACTTGTGCTAGCTGACACTGCCATTAACATTGCAAAATGCTTGCACCTTATTTGGTTACATGTGCTTTCCACTCTGCAAGTCTTTTTGCTTTTCACATCTAAAATCTTAATTTGTTGGTGTATGTGGAGGTAGACATTGGTTAACAGCTTACATTTCATGAAAACCAATATTTTTCTACTTTATCTGGTGAGGCTGTTTGTATATGTAATGTATTAATATACTTAGGGTGCTCCTTTGACATCTGGCAGTCCCAGGGTTGCATTTATTTATGCTGCCCTCTCCAGCTGTTGCTTAGTGAAGTGTTGAGTCTGCGCTGCCTTTAGCTGTCCCTCGTGCTGCTACCATTGCAGGCAAGGACGTGTTGGCATGCAGCCCACCAGTAACCTCCTGCAGAAGTGGGAGGGAGGACAGATGCTGGACTCCTTTGGAATGGGTGGAGGGAGACTAGATTGTAAGCCTCTTACTGATGTAATTAGGTTGCAGGGATGCTGAAAATCTGTTCTGGTAATGATGGTCATGCTTACTCATTTTTACTCTCTGTTCTGCAGCTATGGTTGACATTTGCTCCAGTGGCTGACCAGACTGCTGCCTACTTCCACATTTCCCTGGAGATGGTCAACTGGCTCTCAATAGTGTACCTGCTCATCTCAATCCCCTTTGGTCTGGTGGCAACATGGGTTCTTGACAGTGTGGGGCTCAGATGTGCTGTGAGTTGAATCATTGAATCATACCATGAGGGCTTGTCACCCAAAGATGGTGGAGGTAACCTCTCTGTGGGTTTAGCAGGACAAAGCACTGGTATGTAGATGGTGAATCTTGTCTTGCTAAATGCAGAAGAGGATGGCTGTGTTGAATGCTCAGTTCTAGTTCAGTAATAGCTGTCACCACCTTGGAAGGGAGGGGGTAGTAGGAAAAGTCATAATGAATGTAGTATTTTTCCTGTTTTTCTGCTTGGTTTTTTTTTTTTTTTTTTTTTGCTTTAGCCATCTGACAGGGACGGACAGCATTGGATGGGGTTTTCTAGGGAGTAGTGTTAATACAGCTATTGTGCTTGTAGGGCCAGTTTAAGGAATGGCAGGACCAGGTGCAAGCAAGCTAGTGACTCCTGTCAGCTCACAGTGTGCAGCTTGGTATCTCAGCACAGTCTTCCGAAAAACTGTGAGACTTGAGATTGTGGCACTTAAACAGGCACTAAGGGAACAGAACACTAGCAGGACCTGTATACTGGATAACTCATTTCCATGGTCTTTGAATCATCACAGCAAGATATATGGGTGATGGCAAAAACTTGAAAACAGAGTGAGAATAGTGAACTTTGGATTTCTACTAAATCCCACAACAGTATCTGTTGTCTTGCATAAGCTGCATGATGGTGTAGACCAGAAAACCTTGATCCTTAAGGAGTCTGGTAAATAGATTATCTTTGGATCAGTAACATCCTGCAGTGATCCAAAGGGGTGGGGACAATCTGCAGGCAGCTTTCTGTGCAGCCATTATTAACCATTATTAGTGTCTCCCAGAATTCATCGGAGACCTTGCTTATGCTATGTTGTTGCATTAAGTTAGGTCCTTCGCGTTGCAACGCACAACCCATGGCTGTTTCTGCTTGCAGGTGATCCTGAGTGCATGGCTGAATATGATGGGTAGCATCATCCGGATGTTCAGCGTCCTGAAGTTCATGAGCTTGGGCTCTCAGAATTACTGGTACCTGTTTGTTGGGCAGTGCCTCTGTGCCTTGGCTCAGCCTCTTGTCATCTTTTCACCAACTAAGCTGGCAGCTTTATGGTTCCCAGATCACCAGAGAGCAACTGCAAATATGATCTCATCCATGTGTAAGTGGTACTACACGGTAACTTTGTTAACTTCCAGAACCTGCTAGCATTTGTACTGCTTTCAGAGACAGCCAGCAAACGAAGCCTTCTCTATACAGTTCTTAGGCCTTGCAAACACAGCTCTAGCCAAAAGTGTCATAGCTTCCTGCAATAAATCAGTGCCTTCAGAGGCTTCACAGGACAGGCAGGCATTCTCATGCTACCAAGTGAGAAATGGGCCTCAGCCATGTCCAAGTGCAGAGTTATAAGTGAGATTCCCAGCCTACTTCTCCTCTGCCATAACAAGATGACTATCTTTGCTGAGGATAGCCCTCGGCATTACTAAATCTTAAGTCTGCAGTGGCTTTACCTGTGCAACTTGTTGAGCGTATGTCCAGTTTGCAAGCTATGCTTGTGGTCATAGAAATCAAATTCTGTAACTAGATAGAGGTGAGGCTGCAGCAGCAGTTTTGTTCACCAGTTCATCCAGTAGCAAGGCTGATCATCTGTTCCCAGTGCATATATTTTACATGCTTACACATGTAAAATATACTTGATGAGCCATGCATACACACTGAATGTGCTAAGTGCAGCAGGACTATGCACACAGAAATAATTTCTCAATTGTAAAGTCCCTAGCAAAAGTTTCTGGAAGCTGGGAAACTGGAGGTACCAGATTTGCTTTCTCTGACCTCATCCTTTTCTTGGTTCCTTTATCTGCTACTAGGGTTAGGATACTGCACTTAAAAGACCTGTTTCCTCCTTCTGTGTGACATTTTCCTTGGCTTCTCACTTCCTTGAGACATACCCAAAAACTGGGCTGACCTGCTGGTTCCAGCTGCCAAATCATTACCTGAAGGTATGAGGAAGATTTCACACTGCCATAGAGTTGTGTCAGAAGAGATAAGTCAGGGGAAAAGGCCAGTTTAGAAAGACACCTGTACAGCTTTCCCAGTGCTTCTGGTAAACTCAGACCATGAATGCTTATTTAGAAGGATGGATATATGTGATGTTAGAACAAGGCAATTCTTTTTGCACCACCTTCCCTAGAGTAGGGTACACAGTTACTTCTTTCCCAGGAGTGAGATAAATCTTTACCTTCCCTTCTGGAGAAGGAGCTCTGTTGTAAGTGTGTTGTGACACCAGTACTACCAGAGGAATTCAGAAGGTGCTGGTGGGCACCACTGGGCCCTGTGATCCTTTGCTGTGATATGGAGGTTCACAGCGTGTAGAAATCTGATTGTTTTAAGTGAGAGAGCATCCAGAGCAGCTAAATAGTATACCATTGATGTAGTGACCTTAGACCTTACATTAATAACTGTGGGAATTAATAAAACTGAAGAGCTAGGAGTAGTAGATACTCAAGATTTGAATCTGTTCAAACTGTGGCTTGCTGAGATATCAGTGTAAGGACTGAATGGGCTGTGATAATAATCTGCTGCAACGCCTGCATGTTGCTGTCTATCAGGCTTTCATTTGTAGCGTCTGGTTACACCCATTACTGTCTGCTGTATAAAATCAGAATTTCATTTTTAAAAAAAGTTTGAATATTGCCTAGAAGGAGCATCTGCCTCAGCCTGTTCATTTACTTCAGTGGTTAATTACCTCACTAACAAATGTCTACATGCTGCTTCTCATGCTTGTTGTGCCTTGGCCATTCAGTTGTGTTGAACCTGTTTGGCAAGAAGTTATGGGCAATCACCCCAACTTGGCTTTGTCTAGGAAGACTGAAATGCTCCAGTACAGTCACTTTACAGTCACTTTACAGGCACATTTCCCTTTTTATTTTACCCAGATACAGAAGTTTTAATGCATCTCCCTGGGAATTGTTGTTTAACTATTTCCATTACATCAGTGAGTACTTTCCAAATACAGAGCAAGAATGCTGTGATTGTTGTGTGCTGTAGCATTATTAATGAGCTTTGGCAGAACTGCTGTTGTTCTATACAAAATATTGGTGTAATTCAGTGGTTGATCTCTGGAATATCCCACACATCAGTAATACTCTCTTACTGAGGAGTGGTGGAAGGTGTGCACTGTGTACATGCTGTGTGCTTATTGGACAGTCTTCACAAAATGTAATATGAGGCTGCTCTGGCTGGTTCCCTAGCTGTATGGATTCTCATTATTTTAAAAGGATATTTTGCTGATTTTTTGCTCCAGGCTAAATATTCATACATCTACAGCACTACCAGCTCTGGCATGTTTGCTGCTTCTGAGAATAAAATTGACAAACACATCCAGTGCACGTGCCAGAAGGTAGCCAGACAATTCTTGGCAACTACCACTTTTTGATATGCACACTGTTCTTGTGGGAGAGGGGTAAGACAAACCAGCTGTGGCTCGCTCCTTTTCCCTAACTGCAAGTGCCTGCAGGATGCTGGTTTTCTACTTACTGTGAAAAATTAGTCTTTTATGGCTGGCTGGCTGTGACAGTGGCTGATCGTGCTGTAGGAATGTACAGGTGAATAAGGAAACCATGGTGCCAGTGAAGCACTCAGGAGACATTGAACTTGGAGGAAGGCTGAGGAAGTGATACACGAAGGCATCACATTGCATTCAAAAGTGTCCCAGCTAGTGCTAGGATTTATGTTTTCATAGCTCCAGACTCTGGTGAGATTCTGAGGTTCTCTGGATTTCTCCTTTATTTGTTGCTGTTCCTGTATAATATCAGGACAGATTACATGTAGTGGTTTATTTTCATTAAGTCCCTATGTTACTGGAACAGCCTTGTGAGGGTGCAGACAACATAATTTGTATATGAAAATCAATTTCCAGCTTTAGGTCTTGTAGGAAGATGGATGTATAAATGAATTTCCTGATGATGACGCAACAAATGTGACAACAGTGAGACCACACAGTTAATTTCTCTCACATGTTTGGTTTCTTCTCTCACATGTTTGGTCTGACTCTACTTGATTTTTGGAAACTGCTACTCTGGTGCTGAGTGGTGATGTAGATTAATAAATGATTATGACTGCTTGCATGAAAAACATCTTTTTATTTTCTTCTAGCCAATCCCTTGGGTATTCTTATAGCAAACATTCTGTCACCTGCACTAGTTCCTGAAGGAAGGCACATCCCATTGATGGTAAATGAAAACTGATTTTATCTCAGCCACTGGGATTGGTTGGGATTTGTGTTTGGAACAGTGGAGCTGGAAAGACCTGTAACATTGCTTTGCTTTCTGTTGTGTAGCTAGGTGTTTATGCCATTCCTGCCCTAACGGCCTGTGTTCTAGCCACTGTGGGGATTCGTGAGAAGGTTCCTCCAACACCTCCTTCAGCCAGTGCCACTAACTCCACCTCTCAGCCTTTCTTCATGGGGCTCAAAATGGTACGTGCTGTAGCACAGAGAGGAACCAGTGTTTAAATGAGAGATGCAGCTTTGACAGGCAGGGATTTGTTAAGGAATCTGCTGAGAAAGTAGGCTCTGAATTTCACTCCATCAGTTCTGCCATGGAAGATTCTCTTCCTCGGGGAGTGAATTCTGCTCACAACAAAGCTGTGAGGGATACTATCTGGCCATTTAGCCATGGCTGGTTGCTCTTTAGCCAGTACAGACAAGAACACTGGACTCCTCCAAGAGGACTGCACAGCCTGAGCTTTCTGAGATGGTAGCAGATGCAGTAACAGATGAAGAAGAATTTGGGCATTGAAGAGATCCCTCCTTCTTACACGGCCTCTGTTTTTTCACTTGTCTGCTGGCTGAACAGACAAGGGGTTCCATATTCCTCTGCTCACAGGGTTGCCCTCAGCATTTCTAACTAAGAGGTCAGAGCATCTAACCCCCTAGTCTGTTGTCACAGCCTGGCCATTTTTCCTTCACCACTTGTTTAAGTATGTTAACTTCTTTCTCTAGCTCCTGAGAAACAAGCCATACATCATCCTGGCAGTGTGCTTTGGAGGAGGAATTGGGATGTTCACCTGCTTTTCAGCTCTGCTAGAACAAATCCTTTGTGAAAAGGGTTATTCAAACGTGAGTTTTTTCCCTTCCTCCCCATTGACCACATCTTCCATGATCCAAATGATTTCCTTGATAAGTAAATCAGAACAAAATGAAGACAATTGAATATGTTGCATTGTCTCATATCTTATTTGCATGTTCTCTTTAATGTATGTTAAGCAGTACATTAATGCCCAGCACAGTTAGTAAGTCTTTCAGTGTAATGGATGATCTAGGTTTTTATTACTGCCTTTGTCCAGGCTCACTTTTGCAATTTAAAAACCTTTTCTCCGCAAACACTGTTTAGGGTATTGCATTTTCTGAAGCTGTTGTAGAACATAGATGTTTAAGCAGCTTTCTGACTTCCCAGAGAGGCTTGGAGACTCATGTGAGCCCTAGAGCAACCAGGCTGCTGAAGGCTGGCTGATGCAATTGCTTTTTTACTTTAGGCAGTCTTACATGAAGTCAAGGCAGTAGGAAATCACAGGTACTGTGACATATCTGTTTCTCCTTTCTTCTCAAGGTACTGGCCAGGTGCAGCTTTCACGGCTGTAAACAGGGTTTGCACAGCTGGTTCCTCCTGCTGTCTCCCTGCAATAACAAGGGGTGCGCCAGTTCCTATGTTTCCCCTTAGGCGGACAGCACTTTAGTCCCACTGCTTGTATCCTCCTGGAGTCCTCTTAAAGCACTCTTAACTCCAGCTGTTAGATGTCTGCACATTGACCTGCCTTGCTGCACGTTCAGCTTCCCTTGCCAGGCATGCCAAAATTTGTCATCCAGTGAAACCTCAAGACTACTCTGTTGTCCTACATGTGTAGGAGCACTGATTCTGGGCCCAGTTGTTTGCAGCCCACAGCCCTGCAGTGAAAACTTGCTCTGCCTCAGAAGGTGACCCGCTAGCAGCAGGCAGGTGGATCAGTCAGTGACATTAAAACCTCATTCCTAACCACTGTGTTTTCTCAGCTACTTAATTTTTATGTCCACTAGGTATTTGCTGGCCTGGATGGTGCTCTGTTCACAGTGTGCGGTTTGTTGGGTGCCTTCCTGCTAGGATTGTATGTTGACCGGACAAGGAATTTCATAGAGTCCACTAAAGTCTGTTTCTGTCTGAGTGCCCTTGCCAGCATCGTTTTTGCAGTGGTGAGTTCTCCCTTGCATTGTACCACACCTATGGGCTTATTTCTGTTGCCATCTAGTAAATCATCAGCTCAAAACAGGGTCATTTGATGTCACAGTATTTATTAAGCTTTTATGAAGATAGGATTTTTAACAGAAAAACCCTTTTCTGGAGATTTCACAGAGTGAAACTTTGGAGCTTCAGACAGAGCTTCAGGATGTAAATGAATTGATGCAATTTACTTCCTTATGTTGGATCACTTCTTTCTTACCCCTCCTTTTCTTTCTCACCCTTGTCCCATACAGACAAACTATTAGTTCAAAGCAGTAAAATAAAATCCACCCATCCAAATCTGCTTGATGCCCTGATGTTTTGAGCTCTGAATCCAGACACAGTTTGTACTTCACAAGCTCCATCCAGGCCTCTGGAGCTCTGCTGCAAGACACCTGCTGTTTCTTTGGGAATTTAAAGCATTATTAAGGAATGAGGTTACCAGTACTCTGGCTGCAGGGCTTACCACTTTCTTAGTGGTGAGACAAGGCCATTTTTTTCCACCAGATCTAGGAATTAGGCTGCTTTGAGATTAAATTTAGCACCAAAGTTTGTGGATTGTTCAGATTTTTTCTTTGTGTTTGTTTGTTTGTTTAAATATCCCAGTGTTACAAACATGAATCTAACATGATAAGGAATAGTTTTAAGTGTAAACTGAGCTATAGTATCCCAGTGAATTCTCACATGTAATTCAATGCAAATTGCCAGTTCTGAAATGCTTATCAGGATGACAGAGTGTGTTTCACTGAGTTGTGGAGATAAAGCAAGTGCATTTGCAGTTAGTAAGTTCAGAAAATCAAGTCACAGTACTGTGACTGCATCCACATTCTTCACGTAATTCTGCTGATCCTCTGTTGCCTGGCTTAAAAAGCTAAATGTTCACTGAGTAGCAATGTGATGACTCTAGAGATTTGAAGAATGAAGAAATACAGTGCTGGTGGATAGCAAATGCTTGGGACTACCTGCAGGTTATGAGTTCAAAGACCTTCTGTGCAGCAAAGTTGACTGAGATTTTTATGCTGTTTTTCTGCCTGCAGGCTTCTCGGTTCAGAGATCAGGCCATTGCTCTGGCCATCTCCTGCTCAATCTTTGGTTTCTTTGGTTTTGCCATGTACCCTGTAGCCATGGAGCTGGCAGTGGAGTGTTCTTATCCTGTGGGAGAAGGCACATCTACAGGACTGATTTTTGTTGCAAGGTAAGCAGACAAGTTAAATCCAGGTGACAGATGAACGTGGGTTCCTGTGCACACACAGGTTCATTGATGCAGACAGAGCAGAATGAGCATCACTGTCAGCCATGCCTTTGCCTTTGGCAAGGGATGAAGTGGCTGGCTGAGCTGTGGAGTCAGTGAACTTCCACTAAAAGTTTTGATACTTTTCTGCTGCAGGAGTGACTGAGCCCTAAGCAGTGTTATGCCTGCTCAGTACCACTTTTGTGTAACAAGTGGAGCTGCAGCAGCAAGAAACCAGTCAAAGAGGGGCAACAGACACTTGATTTGAAAGCACTTGTCTCCCGCTGGTTCTGAACTTCATTGCTGCTATCGGCCAGCTGTGATGAGGAGGAGGCTGAAATCTTTTTCCCATCCTCACCCCTGCAGTGAGAGGTATTTCCAAACCTCTAGCCAGTGACTAAGCCTCAGCACCTTGACAGCTATAGTTCAGTACCTTCCCAGCTTTGCAGTGATTGCACTGTCATCCTGCTGTATTGGCAGGGTGTTCTGAAAGGCTGATGTGGCCTGTGAACCAGAGCCTGTTAGCCAAGGGCGTTGGTCAGGAACAGCTGATTGCGGCTTTCTCTGCAAGAAGGACCCTGTTCTGGGCATTGCTTTCTTTTACTGAGGAAACTGGACTTGTTTTGGTCATTGGTGAAAGACGTAGTCACTGCATGCTGGCTTCTCTCCACAGCCAGATTGAAGGTGTGGTCTTTATGATTCTGCTGCAAGCTCTCACTGTCCGTGTTTCTAAGGACCCATCTTCTACCTGCGCTCTTGACCAGGATGGAGCCCTAGACTGGACAAGTAAGCACATCTTTAAAAAACAATGCTGCATGCTCAGCTGCACACTACATGTCCCCCACTCCCACCTATGTCTCACTGTTAAGGACCCTGCAAGACCAGTTTCTACTGCACCTGTCTCTGAGCTTCACCACTCTTACTGGAAAATCCTATCCATGCAGCACACACAGCCTGTGCTGCTATGCAATGTGGCAAGTCAAGACTACGGACACACTGACTAAAAACTAATTCCTTTGCTTCTGCACACATAGATGTTACAGGGTTTGTAGTGTGCCTGTGCAGCCTTGTTCTGACTTATTCCACACTACTGTTCCTAGCCAGGAGAAGGCAAACTGAGATGAAATGGAGCACAAATATGCTTGCACTGTAAGCTAAATTCTCATTTTGATCTCTTATTTATGTAATACTAACATCAGTTCCTAAGGACACACCGTAACACAGAGGCTGGCAAGCATTTTTTCTTTTAAATTTTCAGCTGAGCAGGAATCCCCAGAACCAGCTCTACTTGCTGACAGGGAACAAGACTTCGCTGTCCCCAAAAAACAATATGGCTTCCTCAGGGTGGTGAGGTTCAGAGAAGCCATTGATGTCCCATCCCTGGAGGTATTCAAGGCCAGGTTGGATGAGGCCCTGGGCAGCCTGAAGTAGTGGATGGCAACCCTACCTGTGAGAGAGAGTTGGAAATGGGGCTTGTAGTTTTCTTCACCAGTCCCCAACACGCAGCTGTACACACACATGCACACAAAATACATGCAGATGTATTCCCACAAACTCACTGCGTGCAGTGATGTAAGACCTCCAACCTGTGGGGCCTTGGAGGACTTGAGCCCTGGCAGATTTCACTCAAATGATCTTTCAGAGTCCTTGTTATGTGAGGTGGGATTTGACTTTCACCCAACCAGTGTTGCCCAGTCTTAAGCTGTACATTGTCCTCAGGCTAGCCCTGGAGAGATTTTCACCTGGACCGTGCAGTTGCTCTGGACTTTTGCAACACTGGAGTATGAGGATTCAGTTCACCATCTAAAAATGTATCTTGTTTGCAGCTCCAGTCCTGTTGATGGCAGGCCTCTGCAGTGCCATGGCATGTTTCTACGTCATCTTCTTTCACACTGACTACAAGCGGCTCCATGCTGAGACAAACAGTAGTGACACGGTCAAGGCAGAAGATACAGGATCAGATGATGCTCCTGAAGCCTAATCCAGCTGAGGAGGGCATACCAAGGGACCAGTCAGGGAAGGACTCAGGCCTGTGAGCAGGGTTCAGGAATGCATGTGGTCAGCTGGCAGGCGGGGATGTGGGTCCTGCTGCAAAACAAGCACTTTGGATTTCAGAAGGGGGGGGAAGGGGGGCTACTGCAGGCATTGGGGCACATTTGCTATGCTTCCCCCAGTCTGGTATTTATTTGTGAGTGTAGCACTGGGCTGCCAGAGAGACCAAAGGAACTGGACAACTACACAGATAACAGGGATTTCTCCCTGACTTGGTTCAAGCTGAAGAAATGTCGCAGAGAACAAGAGCATCATATTTCACCATTTTTGCACGTGTACTTGGATCAGAAGAGAAGCTTTAAAAGGGGTGGAAGCACTTCCTACCACAAACATGCCAGAAAAATTGCCTTCTAGAACTGTGGTTCTCATACAGTGTAAGGATTCTTCCTGTTAAGTGTGGAGCTCCTAGGAGGCACAATAGTGTGGCAGGAGCTACATCATTCTGTTGCAGTGAGGAGATGTAAGTGTATGATCTGCAATATAAATCTGTTGCAAGTAAGACACTTAGTCCTCTCTTAGAAACAGGAAAAGAAAACAGGACTGTTAGAGAAAAAATGAGTAAGCAGCAGACATTAAGTATGCCAGTTTTCCTTGCCCTGTCTGGTCACTTGCTGGATGCTGAGACATTTTAGATCAGTTTGTTTTAGCTGGGCTCTGTTTGTTTCATCATCTGTCCTGCAATTCCATTGATTCAAGCTGTGCACAAGAAGACAAACTTGCTGATGTGATTAGGGTTGTGTATTCCACCAAGCCAAGACATGCTTTCCCATAGGATAAAGTCAGTCAGTCATGCAGAAGTCAGGTCACTTTTTTGTGAATGGTGTGGCAGTGCTTGGTGGCGCAGAACTGGCAAGAGATCTGGCAAGATGACTATGTAGAGAATGGACAGCACCTGCACAAGTTCCTGCAGATTACAGGGACTTTTTTGAGGAAGATCAAGTAAGAAACAACATCCAAAACCTTCGATTTCTCTCTGCAACTGACAGCTATTCTTCAGTATTTGAAGAGACTGTTAGTGACCCAAAAGATCCCTTCAGAGTTCTGTTACACTACCAATTACAGTGGGTCTAATGGTCTTTTCATTTTACAACAATACTTGCACAGCAGCCCAGTGTCCTGCTTTGGTGTTCAGGTCTTAACATACAACTTCAGGACTTTCTACTTTCGAATATTTTGGTGCTAAAAAAAACAGATGGTGGAACTTGGGGATGTTTCATACCATGCGGCTTGCAGGGGGATCTCAGAATTGTTGACCTCTGAAAACAGTGACTGTTTTCCTCCACTCTGGTTAGATGTTCACAAGGCAAAGAATGCACTTTCCCTAAGAAACAAGGTAAAAAAGAACTTTCTCAATGACTGAATTCTCTTCTGTGTTAGCATGTAGTTAGCTATAGATGTCCCGTTCATTGCCAGGACGACCTTTAACGGTTCCTTCCAACTCAGATGATTCCATGATATGGAATTTTCTCCCTTTATAAAACAAATTCCTGCATCTTTCTAGGGAGTCAGCTAGTTCTTACAGCTCCAGCCTTGCTATCCTTTGCAAGCACTGATGTCTGTCAAGGTGAGCAGGAAGGATGTCTTAAACTGAAGTGAAGCAAGATGAATACAGATCTATCAGAGGAATGAAATTAGCCATCTCTGACACTAACTTGTTGGTAATTTCTGCAGCCTTGGGACTAATACATGGAATTAACACCAAATACACCAGTTCACTTCTGAGTCCTGATGTACTGGGAAACAAAAATCACTTGGTACTTCATAAAT
The DNA here is from genome assembly GCF_026119805.1 of Tympanuchus pallidicinctus. Taxonomy (NCBI): domain Eukaryota; kingdom Metazoa; phylum Chordata; class Aves; order Galliformes; family Phasianidae; genus Tympanuchus; species Tympanuchus pallidicinctus. Next base: position 31,132,580 of record NW_026294758.1, read on the forward strand.
TTATATATTAACAAATGCTTATGTTTTTTAATAAAGGGTAATTTAATAAAATATTAAGAAAAAAATCATCTTTTCTCACTTTTTATAGATGCAAAGGTGCATCACATCTGTTACAGCAGAAATGAAAGGTTTCTATGCTTTGCATTTGTGCATGAAGTTGTGTTTGAAATCGTGATGTTGAGTGGTATCTTAGATCTCTAGAAAGGCAGTATGAAATTAGCTGAAGGTGATACTACAGTTACCTTTATGCTCAAGGACAGGTTGAGAGAGGTAACTTATAGCAAGCATCTTCAAAATCTGTAGTCCTAGTCAGAATCTACCTTACGGGAGTTAAATACTCTTATCTTTATCCAATCATATAAGGGAACACTGAAAGGCAACATTTTTTTTTCCATCAGACATACAGGTGTGCAAAGCTTATTCTGCATTCCAGATATAATGTGAAGTGGGCTGTTCCTTCACAAGGGTTGTCATACACTCACAATGTACTGAAAAGGCATGATGGTGTGCCTAACAGTGGAGCTAGGTAGTTTGTGCGCAGCTTGCACTACCATTTATTTGTACTGGTTGTGCTAACTTAACGTTTAGTCTCCAGAACAAGAGAGTCAAATTTCTGCCCAGGTCAAACCATCGCTACAAGTTAGCTTACTGCTCTGTGTCCTTCTCAGGAGTGCACAACTCAGCTGCTGCTCACAGGCCTTGGAAAGCCTATGAGTAGGAAGCTGAAATCTTCAGGATAGAGGGATTTTGATGTTAAGACATGGCCCTGGCATGCTGGATTGATGGATATGTGTCTTCTTCCTGCCAAAGGTCTGCTCTGACAGCATTAGCAAGCTTTCTGTGACTCTCAGTCACAGTAACTCGCAGTCACAGTAACTCTCATTAAAGGCCTTGGTAGTAGGTATCACTTGTACTGCAGAATACTAGCAAAGATGAGTGGTCCTTGCAGTGGTGTGGTCTCCCTAGAGGCTTTCTGGTTTTCTAAAAGGCAAAGATGTAAAGGTCATTTGGTTGGTCAGTCAACTGCTCCCATCAGGTAATTCTGGATCTTAAAGGAGTCCTCTGTGATAGGGATGCGCATTCTTTCCACCCTTCTCACAGCTCTCTGCCCTCTTGATGCAATCTCCTCTTGGGCCTAGCAAATGAAGGCCAAGTTCTCAGGAGTCTAGGGGTGAACTATGCTACACCCTGGAGACCAAGCACTTCTCTCCAAACAGTTCTCACCTGCACTGTCCTGTAGAGACCAGATTTAACTGTAGGTGTGAGAAAGGGAGAAGGAGTTGTACAGATAAAAGCACTGTATAGGATGTTCCTTTGAGTACAGCTACGTAACAGCCTTGTGGAGAGGTCAGGTGAGCTGCCATGAGGTGAGCTGCCAGTCACCAGTACTGCCATGCGGCACTTCTGATGGGGCATGTCAGCAAAGAGCCTGCTGCCTCCACAGCTATTTGCCCACTAGTACAGGAAGACAACACCTACAGGACTGGGTCACCTATGATACAGACTAGGCTATAGTAGGTACGCCTCTAGGTCTGTAGCATGTTTAAAACCAGTGGCCTTGTTCTCAGTTCCACTGTGTTCACACGGCTTTGCAAACAGCTCCCTCTGTAGCTTTAGCTCAACTCAAAATGGTAGTTTAGGATGGAAGAAAATATGTCCCAGCACCACATATGCTGCAAGAATGAACAAAACTAGACTATGTGGGATGCTTTGTGGAAAAAGATCTTGGAAAGGTTTTAGGAACAATATTAACTTTCTGCCTGGGCAAGTTTCTCTCATGTACACCCTGTGAGATCCCATTTCAGGAAGTCTCAGACTCTCAGATCAGTCTCTGAGAGTGTGGTGACAGAACAAGTCTGGTTTTCAGAGTACATAGTTGTGACCACTGAAGACAGCAAGGCGTTTCTGTGGGGCAGTCCTGAATTTGGAGCCTCTAGTTTCTAGACAGGAAAAGGCAGTAGCAGAAGGCAGTAGAAGGCTGGAAGTAATGGGGCTTCTGGAGCATTGAGCATCTCAAAACTCTAGAAATCCCCTGAGATCCAAACAAGGAACAGCAGTAGGCAGACAGCATTTTTCATGGTCAAATCCCACTGGTGGCAAAAGCCAAGTTTTTGCTTTTCCTGAAGCCCAGACATATGTGACAGCCAAACTCACTCTGCTGTTAGTGGGAGCAGCTGGGGCTCAGGTCCTCTGGTAGCTGTACTACTTTGCTACCTCAAATCCATGGGCTGGTAGTACATCATCACTGCCAGCCCCTTTCTGAGACATGTCTGCGAGATGTAGGTGTAAGATGTTAGCATTATTAAGTCTTAAAAGGCCATGAAACAGCTTTTCTGTTATTTTTTGGGTCTAGCACAGACTGAGGTCTTTGGATTCAGTCATGCAGCGATCAGGAGCCCGGGAGTAGTTTCAGTCATTTCGAGCTGTATCTCGAAGGCCGTGAAGCAAAGCGCTGGCTGTGGGCAGCATCACCGCCACTCTTACGGCTACCGCTACGCCAGCAAGCTGCTTCCAGCCCCACAGCCGACTGCCTCCACGCCTGCGCAGTGCCGCTTCCTCGGCGGGCCACTCGATAGCCAGTGGCCGCACGGGGGCGGTAGTGCCGCAGTGGAAGACGGGGCGGAGGGGAGGCGGAGGCGCGTGGATGCCGTCGGTCGTACTGTGCGTACGCATGCGCTCAGCTGTGCCTGTAGGACGGAGAACGGACACTGCGCATGCAGTTTGTTTGTATCTTGATTAGTGGTCAAGAGTCGTGCGCATGCGCGTGGTTCTGCGCGCAGTGTGGGCTGAGGGCGGGGGGAGGGTTGTCGCTCACTCGCGGTTCCCGTCTGCCAGCGAGCTGCGTAGGCACTGGGCTAAGAAAGAAAGGCTCCCAGACACAGTAAGAGTCCATCCGTAGTTGTGTCAGCGGCTCTTCCAGCCTCCAGAGGTCCTGCTGGCAGCTCTGGTACCACAGCGCCCTGTTGTGGTTCAGGGTGGAGGAGCTGGGGAGCCATAGGCAGACAGGAGTGGGCACAGACGGCTCTCGGCCGGCAGTGGTCAGGTGTTCTTTTCCTTTGTGGGGGAAGGACAGAGCCAGGGCTTAGAGCTAGGATGCTCAGCCCCTGGGGATGAGAAGTGCTGCACGCCTGCTGGGCACCACAGAGGCTTACTCCTCTTGCAATAGCCATAGACTCTTATTTTCAGGAGCAGGGCAGGTGTGCCTGGAATGCAGAGTGAAGATGTTCTCTAAACTTCGAAGGGTCATAATGCTGCACTGCTGTTTTATGGTGGTGTAGGGGTACTTCGGGCTCACGGGATGCTGCCAAGGCTGTGTGCTGTCTTGTGTGCCTGCTTTGCACAACCCTGTGCAACCTCAGGCTCCCAAGTTAAGGCAGAGCCTGCCTGCCCTCCCCGGCCACAGCACAGGATCTCTTTAGGGGACTAGAAGCAGAAGTCACCTAGCAGCTAATGGCATGTAATTAACAAACCTGTAATTAGCTTTGATTTTAACCGTAAGTCATGTGGACTGAGCAGTCTTACCTTGAGAGAGTAGAGGAATCCACCCTGGGGAGGGGTGGCAGCTCAGCTAACACCATTTCATGGAGTGGCAATTCAAGGCTATGGTTACCCTAGGAAGAACACGTGCAGTGGCTTGTAACCGTGTTTGTATTTTGGCTTGGGTTAGGTGATGTTTCATACTGTCACTACTGTATTGCTTGGTAAAGGAGAGCCTTCAAAGACTGGTGTTTGTGACCAGATGTTTCCCACAGCTCCGAAGTAGACTCTCAGAGACAAATCTGATGTCTTTATGCACAAGCACAACCCCTAATTTCACAGGGGTTGACCTCAAAATATGTGTTCATAGAATCACGGAATAGCCAGGGTTGGAAGGGACCTCAAAGATCATGAAAGCAAGTGAAATCACTCAGCTGAGTAGCTGGGAGCATATCCTTTTGCCAATTTACTGCTCTGGCAAAATACCTGCAATAAGTATTGAAATAAGCCACAGATTCAAGCCACCATTGGGGGGGCATCTCCTGTCCTCCTTGGAAGGGGATTGCTTCAAATTTACACTGTCCACTGCATTAAGCAATTTAATGGACAGTTACGATTTGTGAGGAGGGAAATATGGTTTTATTCAAAGTGTAGTAGATGGCTGTTGTGCTTCTGGGCTCTGCTGGATGAATGGTGAGGATGTTTCTCTTGGAACAGCAAAAATCCATTTTCTTCCACTTTCATTAGCAGCACTGAGATTGCTCAGTGTGTCACATTACAAAGTGGTGCCTTTCTTCCAGATACTGGTGTCCGGAAACATGACATGATCCATTCAGCCACTGGGCAGAATATGTGGTTTTGCTGGGGTTATTTTTCTTTTTTCTTTTTTCTTCTTTTTTTTTTTCCCCCCTCTGTAATCGTTCAATAAAGTGTCTTCACACTCAGCAGCCCAGTGGAAATGCATTTAGTCTTCATCTGTCTCTGGATCTGACCCCTAAGTGTGATGTTTTTTCTCCTCCTGGGGTGTTGCTGTAAACAACAGCACACGAGTTTTGTCCAGAGTGCATGGTTACTCCTGCTGCAGCACTCTTGCATAACTGAAGAGCCTGCAACATGTTGAAACTTGGTTTTAAATAGTCCTATGAAAAAAAAAGCTACCCATCTGGTACATTAGCCTACAGGCAGAGTGAGTGTCCTCCCCTGTCCTATCTTGCGCTTTGTGGCTAGCTGGTGCTGCATGTATGTAAATGTGACTAAAACTAAACAACAGGCTGTCAAAGCAAGCAATTCTGCTTCAAGGGAGGCAAGTAATAAGTTTTGCAGTTTTCTAGTTATGACTTCTGAAAATGATTGCGTGGAAGGAAGACTGCCTTTTAGTAGCTTCATCAGCCCTTCGTCTGGCCTATTGATTTGCCTTCCACCTTGCAGTTTACAGATTTTCCATACTGGCAGAACTTCTTAGAACCAAGAAATGGGACACTTGAAATTGTCTCACAGAGTAAAGGGGAATTGTCAGGAAGTCCCTGAATTAGGCTCAGCCTAACTCAAGGATGAAAGGTTTCTGAAGTTTTTGATCATTAAATGGTTTACAACAAGCAGTAATCCTGCCTGTTGTTGGAGGAAGAGCAACATGAAACTATGATGGGTAAAATATTTGAGGCTGAGCTAGTAGGAAGCAATTAGTTACTCCTAGTTCTACTGACACAACTTTCTAGTTTTGTTTTACAGTGGAACTGAAGAGTATCAGCAGTGACTTTCATGTCTGTGAGGGTTGCCTACAGCCTTTTCTTCGTGTTTGTTTGACAACTTTCTGCTTAGTTTACCAAAAAGTGATTGCCTACTGTGTAAAACTAGATAAAAGTGTTTATGAACACATTTAGTTTTAGATATATGCATCACTGGTGTCTGTGTGGCAAGGTCTTTCTTTTCTAGGGATGTTTACTACTGTGATTGCATGTGATTCACTGGAAACACATCCTGTCACTCCTTTGGATGGGTTTGGGAAGGTTCTGCATGGGGTTGGTATGGATAGCTGATCTCATGGTGTGGCTTATGGACAGACTAAGTACTCTGGAAGCAAGCACATAGCTGCAGATCTTGTGTTGATACCGCTCAGTGTTTATTGCTGAAGATACGGATTTCTGAAGCTAAAGACTCTGGCAGGCCTGGGTCTCATAGGAGCAATGGCAGTGCATCTTGTGCTAAGCCCCGTGGCTGCCTTCAGGAAGGCAGGTGTGATGGGCGGGTTACCCTTTGCTCATCCATCAAGCCACTGCCATACCTCCTTCTCAGCAAAAGGGGGAGAGAAAATGCATAGGTTGAGATAAGGACAGGGATATCATTTGTCAATTATAGTCACAGGCAAAGCAGACTCAACTCAATATTTTGATTTATTGCGTATCAGTAACAGAGTGGAATAGTGATAAATGAAAACAAAACTAAAAAATAGCTTTTCTACCCCTATGTTTTCTTATCCTCTTCCCTACTCCCCACTCTTCCATCTCCCCACAACTCTGAGCAGCACAGTGGTTGTAGTTAGCACTTCATGCTGCTCCTTTCTCATGCTGCTCTGATATGTGGTCCCTCGTGAGGGCTTCATGAATTGCTTCAGTGCTGGTCCACTCCATAGTGTACAGTCCACCAGGAATACACAGCTTCAGTCTAGGTATCCTGCAGGCCACAGTTGCTGTCAGGAGTCCGCTCCTGCACGGGCTCTCCATGGGTTGCAGCTTCCATCAGGCCAGATCTGCAGCAAGTGGAGTCCATCACAGGCTGTTCAAACACAGTCCTCCTCAGGCTGCACAGGGACAGCCTGCTGGTCTTCACCACAGGCCACAGGGGCGCTTTTCTGGTGTGGAGCACCTCCTTCCCTGCTTTTTCTCTTTATGGCTGTTTCTCTCACAGCTTTCTCTGGCATCACAGCTACTGTGCACTGGATTTTTTTTTGTTGTTTTTTTTCCCCTTAAATTTGTTATCACAGAAGCATCATGAGGATTGCTGATTGCTCAGCTGCAGCCAGTGGGTGGTCTGTTTAGGTCTGGGTGGAACTGGCTGTGTCTGGAGACAGCCTCATGTCTCTTCTCACATGGAAGGCCACCCCTTCAGCTCCGTGCACTATCAAAATCTTGCCACGTAAACCAAACACCGAGGCCTTTCTTGTACACTGAGGGCCACCTGTGCCAAATTTTCACGTTTCTAACCTGTTGTCTTGTTAGTAGTCCTGGTGCATCAGAACCTCCTGCAGCCACTCACAGACATCTGTGACAGAGACACTGACACATTCAGATGTAAGAGTGCCCAGCACCAGACCCTGGTGTCTCTGGAATAAGTGAGACTAGCATGTATATGGATTAGAGAAACACAGGACCTATGAGGAAATCTTACATTTCTTTAGAGAGGGCAGAAGTCTGTGTTTGAATAGAGGTGAGGACAAGAGCAGTGGAGCAACATCATGAACTGGAGCAGCTAGAATTGAAGTGTCCACCCAACTATTCTGTTTTCTATTCCTGCCTATCTGTTGCATAACAGGAATCCAGATTCATTTACAAGTGTATAAACAAATGCAGCCAGAGAGAAAATGGCACTGAGGTGTGTATCCAGATAGATAAATTGTGAATCGCAGAAAGGATCGAGATGCACTCTGACCAGGCACACGTGTGTTTAAAAATAAATAAAACACTTCTGCATATACTGATGTCTTGATTTCAGGACTTTCATTAATGTTTTACTCTCTTTTCCAAATACATTTGTCCCCTGCCATGCATTCAGAGATGCCTTCACTATTACCTTGCAGAGTGTGCTTTACTAAATCTCTGTCTCAGCAGCATTGCCACATAAGCAGTCCCTCGTTTTCTAACTGTGCTATAACATGCAGCTGCATATGCCTTGCACCACAGTGGCATGATTTCTGTCCTTCACCAAGACTAAAGATGTTCAATAACAGTGAGCCATTCCTCTCTGCACAGAGAGCAGATGTAGATGCTTCAGCTTCATGTGCACTCATGCTGCTCCCTGTAATATATGCCTGCCCAACCAGGTGAGAGAAACACCTGACTGGTTCTACATGTCACATCCCATCTGGCAGCCCCCAAGCTTCATGGCATTGCTGGGGGAGGCTGCTTCATTGTGACCTAGGGTGCAATGCTTGAGACTTCACTTCTGGCACTGTCAGATGATACAGCTGCTTCTCTCTTTACTGCTCTCTTATCACAAATTTTTATGCTGCTTTTCTTCTTATTTTCAAGCCAACTCCTTGTGTCAAAAGTCTTGTCTGTGATTCCTTAGTTACTGTTTAATCCAGCTGGTGGCCATCTTACTCTTTAGCATTATCACTTTGGGGTTTCCCAGCAACTGGGACTTCTCAGTGCAGTTTAGTGAGTTTCATTCACATACGTATCTCAAATTACACCCCTTTCTAATCTGATATTATTATCCATGCCATTTCACAAAGAGATAAGTGTTTGCATCCTCACATCTCTCTGTTACTCTTGCAAGGTATCTGATCCTTAATGGCATATTCTCTAGTATTGACGTGTTAATCCTCCCCCACAGTCTTCAAAGTGCATAATATTATGCACTAACATGAGTGGCACTAACAAGCCTTCAAGACTCACTTAATGCTGCTTCTTTACCTGTTGTAAGAGCAATTTTCTTGCAGACTGCATCTCTTTACTTGTCATGATGTGGTTGAGCACATGCTTCTCCATTGGAAAAGTTTCTTTACCCTATTGTAATTCTCTGATTAGAGTTACCTGTTTAATCATTTCCTTCAGATAGTGTACTCCCTCATTCCCCCTTTACCACACTGAAGGCAGAGTTTGATTCTCTGTATTGTTATTACTATCTATTTATTCATTTATTTATTTTTTAATACAATTGTGAGCTCTGTCTTCTCTTTCTGGACAAAGTATATCCTAGGAATGTGTGTTTGGTTCATTTCAGAAGAACTTCTGAGCAAACCCTGAAGATTATTGTTGGGAACATATCAGAGTATTTTGTTTAATCTCCTATGTCTGCTTCTCAGAGCATACTTCATTATCTTTGAACTGTCTGGTTTTTGTCCATCCTCTCAATTTTATGTCCCTAACAAACTGTGAAGGTTTCAATTTTTGTATGTCTCAGCATCAAATATCCTTGTGTGAGAGTACTGTCCTATAGCATCAGATAGCATGACAGAATTAACACCTCATTCATCCCCACATATTATTTTTGTCTTCAACTGCACGTCCAGCATGATAGAAGTGTCTGTAGTAAACAAAAAGCAGCTGCTCTGATTTCTGAGGAGATATACAGGCCTGGCAGGGGTTGTCCTACAAAATTCCGACTTTAACCTGGCTCCCACCAGGTCGTACATGGTGCCATTTGCAGTTCGGTGCTGTGTACTGGTCTCCATATTCCTGTCAGATCCTAGTCAAAGACAGAACCATATTGCTAGATACTTCCTGTCTGGAGTTTCTCTAGGAGGTTTTCTGAGTCGCAGAAAAGAGGTCAGAGTTCTAACAGCTGAATATGAGGGTGCTACAGCACTTTTCACCCAGGCAACACAAACTACAGAAGATGTAAACCCCCTTCCCCTCTGTCGTGTCTCAGTAGTACACAACTCAAAGCTAGAAAGACACAAGCAGGGTCTGAGTGTGTGCCCAGGAAGGACTCATTGCCCTTGCTTGGGATTGAGACTGTGGGGAGGAGGGAAAGGTCTCAACAACTTTCAACCCAAGCAGAAAAGTCTGTTGGTAAAATTTGGCAGAAAAATGCAGGACACCCCTTCTGTCCCTGGCCTTTTGAAATCCAACACAGACTACAGGCTGGCAAAATTTCCTAAGACCTGCATGATGTTCCCATGTCCAGACAGTGCTTTCAGTGAAAGAGAAGTAGGTAACTGTGCAGAAGATGTAAAAACAGTGAAAAAAACTGTTAAATGTCATTAATTGTATTCACAGCTTGCTTTTATCTGGCTGATGAATAGAGTGGAGTGGGGAGGCAGAGCAAGTGAGCTGGGGAAACCAGGAGGTTTACAAAATTCCCAGCTGCAAAGCCATCAGCAGTGGGCCAGTGGAGAAGGGGGAATGAGGACAACTACCTGCCTTTCATGAAAGTGCTTACAGGAAAGGTTACACTGAGGAGGGCATGAGACTGACCAGGGTTATGTTCCCCAGCTTCCGTGTCTGGGATAGGGCAGAGGAATTGCAGGGAGATCATGCTACAGGTGTGCACTGCAAGTTACACAGGCAGTTGAGAGAAAGCAGCGGGGGACAAACTCATTTTTCTAGGTAGCAGCTCTAGAGGCACTCGAGTGCAAGCACTGGAAGCGCTGCAGACGTGCTCTCTCGAGTTAGGTACAATCAGTGGAGATGTGGAAAGCATCTCCCTGGCAGCAGTGCCCCCCCTCCATGCAGCACAGACACAGCTGTGTGCGAGGATCGCTGGCATTTGCTGCTGATCAAGGAAAGGCTTAGAGTGCCTGGGACCCGCAGTCCCGGGCTAAGTATCTAGCCCCTTTGTGTTTAGATTTACTGAGCCAGCATTGAGCTGATTTGGCTCCTGGGGACGGGATAAGCACACAAGATAATGCTCTTCTCTCTCCTGGTGGGAAGCTGTTTTGGTGCCTTATTACTATAATTGCCAAATCCATCAGTCACTGCAGACTCTCCCTTGGACTTCATCTTCTTTTACCCTCTGCTCTGGAAAGGATAGACAGCCAGTTTGGACAATGCTTACTGAAAAGTGCTTGGGATTTTTTTATTCTGGGCTGTGTCTCTGGGCACCTTTGTTCCTGTCTTTCTTTAAAGGTAAGGTAAACCTGCATATGGTTGTCCATCTTTATTATTTTTCCCCTAAACACCAGTCACACCCAACCCCAACAACTTGTATCTGCATGTAGTTTAAACTTCATCAGAATCCAGTATTGAAGTTGAGGGGAGTTTTGTAATCAGTTTGTCTAAGTCTGTGGATCTTACGCTACTGAGCACCTTCTCGCAAAAAAGGAAGAAGTGTACTGTTTTAATGACAACTGAGCTGTTTTCACACTCAGAAATTAATTGAAATGATTGCATTTGGAGACAGAAGTCTCTTTTTAAGTTTTTATCAATGATTTTATTTTATTTATTTATTTTTTGGTGGAGAATGAGAAACTGAGGCTTTACAGGATGGATATGGGAATTGTATAGGTGAGTTGCTAAAAGTGTGTTTTTCTACAAAGAAAATACTATCAGAAGAAAAAAATTGTTTATGTGCGTGATTTGGTAATACTTGCAGCTGCATAAGCTTGTGAATTTACTATTCATAATTTAATGTTTTTCTCGTTTTAGTTTGTTTCAGTAAGAATCTTTCCAGACCATGATGGGTGTAAGTTAGAAATATCTAATAAAAATGGGCTCCTGTAGGCTGAGGTGTCACCTGTGATCAACCTGTCTTCTGAAGTTTCAGCATGTTACAAGTGAAAGTAATACCTGTGTTCCAAAACATGAAGGATTGCAAATGATAAAGATTTTTGAAGTGAAAAGGGAAGCTGAAATCAGCTGAAAACAGAAAACAGTTTTTAAAGGTGTTCAGGTTTCTGCACAAAATTTGCTTTTTTTATCTAATAGTTTTTTATATGAAGCATGCATGCCTGTAACAACTGAATTTTAAAACTGAATACTGCAGTGTTGGACCGTGTCATGTTATCTGTGGTTTCTGCATAGAGAAAGGAAGATTGTCTTTTTAAAGCAGAAAATGTAGTTCCCATGCTTGGGAAATGCAGAAGCACAGGAGAATATCCAGTTGCACTGGATTGTAAGTGCCACACAGATGATTCCTCACTGATTCATCTGAATCTGCAAAACAACTGTGAATCTCCCTGTTACAGCTCTGCATTTCAGCTGCCTGATGCAGCAGTGGTATTTCGGAAAATGTCCCTTCACCCTGCTAAGTTAAGAGACTTGCTACCTTTGTAAGACGTTTCTGTGCTACTTCAGAGCTGAGCTGAAATCCAAATGATGGCTGCTGGTTATTGATTTAGCTCTGTTTATATATAGGCACTCAAAACATCTCCTTTCAAATAGTGAGTGATCACTAATTCACCAAGGAGGATGTTCAGTTTCTGTGAGTAGCACTTCAAGACTCAAACTGCTTTTATAAATAATTGAGAGGATTTTTTATTAGGTGCTTTTACCACAAGTTTACAAGTATGTACTCTTACAGATAACTGCTAATACAGCATAAAATGAACCTCTAATGAAGGTGGGCCATTTTTACTCTGCACTATGGACATATCTATTTTCTTCAAGAAAAAGAAAGCCCACAGCAATTGGGCAGTTGAGGCAGAAGAAAAAAAATTGAGATGATCTTAATGTGGTATCAGTAGCAGAGCCTCTTAAGTAGTGAACTTCAGATGAACTCCCACAGGACTGCTCAATACATGGAAGTTGCAGCAAGCCTGTCATAATTAACACCACTCTCAGGTAGTGCTGTGTTGTTTCAACAGAATTCACAGTAGTAGTAATTTTTCACAACTGAAAGCTCCTGGGGAGCCGCTGACAGGTAAGCTGTAAAAATGATTAGGAAAAAAATGGCAAGCCACAGCACAACAAAAACAACAAAACTACAAGAACTCAATCTTTCCTCCCCCCCCCCCCCCCCCCCCCCCGAGTTCTTTCTATGACTTTCTGCTTCAGCAGCTTCATCCTGCTGCTGGGAGCCCTTACAGATGTGCCCTTCTTGTTTGATCATTGCACCACTTCTTGCCAAAGTGCCTGGAGGTAGCAGTGCTTTTCTGGGGGCTATAAGACCTAATGAAGGTGCACAAACTGGTCATCAGCTTCCTTGGATCCCAAATTACTTTTCTCGCGGTCAGATGTCCCTTCCAGGCCCAATGCAGAGTCTGAAAGAACATCTATAGGATCAGAGTGCTCTGTGAATCCAGCAGATACATAGCAATTTCAAGAGGAGCGTCTGGAAATCACTGCTTCAGGCAAGGATGTCAAGGAAGGAATGAGAACCACACCTGCTGCTTGCCTCATGCGTGGTGCACTCTGAGAGCCAGGGTACAGATGACTTGCAATGGATTTCTCCCAGGAAACATATTCCACTGGCCACAGTGAGACTTAGCCTCCCCAGGGAGTGTTACCTTCAGCTCAGCATGCAGTCCTTTGCTGGGTTTGAACATCCAAGTTAAACACACACTTTGCTGAATATCGAGCTGAAAGTCTCCAGCTAACCCATGTATTCTAATTACTATGATTACCATTTTATGTACATCCTTTTGTTGTCATTTTAAAGTGAGGCTACTTAACTGCCACACACCCCGCACAGAGCAGAGTCAGACCCCTTAGTTTCTGTGCTCTGTGCAGGCTGACATTAGAGCCTTAGTCTGGCCATGTGATTTTGAGAAGTCCAACCAAGGCAAAGGCAAGGTAAGGACAGAGATCCTCCTGCAGTCCTGAGGGAATGGAAGGGCTAAGAAGTATGTGACACATCCTGTGGCAGGGAATGCTGCAAACAAGCTCAACAGCTAAAGGACAGAAATGATGAAATAATTCCACATGACTTGTTTTGCACCAGTTGAGTAAACCAGCTTCTCTTTGGCTCGCTTACCATGGAGTTGAATTCCTGTGTTACAATCATTTTGTGCTTGATCACAGTTCTGCAGACTTGGATTAGCTCTGATGATCACATCAGAACACAGCTGGTGATCTTTATAAGCAAATCCTCAGTAGGACACTGAGGTTTTGGTTCACTTCTGTGCAAGCAGGTGCTGTTTCTGCAGTAGCAAAAATCATTGGCAAGACAGTCCCAAAAGGACAGGTTCTGCTGCCAGGCTAGAGTTTCTTTACTGTGAGCTAGTTAGTGACAGGAGTTTAGAGATCTCTGTAGCAGGAAGAATCAAGGCTGGTATTTAAATGCTAATCTGTAAAGTCTAAACTTTGGGGGCCTTAGTTGCATAGGAACGATGGAACTGCAGTGAACTGTAAAGATCAGAATGGTTTAGTCCAAGGAGACTGTTAAGTAGATGCTAGAAGTTCTGTATCTTAACAGAATACCATGTATTTTCGTGGCAATTTGGGTGTTCAGTGGAATGGCTTCACCTTCATAAAAATTAGCAGATCAGAAGCAGATATTAACATCAGATAATCTGTAGCCTTTTGTGATCTTCATTTGAAGTTTAAATGTAATATTTAGCCCATGTCTTCCAAGCTGATCCTCTCTGAGTTGTGTCACTCCACTGGTAGATACTTTATACAAAAGATAACAGTGTGATTGGCATTTAAAATAGGAATTATATGAGGAAGATGCTTGCAGATGTTGGTGTATTTTTCCATGTTGGTTTAAAAAGATTCCATGCATGACCTTGCAGAGTTGGGAAATTACTGCTAAATTTCTGCCATTGATGTATTATCTGGAAGCAAAGATACTGGAATCTGGTGACTGTAAATGCTGAGTGTGCAAGGAGATGACACATACACAGATTCAGACAGGACTTGTGCTTGTGGCAAAACTCCATCCGTAGGCATTGCTCTTCTCTGTGATCAGAAATGCCAGAGAAGAGGTACAGATCAACACACAGTAGATAAGCAGAGCTTAAGGCGAATCTGTGAGTTATGGTCTGCAACAGTTGCAGATCAGATGGTGCCTCTGGAGCTTTCATCCATGCTGCAACATAGGGGTACATCCAGTGGTTTCAGAACAGAAATTTGTACCCAACATTCAGGTTCTAAAGGTGGCTCCAGTTTTTTTTTTGTTTGTTTGTTACTCTGTACCTCTCCAAATAGAGGTACAGAAGAGGATGAGTTAGCAATGGCAATAAAATATTGGATGATTTTGTCAGGAACTTTACCAAGCCCAAAAAGAGAGAGGTACTTAATGTTTATATGGTGCAGTGGGTACAGTGAACAGCAGCATCCCTTCTCATAGTGCGTGAAGATGACTCTTACCAGAGTCTAAGAAAGGAGTTACATTAGTCACAAGGCAGGAGATAGAACACAATGGCTGTGATTTTCAAGGGAACAAAAGTACTGAAATGTCATTTGATTTCACTGTATGATCTGAATGAAGGTTTAATGCAGTATTCCACCTATCTGTTGTAATTGATAGAGAAAATGTTCCTAGTTCTGGAGTGATTAAAGTAGATCAAAACCTTGGGTTCACTCCTGGTATGGTTATTCAAAGACAACTGCATAATATAATTAAGGAACGAGTAAAGCTACCTTAGATTGGTAGGGTTAGCAGTGGTGATCAGCAGAACCCAAGGGAGTGACCGAGGTAGACAGGAGTTTATTGCAGATGTGGGACACACTCCTGAGCAAATATAGCTCAAAGAAAGAGTGTTGTTTAGTACAAGTTTACAGACACTTGTACTGTCATTCAGGACAAGAGCCACTCTGGTCCCTTCCTTTGACCAAAATCAAAACATCATGAAGTATAATGGCAGATGGGAGGTTTGTCAGCAAAAACAAGCTAGAGCTATAATTTGCAGTTTGGGTTGACAAGACTGTACACTGTGTTCCCTGAAGTTCAACTGTGGCTGCATAGAAAGGAATCTCTGGATCATTTTGATTTTCACCAAGCCAGGAGAAAATATTAGTTTGTAAATTGGAAAATATGTATTTGTAGATGCTGGAGTAAGTCTCCTTACTCAAGATTTGGTCTCTGGAGACTACTCTGGAGTAGTGGAGTGATTGCATCAGTGGACAAAGGAAGAGAAACTGATGTTTACTTGGACTTCTGCAAGGCCTTTGACAAGGTTCCATACCACATCCTTATTTCATAATGAGAATGTAGAATCATAGAATCACTCAGGTTGAAAAAGACCTTAAAGATCATTGAGTCCAACCGTGACCTAACCATACTACCCTAACTAATAACCCTCTGCTAAATCATGTCCCTGAGCACCACATCCAAACAATTTTTAAACACATCCAGGGAAGGTGACTCAACCACCTCCCTGGGGGGCCTATTGCAGTGCTTAACAACCCTTTCTGTAAAGAAGTTTTTCCTGATATCCAACCCAAGCTTATCCTGGCACAACCTGATGCCATTTTGCCTCGTCCTGTCCCCTGTCACCAGTGGGAAGAGATGAACTCTGCTCTCACTATAAACACCTTTCAGATATTGGCAGAGAGCAATAATGTCTTTCCTCAGCCTCCTTGTCCCCAAACTAAACAGCCTCAGTTCCTTCAGTTTCTCCTCATAGGGCATATTCTCCAAGCCCTCCACAAGCCTTGTTGCCCTTCTTTGGACCTGCTCCAGCACTTCCATGTCGTTTCTGTATTGAGGTGCCCAAAACTGAAGGTGCTCATGATACTTAAAGTACTTTGTGAGTACTCTAAGCTGGAGGAAGATGGATTTGAAGGGTAGACTATTCAGTGGATAAAAAGCTAGTTGGAAGATTGCAGCAAAAGGGTTGTGATTAATGGCTCTATATCCAGATGGAAGCAGGTGATATATGATGTCCCCAAGGATTCTGTCTTTGGACTGGTGTTCTTCCACATCTTTATCAACTATGTGGATGGTGGAATAGAGTGCACCCTCAGCGAGTTTGTTGGTGACATCAAGTTGAGTGGTGCATTTGACACAACAGAAGGAAGGGACACTATCCACAGGGACCTGGAGAACTGTGCCTGTATGAACCCAGTGAGGTTCAATAAGACCAAGCGCAAGGTGCTGCACTTATGTTGGTACAATCCCAGGTATGTGAACAGAATGGAAGAACTCACTGAGAACAGCCCTGTGGAGAAGGACTTGAGCGTTCTGGTGGATGAAAAGCTGGACATGAGCCAGCAGTGTGTGCTTGCAGACCAGAAGGCCAACTATATCCTGAGCTGCATCAACAGAGGAGTCGTCAATAGGGTGAGAGAGGAATTATCACCCTCTGCTCTGCCCTTGTGAGACTCCATCTGTAGTAGTACATTTACATCTGGGGCCCCAAACACAGAAGAGGTGTAGAACTCCTGGAACACGTACCAAGGAGGGCCACAAAGATGATCAAATGACTGGAGCACCTCTCCTCTGAGGGAGTTGGACTTGCTCATCCTGGAAATAGTTAGAAGGAGATGGAATTGCAGCCTACCAGTACTTGAAGGGAACTTATAAGCAGGAGAGGGACGTTTTATGTGGTCAGATAGTAATAGGAAAAGTGGGAATGGCTTTAAACTAAAAGAAGAGAAATTTAGGTTAGATGTTAGGAAAAAAGTCTTTACTCAGAGGGTGATGAGGCACTGGCACAGACTGCCCACAGAAGCTGTGGGTATCCCATTCCTGGTGTCGTTCAAGGCCGGGTTGGATGGGGCCTTGGGCAGCCTCATCTGGTGGATGGCACCCTAGCCCATGGAGTTGGAACTAAGTAGTCTGTAAGATCCCTTCCAGTCTAAGCCATTCGATGACTCTCTGACTCTATAATTCTGTGATATCCACAAAATTTTAATTAGCCTACCCCAGCCCTAAAAGAAGTGTTACCTGTGCTTGAAAGCTAAAGATCCTCACAAACGACTTGTGAATTGTATTACTTCCTTTCTTTGCAGTCCTGGTTACCTTCCTAGACTTCTCACAGATTTGATGTTAATGTTTGTGTTCATCATTATGTACTCATCTCTTCTTTCATCTCTTGCCCATTTTAGTATGTAACACTTTCCTACTAAGTATCTTTTCAAAGTCTACTTAAAGACAGAGGTCTAACCTCCATTGAGACCTTCTAGCTGATGTTATGAACAAAATATATACATATTATACTAAGCTAATGTACCTCACATGCTAATTAGAGACAATTCCAGTTTAAAGAACTTTGTTACGCTGGAGAAAAAACAACAACAACAACAAAAAAATCATTTACCATCCTGAAAATGGAATAATGCTAATAAACCCACATGTCACTGAGAGCTGGTGACATTCAGAGTATGGAAAACAGCTGTGTAGTTCATGACACAGACTGAGTTCTGCCACTTAATATGCCCAAAATCAAATCTGGCTGAATCAGCCAAATCAAACAACTTCTTATGATTTCTTATGTCTGAGTTCAGATCTCTACAGATCTTTGTTTTGTTAATCACAAGCCTAATTTGCTTCATCAAGACAATCCATTTCCCTCATCAAGACAGCCTTAGAAGGAGCTTTTGTCTTCAAGAAGGAATAAATTCAGACTTCCTGTTGGGAATTTTTGTGCCTGTATTTACAATTCCCTTTGTGTTTGAAAACTGCATCACCAAAATTGAAAAGATGTATTTTCCTATTTCCCAATTCAGGTGTGGAGCACAGACAAGGATGAAAAATGATCAGCTGTTCAAGATACTGTCAAAATTCTCAACAGCAAAACGCAGATCTCTTTCACAGGGCTCTGACACCACCTTTCTTGTCATCTATCATTTGAGTTTCTGACAGAGGAAAGACAAGCTTGCAACTTTCTTAACAGGTCTTACATTGTCCATCAGTGCCCTGCCTATTCCTCTCAAACATTGCAGCCCACTTACTTTGCTCACAGGCCATAGATAAGGCTTGAACAACATAGGAAGAGGATACAGGAGTTAACCCTGTCCTTGCCTTTTGCATCCTCAGTATCTTTGGTACTTTGTTTCATTATGCAAGAGCAGTTTTCTGGCAGGGCAGGGCAGGGCAGAAGTTCATCATTAATTTCCTAAATCTGGGAAAATCTACTTGGACAGAGAGGTATAGTAATAATAGCCGGTATCAAAGCAGATAAGCAAGTTTGGTGAAGGCTCAAAAGATGATACTTAAGAAGACAGATATTTTTTTTCTAAACCCAGTGCAGATAACAGTAGTGCTGAAGGCTGAAATGACATGTTCAGTTTGCTGTGCAACACTATTGTCCAGTTTCCATTTCCTACTCTGAAAATATTATGAATAGAAAATATTAGAAGGAAGGGAAAGATGAGACAACCTCCCAGGAAGAGAAATGTCCCTGAGATGTGAAGAAAACAAAGATGAAAATCAAGCATAGTTCTCCCATTTGTTAGTCACAAACTTCTCTCTATGAGATAGAGGAAGTGGCTTCTTTTTCACAGGTCAAAGGTGAGGGAGTGGCCTTGCCTCAAAACCAATGCTATGTAGTGAAGGTTCTTTGGCACTGGTGATAGTATGAAATTGCTCTGGAAGAAACAGGAGACAGGTCAGAGTGAAAATGTTGTGAATTGTCCTGTGGAAATGAACACCTTAGTGTGCCCAAACACACTGCAGTGGCTCTGGTCTGTTGCAGTGATGTTCAGTGGGCTTGGAGTGAGTTCCTTTTGTCTTACTAGCAGCACTCAGTAAAGCTCATAAGCTTTCCTTAGGAGGGCTTTCCCTTGATTACTGGCTTGGGTGCTGATATGTGCAGAGGTGAAGGGTTGTGACAAGCTGCCCTGCAAACCAGTGTGTGGGGGGAATTCAGAAGTGCACTCCAGTTTGCTGGTGACCATGTCCCCTGTGTCTCACTATTACCATATGATTCTAAGTCTTTCCATGGGCCTCCATCACTGCCTCTCCTGACAGATCCTGGGATGGCTGGTAGGAGTCATCTCCACACAACCACAACATCCTCTAACATGTTTCGGTGGGGAGCTGAAGATGGGATTGGATTCTCACTCCTGACCCTTGTCTGTCTTCCTCCTCCTGTGCTACCCACTTCTGTTTTGTAGTAACTACACTTATATTGCATGGAGCTGATGTAAACTAGCATCTCAGTAAAAAATCTGTTTTTTTATCCTGTATGCCTGCAGCTGGTTATGTTTCTTTCTAATCTGGAGCAATGAGGTAGTTCTGATAACTAGCAAATTTGAGAGGTATGCTGCTGTTAATATCTTAATGTGTGTCTTTTCATCTTACATGCATATCTCAGCCTTTAAAACATCTGCACCAAGCCATCAGGAGCACTGAAAAAATAATCCCATCCTTTCATTATATAATGGCCTATATACTCTTTTTAGCATGTTGTCATGTGCCTGAAGTCTTTGAGTTGAAACCCTTCCTCACGTACCCTTTAATACCCTTCTCTGCTGGGAGCTCTTTATCTGGTAGAAAGGAACAGAAATGACCAGTGTCAGGAAGAACAGGTCATTTTGCCTGAGAAAACATGGCATTTCTCACATTCCTCTAATGAAATCTGAATATAAGATGCAAAAATAATCTGCACAGTGAAAGCTGAAGATAAGAGTCAAAGATTACCCAGGAGGGAAGCAGATTAAAAAGAAGTTTTAAATGAGGGTTGTATTCAAATAAACATTACTTGGAAACACAGGGGGCTGAGGCAGCTGATACGATTGCATTGTCTTGTGTGCCTCTACTCTTCCCTGAAGATGTGATGGTGTGCATTTTAAATCAAAGGGCATTGAAAGAAATCATGCTTTTACAGCCACAGATAAAAGCGAAAATGCTGCACGTAAGAACAAAAGCGGATGGGACACATCTGTGACTCTGGGGATTAAGTGACATATGGTAGCTACATGCTTTACATTCTCAGAAAGTGGGAAAATATACAAAATAAGGTGAGAGCTTTTTAATAGTTACCAAAGCAGTGTAACTATACTATATTTGTGTAAGTGTTGTTGCCATTCCAATTATTTATGTCAGTGAAGTCACCTGTGAAACAAATTGGTTTTAATCCTCTCCTGTTACTTCCCTCATAATTCATAGTTGTATGTGCTTTATATCCTCCTGTGATCATTTTACTTGCATTCTTACAAGCATACCTAAAATCCCTAAAAGCAAACAGTGATAAACTAAAAAGAAAACAAATAATGAAATGCTCTGGAAGAATCTGCAGTTTGTTAGGAAAATACTTAAGAATTCCGGGAGCTAGCTCTGCTGCTCAAGGGTTTTCGTAATGGCTTTTGCTGTGTAAATGTTCCAGTCACACTTATGTATTAGGTAATCCTGATACAATTAAATATAAAAATGCTACCAGTATAACAGACACTAGTTTTCACAGAGTCCAGAACTCCATCAGGTTTTTTTTTTTTTGCAAAACATTAAAAAGCAAAACTAACAGAAACCACCCCAAAAAAAGGGAATGTGGCAAAAGAACAGTACACAAAGAGGAAAATGCTACAGAAATATTGTGAAAAACCTGCAGAAAATACAAAAAAAGTAAATAAATAGACACAATATTTCTGCAGTTTTGGACCTTTTCTGAAGCAGCAGGGGACAAAAATCTTTGAACACGTAATCAGCCAGGAATATATGTTGATTTTAACAGCTGTGCTTATGCAAATTCTTCTTGGTATGGTTTTTGAAAAATATAAGAGAAAGGCATGCTTTGTAACTCAGAAACACAACGGCATGCAGATGTGTCAATAAAAATGGCATAGGAAGAATAGGACGTTTGAACTGAAAATGCTTTATGTATGAATAGCTTCCCTAGTTCTGCATGAATAAAGCAGTAGCTCAGGACTGTGCCAAGAGAAAACAACCAGAAAGAGTTCAGCTAGAACAGAAGCTGGTTCAATGCAGATAAAATAAAATAAAATAAAATAAAATAAAATAAAATAAAATAAAATAAAATAAAATAAAATAAAATAAAATAAAGAGATTATCAAAATAAATCCAGGAAACAACATTAGCAAGAGGTGGAATAATCAATAAATGTAGATAGGATGGGTCAGATCAGCTTGGAAATCCCTGTACTTTCATCTTCCTTCCTATTAATGTTTCACTGTTTAGTTGCTCTGCTTAGGAAGACATTCTGTGGCCCACAACAGAAATACTAGATTAAGAAGTTGACCCCTTTTGGAGCAAACCTGGGGAACTGGCAAGGCTGCCTTGGAGCTCAGGGAGGTCAGCATGCCAAGCAGAGCAGTAGGATCTAGCAGCCAAGATATGACAGCCCTGCTCTGACCTTCTGACCTTCCTGGGGCTAGCACAGGTGCAATCTATACAGAGATAGTTGTGATTGTGACAGCCTTTCTTACCAGACAACACTGAGCAGCCTCCAGACCAAACAGCCCCTTTGACAGCTCTGAAGCCAAACCCACAGAAGGTGCAATGAGTGTTGTGTTGGCACAGTAGGAAGTCAGGATGCCACTCCAGCACAGAAGAAGCAAGCCAAGTCCAGAGGAACAAGGCAGACAGAGAGGGTAGAAGAGGCCTGTGGTCAGCCCATAGCCACTTGTTGTGTGTTTCTTCAATAGGACAAGCAAACTGTTAGTGGAGGAAGCCAGTGCAAACCACATGCAGCACACAGGGTAGGGGTAGTGGCTTCACTGGTTTTGGTCAGATTACTTTCTTTTTCTTTTTTTCCTACCGGGAGGTTGGGGGTCATTTAAACACCTAACTTTAGTTTTGTGGAAAGCACAGATACCTGAGTCACACTCAGGTCAGTGTATCTTATGTCACCACAAAGCACACATGCTAACTGAGGCAGCTCTCCTTGACATCACCAGCAGCAAGACATTTTGTGCTTGAGTGTAGGCATGCCCAGTTGCTGAGTTGGAGGTGACATCAGCCAACACCAGCTTGATCTGATCTCAGTATCTCAGAGAATTCAAAACCCTTTATAAGCGCCATAGTGGCTCATAGTCAGTATGAGACACCATCTGTGCAAATCTTATCAGAGATGCCTCTCTCCTTCTAGCCGTTAAGCCACACTTATCCAGATTCCTGGATGCAATTATTAACTTGCTTCTAGACTTGCTCTGAGGAGATCTCTACAGCTTAGCTACTAAAGCTTTGCAGATGTTTATTTGATAACCAAATATTTTGTGTTTTATTCCTATTGACTCTGCCTAACCTGTCTGGGGAATTGCAACATGTCTATATCCAACTGCTGAAATCCTACATGCAAACTGTGTGTGTGCAGAGAAAGATGGAGCCAAACTGTGAGCTGGTAGCAAGGTGCCTTTTTTTATTTCTTGTAGAAATAACTTAAGGCAAGCATGCTGTAGGTGAATGGTGGAGAAGGACAGCTGTTCCCATGCATTTCAGAAATAAGCCCATAGAGAAGCCACATCCTGATTTTTCATTTACATCATAGGACTCCCTGATCCAGCACACCACACTGCTCCCCATGAGGTATTTCTCTAATCTCACAGTAATACATTTAAAGGGACACATATTTTATTGTATTTCTTGTTAGAGAAGATGGTAGCATACTGCAATAGAGAAATATTTCCTGGGCAGGTTAACTTGCAGGGTAGTTCTCAGCAACTCTGTCCTAAAAAGAAACATTTTCATTATAATGTGTGTTTCCAGAAGAATTCTGTAGCTGCTTATGGGTCACAATTATCAACTGGTGAACATTGCAGTGTGGGTGTGTTGTAGACTTTGCACAGGCTACTGTATGAGAGGAGATCCAGAGAGGTACAAACTACATTAACGTAGTCCATGAATACATCTACTCTACATGAAGCTCTTCACAATACCATAAGGGGACTTTATCCCTGCCATGGGTTAATTGTCTTGTGCCTGCCAAATGTCTGCAAACTGCAGGAGCAGCTTAGGGAACCAGTTTAGGTTACACAGAGTGTAAAGCTGAGTCACAGCATACTCCAAAATTCTGCCTACCTTTCGCAATTGCATTTCACTTAATAATTCCAGCCCAGCAGCCTTTTGTTTCAAGAGAGAAATCCAGCAGCCCTGATGGGGACACTGAGATGAAATACCTTCTATTATAGAAGCTTACAACATTCCTTGCTGGAAATCATGTTCTGTTCCCAGATTTTATTTTGCTTGTTTGTTTTCAATTTCTGGTCCCACATATAGCCAGCTTCGGTGCCCTTTCCACAAAATAGAGCCCTTCAGTATCTGGTGCACATCCCCTCCAAGTTCTCAGTACTTTTTATCCCTTTCACCAGAAACAGAACTTGGAAATCAAATTTGATCATTAAAAATAACTAACTGAATAAATAAAAATAATTTTCCTTTTAAAAAAAATTGTATTTCTTCTATTTCAGTCTGTTACCATTTCTACTTGTGTGTTCGTTTGAGAATGATTTCCTACTGTTTCCTATATAATTCAGCAACACATGGGATACTGGCTGAGGCAGTGGGACTTTTTTTACTCAGAGTGAGCAGTCTTTGATTTTATAATCAAAGACGCTACAGCCAGAAAACATCATTCTTAATGTCTGCGCCAGTTACTTGTACTTCTCCTGTAACACACATAGCGAAGCAAGTCTGTTTGGTAGCAGACTTTGGGAGACTAACCTAGCATCATTAAGTTTTGACACCCAACTTCCAGCCTAATTGAAAAGGTGAAACAACGCATTAGTGACCAGTGAGCTCACAGTGCCTCTGCTTTTGATAAGGTTTCTGTGTCTGAGGGGTAGGCAGTGGAAAAGCTTATTCTACCAGTATTCCTCAGAGATCCAGACTTCCTCATCTCCATCAAACACTCCACTTAGCACACAGAGATGTAATGTCACAATGCATTAACACAAGCATTGCAAGAGAAAAAAGCAGCAATCTCTCTGGAATAGGAGACATTCAGTATTTGAAAATTACAATTTAAAGAAAAAGTCTATGAAAACAAAGGTCTGACTTGCCACCCACCTCATTTCCTCCTCCGAAGCAAACGTAACAGAGAAATGGTATTGTGATTGGACTTCCCCGGTCTTTGTAATGCCAACAACTGCCACAGCTACATTCTAGGACACTCCAAGACATCCACTGCTTCTGAATCTCTGTAATTTTATATACTTAACTGGGAACGCACAGACATGTAGCTATTCATGCCAGTTCAGCCAGGCAGTGTATAGACCAGCTAAGGACACCTTAACAATTTTGATTACAAGAGGTAGGAAAGTAACAGGACCCCACTGCAGAGGGGAGAGTTGAGGATGGGATGGCAAACCAGGTTTAAGAAGAGCAGTAATATGTAGTAAAACGCTGTAAGCTGAGCTCACAGTGTGAAGACATTTTCCTGGAATACTTAAGGTTATGCTCACGTCTCTTCCAGTCAGACCTCTCTGAACGAGCTCTTTTAATGCACCACAACAGTGGTGATATCAGGGCACCAAAGCCAAGCTGACTACCAGAGCCTGGAGAAGGCACTTCACTGTTGCAAAAGCTGAGGTAGACAGTTTAAAAGGAATTTTGGAGGCAACCATTACATAAGCACTCAGGGTGAGGGCAGAAGTACAGACAGTCATTCCTTCCCTAAAGCGCAGGAACATGGAGAAGGAAGTTAGGGGAGCATGCTGGGCAAATGAAACGACAGCAAATTTGCTCAAATCATAGAGTCTCTATCCATTAGATACTGTGTTGCTGTTTTCCCTGTTTTCCTTCTTACAGAAGGGTCTTACAAGGGAATTGGGGTGTGCTGAGGCACTGGAAAAAAAATATTGAGAACCTAAATTAGTACCTTGCAGAAAAGCTTGTTTAAGCTGGTGAAGCAGAGAAACTGTGGCCAGAACTGCTTATTGCAGATGGTTAAACATGGCATTCAGTGTGTCAGCAAGGGCTATTGGAGCAGCCCTAAGGCATCTCATCCCCTCATACCCCATGACCATGTAATGTATTATTCAAAAAGTGTCCATAAAACTGATACGTCAGTGCAGCTCACCAAATTAAACAGAAATACTTCTCATTCACCAGGCACTGCCATATTCAGAAGCCACAAAATTCTGTTTAGTACCAGAAAAGCCAAAGGGAACATGAATTCAACAGGATTATAAATAGAGCAATATTACCGGCTTTAAAAGGTCTGGCTGCTGTATTTGAGAGATGCCTGTTCCAGGCTTACAGGGCTTGCTGAGCACAGTAAAAAGCTGGGGAATAGGAAAGCTGGCTCTTAGTGTTTGCTTGGATTGTCACAAAGGCATTCAAATGAACTACTGTGGGAGGAGTCCTGGCCTCAGTGTGAAGAGCTCTGGTCAAGAGTTTAAGAGTTACATGCACAGACACCAGAAGCTGCAGTGGAGTAAAAATGCTTCAGTCCAAAGTAATAACAATTCAGAGAGTAGATTCCCTCTCAGGGGTTGGTTTTCCACAGATCCGGGAATGCATACTCACACTGACAAGAGTGATTTGTCCTCAGGGAGCTGCAGCCCATGACACTCACCCTGTCTGATGCATCTCTCAGTAATGCTCAGGCTGTCACCAGCCAGAGCACCAGCATGTGCACTTTTTGGGGGACCTGAGCTCCTGAGCAGTGTATCCCAGCAAACTGCTGGCGTTGACAGGGATGAGCCCTGATCCATCACTGCTGCATCCATGATAGCTGTGGCCAGGAAGCACAGCAAAAACACTTACATGAACTCTCTCTGTACCCAGTGCACAGCTGAGGAGCCAATACACAGCAGCATTATGCAATTTAATCACATACTGAGGTTCTGCTAGTCATTAACAAGTTTATGTGTCTGCATGGCATCTTCTGCTGAATATTCCCACAGAAAGAGAAGTTAAACATCTAACATCTTCAGTTCAATATCACCATTGTGCATATCTATCAAATATTCTAGCCTTCATACCATCACCTTATTTGGAAGAAAGGCAAGGGAAGTAACCCAAAGCCTGGAGAGACTGCCACATAAAACTGAAGGCAGTGTGAAGCAGGCTTTTTACTACTTCCTGAGTACACACCCAGAAAAGCCTGATAAATCTGCTGTGAGTAATAAGTATACCTGTTGCTCATGCTGGATAAACGCAGAATGTGTCCAAGTAATACCAGCGCTGGCACACTGCAGTCCACTGCAGGAAATAAGAATGAGCAAATAAAAAAAGCTCTCTTACTACCTTCCAGCAAGTTGTCTGATAGTTTTGGAGCCTCTGACCGTTGTCAGGAGGGAAACCCAGATGTGGGGAACTTTTACTCTGAGCCCAAAAGACTGCTCAGTAGTTCCTGAGTGTTTGTAAATAGCTAGAGCATTAATAGTTATTCTCTTTAGAAGTTCGTCAGTCACATATGCAGAAAAGACGTGTCTGTCACACCTATATTAGAGATTTGGAGAACTTTTAGGAAATGCTTTCAAATTACTGACACATTAAGAAGCATTTTTTGCTAAACAGACAAATTATCATTTGTCCCCCTTGGGACAGCACGACCAGCCTGAGTGACAGTGACCTTCTTTCTTTTCTCCTAGTGTCTCAGCAGGGTGAAAGCCAGAGACGCTTGTACAGAGATCTACTGAGAAACTACAATCGTCTGGAGCGCCCAGTCATGAATGACTCCCAGCCCATTGTAGTTGAGCTTCAGCTTTCTTTGCTGCAGATAATTGATGTGGTAAGTCGCTGGCTCTCTACGGTACCCATTCAGCATAATATATCTGATCTCTCATGTAGGTACCAAACACTTGATCTTAATCAGTCTGTCAGAGGTGAGAGCAGGCTGGCTTTGACTGAGCATTCTTCCTAAGTGCTGGAGTACGTGTTTTGACATTTTTTAAAGAGTGAATATCCTCCTAGAAGCACAAGTTCTGATACAACATGAGCTGCAAGAAAATTATGTAGTTTTCCACTTTAAAGAGAAAAAAAGAATGCGGTAGTTTAGAAGCCATGTGTCATTACAAATTATTAATATGTTCTTCTCAGAGCCATGCAGGATGCAATCACTAAAGACCATGTGCATTGTTAAAAGCCAACATCACATCAGTTACACCTTTTCTTTAGACATTATAGTGGCATTGACCTCTTTCCCCCTTTTTTTTTTTGCACTACAATTGAAAGATTCTGCCTTGAGATGAAGTTAGAAATGCATAAAAGCAAAAGCTGGAGGCATAGCCCTCTAATTGTCTTTGCTGATCTCTCTGCAACATACATTTCAAGTCTGGAGATTTGAGCAATGGAAAATTTCACCATAATATACTGAATTCAAATCCCTTTTTCATCCCGAAGAGGATTCTCTGTCATGAAATACACTATATAGAATTTAATTTGCATGCATGGAAAACAGAACAGTCAGGAGGACAGTTTTAACCACTTTCAGCTTGTCAAAGCAACAAACAGCTGACAAATCAGTGCTCTTCCCTTCTTCTTTCTCCCCTCTCCTGCCCTCCTTTCCTCTCCCCTCCCCTCCCCTTCCTTCCATAGCCATATGGAATTGTTTCTAGTGTACTGTCACTGCTGGGAAGAGAACAAGGAGGAGAGAGAAAAACTTCTAAATATTGTGCATGTGCAGACCAATTTGTCACAGGTCTCAAACATACAGACTTTTTTAAATATCCACAACCTTTTTGAAGATGTGCAGCTCACCTTCTCTGGAGGGGCAAGCAGGCCCCTGGTGCTCTGGCCCTCCAGAATCATGCAGCACCAGTGCCAGTTGTGGTCCTCCTGCAGCGGGCAGCAGCCACTCAGGCAGGATAAGCTGCTTTCTCTTTTGTCACATTAGCAAATGCACCGAGCTGGAAGAGAGAGATCAGTACCCTTAGCTGAAGTCACTCATTCATGGCAAGAGCTCACAAACCTCTTCATGAACGAAAGAGCAGATAAATCCTCCAGCTACTTTCAAGTAAATTTCAGTGAGCAATTCCAGGTTTAGCAGAGGCATCTTAGCTCCAAAGATCTTGCTTCAAACATTCTTTTTCCAAAACAGTGTTTTCATGCAGTAATTTGAAGGTTAGGGGTAGCAGAGGGGACTTTTCAGCCTTCAGGCTGTGACTGTACATTTTCAAAGTCAGTCAGTCAGTTAGAGGGAAGAGTTACATAAAACTTTTTTTCAGCTGGGTTTCACATGCCCATGTGAAATGCATCCTTTCAGCAGGCTACATTTCTTTAAGTGCTCTATCTGTGTTATGTCAATGCCTGTTGCAACCAATTTAATTCCTCTATTGCAAACATTTTGATTGTCTGCAGTAGGAAAGGGGTCATCTAGATGGTCATGCATACATAGAAACCAGCTTTGCTTCCTTGCACACAGTACAGATGCTGTAAATTCTTCAGCTCAGAGCATTATGCAACCTGCAATTTCAGTAATGCAGAGTAACCTGAAATTTGTTTACTACACAATGTGAAAAAAAGTGTCTGTCTCCTCCAGTCCTTTGTGCATGGACTAAAGTATCCTCATTCACACAATACAGTAGCAGAAGAATACACGTCAAGGACCATATGAGTTGAGCTTATCATGCTTATCATCATAAGAGTTGCATGGGGACATCTGCATGGGAACAGATGGGCACTGGACTACTCTCTGGTTGGGTGTAGACAGTATTTTAATTTGTTGATAAGGGAGAAATATCCTTCTTTCTTTACACAAAGCATTTAGGCGATCATTTCTCTTCTTGCTATCTTGAGAGCTGCACCATGTACTACTTCCAGCAGTGGAAACATTGTCTGGGATGTCAGTGATAATGTGGCTGCCACTCAAGTTTCTGCAATGGAAGGGTAAAAGGGCCAATGTGACGTCAACAAGTGGCTGAACCAATCAGCTTAAAAATCCACAGAACACCATTCCCATGGGGGCCAGCACCCAATATAGGAAGTGAAACGTGAACAATCTGTCAGGAAGCAAGTTCTCAGTGTGAACGCTGCTGCTCAGCCTCCGCTGCTGGCAGAACAGATTGCAGCATCTGGATGCTCCAGCTGCTGAAAGAAACACTTGTTTAAGAGGTGGGTTGTGATATAAAGAGCAGCAGACGAGGTACAAAAGATCAGTAACCTCTTTTAGCTGCATGCATCACAAGGCCAACCAAGGGGTGTCTCACTCAGACAAGAGGCCAAAGCCAGCTGCCAGACTCAAAACCTTGAAGAACATGTTCTCTGCTTTTCACAGAGGCAAATGCAAGTGAAGGACTGTCTCTTCACAAGGCCTGGGTTGCCATGTCCAGGGATCACTCTTACTTGGGGCTTCCACATTCCCTAAGTCATTTCCTGGCACCAGTAGTGGATTTGGCTGGTGAAACCTCCCACAGAGCACTGCTAGGCAAGTGCTCTCTGACAGCCTGACAGCCCAAGCAAGGGTAGAGCACATCCAAGAGTACCTGGAACAAGATTCGTCTTCTTTCTTTGTCTAAAATTCCAGCCCATCAGAAAGGCTGGACAAATCAAGAGATGAGATATTTTTCACAGAGAAGAAATGGAATGCTTTTTCACTGGGGCCTGTTAGGTAGAAAATATTTGTCATCATGAATAGCAGTTTTGATCACTCCTGCTGGCACCTGCAGGGAACCTTATCTGAGGGGATCTACATCCTTTATGTCAGAGTATGGTGAGACATCCTAAAAAATACCATCTTTTTTTTTCAGCTTTCTTTCTGCTTGTGATACTGCTTACTATTATCTTCAGCTCAGTGCATCAATGCTACTGCAACAGTTTCCTCACTGCCCTTTGTTATCCAGAGCAAAAGCTTGTTTGATTTGCTTTTCTAGGACACATTTCCTCAAAGTGCAATTTTAAAAATACCATGAAAAAAGAGGAACCCACCAGTCAACTAACAGAAATGTGTAATGAATAAAACTGGAGCACGTATCACAGACTTTAAAAAAAAATTCCAAATAAAAAGCCTCATTTTAAGAAGAGTGCTTCAAAATGGCTGCACAATGCTGCAGAGGTAATAAATGCCTCAACCTCCAAATTTCCTACAACAGTGTTGATGCCCTTCAGAAGCAATACACAGTTAAGCACATTCCTTGGCCTCATGTGAGAAAGAGGGAGTGCACAGACACCACTCTCACATTGTTATCTTCTGCAGAGCCATCCAAAGGTCTGGTTGTGCATCTCCTCTCATGTCATGGGGTGCCCTACTGCCTTTCTGCATGTTCACTCTTTCGCTTGCCACTGATTCAGAAAACCTCCCAGCATTTGCCAGGTTGCCCAAATTTTTAATGCCACATGGTTGTTAATGCTTTAATCACAACTTTCTCCTGTTTCTGAGAGACTGTCAGTAAGAAGAAGGGTGTGCAGTCACCAGTGGGAAGAAACAAAAATAATGAGAAAAAACCCCACCAGCCACTGAAAAGTCAGTTGGCACTCCAGAAGCCAAAGAATCCATTGCTTTATTTGCAGCTACTAATTCCAAACAAACACTACATGAGGAAAATTTAATGCGTACTATTCTGATTTGACTGAACCGCTTGTAGAAAGAGAGCACACTCTACAGACTGCAGGATCATCCCAAACCTAATCACGTGCGTGCAAACAATCCTACATAAGCTGCAGATTTTGATGCTGCTTGAAGCTCCTGATTGGACTAGAAAGCAGCAAGACAAGATCACAGAATAATTTAGTCAGGAAGTAAAAAGCAAATATTCAGATTGTCTCCTGAAAACCAAAACTATGCATATTGTACATTTCTTGGGGAGGGAAATTATGGGAAAAATCTGCACATACCTTCTCTGAGCACCCAGGTGCGATTATTACTACTATAAGCAGTAGTTTTAAACTAGCTTAACAGCCCAATAGTTTTAATCTTCTCTACCAGAAAGACATCAAACTGCTGGATTCAAGCTTTAGTTCACTCTGTTTTGTTCATTTATTGTTGTTGTTGTTACTGTAATTTATTATTGTGGTTGTTATTTTGTTGGTTTAGTTAGTTTGTTTTAAGATTGATATAACAATAGTTCTCCATTCCAAGCAGCTCTTCATGTCCTTTGAATTCAGCCCCTAAAGGGCAGGCTGGTGTAGAATGAGCTCTTTGCTGAAGCTTGCTCCCTTTGCGTGAAAATTGCCAAAGTGAAAGCAGGCAGCCTGTCTGTCTGTCACAGGTCTCCCAGTTCAAAATCTTAGTTCTGAATGTTTGAGAGGTTCATCTCCTTGTCTTTAAGTTCTTGTGTTCTGTAGGATGTAAGTAGAGAAGGGCCCTGTAAACGCAGGTGGCTTATGCAAGAAACTCTACTTTTAACATGAAAATGTGCTTATTCCTTCCAGAAAACATTAATGCAGTGCAGGCACAGTTTTTCCTTTTTGTGAGGTTAGCAGAGGACAAGAAGCACCAAGTAGCTGTGGGTGCTTGTGTTACTGGTGTTAGTACTCCTGCCAGCAGAGCTGAGGAAGATGGCAGCCAGCTATGCTGGTTTTGCAGGGGAATTTAACAACAAGAGACTTGAAGAGTTATGTTTCTATCTCTAATTCTCCTCTCCATTCCTAAATTGTCTTTACAGCAACTAGATCATCCCTTCTCACTGCGCATTCTGGCACAGTCATATGACCAAATATCTGCACAGTAAACCCAGGTCAACTCACAAGTGATTCAATGAAATAAATATAAATACGCCAGTACGCATAAGCAGCCATTGACATATTATTCCCAATATAGCATCAGCATTCACTAGATTAAACCATAATCCTGATAGTACATCCTGTACAAATCTTTTCAGGATAGATAACTTCAACAGCATAAGCATGACCTCTCAAGAATGAAACAAAGAACACACAGCAGACAGAGATGTAATCAGAGATGTAATAAGAAAAGGATTATTAAACAGATATTCTGCATTTTGTTTATTTACAAAGCAACAGTAAACAGTAAGGAGAAAAACTCGTTCAGCCCTTCTGGATCTTTGTTTTTTTTCTTTCTTTTTCTGTCCTATTAATGCCTTTCCATTTATTTGTGGGCTTCCCACACAGCCTTTCTAAGCTATATTTATTGTTTATCCTTGTACAGACCTACATTACAAAACAATGTCTTTTTCCGGAAAGATTTTTCTCCACCAGAAGTTGCATTCTCA
Source organism: Tympanuchus pallidicinctus (assembly GCF_026119805.1). Taxonomy (NCBI): domain Eukaryota; kingdom Metazoa; phylum Chordata; class Aves; order Galliformes; family Phasianidae; genus Tympanuchus; species Tympanuchus pallidicinctus. The sequence goes on from NW_026294758.1 coordinate 31,164,553, forward strand.
TTTTGCAAGAGTAAATTCACTGATTTACTAAATTCTCCCTGCCACTGCAGGGAGGCTGAAGCAATTGGTGTTACTGAGGAAGAAATTTGGACGTCTTTATAAAAGCTGAAAATCTGTAATTAGTGTCCGTGAAAAATAGTCATTAAAATTCCAAGCAGAAAAATTACAGAAATGTTGATAGAACAATGGATCCATTAAAGTTAAATCCCAAACTCTCTCTTCTGGTCATATAGTTCACTTACTGTGGCCAATTTTGAACTCTGAGAAGAAAAATTAAATAAATTGTCTATTCATTAATGTGGATGGAGCTTCAACAGTGGGAATTCCAGGGCTAATTGAGTCATGAGTGAGTACTTTGGCTGCCAGCTAAGAGCCAGGCATTATCAAAATGCTACTCTTACTAAGCCAATTAAACATTTGAATTTGCTAGCATAGTGAAGTTAGGCTCTATGGGAATTACAGCTTCCGTCTGAAAAGTCTTTGCCCACACACTTGCTTTAAGTATTATCATGAAGGCTTAATTACCTGCCTTTTAACTTAGTGCTTTTTCCATTGCCTTCTGCCTAGCTCAGTGCAAAGCCAGTGGATGGAGCTCATCTTGTAAGCAGCAGTTCCATAGCACATTTGCTCTCTGTTTTTCAGCGTGGGTCTCCAAGCTGTGCTTGGTGACTGCAACTTTAACAAGATATTGACAAATATGCTTGTGAGTTTTTCTGTTCTCACAACAGAATCTCTTCTGATCCAGCTATTTCATAGTAACTACTAGTTTTCTGCCTGTGTGGTGAAAAGACTTCTGCTATCCTCTTTAAAGAGATAGGAATTTCAGTGTTTAGCCAATGGGTACTCCCTAATCTTCTGTAAAAAATTTTGAGCCATCAAGGATTTTAAAGCGCCCCCTGGCCACTTGTGACTGTGATGCTACAAGGTACTAAGGATCAAAATTTATTTAACTTGAAATTTGCCTGATTATTACTAAGGAGATTGATAGCAGTCACAGGGAAATAAACTCATCCTTTGGAGAAGCAACCAGCTGCTTGAAATGTATAGCACTTTCCACATCTCCCTCCAGTAAGGGCAGTAGGGTGTCTCGCTCCAATAGGAGGGAGAGGAGGTTCTTTTATTATCTATATACCCTGCATAAGATTAAGAAACAACGGTTCAAATGTTGGTCCGACCAGTTTATTACAAATCTTAATCAAGGAGATGGGGAAGGGAGGATGGACGCTATTATGAATTAGGGAAGGGAAGGAGGGCGATAGAAAAGATGGGAAAGAAGAAGCATGGAGTCTTTATAGGAAGCAAGAGGGAGATAGTCACCACCATGATCCAGCGTGGCTCGTAGTTCAGCCTTTGATCTTTGTTAGTGGTGGGTCATCGTTCATTGCTGTTCTGTTGGTGACTACTGCAACCGCAATGGTGACCATGGTGATGATGGCCCCTTTTCAATGCTTTCAAAGTGGTCGAGTCAGCTGTCTTTGGAGTAACAGCTCAAATCCAAAGTGGTCAAGTCAGCTCTCCTTGGAGTGGCAGCTTCTGGCTCTGGGATCTCAACAGAAACTCCTTTGTTCCCACCTTCCGGGCCTTGCTAGCAGATAATAGCAGGGATGCTCACCTGCATCCTGTTTTTCACAGGACCCGATGGTATCATTCCCCAGTTTTGCCATACCAAGCTGGAGCTATTTAGTCACAGGCCAGATCTTCCACCAGTAAACACTCCTGAGCACTCTCTTCTGGAGGCAAGCAGCTCTGGAGGAAGGGGCTCTCAAATGTTCCCAAAGTGATGTTGATTGTCACACGGTAGCACTCATCACTGGCCTCCTCAACAAATCAATCAGAGTCTTATCACAAGAAATATCTCAGGAAGTAAGCTTTGAGCCAAAGAACAAAGAAGGATTCTCACACAGGGCCCACAGAAATCAGACTTCTCTTGGCTATGCCTCACCTGGGACTGTGGAAACTGGCACACGATGGGGGCTCTGCAAATGGTCACCATTCCAAACACACAGGTTACAATAAGGCATTCTGACCAAGGCTGTCATCATGTCCTTGCACCCAGTGTTTCTTAGTGTTTCAGTGTTTGATAGACTTGTAGCTTAACACTGCATTCTCTAACTCCAGAGAGTCTGTCACTGCTCCTAAGTAAAAATCTTTTCTCCCCATTCCCTTCCCTGACCAAAGGTTTTAAGTGCTTACTTATATTTCAGAACAGTCTTACGTCTGTCATAGCAGCATGTAAATATAGGAAGAAAATGAAAAGGCATCCTTACGTGTAGCCTGGGAGTGAGACCTTGATGAGTATTCAGGGCTGGACTACTGGGGACCTTTCTCTGCCCTTCTCTTGCTGCTTTCCCTGTGATTTCAAATGCTGAAAAAGGCAATGAATAATGAATAGCTTGGAATAACAATTCCTATCTAGTCATGTTTATTGGAACATATGCCAACAGAGCACAAAATACATGGAAAGCTATGTCAGGATGAGAAACCCACCCTGGAGAATATGCAAAACACCTACTGCTGTATGTGGATGGCTTGGGATTTCAGTGAAGGAGTGTCTGCTTTTAGACTGTGACATAACATACTTTCCCCCAGTAACTGGGCATATACATCAGTTCATCCAACTTGTCAATTACAGAGCAATCCTGTGCTGGAAAGACACATGAAACCTGTTATCCTAGCTCTTGGGGCTTCTGATGGAGACAAAATCATAGAATTGTTTGAGCTGGAAGGGACCCTTAAAAGTCATCTAGCCCAACTGCTCTGCAATGAACAGGGATGTCTACAGCTCAATCAGGTACTCAGAGCTCCATCCAGCCTGGGCTTGAATGTCTCCAGAGATGGGGCATCTACCACCTCTTTGGGTAATCTATTCCAATGCATCACTACCCTTACTGTAAAAAACTTTTTGCTTATGTCCAAACTAAATCTCACCTCTTTTAGTTTGAAACCATTTCCCTTATCCTGCTAAAGAATCTGTCCTATTCCTTCTTATAGCCCTCTTTAGATACTGAAAGTCTGCTATTGGGTCTTCTTGAAGGCTTCTCTTCTCCAAGCTGAACAGCCCCAGTTCTCACAGTCTGTCCTTATAAGAGAGGTGTTTCACCCCTGGGATCATTTTTGTGGCCCTGCTCTGGATATGCTCCAACAGGTCCACATCTCTCCTGTACTAAGATTCCACATCTGCATGCAGTACTGCAGGTGAGCTCTCACCAGCACAGAGCAGTTAGGGGCACCTCCCTTGACCTGCTCTCCACACCATTTTTGATGCAGCCCAGGATGTAGTTGGCAGATTTTTGGCTCGTGTCCAGCTGCTGTCCATCAGTACCCTCAGGTCCTTTTCAAGGGGCTGTGCTCCATGCTTACATCACCCAGCTTGTACTGATAGTGTGAGTTGCCACAATTCAGGTGCAGACCTTGCACTTGGGTTTGCTGAATCTCATGAGGTTCTCTTGAGTCCATTGCTCAAGTCTGTCTGGATCTCTCTGGATGGCACCCCATCCCTAGGATATTCTGACTGTACCACACAGTTTGGTATCCACAAACTTGCTGAGGGTGCATTTGATTCCACTGTCAATGTCAGTGATGAAGATGTTAAAGATCATTGATCCCAGTACAGACTTTTGTGGAAACATCTGTGAAACAGTGGAACAAAGCTCCTCCCAGCATGGGGATGTGGTCTTTGGAATGTGCAGGTTTCTGCAGAAGAGCTTGAGGCCAAACAGGGCCAAAAACAATGTTGGAAACTATTACATGGCACTCTTCCAGTCGTTCTGGTCTTCAGGCACTGCTGAGTGGCTGCATTGCAGAAAAAAAATGTTTCCCAAGGGATGCACCGACAGCCACAGTCTGTAGCTGAAGGCCATGCTGCATGTACGATGCAAACAAGCTTGCATTACGTGGCCTTTCTTCCCTGCAGCAGCAGTATGAATTGGTAACAATGGGAAAGAAAGCCAGTATTGCACGGATCTGTGGGACTCGGTCACCAACAATGTGAGCCACAGAGTTTCCTCCCCACTGAGAGGAGTATCATGCATCTCTTCTTGTGGGGAAAAAAAAACATGGCAGAAGTGTGTTTAGAGGCCATGAGACTGTTCAGTCGCAGACTGCTACCCAGTACAAAGGCCAAAGCAGGCTGGGCTAATTGCTCCAGGGGAAGGACATGTTCTTTGCCAAAGCAGGACAAGGGACCAGGAAAACTGTCACCTCAAAGAGTAATCAGTGGAGAGAGACAGAAATGTGGCTCAGCCTTAGGTGAAATATACTTACGAGAAATAACATCTATTCATAGAAGCAGAGGCCCACAGCAATAAAATGAGAAAAGAAGGAGTGATAGAGTGTTCAACTATGAGCTCTTAAATACAAGGGCTGCTTCAAAAGTAATGCTTCCTTTTTTATTATGTTGGCTCGTAGAGGTTGAACCTCTGACATGGGAGTGCAGATGAAGCAAAGGTGTGACATTGAATTCCTTATGTGGAAAAAAAGACAACCATTGACATTTGCTGACACTTGCTGAATGTTTTGGAATCAGACAGTGGATGTGAGCACAGTGAGGCAGTGGGTGGTGCATTTCAGAAGTGGTGACAACAGTAGGGTCACCTCTGCTGGTGCAGATTGTTACGAGGGCAGCATGCAGGCTCTTGCTCATCACTGGTGGAAACAGAGCTAATGGTGGTGACTGTTAAAAAGGAGTGTTTTGAGGGAAATGTGCATTTTCCTCAAGCTGGCAGGTTTTGAGCATTTTCATTTATTCAATGCATTAAAGCTGTTTTAATTAATCATCTCAAGGTTTTGGGCAGATGGGTATTTTAGCAATTTAAAGGGCTGCCAGCTGCAGACACAGGCAGAGACTACAAGTTTTTGAAAGCCATCCCATTTCCTTTTGATTCTCTTGATCAAAATCCAGTGCAGAGAATAATACCTCTGCTAAAAACACTTTTGAACTCTCCTAGTCAATGGAAATCTTTCTTGACCAGATCCCTCCTACAAAATCAGGAGCATAAGCAGAATTTAAAAAAAAAGCTTCCTGTCTTAAGAATTACCTGTTCGATTTGGGATTTTTCTGCTCAATATCTTGCAATAAGTCAATGGCAGAGTCGATGCTCTCTGTGAGAGGGCAAGGATTAATGATCTCAGTTAGTCACCTTGTAATAAAGACCTTGTTACAGAGCTTACACATCACCTTATTATGCGTCAACTGAACCAGGAAGGCCTTTGGATTCTTTTGTCCATGTATTATGACCTAAATAATTGTATGGCTGAGGGCAATCATATTTTGTCTGGATGCTGCTCTGGCAAGGGAGAGTCTACTGACAGGCACTGGTGCAAAAGCAAAGCAAACCTACGCATACTGTAAGCTTTGAATTGACAGCAGTGAATGTAAAACCAAACTAAAACATTCACGTGTCCTAGCACATGTTCTAAAACAAACCTCTGAGGCTGAAGGAATAATCAAATTTCCAAAACAGAGGACTAACTGGGCTGCAGCTGAAGATAGAAAATATGACCCAGATAAAGAAAGGAGGGATTTAGAGGACAATGTACTTGCCAGTGACCACAGAACTAGTTTTTCAAGTATTTTTAAATACCAGGAGCAAACTGATTTACCTAAGCAGCCCAGGAGAATACCCAGAGGAGTGCTGGAAGGCATCTCTGGGGGCTTGTCATCTCCTGCCTCACCTGGGATCTTGTCAGGACTGCTTTCATTGCTTTGCTGTAGGGAGAGCTGAGTGCTGAGAGCCTGTCAAAAACAGAGGAAGGTCATCTCCAGGTCTGACAGTGCCAAGTGAGGCATGGACCATGTACAAAAAAAAAGCAAAGTGGTGGGTTAGTCAAGTTTTCTCCTGGGAGGAAAGGCACTTACATGACTTATCTTAAATTCCTTTGCACAAATCCCTGACACATCTGAGAGAGCTGTTTGCAGTGCTTCCCAAGTTGGAGAATTAGCTTTTATCTAGGCCAAACAGTACCTGACAGTGACCTCCTGAGACAACATACGGCATATGCATTCTCATCATTATCTGTAAGTATCTTTGTAGTAGAAAAATATGGTCCCTCCCTTGCTTAAGTCTTTCAGAAATGTACACAGTCCACAGCTCCTGATGACTCCAGAGCTCTGAAAATGCCAGGCAACTAGCCCAGAAAGCTCAAAGAACACCTCCTCCCTTAAGAACCCTTCACATTAAAGTATGGATTCATAGTTCCACAGCCTCACCTCCAGGCAGCCTCAGGATGTATTCTTTGCAAGGCCTGGCTCCTCAGAGTCCTTCTCTAGAAGTGTCTTTGCAAGAGAGCTACGTACAAAAGGGAATCTGAATTTCAACATACTCCTGTCCAATATAAAATGATGCCTTTATGCTCCTCTGGAACAGGCTCCTCCCTTCCTCCCTTCCTCCCTTCCTCCCTTCCTCCCTTCCTCCCTTCATTCCTTCCTTCCTTCCTTCCCTCCTTCCTTCCTTCCTTCCTTCCTGTCAGGTTGCATCTTTTACTGAATACACATGCAGCATTTTCTGGGATTTGCTTTCCATAAAGCTTTTGAAAACATAGAGGCCTGAAGGCAAGGATGAGAGTACATTCTGAATGGCTATGAAAATAGCCTGAAGTTACCATTTTCTCCCCCAAGGCTGAAAAAGACATAAATAGTCCAAAGCCCTGTTAGACTTTGTGCTCTTCCTGACTGTAATTATCAAAGAGCAAGAAAGGAAGACCATGTAGAACACAGTTACACTCCATTTTACGCACATTAGGGAAAGGAGCCTTCTACTTGCAACAGCCTGTCATTTGGGTCACTCTGTTTAGCTTTCTCTTAAAAGTACACAGGAAGACTTTTTAAGGAGGATGTATGCAGTACAGAGCCTAAAATCAAAGAATCATAGAATGGCTTGGATTGGAAGGGATCTTAAAGCTCATCCAGTTCCAACCCTCCCCCCCCACAGGCAGGGTTGCCACCCACTAGATCCACTCTCCAGTACCATCCCAGCACTTTGATGTGGTGGGGGACCCAGGTCTGTATTCATTATTCTAAATGGAGCCTCATGAAAGCAGAGCAGAGCAGAGGGAGACAACCCTCTATCTCTCCTTGCTGGCCACCTCCCTTTTCATGCAGCCCAAGATGCAGTTGGCCTTCCAGGCTGCAAGCATACACTGCTGGTCGGCTTTTCATCTATGAGGACCCCCCAGTCCTTCTTCACTGCTCACATGGAGTTCTTCTTCAAATCTGTACACATCAAGGGTTGCTCCAACCCCAGTTTAGAGATAAGGATGTCAAAAGCCCTGCAGAAGACCAGCTAGATGATATCACTTCTTTTGTCCATCAGTGCATTCATTCCATTGTAGGAGGCAACCATTTTGGTCAGGAACAACACGTTGCCTTGCTTAAGTTGGTCAGGCTGTCATGAATCATCTCATTGTCTTGCATGTGCCTTAACATATCTTCCAGCAGGATCTGCTCCATGACCTTCCCAGCCACAGGCATGAGGATCACCAGCCTGTAGTTCCTTGGGTCTTCCTTTCTCCCTTTCTTTAAAAATGGGAGTGATGATTCCCTTTTTCCAGACCCCAATTTGCCTGACAGTCATGATTTTTTGAATACAATGGAGAATGGCTCGACAGCTACATCAGCCTGTTCCTTCAGGAACCTGGGATGCATGTCATTGGACCACACAGACTTGTACACATTCATCTTTAACATGTGACCTTGAACCTGCTCTTCACTTTCAGTGGGAGAGCTCATCCAGCCCTTGCTTAGAGGTTCAGGGACATGAGAGGCATGCCAGAGAAAACTGAGGCAAGGAATTTCTTGAATACCTCTGCCTTTTCCATATCTGTCCTTGCCAGTTCTCCCTTCTCAGTTTTCAGGGGGGGCACATACTCCTTAGCCTTTTTCTTCTGTCTCATGTATCTATAAAATCCATTTTCTTGGTTTTTCCACATCCTTTTCCAGGTTCAGTTGCATCTGGACAGCATCCTTGGACTCTTCCCAGGCCACATGTCCCTGCTTCTACTGCCTGTACATTTTTATCTCTTAGCTTGAATCCACCGGCAGGTTTCCACTCAGCCATTCTAGCTTCCTTCCTCCCCTCATTGATTTCATGTGTTGGGGTTTGGAATTATAAAGCAATTATTGATTCATTAGCTGCACAAAATATAGCTACGTTTTAATAAGCAACTCAGACAATCACTATGCTCACCATGCACAGAATGGTGAGGTGGGCATCAGTCAAGAAGAAAGAGCTTCTGAGGATCCCTGGACACATCCTTTGTGTTCTTGAGTTGCTGTCATTTCCTGCATTTGTCAAAACAAATAGCTCTGCTGAATCAGTTTATTACCTCTATAACAGGATATAAAATCTAAGCTGATTTTTGTGTGATGTCTTTCAGCAGCAGAAGCAGTTTAGAGTGATCTCAAGAGGAGGCAAGGGGAGCAGCAGGGGAGGTGATGTGATGTACAGTTTTGCATAGATGACTATGGCAAAGGTCTGTGTCATGCCTGATGTTTCCTTTTCCTGGGACAGGCATTTAGCAGAAGACTCTGCCCACAGAGCCAACGCCACTGGCAGTCCTGTAGATCAATGGTTTCATCCTTTCTAGGATGGGATGTTTCTGCAGTTCCAAAAGGACAAGTAAGAGAGGAGAGGGAAACATGATACCACCAAGTTTATGCTAGGGATTCAGTAGTGCCAGTAACCCAGTATCTTCTGTGCTAGAGAGAAACAGAAAAGGCTTCTCCAAGTGCCTTTAATTCATGCATTAGCTTGCAAGCCTGCAGCCACACAACGGCTTAAGTGTGGGACACACAAGAGGTAAACTCAGAGCTCTCACTGAAGAAAACATATCCACAGAGGCAGCTCAGTGTGTGACAGTCTGCTTCCGAGTAGCTCTCATCTTTCCTGATGCTTCTTCACTAGTTTCTTTGCATCTCTGGAGCAGGAGTGGGAAAGAAAGACAGTACAAAAGTAGCTTGATGTTAGCAGACTGGTAATTTTTTCTAAAGTGATTAAGGTGGCTTTACTGCCTGTTTAACCAGTAAGTATTGCCAAAATAGTATAATTAAGGATCAGCATGATCCAGAAAGCTACTGAAGGACTGTGTTTACCTTGTGATTTTGGAGACCAGACATTTTTGGACCTGATAAAATGAAAACCATAGCCAATAGATTTTCTTTAGAAAATTTACTAGGCCACCACATCACCTTGCATCTTGGTGAAGTTCTCTGTCTGTCTTTTCTTACTGAACAGTGGTCACGAGTGTTAACTACTTCATCCCACTGGTGACTTCTGCAGTGAACCTTGAGGTTTGATCACTACAGCTCAGTCAAAGGATTTTCTGCACAGTTTCACAGCAGCTTTGCTAATGCTAGAACATCTCTCTTTCCATCAGAGATTTCCATATCTTCCTTGTAATGCAGCTAATTGCTCTGGTGTCTGCATGAGCTCTGTGTTTGATATTTCTTCTTGGCTTTGGAAGAGCAGGAGTAATAAAAACAAGCATAAAATGATCTCAAAATAAATTATAGAATCATAGAATCACCAAGGTTGGAAAAGACATCCAAGATCATCTAGTTCAAATATTCACCTACCACTAGTATTGTTTCCCTACTTAAACCCTCGGTACCACATCTAAATGCTTCTTGAACACCTCCAGAGACGGTGACTTAACCACCCCTGTGGGCAGGCAGCCCATTCCAGTGCCTGACCACTCTTCCACAGAAGAAATTTTTCCTAATATCCAAACTGAACCTGCCTGGGCACAATTTGAAGAAGAGTTGTGTCTCAGGAGCCCCAAGCATTCTTTACATTTAAAACATCCTTCTTAATGAGCTTAATCTCCTTTTATGACAAAGTTACTTGCTCAATTGACCAGGGAAAGCCAGATGATATAAACTCTCTGGATTTTGGCAAAGCTTTTGTTACTGCTATTACACTACCCCTCTAAGAAAATTGCTCAATGTAAAGGTAGACAAAAAGGAATGGGTGAATGATTGGTTGGCAGATTGGGCTCAAAGAATTGTAGTAAATGCAATTACATCAATCTGGCTACCAAGGGGTCTGCAGAACTCAATTTTAGGACAAGTTCTCTTTAGTCCAATGACTTGGATATGGGACTGTAAGGTATAGTAAGGAAGTTTAGAGATGACATTAACTCTCTTGAGGGTTGAGAGGCCTTGCAGAGAGATTTTGGCAAATTAGAGGGCTGGGCAATCACCAGCTATGTAAGTTTTAAGTAGAGCAAGTGTCAGATTCTGCACCTGGATTGCAGAAACCCTGGACTTATGTGCAGACTTGTAAATGAGAGTTTAGAGAGCAGTGCCCCAGAAAGGGATCATAGTGTTCTGTCTGACAGTGAGTTGAACATGAGGCAGCAGTGCTCCTTGGAGCCCAAAGGGCAACAGTACCCTGGGTTGCAGCAGGCCCAGTGTGGCCACTGGGAGAGGGGAGCACTGTGCGGCCTCACCTACAGCACTGCGTGCAGGATGGGTACTGCAGTACAAGAACATAAAGCTATTAAAGAGCATCCAAAGAAAGGCTGTGAAGATGGTGAACAGTCTGGAGAAGAAGATGCATGAGGAGCCGCTGATGTCCCTTGGTGTGCTCAACGCAGAGCAGAGGAGCTGAGGGGAGCCTCATGGCAGCTGCAGCTCCTCACAGGGAGCGGAGGGCAGCACTGAGCTCTGCTCTGTGTGACAGCGACAGGGCCCGAGGAAACGGCATGGAGCTGCGTCAGGGGAGGGCAGCTGGGGGTCAGGGAAAGGGGCTGCAGCACAGGGAGGTGGGCATGGAACAGACTGCCCAAATAGGCACAGCCCCAAGCTCAGGGAGTTGAAGGAGTGCTTGGATGCCACTCTCAGTTTTAGATTTTGGGTGGTTCTGTGTGGAGTCAGGAGCTGGACTCTGTGATTCTTGCGGTTTCCTTCCAACTCAGCATACTCTATGATCCCTAACAGTAGAAAGGGGAGGCAAGTTAACGCACTGTAGGTTGTGACAGCCTGGGAGAGCACACATTGAAAGTATTGGAATCACCTGGGTCAGGCCATAGCTGTTCCTTCCAACGCATGCCCAAGAGAGCTGATTTGAAGCAGAGGGGGAAAATCCTACTTTCTGGTATACCTTTTGGCCAGGAATATGGTTTCCTTGGAAAATGGCTGCCTCAGTCAGACTTACTACAGCTTCACACCCTAGCTTCAGGATCCAGCTGAGCCCAAGCTGGAAATAACTGGGTATACGGTGGGCCAACAATACTGAGTACCTCATTCTCAGCTCTTTGCAAGTACATACCTGTGGTGGTATCTGGAGCTGTGCAAAGTACAGGTGTGGATCTGAGTAAGGAACTGCTTCTCCATATCTGCTATGGTGATGACACCACAGGATCCTGTACCTGCAGGCTGGCTGCAGCAAAGTGGGCAAACTGTAGCCCCCTAACGAGGCTTCTTCATTTCTGTCATGAGTCAGAGCTGGTTCCCTGTAGCATCTACACGCTGGTGTCTGAACATACAGATCCACTGCTCTGCACAGGTATCTCTTGAGCTCCCTTTCAGATGTCTGTGTCTTGCTGTCATGTGTTAGCATTTCCACAAGCCCAGTCCTTCCAATTCAGCCTGAGCTAAGCAGTAGACTGCCAAGACTCCAAAGAAAGAGCACTTCTCCTGTTTTGCAGAGGCAGTAAATATGATACAAACTCACTCAAATTACCACCTGTTGAATCGTACTAGAAATATCTTGTTTTGCCCAGTTAGACAAAAGAAAAATTTTATGTATTTAGTAAGCAATCCAATGGTCTCCAGCAAAATAACAGTCATTGCCTGTTTTCTTCTGATGTTGATCAGTTATGAAAATTTCAGGAGGTCTGTAGTTTCAAAAGGTAGAAAAGAGCCATTATTGTCTCGGTTATGTAATGCAGTTAAATAATGTTGCACTGAGCTCGCAATCTACTCCAAAAACTTTGTGTTTATTTAACCCAAGAAGTGGGTTTTCAAAGGAAGTCTTCCACCTGTAATCCATGAGTCTAATTTCTTGTTCTCTTTCTTTTCCTTGTCAAAGGATGAGAAGAATCAGGTGTTGATTACAAATGCTTGGCTGCAGATGGTGAGTAACCTGTAAGAATAAAGATTAAAAAACCCTTCCTAATAGCGAATTACCGAATGTGATTTCTTAGCTGGAAAGCAAGCTTGCTGCCTTTTAACTTGTCTCTGACATTTTTCTAGTGCTCCTTTTAGCAGTGAAAACAACAGGAGACTTCATTCACCCTCTGAGCAGACCTTAGGAAGTAATACTAACTACACTGTTAGGCCGATGGGCATAGGGATCTTGTAACAGACAGCTCAAAGCAAGGCTCCCATTATAGCTGGCGACTCTTCAAGAGGTTCAGGGCCCCTCCAACAGTAGAGCTGGGCTCTTGTAGTGAAGGAGCCAGGCACCTCATTAGACCTGGCTGTCCTGCTCTCATAACTTCTGAGGTGTCTATAATTGGGAGCTGGAGTATCCCTTGAAAATGCAGGACACTCTATCATGCACCCCAAATGCAGAGAACTGCATTCAGCTGTGCAGTGGTTTGCCATCAACAGTGCCCAAGCTCCTTGGTGGGACAGCTTCCTTGGAACACTGCCTTCCCTTCTACTTTAAAAATCTCATGCATAAACACATCTCCTCCCTCTCCTGCAACTTGCTCCTACTGAAGAGTGACCAGAACTGGTCATGCAGGATAAGCAAAGCTGATCTTCACTTAGGGCTTTGGTGGAGGGAACTTCCTACCACCTTTGCTGCTGGCTGTGTGGTGAGAGATATGATCTATTTTTATGGAGCATAAACTGATCTCCTTAATGGCTTGTGCTCAGCAAAGATGCAGCTCTGCAGGGAAAAACCTGTGGGAGACTTGAATGATTGAGCTAATTCTGCTTTGACTTGAGCAGTTAAATACTATGTCAAGTTAATGGGTGCAACTGAATAGGTTGTTTATTTCACTGATGTCTGTTGGGATTTGAAGCAGGAATGAATTTTTTCTATTGCAAAAACTAAACCAAACCAACATAGGGTATTATGGTATCATCACAGCAGAGCCTGCATGTATCTTGTTCTTAGCAGAGAGTGTCTTCAACTATAGCACCAGTAACACTCTTGGAATCCTATCATAGCATTTTTCTGTAAGTCACTTTCAGCACAAAAGTTGTTCCTGAGCCTTTCTTAAATTATTTGAGATGTCTGGCTTCATGTCTCAGAGTGGAGTGGCAAGGCACTACATTAAATACAGCAGCTAACAACACTGAGTCATCAACCTGCAAATTCCTCTCTCGGTATGCCAACCGTTCTTAATAATTAAAGCCTAGCATTAAACAATTATCATACTACTGCTATCACTACTGATAATATCCATTCTGCTCCCATAATATTCCAAATTGCTTAAAAGATCTCTACCATCTTGTATAATCTGATGTATGTATTTTCCAACAGTACTGGGTTGATATTTACTTGTCTTGGGATCAGTACGAATACCCGGGTGTGCAGAACTTGCGATTTCCAGCCGACCAGATTTGGGTACCTGACATTCTTCTCTATAACAGGTAAGCAATATGCACAATTGGCAGTTGGAGCCTAGAACTAGAGCACTAGATGCTGGTAAACAACCACGCTGCTCTGATATTCTAAGGTTTTGTCCGCTACTCTTGGAAAAAATATAAAAGCAAACAAATGCAAGTTAATAGATTTTCTAGTAGTCACTCTAAGTCATGCTTTCTGTAGTTTTATAGATGTCTTCTTTCTCTTTTCCCAGTGAATGTGAAAACAACCATATTCTCCTTATAATTACCATACCTCTGCTGGAAAATTGCTTGTGCCATAGTCTTCCTGCTTGAAATAAATAATCTGTTTCTTTGTGTATTCTCCATTACCCCACCTTTTCATCATTCCTTAGCTCCCAAAAACCTCTAGAACCCATTTTTTTCTTCTCCATTATGGAGTCCAGCACTCTAGTTAGCACTTTCGCACTGTTGAATTGAGTGGAAGTTCTGTATACAGACTATTTTTTATTGCTTTCTGGGAGGAAGGGGTTCTACTTTTGCTCAAATGTCTTATTTTTGGGCTTATTTTGTCCTTTGTCCTTGCAAGATTTTCACTGACCTGTCCTTCTCAGTCAGTTTTAAACATAATCTAGCTGTCTGGGTTGGGTTTCCTTCTGGTTTCTGCTGTTTTCCCTTCCAAGCACCCACTATAAGATACCTGAAGGAGGTTTGAAGTGCCCTGAAAATTGTTCAGGTGCTATTCTTTACTGCAACTTTACTGCTTACAGTTTCTTTATTAATTTTCAGTCTCCAAAAATGATGCATATTATCTGGTCTATATTATTTCAGTTTGTTTATAAGAATATGTCACAGGAAGGGTTTTCTGATATGTCTTCTACTTCCTCTTATTGAATTATTCAGTAAGAAAATTAGAATGATTTAATGCAGTTGGCCCTTGACAAATCCGTGTCAGCTGTTTTTACTTCATTATCTTTGAAGCTAGGATGATGTATCTATAATTTCACCTTTTTACAAAAAAAGAAAAAACAAATCAGAATTCTCTTTGAACTTGTCTAATTCACTGAGCCCTGTCCTGTAGTCCCCAAACTCCCACAAATAATTGTTAATGCTTCAGAGAGTATTTTGGTCACCTTCAGTACTCAGGAGTAAATTTCATCAGTGCTGCCAACTGGAGCCTGTCTTTTTCTACACTTCTTTAATGCTTTCCTTTCTTCTCCTGCCTTGGACTCTGACCACTGTGTGAGAGTTAGTTGTGGTGAGCCACAGTTCCTGAAGAGTGAAGCACAGAAGGTACAGGATATTGCAGCTCCCTGTACCCTGTTGTTTCCTTTCCTTTCACAGCAAGCAGCGAGTCTTCCTCACCTTTTGTCTTTCCCTTGTTTTCTTTTTTCTATTAAGACAGCCTTTCTTGTGGCCTTTTGTGTTACAGCCGTAGTCTTTTCACTTTTATTGCCATTGATTTCTGTTGATATTTATGTTCTTCCTGAGTCAGTCATTCCTGCTCCCATGTTTCCAGTGTTCAGTCCTTGATTTTCAAGCCCTGATGTAGAGGATCCTGATGCAGAGGACATTGTTCTTCACCCTTTGACATGAGAGCAGGTTGCGGGTGTGTGGTGGTCTTCTCCAGCTTTTTTTTACCCTCCTTATATCAGAAGCACCCATGACAGAAAATTACTTTCAGCTTTCTGGCACTGTATCCACCTTCCTCATACATGAACAAGGAAGAAGCCAAAGGATGAATGGAGATTGGAATTTTCCATGATTGGTGGCAAGACAGGGTGTGTGAGATGGGAGAGCGATGCAACATGGACCTGCACATAGTCGTGATAGGCAAGAAACCAACATGGGAATCCTTCTGTATTTAAACTGGAACACTCCCCCATGCCTGTTTCATGCCCCGACATGATCTCAGTTTGGGCGATTTTATCTTCAAAAGGTACAACCTGAGCACTTACAGCAAACACAAACAGTATTCTTGCTCAGGTTATTATTTCCTTCTTTTTCTCAGAACCACTGGAACCCTAAATGAATTCTTGTTTCTCTGCAGCACCTCCCTCCATTGCCTGAAGCAAACTTTTGGCCCCTAAGCATCCTAAGAGACAGAATGATTATTACCTCAGGGCACCATTGCTCTTACAACAGATATTTAGGTAAAAAATTGAGTTACGCTGTGAGCTGCCTGATTTTGACAGCAGCCCTAGATAAGCCTCATCCTGCCAACTATTCAGACTTTGAAACTTCCTTAAAACTTCAAAAACTGTAACACTTCTGCTCCTTTTCTGCTCCTTTCCATTCAGCCTTTGCCCCAAGACATCTAACAGCCCCGCATCTTGCTTCTCTGAGGACATTACAGCAAGCCGTTGGCACTTCTGGGTTGCAGGCCAGTAGTGTCTATTAGAAAAAAAGGTACTGGGCTCTTCACCCGGGCATAAGCCAGACCTTGATTCAGACATCACAAAAGAGGTTTTTTTGTTTTTTTTTTTTTCTGTTGAAAGTTGCTACATCTTAAACATCAGCTTGCTTTTTCTTTCCTTTGTTTTGTTTGTGCTGTGCTCTAGTGCGGATGAAAGATTCGATGCAACATTTCACACAAATGTGCTGGTGAATTACTCTGGATCCTGCCAATATATTCCTCCAGGTAGGATGCAGACTGTGTTTGTTTGCTCAATGTATATCTTTGAATAACTGTAAGCAGTTTTCATTCGTAGATGAAATCAAATATTTAGAAGCAGTCCACAGCAATTTTGTAGGATATATAACTTTATTGTGAGACAGATCCACTAAGTAATATAGCGCCATGATCGGTAGCATATTTCCACTTCATGAATCTGCTGAGTAGTTTGATCACTCAGAGGTCCACCTGAGTTATCTAGGCAAGGTATTGGGTACCTCACATCGTGTTTTCACAAAATTTCTTATGCAAACCAATTAGTTCTTTCTTGAGACTGAAGGGAAGTATGACAACAGGAGGTAACCAGGAGCAGCAGTCTCTCTGCAGTGCACTTTATGAGCCTGAACCTCCATCTCCATGAGTTCATCAAGAAAAGATGAACTGAGACCAGCCCTGTTGAGCCAGACCCAAACCACATTCTGCTTTCCATCTGTACTGCTGATTCAGTGTCCATAGGGCCATCTATACTGCTGATTCAGTGTCCAAGCAGCCAGGACCTACAGCAAACACACAAGCTATCCCCTTCATCACAGCCTCTGATGGAAAAGAAATGTCCAGTCTTTGTGCCATACGCTGGAATATTAATGCCAAGCACAACCATAGGAGCCACCATGATAAAAGTGGGTATTCCCTGATAGTTGATCTTCTGTTGATCCCTACCTTTGAGACCTTTTAAGGCATTTTTGTTTTTTTCATGGACAGACCCATGGGAATGTTTGCTCTCCAGAGAGCAACAGTTGATAGGAGTAAAATCAACCATGAACTAGAACAGAGCCTTCCCTGTCCCTACTGGTTCAGTACAGGTAGGCAATGGAGAATGTGCATTTATAGGCAGATCTGGTGCTCTGCTAGTTTGTTTTCATGTAAGAGGGCAGAAGACATACCACACATGCAGAGTACGTCTGCAGTGAGCTAAGAACTCTGTGATGAAGAATTGGAAGTAGAAAAGAGAGAATAAGAAGTAAAGGAAATGTCTCATGCAAAGCATAAAAATCAAATTTCTTACAGAAGTTTAACTGCTGCTAAACTGCTTTGCCCAATCCATTTTAGAAGGCAAATGTTGATAATCAACCTACTTAATGCAACAAGTATTACAGAAGCAGCCAGATTAATCAGGACATTGGAAAACACAGAAGAGGCAAAAAGATGGTGTTTCCAAGGCTTCATTAAAGTTTTATTTCCCATGACTCTGTGAGCAGGCTGTGCTCACTGATGCTCTCCATTAGAGAAACAAGCTCTGCTATACATGGCTCAATGGAGGAGCAGAGAGAGAGGACAAGGAGGGGACAGCTGTCTGTTGTGAAGGAAGGTAGCAGAGCCAAGATTGAGGAGAATCTGGGAGAAAACACCCAATGTAACCAACCCGAAAATGGCCGTGACAGTGGGAGGCAGATCTACCAGAAGGTAACACAGCAAATGGATGGAATCCAGCTGGGTGTCAGTTTTTGTGCAGAGAAATGCACACACCACACCATTAAGCCACAATGTCCCCAGCTTTTACAGCAACAGAAAGAAACTAGCACATGATCTCAGTTTGGGGGATTTTATATTCAAAAGGCACAACCCGAGCACTTACAGCAAACACAAATTTGTTAGGTGTTTAAGAGCTAAGATTCACATTAGCTGGTATTTTAGGGAGCACACAGAAACAATTACTGCAAGCAGGTCATCTTAGCGTAGCATTGGAGGTAACTTTCCATCGAATCAGAAACTGCTTCTCCATCACAGCGTACCTTTGTGCTGGTCTGCTCAGGGAAGCTGGAGAGCTAAAGTGAAAACTGCGTAGCCTCAGGCCTGCAGAGGTGAAGGTTTGTAGGGATGACCTCTGCTTTGCCACCAGCTTCTTGTGATATGGGCTGTGTAGATAGATCATCTTCCCCCTGCTCTAGGCTCTCTTTTCTCCTGGACAGCTGGGAAAATGTTGCAACTGCAGCTTGGGGCGCCCAAGGTCTGGAGCATTCCCTAGTTTAATCTCTTGTTTCAGCTGAATACAAATAAAGAAATAAACCAAAATTAAACAGTAGCTTTACAGTATGCAACAGCATGCAACAAATCCTAACACCTTCCATTACCTAATATTCAATGAAGAAAGTGGATTAGAAACATGCAGAGTAAAATCTGGATCTGGATGTGATCCTTGGTCCAGCCAGACCAAGAGACAGGGAGAGCAGCTCTCACATAGCCACTGTGTTCTGGACAATCTACCTGAAGGATGCAGTGAAGAAGGGAGGATCTTCACCAATGTCCCAGGAAGGCACTTATGCTAGCATCTTTCATTGCTGCTTGCTGTTTGGTTACACCATGACTATGTCATGCAAGCTTTTGGAGAAGAAAGTTGCTCACAGTCAGTCAAGTTAAGGGTGGAGGTGAATCCTGCACACATTTGATTCTGGTTGATTTTTATCCACAGGCATTTTGAAGAGCACATGTTACATTGATGTCCGCTGGTTCCCTTTTGATGTGCAGAAGTGTGATTTGAAGTTTGGCTCTTGGACTCACAGTGGTTGGCTGATTGACCTGCAGATGCTTGAGGCTGATATTTCCAACTACATCTCAAATGGAGAGTGGGATTTAGTGGGTAAATTGACTTGCCTAAATTTTTTTCAATATTCTAATTTTCAAAGGCAGAGCCCAAATGTGTAGAAATTACTAAATATTCAAGTCTGTATTTGAAATATAGATATGAAAAGTTTTCATGTATAACCTTTTACATGAAAAAAAGAAGAAAAAAATTGCAGATCAGAAACAACTTTGCATGTGCATTCTTTGAAATGTGTCTGAAAACACTGTGTTCTGAAGCAACTGCCTAAATCTAAGTGCACAAATGAAATCTAGTGGTGCTGATGCATCTGAGCAGTTTGTCAGAACTGTACTTAGATGTGTCTTATGTAGACACACTGAACGCTACTGTCACATCTACTCAAACACATCATTCAAGAATTGATTGGTGTAAAAAATGGTATTTCAGCAAAACTGGAATTAGCTTTTACAGAGATTATCCTGTTCACTCTGAAAACCATCAAAACCTCTAACAGTTTGTAACATCTGGAAATAACTGCAGCTTAGTGTATCTCCTTTTCTGTGTTTCAGGATCGTATTTTTAAATGAGGAACTTCTGTCCAGAATTAGTTATTCATAGCTAGCTTCTAGTGAATTATTTTGAACTCATTTAAGTAGGTGTAAATCAGAAGTCAAGTTATGGAAATGGGCAGAGTTTAGACCACATTAATGGTAACTTTATAGCCTTTTTTTTTTTTTTTTTTCTAGTCCGGGTATTTGATCAAGGAAATAACTAACCCAGAACAGCTGAATATGCCATTCAGGGCATCTGAGAATAAAATAAGAAACATAATCAGTATTCAGGAGTGCTGGAGGACTTCATAGGAAAATCCATCTAAAGTCACTTCATTCCAGAGCATTTCTAACTTTCCAGTGCTTTGATACAGTGGTCATTTCTGTTCAATAAATTTGCATGTCTGGTGAAGTGACTGGCCTCAGTTTTACTTGCCTTTGGACAGAACTGTTCCTTAATCAGCTCATTTGGTGAAAGTGTTCGGTAATACCCTGGTCAAACCTTTATGGAGACTTGTTTTTCTCCTGTCAACATTTACATATCACTGTACCTTCTGTACCTTGTGTACAGTAACACAGAAAAAGAGTGGTGGCATGAAACATGCGAGGTGCTAAGCTCTTCCATCTGGCCATGACGTGTCCTGTCGCAGTCCCTACCATACAGCCTCTTGGGCACTCTACTGCAACTACGTCATCATTGCCAACCCTACAGAACAGCCATGTTGTATAACAATCTATCCAAACCCTCAGACATGACAGAATATAAGCTTGATTTAGCAGCTTTCGAAAACTATCTAATGCATGGGCTAGTGTGCATGACATCAAAAGCTAGCAATCATTCCCTAGCTTGCAGGAAGCCAGAAGTCATGGTTAGCTGTGCTAGCTTCTGGTCTCTGTTTGCAGATCTTCCTGTTTTGAGGCTGGGTTGCTGAGACTGATTTTGAACTGGATCAGATGAGCTTCTTTGACTGATCCAGGTTCTAATGATCCAGAAAGTATGAATGCAAGTACTAGAAAACACAGAAGTTGGATTAGGAACAGCAGGCAACTTGCACCGTCAATTCAGATGTTCCTGAAGACAGAGATCTTTAAAGTCAGCCTTGGCTGATTTAATCCTGTAATGATGTATTTCAGCTTTCAAACAACACTGAGCTGAGACATGTTGTCCCTGGTCTCATTAAATCTATCCAGCCATATGTGCATTAGTGGCTACAAGTGTTAGAAAATGACTTTTGCCTTGTAGCTGATTTAGGTATTTCTTCTCTCTTTTCTCACTTGCCACAGGACACTTCAATGCATCTTCTATTCCATGCCTGGATGCATGGAACAATAAGAGACCACATGGAGAGGTGGGGAAATACTTTCTCCTTGCTGACAGCTTTAAGAGCCAGACAAGTTCCCTGCTGCTGTCTGAGGCTTGGATGTCTGGAGATAGATCCAGCTGGCCTTTACCACACACTAGCTCCTGTTTCTAGCCAGCACAGGAGCTTTCTTGTTTCCTTTTCCTCATCCCAACACTTGCCTAAAGCCTGATGGAGAAAATAGAAGCAACAGGTGGTAGCAGGGATTGGATCTGCTTATGGCAGAGCGAGAGACTGGAGGATCTCTGGAGGTCCTTTCAATGCCAGTGAGAGGCTATCTGGGCAGTGGATGATGGGCAGTCCTGTGCTGCTGCCTACTACTCTGATCTCCCTTTCTGCAGGTGTTCCAGGAAAGAGAAATGAGTTGTACTACGAATGCTGTAAAGAACCATATCCAGACGTGACATACACCATCACCATGCGCCGACGCACTCTCTACTATGGCTTGAACCTACTGATTCCCTGTGTTCTCATATCTGGCTTGGCACTGCTTGTTTTTCTTTTGCCTGCTGATTCAGGAGAGAAGATTTCTTTAGGTAAGTGCTAAAGAATTCATTTCTTTCTTGTGTATTTCCCATAAAATGGCAAATAGTAGCTCATGGTTTTTGATGAATGAAGATTTCCCTGGAGGAGCAACAGAAGCACTAGTTTAGTTGCAGAAACAGGAGTAAAAGTTTACGTATAGGATTCACACATACAGTTCTAAATACTTTGGATTCTACTCTCAGATGAGGTAGAACTTGTCACTGGCAGAAAAAGCAATGGTAGTTCTCCATCCCCTCTGTCATTCTGTTCCTAAGCAGAATGAGGGATATGACTTCTGACTGTGAAAAACAGGATGCAGACAAGGAGAACTATTTGAGTTAAAGCACAAAAAGAGAGTGTAATATTCATGCACTGAACACGTGAAATAGATGGCAAGTTCTCAGCACAGGGCAGCTAGATTTCGCAAACAGCCTTTCCAGAGAGAACAAAATAACACAGTTACTTTTGTAACAGGCTACAGCTCTATGGAGAATGTTATATGACATCTAATAGTTGAAACAAGTCTCTTCTCATCTTGAACAGTTGTCTGGGTTTTGTGTAAGCTCTGTTTGGCAAGAGCAGTATATTTTATCCATTCTGCAAGTTCCATTTCAGTGAGCAGCAAAGAATCTCCTTTACTTTGAGAGAAGCAAAGGTTTGGGTGCAATTGAGAATTGGAAAGAGAGCAGATAAAGATATATCCAAAGATG
Source organism: Tympanuchus pallidicinctus (assembly GCF_026119805.1). Classification (NCBI taxonomy): domain Eukaryota; kingdom Metazoa; phylum Chordata; class Aves; order Galliformes; family Phasianidae; genus Tympanuchus; species Tympanuchus pallidicinctus. The sequence goes on from NW_026294758.1 coordinate 31,186,396, forward strand.
CTCTCACTTTGTAGAAGTTCTCACCTACCCTGACAAGCATAAATTCATGGATTTGTCTTTGCTTTAAAGTTACATTTAACAGCAAAGACATCAGAGAAGGAGATGCAGCAATCGTGTTCCTCATCTCTCCTCTCCATGTTCACTCCCTGCAGGTATCACTGTTCTGCTTTCCCTGACTGTATTCATGCTGCTTGTGGCTGAGATCATGCCTGCAACTTCTGATTCAGTCCCACTAATAGGTAGGTTGATTTTCTCTGCTCTGTGCAAAAAGTACAGTGTTTCTCAAGAGCTGTTCAAAGCTTGTTGGAGCTTTGACTCTTTATCTTACTACACTTCTGCATTTCATCAGTGTTAGGAATAAACCTCTGTTTGGGCTTTACTGTTTGTGTGGATGCAACAAAACAAAACAAAACAAAACAAAAAATACCCAACCTGGCATAAGGTGGCTCTGGAAATATCAGATAGACTGGTAATTGTAATAATTTAAGGGACTCCAGAACAATGTAGCTTGGACGTTTGGATAGGCAAATCACAAAGGACATCATAACCAGTGCATGAGAACAGATGAGATACTGGAATAATACTCAGCCTTGGCTGTGAGTTCTTTGTGTCTGGGTTCACTGAGTTAATTTGAAGCTCTCTGGATGACACTATGCCCACAGATAGCTTTTGGAGGTGTCTTTGCAGCTGGCTGAAGAGAAGTTTTTCCTCTTCCACATAATCTGCTCCCCCACTCTGTTGTGCACTGCTGGGGATTTTATATTGTACTACTTGAGACAAATTAAAGACATGTTTTTGCTTAAATATAGAAAGTTTTAATGAACAACTCTCCAACATCATTGGAGTCCTGCTGCCATCACTGAATCCACAGGGAGTCAGAAAAGATATGTCTTTAGCCTGTAAACAACACTAAAGCTTCAATTTCTGCTTGAGGTCATCCTGACCAAGCTATACAAAGAACTTGCATTGGTGCAATTGCACACTGTTCTTTTGAAATGACCAGTGTGTTAAAACACTATGCTGTCACAGTGCTATTTGTCCCAACTAAGTGATGAGCATGAGTGGTGAGGCTTGCGCAAATCCCTCAAGAAATTCCCATCACTGTCCGAACAGCAAGATTCAACCTACAATTACAGAAGTTACTACAGTGATGAAACTTATGGTGCTTATACTTTGGGGAAATGCTTTTAGGAATGCACAACCTATACTGTGAACAAAATAGTTGTTATGAGTGGCTTAAAATCTCTAAAGCCAGAAATAGCCTTGTAAAACTCAAACAAGGAATCTTCTACTCAATTCTCTTTTTGTTAAATAACTGTGAAGACAATATAAGAAAGAAGAGTTAAGAAGCTATGAAGAATTATGTGATTTTCACAAGATCGTGCAAGAATGCTAGACAGATTGAATCATTTTTTTCATTAATTTCTTCTTTCTGAAGTGTCAAATAACAAGGAAAGTGAGGGATTCACTGTTGTTCTATAAGGTGAATTGATATGAAAGTAGAGATTGCTTGTTTGTTGTGGGACTGTCCTGTCAAAAAGCTGGCACAGAGAGACACTGACTGGATATTATGACATTTAACCTAAGAAGTGAGAATGTTGGTCTCAACAGTGTGTTATTTCTGAGGTTGAATGTGACAACAGCAACAGGAAGGGAAAGTCACCTCTGTGTCCTGTACATTTTTTCAGCAGCTGCTTGGTCACTAGCAGCATCACAGGAGTAGTAAGAGCTCTGACTATGATCCAATGGGCTTTGTATCCAAGGGCTCCAGCCTCTGCTAGGTGAACTCCCTGAAACTGCCTTCTGAGAAGCAGAGGCAGAAGGGAAGGCACTGAGGCTGTTCAGCCTGCCAGCAGATTCAGGTGCTTACATTTCTGTTGGCTTGAGGATGAAGAAACCCAGCAGAGCTGTGAAAGCTCAGTTGGTTGGGAGAGGCAGAAGGCTGGGTAGCAGTTTGTGACCAGTAAAGGCAAAGATCTGTATGTTGCCTTTCTGTTGCATGCACATGCATTCATGGGAAGGGCCTCAGTTAATACTGGCATCTGCTAAAGGAGAAGTTGTCTCTTCCTCTGGGACAAGGAAGGCTTTAAAAGGGAGAAAAGGAGGCTGGGATTCAGCTTTTCTGCAAGACCCAAGTAACAAGACATGCCATGTGGCCATTTGAGTAATTTCTATCACGAGATCAGTTTAGTGGGCCATACAGTCATCTTTATTTTTGTTTTCATAGGATAATCCCTCTGTCTTGAGTGCTTGAAGCCTTGATTTCCCCAGTGGAAACTGGGTAAAACATCATTTCCTGATCTCGGCAGGGTAGGGAAAACAAACCTTTTCTGGTTTGTAAAATAAAGTGTAAACAGCACATAAAAACTCAGAAACTGTTAAAACATCATTTTTTAAGCTAATATTCATGCAAATCATGATTAAAGTACACATTCTAAGCAACTGAAATAAATAGAATATCCAACAATATACCAATATATGACAGAAGATGCACTTCTGAGGTTGGTGGCCCTGCCTGTGGCAGGGGGATTGAAACTTAATGATCCCTTGGGTCCCTTCTAACCCATTATATGATTGTAAAATTAAAGCCTTGCACAAATTGTATCATAAAAAGAGCAAAAGACCATTTACTCAGACATCTTAATATTTAATTTCATGGAGAAAAAAAATACAGACCTACATATGGGAAGGAAGGTGACAATGAAACAGTGAGGGTAATACTACCCGCAGGCAAGAGTTTCTAAAAGCTTCCAAATAACTTGGGCATCTTATTGAGTGAGATTCTAGCCACTGAATCACACAGGAGCTTCCAAAAAATCTAACAAAACCCTTGCCTGTATATATACCTAGGACTCCACAAAGGTGAGTAGAAGACATTGAGAGATAGTGAAGGGATGCATCTGTATATGTTCCATGCAGTACCTTTAACTACATCAGTTTCTATTGTTACAATTCCCTACCAGAGAAAATAAGATATGTAAGAAGAAAAAAAAAAAGCTATAGATATATATATTAGTACTTAATCAAGCATCACATAATGATAGGGGGTGAGGGATCGTGGTAATGGTGGTAGGGATACTCATTTGGTCAAGTCCCTTGCTCTGTGTGAATGTTATTTCAGTTATTAGGATCACTCACACCTTCTTATTCCTTTTGGAGCACAAAGTCTAGGAGATAATAAAGAAGTCTATTTTCACAACTAGTATACTAAATAAGCATTGTTGGCACCACGTATTGCTATAAGTTTTTTAAAAATACCAAAATAATTAGAGCATATCAAATGTATTGGAAATGCACCTCCTAAAGTTGTCATATAGGTCAAACACAGTCTGTTTCTTTCATCTGTTCACTGGACAAATTTTGTATTGTGGAACATAGTAAAAGAATAATCCTAGTACATAAGTGTTTTGTAAGATCCTGGAGAGTGACTTCAGGTAGCCAGATAATGGACTCTAAAACAATCTCATATCTACAGTTATCTGACGCTTCCCTGTTAGGCCCAAAAGAAAACTAACCTTGACATGCTGGAGTACACTCAAGCATGATGCTCTCAAAGACTGCCACCCCTGTGCAATAGAAGCTTCTTACTTCACAGAAAAATTCAGATTGGAAAGGACTTTGTGATGTTGCTAGTCCAGGCCTTGCTTGGAGCACGTTCAAGTCTAGGGTTAGATGAGGTTGCTCAGGCTTTTCTAGTTGTATCTGGGAGCCTTCAAGGACGGAGATGACACTGTAGCCTTCCTGGGCAAACTTTTCCACTGTGCAGCTGCACTCAGGAGGGAGAAGTCTGAGCACATTGTTTCTCACCACCTTGCTAGACACTGCTGCAAAGCACCTGTCCCTGCCACCCCTTTCCTGAAGGCAACGTGATGTTGTCAGGTACCTCAAAGCTCCAGCATGCAAGCCCTCCTCAGAAGGCCTCACTGAGCCCAGTGGTTCGCTGACTTAATTCAGTTTTTTACTGTTTGTGTAATGGTAGAAAGTCTTCCTATGCTCTTAAGTGCCTTGTCAGTCTCAGCTGCTTATCTGTAGCTTTCCTAACACCAGCTGTGAATGCCCAAATAATGATCACAGATCTTGCCTTTGCAGCCTGTCTCTGCTCCCTGCCCTGCAAGGTATGTTGACCTTTTGCACTGGTGCACTATCATGAGTTCCATGCTGGTCTTCTGATGCATTTCCTTATTTCTCTGAGTATTGGTAGGACCAATAAAGATTGCACTTTAAGTCTGCTCTCCTGTAAGCCCTTGCTGTTTTCTTGTACTGTTTTATCCTTCTGAGCTTTATCTGACATGATCTGTTCCCCTTTGTGCACTTGTGTATCTACTATGGAGGTGACACTTTCCAGGTTGTTTCACCATTCTCGAGATCTTTCGTATTCTGGCCACTCAGCACCATTTTCCTTCTATGTCTTCTCAAATGAAGTGTGGATTCCTGTTTCCATAGTATCCCAGGTTTGAAGCCCTGCTTTTAACTCTTAGCTCTGCTCGAAACAAACAGGGAAAGACTGTTTACCCTTCTGGCTTCTGTACCCAAATACCCTTTATTCCGCAAGTACTGAACTGAGCTGAGTTACGTTGCATGGTCCTGAGATCTGAAAATCCTATCCCCACTCCCAACAATACATAACCTCTCCACAGTGGTTTTGCAGTAGATAATAATTGGGACATTTAGTTGCTAAGTTGTATTTACCACATAATGATCATGTTTTTTCACTGCTGTCTTTGATTTGGCTAAAAGCCATCTTGAGATGAATGCAAGGATAAGGCAGATGCTTGGATAGTTTGGTCAGTTCCTGGAGAATCAGCATAGTTAGTATCAAGTTGCAGAAACAGAACTCAGACAATGCTTGAAAAGGATGGAAGTAATTTGATCTTGAAGAATAAAAATCCACTGCTAGTCTACAGAAAAGTTATTGTTGCTTGTCTGCATGCATGTAGGAGGAGACACTCTGAAAAGACAACCTCACCCTTGGAAAAAAATCTGCATTGTATTCTTAAATTTTGTTTTTGTAAAAACCTTGCTTCTTCTGCTACATGGACATGGCTGAATGCTTCTGACTTTCACTAGTGTAAAAACACTTGACTAAAAATGCTATAAAACTTATTTTTCTCCATTGTTTGACCTCAGTTTTAACTAGCTAACTAATAATAGGTGGTAATTTCAGAAATTCTCGCAGATGCCGTTTGGAGTGCCTCTGTTGAGGAAAAGGATGCTGCTTCAGTTTGACACTTAGAAAATAACTCACTTCTCAGCTCTTGTCTATTTGCAGGGAAATGTAGAAATTGTATAATTATTCTTCTTAGCTGAGGCCATGTTACTTTGTCCTCAGCTTACACTTAGGATAAACAAAGCACCACTCAGCCTAAATAATCACAAGGGCAAGATATTTGCTTCTTTTCTGCCTCTCTGCAGAGGGTTTCTCTGCTTCCTTGGCGTGTGCCCTTTTGCATTCTCTGTCAGTTTGTAAAGCTGCCCAGGGGCTCTCTTAATCCATCATTTGCAACTTCCCGTCACAATAGACTCACATTTCTAAACAGTTCACTAATGCTGTATTAATGCACATTAAAAACAAACTGACTTCTTCTCTGCCAAGAGCAGGTGACAAAATTTGAGCTAGAAATTAGCAGCAGGCTGCTTATATACTTCCAGAGTCTGGTGCTCCACTGCACTGCAGTGAGGTGTGCTAGAGCTTTCTGTTCCACCAGACAGTCCCTTTCTCTGATACATGTGTCCTAGCTAAGTAGATGGGTGATGACATTTGGACTCTGCTCTTTCCCAGCTGTCTCTGAGGCCTGCATGCACAACTGTTTCCATCCTTCTCCACAATAGCCTACATAGGGCAAAAGCTATTTCCAAAACCTAGTTTTCAGCAGCATGTATATGCCTAGTAAGGCACCAAGATTGCTCAAAGCTTGCACACTGTCCTTCTCCAAATTCATCTGTGATTCCAACTCTAGGAACGAGTGCTAGGATGCCTCCGTTTCTTTAAAAATTTTTTTTTTCCTACCCATAGCAACAGAAACAAGCTTAGTCTTTTGGATTAAGAACAACCAAGTCTCGTGGCATCTACAAACACAATGGTTTGGCCAGAATCCAACACAAGTTGATTGTATGCACAAGGCTTGTTTCAGTTCTATGCCCTGGAGCTCCCTCCTGGCATTAAAAGCTCTGGAGTATAGCTCCTTAAAAGACTTCCAGACCACAACCATACAGCAGTAGCTGTGTCCTAAACTTACCCTCCCTGGTATAGCTTCATCATTCATCATGAGCAGTGTGTCTGGTTGCACATATGCTTTGACTCACTTTTAATTTCTCTATAAAAATATTTTATAAAGAATCTAGTTATGTATAGAACTAGATTTCATTACTCGACAAAGGACTATATAAATAAATGCAGAGAACTCCAGATGTGATGCACGTCTGAGATTACAGCCCCGAGTGCACTGGTTACTGGCTGAAATCCTGAAGCCTGTAGGGTTCAGCTCAGGTATGACAATTGCTTTCTTCTGCTACTAAAAAACTATGTAGTTATGTGCAGATATGTCTCACATGATACAAGCTCTTGACTAATCTCAAGGGAATTTCATGCATTTTCCAGCCCTTACCAATGAAGACCACGATATCTAGCCTAGTGCATTATATAAGAAGGGATGGATGTGCATCGCACTGTGCTGATTTTTCAGTTCAGTGAGCAAGTCAAAATTAAGCAAATACTCTTATTTCAATTAAAACTTCCATGCAAAGTCAGGGCCTGTCCACTGAAACTCAAGGATTAGTTTATTTCCTCAGTAACTACATTTGAAGCTTTCAGATGTAAACTTTTCATGTTGTTTCTCTCTTTCTTATTTGTTTGTTTGTTTTAAAATTCTATAGAGACAATGATACGCTGATTAATAGAGCTGGATAATCAAGTCCATTTTTGATAATGCTTTATGACCATCTTAGAGGAAAGGATCAATTTCTTCCTCAGGCAGCACACGTATGCCTGAATTCTTTTTTTTAAAGAGCATCACAACTCCCTTCTTACAGTCTCCATATCTCTGGTTTGCTTCATTAAACTGTATTTCCTACTAGAAAGCAACCCTCTTCCCTCTTCTTCTGTGATGCTGGCTTCTTCCATCACTACATAAATCACATACTTCAGAAAGTATTCTCTTCACCTGCCTACATCCACTTGGCACTGACCTGTTTTACTGTGCTGGTGTACCTCTTCTTGCTCATCTGGCTGCTTAACCTCCTATCAGTACAAAGCTCATAGAAAACCACCAGATTTTGAGGTCAGACCCCAGGTGGCAGAGTACAGCCATGCAGAGAAAACTAGGGGATGGTTTCAGCTTGAGAACAAAGCTACAGTAAGCTGTGGTCTGGCTGCTCTCTTCCAACCCAACCAGGAGGCTGCAGAAGTCAGATCAGATTGCCCAAAAGCCAAATTCCCAAATGAAGTGTTCAGACTTCTGAAACCAGTCAGGTGGTTTATTTTTCCCATTAAGACTTTTCATCTCTGGGAATTCATGGCATCCTCTTAAAAAGAAGTCGTTGTTATTTCCAGATTTTTTTTCCTCAATATCTCCAAAACGCTGCAAACCTCAGGGGAGTGTTCTTCTCAGAGAGAGTGGTGATGCAGTGGCACAAGCTGCCCAGGGAGGTAGCGGAGGCACCGTCCCTGAAAGTGTTCAAGAACTGTGTAGACGTGACACTGAAGGATGTGGTCAGTGGGCATCGTGGGGGTGGGCAGATGGTTAGATTAGATTATCTTAGTGCTTTTTTCTAGCCTAAATGATTCTATGATTTTATGATTATTTCTTACCAGCTCTTTCCAGAAAGCAGTCATGATGCAGAAAGTGTGTTTGTGCTGTTTGTGCAGAGAGAGTGGTTGAAAGTGTGTGGTGGGGGTGAATATAAGGAACTGTCATTTCCTATGGTCAGTATCTACATGATGTATAACACCTTGCCTGGATTTATCAAATGCTACACAAAAAAGTCTAGTTAGCTTCAGTCTAGGTAACATCACTGCATTTTCCTCTGTCTCCTTCATCTGCTTGCTTATTCTAAATCCACAAAGCTTAATTTGCTGCTCAGGGCTCTACTACACTGATTTGTTTTCAGTCTTCTCTTCTCCTTGCTGTTCATTATCATGCCACTGTTATTTCAATACAAATGAAGGTCATACACTGTATGTTCGCACCAGATGCTTGGGGTGATTTCTTGCAGTTAGTCATACAGCAAACAAGACAGCAAATTACTAAGACAAGGAAGAAATGTGGTGCTTTTGCCACCTCCAGGAGTTACAGATTGTTTTAAGCTATGAGCATAAGACATTAGTGGTTCTGACTAGAAAGAGAAAAAAAGATTAATCTTCTGCCTTTTCTGTCATCTGCTTGTATATCCTCAGTCACTGCCACTTCATTTTTCTGTCTTTTTTCAAATTGTTTTTAGTGTTTTTCTCCCTTTCATGGTCCTGATGGGAGCTTTGCTGATGGCAGGGCTTCTCTCAGAATCTTCCATCCAATAGAAAGCAGCCAGTTCTTCACAGTGATCTATAGTGTTTTTCCCGAAGTTAATTGTCTTGGATGAACTTCATCTAAGGCAGAAAAAAAAGAGCAGTTTTATTTCTCAAACATCTGGTTCTATACTTCAATAGCTTTTGGGCTGAGACGAGATTGGAAATACGGCTCCATACCTCTGCAGTTACCATAACCAAGAAGTAAACACAAGATCTAACCCTGAATTCTCTCTCTTCACAAACATTTCATGTCTGTGAAAAACTAGCTGGACTATGGCAATGTTCTTTGCTTTCTGCTGCTGAGACCTAATAGAATGTACAGTGTATCCCAGCTACAGGAAAACTTAAAAACGGATAACTTTTTTCCTGTCCATGTTATCTGCTTAGTCTCTTTGCTATCTGTATACTACAGTAGGACAGTAAGGGAGTCTGTCCTCAACCTCCTGTTCTCCTCCCTACTCTTTGAGGAACTCTGTCTATGAGCAACTATTGCCCGCTGCAGAGTGAGATGGCGTCTGCCCAGCATGAGTCCTGCTTCCTGCCATAGGAATAAAAGGATAGTTGGAATTTATTATGCTGGGGCTGGACGTTTCCTGCATCCTCCACAGATTCAGCTTATGAATCTGGAGCATTTTCAGAGGGAACAACAGTGTATATCTCATACTGTGAATGCAATGGGTCATTTCTGTCATTTCATGAGCGTTCACCAAAAGCCTTCAGCACTAAATGATTGAAATGACTTGACTTAGAGCAGCTCTGAAACAGTACAGAATGTCAGATGCAAAAACTGATGCTTCCAGCAAAGAAGGAATAGCAGTGGGAGCTATCCAGACTCACCACTGCAACTACCTGATCTTTACAATCACCTTTATCCCCCACTATTCCACAGTGCTCTGCTTTTCCTATCGTTAGCTGTGTTAATAAATCTGGATAATATACTGCTTTCTCAGCCAGTGTTCAGTGATAAAATCAACAAAGCAAAGCATCCATCTGGAATCATATCACCCCTCAGGGTTTCTGTTTTATTTACCCTGTTTCTAATCAGCCCTTAAAGTTTATCCGGTTCCACTCAAGCAGCAGATCTTACAAATAATTCTAAAATAAACCATGTTGCTTCTCTGACATAGAATAATGTCACAAAAGATCCATAAATGGTGCTGGAAGCTCCTCTATTTCTGAACTGCAAGACTGTGCCATTATTTTGACCTAGGCAATGCCAGAGTATGTCTGCAAGAACAAGCAGTTGTCACTGATTTTTTGAAGAGCTTCTGGGTCTATGTGCTGTATGTGATCTGTATTTGCTATGACAGCAGCACCTGATCTACTTCTGACAATGATAAGACAGCTTGACAACTTCAGATGTTAGAACAGCTGTCCAGGTAGCATGTTACATCATGTCTCCTTTGGCAAAAGGAAGAAAATCAGGAGAAGAAGAACACATATTTCATGTTTGAGAGGGATCAACTGAGAATCTGAAGCAACTTTTCTTTTCACACATAGTGGCTGAAGATAACAGCTTTGAAATCATACGAAGAGCATCTAGTGAAGTCCAGAGCAGATCTCAGTATTCCTGTGGAATGTCAGAAGCTTTCCAGCTGTGCATCAGAGCAGCTAGCATGCAGCACCAGATTCCATACTCTTTCAGATGCATTCTGGTCTGGGATCGCTTTTCTTAATCTGAGAGCTGACACTGCACATGGTAAAGTCATTTGTTAAAGCCTCCAGGGTGGCCTCTATATGTGAGGGAAGATCTCAGCAACGAGAAATTCTTAAGTAGGATTCAGAAAGGTGATTAGTAAGAGATGCTGAATATTTCCCTTCTGATGTACAAATGAAAGGGATAAGTTTGTGTGTGTGTGTGTGTGTGTGAGAGAGAGAAATCAGATTCACATTATCTCCACCAACAGACATACATGGGAACAGGACTTTCTGAGACCAGTAGCTTCAAAGCTGTAAGTGCATATCTGCTGTATGCTTATGAGTGGACCCTAAAATACTGGGAGGAAAATGTTTAGTGGCTGGACTGTGGCTCAGTTGCTATGACACTGCTTTTTTCCTGAGCTACATGTCATGGGTGAGCATCTCTAATTTTCTGTGGCAGTACTCAGCTAATTTAGTGAAGACCTAGAAATAGAGTTCACTGATTCTTGCTTGTGTTGGGCTGGAATAGGGTGAGAGGAGGCTGCAGTCTACAGGGAATGCTACAGATCCCAGTCAGTTCCTGAAAGAACTGTTTTCCCCGCTTTCTAGCAGATATCTATAGAATTTTCTAACCTCACTTCCCAAGTTTACTGCGCTCAAAGTTTAAACTGTGAATTCCCATTGCCTGGGATCTTAGAAGTGTCAGGTATCACAAAGTTCTTTTCAGATTCAACAAAGTATGTAATTTTATAAGGGTCTATAAAACATACAAGCCAAAGACCTTCTAAATTGAACATTTCAGGCCAGAAAATCTTATTGAAGGCACTAAAGTGCATGGAATTTACTGCAGTATTTAGTGATTTATAACAGTAATTAGACCAATAATATCAGCACTTCTAGATTTCTCTTGTATGGGGCATGCTGGAGTCAGATCAGCCAGCTCCTCTCAAGCCTGAGTTCATAGTTTGCAGTGCTTCCATCTGGCTATTGGTTCTCTCATAAGTAGGTGTCACAGCGACCTGTCAATTCGCATCACCCACAGGAGCATCCAGCTGTGAAGTGTATTGTATCACGGAGAGCCATGTCTTTCTCTTGAAGCAATTGCAGTGCTGGTTTTTGGGAAGAACCTCATTATTATGAACAAGTGTTTTGCTGCTGAGGCAAAGAGAAACAATGTTAATAAATGAAGATGGATAAAAACAAAATTTGCCTTGAAGTCTTTATTAGATTACTGACATTTTCTGTAATCCAGGTTGAGGTGGTGGTGGAGGCTGCAGTTCACGGTGGTTTCCAAATCTCTCTCTAACAATTAGACATAATAGTCCTTGGTATTTTGCCTCAGCTGTCTTCAACAACTGCCTTTAAATGCCATTAGCCCTATGGAAAATTGTTCTTTGTAGTCTTGTGCACCAACCCCACCTCTGACATGAGAGGATGTATGCAGGGGATCACAGAATCATAGAATCATAAGGTTGGAAAGATAAGATCATCTAGTCCAACCGTCCTCCCATCACCACTGCTACCACAAGGTACTAATCCATATCTCTTAGTTCCTCATCCAGACACCTCTTGAACACTGCCAGGGATGGCGACTCCACCACCTCCCTGGGCAGCCATTCCAGTGCCTGACCACCCTCTGAGAGGAAAAGAGTTTCTCTTATGTCTAATCTAAACCTCCTATGGCACAACCTGTGACATTTCCTCGGTTCTTTTTGTTGCCTGGGAGAAGAGGCCAAACCCCTCCTCATCACAGCCTCCCTTCAGGAAGTTGTAGAGTGCAATGAGGTCTCCTCTGAGCCTCCTCGACTGAACAATCCCAGCTCCCTCAGCCGCTCCTCATAGGACTTGTGCTCCAGACCCCTCGCCAGTTTCATTGCTCTTCTCTGAAACATTCCAGGGCCTCAGTGTCTTTGTTGCAGTGAGGGGCCCAAAACTGAACACAGTACTCGAGGTGTGGCCTCACCAGTGCTGAGTACAGGGGATGATCACCTCCCTGCTCCTGCTGGCCACACTGTTTCTAATGCAGGCCAGGAAGCCGTTGGCCACCTGGGCACACTGTCAGCTTATGTTCAACTGAGCATCAACCAACACTCCCAGGTCCCTTTCCTCTTCACACTCATCCAGCCACTCTGCCCCAAGCCTACAGTGCTGCATGGGGTTGTTGTGCCCAAAGTGCAGGACCTGGCACTTGGCCTTGTTGAACCTCATCCCATTCACCTCAGCCCAGTGATCCAGTTTATCTAGATCCCTCTGAAAGGCCTCCCTGCCCTCAGGCAGATCAACATCACCTCCCAATTTGGTGTCATCTGCAAACAATGATGAGATGCGTCGAGGATATAACAGTTTCAAGTCTCAGTTCTGGGATTCAAGATTTTGATTTCTTTCCTGTGCGGTAGGTTTAAATTTAGCACTCCAGCAAGGGTATTCTCATAGAAACCAAGAGGGCTAGCCTTAAGGACTGAGGAGGGTGCTGAGTAATGCACCCTTTTGGGCAGTAACAAGGTGTGGGAGCAGAAGCTGGTGGTGCCACAACCATACTTTCTGGGGGTCCACTGATACAGGTATCAGAGAAGAGGATGTTTGGATGAGATTCAGCACTTTGTAAATGTAGCTCAAGATCAAGGAATGTTATTTGCCTTTTGTTTTTCTCCACTCCTGACCAAATTTTCCTTTTACTTGCAGCTCAGTATTTTGCTAGCATCATGGTCATTGTTGGTCTGTCTGTGGTCGTAACAGTGCTAGTTCTGCAGTTTCACCATCATGACCCACAAGCAGGAAAGATGCCCAGATGGGTGAGTAGATTTGGTAGTAAATATTCAATAGCATTTAAAGAAAATTTGAAAGTTGTGGCAAGCTGACAAGGGACAGATGTTATTCCCCATTAACCTCAAGTGTCAACTATAAACAGTATGTTTTACACTATTATGTTTGATATTAGAGAGAGAGAACAAACATACTAATTTGGGGTTCTCTTAGAAAAAACATCAGTTGTTTGGGTTTTCTATTTAAACCTTAAACAGGGGTAGCTTGATTCATGATAGAGTAATCTTTCTTGGCACCTGCTTTTCAAGGGCTGGCCCTGTGGGCAACACTTTTGATTTCTTATCCAGCAGACACCTCACATTTATTAGACTGAGCAGTTTGTCTCTTCTGTTCCCTTACAGAGAAGGGAACAGCATTACGTTTTCTATTTAACGGCAGAGCTGTGATCTCCCAGAACAAAGGAAAGAGGAGAAGCTGATTAGCTTACCCTGTCTTACAAGCGAACCTGTTACAAGCTGGCTCCCAGAAATGCTGGAAAACCAGGAACTTCAATGCCTCTGCACTGAATACCGAACCCAACTGTGCCTCTCACAGCTTGGAGCAGGTTCCTGTTGCACCATCAGCAGAAAGGCAACACTGTTGGGCTCAGTGTGACTGCACTGACATCACTGACTCAGAAACTGCCATTTGCTGAGGCTGAATCCAGTAGTCTGGGTGGAAAATGAATTTTGTCTACTTCCATCTGATCACTTCTCAGTGCAGTTAACATGTGGACACACCTTCTCTACAGCAGAAGGCTCTGTTATCCCTGAGGTCTGGCACCTCTCCCAGATGCCTTTCAGGGGGGTGTATTTATTTTATATTTTGAAGTTAAAACGTTTTTTTTCTCTCTCCGTTACTGAGAATAGGTTTAGAATACGCAGAATATGCTTTGCTGTTAAAAAAAAAAAAAAAAAGAAAAAAAGAAAAGCAATGGAAGTATAAGCAGATACAAATAGTCATCTGCATATCCCAGTTTCATAGGCATCTGTTTCTGCAGCATCCTGTAGCATCTCATTTGCCACAGTTGTCATTCTAGACAATTACCCTGACATGATGTTAAACATGACATGATTACCAATGTCAGCCTGAAAACTGAAATGCTTTCTAATTTAGCTTCTCTAAAAATAAACTGCAGCATCAAAGCAAAATAAAAAAAAAATTAAAAAGGAAGTCTAATACGTATTAAGCTTTCTAAAAATTACTTCTTGATTTCAAGACTAGAGCACATGAATACATGGACAAAGTACACAGCAGTGTAATAGCTCCCAGGAGCAATTCTGCCATTTCTTCTACTTCTTGAGAAGCCTAGGCACAATGGCTCACATTAAATATGATCATAGATCCAGCAAGTCAGCTCTTGCTCTGTCTCAGTAGAGCAGGAGATCTTCTCAGGCCAAGTGGGTGTGTAGGAACACACAAGACAGGAAATTGATGGCATTATCTAGGAGGGAGTGGAGGGCAGAGGGGAACGGTGAGAGGAAAGGGAGTGGGTGGGTCTAGACTTGATGTTGTATAGATCTTGTTTACTCACCACTGACCTGCTGCTAAGTTTTGGGACTACCTATTGGTCTGTACTTGTCAACATCAGGACCTAAGACTGCAAAGATAAAAACTACAGAGAAAGAAGACTTGTATGTGTACTCTGGGTTCTTGCCACAAAGCTGCTGAGATCCACTGTCAGCTGAAAAGACTGAGAGCAAGGAGTTCTCACTCCTGAAGAACCTCACTCTTGAAGAGCCCTGACTACTGAACTGGCACATATTAAAAAAGCACAAAAATACACAAACAGAACAAACAAACAAACAAAAAAACACCACAACAATAGTGAAGTAAAAAGTATAGAAAGGCTATAGGGAAGGTCAGATGATAAACTGTGACAGCTGTAGACCAGGAAAGCTGACAGGCCTGTGGGATCTCGAGAAAAAAAGCGAATGCCAGATTTGCGGGGATGAGTTTGACACCACAGAAGTGGGTGTTATTCCTCCACCAGTAAAAGGCCATGGTTCAGTTGTTAAGATTCACAGCATATTTTCCATTTTTATTTTTTCCTGTGCACCTATTTCAGGCAAATTACATTTTTATTTTAGATACATCCTTACAGACTTTTGCTCAATAATATACAGGAATTTAAGATAACTATCTGCAGAATCTAGGAAATAACTTGCTTGAATTTTTTCTCTGCAGTTCCAGTCTCAGCAGGTATCCTTACCATCCAATTACTCTCCACTGACTGGATGTTATTACAGGATTATTTTTACTTCCTATTCAAATGCAAGTAGCTGCTGGGAAAAGTTACGGGGAAAGTCACTTTTTTATAAGTTTTATAAGGTTTATAAGGAAGCAACCCCGAAACTAGAGAGTTTAACTGACTGCATTACCTACACACCTGATTTATAAACTTTTCTCCATTGAATGGTTTTCTTTCCCTGCTCATCTCTCATCTCTCAAGAACTCTGTGTTTGGCCTTAGGACCAGAAAAGGTATCAGACAGGAGTGTTAGCATTTAGCCTCTCTGTAGCTTCACATGATAGTTTTACCCTCCTGTCTATTAATCTTTTGTTTCCTAGAGAGGAGCTTAAACTCACAGCATTCAGCCGCGGTATTTCTTAGTTATTCAGTTCAGAAGTGGGGGTTGCTGTCTACTTGGTACTCCCTCCACTCACTGTGGAGCAGAGCACTAATGAGAGTCCAGCTAATTAGCACTTTGAGAGTAGATAATATCAGGCATGACTCTCTGCTCCATCAGTACGCCTCTGCTGACAACCAAAGATACTGCATTGTACATGAGAAATACAGGAAGATCAAGCACAAAGCAGGAAGGGGGCTTTGGTGTTCATTGGTTTTTAGGTTTTTCTTTGGATATACTTATATTTGGACCAGTTGATGTCATTGAACCAGCAAGCATAAATTTGTGCAGGAGCTTACTTCACTCCTCTCAAGAAGTGTAGTAGCTGGAGACCAATTTTCTAGATTTTCTGTGATTGGAACTGAGAATATATCTAAAGCAAAACAGTGTGATGCTTAGGGGAGGACCCTGGTGATCACAACAGCGATAGGCTGTTTACCCTTGAGGTGGCCTCACCTATGTCCTTCTTTCACAAGAAACCCAGAAATGACTGTGCAGATGAGAATGCATATTCATCCTACTCAGGCTGTTTTCTGACAGCCCCAGCACTGCATCTGGGTTGAAAAGAACTATAATGATCATTTAGTTTCAACTCCCCTGCTAGGTGCAGGGTCTCCTACCACCAGACCAGGCTGCCCAGAGCCAGATCCAACCTGGCCTTGAATGCCTCCAGGGATTCAAACTCCTTGAGCAACCTGTTGCTCTGTGTGAAAAACTTCCTCCTAATATCTAACCTAAACCTCCCCTGCCTCAGTGTAAAACCATTCCCCTTGTCCTATCACTATCCACCCTGGTAAACAGCCATTCTCCCTCCTGTTTCTATGCTCCCTTCAAGTACTGGAAGGCCACAATGAACTCTTCCCAGAACTTTCTCTTTCCCAAGCTAAACAATCCCAGTTCCCTCAACCTTTCCTCATATCAGAGGTGCTCCAGCCCTCTGATCATCTTAGAGGCTCTCCTCTGGATCCATTCTAAGAGCTCCACGTCCTTCCTGTACTGGGGGCCCCAGGCCTGGACGCAGTGCTGCAGATGGGGCCTCACAAGAGCCGACTAGAGGAGGGCAATCACCTCCCTCTCCCTGCTGGCCACCCCTTTTTTAATGCAGCCCAGAACACACTTGGCTTTCTGGGCTGCAAGAGCACACTGCTGGCCCATGTCCAGCTCCTCGTCTACCAGAACCCCCCAACTCTGCAGGGCTGCTTTCGTGGGGTTCTTCACCCAGTCTCTATAAACACCTGGGATTGCCCCAACCCAAGTGCAGCACCCCACACTTGTGCATTTGGCCTTAATGAACCTCATTAGGTTCTCTTCAGCCCACTTCTCCTGCCTGTCCATTTTGAAAGGATGTCATGGTTTTATGATTTTTGGTTATCAGAGTTGCACACCATAACATCATGTAATGCACTGGGGGGTATGTTCCTATGGTTTTTCGCCTAACATCTCTTTCCAGAGCTAACAGATATATTAAAATTTTTGAGTAAGAAAGTTTGCCTAAGCCAGTATTTGAACACTATTAACATATTGTTAGCAATTAACACCTTATTTTGCTCCATGATGTTTCACCTTGTGTCCATAATATGTCATATGACACTGTAATTAACTAAGTTTAATTAAATCCAGTATGGATTTTTTTAAGTTGCTGCATTACATTTTTCTGTTTATTTTTAGTGACTGTGTAGGAAATAATGAAAGATTTAAAGCCCTCAAGATAAGCAGAATAATTGGAAACAGGAAATAGCCCTTCAGGATAAAGAATAAATGATTCATTAGGAGGAGAGAAGCAGAAAGGCTTGCAGAAAAATGGCATAAGTCTGCAAACCAGCAGAACTCTCACTGTAGAATTTCAAAGTTGTATAAACATCTTTCACAGACCATTGCTTTGTCTCTTTATTATTGTTATTCCCACTTGTGGTAATTAATGCCTTCTCTTTTCTGAAATTGTACTTGTCTTTACAGTTGCAGCTCAAAGTGTCAGCTGCAGTTTCCCCATCCCTGCATCTGCACTGTGCAGGGGAACAACTCAACCTGTATCTGAAACCACCATAGAGGCAAAGTGTGGTGATGACTTCTGTGTGGCTGTAGTGTCTGAAGCAGGATCACAGAGGGAGTCTTGCTCTTTCTGAAAAAAGCACATTTAGATTCCTCAAGTGAAAAAAACCAAGCTTGTTTATTTAAACAACAGGGATGGGGGAGTATGCTAAAAATAACTATTAATCTGATGTGGAATTTTTTCAGCAGAATCCAAACCTTTGTTCTTCAGTTCTGTAAGTATTGGTCCTTCCACGCTATCTGAGAAGTGGTTGAAAAAGAATGCAGCCAGTTTTATGCACATTTGCAGAGGTCTAGGATTATTTGCAAACTGTAGGACTTTAAAAATCGTAATGTAAAATTTTACATCCATTATGCTTTGCACCTGCAGAGGACATTGAACATCTGTTTGTTCTAGGCATATCCATAACGGATTTGTCTCAGGAAGAAGCCAGACGCAAAACTGCTACATTTGAAAGCAGATACCTCATGAAGCAGGCAGTCATTCCAGTAGAACATACATATTGACTGTGACAGTGACTAAATGTTTCAAAAACTGCTAAAATGGACAATAATTCTCTTTCCTTATGTTATGTTCCCTTTCTTTCAGGTCCGTGTCATTCTGCTGAACTGGTGTGCTTGGTTTTTACGTATGAAAAAACCCGGGGAAAATATAAAGCCCCTCTCTTGTAAATATAGCTATTCCAAGCACCATCCAAGCCTGAAAAATACAGAGATGAATGTCCTACCTGGGCACCAGCCCAGCAATGGCAATATGATTTATAGCTACCACACAGTGGAAAATCCGTGCTGCCCCCAGAACAATGATCTGGGTAGCAAGAGTGGAAAGATTACTTGCCCCTTGCCAGAAGATAACGAGCATGTTCAAAAAAAGGCTTTAATGGATACCATCCCAGTGATTGTGAAGATACTGGAGGAAGTTCAGTTCATTGCAACGCGCTTCAGGAAGCAAGATGAGGGTGAAGAGATCTGCAGTGAGTGGAAGTTTGCGGCTGCAGTCATAGACAGATTATGCCTGGTTGCATTTACCCTTTTTGCCATCATTTGCACATTTACAATACTCATGTCTGCTCCCAACTTTATAGAAGCTGTTTCAAAGGATTTTACGTAAGCATTTCAAATATGAACACAAAGAGCTGAAAGGTAACTTTAAAGTAAATATCATCAGTACTATTGCTAGATAATTTAACTCAAAACAGAGAAGTGTACTTTTATGTGCTGACATACACAGAAGGGGATAAAATTAATTTCAGGAGATAATTATTTCTGATGTTAGTAATAGTAGTTACTGAATAATATACATACTGACCTCTTACTTAATTCCCAGACAACTTCCACATATAACTATGTTATCATCTGCTACAAAAAATAGAAAAGAATCCAAATCCACAATGCATTTATTAGAAGTTAACACCAATGTAAATGTGTTATTTTATCTTTGTGAACTTTTAAATATTGTAATAATTTAAAAGATAGATTAATGACTAGAAGCAGCATCTTGTTGTTTTCAATATCTTTATGTTTTGTCATATTTGTTTAATGTGGCTTTGACATCTTCTTCTCAGATTTGACAGGCATCTCTCTGCAGCTTTATGAGGCTGCATGCTGCATATAAGAAAATAAACTATTATCATGTTAGCTCCTAATAGTGCAGTGTCTCATATTACTTCTTTTGTTAGTTTGTTTCCAATATAGAAAATGTTGGCTGTTGAGGATGGAAAGAAAATTCATTTTCCACGATGACAATCATGTACATTTTTAATGGCACCTTCCACCCTACTCATCACTGCTCCTTAACATCTTAATTTGAAATATTTCTGATCTGTGATGCATCACAGTTGCCGACCTAGAGAGATTAAATCTATATAATTAGTGCAAAATTTTAGCTTCACATCATCTGTAGAAAATTTCCTATTGATTCCTTTGGGGCCAGATTCCACATTTATTCCCCATAATCTACACAACCCTTAAACAGCATTTTATACAAGTTCTTTTATTACAGTCCGTTTTCAAAGGATTGCATAAGAGATTATTTATCATTATTATTATTATTATTATTATTATTATTATTATTACTAAATTTCCTTACAGCAATATTTAGTATCAGTTAAAAAAAAGAAGAAATTGCTTATATGTCACTTGCCTGGAAGATAGCTGCAATAAAGCACTCCTCTCTATACTTTCATTCCATTCACTGCTCTGCGTGGCAATAGTACTTCTCTTGGTGTGATTTTGATTTGTTACCTGATCACCACAGGCCTGCAGAAGGATATGGTCTGGTGTATACACCTTCTGTCTCTGGGATAACAGCACTTTTCTGAAAGTTCATTGAAGTAATAAACAACTTATTGTTGTTTTCGGCTGATTTCCATCTTCTTTTTCTTCCAAGTGTTAGTTCTTCAAAATTAACATCTCCTCTACCCATGAGATGGGTTCTTACCACCATCCATGTTGAAGAAAAAGAAGCAAATCAGGGGTAAATATTTCTATTTAAAAGGGGATGGTGAAGCTGGCCTGGTTTCCATTTTACACAGCTTTTGTATTCTTGCAGTTTCTTTAGTACTGGGTGCAGCTCAGAGGGGTAACAAAGACTTATGGTAAAAACCTCTTTAAATGTTTTTCTGTATTTCTCAGATCTTGTTCTCCTTCACGGGAGAACTTTGTCTCTAAGCAGCTCTTCCTGGGCCAGCAGGACAAAACGCCCATGATCCTTTCTTTTTCCTCCTGTCCATCTTACTGCTTCTACTAATGAAATTGGCCTTGCAGAGTGGAATTGAAGAGCAGTCTGCCTAACAGAAATAACTGAACTACAGTATTGGTCTGGGGCTTTGAGTTACTCTTATATCAGGCTCTGCTCCTGGACTGCAGCTGAAATGCTCACAGTAAATTACTGCTTTAATCACAGGGACAATACATAAATTAAAAAGCCTAAGTATTCATTTACTTCTGTAACTAATGATGCAGAATCCTAAATGACTTTTAGAACGCTTGCTCAAGGACCACTAATATTTTTTCTTGAAAATCTCCATTTTTGAAAGTAATCTCCACTGACAGGAGAAAAAGATGAAAGCTGATGTTAAAGCACAGAGTCAGAATAGCTTAGTGTTCTAATGCAAACCATGTTCTTTACATGAATCACAGTTTTGTCAGATAAGTCTGCTTTCAACTGAATCTATGTATTTTAGGATTAGAAGGAGGTCAGAAGTTGTCTGAAAACAGCAATGGAAAATTAATTTTAATCACCTTTATTTGATAAACTGCAGGGGAAATAAAAATCTCAGTTTACAGAGTACTATCTAATACTACTCCATGGCCAGCCTATATGAAAATATCCTAAATTCAATTTCTGTCAGTTGTATGAAGTTTATACATTTTTATACTGGATGGATACTGTTTTCTACTTACTTGTTTGGATAATAAAGTAAGGCAGATCTTTTTGACATTCAGCAGCCACTTAGCCTTCTGAGAAGTAAGAGGACCATCAGCACAGTATTTGCAGTATGACTTAGTTTAAAATGGTGCAACAAATATTTGCCGTGCATACAGAAAAATGGAGTATCAACATGTTTAAGATTTTCCTGAGGACTGCAGCACACTTGGAAAAGTTGATGCATCACCTGTGTATATGTATTTACAGCTCTTCATGGCATCGCTAGATAGTGTCACAGTGTACCTGTCAAAGTATTACATAATTCTAACAGTAGGAAAAATTAGGTAAATAGCGACAAGAAACTATAGCCCATAATACTTCTTACTAAGTCCAGGCACTTACCCAAATGTTACATAAAAAATGATCATCCGCAGGAAACAGGGACAGGGCACTCAAGGTTCTTCTGCATTTTATCTCACAGAAGGTGTGGAAAGTTTCTGATGTGGAGGTATTCAGCATTGATTTATTCATGAAGCATAGAAAATAATAGATATCATCAATACATAATTTTCACTTTGACTCAATACCAGTTTTTCTGAAGTGTCATAGCTGTCTTATCTCAGGTATACATGCATATATCTGAAAAAATGTGGTTTTCTATCTTAGAATATTGGTAATCATCCTTAAAAGTCTGCTACCTTATACCTGCTACCCGGAGAAATAAGGCTGTACAACTTCTGTTAGCGAATATCAAGAATCTGATATTCACTCTTTCTCTTATGCATAGGTCTCCCCTGTAGTGCCCTGGAACTGAACACAATACCCCAAATGTGCCTTCAGCAATAACGAGGAGAAGGAAGGATCACCTCACTTGATATTTTGAGAAATGCAGCCATATCAAGCATAATAAGACAAAAAAGTACTCAAACCAGATCTCTCAGGCTATGTCTTCCAGCCTCACAGAAACTAATGGGATTATATCTAGTTATGTCAGCAGAGGATCTATCTACTCAGAGCGCACACTTCCCTCTTCACGGCTTATACAGTGGTTATAGACCTCACACATTTTTTTGTGTCTCAAAATAAAAGATAACTGCAGAACAATTCTATTTCCTACAGTTGTTCTAAAATCAGTGTTCTTTTTTTATGTTCTACACAGAAAAAATTGAATAATAGTTCAAGTAAAATTACAGTATTTCAGACCTATCACAAAACAGAAACAAATTAAACAGCTTCAAATTACTGAGGCCAGTAATAGCCCAAAGGCACATGGGGCAGGCCTTTGAGCAAAACATGGTATAAGATTTACTGTGTCTGGCCTGTTTGCATATTGGCTGCTCAGAAGTGTTTGCCTGGGAAAAGAAGATAGCATTTCTAAATGGATTTGTAAGTCTTAGGTGATTAGAAAGATCATCTACTTAAATAGATTTTCACAATGATGCACTATAGCAAAAATACACATCCTTTCTTCCACTAGGGAAAATAACATCCTTTTCTAGCAAGCAGCTTTTATTACTTATTCCCTTAGCTCTTATTTTCATTTATTTGCTAGAAGGAAATTTTAACACTTTCATCACCTGATATTTGTAAATCTCGTAACTGTTTATATGCTTACCAACCAGTCACAACCGTGCTGGTGAAACTGCACCGCACTGAAGCTGCTTTGATTCCTACTGATGTACTGAAGGGGTGTGGCACTCCTCACTGTGTTCATCTAACTGAATTCAGTGGGAACTGTTTCACTGGCTTGCCTGAATGCAGCACTGGAGCTTTTACTGCTACACCACAGAATGCCAAGTGCTCTCTCTGGCACTGTAAATATGCTGCCGCTTCTCTCTTCCCATGGAATCACATAGAATCACCAAGGTTGGAAAAGACTGCCAAGATCATCTGGTCCAACTGTAGCCCCATGAAAGAGAATCGTCTGAATGGTGAATGGAAGATGTGGGAAGAACTCAGCTGGAAAAGGAGCTGAAATGGAGTTAACTGCACTTTTCATGTATTTTTGTCAAGTTTTCATGTCTTCTGTCAAATGCAAGGAGGCTTTTCTCATTAAGGAAAATGACGAAATCACCAAAGCAGTTGCTTAATAAACTGAATAGCCATGCACTGAAATCTCTCCTGATACTTACCTGAGCTGTGGTCTGTTGCTCATTGCAATTTTCTATATGTGTCTCAAAAAACAACAGAGCAGAAGGAGCTGACACATTGATTTTCCCCTCCCAACCATCATATCCACGTAGCTAGGTACTATTTACATCACTAGCCATTTATATCACTAGGTTAATAATTTGAAAGTGACTATTAACACTACAGTTTGTCTCTGTAATGCACTTTTAATCATCTTCTGAATCACTGAATTACAGAAACACAGAATCGTAGGGGTGGGAGGGATATCTGGAGGTCATCAGAGTTATGGTCAGGTATATTTCCTCTGTTTAAAAATCAAAGTGCAGCAATTTTTTTGTGCATATGAGAAATTCTGTTTTTTTATATATCAATATTTACTCTTTCTTTACATTAAACTGGCATCACCATGAGTACACTTCTGTTAGAAGTGAGTTGATTAAAGAATGAATCAATTTTCACTCTTTTTAACTATCAGTCTTCATGATACAGAATGGCAGAAAGACATGTGACACTGCCATACCAGAGAGTTCTGACCAAGCACTTCAACAACTTCATCACTGCTTTTCCTCATCATTGTGTTGTTGGAGATTATTACAACTAAAGTATTCAACTCTTTACAATGGATAAAGGGGAGAAAACAGAGAAATTGGAATCCTTCAAAGCATTTTCCCCCAAAGAATCATCTTATCATATTTTTTTTCTTTCTTTTTCTTCCCTTCCCCCTATAGGAAATATTTCCTTGCAGTATTTGGATTGATGGTCTCTTATTTAAATGGCTCTCTTCAAAATTTGCTTCTGCTGTGCTGCACCAAATTTCTGTTTTTCTCAGCTGTTTGGTAAAAGAACGACTGCACAGTAAAAAAAAAAAAAAAAATCCAAGGAATTAATATAAAATAAATTTTGTATTTCTACACATAATTTATTCTTTTGCACTGAATTGAAAGCCAGGAATGCTACTTAAATGCAAATTAAATGCAGAAAGTTGGATTAAAGTATTTATTAACATTTTATGCTGACCACTCTAAGTACAATTTTAATCGTATTTTCCATAAAGAAGTTTGTTCTCCTCAGCACTTAATTTTGCCATTAAAATTCGTAGGTGAGACTTTAAATATAAGGAAACTAATTAAAATTTTAATACTTTGACTTTATTATCTTAGCACTGTCTGTTACTAATTTTTAGTTTTAAGGCTGGAGAAACCATGTTTCTTAAATGTCACATCCTTCATCTTCCTTGTTTTCTAGTAGGTGCACCCTCCTATATTGTGGTAGAACTTCAGATTATTGCTATTAAAGTCTACTTTTATAATTAACAGCAAAAATAATAATTACAATAGACACAATTGATTATACAATAGACACAATAACACTAATTATAATAACAATAGACACAAAATGAAGCTTCTCTCCCTAACAGAGTGCTGTAATGTAAGTAAATACAATTAGTACAAAAAATGGAAATGATACCAACTTCACAAAAGTACTGGAACATGCTCTGATGGATTCAGAATAGAGAAGTAAGGCATTAGAATTGTAAAATTGGCACCTAAGTGGTAACAGTGGCATCTGCAGATCAGGCTATTCAGAAAAATACAAGAAGCATTCATGTGTCTTTCTAAATTCATGAGTTGTCAGTATTTGTGTATTCAGAAGCGTTTACATAAAACAAGCAAAATTAGTTTCCCACGTGCTTTGCTTTGTACCAAGCTGAAGTGCTTTCAAATTAGACAAACAAGACATAGAAAGATAAACAGGAAGCATTTCATTTCTGTTCTGCTGACAAGAAACAAAGATTTAAAGACATCAAATGACAGTCAGCCTATCCTGGAATCTGTGGCATGATCAGAAACTGTGCAAAACCCAAACCCTTAAGCATAAACTACAATATTTTTCCTTCTTGTTTATTCATCCTTTAGCTTGTACTGGAAGTGTTAGACTCCCTTTTCCAGAGTGTTTGTAAACATATCACATTATCAGCTGTTCTAGATGTCCCACCTAAGCAGATTTTAGAGGACTAATAGAACTGCTTTAGGAAAAAAAAAGAAAAAGGCCTAACTAATTTGATATTGAGAACTCAGTATGAGCAACTTCTTAGTATGGCTTTGGAATGTTTCTTTGTGAAATCAGAAAATATAAAACCATTAGCCCACAGAAATGGGTTTCTTTTTGCAAAGCCATGGATAATATATATGTTGGTATATAATATGTAATTTATGAATAATAAGAGCACATCCATTACATGATTTGATAGGAAATGGGTTGAAGAAACCATCCACGAATGGTCTGTTTCATACCTGTGTAGAAGAAGCCAAATCTAATGAGTGGAGAAGCCACTCCTTGTTATTTCTGCTTAACAAACTGTGATTGTTAAATCCAATTTGCCCTTTAAGCTGCAAAGTATAATTCATTTAACTTGATTAGCATAGAAATGTTTTTAATAAAAACCTACAAACCTGAAAAACTAAATAGGCATTTTCATGCATTCTGAAGATTTCTGAATCATCAGACAGTGGAATGTTTTCAGTGTATTCTTAAAACATTAGAAAATGTCATCCAAATGGAAAAACATACACTTGCTACAAATATATATATACATACATATGAAATACATATTGAAATGTTTTCTTGTGAATTACCAGCAGATATCAAGTTTTAAACATTACATATTACCAATATAAAACAAGGGTCATCTGTAAAGGATCTGAAGACCTACGTAATTCAACAGAAGAAAATGTCTGCAGGAAGATGTTTGCAACTGCACATAGCTCAGTAAGTTTTTCACAGGAAGTAGTACATTCATATCAGTTTTTTATATTTTCACATTCCTAAAAGCAGCATTTAAAAATATTTTACAGTTATGACTTTCACATACATTATATTTATATGCATTGTCACTTGAGGAAAAACAAAACAAAAAACAAAAACAAACAACAACAACAACAAAAACGCAGCAAAAAAACCCAGAATATTTCCTCTGTCTTTTTACACTTCGATACATAAATACTAACCTTATTGCTTTAGGAAGCAATGCAAAAATAGTAGTTGGCTGTAAGATGCGGCGTGTAATACTGTATAGACGAAACAAATCATGTGTAAAGAATACAGCTTTCCAAAGGTTCACTGCTAAGCCTGGCAAAAATCAGCTCGTATCTTGGTCATTCATCTCCATATAATGGGAAGCTGCTAGTGAGCTACTACATCATTTGAGTATTCATAAGGCTGTGGGGCCAGGTGAGATTAACCTGTGGTGCTGCTGGAAGCGCTCACCATGTCACTATCAGTACTTCACCAGGAGTTCTGGCTAACTGGAGAAGTTTCAGTCAGCTGCAGGTAGGCGAATGTGATCCCAGTCAAGTAGGGCAGGAAGGAGGATCGCAGGAATCACAGGCCTGACCTCAGTAGAGAGGGAGGTTATAGAGCAGATCACCCCGAGTGCCACGTGTTTTTGAAAAGCAGGTCCTATGTGATTAACAAGACGATCAACTTAGCAGATGAAGGAAAGGCTTGAGATGCTGACTGCCTGGATTTTAGTAAAGCTTTTAACACCAGTTTCCCACAGAATTCTCCTGAAGAAATTGCCTGCTCGTGGCTTAAGCAGGTACACAGTTCACTGGATAAAACGACGGGATGGCTAGAGTCGGAGTTGTAATGATGAATGGAGTTCCATCCAGTTGATGGATAGCCAGTAGAGACATGCCGGAGGGCTCAAGAGTAGGGAACACTTATCTGTAACACTTATATCAGTTGCCTGTGCGAGGGGATTAAGCGCAACTCTCAGTAAAACTGCAGGCAATAATGTGCTGGTCTTCTGTGGCCATATTTTGGTTCCAGGACTGCAGAGGGCCACGCTCACACCTCTGCCTGGAGTGCTCCACCACTGCCTGGAGCGCTCACGGATGGCGCTCAGCGCCCTTTGCACGTTCCCATGTGCTGCTTCGGGGAAGGAGGTACGAAAGAGTGAAAAGGAGAAAGCTGGTTTTAGTTTGCTTTTAGTTTTTGTGGCTCTTGTCTGTTATTAATTGGCAATAAAGTACATTAATTTCTCTGCACTGAGTCTTTTTTTGCCTCTGGCGATTACTTCGTAAGTGATTTCTCTGTCCATATCTCAACCAGTGAGCCCTTTTCCATTGCATTTGCTCTCCCTGTTCTGCTGAGGAGGGGAAGTGATAAAGTGATGTCACGAAGCTAAGCTACCTACTGATACAAAATCACCACAGATACCAAGGGGTGCAACTTGATTCACTTAGGGTAGGAAGGCTTTGCAGAGGGATCTGGATGGGCTAGATCTCATGTCATGCCATGTCCAATCTCATGACATCAAAGAAGACCAAGTGCTGGGTGCTGCAGTTGGGTCACAACAACTCTATGCAGCAGTATAGGCATGAGAAAGTGGCTGGAAAGTTGCCTGGCAACAAAAAACCTTGTTGTGCTACTTGACAGCTGGCTGAACATGAGCTAGCAGTGTGTTCAGGTAGCCAAGAAGCTTTATTCTGTAAAACTATCAATGAAGTCTTACACCTGCTCCATACCATTCAGAGCTAGCTGGAACGGTATTCCTCATACCATCATTCTGGAATACTTGGCCTTGAGAATGGAGCTGGACACGTCTGAATATTCTGCAGACAAAGCACCCAGCACTAAGGAATTAGAAATCTTAGGATCTGCTTCAAGTTGTACCACTAAAAATGAAATTCCACAATGCAAATGAGCCAAATTAATCATCTGCTGCCACTGAAAGGAAGGAAGCTTATTTTATTCCTCTTCTACTCTCTGACATGAAGACAGGATTAAGTAAAATAATTAGATCTGTTTAGCTGTTTGCAGACAATGCTTTATGAAGTAATCCTCAAATAATCCATAAGCAAGCTGTACAATACACTACCAATTTTGCTCACCAAAGAAAACAACATTTTTCTGCACAACGATGTATGAAGACTTAATTTTAGTGTGTTGCTGAAATTCATAGAATGAGCTCAACCCTAATGAAGGATTATAGTGTTTCTGTAGATCACGCAAAGTTAATATGAAAATACGTGAATTCATGAAAGAGAAATATAATACCAGATTTTGAATGCATACTTCAATTTTCACGCAACTGAAATACCTACACCCTCCTCTTGGCATATACTTAGATAACTCTAGTTTGTAGTTTGTAGTTATCTTTCAATATGTCAGGAAAAAAAAATAATAATCACTGCAAGACTGTACAAAGACTATCAGTAGCTTGCCCCCACAGGTAATTTCAGCTACAGCATTGACAGATTTTTACTGAACGTTAAAGAAATAACACTTCACAATTCCAAGTCTCCTGTTTTCAAGAATGTAGAAGCCACTGACTTCCTGTTTCTTTCTACAGAAATGGTAGTGCTGGTATATCATAATCAGTTGCTGAAATGAAAAAATAAGATAAAATAGTAAGACTAGAAAACACCTCAAGCTGTAAAAACGATGACAATATTGAGGTTTCAAGATCATACATAAGCGGTTGTTGACAGATTTCACAATAGTCATTGCTGCAGCTGCAGATGTTTGCTCTATATTCTTTCTCTGCATAATTATCCCTCTGAATGGACCGCTAATTTCACCCATGTATACACACAAGCGTTCAGTTTGCTATGTAAATACATCACTGCATAAGCAAGACAAGCAATTATCCTCATATTTTTCTCCTGTAACCTCAAACTTTGGTCTTCAGTGTGATCACTAAAACTGTGGAACTAATTTTGTCATAGCTTCTGATACTAATAAAAAAGAATTTGAGATTATATGCATTAAAAACAGTTTCTTATTAAGAGAAAAATTGAAAGTAGACATAAAAATATTTTAATATTTTAATATTTTATTATAGCTGTCATTGTAAATGCAAAACAATCCATCAGAGAAATCAGAAAGCATTGACAAATTAGAAGAATTAAGGGAGAAAGAAAGAAAAAGACAAGTATTATTCTGTGCTCTGACTTTGCTTCAAAGTGCAAATATTTGTGATACTGTGATAAATATAAAGAAACAGTTAATAAAGAAGCAATTACAAAAAGGTTAAAGGAATGTTAAATCTCCTAAATTTGATTAAATTAAAGAGTTTTCATTCTGTTAGAAGTTGAATGAAAAACAAGGTTTTATGTAGCTTGAAGTGAATAAATATGCAGATGCTTTGCAACGTTTGTCTCCAGGGTCTTCTTAAGAGATAATTCTGTAGGTTTGCTTGCAGGTTTTCTTTACCAGAGAAGCATTGCTTTTTCTGATATTAGCAGTTTCTGAAGGTCTGGCATTTGCCATAAAAGCAAATTGACAGAATTTGTATATTCAAGGAAAGAGAACCTCTTTGAAATCCTTGTGTAATGCTTAAGAACAAGTGTCTCCTTTTTCTGCAGGAAATTTTAGGAGGTGGGACTGCAAAACCCCAAAACAACATGACTGGTAGTCATATTTCAAAGGAGAGAGACAGAATAAAAAGAGAGGAAACAAACAAGATAGGTTTTAATACTTGAACTAAGACAGCAACTCATTCTGCACAGAAAATACAATTAGAAGACCCAAATATTTGTGCATATGTACTCTCTAGGTTAGCAGTAAAGACTGTCAAAGGAACTGTAATGTTGCTATCAAAATAAAATCACCTGTAAGCAAGATTTTTACTGCATGATAGCAACAACTCTTTTTGGGCTACATTTTGCAAAACGTGGAGTATTTCACTCAGAAGGAATGCATGTGTTTTCATTTTAGCAAGTATATCGGAATTCTAATCTTCAGCTTGATAAAATAGCCCTGAACAATGTTATTTTCTTAATTTGTATTGCACAATAATTTCTCAGTATATAGGGAACAAAAGTAATAAGATAAATACGAGGTTGAGCAGAAATAGAACCTTAAGTACTATATTTGATCATGGATCTTTTAAAATATTTGCTGTATGGCAAAAAGCAATTTCAATAAAATGGAGTATTACAGACAAGTTACGGGACTTCCAATAAATAGAAGATTATTTAAAACGGGAAAAAGCATAACAAAGTGGATTTGGTGACCACAATTTTTTTATTTCAACATAAATCCAGGAGATATGTTTGAATTAGAATATCCACCTCATCAAGTAAATGTGCATTGCCCTACATGACTGCAGCTGGTTTTGTCTGCTGCAGCAAATTCCTTTATACAGCATGCCACTCTCCTTTTACTATCACAAGCTTCCATATTTGTTTCCTGTGTCTATGACAATACAAAGCAAAATCCACTAGTTACAGCTAATCAAGATAGTAAAAAAGATTTCACAATTAAAAATTAAGAAGTTAAAATTGTAATTAAGTAAAAATGTCATACATCTAAACTCTAGAAACATTCAGGGGACTAAGATTAACTCTGGTACTTCAGTTCCATTCTGCAATGACTGGCATAGATAGAGTAAATTCAGAACTGTATGAATTACTATAAACTTCCTGTAACTGGAAATAATATCATTGCAGAGCTCATTTAGTGCTATATTTGGTATTTTTAATGTTAACAAATAGTAGTGATTTGAAAGCCTTTATTTCAGCATATAAACCTTCATCTCAGTATACAGGAATATATGCAATTGTGTCAAAAGAAATAGGATAGTTTCTTACAAAGCTGTCTGCAAGTAATTTTGTATATGACAAAGGAGGGAAAAATGCTCTTACATATATACCAAGGGTACATAATGAATAAAATATAAGTAAAGTTATTATTTCTGCTAGGAAAAAAAATTGCAATACATTGCAGTTTAATCATTAATTGATCAATTATACCCATAGGGATCCTTTTGAAAGAATACTAAATAATGAAAATCATAGAATCATAGAATGGACTGGATTGAAAAGGACCACAGTGATCATTTAGTTTCAACTCCCCTGCTAGGTGCAGGGTCTCCTACCACCAGACCAGGCTGCCCAGAGCCAGAACCAACCTGACCTTGAATGCCTCCAGGGATTCAAACTCCTTGAGCAACCTGTTGCTCTGTGTGAAAAACTTCCTCCTAATATCTAACCTAAACCTCCCCTGCCTCAGTGTAAAACCATTCCCCTTGTCCTATCACTATCCACCCTGGTAAACAGCCATTCTCCCTCCTGTTTCTATGCTCCCTTCAAGTACTGGAAGGCCACAATGAACTCTTCCCAGAACTTTCTCTTTCCCAAGCTAAACAATCCCAGTTCCCTCAATCTTTCCTCATACCAGAGGTGCTCCAGCCCTCTGATCATCTTAGAGGCTCTCCTCTGGATCCATTCTAAAAGCTCCACGTCCTTCCTGTACTGGGGGCCCCAGGCCTGGACGCAGTGCTGCAGATGGGGCCTCACAAGAGCCGACTAGAGGAGGACAATCACCTCCCTCTCCCTGCTGGCCACCCCTTTTTTAATGCAGCCCAATTTAGACAGAAGGATATGGTTAGAGACCATAAAGCCTTTTCAAAGGCCTTTCACAAGTCCAGGGAGATGACATTCAGTTTCATGAGGAGGTCTTGGACTTGTTCTGATGTTACAGTATGATGGAATGAGCTCTGATCTCTGATGGAGATCAGAGGAATATTGTTGGTTTGGATTTATTTTCATCTGTTTTGTTCTGTGCCAGTGCAGATCAAAGTGCTGCAGTATTTAGAGCCCTTTACTCCGTCTAGGTGCTGTTGTGGTGCTGTGAAATACCTTTTCGAAGGTTGTGTTTCATGCAGCCTGTATATACATGATCCCCTCTTGGTGTGAAGGTATCATGGCACATGTTTTGCTTTTCTTTGGACGCTGTCTCTACCTAAGCTCACCCTTCTCACAGAGGACAGTCCGGCTGCAAAACCTTGGCATGTAAACTCAATCCATTGTGTCAAGCAACAGTTGAGAAAGAGGATGGAGAGAAGCCTATGGGCCCTGATGATGTGGTTTGCACCCCAGTGTGCAAACCTGACAGCCACGCTGGCTAATGTTGCTCATTCAGGAGAGAGCAGTGCATAGCTGTGTCTACCTGCTCCTGAGGAACCCTTGCAACACTGTTACCCATTGGCTCCTCCTAGAGAAGCTGTTGGAGTTTGGACCCGAGGAGGAGGCAGTGGGATGCTCTGAGAACTGCCTGAACGGTCACACCTAGCAGGTGGTGATATCGGGAGACCACGCCACCCGTTGCCATGGATTCTTGGAGCACAACAGATGCTATAAAGCTTCAGGCCAAGGCTGCTGACTGTTGGATGCTGTGCTGGTAATGGCGAAGGATGTATGACATGATGTTCCACGCTAAGAGAAAATCAGGAAGGTCCTGCCTCAACTGGGAGCCTCCAGCCAAACATCTGAGGCTGGATGAAGTTGTGAGGCTGAGGCGCAAGAGGAAAGTTAGCCCGGAAGATGACAGACTTCTTTTGGAAACTCCTGCAAAATGTCCAAGACTGAATGGAAGAGCAAGGCAGGTGAGAAAATGAAGCCTGCAAAGGGAGGACCTCCTTTTGCAATCTTCTGCTAAATGCCAAAAGATTGAGATGGACCTCATTCCAGCATCCTACATAGGCAAACTTTCAGCTGAGGTGTGGTGGCAGTTACTGGGGAGTTACTGATTAGGGGAAAATTACAAAGCCACCTTAGCTATCTATAAGTAAAGAAATAATAAGCAATGGCTGTATCAAAAATAAATTAGACTGGAGTTAAAAAACATAGAGTAAATGATGACACATAATTGAAGTCAAAACTGATCTCTTAAATGTAATATAACTGAAGTAAGAGACAAACAGTTACTTTGGACTGTGTGGTTCATTTATCACTGCTACTGTAGGTGGAAGCCATAACTACAGTGGAATTTTGGAAGGTAATAATGCAGGGATGACCAGCTTGAATTTGGCATGAATGTTGGCAGGTATGAAAACTCTGAAATCTGAGGTACCACCCACCAATTCTAAAGCAAAACATAGGCAAGAACGTTAGAGGCATGAAGAACTACAATAATCTTGCAGAAATTACTGCTATACTGGAATGCCTTCTGCAATAACTTATGATAGTCACTGTGTGGGTACAGAAGTATAACATAGATTATGTCTCCAGAGTGGAAAACTGATCAAATAAATTGTGCACCTCTGTGCATTGACTTACTCAGTATGTGAAACAGATGCTTGGTCAGCTGTGAAAGAAAAATCTTCAGGTACACAAGTAAGTGGAAAGCATTTAATTACCAGCAAGTGTAATGAAGGTAGAAAGTCAATTCAATGTTGCAGAGGGTGAGAGCATATAATAGCTGATTTGCAAAAATATTAAGGCTCTACTGTATAGGAGGTCTTTCTGTGACAGCAGAAAGGAGATAATTAGCTGGAGATGGCTAATACAGTCTACGGACAAGATAATAGTGAAGTTCAAAGAAGATACAGCTTGGACTGCGACTGAAGGCTGTGGCTGATGAAAGTTAATGGGTTGTGAAAGCTACTTACTGTAAGAAAATAAACATTTTGCATTTTGTGCATGACTGCAGAAATTTACTTTTGGTCTTGGAAAAAGATAGATACTGTGCAATCTTAAGAAATACCATCTATTAGAGTGTGAAATTAATCACTTTTTGTATATTTATATATATTTACTTATATATATTTATTTTTATTTCTTATGGGAGACTTCAAAGAGAGTACCTGTGAGTTGGCAGGCAGCTAACAAAACAAAAACAACAAAAAAACAAAACAAAACCCTTGGATGATACTACGAATATATATAAAGCACACAATCTTTGCTAATCAATTTATGATTCCAAAGTCAATTCTGATCACACCTATTAGTGTTCATTATTTCACTAGGTGTGTCATCTTTAGAGAATAGGTGGAATTCACACCACCTAATTTTGTCATGCAAAGTGCCTCCTATTAATCTCTTACTTTGATTCCTCCCCAGTCAATGGAGTGGGAAGAGCACCTCACTAAGATCATATCTGGTAATAACTATAGGAACTGTAGGAATAACTGTAGAATCAGAATAGTTTAGATTGCAGAGGGCCTTGAAGACATCTAGTTCCAATCCTCCTGCTGTGGTGAGTACTACGACTACAGTATGACACTCGTACTATCATGCTCTGTAAATGAGGGTATCCCATGGCATCTTGCCTCCCCAGAGTAAAAGTTTCCATTAAGTGATACTTCCTCTCTATAGCTATCACTGAATTCAGACCTCATATTTGGAAGAACTTGTTTGGAATGTCCTCCCCTCCTTCATCATTTGTTATAAAAATAGTAAGTTGTCCTGTGGATTGGTTTTCATACATTTCTAAAAAAAGGACAGTGATGGGAGGCCAGATCATGCCTTCCCCCTTGAATGGTATATCTGATGATGTCTTTATGTGCATAGGCTGAAAGCACTATTACTCAAAATAATTACTTGCAGAGAAAGCCAAAGGTAAGAAGTCAGCATTAGCAAAATTGCTTTATGAAAGAGGCAGTGACCTCTGGAATGCCCAAATCTTTGCCTGCATGCGGGTCACTTGGATTGAATTCTGAGATAATTATTCAGCCTTTTTAATAATGTTTTTTCCTCACAATTTCTAATCATCCTTACTGGAAATTTTCTGTAAGTCTATACAACACTTATTTTTCCTTTCCAAACTGGACTTGTGTAGATATTTTTCCTAGGTGGAGTAAATAAAAGTGATTGTGCAAACACAAATGATCTGACACCAGTAGCTTTCTGAATAAAACACCAGAAAAAAAAAATTGGAAAGAAAACAATTTTTTTTTTTTTGCTTCTGGCTTCAAAAACCTCTGGTGCATATTTAGATAGACAACAGGAGATTGTGAGTGAAGGATTTAAGCTGAAACAAAGATTCTTCTTAGTATTTATTTTCTGTCTTGAAATATATGTTCTAGTTTAGCACACTTTCATTATTTTCACAAGTAATATTAATTTTGTAACCATGCGAATTAATGAGAGAATTTCCTGCCAATATGGAATGAATCTTAATAAAATCATACTTGTAAGAAAAACTTTTAAAGGTAAGCTCTTGCTGCCTTCTAAGCAGAACATTGTGTGTTCTAAGCAGAACAATGTGTGCACTGACAATCTGTAGTTTAAACTTGAATTGTGCAGCTATTCGGTGAACTGCTTGGAAACAGGAATGACTTATTTTGCTTACATGGTTAATTGGTTTGCACTGTGAATTCGAAAGTTAGCTTTAAGTTGAAAAATATTTTGGATGGGTGCCTCTGCTGAATCATATTTAATCCAGTTGATGAGAAGCTTGAAGTAGCTTTGCAAAAATGAATTGTCATTGTGATTGTGAAATATCTATTAAACATATATCCTAAATATGCAAGGCTGGTAGAACAACTACTTGTTAAAATTTCATCTTCCTATCTGCTTCAGAGACCTAAGACATACCTGGATAACAGCATTTAAAAAAAAAAAAGACAATTCTTTTTTTACGTTTTGTCAAGGATGTTTTCTTCAAAAATGTAGATATCATTTCTGTGAATGCTCATTTGATATTTTGAGTCCTTTTAAATGCTCATTGGTATGTGAATTCAAAAAAAAATATTGCTGATTATATATTTAAATTTCTGTGTTGTTTTGTGTTTTTGTTTTTGTTTTTACTGCAGTGATGTAGATGATTAAAGATAACAGATGGGCTCTAGAAGCATGGAAACTGTAAACATGAAGAAGATTCATCTACAATAGGTATTAGTGTTTAGTCAGATGAACAGGCTGATTATGTACCGTAGGGAAATGAAAACTTTGAGAGATATAAATATGAAAAGGAAGATTTTTGGAGCAGGAAAAAAAGGTAAAAAAAAGAGAACTCAAGACATGGTCTAACTGTGGAACAACTTAACCGAAACCTAATTGAGTACTGAAATTTAACTGGATTTCAGCTTTAATAATAACACATTTTTCAGTGTTCATTTAGCAGATGTTTCTGCTGCTTGTCAGAAGAAATGACCAGCCAGAAGAATCTCGTATCTGGTTTAAAAAGATAGGATTTACAGAAAAGATCAAATGCAAAAATTGGTTGGGGAGGTGGGGAGAGGGGGGAGGAAAGGTATATATTTTTGTGGTTGGCTGGACACAGCCTGCGAAGCCAGGCTGCTAGCTTTGTGAGACAGCTCATTGTCCAAGCTGTGCAGCTGTGCAATGTGGGGTGCAACGTCTGGGCCTCCCATGCTGCCACAGGGCACGAGGGCAGCTCAGCAGCATGGGGAAGACAGTGAGGAGGAGGAGCTTCCTGTCCCCTCAACCACTGCCCTTGGTGAAGGTCCCAGCCAGCCTCCATCCATCCCGGCTCCATTGCGGACCTACCAAGAAGCAGCCCAGCAGGAGCCGGGGGAGGCAGTGCCAGGTCCCTCCAGCACCAGCAGGGCCAGGCAGTGCTCATGCAGAGCGCCTCGGCGAGCTCCAAAGAGGAGGGCCCGCAACTCTGAGGCCTCTGCACCTCCTGCCAAGAGGCCACCCCGCCGGCAGCACTAGGACACCGCCCCAGCAGTACAAAGTCTGCCCTCCAAAAGCCAGAGAGTCCTGCAGAACACTACAGAAAAGTGGATGGGTGGCTTGATAAAGGATGAGGAACATATCACAAGGGCTGACATAGTGAGCTCACTGCTGAAAGCAAGTAATGAGGAGAGGACAGGAAATTATAAACATACATCAACACAGTCGTTTTAATAATGGGTGTATAGCTCATGAAGAAGCAGGGTACTGAGAAGCCTCACTCAAAGCCTTGAACACTGCTGCAAAATTCTGACAGTGACCATACTTGATGTAGGGAAAGGAACAGAGAGAGGCACCACGGAAAACCCGGATGCCATCGCTGGGGTTGGAGCGCTGCAGATGACGCTCGCCCGCTGTGACATCACTGGCACCGACGCCCTCCGTGAGGGATAGTGACACACGCAGCAGGGATTGTGACCTCTTGGCCCTCACTGCCTGCAGCCGGGCGCAGAGTCTCTCACTCTGGCTTGTGCCTGCACTTCAGCCGAGCGTGTCCGTGAGGCTCGGAGCGAGCAGCAAGGATAGCCTTGGTGCTGGTCTCGTGCTCTGGGAGCTGCCGACAGCCGCTCTCAGTGCTCGTCCCCAGAGCCACCACAGCTTCTTCCCCGCCCTGCCTGGCTCAGGCAGCCGGGGCACCCAGGAGGCCGCAGCAGCAAAGGGAACCGGTAAGGGGACGCCTCAGCCTGGGCAGCCCACTGGGAGGGTTTCCTTCCTGAGGGACCCGGGCACTCGTTCCTCCGCTGACGGGGTCTGCGAGTGACCGTGGCCTCTCTTCCTTTCCTAGCGTGACCTCTGCAGCTGCAGCATCCTCATCCCCTTTGCTCTCCTGCCCACCACAGCAGCTGGACAGCATGGCCACTGAGCTGGACCGTCGCTGCCCCATCTGCCTGGACACCATGGATGACGCCAGCTACGTGATGCCGTGTCTGCACCAGTTTTGCTTTGGCTGCATCCAGCGGTGGGCTGAGAGCAGGCCCACGTGCCCTCTCTGCAAACGCAGGGTGCAGTCCATCTTGCACTCCGTGCGTGCAGACGACAACTTTGAAGAGTTTGTCATTGGACAGCAGGAGAGGGCCGGAACAGCAGCCGATCACACAACACCGGCTCAAGAGCACACAGGGGCGGTGCCCAGCTGGCCGTCCGTTTCCCGCCAGACTCCGGTCCCTGCTGTGCTCCGGCCCCTGCTGCCCTGGCTGCGCCAGGAGCTGAGTCGGCTCTTTGGTTCTGACCACAGGGCCGCCTCTGCAGCACAGCGCCAAGTCATCTCTGGCCTGTGCTTCTTTGGCCTGAACCAGAGAGCTCTGACTTTCTGGCTATTCAGCTTCCTGGAAAGCCGGGCAGCCAGCTTTGTGCAACGGCTTGTTGCGCAAGCTGCACAGGTGTGCAACGGGCCGGTGCCACGTCTGCCTGGCCCCGAGGCCTCCCATGCTGCCACAAGACAGCAGGGCAGCCCCGCAGCTGCCCGTGGTGCACAGAATCCCCATCCCGGCCCACAGCCCTCCAGCAGCACCATGGCAGACAACGAGGAGGGTCCCAGCCAGCCTCCATCCATCCCGGCTCCATTGCGGACCGGCCAAGCAGCAGCCCAGGAGGAGCCGGGGGAGGCAGTGCCAGGTCCCTCCAGCACCAGCAGGGCCAGGCAGCGCTCACGCAGGGCGCCTCGGCGAGCTCCAAAGAGGAGGGCCCGCAACTCTGAGGCCTCTGCACCTCCTGCCAAGAGGCCACCCCGCCGGCAGCACTAGGACGCCGCCCCAGCAGCTGACGAGAACAGGGCCGGGCCTGCAGCTGGGGCACAGCCAACAGCGGGTTGGAAGGGACCTCAAAGATCGCGGATCTCCAACCCCCCCGCCACAGGCAGGGTCACCAACCTCCACACGTAACACTGGACCAGGCTGCCCGAGGCCCCATCCAACCTGGCCTCGAACACCTCCCAGGACGGGGCATCCAGGTGGCAGATAGCAGCATGTAGGATGCAAAGGATTAAATCCTGTTCTATTGGAAGAGTCACGAGCTGATACAAATTGCTGTTGAGCTCAAAATAAATTATCATACATCTTCTTGAATTTCATAATGAATCCTTTTAAAAATGATTATGTTAATTCTACTTCCTTTAATAAGACTAGATTTCAGGCATTTCTGGTGTTGTTGTACTGCTATTCTTTAAAAGCTGCTGTTCAAACATCCAGCAATTGGTTTAGAATCAAACTTATAAATGCCTACTCTCTAATAGAAAACAAAGCTAGAAGTTACTATGCTAAAAGAGACATAAAGAAGAAAATACTTTAAAGTCCAGTTTTCTATTGCAACTCTTACTGTTAATGTACTACAATTTTTAAAGTAATCAGGTATTTTAAATTGGAACATACTAAGCATGACAACGTGAGATTCTGGGGACGGATTTAAATATGTAAAGTTTCCACAGTACACAAGCTTTGCATTCAAATAATTGAGGATTTTTATTTATTTCAGGAAGATCATATTAATTATGATATCTGTGGGTTTTGGTGTTTGAAGCAGTTTTCCAAAATACCTCGTCATTGTAAAGTTTAGTTTACAGTGAAAAGATGGATGCTGTGGTGACTACACTTGTTGTGTACATTTAAAAGAACGGCAAAACTGAGATTATGAGGAAATGCATGTTGTACATTTCCTCGATTAGTTGTACAGACTGTGACATAAATATAGCTTTTATAGGTGAGATGCACCCGTGCACTTGAGGCAGCACACTTTTCATGATCCTATGTTGGCACAACCGAAGTCAGTACAGCTAGAGAACATCGTGGCACTGACTGTAAACACAAATTGCTTGTTGTGTGCTGCAGCAGTGTAGAATAAAACAGAAACAAAAACAAATGTGTTCTCAGTTTGGACTGTGCACGCAGTAGGAAGGAGAGGAGAAATAAAATGTGAGGAACTTCATTTCCAGAAATAAAGGGAACTATCAAGATGCTGAGTAAATATGTGTGGCAATATTTACATTTTTAAAGCCAATGCTTTTGTGGGGAATCAAACATCTACACAAAAGGAATATTTAGAGAACTGTATCTCTTATCATGCAAAGCAATACTGTCAGAAAATGCTTACACACTTTATGAAAACCTGTGGGAGAGGCCTTGTTTTCAGGACAATGCAATCAACATTTGCTGTATGTCCATTGCATATTTCCCAACAGTAGCATGAGAACAACCACAGCTTTTCACACTGAGGTCTAACGTCCAAATGACTCACCAGAGAACAAGAGTGTTTTTGGTGACTATTACTAACATCTCCAAAATATAACAGTGAATTCACTGGGTATGGGCATATGATGAAGTTGCATAGCAGGCTAGAGTATGAATTCATTAGATACCAATTGCTCCAGATCAATTATCTAAGCACATATTGCATTTGATTATAAATGCATACTGCTCACCACTCTGCCTTCAAAACACCCAGTCCAGCTACCTCGCATTTGCAAGAAGTACAAATGGTTCTGCAACGTGAAATCGTGAACTTGTGAAAACTTAGTTTTACTTCCACACTTTGGGCTCCGTGTAAAATATCATCATAATCACCATTATTACTATTACTGTTATCTATAATTGCAGGAAAAGAGCCACTTCCACTCTGCCTTTTTCCGGACTAAAAACTTTTTTTTTTTTCCCAGCAAAGATTATTACTTCTCCCTGTGTGTTTCTGCTGGCATGTGTTTCACTTCTAGTCATTTATCTGTCATTATCAGATTCTCATCTGACTGCTGTTAAGAATCCCAAAGTTTTAATTCTGAAGAATAGTCACGTCTTCATGTGAAGATAATTGTACCAAAGAAAAGGATTATATAGCTTTTTTTTTAACGAGTGAGTAGTTGTACAGAGCTCTGAAATTAACATTTCAAGACTAAATACAATGTAAATATAGTAAAAGCATTCTCTATTTATCATAAACTGATTGCAACTGAGCACAGTAAATTCTGCATCTCAAGTTCTTTTAGTTTTAATACATATATTCTCTCACTTATAAAATGTCATATTACTAATAATAAGGTAATTTACATCAGAAAGAAAAGTAAAGGTTCATGTGTCTGAGGGAAAGAATTACAAGGATGCTTGAAAACTTATTCAACTAGAACAGTCTGTGTGCTTTGTTAAACTGTGCACACTGTCATCCTGTGTGTGTCACTGCACATTCAGAAGAAAATCTGCTTTCTGATGTTATATCAGTAGTGTCACTGGTGTTGCTCTCATTGCATCCACAGACATATTTTCTGCAGTAGCAGATAAAGCATAAAGATGGAAAGAGTGGGACCTGAGCTGCTGTCACCTGTTTCGCTTCTGGGAATAGACATCCATGCTTGTGTTTCACAGCCACCAAGCTCTTGTCACTTTGTGCCACATATCTGTATCTATCTGTCGCTGTGTTTAAAGAATGATAAGCATCTGCATCTACCGTGGCTTCAGCACTGCCACTGTAGTTTGCCTTGCTGTTATGAACAGAATCCCACGGTTGTACAGAGAAAAATCCCAACAGACTTTGAGGAAAACATGCTTTCCCTTCTGAGGAAGGGATCGTGTGCCAAATGGAAGTTAAATTTGTCCAAGTCCCTACCTGTGCGTGTCACAACTACAAAGCATTCTATCTGCATCGCTTTAGGCTACTTGACACTTCCTTGAAGCACTGAATTCTATTGTTCTAAACCCTCAGTGGTAACTGGTTCCACTGCACTCTCCAAAAGAGGACCTGCAGTGAGGGCACTCTTACTGTGCACCAGGCCCTCCCACCGGCTAAGATTAGGTTCTAATTTATTTGCATGGAAGGATTTTGGTTTGTTAAGACTGTTTTGTGGTTAAGAAGAAGTAATTTTCATGCTACGCATCTAGATCACTACTGGTACTTACAGGGATGCACAGCTGTGGGAAGACAACTAATAGAACATCACTGAGGATGGAGGGAGTCCAGAAAGGCATCAGAATTTTTGTACTTTTGCACAGAGAAGTTGTGGATGCCCCATCCCTGGAGGCATCCAAGGTCAGGCTGGATGTGGCTCTGGGCCGCCCGGTCTGGTGGCCGGTGACCCTGCACACAACAGGGGGTTGGAACTACGTGACCATTGTGTTCCTTTTCAATAGAGTTGGTATTTAGCATTCAGATAATAACTTGAAATTTCTCCTGGAAATCCTGCAATCATCATAGTGTTTCACAATTTTCAGTTTATCAATACTATTTAATTTTAAGTCTTGAATAATACAGTATCTTCTTCACCCTTTATGCTATCTATATTGCTTTGAAGCAGACTGACCACATGAGTGAATAAATGTACACAAGCATCTGAGGAGCTTGGATAAAAAAAAAGTAATCTAATAATCAGGATGGTGTTCAATCAGACTTCTACAGAACAGGTGAGTCTTATCCATTGGTGCCTGTAAGGACTGAAGATTTTAAATAGACGACAGTGAAGCTCAACAGATCAAAAGTACACACAACTAAAAAGTTCTGGCTCAATAATCTGCAGTCTCAGCGTCAAGACTTGCACTGTCCCAGCACGTTATTATAGAATGTTCATTCCAGCAGGAATTAAAAGATGTGTCTGCACTGATAGTAACAACAAATGATTAAGAAAGCTTGAACTGCAATCTGCTTGAGGATCCCAGTCCGAAGGGTGTTCCACCTGATTACAACTGGGAATTTCTGAATTTCCCATTTAGAATCATTGCACCTCTTACTAAATACATAGCCAATCACCACTGAAAACCTAGATGCAATTTCTTCAGTGTACAGACTAAATAAATGCTGATTGACATTCAGTGAGATTGTTCACGTTTCCTTTTAGAAACTAGAATGCAGTGCACGAACAGGAGTATATTTGGGGGTATGAGGATAACGTGCTACGAGCCTTTTGTACAGCCCAAGCAGACCAGATGAGTAGGTTGCACAGCTGAACGGGTCACCAGGGTGCAGAGCTTCACTTTGTCGTCTGAAAGCTTATGGACTGAACCCCAATCTGCCCTTCTTCATGAAGGCAAGGAGGCCAAGAGAAGGTGGACTGTCCCGGTTCTGGTGCAGACAGGGGCTGCAGTGTGACCACGGCTATGTATGCAAGGCTGTGCCCACACAGAGTGGCAGCAGGGTTTGCTTGTCAGCAAATTGTCAAGGGACCTGAGCAACGGGAGTTATTTATCACTGTCTGCTCCAATAAGCCTTGGAAGAACAGGATGTCTGTCGCATTCTGGAACCCACGCTGATGATGCAGTGTCAGAGCAGCTGGCAGAGTCACAGGGGAACTGTAAGGTCGTTGGGCCAGGGAGCAAAAACAAGGCCAGCACTGCTCAGCCAGCCCAGGGCAAAGGAGAGCAAAGAGTGAGCAGAGGAGAGGGGAGGAAAGAGCAAAGAAGGAAAGTCCTGAGTGCTGGGCAGGGAAGCAGGGGTGGCTGTGAGGCCACAGACTGTGTGAACTCCTCTTTTGTCTTTGAGGGCCAGAGAGCCAGAGGAGAAAATGCCCAGACCATGAAACCCTGCTGTGTCTGCTGCTGGGCTGGAGACATGCTCCATCATCCTCAAGGGCACAGATGAAGAGATATGTCATGAAAATAAGTCCAACCAGGCAGTACTTAAGGGAAGCAGATGCTGGCAACTGTTTCTCTGCTGTCATGGCAATGGCAGAGCAGTTAGAATGTTTGCAT
This sequence comes from Tympanuchus pallidicinctus, assembly GCF_026119805.1. Lineage (NCBI taxonomy): Eukaryota > Metazoa > Chordata > Aves > Galliformes > Phasianidae > Tympanuchus > Tympanuchus pallidicinctus. The sequence continues at coordinate 31,229,606 of NW_026294758.1, forward strand.
TTACCTGTGTCACACAGGCACTGGTGACTTGAAGGCCATAGAGAGGATAGCAAGAGCTGCAGCCCTGTGCCAGATGAGGCCAAGGTGAGTGGGAAGTTGTTTCATGTGCTGCTGCTGGCAGGAAGGATGGCGAAGAAGGGAATGGCTGGGGTTTGCCATGGGTAGGGAAACACATCTGGTTTTCATTCTCTTTTTTCCTTTGAGTGCCAGAGGCATACAGGACAACCTGTCCAGTTGGTGGACCTTTCCTGCCCTCTGCTGTTCAGCTGGGGAGATGTTCCAACTTCTTCAAGGACATCAGAACCAAGATATATACCCAAAAACAGTCCAGGCTGGCTGTACTTGTGGGCATCAGCTGCTGGCATGTGCCTTGGTGATGCCATGGGCATGGCACAGCAGGTACAATGTTGACAGTTGCTGTTGTCACACAGGCACTGGTAACTTGAAGGACATAGAAAGAGGATAGCAAGAGCTGCAGCCCTGTGCCAGATGAGGCCAAGGTGAGTGGGATGTGGTTTCAATTCCTGCTACTGGTAGGAAGGGCTTTGAGGAAGGGAAAGGCTGGGGTTTGCGATGGGCAGGGAAACACATCTAGTTTTCATTCTCTCTTTGCCTGTGAGTGCCAGAGGCATACAGGACAACCTGTCCAGTTGGTGGACCTTTCCTGCCCTCTGCTGTTCAGCTGAGAGATGTTCCACCTGCTCCAAGCACATCAGGACAAAGATATGTAACCAAAATTAGTCCAGGCTGGCTGTACTTGTGGGCATCATCTGCTGGCATCTGCCTTGGTGATGCCACAGGCAGGGAACAGCAGGTACAAGGATGACAGTTGCCATTGTCACACAGGCACTGGTGACTTGAGGGTCGTAGAGAGAGGATAGAATCAGCTCCAAGCACATGCAGCCCTGTGCCAGATGAGGCCAAGGGGAATGGGATGTTTCATTTGATGCTGCTTTGAGGTTGGACTTCGACTATGGGAAGTGCTGGGGTTTGCCATGGGCAGGGAAACACACCTGGTTTTCCTTCTCTCTTTGCCTTTGAGTGCCAGAGCCATGCACGAGAAGTTGTCCAGTTGGTGGGCCTTTCCTGTCCTCTGCTGTTCAGCTGGAGAAATATCCCATCTTCTCCAAGGACTTCAGGATAAAAATAAAATATGTAGCCAAAATCAGTCCAGGCTGGCTGTAATTGAGGACATCAGCTGCTGGCATGTGCCTTGGTGATGCCATGGCTGATGCCGTGGTGATGCACAGCAGGTACAAGGTTGGCAGTTGCCATTGTCCCACAGGCACTGGTGACTTGAAAGCCAAAGGAAGGACAGAAAGGTCATTTTTGCGGAGACCAGCTTCAGGGCAGGTAAGACTGCACTGGGCAAGGGAGCTAAAGCAATAAATGCCATCCAAAAAGCTCTTTTTTGGGCTTTTTTAACCAGCAAAAGCACTTTGCCGATGCTGGGGGTGGCCAGCAGCTTGTTGCTTGTGGGTGGGCTGCTGAGACAGCAGGGGTGGAGCTGACACTGCTCACTCTTATCTCTGTGATTAACCTTGATTCTTCTTCTTTGAGGCTATAAGCAGACCCTGGGAAGCCGGGAGCTAGCTCCTAACACGCCTGGTGAAAAAAGTGTGTTGCTGCCCACTGCTAAAAGGGAGGGCAGGCAGTGTGTGAGTGCAGCCCACACTGCCCATTACTGCACCAGTAGGTGTGGGAAGTGGGTCTTGTGGTAGGATACGTCAGTGTTCTTGTCCTTGCTCAGGTGACCGCTCTCCCACTCACTGACCCAGAGACTGTATGTTCAAATATGGTCTCTATCAGACAGCGGGCTTGCTCCAAGAAGACTGTGGCGACCCAGACGGAGGGACTGCCCAGAACTGTGGTGGTTCAAGTCTCTGGCTGCAGGGAGTGCCTGAGTCTGCTGCTGCTGGGGGATGATGGGAGGGATGCCACCTGCATGAGGTGCGAGCAGCTGGATGAGCTGCTCAGCCTTGTGGTGGAGCTTAGGGAGGAAGTAGAGAGGTCAAGATCTATTAGAGACTGCGAGAGGGAGATAGACTGGTGGTGTAACTCTCTGCGAGAAACAAGCAGAGATTGCAACCCCCAGCCTGTAGTGGACTCTCTCCCTTGCCATGGTCCAACCGAGAGAGCTGACTTGAGAGGAGAGGAGGAATGGCAGCAGGTCCCACCTCAGCGATGCAGGCGGCGCCCTTCCGGACCTACCCTGGTTCCTCAGGTGCCTCTAAGTAATAGGTTTGAAACCCTGGAACCGGAGGGTGAGGAGGCTGAGAATGAGATGGTGGTACAGCCTCCGAGCTTTGCTAAGGGGAGGCAGTCAACTCCATGCTTGAAGACCGCCTCTTCTGGTAAAGAAAGGAGGGTGATAGTTGTAGGTGATTCCCTTCTAAAAGGAACTGAGGGCCAGATATGTCGACCTGACCCCACCCAGAGGGAAGTGTGCTGCCTTCCTGGGGCACGCGTCAGGGACATCTCTAGAAAGCTGCCTGGGCTTATTCGCCCATCTGACTACTACCCCTTATTGGTAGTTCAGGTTGGCAGTGATGATGCTGCCAAGAGAAGCCTAAGGGCTATCAAGAATGACTTCAAGGGTCTGGAGAGGGTACTGGATGATGTGGGAGTGCAGGTGGTCTTCTCTTCCATCCCTTCAGTGGTGGGGAAGGACACTGAGAAGATAAAAAAAACCCTCCTCATCAATAAATGGCTTAGAGGCTGGTGAAGGCACAAGAACTTTGTTTTTTTTGACCATGGGGCAATATATTCGTCTCCTGGCATGACGGCTGCAGATGGAGCTCACCTGTCTGCAAGGGGTAAAAGGATCCTAGCCCAGGAGCTGGCAGGCCTCACTGAAAGGTCTTTAAACTAGCTAAGAGGGGGGAAGGGGACAAAATGAGGGCTACTGAGGCCTACGAGGGCTTCGTCAGCACGCAGGAATTTTCTTATTATTTTTTTGAGGGTTTATTTTATTTTGTGCGGGTAGTTCGAGGTTCAAAAGAGAACTTCATGGGTGATGAGGGTGGAGTTCAAAGGGATGGAGTGTGGCAGGGGAATGCTGCCTCCCTGAAGTGTCTATACACTAATGCGTGCAATATGGGAAATAAACAGGAAGAGTTGGAGATCTGTGTGCGGTCGCAAGGCTATGATCTCATTGCGATCACAGAGACGTGGTGGGACAGCTCGCATGACTGGAATGTTGTCATGGAGGGCTACGTGCTTTTTAGGAAAGATCGACCGGTGAGGCAGGGTGGTGGAGTTGCTCTTTATGTAAGAGAGCAGCTAGAAAGTATTGAACTCCACCTGGGGGAGAACAGTGTAGCAGTGGAGAGCTTGTGGGTGAGAATCAAGGGGCAGGCTGGTATGGCTGACACTGTTGTGGGAGTGTGCTACAGGCCCCCTGATCAGGAGAAGGAGATTGATGAGGCCTTCCACAAGCATCTGGAAGCAGCGTCACAATCCCAGGCGCTGGTGCTTATGGGGGACTTCAATTATCCAGATAATTGCTGGAAAAGCAATGTGGCCAGGCACACGCAGTCCAGACGGTTCCTGCAATGTGTTGAAGACAACTTCCTGATGCAGGTGGTTGAGGAATTGACAAGGGGAGGGGTATTGCTGGACCTTATTCTCACTAATAGAGAAGGGCTTGTCAGGGAAGTAAAGGTCGGGGGCAGCTTGGGTTGTAGTGACCACAAGATGGTGGAGTTCAAGATCCTGAGTGGAAGAAGTAAAGCAAAAAGTAGCATTGCTACCCTAGACTTCAGGAGAGCCAACTTTTATCTCTTCCGGGACCTACTTGGAGCTATCCCGTGGGCTAGGGTGTTGGAAAGTATGGGGGCCTGTGAGAGCTGATCAGCATTTAAGCAGCTCTTCTTCCAAGCTCAGGATCGGTGTGTCCCTGTGAGGAAGAAATCGGGAAAGGGTGGCAGGAGACCTGTGTGGATGAGCAAGGAGCTCGTGCACAAACTCAAAGGAAAGAAGAAGGCCCATGAAATGTTGAAAAAGGGTCTGACTACTTGGGAAGAATACAGGAATGTTGTCAGGGTCTGCAGGGATGCGACAAGGAAGGCTAAAGCCCGCCTGGAATTAAATCTGGAGAAGGTGACAAAGGATATTAAAAAAGGTTTTTTTAAGTACGTTAACAGTAAAAGGAAGACTAGGGAGAGTGTGGCTCCCCTGCTAAGTGATGGGGATGTTCTGGTAACGGAGGATGCTGAGAAGGTGGAGATACTGAATGCCTTCTTTGCTTCTGTCTTCAGTGAAAAACCTCCCCCCCAGGAATCCGAGACCCTGGAGGTTAGTGAGAGGGTCTGGGGAATGGAAGACCTCCCCACAAATCCATGGGACCCGATGGGATGCATCCACGGGAACTGAGGGAGCTGGCAGAGGTGATTGCTGAACCGCTTTCTGTCATCTTTGAGAGGTCTTAGAGGACGGGGGAGGTGCCTGAAGACTGGAAAATAGCCAATGTCACTCCAGTCTTCAAACAGGGCAAGAAGGAAGATCCAGGCAATTATAGGCCAGTCAGCCTCACCTCTGTCCCTGGAAAGGTGATGGAACAGCTTGTGCTGGATGCCATCTTCAGACAGCTGGAAAAAAAGGAAGTTATCAAGAGAAGTCAGCATGGGTTCACCAGGGGGAGGTCGTGCTTGACCAACCTTGTTGCCTTCTGTGATGTTGTCTCTGGCTGGGTAGATGGAGGGAGAGCAGTGGATGTAGTCTACCTTGATTTTAGAAAGGCATTTGATACTGTCCCCCACAACATCCTCATAACAAAGCTGAGGAAGTGTGAGATAGATGAGTGGACAGTGAGGTGGGTTGAGAACTGGCTGACTGGCAGAGTGCAGAGGGTCGTTGTTGGCGGTGTAGAGTCTGGCTGGAGACCTGTAACCAGTGGTGTTCCTCAGCGGCCAGTGCTGGGTCCGGTCTTGTTCAACATCTTTATCAATGACCTTGATGAGGGGATAGTGGCCACCCTCAGCAAGTTTGCTGATGACACAAAGTTGGGAGGATTGGCTGACATGCCTGAAGGCTGTGCTGCCATTCAGCGAGACCTGGACAGGCTGGAGAGCTGAGCAGTGAGAAACCAGATGAGGTTCAACAAAAGCAAGTGTAGAGTCTTGCATCTGAGGAGGAATAATTGCATGCACCAGTACAGGTTGGGGGATGAGCTGCTGGAGGGGAGCTCTGCGGAGAGGGACCTGGGTGTCCTGGTGGATGACAGGTTGGCCATGAGCCAGCAGTGTGCCCTTGTGGCCAAAAAGGCCAATGGCATCCTGGGGTGCATTAAAAAGAGCGTGGCCAGCAGGTCAAAGGAGGTGATCCTCCCCCTCTACTCTGCCCTGGTGAGACCTCATCTGGAGTACTGCGTCCAGTTCTGGGTTCCCCAGTACAAAAAGACAGGGATCCCTTGGAAAGAGTCCAGCAAAGGGCCACAAAGATGGTGAAGGGCCTGGAGCACCTCTGCTATGAACAAAGGCTAAGTGAACTGGGTCTATTTAGCCTTGAGAAAAGATGACTGAGAGGGGATCTGATCCAGGTTTATAAATATCTGAGGTGTGGGGGCCATAGTGGTGAGGCCAGTCTCTTTTCAGTGGTGAGTGGAGACAGGACAAGGGGAAACGGCCGGAAACTGCAGCATAGGAAGTTCCGCACAAATGTGCACAAGGACTTCTTTATGGTGAGGGTGACGAAGCTCTGGAACAGGCTGCCCAGGGGGGTTGCCTTCTCTGGAGATGTTCAAGTCTCGCCTGGATGCCTGCCTGTGCGACCTGCTGTAGGGAACCTGCTTTGGCAGGGGCGTTGGTCTCAATGATCTCTGGAGGTTCCTTCCAACCCCTACAATTCTGTGATTCTGTGATTTGTAAGAAGGTTCAAGCCTCTCCTGCCGTATCACCAACATTCACCTCTGGTAGCATGGCCCTACATCATCAAATAGAAGGCGTTACTTTTGGAGCAGCCCTCATATATTATATATATATATGTAGCTGAGTAGCAGCAGCTCTCAAAGCCAATATTCTGATGGTCATTTCGTTGTGCAAACACACAAACACAGTCAACTTTCACTAACACTGTACTTAAGCAGTATGTGTTCAGTACAAAGAGTTCATTTAAGAGATGCTTTCATCATATACTGTGTGACACAGTCTGCAGATCTCTGTTTAGGACTGGATTTGTAGAACTATTCATAGAGCTACTTTCATAGAAGGGTCTGGAGGTGGAGCAACAGGACTTGATAACTTCATCACATAAGAAAAGATTAGCAAGGTAGAAAGAATGATACTACTGTAGAAACTAATACATGATGTCAGAACATAGAAAAAAATGTTATGCAAGGGAAAAAAAATGAAAGTGAATAATTGCAGATGTTTTAAATTTGCATGCATGCCACAATCTTTTTAAAATCTTTGAGAGAAAAAAAAATCCAATCAGCAAATTCTTGTTTTTTGCTTGGCAAATAAATTACTTAGAGGCTGAAATGTTGGGAGGATTACTCTACCACACAGAAATTAGTATTCTGAAGCTTCTGGGAAAGAAATCAGAAGGATTACAAACAAGTGTTGTGGTGCATTTGTTGAAATTCTGCATTTTTTATGCTCTAAAGATTTTACTGTCATGGATGTCTTCAGAGTGCTGTAAAACAGGTAAAAAAACAACCACTAACATGAGCTTATATAGTTAAAATGTTGATGGAGGAGTAAAACACCTGGTAGAAACATTGTTCTTGCATTTGGCAGAGTTCCTGTAATCACAAAACACAGACACTTTATCTGGCTTGTGATTGAAAATGTGTGTCTTCTGAAATCCCCTGCTTCAATTTATACCTACAACAATACTCTGAAGCTCACGGAATTTGTTTTGGACAATATATATGCCCTTTGGACAAAGGCAGCCAATAAAGGGCCTACAAGAACAGAATGCCACAAAACCTATCAATAATTCTTTCTCTTTTGAAGGAATTGGCATAGTAATCCATCTGACCTGAAACAAAAGCTGAATGTGAATAGATCAAATATTCCATATCTGAAGGTAAATATTTCCATATCGTTCAGGTGTAACTGAGAAGCTGAAGCAGATGCTGCTACTATTTACCAGTATCTAGAAAATACGTGCAACTGACTGTGTTGCTCTGTGATTGCTTTTTCTCATACTTGTCAAAACCTGAGTGAAGCTAGTAGATTGGCTGGTGCTCTGAGCACCAGCACACTTACTCAAGGTAACAGCATGTGTTCAATTCATGCTGTTAGTGCAAAATCAGCTCAGATATGGGAGATTTTAATTCAGAATGTGCACGAGTCAAGCAAGAGCACTGAAAACAGTAATTCATGAGACTTATGTAGCTTCAGTGATAACAGAAGTAAAAGTGAAAATAGGACAGACTCAAATCCTAGCCTCCCTGGTAGTCTATACAGATTTCCAATTTATTTGCTCTTGTGAAACAGTGAGAATTATGCGGAAAAGTTGGAATGGGTCCTTTGTCTTATTTTGACAGATAGGAGAGGAGAGGTGTGGGGCAGGGGAAAAGGGGGTAGAGTGAAGAAATACTGATGAAACCTTAATAGCTCTGCAGTGCAGAAATTCCTAATGCACATCTGTATCTACTTGAACATCTCCAGGGATGGATGGGGCATCCACAGCTCCACTGGGCAGCTGTTCCAGCACCTCACCACTCTCTCAGTTAAAGAAGGCAGTAAATAGTAAACAGTAAAACTCTCTCTTTAGAGAGAGAGGTTGATAAAGGAAAGGAACTGCTATTATTTTCAGGAGCAGTTACAAAGCAGAGCTACATGAGAGGAAATCTATCGTATCCCAAATTGCTGGTAAAAAATGCACAGTTGCTTTAGTTTTTCAACTATTGATTCATCTATCTGTGAGCGCTCTCAGTGGCTGCAGCTGAATTCCTTAAGGGCAGTTGTGAAAGATCAAACACAGTCAACACAGTGTGAAAGTCAAACACAACTGGTGTGTAGGTTCCTGAGTAGGAACCCACGGCTGGGATGTCCCCCCATCCCATTCCATGCTATTTCCAGCATCAATGGGGAAAGGAGGGGCAACTGGCATCACCTACCCAGGCTTCTGCGAGGCCTTCGATACGGTCACACACATCACAGGGAGAAGCATGGGGGAGATCTCTCCTGCTACAATGCTTGGGGCTGCAGAAATCAAGGTTGCCTCCAAGATGCTGCTTTATAACAACATGACTTACTGCACGTGAGACATGAAAGACAAGGTTAAGGTTAAAAAGCCTCCACTCCCCATGGATGTGGCTGTCTGCACAGACAACAGCTGCCAGCTTTCCAGCAGGCTGATGCTCAGCCACCAAAGCATTCGCCCAGCAGATGCCTTTCACAGAATCATAGAATTAGCAAGCTTGGAAAAGATCTCCAAGATTATCCAGTCCAACCATCCACCTACCACCAATATTCCCCACTAAGCCATGACCCTCACTACCACATCTAATGTTTCTTGAACACCTGCAGGGACAGTAACTCCATCACCTCCCTGGGCACTCCTGTGGAGAAGTGTTTCTTAACATCTGACCTCACTCTCCCCTCGTGCAACTTGAGGCCATTCCCCCCAGTCCTATCGCTACTTACATGGGAAGAGGACGACCCTCACCTCGACATAATCTCTCTTCAGCTAATTGTAGAGAGGCATAAGGTCTTCCTTGAGCCTCCTCTTCTCCAGACTAAATAGTCCAGTTCCCTCAGCCAGCCGCTCCCCATAAGACTGGTGCTCTACACTCCTCACAGCTTCACTGCTCTTCTCTGGCAATATCTCAGGGATGCAGTGTCCTTCTTGTAGTAAGGGACCCAGAACTGAACTCAAGGTGAGGATTCACCAGAGCTGAGTACAGGGGGATGATCACATCCCTGCTCCTACTGGCTCCAGCCCTTTGCACTGCACTTCCAATCTAAATCTGTTCCTTCTGCGGTAGCACTTGCATCCTCACTTAGGGCTGGAGCTCAAGAGGTCAGCACAACAGGAAGAACACAGTGTGCAACTGGAAGACATGTCACACTTGTTCCAGACACTCAAACTGACCCAGCAGTGCTAGCACAGTCACTTCAAACACACAGAAGCATCCAAACCCCAAGCATGCACATCCTCTCCAGTGTTACTTGAGCCCACAGCTCACCTTCACACCTCCGTGCATTTCTGGGGTTTTACACTGACTCAGCCTCGCTACAGCTCCGTAGCGAGGCTCCGCAGCGAGTAGCCGCCACACAAGGCCTGCAGGACCTCTTTCTCTGCAAACCCCATCTGCAGGCATTGGTTCGTGAGGTTCACCACCTGCCCTCCTGAGTAAAGACAAACACTGAGACTGAGAGCAAAGCGCCACTGGCCCGGTCCCCCACCCTCAGTCCTGTCAGACATACCCTGGTTAGTAGACTCATCCCCAAAGCTTGGCTGGCCAACAGCACAGGCATCACTCCTCAAATGCCCCTGGAATGGGGGGTGGCAATGGGATTCTGGTGCTAAGATGAACATCTATCCAGAAATCTGTCCTCCTGATCTAAAAACATAGGCTAAAGGAAACAAGGCATGAATTCATCATTACACTGACTACATTAGAGTGTGCTTTTGTGCACACATGTATCTAGAGTCATCGCTAAGAATTTAATTGGTCCAACCAATCTTTAAGCAACTCAGTAATTCAAGACACCTGACAAGGACAGAGGCCATCTAAAAACTATCAACATTGCACTAGCTGTGCCATGCCCAAGGATTCACCAAGGCAGATGCCAGAAGATGATGCCCACAAGTACAGCCAGCCTGGACTGTTTTTGGTTATATATCTTGGTTCTGATGTCCTTGAAGAAGTTGGAACATCTCCCCAGCTGAACAGCAGAGGGCAGGAAAGGTCCACCAACTGGACAGGTTGTCCTGTATGCCTCTGGCACTCAAAGGAAAAAAGAGAATGAAAACCAGATGTGTTTCCCTACCCATGGCAAACCCCAGCTTTTCCCTTTCTCGAAGCCCATCCTGCCAGCAGGATGGCTAACCTGGGGTTAGAAAGTCCCTCTTGGCTTGAGTCTTACAGAGTTTCTTGAGCGATGCTTTATGGTATCAATGCTGCAACAGGTAAAGAAAGGCATCAAAGATTAGACAACTAATCATTGGCCTAGCTCAAAATATACAGATATCTTGTGGCTAGATTATATGATCTGCCTCTGTGGTGAAATGGCAGGCTTTAACCACATCACTTCTATGTTCAGTTCTTTTAATGCTGTCATTAATTATCATGCCAAAACAAGCATTTGTGCTCCAACAGCACAAGACCAAGCAGACAACCAAGCCTAATATACTACAAAGTGTACAGTCAGATGCCTTTTCATTTTTTTTCATTTTCATTTTCATTCAGATTTACTCTAGATGATGCAAAGGAAAAGATATGCAGTATTTCTCCTGGGTCTTGTTATAAGTTGCTGAAGAAATGCTGACTCGGATATATATTTTTGTTTTTGCTAAGATTTGATGGTAATTAGTCCCTTCATGCTGTGAATGTGTGATTGCTGGGATTTAGTGACTTCCTTTTGATTCCCAATCTGGGTGCTCTAAGGATATCCACACAGACTTGATGAGAATGCTTTGAAAAAGTATTATTAATGCTGAGGTATAGAACTAGAGAAGAAAGTATGTACCTACAAAAGACAGAGTGCTAGATAAATGTAAATGTATAATTAAATTTAATGGTTTTTAGCACAGCTTAATGGATATCACAAATCAGGAGCTGGGGCTTAGTAACCTTTAGGTATTTCCTGATATAGATTTCTTCTTTCTTAAACATGGTTTTTCTAAGTAGTGAAGAATATTACAAAACCACTCTTTCTCAAATCACAAGAACAAATAACTTGTAATCACAAGAGTGTGGAAGAAAGATTATGGGCATCAAAGCAAGAAACCAATGAGAGGTTGACCAGTAGACATTATGATGAAGACAGTTGAAGGAAAACCACTGGATGAACTGTAATAATATTAAAAGGCCACTGTGCAGCTGCAGAGACCTCTAACTGATTACACTGGGGGGAGAGGAGGACACAACCGGTTATGTTAACGATTTTTGGAAACATAAGGAATATATAACAACTGTAAGAATATAACCTGTTTATAAATGACTACTCAGGACTACATGCCATCAATGCATTTCATGCCCATATCTATTCTGAGATGCTGTTTGCTCTCTTGGTGCAATTCAGCCAATCCTGTTAGCACCAGTCTAAAATTTTATATCAAGAGTAATTTGAGAAGACTTTTAAGCAGCAATATGAGTTTGCACAGATGCTGGCCCAAGTACTCTCCTGTGTGTATGCACGTATGCATGTGCAGATGTCATCTGCAACTCTCCTGACAGTAATCAAATGACTGTGTCAGTACAGCGTATAAGATGGTGAAAAGCAGAAAATAAGCCACAAAGAAGGAGGCAGCAATAGTATTCATGGTGGAACTGAGGAAAAAGTAGCCACAATCTAACTCCTCATTTTGCATATCTAGAATCACTCTGCTCTTTCCTTTTAATGTGTATGTGCTTTGATGTTGCTAATTTGCTGGTCCATATTACTTCTTTTGATTCATTAGTTGTCTGAGGGGGAAAAAATATTTTCATTTCCACCAGCCTGATGAAAAAATTTTTGAATTCTCAGGAACCACAGACAGAAAACAACAAATATCACTTTCTTCATTCTTGGTACAATATATGAGGGCTACTCCAAAAGTAATGCCTCCTATCTTATTATGTTTTCCCACAATGGCAGAGGCAAATGCTGACTGTATGGCAGTAAAGGCTGAACTTTTCCAACAATATTCTGCTACATTTTGTTGCCATGTGGGAGATGGCAGAGGGGCAGTCTAACAAAACGGCACCTGACATGGAAGTTAGGATGAAGCAGAGGTGTGCCACTGAATTCCTCCTTGTGGAAAAAAATTGCACCCATTGAAATACATAAATGTTTTCAGAATATTTAAGGACACTAAAGAGTGGATGTGAGAATAGTGAGACTGTAGCTGATGCACTTCAGCAGTGGCAACAGCACAAACCACATTCCAGCTGGCCATTCACAGCTGTCACACCAAAAAATTAAGAGCTGCTCAATCAGCTCATCTATGTGAATCAGCCAATGCTAGTGACAATGCTGAAGAAGAATTCTTTGTAGCTCTATCAAGTAGTGTTGTTCCACTATTTGCATTTGTTGTGGTTTCAATAGAAGTAAGTAGGAGGAATTACTTTTGGAGCAAATATGAAATTTAGATACAGTTGCCAACACTTTCAATTTCTACAAGCATTTCAGACTTCCTTGAATGGCATGATTTTCTGCAACTAAATTCTCCTAATTATCATTTATTTGGCTTTCCTAATGAAAACAAATTTGTTCAGCATCAAACACTAAAAGGGACAGTTTCCCTTGTTGTTTTATCAGATCATTTTGTTCTGCAGTAAACAGCATCTGGAGTTGATTTACTAAGAGAAAGCACAAGGGCATCTCTTGGTCAAAGCACCTACATTCAGAAATTTATCAATGGGAGTATGCATTCTTGGATGCTGCTTAGCTCATTTCAGATGCATTCGAACCATTAAAAATTTAAGTCAGAGCAATTTGAAGCAACCTTCCTATATTTTTCAGTATTGATTTTATTTCCACTGGATATATATATCCTCTTTATTTATCACTTGATTTCAGGTTATTATTTTTTCTGTGACTCTAAAGGTGAGCAATATTCTCATTTTTCTTTTCAGAGGGAATATGTTTTGCTCATTGAAATATTTTGAAATCCTTCATTTTTTGTATTTTTTTTAAATAATAGTTTTGTAACTATCTACATTATAGAATCTGCAAGACGTAGAAAATTACAAAAAAGTAAATTAATCAAGTCTGTGTCTGGAAGTTGTGCATGCAGATTACAGCGCACAGAAGTCTGTTAACTAGTGTTCCAGACAAAAGTCCACATTTATGGAAGACTTAAAGAAGAAAACGTACATATTATTTTTTATTTATCTGCCTGTGAAATGTTCGTGGGAATTTTTATTTCAAAAGCATACAGCACATGGAAAATTTCAAGATGTTTAAATGCAAATGTGACACAGAGAGGAGAACTGACGAAGTTGTTTATCACTAGACACTGACCACTAAAGACTATTACGTGTGAGCTGAGGAAGACATTAACAATCTTTATTGATTTAAACTGGAATGATAGATACATTTCTCATTCAAGTGAAGAATGGAAGAAAATATTTAATAAATAGGTATCAAGAACTTCTTTTCTTCAATCAGCTCCTATGAGTCTTCTCAGTATTTACAGTGTCATAGTTATGTCATCTGTGTATTATAAATATGTATCATCTCTGTTCTGACCCACTCAGTGGAAAAGGTGAGGTTAAACTTCTAATTCTTTGTGTGGTAGCAAGGAGTAATGACAGTTATGTGAGATTGAAACAAATTGTGAATTTACTTAAAACTGAGCAGAATTACCACAGATAGCAGTTTGGCAAAAGTTGGAACAACATTAGCTCTATATAAACTCAGTGGAACTATGGAAAACAGTGGCTTGGCAAACCTCAGTGGTTTAAAATTCACTGGAATTACAATAGACAACAGGTTTGCAAAACACAACGATATTCAAAACTTGTAACAATACTATGTTTATGTGCCAAACTGAAGAAACTGAAGAGACTGAAAGAGAAGCAAAATATCTTTTCCCTAGGATCCAGCCAAAAGTGAAGTCAGAGAGAGAGAAGAAATGATATCACCATCCTTGGATCCAGCAACGGTCTTTACTTGTAGTCATGGTCCTCTGGTGGTGGGCACATGTGCAGATCCCTAAGTTTGTGCCTTTTATAGTATGATTCACACATGATCACATTGCCACTATTCTAGGGCCTACCAAGAGGCTGAAATGTACTAATAAAGATCAAAAACAAAAAAAAAGAGAAAAAATTGACCAGCACCAGAAAGGGTCTGGAAAATGTTACTGAGGGATAGAAGTCAGTGCTAGCAGTAAAAATTCCCATTGAAATTTTAGACCATATGAGGTGAAATAACATGTCAAAGCAACATACCAGTGTTTTTAAGTCTAAATAAATATTTTTATTTTCCCTTTATGAGAGTTTCCCTTAGGCTTGTTTTTGAAAGTTTTTTTTTTGTTTGTTTGTTTGTTTGTTTTTTAATTTCCCCAGAAGAGAATGACTAAGGCAAAAAGACAGTTATTTTCCATAAAATGCACTGTTATTAAATTGGTTTCTTCATCCTTCATTGATTGCCAGGTTCACTGCTGTTTCCACAAAGACAAGTGATGAAATACTACATTGTGGTAACTGCATTTATACGTTTCCTGTATTTTGATGCTTTGTCTGTGGAAGGCACCTACAGAAATGGTTGTTAAGTCTTTTACCCATTGTGGTAGTGTAACCTCGTCCTACTTTTTGTATGGTCTCCCTGAAGCCTGGCACTGCCAAGTCTCATTGGCCTGCAGGGAAATAGGATTTATATGACACGCTTTCTTGAGTACATTTAATGAATTCTCACAAATGGGGTGGTATGTAATAATTGTTCATTGCTGCATACTGTATTAATTCACTTTCTTTTTAACTCCTCTTTTTTTTTTTTCAGTCCTGAGGTCTCATACGGTGCTTCCCTTGTGAATTGCCTGTATTTTGTGTAATTGCTTTTAGGAAGCATTGCAAGTGCATATGTATATAATGTAACTGAGACTTTTGTGCAATTGCATTTTTTACGTGGTTGCTAGTTTAATGGAGGCAGATGTGTTAGTGTGCGAGTTTAAGCGCACCCAGTAGTCTGTAGGTTGTCACTTATTTTTATGTTCATCATTCTACTAAAGCCGTACTGCATAAATATTTCTGTCAAAGCAGACACATTTATATCCTTAGACAATCAGAGCAGAGACAGCACTAAAATACAGTAAATAATGCTACCAAGTTAGGTACATACTCCATCTGCACTACCAACACAGAATACAGTAGAGTTTGACATTCTTTTCATACAAATTATGTGTAAAAAATAGCAAATGCATCTACGAGAAAGTGACATGACTGTAATCATAGCAAAAAGGGGTAATGAAGAAGCAAATGAAAGCAGATGAAAATAATAAATACAAAATTAGATAAGTACTGTGAAAAACAAAAACAGCAGTATTTGTTAATTAATCCAACATTACTGGGAGAAAATCAAACAAGATTATCTACATAATAGTTTCCATCTATTATAGAAATAAAACAACTTCCTCAAAAATCTACTAGAATTTCATAATCTTTTCTCTCCTACTCTCCTTTCTCTCAGTATTAAAACTTTGAAAGAACAGTCTCTATTACTTTTCCATTAGCTTCCAGTGGATTGTTAGGATGTCATGTCTTTTTCTTAGATGTTTTTCACAATGTTTTTTTGTTTTTTCTTTTTCTGCCATAGTTATCTGAAAGGCAAATTCATTACTCAATACACAGTAAGCCATCTTCATACAAAGACAAGACAATGATTTATTGCAAAGTTGCACAAGTCTGGCTGTCAAGTAGCCTCTCACAAAGCTAGCAATCCCCATAATTTTTATGATGCTTTTTTATTCATGTTTTTATCACCTGACCATTACTCTGACACAATTGGTCTGTAACAGATAGGGCTAAACTCCCTACCTGAAGGCTATGCTTGTTAGGCTAATTAAGTACAGATTTTTTCAAGATGCTCCTGTCTCAAAGATAGTTTTAGTTCTCACACTTAATTAAGAATTAAGAATTCTGCTGCAAGGATTTGCATCCTGACCTAGACAAAAATACATATTTGTGATATCTAAGGATACACATACATAAACTTGCACAATGGCTAGTCCTTGCTTGACTGACAGCAATTCCTCCCTTTGAGAATTATCTAAAAATGCAGGTTAGATCAGTCTCATTTTCTCTGAGTTTTTTTTTTATGAAAATCAAGCAACATCATTACTTCATCAGGGCCTCTGATAGTCTTCACATGCTCAGCAGATAGATGAAGTAGTTTACAGTCATAGAGATTAGGTAGATGGAGTATCTATAGCTACAAAGACAGTCAGTCCAGCCGTCTGGAATACCTCTGAACCTTGAGTTAAAAGCAAGTTAGACATCCCACTCCTAAACAGTGTGACAAGGATTTCAATAGGCTCATTACGCTGAGAGACTACTAATTTTTGGTGCTGGACAGACAAGACCTTAATGATTGAGAATTTAAGAAGGAGAAGTTAAATAATATACATGTTTAGATAGCAATAATTTATGTTTAGCCAATATCCATATGTTCACTTAAGCATTGGAAAGATCTGTGAACCTGAAGTACTCAGCCAATGAGAAACCAGGGGAGTAAAAGATAAGCGTCAGGTAATAGGGCATAAAAGATGTAGCAGTGTCTCTGCAGGTGTGCTTCTGCTTGCAGGACACCTGCCATTGCAATTGAGAACAAAATCCACTTTAATCAGATACCATCCTGATAAGTTATTTGGATATTTCCAACAATTTGGGGGCTCGTCCGTGATTACTGTCACCTCCTGATGAGGTCCCCCTGCTGCCCTGGCCAGGAGGGACGCGCCCCGCTGATTTTAGTGGTCCTGTCTGAGTGGTGAGGTGACTCTTTGAGATAGCTGATTGGAAACTGAGACTGTTACATGAAAGATAGGCTCTGTGAAAGATAAGGGGCAGGTAGGCATGGGTGTTAACCCCTGCAGACCAGGGTAACTTCATACATGGACAAAGGTAAGAGAATTAAATTCTTGCCTTGGGGGTCTGTTGAGACTCTTGAGTGTGTGACTGAGATGCACTTTCAGTGCAAAGTGAGTGCAGAGAGCCAGTCCACGATTCCATAGTACCACAAGGGGTGTGGCTTTTTTGTTTCAAAGCATGAAACAAAAGATTGAAAGAAACAGCCTTGGGAGGGGAGCTGTTGGCGTATGGAACCCTGCTCACGTGATGAAGTGCCAGCAGTACACCCCCTACTTAACCTGAGAATCAGAGCGTGGCACTCAGGAGGGATTGGGCACTATATCCAAGAGTCAGACTGTGTAAATTGAGAGCTAGGAAGTTCATAGCAGTGTTCCAGAGGGATGGGTAGTAGGAGCACACAAGAGCAGGGAACAGAGGTTCCCGAAATCGTGCCTGGAGATAGTCTCTTGGGAAAGATCTTCAGAATTGGAAAATTAATCCCAAAACTAGGGACTAGACAAGTAAAAGATGCCATGGCATAGAGAGCCACTGCAGGGAAAATCAATATTTGGACCGAAATATGGACTTGAAGAAGATGGGATTTGTCAGACTTTCAATTTATATTATAAATATTTATTTATATTTTATTATATAAACAGTAAGACTTTTTTCTCTGAAACAGAATTGGCTTATGCAGCTTAATGGGTGTAAGAAGTACAGCAGTTTCTCACAAGAAAGACTCAAAGTTCAAAAGAAAAACAAGAGAAGTAGAAAGATCGTAAATGGGATCTCTTAGATAACTTCCCCACACCCTTGAAGTTCCAAAGCAATGCAAGTAGCAGTAGCTTCTGCAGAGGCAGGGAATGACCGTGCTGCTGATCCTGTTCAGGGTTCTAGAGAGAGTACAATTCTCAGTTACTGAGGGAATTGGACCAATGTAAATGATATGTTAATGCTTCCCCCTTTTACTGGTAGAAAGGTCAGGAATTTCAAGAAGGAAATAATTCTTTAATTGAGGATCCTATAAGAGTAGCAGAACAATTGGATCAATTTCTATGGCCTAATTTCTACTCACAGATGGAAATGTTGTCTATCATGGCTATGTTGATTATTGGAGAAGAAAGAGGCATGATCAGATGGGCAGCTATGCAAAAGACTGGGAAAGGAATACCAAGGGAAGGTTGGGCCCTGGAGGGAGGCAAAGAAAGGAAGGACACCAAGGATAAACTGTACCGATTATTGTCACTGTCTCTGTGATTGTTAAACGTTTGTGGTGTGAAAGAAGCTGTTATGAGACGAGGTGTCTAAAGATATATCAAAAAGACCCCCTGGGTTGTATTTTAGCTCTCTGGAGAGACATTGCTGGTGAGCAAGGTGGAATACTGAATAAGAAACCAGGAACACTTGGTGCCACCCATTGCTCCATGCTCCCAGCTTACCATGAAACCATTTCTCCGTGAAATGCAGCTCAGTCTTGTTGCTCACCTCCTTCTTCACTAGTTGTCTCCCCTGTTTGTTTCCGGCTGGGACAAAGCAGGTTCCATTCTTAATTGATGGGATCTTCCATCATTTGGCAATTTGCCTTCTGTTCCTTTGTCATACATGCTCCCATGGTTCCCCACTGCCCATCTCCATCAGCAGTCTTAGTTTCAGTGGGACTTAAACTGGTCATCTTGACCTTTATAGCATCTGCTGACACCCATGCCAGGTGTACAAGATGGATGTCTCACAATTATGTCGAGAGGTACTGTCAGGCACAAATAGAGTCCTTCGATATTCTCCCTTCATGTCTGCTGAATTTGTTTACATCTCCCAAGGTCTTTTGGTCTTTTGCTAATGAGAGCAAGAATGTCTTTACTTTCTCCCAGTGATACAGAGATTAAAAGAAGTGGAAGTAAGGGATGTAGAAATTAATAACTGAGGGAACCTGGAGACTATATAGAAACAGGGATTGTAACAAAAGAAAGAAACTGGGAAGAACAACAGCAGCTGCACTGGGGTAGGGCCCAGGGAGGGTTCCTCCTCCACTGGAATGAAAGCAGTGTGCAAATAGCAGGGAAATGAGATACTGGTGGAGAAGCTGTCCCAGGCTGAGAGGGAAAGAAATTGTCTCTGATCTCTGATTGCTGGGTCCAGTCTTGTTCAACATCTTCATCATCAATGACCTTGATGAGGGGATAGTGGCCACCCTCAGCAAGTTTGCTGATGATATGAAGTTGGGAGGATTGGCTGACACACCAGAAGGCCGTGCTACTGTTCAGCGAGACCTGGAGAGCTGGGCAGTAAGAAACCAGATGAGGTTTAACAAAAGCAAGTGTAGAGTCTTGCATTTAGGGAGGAATAATTGCATGCACCAATACAGGTGGGGGATAACCTGCTGGAGAGGAGCTCTGCAGAGAGGGACCTGGGAAGGGATGCCATTCAGAGGGACCTCTGAATGGTCTAGACAGACTAGAAAGGTGGCCCGGATGAACCTGATGAGGTTCAACACAGCAAAGTGCAAAATTTTGCACTTGGGCTGGAGGAATCCCAGGCATCCATACAAACTGGAAGGAGCAGTCCTTGAGAGCAGCCTTGCAGAGAAGAACCTGGGGGTCTTGATAGACAAAAAACTTAACATGAGCCAAAAGTGTGCTCTTGCAGCTCGAAAAGCAGATGGTATCCTGGGCTCCGTCAGAAGAGGGGTGGCCAGCAGAGACAGGGAGGTGATTGTCCTCTCTACTCTGCTCTTGTGAGGCCCACCTGGAGTACTGTGTCCAGGTCTGGAGTCCCCAGCACAAGAAAGACAGAGAGCTGTTGGAGAGGGTCCAGAGGAGAGCCAGAGAGATGATCAGGGGACTGGAGCACCTCCCCTATGAAGACAGGCTGATGGAGCTGGGCTTGTTCAGCCTGGAGAAAAGAAGGTTGTGGGGTGACCTCATTGCAGCCTTCCAGTACCTAAAAGGAGCCTACAAACAGGAGAGGAGTCAACCCTTTACAAGGGTAGATAACAGCAGGACAAGGGGAAATGTTTTTAAGTTGAGGGAGGGGAGATTTAGGTTGGATGTCAGGGGAAAATTCTTCACAGAGAGTAGTGATGTGATGGAACAGGATGCCCAGAGAGGTTGTGGATTTCCCTAGAGGTGTTCAAGCCCAGGTTGGATGGGGTTCTGGGCAGCCTGGTCCAGTATTGAATGTGGAAGTTGGTGGCCCTGCATGTGGCAGGGGGTTGGACATTTGTGATCCTTGAGGTCCCTTCCAACCCAGGCCATTCTGTGATTCTGTCCTAGTGGACGACAGGTTGGCCATGAGCCAGCAGCGTACCCTATTGGCCAAAAAGGCCAACGGCATCCTGGGGTGCATTTAGAAGAGTGTGGCCAGAGGTTGAGGGAGGTGATCCTCCCTCTCTACTCTGCCCTGGTAAGGCCTCATCTGAAGGACTGTGTTCAGTTCTGGGTTCCGCTGTACAAAAAGACAGGGATCTCTTGGAAAGAGTCCAGCGGAGGGCCACAAAGATGGTGTAGGAGCATCTCCCCTAAGTGAACTGAGTCTGTTTAGCCCTGGAAAAAGAAGACTGAGAGGGGACCTGATCCAGGTCTATAAATATCTAAGGTGTGGGGGGCAGAATGGCAAGGCCAGACTCTTTTCAGCAGTGTGTGGAGACAGGACAAGTGGAAACGGACATAAGCTGCAGCATAAGAAGTTCTGCACAAATGTGCACAAGAACTTCTTTACGGTGAGGTGACGGAGCACTGGAACAGGCTGCCCAGGGAGGTGGTGGAGTCTCCTTCTCTGGAGATGTTCAAGACCTGCCTGGATGCCTACCTGTGCGATCTGGTGTAGGGAACCTGCTTTGGCAGGGGGTTGGTCTCAATGATCTCTGGAGGTCCCTTCCAACCCCTACAATTCTGTGACTCTGATTCTGTGAAAAGCTGAATGACAAAACCTGGGAAGTTTCATCACAGCAGACCCACAGTTTAACAGGGTTAAACTGGTTAAATTGCAGTGAGTGGAGCAGCGTAAATAGGTTTATTTTCTGGTGGATGCAGTTCCCTCTTATTCTGTGTGACATCAAGAATTATTACCCTGTCACAAGTTATTTCTAGTTCTATCTGTGCATGTGACCGGGGGACAGCATGCCCACAGGCCCACTGTCCCAAAAAAGGGAGGGCGAGTCAATTGTTTATGGGCCAGTTTGGCCTTGTTCTGTGACTAATGAGGCAGGGGAACCCATGGACCCATGCCCTGGGAAAGGGGAAAAGAGAAAAAGGGGAAAAGGGAAGGTTAAGGAGATGGGAGATGGGCCTAAAAACAGAACAGTGGCAACGACCTGAGGAGGAAAGTTAATTTATAAAATATGGTATCAGAATGCAAGATAACACAACATAGTACAATATATAGTTGGAATAATAAATCAGATAACATGAAAGAGAGAATGTCTGGAACTGAAGGCCTACTCTAAAATTGAAGGCGAGACAGCTGGGGAGCACACACACCGACAGGCAGTGAAAAAGAGAGTCCCATGACTTGTCAGGAGTTACATCTTTCTTCCTGAATGCAAAGTCCTCTGGGGTATGTAGTTCTTCCCTTCTGAGAGCCAGGTATTCAGAAAATCAGCAGTCCATTAACTTTTAAAATCCCAGTTCTTTACATGATATTATGATGTGGAATACCAATAACAAAAATCATAAAACCATGACATTCTACTCTTATTTCACATCACTACATCATGCTTAATATAAATGTATATGTACATACATATACATATATGCAAACAAACAATAACATGCATTATACACACAAGCACACAAACACATATATTTATAGATAGATGGAATTACTGTCTGCACTCTTCCAACGTCAAGTTCCCTTGTGGTACAGTCTGAACATCCCCACCTTTCTACATCATCCACCAAGTGGACCCAGGTCCCCTGAGCAAAAATAGTTCCACAGAGAGGTTTGCCCTTTCTGGAAGCTGCAAGGACCCAAACTACTTTTCCCAACATGCTCTTTACATGTAATATAGGGATCTTATCTCCCTCTACAGTATGTAGAGAACTAGATTAGGTAGAACCATTTTGAGACTGATCCTTGAGCATGGACCAACCACATAGCTTCTGCCAAATTATTCTCTTAATTATGCTTAAATGTTCCATCAGCCAATGCTTTCAACATAGTTTTTAAAAAGCCATTGTGTTGTTCAGTTTTACCAGAAGCTGGTACATAACAGGGGATATGATAAATCCACTCAATACCATGATCTTTGGCCCAAGTATTTAGAAGAGAATTTTTGAAATGAGTCCCATTATCTGACTCAGTTCCTTCTGGAATGCCATGTCACTACTGGACTTGTTTCTCAAGACCTAATATGATGTTTCAGGCAGTAGCATGGGGAACTATATACGTTTTAAGCCACCCGGTGGTTGCCTCCACCATGGTAAGCACATAACACTTACCATTCTGAGTTCATGGCGAAGTGATATAATCAACCATCTATGCCTTCAAAAGTATATTTATACTTCTGCCATTGCCCTTCCCCCCAGAGAGTTTTCATCTTCTTGGCTTGTTTAATTGTGGTTCATGTGTCATAGTCGTGAATAACTTGTGCAATAGTGTCCATAGTTAAGTCCACCCCTCTAGCCCACTTACATGTTGCATCTCTCCCTTCACTGAAGTCTCATGGGCCTATCAAACTAGAAATAATTCACCCTTGTTTTGCCAGTCCAAGTCTATTTGAGCCATCTCAATTTTAGCAACTTGATTCACCTCATGGTTATTTTGTTGTTCTTCAGTAGCCCAACCTGTAGGCACATGAGCATCTCCATGGTGCACCTTTACAACCACATTCTATATTAGGGCAGCAATGTCTTTTCACAGTTCAGCAGCCCAAATAGGTTTACCCTTATTTGTTTTTGTTTTGTTCTCACTGCTGTAACCACCCACATAAGGCATATGTCACCATCCATGAGACAGCATAAAGATAAAGCATTAGCCACCTCTCCCGTTCAGCAACATCTAGGGCCAGTGGGACAGCCTTCACCTCTGCAAATTGGCTTGATTCTCCCCTTCCTTCAGTGGTCTGTGCAACTTGTTGTGTAGAGCTCCACACAGGAGATTTCCATCTGCAATGCTTCTCCGTAATATGATATCCATCTGTGAACAAAGCAAATTTCATTTTCTGATAGTTCACTGTATGGTGGGGCCTCTTTAGCACACGATTACCTCTTCTGCTGATGACATTCAAAACTGTTTACCTTCAGGCCAGTCCATGATCACCTCTAGGATTCCTGGATGGCTGAGGTCCCCCATCTGACCTCACTGTGTCGCAATCCAAATGGTAAACTTAAATGGCTTTAATGGTAAAACTTACTCCAAATGGCATCAGCAGCATGAAGGGTGAGGGGAACCTTTACTTTAAACATCCAGTTCAGCACTGGCAGCTGAAGTATTAGAAGGAGCTGCATTTCAGTACCGACTACTTTGGAAGAAGCTTGAACCCCTCATACATGGCTAAGATCTCCTTTTCAAGCTGGAATGTAGCACTCTTTGGACTCCCTGTATGCTCAACTTCAGAATCCCAGGGGTTGGCCTCGAGTCTCTCCTGAGATTTTGCCACAGACTCCAAATGGGATCTTTCTCTCCAGCAGCGTTATAGAGGATGTTCTTTATATCCTATCCCATCCGTACTGGCCCCAGGGCCATGGCACAGGCTATTTCCCATTCAATTTGCTCAAAAGCCTGCTACTGCTCAGGGCCCCATGTAAAATTACTCTGCTTTCACATCATCTGATAAAGGGAGCTTACACTGAGGTTATAGTTTGGAACATGCATTTTCCAAAAGCCCACTAATCCCAGAAAAGATTGTGTCTCTCTCTTGCTAGTGGATGGAGACATAGAAGTGATTTTGTTGACCACGATGTCAACCAGGATGTGATGACATCCATACTGCTGCTTAATTCCTAGGAACTGAATTTCCTGTGCAGGACCTTTCACTTTGATTTGCTTAATAGCAAAATCAGTTTGCAGAAGGATTTGGGTTATTCTCTATTCTTTCTTGAAAACTTCCTCTGTTGTGTTGACCCATACAACAATATTATTAATACACAGTAGGTGCTCAGGAGCACCACCACGTTCCAATGTAGCTTGGATCAACCCCTGGCATATGGCTGGGCTGTGTTTCCACCTCATGGGAAACTGTTAGAGGTATACTGAATACCCCTCCAGGTGAAAGCAAATTGTGGCCAAAGGAATTGAAAAGAATGCATTAGCAGTGTCAGTGATGGTGTACCACTTGGCTGCTTTTCATACTGAAGTTCTAGCATGTTTGGTACAGCAGCATTCAGTGGGGTGTATGACTTCATTCAGGCCACAGTAGTCTACTTTCAACCTTCACTCTCCACTGGCTTGATGCACTAGCCATATGGGACTGTTAAAAGATGAGTTTTGCTTATCACTCCCTGTCTCTCTGGCTGATGAATCAACTTGTGAGTGGGGAGCAAGGAATCCCTGTTGGTGAGGTACTGCCGTCTGTGCACCGTTTTTGTGGTAATTAGTACCTGTTGCTTTTCCATTTTGTCATGGAGTTATCTGAGCCCATGACAAGGGACAAAAAGCCCAGGAGAAGAAGAAATAAAAATAAAATAAAAATAAAATTAAAAATTAAAAATGGAGAGAGAGGAAAAAAACATTCTCTCTTCTCTTTCAGCTTAGCTGATCAGCGCCGAGGCAGGCCCTGAGCTCCAGGAAAGGGGAAGAGGGAGATTGGTAGAAAGATACCAGATAGGTATAAGAAAAAAAGCCAACAGCAACAATCTGAGGAGGAAAGATCATTTACTAAACTTAATAAAGTCAAACAAAATGAGAGAGACAAGAACATCCAAAGTAGGAGATAGTAGACAAAGTAGTCGAACTCTAGTAGACTGCAAGAGAAACACATGCTTTTCTCTGCAGCGAGCCGCGAGATAGCCAGCTGAGTGGGGCCAGAGAGATGGCCAAGATCCTATCCGAAGCTCCACCTATCTTCCTCCAAGTCCTCCTGGAATGCTGCCCCTTCCCTCCCCTGAATATTCAAAATGCCCATAAAAGGCAGTAAACGGAACCAGAACATCAACTCTTTAACTCCCACTGTTTCTCATGATATTTCACATGTGGAATACTGACAACAAAAAAAAACACAAAACCACAACACTCTTCTAGCAACCTCACAACAGACGGATATTCTGACAGGCCAGGCTAAACAGCTGCTTAATGCTGTGTCTATAGCAGCTATTCTAAAGGCCCATCGATACCCCTTGGAATCCTTGAAATGCTCCCTTCTGAGTTAATTGATACCAAGTGTAGTGGAATTCCAAGGTCACAGCCTAAACCAATACATGAGCATGAGACTGCCTGGAGGGGGCGGGGAGAGGGTAGGCAGAACCACCCTTTCTATCTCAGCAATGCTTCTGGGAGCGCATGTGCAATCTGAGCCCGAGCGGGTCCCCTTCCCCCCACCTTCTCCTCCAGCAGCACGGAGTACACAGGCTGCATTCCTCAGCTCGCCCCTTTCTCCAAACTGTTATTGAGAGGGGTGAGTTAATTTTGTTTTAATATCTTTTCTATACAGCACCTATTTCTCAAATAGATGCTCTGTCATCACCTTTGTTTGCTCTACACCAAGTGTGCACGAAGCCCCCTGGCCAGTCACAATAGGATGCTTTTGCCAGTCTTTATCAGTGAGGCTTATTTTGGCCTTCAACACAGTCAACTATTGTGAGCCCACAGTCACTCCAGAAACATAAATTGATTATGTTCCTTCATGACTCGAGGGCATTAGAGTGCACTGTGCACCACTGTCCACCAGTGCTTTATATTTCCGTGGGTCTGACATGCCAGGCCAACGAATCCACACAGTCCAATACAGTGTATTATCCATTCCCTCCCCCTTCCCCCATTGAAGAGTGAAATCTCATGACACTGGGGTCTCCACACTTCTGAGATTTTTCCTAAACTTCTCCATATTCATTCAGTCAGCATTCTGACTGAAGACTTTTCCACATAATGAGAGGACTCTCTCTTTCTTTCTTTCTTTCTTTCTTTCTCTCTTTCTTTCTTTCTTTCTTTCTTTCTTTCTTTCTTTCTTTCTTTCTTTCTTTCTTTCTTTCTTTCTTTCTTTCTTTCTTTCTTTCTTTCTTTCTTTCTTTCTTTCTTTCTTTCTTCCTTCCTTTCTTCCTTTCTTCCTTTCTTCCTTTCTTCCTTTCTTCCTTTCTTCCTTTCTTCCTTTCTTTCTTCCTTCCTTTCTTCCTTCCTTTCTTCCTTCCTTTCTTCCTTCCTTTCTTCCTTCCTTTCTTCCTTCCTTTCTTCCTTCCTTTCTTCCTTCCTTTCTTCCTTCCTTTCTTCCTTTCTTCCTTTCTTCCTTCCTTTCTTCCTTTCTTCCTTTCTTTCTTCCTTTCTTCCTTTCTTTTTTTTTTTTTTTTTTTTTTTTTGGAGAAGACTTCCACATAATATAAATGGAGAGGTGATACATTCAGGGAGGTTGACAACATGATCACTATCCTGGCATTCAAAAAATGCATAAGAAACTGAGAGCCTGAAAACCAGTTTAAACATTGTGTTGTTTGAAAAATTAGCTACTCTGTCTGGGATGTAATTGTCAATATTCAAATTATACAACATTGCATATAAGTACCAGACTGGTGTCTCCATCAGTACCCTTACTTGTTGGTTGCAAGTCCAAAACAGAAAATGATGAACTTAATAAGTGGCAAATAAATTCCAAAAAACATAATGGCCTTTAATCCTTTATACAGCGCTCCCAAAATAAAGAACAGATTCATAGTTGTCAGTTGATAAAAGAAAAACAAAAACAGACAAACAAACAAACAACAACACTAAAACTGAG
The DNA here is from genome assembly GCF_026119805.1 of Tympanuchus pallidicinctus. Taxonomy (NCBI): domain Eukaryota; kingdom Metazoa; phylum Chordata; class Aves; order Galliformes; family Phasianidae; genus Tympanuchus; species Tympanuchus pallidicinctus. The sequence continues at coordinate 31,256,134 of NW_026294758.1, forward strand.
TTTCCAAAGTCTGGCAGTCCACCTAGCCTATAATCTAATCTGTGAAGGTCAAAGCTACAGCACTCTGCAACTTTCTGACTTTAAGAAATCCTTTATTTTTCTGCTAACATTAAAAAGTTCAGATTCAGTTCAGATTGCCTATGTTCTCTGCCAATAATTGTCTAGTTATCTCTAGTTCTATCTGTGCATGTGACCGGGGGACAGCATGCCCACAGGCCCACTGTCCCAAAAAAGGGAGGGCGAGTCAATTGTTTATGGGCCAGTTTGGCCTTGTTCTGTGACTAATGAGGCAGGGGAACCCATGGACCCATGCCCTGGGAAAGGGGAAAAGAGAAAAAGGGGAAAAGGGAAGGTTAAGGAGATGGGAGATGGGCCTAAAAACAGAACAGTGGCAACGACCTGAGGAGGAAAGTTAATTTATAAAATATGGTATCAGAATGCAAGATAACACAACATAGTACAATATATAGTTGGAATAATAAATCAGATAACATGAAAGAGAGAATGTCTGGAACTGAAGGCCTACTCTAAAATTGAAGGCGAGACAGCTGGGGAGCACACACACCGACAGGCAGTGAAAAAGAGAGTCCCATGACTTGTCAGGAGTTACATCTTTCTTCCTGAATGCAAAGTCCTCTGGGGTATGTAGTTCTTCCCTTCTGAGAGCCAGGTATTCAGAAAATCAGCAGTCCATTAACTTTTAAAATCCCAGTTCTTTACATGATATTATGATGTGGAATACCAATAACAAAAATTGTAAAATGATAACATATCTGTAGATGTAGTAGGAGCTACTGGCCAACAAGAAAAAAGCTTGTCATTTCAATACAGGGAAATCTGAGCTAAGGATAGAGCAAGATGAATAGACTGAAATTTTTAAATCTGGCTTAAACACAGACTGGGAAAAATAATGCTGTACCCCTAAAAGTTACAGAAATCTAAAATCAGGTATACCCAGGAGTGAGGGATGCCTGGCAGAGCCAAAAATGCAGCCTCAATAGAAGTTACGAGTGGGAGCCAGTACAGTCAGGGTAAAGCAGTGCCCTTTGAGGATACAAGACTGTAGAAGGATAGAAGAAATAATAGGTAACTTTTTGGAGTTTGGATTATTACTTGAACGTGAACCCAAATACAACACCCCAATCTTGAAGCTGAAAAATCACATGGCAAGAGCTATAGTTTGGTACAAGATTTGAAGGCCATTAATAGAATTATTGAAGATATACACCTGGTGCTGGCATACACTTTCTTAACCAAGTTAAGGAATTAATAGGTGGCGTTTACCATTCTGGATTTGAAGGATGCCTTTTCTACCTGGTTTTGCCAAAGAAAGTCTAAAGTTACTTGCCTTTGAATAGGAAAACCCCCATATGGGGGCAAGAGATTCAGTTAACCTGGATAGTGTTGGTCAGGCAGCCCAATGATTTTTGAGAACTTGGCCAGCTTGTGAGCTCAAGACTTGGGTTCCTCGATCCAAAGGTGGAACTTTAATGAAATACATGGATGCCACAGTAACAAAAGATGACTGTATACAATGGACTGTTTGCTGATTTTCTTGATTTAAATGGTTATTGAGTTTCTCAACAGACAGCTGAACTGATCAAATGGAAGGAAACAATTTGCCAAACACCCAGAACACCAATGCAGAGCTGCTTCAAAGCTGGCAGTGTGTGACTGCTTAAAGACTATCTATGCCAGTTTGCCAAACCTAAAGGAGGATCCATTTAATGATGCTGAGGATTCCTGGACTCATCAGTGAATACCACCAAATTCTCAGTTTTGTGAGACCATAAGGCAGAATATGCAGTAACTACTACTGACCAGATCATTGAAGGAAAACCATTACCTGTGGGGACTTCCGCTCAGAAGGCTATAATAATAGCCTTAGGCTATTATTATATGGGCCTAAAGACCCTGACAAGAGCCTTAAATATATGGACGGATTCTAAATAAGTGTTTGGGGTAGTACACGCTCACAGTACCATCTGGAAAGAGCAAGGATTACTCACACATGAGGAAAACAAATTCAGAAATCTACCAAAGAGTGTGGCTATTATACATTGTGAAGGACATCACAAAGGAAATTGGAAATTTGATGGTACATCAGGTGACAAAACAGGCAGCTGAAGGAAAAGAGATTGGTGAACTGGCTTTAATTCCAGACAGTAAACGTAAAAGTTCTGAACCTGAGTCAGAACCTAATTCAGAAGGGAAGATAGCAAGCTGACAGAATGGTGCATACCCAGATGGATACATTGCTGTGCCCTTTAGTATCTTACAGAAATTGGTTCTAAGGAAACATAATAGAACATAAGGGGGGCTACAAACACTAGAAAGTAGCTGTATAATCCTAGTACCAGGAACAGGGTACAAGTGGGTCTAGTTGGGAAAGGGAACCTTCCATGGCAACAATGGCAAATTGATTTTTTCAGAACTGCCAGGAAATAGAGGAGTTTCATTATATGTTAGTTCTAACCAATACCTTTTCAGGGTGGTCAGAAGCATTCCCTTGCCACACCAATACAGCTAAAGAAGTAACCAAGGTATTGTTGCAGGTGATTATTCCCAGGTTTGGGGTTACTGCAACAATATCCTCCAACCAGGAATCTCACTTCATTGCAAAGATTATTCAACAGGACAGCAAGCTATTGGGAATAGACTGGCAATTGCACACACCACACAGACCACAGGCAAGTGGTCAGGTGGAAAAGATAAACCACCTAATTAGATCACAGACTGTAAAACTGGGCCAGAAGGCTGATCTGTCTTGGTCACAGTCACTGTCTTTGGCTCTCCTGAGGATCAGAATGAAACCTAGAGCCAAAGAAGGGTTAAGTCCTCTAGAAATACTGTATGGAAGGCTTTATATTGTATAAATGGGGATCTCTACCCACGTAGGGGATACTAACTGACATACTACTGAATATTTGTTAGGTCTAAGGAACAACTTTGGAAAATAGAGAAACTGGTTCTAGGAACTACAGCCCAAGGCCTTGATGGCATGATACATAATATTTTAGCAGAAAAGCATGTGTATATTAGATCTCTTTCAGATTCTCCCATGGAACCAAGGTGGGTAGGTCCATTCCAGGTGCTGCTAATGTGCCACATAACAGCCAAAATTAAAGAGCAAGTGTTGTGGATACATCATACTGTAATCAAGAAGGTCCCTCAAAAACAATGGGAATTGAAGTCAGTTGGACCTTTAAAAGTGTGAATCCAAAGAGTGTAATATGGACTTTTGTAATTGTTAGACATGTTTGATTAGTGAGTCTTTAGATGCAAATGCTTATGTATCTCTTGTGAAAAACACTGCTAAGTGTATTAATATTAGTGGTTGTTTGGTATATGGGCAAGCTAACTATTTTAGCTCTCCAGTTCTTGGAATTCCCGATGAATTTAAGGCGAAAAATCAAACTATTGCAGGGTGTGGGTCACTGTTTTGGTGGGTTACAATCTACAAGAATTTAGATTGGAGTAACTACATTTATTATAATCTACAGATCTATAAATTATACAAAGGGTGCAATAAAGGGAATTGCAGAACAGTTAGATGCTACAAATAGATGGCCTGGGAATATAGGACAGCCCTAGATATGATGCTAGCTGAAAAAGGGTGTGTGTGTGTAATAGTGGGTACCTGCTGGTGCACCTTCATCCCCAATAACACAGCTCTGGATGGCACAATAACAAAGGCATTGCAAGGCTTACCAACCTTGCTGATGAATTGGCAGAAAATTCAGGAATAGATACTTCCATCACTGCATAGTTGGAGTCCTGGTTTGGTAAAGGGAAAGAGGAGGTTGTGTCCATATTTACTTCTTTGATTATAGTAGCATGAGCCCTGACAGCAATCAGTTGCTGTGTAATTCCCTGTGTGAAAGGACCAGTACAGCAATTGATTGAGACAGTACTACTGAAGAAATACCAGTGGAGCCACCACCATCACTTTCAGATAAAATGATGGTATTAAAGGAGATGAGGAATGAAGAAAGTAAAGCAGAGGAAGGTGTCTACAAAATCATGCTTTAGAAAAGAACTGCAGAAATCAACAACATATAAAGAAGAAGAGGGGGGAACTGTAGGAATGGAATGTTGTTTCTGCATTAGAAGTGGTAAGATAAATATTCTACTAATCATTCTTTCTTGTGGGAGGGAGAGGGGTCTTCTTACTTCATCGGGGTCTCTGATAGTCTTCATATGCTCAGCAGATAGATGAAGTAATTTATAGTCACAGAGATTAGGTAGATGGAGTAATTTATAGCTACAAATACTGCAGCTCTTGTCTGTCCAGCCATCTGGAATACCTCTGAGCCTTGAGTTAAATACAAGGCTTAAAAGTGAGACATCCCACTCCTAAATTGATGTTACACTGAACTGAGGCATCTGTTTTGCCATCTTATCTTCAACAACAGGACATCGATTCTACTTTCTTATCTTTACTAGACAAGTTCTGTTGCCTCCTCTGCCTTCTGTTCTTGAGCTTACATTTACACAAGCATCCTGTCTTTCTGCTTATATCTGCTCAAGTTATGTGAAACTGTTCTCACAATATAGAAAAACTGTTCTCTTCAAACCCAAGAATTAATCTTTTTTACTTTTACCATAGTACGTGTTGTTAGGAGTATCAGAAAAGGTCCTTTCCACTTCTCGGCCAAACATTCAACTATCCAAATTTGTAAATTCACTTGGTTGGCTGGTTTGAAGGAATGCACAGGCACTTTCTAGGTCACTGGAGTTCGTAAGTATGAAGAACTCTTGCCAAAGACAAGAGGTACTCAGTAAGTATTTGATCACCAGCTCCATGCATCTGATCACTCTTTCTAGCCAAATTCACAGTATACTGTCTTCCATACAAGATTTAAAAAGGACTAACTACTTCCACAACTCCAGGGGTTATTCAAGTTCTCAACAATGCCAAAATGAGAACTGCTATCTGTTTCAAAAGTGTTTCTTGGTACAGCTCTCAACCTGTCTTTTTAATGTTTGATTCATTCCCCCTACCTGACCCACACTTGGTCTCCATGGGGTATATATCACATTTAATTTGCAGAAACTTAGATATTCCTTGGGTTACTTTTACTACCAAATGAGGCCCTCTATCTGACAAGAGTTCTCCTGGAATACTAAATATTGCAATTATTTATTTTAATAAAATTTGTTTGCTTCTCTTGCTTTGTTGGTTTGGCATAGGAATGCCTCAGGTCACCCTGAAAAGGGTGCCAATAAATACCCATAGATATTTATACCACTTACACTTCAGTAATTCAGAAAAATTGATTTGCCAGGATTCCCTAGGTACAGGATCTCTTTTTAACTGAGGTCTCCTTTGCATGTTACAATTATTTTTAAGACAAATCCTGCACTTCTGGACAGTACTTTGGCAACCCACTAATTTCCATTGATTATCTTCTTCCACTTTCAACAATTCTGTTACCGTATGACTGGTCCTGTGTGCTTTTTCCATAAATTATTTCATTATTGCAGGGGTAAATTCACTGTCTATGAAGTGTTACCCATCATCCTTCAGTACAATTTCACATCTCCACGAAATTGTCCTCATTTTTTTGTATAAACAGGAGTCTTAATATAAGAACTTCTCAGAAAGTAAATTTCCTATAGTTACTGACAATATTTTCTTGGTAGCTTCATCTGCTGTTCTATTCCTTTTGATGACATCAATATGTCCAGGCCTTGCAGTGACTTACTGCCAATTCTTTTGGTTTAATAACTGCATCAAACAATCTCCTAATTTCTAATTTTTCTTGACAGGATTCCCTTGAGATGATAGCAACTCTCTTTCCTTCCAAATAGCTCCATGGGCATATGTATCACTGCAAAGGTATATCTCAAGTCAGTAAAAATGTTAGTGATCTAACGGCTCTAATGCTTGAGTGAGAATGATTAGGTCAGCTCTCCAAGATGATGACAAAGCTGGCAATGGTCTTACCTCTATTTTTAATTCCAGGGTTAAATTTCATATCCAGACTTTCTGTTCCCCCTTAACTACAAAGCTATTTCCATCAGTGAATAACATCCAGTCAGGGATTTGCAGAAGGGTACCTCTTAGGTATAACCATGAAATACACTTGGAATACACTTGTTCAATTGCTTGCAAACAATCATTAAACACCTCTTCTCTCTCATTTACATGTAAAAGGAATGCAGGATTTAAGACATTTTCAGTCACACCATAATCTGCATTTTTCTTTGGTACACTCTATATCCCTCTAGTCCCAAAAATTAAATCAGAAGTTCTTTAATTACATTGACCAGTGATATCTGCTCCTAGCAGAGTATCATCTATATACTGTAGTAAATTACTGATGAGGGCCTACTTTGCCATGTTTATCCAGTACAGTACCAAACAGAGAAGAACTCTTCTTGAACCCTTGGGAAAACATAACATAGCTAAGTGTTTTGTTGTTGGATTTTATCATCCAGAAGCAATCAAATTTTGGCTCTCTTCTTCCAAACATGCAAAAGCATCTTTTAAAATGTGAGAAACGCTCACAAGGCAGTAACTTAGGCTTACCTAGGCAAGGATCCCAGCAAACAGTATTTTATTTTGCTTTTGTAAGGATGGGCATTCTGCAAGCAGAAGCATCTGCTGTAACAAAAACAAGCTCTTGTTTTTGCAGAGTACATCCCCAGCCGATTCCCATGCACATCCTCTACCTACTTGACAAACTTCATCCCTCTTTGTTTATCCAAGTAAGCAGAATCCACAAGATAGTCATCAAGCCATTATGTCCCTTCCATGTATATGCCAGATAGTTTTGTTTCTTCTCATGCAGCTCTGTGTACAAATGTATGTCTTACAGCCTTTACCTTTGGTTGCCCAACCTCCCCCCAGCAATCTCCCCAGGGGAACCAGCCTCCCCTTTTATCTCTCAAGAATGTGCATTCTCTATTCTTTAACCAAAGATAAAAACTTATTTTGTATCAAGGATTCTGAGGTAAGTCCCTTTGCTACAACATTATACGATGCAGAAACAGTATGTGGTTTCCCACAATATCTGAAACTATAAAATAGACATTAGAGTCAACTGGAGGCTTCAGTGGTTTGGTACAAGATGCACATTAGTAACTATTTGATTTACAGCTCTTAAATCTTGCACAAATTGATGCTCCTGAGGATGTGGCTTCATAACTGATAAGACTGGAGTATTATATTTAGACTGGCATTCTCATAATCCATACTTTAGAAAATTCTCAGTTACAGGTTCAAGCCCAGTATGAGCCTCCAGTTTCAGGATACGGCTTTCATCTTACCTGTTTAGCTCTTGACTTCAATTCTACTTTTACCAGTTTGGCAGACTTGATTCTCCCAGGCTTTTCTGTTGCCCATATAAAGAGGAATACTGAATCCATAATTTCAGATTTACTTATCTTTCCTCACTTTCTTCTCCTAAGAGGTTCCTGTAAAAAACAAACATGCTTGCTAGGCACTATCTTGAGGAATGTGTATCCAAATCTTGTCCTTATCAAAACTTCCGTGAGCTTCTAGCTTGTTCAACAAATTCCATCTCATGAGATGTAAGTGGCATATACAAACACAAGTTTCACACATTGATTTTGACAGGATCATTACTGCAGCTCATGGGGTAAATACTTGTCATCCATTCTGGCCACTGTGAATCATTCCCAAGATCTTCCTCTCAGTGTTCCTCCTCCTTTTTGATTTGTGGCTTAGGCTATAACTGTTGCCAAAAAGCTTGCCTGTATTTTATTATTCTTTTTCTTATCCTTCTGTTTCTTTCTCTTTTCTACTTCCTCCCTGATGTGGTATATCTCATAATTGATTTCAACCAACTGCTAAACAGACATCCCTGAAACCCCATCAACTTTCTGCAACTTCTTTCAGATATAAAGGACCAACTATCCAACGGACATCTGAATCATAGTTTCACTCTCTTCCCCTTCTCAGTCCAAATCCTTCTAGATGTCTCACATACCTCTCATAAAATGCTGATGGATCCTGAGTCAGGCTCTGTGTAATCTGATATAATTTGGATATATTATTTGGTATGAGTACCCCATGTTATGCCCACATGTGGGAAATGACATATTGTTTTTCCGTAAGTAATAAAATGTTGGACCAAAGGGATATACCTCAGGACCCTTGATACAAGATAAATTTTTATCTCTGGTTAAAGAAAAGAGAATGCATATTCTTGAGACATAAGAGGAGACTCTGACTGGCATGTTAATTTGTGTACTTCTGTCCCCTGGGGAGATCGCAGGGAAGAGGGTGAACTAAGAAACAAACTTATCTAGCAGACATGTGGTGGGAGATAATGGCAGGCAACTGCTTTATGGATTCTGCCTACTGGGGGAAACAAAGAGACTTGTCATCTACCTAATGGCAAGTGTCAGATTGGTTGTGAACATGGAGTACTCAATCAACAAGGAAATGGGAGGAATTCTTAGCATCAGGGGAGCAGAAGCTGTGATGTGATTTTGGTTGTGTGCTGTTGCTTGCAGGACACTCGCCATTGCAATTGCAAATTAAAACTTTTTCACAAAATATCCAGCCTCAGAAAAATCATCTGACTTATTCTTCAGATATATTCTATTAACTGTTAGTTCTTTTTGTTAGCTGCCCATCATCAGTATTTAGATACCATTTAGATTTTCTTTCAGACAAACTGTTCTGGATTTTCCCTTGCATTTATCCACCTGTTTTCCTCATTAGTTTTCTCTAAAACCAATGGTTTTTCCTCAGAGAATAATAATGTACTCAGCAAAACCCGTATACCTTTCCAGTCCAGATTACAATTTAAAATAACTGTTTGAAGGATTCTATGAACCCTCACCAGGTTTTCCCTATAGTGTAGTTAATGATAATTCTGATATTAACAATTTTAAACTCTTTCATTTGATATAAATTTACAGTTATTAAGTATAAGCAACGTGAGGTTTTGTGAAAGAATTTGCAAGCTTATTGAAAAGGGGGGAGGAAATTTGAAGTAATTACACAAAATATTCTGTTAATACATCTTTATATGGATAACCACTGAATTGTTGTATAATATGAATAATGCCTGCTTAAAGTAGCCCTTAGATGCTGTAGTTAATAATTGCAATTTAACACTGTAGATGGGGAGGCAAGTTGTAAGGCTGTTCTGCTTTAACAAGGCAAAAGAAACACACAACAACAGTAAAACTGCATGCAGTCCTTGTGAACAGTTAGACTTACCAACATCAAAAGAACCCAGGACCCCCAGATACACTCTGCTCTTAGTTATTAGTGTATATAACCAAATAACAAATATCAGCTAATTATTAAACAAAAAAAAGAAGCCCAACAGATCTAAGCCTCTTATTTCCCCCAACATCATGAATTCTGTATCTTGATTTAAGCATTGCACTTCAGTGTCATTTAATGCATCAGCGGGGTGAGAATCCAACTAAGTTTTCGTACAAAAGATCAGTGTGTGTTGGAGTCCAATCACTCTCCCACTTCCAGCTGGCTGCAGTGATTCAGGCAAGGCCACACAACTGTCCCATCGAAGTCATCAGAAAATTGTTGTCCGAAAGGTGGGATTCATTACCTGGTGTGCAGTAATCTAATCTCATACACAGACATGGTATTGATTTATTGCAAGGTTGTTCAAATCTGGGTGCTAGGTGACAAAAAACTGCAAAACTAGCACAATCCAGGATTTTTGCAATGCTGTTTTATTTTCCATACTTTTTATCCCTTGACCACTACCCTGTGTAGGAATGGAATGTTGTTTCTGCATTAGAACTAACAAGATAAATATTTTTACTAATAGTTCTTTCTTTCGGGGGCAGGTTGGAGAGGGAAAGGGGAGGGATGGAGGGAGGAGCATAGTCTTTTTACTTCATCAGTTACTAATCATCTTCACACGTGCTCAGCAGATAGATGAAGTAATTTATAGTCACAGAGATTAGGTAGATGGAGTAATTTACGGCTACAAAGACTGCAGCTCTTGTCTGTCCAGCCATCTGGAATACCTCTGAACCTTGAGTTAAGTACAAGTTAGACATCCCACTCCTAAACAATGTGACAAGGACTTCAACAGGCTTGTTATGCTGAGAAACATATGGTTTTGGACATTTGGTGCTGGACAGACAAGACCGTAGGGATAGAAAATTTAAGGAGGAAAAGTAAAATGATTAGCAATACACATGTTTAGATAGCAATAATTTATGTTTAGCCAATATCCATATGTTTAGTAAAGCATTGGGAAGATCTGAGAACCTGAAGTACTCAGCCAATGAGGAACCAGGGGAGTAAAAGATAAGTGTCAGGTAATAGGGCATAAAATATATAGCAGTGTCTCTGCAGGTGCGCTTCTGCTAGCCGGATACCTGCCATTGCAATTGGGAACAAAATCCGCTTTTATCAGAGATACCATCCTGATAAGTTATTTGGATATTTCCAACACCTCATACAGCCTCCAGCCTAAAATTGTTCAGTTAAAGATAGGGCTAATCTCCCTACATGAAGGCTAATTTTTTCAAGATGCTCCTATCTCAAACAAAGTTTAGTCATCACAGTTCGATTGAGAGTTCTTCTCCTTAATCACATTAGCACTTTCAAGGATGGTCAACCTGACCTAGATAAAATGCATTTGTTGTATTAAATGATAAACATACAAAGATTTGTAATTTTTGTAGGTTAGTTTTTACTCGACTGACATTATGTACTTTGTTTTGAGAATTAATTATACAAAAGATTCTGTTAATATATCCTCATGATACCAGTGAATTTTATAATATGATTAATGCTTGCTTACAACACCACAGTAACCTTTAGATGTTGTGGAGGATAACTGTGATGTAACATTGAAGATGTAGAAGCATGTTGTAACACTGTTCTGTTTTACAAGGCAAAAGAAAACACAACAATGGAAAAACTGTGCCTGTTTTGTGGAGTTCTTATCAATTTCAAAAGGAGCCAGGACTCCCACAACAGGCTCAATTAGTCTAAAATGCGACGGACAAGTATCAAGATATTCCCCTTAGTATTTCTCATCTGGCTCCACAGAATCTCCTCTAGTTGCTCTTGCATTCCACAGCAATTTTTGGTTGAAACAAACCAAAGTTTGAGTGTTTTTAAAAGATAAACACTGTTGGAGGAAATAAGGGAGGCTACCCCAAGGACTAATAGTGGGCCATCACAATGCTATAAGGACCCTAGATGACATGGAAGATGGCCACATAAGGCTGTATCTGTTGGGCAATCATTGGGAGTGAATAGGACAATGATTTGGGAAACATAATGAATATGTAATACATGTGACAGATTATAGTGCACAAATGATCAATTGGGAGAGCATTTCTGAAGAGTTATCCCAATGCTACCCCAGCACTGCCAATAAGAATATGTGCCTTATTTGTGGATAAAACTTTTGCTGTTAAGTCTCTCTGCATACATTTCTTCAAGTCAACTTTTTTAGTATTATTTTATTATTATTTCTAAAGTCCCTCGAAAAACACTAAAGTACATATCACAGAGTACTGTGTGTGACAGTACACTTATCTCAAATATTTCCAAACCTGCTTTAAAATAAAAATTTTCAGGATGAAAATGAGCATCAAGTATTTGCAAATTAAGTTGCTCACCAGGCTTCTCATGTTTCACAGTCCATCTAAAAACAAAAATGAAGGAAAGATATATTTTGGAGTACTATTTTCCTTGTCTGTTTTTTTCCTACCTACAAAAAAAATCCACACGAAAACAAAAAAAAACCTCTGCTATATTTTGTAAACCAAAAATCTGATGACTGTTACTTCTACGTATAATTGAAAGAGAGAAAGGAAGATAAAAAGGTGAGAGGAGAAGCGTTTAAATTTCTGCAATACTAGTATAATTCATTTAGTATTCTCTCTTGCTGTGACCAAAAATGTCTGTGAATAAAGGTCTCGTCTTACATAACAGAAAGCCATACCTGTTTCAACAGGATGTCTGAGTAATGTCAGTGATTTCTTTTCAGGCACATTTACTAGTTTATCATTCCTTTACACATAGTAAGGGATCACTTACTTACCAAATAGATGTTAACTATAATAGTAACAAATTAAGAATTTTGCTGATTGGATGAAAAATCTAACCACGGATTGAGAATAAACTATGAAAAAAGCAAGTTTGCAACTTCTCCATATTAACCAAATACTGGAAATTAGAATCTTGTCTTACTTACAGGTTTTTATAGTAAACCCATCAGCTCTTTACTACAAATGGTTCATTTTTGAAAGTCTTTTACTGAATTGAACTCACTGAACCCAACAAACCTAAGGCCGAACTAAAAAAAACCTCTCCAACCCCAGAGAGTTTTCAGGTTTTACTACAATTGACTACTATCATTTTAATTTCTTTTAAACATGATATCTCACCTAATTTTCACACATTTTTCAATTTTAAATAAAGCAGACACACTGAAAGCCTGACAATGTAGGCAAAATATGTTGAGCAGAAGTCACTGTCTCTGACAGAAAAAAGTAGAAATGTCTGATCCAGTATGAGTTTTATTTCAGTAGACATTGGAGCTTTTCTCTTAAAAGGCTTACTTTATTCAGCACTTCCTGATATTTGCAAGCATTCACGTGAGGCAATTTTTATGGTAGATCACATACATTTGAAGCTTATTGCTATTGTACTGAAGTTATTAAAAAATAAATGGTTAATTCCTGCAAGCATGACACATTGCATCAGTGCTGAAACCATCTGATAAAGCAAACTTCTTGGAAGAAGGCCTATAGTTCTCTTGATTTAAATAAGACCTCTCTTATTCAAGCAACTTACTTCGAAAAGACAAACTGACTGGAGAGCCAGCTAAATAAAATTGCTTCATTAGGGCAAAGCTAAAGCAGAAGTGGCTGATTGATCTCTGCATTTCAAGTCAACAGGCTAAGGGCAAGATGTGTTTCATCCTTCAAAATCAGATGTCCCCTATTTCTGAAGTTTTTGGCTCTATCAAAAGGAGAATATAATTTTTCAATAATTAAGGCTAATTCACTTTAAGCTGGGGGAGGAGATCAGAAAAACAATGCTTTTTGAAATCAGGGTGAACTTGGTTCCTATCCAAAGCTACCCCATAGTACTGAAAGCTTATGGGAGAGTTTGGCACTCCATCTGCAGAAGAAATAAGTGTTACACCAAAGCACTAAAACTTTCTGGGAAGTTTATGTACAGGACTCATTTTAAAGAGTAAGTTAAAAGACAACTCACAGAACCTTATATATTGGGCTAAGCTGCATCTTAATTTTACAGCATGACAGTCTTCAATCAGATTCTACTCAAGCCTTAGGTCATTTTAAGCCAAAGAGTGGGTTTTGGCTCTTTTCAAGTACTGAACTTCGTTTTATACTGTTTAAATAGAAAAAAAAAATTGTATCATGTACAACACATTTTCCATTCACTTGTGTTATATTTGTGTTTAACACTCTTCGGACTGCTGCCCCTCATCTAAAAGTCCCTGAACTTAACTCTAACAGTCCAACATATTACAATCATCTGTCATCAGGCAACTGCTAAACAACTATCTTGACCTAGCTTTCCCCCAGCTGACACCTCAGATATCTTCCTTCAGCCATATGGAAGCCAAAAGGTGGGAGCACCCTGAATAGTCCACCTAGACCGTACAAGGAACTTGTAACTAGCTTGTTCTTTCTAAAATCTGGGATTTTAGAATCATAGAATCACCAAGGTTGGACAAAAACTTCAAGAACATCTACTTCAACTGTTCACCTACGACCAATCTTTCCTCACTTAACCCATGTCCCTTACTACAATGTCTAAACGTTTCCTGAACACCTTCAGTGACTGTGATTCAACCACCTCTCTAAGCAACCTGTTCCAGTGCCTGATAATTCTTTTGGAGAAGTTGTTTTTCCTGTTATCCAACCTCAACCTCTCCTGGTACAACTTGAGGCCATGTGCAGGCCATAGCAGAAGAAGTTGACACCCACCGTAACACAACTTCCTTTCAGGGAGTTGTAGACAGCTATAAGGCTGTAGACAGCTATAAGCTATAACCCTGAGACTCCTCCAAATTAAACAATCCCACTTCCCTCTGCTGCTCCTCATAAGACATGTGTGCCAGATCCCTTATTAGCTTCACTTTCATCCAGGAGATACATTCCAGGACCTTAATATCTGTCTTGTGGAGATAGGCCCAAAACTGAACTCCAGCTGAGGGGGATGAACACCACCCTGCTTCTGCTGGCAACGCTACTTATAATACAAGACAGGATGCCATTGGTTTTCTTGTCCAGCTTGGCAAACTGCTGGCTCATGTTCACCTGAGTGCTGACCAACACTCCTGGATCCATTTCACAGAATCACAGAATCACCCGGGTTGGAAGGGACCTCAAGGATCATGTAGTTCCAACCCCCCTGCCTAGCAGGGCCACCAAACGTACACATTCAGATCAGGTTGCCCAGGACCCCGTCCAACCTGGCCTTGAACACGTCCAAGGACGGGGCATCCACAACCTCCCTGGGCAGCCCGTTCCAGGGCCTAACCACTCTCCTTGTAAAGAACTTCCTCCTAACATCCAACCTAAATCTTCCCTCCTTCAACTTGGCTCCATTTCCCCTAGTCCTGCTATTGTCAGCCCTTTTGAAGAGTTTACTCCCCTCCTGGGTGTAGGTTCCCTTCAGGTATTGATAGGCTGCAATGAGGATTTCTTCCACACAGTCTTTCAGTCCTCTGCCCCAAGCCTTTAGCATTGCCTGGGGTTGTTGTGGCCAAAGTCCAGTATCTGACACTTGATCTTGTTGAACTTCCTACCCTCATAGAGATTGACAGTTCCTCCCAGCTGGGTATCATCTGCAAACTTACTGAGGGTGCACTCAATCCCCTCATCCAGGTCATCAATAAGGACATTAAATAAGATGGGCCCCAGTACCAACCCCTGGGGAATATCACTCCTTCGTGACCACCAGCTGGATTTAACTCCACTCTGACACCATTCTCTGAGTCCAGCCCTCCAGCAAATTCTTTACCTGTGTTGAAAATTTCCAAATAATTTTTTTAGGATGGTATCTCTGATAAAAGCAGATTTTATTCACGATTGCAATGGCAGGCGTCCAGCAAGCCAGAGAGCACGCTTATGGACACAATGACAGCTTTTTGTACCTTGTTTCCTCCCCTTACCTCTCTCCCTCCCATTTCCCTATTGGCTGGGAACTCCAGGTTCACAATCTTATTCAAGGTTTACATCTGTTAATTACTTGTTAATCCGTGTGTTATCTGGTGTCAGTCAGTAACACTCTTCTTGTTTCCAAGACGTCTCAGTGCTCTTCTTGTTGTACTGATAGGGTGATTTTCTTTGAAGACTTTGTTAAACAAAGAGCACCGAGGGGAGAAGGGGGGGTGCCAGGCCTTCCTCAATACCTTCATCAGGCACTCCCTAAGGCGTGTCATGTCTTGTCCTTTTAATTTCTGCAGGACATTCTTGCACTGTGTGTAATATATACTTTCATGCTGGATATACATTAGTTGTTGCTAGCTTATATATGTATGTTGTTAATTAACTTCTCAAATTCTTTATTACTAGGGTCTTGTCTGTCCAGCACCAAATATTAGTATGGCTCAGAGGCATTTCAGAAAGCTGGACAGACAGGAGCTTCAGTTTTGGTGCCTGTAAACCTACTCCGTCTATCTAACCCCAATGATTATATATTACTTCTCCTATATATTGAGCACGCATTCCTGGGGAAGGTTCATCTAGAGGAGAAGTGATGAAAATTATTGAACACTCTTGAAAAGAACTATGGTAGCAGAGACCATAAAATAAAAATTCTTATCTTGTTCTAATGCAGAAACAACATTCGATTCCCACTCCTGTACCTTTTCAGGTAACAAGCTGCCAGCTTCCTCAGGAGAATACAATGCCAAAGACTTTGCTAAAGTCTAGGTAGGCTACATCAACAACCTTTTCCTCATCTACCGTTGTGTGGCAGATCACTTGATCACAGAAAGAGATCAGGCTTGTCAAGTACTGTCGCTCACATGCAGACACACAACTCTTTCTTGTTTGTTTCACTGTTCCATGGATAACAAGAACAATCTTGAAAGGAATCCTATTTGAAACTACCCTATTACAGTTACATATTACACTGCTTCTCCTCCAACAGGAAGTCAGCTAGCACAAAATGTAGTCCTCTATTTTGTCTTTCTGATATCACTCTACTGTCAAAACAAAAATATGACGCTATTTCCCGAATTTCTTCTGAGTTGGCCTCTATTACTATTACTACACACCTTGTCTAGACACGTGATATGCAAGGAGCCTGCCCCAACTTGGTCTTCGCTGTACAAGCACAACTACTCATCATTTCTCAGAAACTGAAACATCATTTGGAGTATAACACAGGGCTCCAACCTTGTACACAGACAGTGCTAAATCACTGTCTGTATCTGGTTGAACTGAAGCAGAAAGTCACACCCAAAACTTCAAGGGTTAAAGAGAAAGCTTTCACCTTGCCTAAAAGTAAGACAAGAGCTGTTTGCAATACAGAAGAATGAGTAAATGACCTTGATGGGCAGTCTGTCTCCAATTTTCTCACTGGACTGGACATTCTTTCCAGCCGGCTCAGGGATCTGCCATTGCTGATGAGTCTAGGATGGGAAAGCATGATGTAATTCTCTTTCTGTGCGATGTAACAGCATTCTTTGGTGGACAATGCCTACCACTCAGGGATCAAAAGCATGTTCTGCTAGCTCTGGATGAGCCTGATCTGGATGGATTTCCAAAGTAATGCCTTCAAGGCATCTCTCTTTTGTTCCTGGAAGTCAACCATTAAGAATTGTCTTGACTCAGCCCAGGATCAGAAGCAATCTTTTATTCTCTCCCTCATCTACTCCAACCACTTTTTAAGCTAAGGGCTCTTTATCTTGGTACATGAAAATATTAAAAGATTGCAGGTTTTGCATGTAAGTATAGGGTCTGTATATAGCAAGAGATAAACACAACATGAAAGAAAAGTGTAAAGATCCAGACCAGATACTTGGACAACAAAACTTCTCCTTACTGTGGGTTTGTTTTTTTTTTTTGCATGTATGTGTGTGTTGTTGCTTTTTTTGTTTGTTTTGTATAATTCTTCTTACTGTGTTTTTTCTTTCATACATACTTTGTCCTAATGCTCTTGCAAAATTCTTTAGTCACCTTTGCAGAAAAAATATCCTTAAATTGTAGCCTGCATCCCAGGGTCTGCTCAGAGACCCCCTAAGAAACTTCAAGAGATACAGCCAGTATTTGACAAAATTATGAACTGTGAAATTAATACAGACATGACTAAAGTTATGAATGCTTCTTTCTTGTTTTCCCATTTTCAAGCAAGATGTACATGCTTTCACATTCATATTGCAGTATTTTCTCTCAAATGACAATGGTTGGGAATTCGGACCTCATCCATCACACTTACCAATGCCAAACTTAGAGAACCCAAACGTGTACTTGAAATAATTTTTACAGATCGATTTTAGTTTTTGTACACTACCTATACCTGTATCTCCCAGTCATGTTCTACACATGTTAATTTTTAGTAGCTCTGGTCATTCATTAAACTTTGTCTTACAAAACAAAAACGTTACAGACGGCTAGGGCCTACGCATGCGCACTACGAACGGCAGCCCTAGCGGGCGGGAGCGCACTTCCTGCGTTGCTGTCGCAGTTCAGGCACCACAGTGCGCCTGTGCGACAGCGTGGAGGGAGCGGGGGAGGGCACGGCGGCGGAGGGCGGAGCTAGGCCCTGTGTTTTGAACGACTCTATGCGGTTGGCTCACTATTTGGCAGGAAGGTGAGGAGGCCTCTTTACTGGCGGCTGAGCTTGCGTAGGGAGAGGGGGGATCCAAATGTGGCAGAGGCGAGCAGGAGGCAGCGGTGGCGACGGTGGAGGGGTGCAAACAAGACAAGGGGAGCGGCCGTCCACGCTGCCGCCGCGGAGGAGCTGAGCGGCCCGGCGAAGCAGGGAGCGCTGCGGCGGTAGCGCTGGCATCCCTGGGCCGCCCGCCTGGCACCCCGGGCGCCCGTCCCGGCGGCAGGTGAGCGAGCGGGAGGGAAGGGGGGTGGGGGGGAACGCGGCCCGTCGCGCCGCCCTTGGCCGGGCCCGGCCCAGTACCGGGCAGCGCCGGAGGGAGTCGCTGTGGGGGGACCGCCGCCACCGCTTCCAGCCTTGCATTGCCTTCCTACCCTCCCTCCCCCGGGCCAGCGCTATGTGCGCGCCCGGGGCACCCACACCCTGCCCCCAACGCGCGCCCGGCACCCCTTCCGCTCCGCCTGCCCGGAAGCCAAGGGGAGTGGGCGGCTGCTTGCCCTGGGCTATAGCCCTGTAGCGCCCTGCCGGCTCCCGGCGGCCCCCACCCTTCCTGGCTCCGGGGAAAAGCCGTTTTCCCCGCCGCGGTTTCGGTACCCCCTTCCCTCTGTGGCTGTTGTATCGCGGGCTGGGGCCCGCTCTGGGGCACCCAGCGGCTAGCGGGGGCGGGGAGCAGCGCCGCCGGGGCGAGGGGTGTGCGCTCGTTGGGGCCGGACTGGCAGCGGCGGACTGGAGGCTGTGGTTGCGGGAGGCGGCGCGCCGGCGCTTTGGTGTGCTCTGGGCTGGCGGCCACCGTGAGACACCCGGACGTGTGCGTGAGCGCAAGGGTGTGCACTGCGCCCGGCGGTGCGCGGTCCTTTGTCTCTTGCCGCTGCTGCCGCTTCCCCCTCCTCCCACCCACTCTTCTCTCGCTCTCCTGTGCGCTTCTCCCCTTCCTCCACCCCTCTCTCTTCATCCCTGCTTTGCCCCCTTTCCCAGACTCCAAGCGCTGCCGCAGCTGCAGGTTTGTAAATACTCGACCAACACACACACATACAACATGGCTGACGTTCGCCCTGCTCCTCCGCCGGGCTCTCCGCCTTCTCCCTCTGCCTCCGCCGCTTAAGCCTCTCCTCCATGTAGGCTTTGTTTCTTCCCCCTCCCTCCTCAGCACCCTTCAAAAAAAAAAAAAAAAAAAAAAAAAAAAGGAAAAACAGTTCACCCTCCTTGGTTACACGCATGGTGGGATTTCAAGGGTAAGGATCCTTGCTTTGGGTGCTTTCTCCGTTCGTTTTGCAGTTTACAACAAAATGAAACCTAAAATCAGAGCGGGTTTGGGAACCTGGCAACGCTGGGGGAGGGCAGGAGGAAAGGGGAAAGCTGGATGAGTCCTGCAGAGAGGCTTGTTTGGAATGTGCGTATCGTTTTCTCTTTTTTTTGGGTGGGGGGAGGCTGATGCACCACATTGCTGGCAGAGATGGAATACTGTGTTACTCTTGTAGAATGATCAGGGGCTCTTAATTTCAGGGTGTAGTTCAGTTTAATGAACAACTTGGCACAGTCACGTTTGAAAGACCTGAACTAGTTGAGTCAGAACAGGCACTGTGTAGGTAAAAGCAGTACCACAAGCTTTTTGTGGTATTGCATTCTGTGTTTCATCTTGTCAGTTTCTCAAACAGCTGGCAAATCTTGGAATACAAACAAGAATTAACACTTACCAGGCCTTTGTGTTGGTAATTTTATGTCACAGATTAATTTTCCCTTCTGAGGAAGATGGCAAACTGAAGTACTTTGTCCTTGTTGAAAGGAACACTGCTTTCCAGCTTCCTTTTTTGTTGAAAAGGTGTGGCTTAAGGAGCTCCTCAAATAAAACGAGACAGCATATTTCTGACCTCTTCTACCACCAGAGGAGCGTTCAGTTTAGTACCCCTGACCTGAGTTATTGAGAGCACCTCCTTCTGGCTTCGTTGAAAATTGCTTATTTTATTGCTTTCTTGCAGGCTGAAACAAAAATAAAGTTATTTGTTGGACTTGTCCAAAATGACCTGCTGCAGAACCGATTTATATGTCAATTTTAATTGTAGGTGTGAATGCTGAAGGTGCAGGGATACTTGCCTCTGCTTTGAAGGTGTGTTACTGTAACTCACAGTAAATATTTAATTCTTTAAATATAATATTTAAAGACATGGGCTTTATTCCAAGCCTACAGGCATGGATAGCCACAGCTTCTCTTAATACATGAGCTTGCTTTAAGTAACAAATGCCATAGGTCTGTAATCTTTGTCTACTTTGCTTTGGAAGTTTCTAGTAGATGAGCACTGGGACAGCATAGTCATATGATACGTAAGTAGTTACTTAATTTTAGTACTGAAGTGTAGTATCACCTATAAATTCTTCCTAATTTTGTAACATTTTTTTCATTTTTTTTTTTTTTTTCCTGTGCTCATGAACAAGTGTTAACTGGGCACAAGGAGAAAATAAATGATGGTAGTGAGTTTACAGCAATGTAAAACTTGGCTGGAGTCATCCAGGTTAGAAGACAATTTCAGAATGTGTGTCTACTTCATGGCTCCTGAGCCAACTGTGCTACTCAGATGGAGAAGCCCCAGCAAAACCTTGTAACATTGTATATCACTAGGTTCCGCAGCAATTACAATTTGTTTACATTCAGCAACCTGTCCAAGAAGGCAATGCTGGTAATGCCACTAGAATAGTTTACTTGTAGGTAATATGTCGTTCTTTATTATAGCCACTAAATTTTGCAGTCACGCTGTTCTGCTAATGTGTGAAATGTTTCTAAAACATTTGAGATATGCAGCTCCTGCCCCTAGAATAGGTTTTTGCCTACTTAAGCTGGTCCTTAGGGGACTGAATAAAATGGTCAAAATGTGCACAATAAAAATACACTGCATACAACGCATCTGTTAAGACAATGGTTAGTCTGAAAAGTGTGTATTACTCTGTGATGTTTTAGTTTTGTTTCTAGAAATTATTCCGTGAACTTCATTTCCACTTTGTTGAAATTGGTTGTTTGACACATAGATGCTAAATCTTAGTAAAATCTTCTTTTCTGAAACTGTTCTCTTTCTCATATTAGGAAATAAGCCTGAGAGAGAAGCCTTTGTGATCAGTTTGTTGGTTATGTTGGAAATAAATTGATTTATTTTTGCAAAGTAGCATTTCTCAGTGAATTGTTTTAAGTCATGACTCAAGGTAGTTCTGAATATCTGAAATTACCAGTTAAATTTCAGTTTCTGAAGGTAACACATACCTTTAGTTTATCTCATGCTTCAATATTTTCAGTGTATTATTTTGATTTATGTAGCATTCTTATGTTGACTTCTTGTCCTTTACCTTCATTGCTTACAGTTGCCAAACTGTGCTCTGAAGAAAAGACCAGTCTTTGTGACATGCCTTCATTTTGTTTTGCCCAACTTACTTTCAGGTCAGACTTGACTTGCTAATCATATGGATCATATGGGCATATGAATATGTTTTTATAAGTTACTCCAGAACTGATGTGACAAATAGTTTGTTGGGTTTTTTTTTGTTTTTTTGTTTTTTAAGTGTTTGTTAACTGAAGTTAACTAAAGGATAGAATCATTGTAATGGAAAGTTATTTTCTATAATCAGACAGCTTCTTTTTTGTAAGAGATATGAGAGGTTTTTATTAGTTTTTCTCTTTTTCCTTGTGTGGCTACTCTTCAGAATTTCATAGTTTTATTATGGGGGGCAGATGCTGATCTTTATTGTTTTTTTCTGATGTATAATCAATGAGTGTATGGATGTTATAATTAAGAAATATACAAGAAAGGATAAACAGGTTATCACGCTAAAGAAGAGCAGATGGAAAGCTTACCCTTGTCCTGAGCTTGCCAAGAAAACTCCAAGAGAAGTGACCTCCCAAAAGAGATCGTTCTCTAGTTGCCAGTTAACTCTTAAATGGGGTCTGGGAGAGGTGGAGCAAGGCTCCAGCCCCTTCGGGTAGTACAGGTGAAGGCAATTCCTTCACCTCCCAGGGCTGACTCTTTGCTCACCTCAGATGGTCAATCAGAGGTTCAAGCCATGATTCAGCAGTTCTCATACACCGGGCAAATACTTTGTGCATGGCAGGATGCTTGCTATGCAGATGCTATTTATGTATTGGCATACTGCATGACTTAAAAAAGTGGGAAATCTGACTTTACTTCCACCAGGCTTTACACTACTTCCCATTCCCCCTCATCCACATCTTTATAACATGGATAAGTGTTTAGTTCCTTGAAGCAGTGTAGTCAACTAATTTGTATGTATGTGTGTACCGTTGATTCTATTGGCAAAGAGGCCTCATATAATTAGAATACTTTTCAAATGAGGGTAAAGTTATTTAATTCAAACAATTCTTTCATGATATGGTAGTAATTAACTTCCCCTTATACTGTAAAATGTGAATTTGCTGAAGGATCTAGGAGGTGAATATGTTGAATTGCTGTGTATGCATCTGCAGATGCACTAACATCTTTTTTGCTTTGATTTTGTAGAACTGCTAAATCCAAGTTATGTGAGGTCTTGTTTGACCTACATATTTGCAAACTGTATTATAATTCCACAAGATGTTGTTATAAATTATAGTCATTAACTATGGTGAATAAATACTACTTGCTTATATATTCTAATATTTGCAATTATTGAAAAGTATTGGAGATGATGTTGAGGTATATTATGTATGTTATGTATACATTTAATTTTTGAGATCTGTCTTCAATATAAGAGTTACTGAAAGTACTGTAAACAATTACAGGCATATATTTATGGCTTTTTGGTAAAGGTTAGTTCCTGGGATTTTCCTAACCATTTGGTTATTGTGATTTTTGTTGTTGTTCCCATTATTTTTGAATGCTCTGAGCTTATTCAAGTTACACATTTACAAATTCTGGTGAGAGTAGTGTGCGTTTTAGAAGTAGTTGTATGGATTTCAGTGATTTAGAATGACAATTGAGCTTTAAATCTTTAATTTTATATGGTGGTTTGAACAACAAATTTGTGTCATTTCACTTGTTCCTGTGTTGTGTTTTCAATTCTGCATTTGGTGTTATGTAGCTGGCTTATGGTAACTTTTTTTTTTTGTCACTATATTGATTAATACCTCATGATTATTGATTTGGTTAAATCCCTTGCCATCTTTGATGGCATGTGGTAACAAAGCCAAAAAAAAAAAAAAAAGGTACTAACATGCTTACTTCCCAGATTTTTTTGTTTGGCTTTGTGCCATACCATTGGGGAACTAGTTTAGTAAATCTAAGACTGCTTGTATCTGTAAATTTGAAAATGATTGCAGATTAAAGTGCTCTGATAAAATGTTTTGCTAAAATATATAAAATGTATGTAAAGGTGAACAGTGAATTTTTCTTTTGTTTAACGGTCTTCCTAGTGCTTCAGAGCTGGTCTTTGCATCCTAAGTTTCCAACTTAGACAAAGTGACAGTTCCCCTCTGAATGTGTACCTGACTTGGTTTCAGCTGGGACAGAGTAAATCTTCATAGTGTCTGGTATTGTGCTGATTTTTGGCTTTTGGAGGAAAACAGTGTTGATACACTGAAGTTTTACTTGTTGCTGAGCAGGGCTGTGCAGAGTCAAGTACATGCTAATTTCTGAGCTTCTTGTACTCCTCTTCCAAGCTAGGGGCCTAGGGGGCACAAGGAGCAGCAAGGGGACAGAACTCTATATGTAGATGCAGACATTTTTGTATTTTTATATATGAATGTACACATACACGTAGGCACATATAAATAATGACAATAATTTATATATGTATGTCTTCCTTAACTTTCTTAACTTTTTCTCTAAATCTACAAATTCTACTTCATTTTATTTTCCCAATTCTTGATCCCACTGAGATGGAGGAAAGTGAGCAAAAGGCTGTGTGGTGTTAAGCTGCTTGTTGGGTTGAATCGTAACAGTACCTTTCAACAGGGCTTTTAATTGTTTTTTGTTTTTTTTTTTTTTTATTTTTCAATCCTTTACATTGCTTGTCTTTTTTTTTTTTTTTTTTTTTCCTTCTCCTAATTTCCTGTTAGAACAATGAATGAATACAGGGAATATTTGTAATTTAAATCTGTTTTAAGATCACTCTGCTAATTGGTTTGTAAAGTATAACATTGACAATTTCACATCTAACACTGGTGCTAAATTGATGCTGCTCTGTTCAGGTGTGGTTGATTATTGTGGAAAGTAGTAATGTAGGGCCTTTTTTGTAGCATTCACTGACTTGTTCTGAAGCATAGGAAACTGTTCTAGCTGATCTAACAGTGCTGAAGTCTACAAAATTTGACCCTCATACCAAATTCTACAAGTGCACCGTTGAACTGTGTATTTAAGTGCTACATTCATACTTTTCTTTAATACCTCTGGTACTGGCAACTCCATTACATTCCTGGGCAGCGTGTTTGATGCCTGGTTGATAACCAACCATTCAGTGAAGTATTCTTAATGATATCCAAACAAGATACATATAGAAACATTTCTTTAGAGGAGCTCTGACCAACCATCATATTATGTTCTGGGTGGGAGCTTTTTGTGTTGATCTGGAACACTGCAGTGTTCTTCCCAAAGGGAAATTTCACTTAAACAATGCATTCTTAAAAGCTACTGTCAGGAATTATTCACAAAAAAGCTTTCTGTAAAGTGATTAGGAATGTACTTTTGGGATGGGAGTGGAATTTACGGTCTGAGTGTGTCCTCTCTAGTAGTGTCTAAAATCCATAAAATTACTTCATATGCCGTGTTTTGCTCATAAGTGATAACTATCAGGTTAAGATATGATTTCACAATTCACAAGCTTGGAAAAGACCGCTGAAATAATCTAATCCAATTTTCAACACGTCACCACCATGCCCACTAAACCTTTATTAAAACCCTCCAGGAACAGTGACTGTACGACACTGACTGGGCAGCTTGTTACAATGCCTCACCACTGGTTCTGAAGTTTGACCTAATATCCAGTCAAGTTAGCTCAGTTGTTCTCAATCTGTAATCCAGGAATTACTAGAAATGATGATGCAATCTAGGGAATATACCTATTTACATTTAATTTGACGTGCTTAAAAAAAAAAATCAAATTACTTTTTTCTTCTTGAACTTTTTGTACTAATTTACATGTAAAAATAGATTTGATTAGGTCATGATCTCATACCCTCACTGGGTAAAATCTGAAAGATGTATCAGATTTGTCTGGTATTTCAAATTATTTATTTCTGTTTCAGAACTTATTCTGCTAACTTTGTGTATGTTTCCCCCATACAAAATTCTTCCCTAATAGCACTGAAGAAAGTTAGCTGAATTATATTTGCAGTTGAAACAATTAAATATGGAAGTTTCTAGCTTTCTAGACTTGAATGTTGTGAGCTGAGGTAGAAGAGAGAATGTTCTGGAATACTTCCGTGGTGATGTTTCCCTGAGTTTGAGATAAGCATTGTCAAATACCTTGACAAACATAGCACCTGCTTTAATTGCTTTGGTCTCCAATATTCAACAGTATGCACTTTTCAGCTACCACTGATGAGTACTGTATCTGTTCCTGTATCTTACGGTCATTGGTCTTCAGCTTATATGTGCTGGTCTTCGGAAAAGTGTTTAAGAGTATGTGATCTTTTTTTTTCTTCTCTTTCTTTTTCTTCCTATGAATGGTACTAACAAACTACAGAGCTGTATCTAGGAGGGTGTAGCTCATTCTCAGGAGACAGTTCAGTCTGGATGACTCTGGATGTTTACTTGCCCATCATGTTCCTGTATTTTTTTATGTTTTGAGCAATGATGTGAATTGCAAAGTGGAATAAGAGTTGGGGCAAATACAGAGATAAATTTACTACTCTTCCTTTTCAAAACCTTTTTGACTGCAGAAGGCTTTATTAATGGACTTTGCAATTTTTTGTTCTGTAACTGCTTTTGGAAGGTTTTTGTCTTCCTCTTGAAAGATGACCCAAAATTTTGTTAATGATCAGTTCCATCAGTGGAACTGCAGTTTTGAGAGATCTGATCAGTTAAAAGACATTACTATGACAAAAGTATTTATAAAAAAATAGCAGAAAATTCTGTCTGTCATGTGTCTTGATTACTTCGTAAGAATCTGACTTTTGAGTGCTTTTAGAGTTAAAGTATACATCAGTACCTGATATAACAAGAACCAATGTTAGATGCTCCTGCTTGATACCATTAAGTGTAGCATTCACAAATGTGGGTGTCTGAGTCATTGTCTTTCCTGCTGAAGGGAGGAGGAAAAAGCTTCACTTGGAGAAATCTCTTGGTCTCTTGACTGTTGGACACCTGGACTCCATCTTCTATACCTTCATTTTAAACTTTTTTTTACTTCTAAAAATAAAAGCATATTATTTGGGATGCTAGCCATAAAGGAGTGAAAAAAACTTCTGTTTTATATGCTGTCCTTATAGCTCAAGTCCTGACTTAAGTGATTATTGGCTTGCATGGAAAGGATGGTGAGACAGTTTTGTTTCATGCAGCTGAGACGTGTGGTTATGTCAACAAATAATACATGCATTGCTGAATGTATGTGGATTAATTTGAAGGGTTTTTTAATGTTTTATTTTTCCCCTTATGGATAAAACTTAGTTGAAGGAGGGAAAGTAGGGAGAGAGACTGCTGCATGTAAACATAGTTTTCAGTCATAATTAGGCCTCTGAACACATGTCAGGATATTTGGGTGGAGCTTGCACAAGGTTAGATACAGAGCATCAACATGAAAGGCAGGAGTGATCTTGTGTGCACTCTGTTTATAGATTGGACAAATAGAAATCTATTGATAGAAGATTAGCATGCTTTTATGGGAATGGATACTCTGCCTTCTGAGGTGCTATTTTCATTGTAAGATGCGTATCTTTTTCCCTTTCCGAATTTCTTTTTCCCTGTATGTGAGAGATGGTTTGTGAACCCCCTCCCCTCCCTTTTTTTTTTTTCTTGGCACAAAACTTGCTTTGTGAGGCCTTTTGATGATAAGGCTTGAACTAGCAGCTGAGACTTATCTAGGAGGTGAGTGGTGAGCGTCAGTGTGCCACAATACTTCTGCTTATGATTGTAAAGATAAGCAGAAGGGAGACAAACGGTCTTTTGGGGGGCGCTGCTTGAAGGAGCTGACCACTGCAAAAGGCAGTAATGCTTGAGCTCTGGTAAATGGAGAACCACTCCCTGCTCACTTATCTGGATGGCCAGGAGTGTACAGCTAACAAGAAGGAAAACCAAACCAACAACAACAAAAAAACCCACTGAGATTGGAGGGATAAGAGGCCCCAGCTAAATTAAGTAGTTGGGGAAATTCCCTTAGGGGGGAAAAAAAAAAAAAAAAAAAACCTCCTGGGAAGGAATCCCCCAGGGCCTGCTTGCTACTGTGCTGTGAAGCTTTTGGGCTTTCTCCCATTCCCTGTGGTGACTGGACCAATGGATGCACTATGAGCAGTGCTGGATCCACGGTGGTGACTCTCTCTTGCATCCTGCAAAGACACCTTGCTTTTATTTCCTATCTGTTTCAGCCTATCTTCCCTTCTCATGTTTCCCTAAGCAACTAGGATTTGCAGTAAACTGATTGGGCCAATGTTTGACCTGTAGTGTCTTAATCTCACCGTCAGATATACAGATATCAAAGAATCTCCTCTCCCTCCACTAATTGGAACGAGATACCTTCTCTATGAGTAGACTCAACCTTGATTAAATACTAAAAAAAAATAGTTTCTCTCTCTGCATCTGTACTTCCAAAAGAAAGAAGAGTGTGCTTTTTGTTGTCGTTGTTATCATTAACTGTAGTGATTAAAAATCCCAAGAAATAAGTCTTAGTTAAATGTTTGCTAGTTGATCTTTCTATCTGACCTGGAACAGCTTTCTGCAGAGATAGCAAAACTAGAAGGGAGAGAAAACCTTTATCTAACTGTTGTTGTTGCTAAAAGTTCTTACCCTGGAGTCCTGTCTTGTTGAATGCACTTTCTTACTTCTTTTTCATTTTTGCAATACATTATTTTCATGTGTAATAAAATAATTTGAACACAAGATTTTTGACCAGAGCTTACTATCTTAGTCCAATGAATACATGTTATCTGTGAGAAAACACCACTGATTTCAAAGTAGCTTTCATCCTTAGAGGCTTGACTTTTTGCCCTCATTTTTTTTCTCTTTTCCCTCTCAACTTCTACATGTGGAGGGTGTGTTTTCATTTTCCACCAAAAAATCAGAAAGACCTGTATGTAAGCAAAATACCATATAATGCTGAGATCTCAGGGTGCTCCTCTTTTACTTAAACAAAGCAGTATAACCTGCAGGTGAATTAAGTTCTTACCATTCCCTTTCACATTAATCCAGTGTTGATGGAGTATGTAAACAGTATTTTTTTCTCTACAGCCTTGCAGCTCTCCTATAAGTAGAATCATAGAATTGCTCAGGTTGGAAAAGAACTTAAAGAGCATCAAGTCCAACAGCAACCTAACCATACTACCCTAACTCTTAACAACTGTCTGCTAAATCATGTCCCTAAGCACCACATCCAAAAGGTTTTTAAACACATCCAGGGATGGTGACTCAACCATCTCTGTGGGGAGCCTATTCCAGTGTTTAACAGCCCTTTCTGTAAAGTTTTTCTGGATATCCAACCTGAACTTACCTGGGCGCAACTTGAGGCCATTTCCCCTTGTCCTGTCATCACTGGGAAGAGAACCAACCCTGCTCTCCAGGAAAAAAACATCTTGAGAGCTCTGCTGAGAAGGACTGGTTGGATGGGAATGTGGGCAGCCTGATATGGTGCTTGATCCCAGTGTTTGGCAGCTAGGTAATTTTTAAGGTCCCTCTCAAATGAAAGCATTCTGTGATTCTCTATGATGTATAATTACTTGGCTTATTATACTTCGTGATGTTGTTGGGTTGTTCTGGCATTGAATTCCATAGACTGATAATGTGCCACTGCTTATCTTAGGCAAAGAGTGATTTCTTTGTGAGTTAAATGAAAGTTTTTTTAGTTCTTTGTGAACTGCAGAAGTTGAATGTGAATTCGTAGTAATCAACAATTCCTGAAGACTGTTGTGTCTGAGGGCTGGAAACAAAGTATGTTCTTGATTGTGGAAGTTCATGAATAAAGTTGTTGAAGCCTTAGGAAATAGTGTTCCAAGTATGTCATGAAAATAATTACTCCAGGTGACTAATGTAAAAAATTCTGAAGATTTGCTCAGAAAAATTAGGTTTACTTTCAACTTGGTGTCGTAGTGGCTTTTCTTAGTCAAGTACTTCTTTGAGAATTCAGGCATACTGGATTTGTAAGCTCTGAATTCTTTGCTCAAGAAAATTCTTTTCACTTATAGTCTACAGAGTACTGATGAAAATGGTCTGTGAAATGCAAGTCTATTATTTTTTTCCTTCCTCTTTCTGTAAAAATATTGAACTTGCATTTCTTCAATAGCAGCTATATGTAGCAGCATCTGCTAGTTTGATGTGTAGAGAGCACTGGCTGCTGGACCCTGAAAAACGTCATTGAAAGATCAAACAGCATCCTGAAGAGATGTCAACTCAAGAATTTGATTTACATACTTTGCTACCCTTAATTCAGTTTTACTTCTCGGTTACCTCCTAACAGCCGGATTGATGTGCCTTGGTCTTGCTCTTCAGAATTTTTGGGCGTCCTTGTGCCTTCATTTCTCACACAACAGCAATTAAAACTTACGTCAGCAGCCTTTGTTTTGTGCCTCCTCATCACCTAAAAGGAGGCAGTTAAGCAGAAAACAGAGAAGTTTCTCACTTATTTGGTTGATGTTTCCTTGCCTAATTTCCAGAGGTCTGTCTTTGTAATTATTAATAAAGCATTAAACTGTCTTACGAATATATTAACTGAGCTATGTTGATTACATCTTTAAAAGAATGAGTAAAAACAAAACACTTGCAGTAGTACTTAAAGCTGCATTTACCTCAGAATGGTAGCAAACACAATGATTCACAGCACTATGTTATGACAAAGTATCCCAAGCAGTGGTTGTTTTATGTGTGTGCTGGTTTCAGGGAGGAGAAGAATGGCTGCCTATTAGAGATGGGAATCTAAGACAATTCATATTTGCTACAGTGCAGAAGTTTGCAACTGCAGGCAATTACAATGACCTGTAACAACTTGTAACCCTGATGTCTGTACATGTTCTTTCCCTATGGTTGAACACAAGACAATTTGAAGTAGGCTGAACGCTTATGAGTTATTTAAGATTACCACTGGATTTTGGATTCAGGATTTGCCTTTGAATAAAGTTATGCAGGGAAGATACTCTGGAATTTTAATAAATACTACCTCCTTTCAAAATATTTGTAAAAGAATGATCTTCTAGGACTTTGCATTTATTAAATCATCAGTCACTGGAACATATATGTGAGGTTCTGTCAGCAAGTAGGTTCACGTTGCTGTTTAGAGGACTTTCTGGTCTGATGACTCTGTTGTGCTTCAGAGGCATGTTGTGTAAAGCTTCAGGAAAAATCGTAGCAGTGGGATGCACAGAGAAGACGTATCTTAGTATTACTGGGAGATATACGAGGGAGGGATATATTTTGCTATTCTTAAAGCAAGGTGACTGAACTAGCAGTTTTTGGAGTAGAAGAGTGCTGAAATCGAGCTGTTGAATTTCTGTCCTCATAATTCTACTTTTGTTAGTAAATGATACTATTCCAGAACAACAGAAGTTTTTCTGAGTCAAACTGCTTGAGGAAAGAGTGAAGAGCTCTAAAATAACTCTTTAAAAATGGTGTTCTATACTTATATCTTCAGAGTCTATACTTATATCTTCAGAGTATTGCAAGTGTGCATAGTATTGCAGTAATGAGCAAAATGATTTTTTGGAAAATTAGTTTAGTTGTGCCAAAAAATGCATATAAGTAAATGTTATGATTTTTCTTCCCACCTGTTGAGGGGGAAATAGATTAATAGTAAGGTTTTTTTTAAATTTAAAAATCTGTGCATGGATTCACATGGAAATTAAAAGTTTATGTTAATGAATACATTTTTTATTTATGCTGTTGCAAGCTCATTTGACTTTAGCCTCTTCTTTCTGATACATTTAGAGATATATCAGGTATTGTGTATCTGTACTTCCATTGCAACTGCAAAATTTTAGTGTACATGAATAAATATATCCGTATTTGACAGAGTCTGCATACCATGCAAATTCTCTTGAGTTCAGAGAAATTATTTTTCTTAAGCTGTTTGAACAGAATTTGACAAGATGTAAATTTGACTTGCTTAGAAGGCTGCAATTATTGTATTCTGTCAGGACTGGACTTTTTACATATTAGTAGAATTAATCATTAAGACTTATAGCGGAAGTGTATGGGAACTGCTGAGTCACGGCCTGAACCTCTGATTGATCACCTGAGGTGAGCCATGAGTCAGCCAGAGGAGCACAGGTGAAGGCAATTCACCTGTGCTGCCGGAAGGGGTGCAGCCAGGCTCCACCTCTCCTAGACCTATTTAAGAGCTGCCTACCAGAGGGGAAGGATCTCTTCTGGAGATCACCCCTCTTAGTGTCTTCTAGTGAGCTCAGCCGAAGGTAAGCTCTTCCACTAATTCTCTTTTGTGATCGTTGTTTACTTTGCCTAATTCTCTTGATTATATTGTAATTATAACATCTTGATATCTATTGATTATACAATTATATTGTAATTATAACATCTTGATTATACAGGAAGCAATAAAATTCACAAACTTGTTAGTTAAGTCATAATTTCTTGTGTGCTGGGAAATTAAAGGAATAAGAAAGATAATTGTTTTCTAAGTGGTTTGGTTTTTTTTTTTCTTTTTTTCTTTTTTTTTAAGTTACTAAAGCAGAAACATTTGCTCCAACACTACTAGCAGAAAGAATAATTAAGTACTTATTTAATACTTCTTGCAGAAATAAAGTGATATTGAATTGCAGTTTGCCTTTTGTACCGCATTAGGAGTGTTCCTCAGCATTATGGTCTTGGGTTGTTGGACAAGGACAATCACCTTCCTCTCCCTGCTGGCTCCCCTGGCTGCAAGCAGACACTGCTGGCTCATGTTACAACTTTAATCTACCAGAATCCTTAAGTCCTTTTCAGCAGAGCTGCTCTCAAGACTGGGAGAAGAGCTCTCTCAAAAGACTGAGAGTTCTTCTCCAGGTCTGTGTACATATGTGGGATTCCTGCTCTCTGAGGTGGTAACAGGAATGGATTTTCTGTCTGCTGTTGGCAGTCTTAATTAGTTCACTAATTTTTAATTGTAAAATAACTTTTAACTCTTACACTGAGAATGTTGATGTTCTCATTCTGTATACCTGAAGACTGTCATTAGCTTAGTGTATGCAAACTGTCTATCTGCCCTACGGGATAGTAAAATTTTAACTTTCTCTGTTTTGTTAAAGGCTTTCATGGTTGTAAAGCTGTTCCACCTTTCAAACCTGTGAGGTAGTGATGTCAACTAAGTCACTAGTATAGTTTTTTCTCATGAACAGTTACATATGCATGAGTGCATATACTTAAAATGCCAGTTCTTGTTTTCACTAGCTCCCATCCTGAGTGCAGTTAATAATGAGGAAAATGAAAGCTTTTCAGTTCATATTCATAAAAGAAAAAGGCTATTGTGGTTAGGGCTAATGAAGTGTTACCTGAAAGAATTCTGCCTCGTAACAAAATTACTTTTTTGAAGAATTTGGTAAAACTATTCAAACAACAGGGAATTCTGAAAAATGCTTCCTAAACCTTTTCTTTTGTTTTTAAAGTTGTGACTAGTGGCTTTCACTGAATTTTATGTATTGTAACGAAACATTTGCTGGGATGACTGAACATTTTTTCTTACAAATAATATTTTGAAACCATTGTCTTAGATATATGAAACTATTTTTGCATGTCCTATGTTGTGCATGGCTTAAACCAATTAAATACTTAACTGAAAGTGATTTGTAACTTGACCTGTCAAACATCAGGTTAAGTTTTTGGACAAATATGGTTCCTTAATTAAGAGTCAGTACTGGACTCTTACAGTGTGTGTGGATTAAGACCTGCTAGAGAATTTTCATTAAAGAAGTAGCTGGCTTATCTAATTTTGCTTATAGACTGTTTAAGAATGTAGATAACCTTGTGAGTTATAAATGTTACTTGATTGGTTGGAAGGTGTAAGTAGACTCATTTCAAAAGTTTGAATCGATTTGTGGAATCAAACTCTCTAACCCATGTAAGGTTATAAGAGCAGATACGTTTTTATTTCAGTGCTGCGCCACACGCTGGGTACAAGGGGGATGGCTCCTCCTAGCTGGCACACCAGAGGATGGGCTCTCTATACATTTATAAGCCAAGCCCATACATATTCTGCAGTATTTCTCAAGACCTACTGACACATTCATTACTTTTCCAGGAATTCATTTACATACTGTCCCTCCCCCTAGTGCATGCGCAGTAGCTTCCTCTGGTGGTCATTGGATGAAGGCTCGACGTCTTCCTCCCTACCTGGCGGTTGTCCCTGGATGAAGTCGGTAGTCTTCCTCGTCATGTCCTTCGGACCTTTGTTTGAGTTTTGAGCTCTTCTCCCACCCTGTGTGCCTCTGCAATTTCTTATCCTGTTTTCTCCCCTTTCCATTGTTCTCTCATTAGCCCCTTTCTGCTGACTTCCTTTTGGGAATTTGTTTGGGCTAGCATATGTTAAACTAAGCAACTCCTGAGTTAGCAAAAGTTAAACTAAGCGATGCTATTTGCGAATTCCTTTTGAGTTAGCAATACCAAGCGGTGCTGTGGACCCCGTACATCTTGTATTCTTCAGCTTGCTATCTCAGAACAAATTGCTTTCTCTAGTAAATGATGGAAACACCAGTATATTGGTGCCCAGTTAGGAATTAACAATTGTTTCTTTTTATTGCATTTTAGGGTTAATGTGGCTTGTGGGATGATACCATGGTTGGGAAATGCTAAATAAGCTGTTCAATAATTTAGTAGTGCTAGGGGTAGTATGGTGCTGTCTGTCCACGATTCTGTGTATGCTGGAAACGACTTTGTATTTAAATCTGGATGACATTGTTTGCAATTGCTCTTCTCTATCCAAGATGGACTGTTAAAATTTGTCTTTTGTTCTGGATGTGTTCTTTAAGCTAATTAAACTTATAAGAAAATTTCAATCAAAATTGTTTGTCTTCATGATCATGATATAACAAGAGAAAATGAGAGAAGGGTGTTGGTTATTTTTCTTAAAAACCTGTAGACTGCTTTTTAACTTTTGAAACAAGTATACATGAGTGTATTTAATGTACAAAGTTTGATAAAGATGTGTGTTTTTTACTAGTGGAAAAATTAGTGAACTGCTAATGAAAAACGTTAACTCTGAGCAATTAGGTACTGAGTAATTCCTGTTCATGCATATTTAGCAGTTGACCTGCTAGGGTTTATCAGAGGACTTTCTAAGTCCTTGTGTATGTTCTCTTTCTATCCAGCACTGTGTGGGGTGAGTATGATTGCAACCATAATCTGGGAGTGTGGTATTTGTTTTACTTCTGAAGACCAGAGAGACTTTGTCTGTTCTGTTCTCTGCTTTATGCTTTTTTTTTTTTCTTTCTTTCTTTTTTTAACTTATGGTTTTATTACTGACTGAAATTGTGAGTTTCTTAGTGGTGATGGCTAAGGTATTTGTGACAAGTAGCCCTCAGGAAACAGAAACCACAGGGAAGCATATGTTGCAGCTAGTTTTGCAAGTTGTCTTAGAGAAAGGACTGCTGTAATTTCAATAGGTTATTGGTACAGGGAATGATGTAAAAAAAAAATATATATATATAGTCAGTGAGAACTTGAGTAAATGTAAGGAAGACTGGAAGCTATGAGGGGAAGAGTAATGGATGAATCTAAGGCAGTTGCTAGTGCACTGACATTTCTAAAACCACATTTGGAAAGGAGTGGAAAACTTGTTTTACTTGCATCCAGTATGCTGGGAGTGACAGCTTTAGAAACTGATAAAAAAAAAAAAATTGTTTTGACCAGTAAAGAGTCCAATGCAGTCTAGAAGTGTAACTGATGTGTACTGAAACATGTGCAAAGCCAGATAAACTAGGTGGTGACAATGGCAGAGATTACTTAACTCATATCTCGATAAAAGTGCTTTAATTTATGTATACAGTATTAACAGTGTCATGGTTTATGGGCTTGTCTGCCCGGTTCTGTGACTAGTCGGGCGGAAGGATTCCTGAAGTGCACCCTTAAGGTTTATTTCACATTTAACACAGTCATTAGGTGTTAATGTGGGTGGAACGAGGAGTGTCGGCGGCAATCTTAAAAGTGCCTGTAGACGCCATTTCAGAGCAAACCCTGAGCAGATCATTCTTATAGCAGAGCCTCGTGATGAGGGACCGTTCGTAGAAGGTCCAAATCGCAGCAGAAAAAAACGCGTCTAAGCTCCAAGAAGCTGAGGGAGAGCGAGGCACCCTCCACCCTCGGCAGCGCGGCGGCTCTGACGTATGTGGGCGGGGTGAGGAGTGTTGGTGGCAATTCCTCCCTGTGCGAGTAAAGGCGGTGCCTAGCGAGCTCAGCGAGCTGGGTACGTGGCGAACAGGGCGGGCAAATACGGCACGGCAGGGCAGTTTGCACAGGCAGGGCAGGGTACCTTGCCATGGTAGAGGGATCTTAACATTTAGCACTTAGCACGTAACAGGTCTCTTAACAGGTCACTGGACACACCGAGGTGCAACCATGGTCACCGCACGGCGGTGAGCTGCTGCTAAAGGGGACGTGGAGACCCAGACTGAAAGCATGAACAGCCATGCCGCAGTTCAGGTCTCAGGCTGCAGAGAATGCCTGACCTGTCACTGCTACAGGAGGGCAGCCGAGATACCAGCTGAGTGCGGTGTGAGCAGGTGGATGATCTGCTCAGCCTGGTGGTAGAGCTAAAGAAGGAAGTAGAAAGCCTGAGGAGCATCCGGGATCATGGGAAGGGGATTATTGGTGGAAATGGCTGAAAGGATCAGGAGCACAAGTTGTGTTTTGCTCTGACCTCTCAGTTGGTGACTGGGATCTGCACAAAAGAAGGTGGGAGGCCATGCTAAATAAATGGCTTTGTGAATGGTGTCACAGTCAGGGCTTTGGGTACTATGGCTTTGGACGCAGGCTTGAGAAAGGGACGATGGTGACGGCAGACAGGAACCAACTAACTAAAAGGGCCTCAAATATTCTTGGGAGCAAGCTGGCTAGGTTGGTTAGAAGGGCTTTAAACTAGATATGATGGGGCAAGGCGATGTACTGGAGGACAAACAAGCGCCTGGGAATGCTATCACCTTGGGAGGCAGTAGGGAAAAACCCCAGACTTGTCCTGGAAGTAGTAAGGAGGGCTCCAAGAAGCCTCAAGAAATGCCTCTTTACCAATGCGCACAGCATGGGAAATAAACAGAAACTGTGGCATAATTGGGAAAGTATGACCTAATTGCTTGCTGTCACAGAAACATGGTGGGATGAATCTCATGATTGGAATACCTCAATTGAGGACTGCAGGCTTCTCAGAAGGGATAGATAGGTATCCTCCATGTGGATAGATTGCGAAGAGCTGTGTCTGAGGAATGGCCATGATCAGGTCGAGAGCTTGTGGGTAAAAATCAAAGATCAATCCAGTAAGGGGCAGCTAGTGATTGGAACCTGCTACAGGCCACCTGATCAGGAGGAGGCTGTTGACGATGCCTTCTTGCTTCAGCTGGAGGAGGTGTTGTGCTCACAGGCTCTTGTCCTGATGGAGGATTTCAACCACCTGGATATCTGCTGGGATAGCAGAATAGCAGGTGGCAGACAATCCAGGAGATTCCTAGAATCTGTCGAGGACAACTTCCTGGTCCAGGTAATAGATGGACCAACCTGAGGTGAAACCTTACTGGACCAGGTGCTCACCAATGCAGAGGAGAGCATTAGAGAGGTTAAGATTGGAGGCAGCCTGGGCTGTAGTGACCATGCCCTGGTGGAGTTTGTGATCTTGAAGAATGAGGGCATGAGAACAAGCAGAGCTAGGACCCCATGCTTTAGTAGAGCAAACTTCTGGCTGCTCAAGGAACTGCTGAGTGGGATCCCCTGGGAAACTGTCCTTAAGGGCATGGGCACAGAACAAAGTTGGCAGCTCTTTAAGGACAGCCTTCTGAGAGTGCAATGGCTCCCCATCTCCCAGCAGAAAAAGCCAAACAGGGGAGGCAGGCAACCATCATGGCTGTGCAAGGACCCGCAGCTTAAACTGAGAGAAAAGAGGCAAATGTACAGAAAATGGAAGCAGGGTTATGTATCCCGAGAGGAATACAGGGCTGTCGTCCATGTGTGTAGAGATAGGATTAGGAAAGCCAAGGCGCAGATGGAGCTGAACTTGGTGAGGGATGTGAAAGATAACAAGAAGGGGTTCTACAGGTGCGTAGGCAGGAGGAGACAGGCCAAGGAGAGTGTTCACCCTCTGATGAAAGGTAATGGGGAGCTGGCTTCCTCAGACATAGAGAAAGCAGAGGTGCTGGATGAGTACTTTGCCTCAGTCTTCACGGGTGGCCAGGCTTCCCATTTCTGCCAGGGCCCTGAGCCTTTACGTGAGGGTGCGGGGAATGGTTTCTGTCCCACTGTAATGGGGGAAAAGTCCGAGTCCTCCTCTTGAAATTGAATGTGTATAAGTCCATGGGGCAGGATGATATCCATCCTAGGGTTCTGAAAGAGGTGGCTGATGTGGTTGCCGAACCGCTCTCTGTCATATTTGAAAAATCATAGCTGTCTGGTGAAGTCCCCAGTGACTGGAAAAAGGGAGACATTACTCCTCTTTTTAAGAAAGGGAGAAAGGAAGACCTGGGGAACTACAGGCCTGTGAGCCTCACCTCTGTGTCCGGGGACATCATGGAGCAGATCCTCCTAGAAGCTATGTTAAGGCACATACGAGACAAACAGGTGATTCGAGACAGCCAGCATGGCTTCATTAAGGACAGATTGTGCCTGACCAATCAGGTGGCCTTCTATGATGGAGTGATGGCTTTGGTGGATGGCGGAAGGATGGTGGAAGTCATCTACCATTATCTGCCTGGACTTCTGCAAAGCCTTTGGCATGGTTCCTTATCACATCCTTCTCTCTAAATTGGAGAGTCATGGATTTGAAGGATGGACTGTTTGATGGGAATTGGCTGGCTGGATGCATCCAAAGGGTTGTGATCAATGGTTCTGCGTTAGGGTGGAGGCTCGTCACAAGCTGTGTCCTATGGGGTCGGTCTGCACCTTCGAGTGCACCCTCAGCAAGTTCACAGATGATGCCAAGCTGCGTGGTGCAGTCGATACATTTGAGGGAAAGGAAGCCATCCAGAGGGACCTGGACAGGCTGGAGAAGTGGATCCATGAGAACCTAATGAGGTACAACAAGGCCAAGTGCAAGGTATTGCATTTGAGTCAGGGCAATCCCAGGTTTTATACGAACTGGGGGAAGATCTCCTTGAGAGCAGCACTGAGGAGGAGGACTTGGGGGTCCTGGTGGATTAGTAGCTGGACATGAGCCGGCAGTGTGCATTTGCAGCCCAGAAGACCATCTTTGTTCTGGGCTGCATTAAAAAAGGACTGGCTGGCAGGGAGAGGGATGTGATTGTCCCCTTCTACTCAGCTCTTGTGACACCCCACCTGGAGTACTGCATCCAGGCCTGGGGACCCCAGTACAGGAGGGACACAGAGCTCTTGGACTGGGTCCAGAGGAGGGCCACTAAGATGATTAGAGGGCTGGAGCATCTGTCACATGAGGAAAGGTTGAGAGAACTGTGATTGTTTAGCTTGTCGAAGAGAAGGCTCTGGGTAGACTTCATTGCAGCCTTCCGATACTTGAAGGAAGTGTATAAATAGGAGGAACAGCTGTTTACCAGGGTGGATAGTGATAGGACGAGGGGGAATGGTTTTAAATTGAGACGACAGATTTTTGTTAGATATTAGGAGGAAGTTTTTCACACAGAAGTTGGTGATGCACTGGAACAGGTTGCCTAAGGAGGTTGTGGATGCCCCATCCCTGGAGGCATTCAAAGCCAGGCTGGATGTGGCTCTGGGCAGCCTGGTCTGGTGGTTGATGACCCTGTGCATAGAAGGAGGGTTGAAACTCGATGGTCACTATGGTCCTTTCTAACCCAGGCCATTCTGTTGTTGTCCATGTACTGAAAATTGTGGGAACTGAGAAGAGCAGAGCTCTAGAGAACATGGCAAGTCTTAGTGTTTGTTTGTTTGTTTGTTTTATATTGGACTGGAGTTTGTAATTACCTGGCAAGTTGGGCTTAGTGTGTTACAGGAGTTTTATTAGGCAGATGTAACTAGTCACTGGTGGGGTTCTGCAGGCTCCATTTTAGGGCCTGTCTCCTTTTATATTTTTATAAATGATTTGAATGTAAGACTTGAATGCTCAAATACTACTGAAAGTGTACAGTAGTGTATTTGGAGGAGCTTTTCACTCACTTTAGGGCATGGAGGCCTTAGAGAAAACTGAACAAATCAGAGGGCCACATTAACATCTACAGGAGTGTCAGATTCTGTGTCCTTTTGGCAGAGCTGGTTATGTGTACACATTGAGGGTGAGAGGCCAGAGAGCAGCTACAGAAAGGAATCTGGAGGTTTTCTTTTCTTGATAGCAAGTTGAATCTGAATCAGCATTGTGCCTTGGCAGCCAAAATGTCCAAGCATACCCTGAGGTGCATCAGGTCCAACAGTGCCCCTTAGCAAGGAAAATGGTTGTCTTGCTCTGCTCTGTGCTTTGTGATCTCACCTTGAGTGCTGAGTTCAGATGGTGGTCTCACAGTATCAGAACATGAAACTATTAGAGAGGGCAGTAAAGATGGCAATAGATCTGGAGAGCAAGAGATATGAAAAGCAGCTGAAGTTTCTTGGTTTATTCATTACAGAGGAGTGGAGGCCTTGCAGCAACCTGGAGCTTCTTGTGGAATGATTGCTAGAGGTGACTTGGAATTTAAACTTAAGTTGAAGGTATAGCTATATTCATTCATCAAGGAAAGGTACAAAAACATAGTGCAGCTGGTATGCAAGGAATCCATTCCTTGCAGAAGTTCCCTAGGCAACCTTAGATGTTGGCAGCATCATAGAGCTTGATGTGCTAACTGTAAGAGAAACAGCAGGAGGGTGGAGTGAAGGCATTGCAGCCAGGCTCTGTGACACCACCTTGTCACTTTGTACTGATAGACTGTTATTTTTTGACAGAATACCATCTTTTGGGTGAACTCTGTTCACTACAATCTCATACAGCTAAAACACACCTCCATCCCAAAAAGCTACCTGTTCATACGGTTTCACCACTTCTCATTTAAGTTGCGCCCTGAGGTCTTCTGTCTATACCTTTGAAGCAAAGCAAGAAAATTTTGCAGTAGTCGTAACAAAGGTGTGTATCAGTACAGTCGCTCAAGCTCCACCTGAAATATTAGAAATAGTAAAAAAAAAAATTGCTTGAGAGAGTAGATGGCAGGGAAATACCATTGGATGTCAGGCACAGTCTACTTTAACTTATGAGATCAGTTGACAGGCTGATCCTCTTTCACCCCTATAGGAACACCTTGGGTTAAGATTCAAACACTTGGTTATATCGAGAGTTTCCCTGGAAAACTTGGAAATCTCTGTATTGTTCTATAACTTCATGTGCTTGTGTCCAGGATGTGTTTTTCTCATGTCTTTGCATGTGCTTTGCAGACAGTGAACTGGTAAGCCAACAAATCTGTAGTTTATTTAAGCAACAGATAGATACTATTCATTAATCTAGGCATGACAGTTTTTATTGAATGTGACCAAATTCCTTAAGTATGTCTGTGGGAGTTCAGTGAATGCTAGTAATCTGAAAATGTATTGTTAGTACACCTGTAGTTGTCGTAGCCAATATATTGAATACAACCAGACTGTTAACTCTGAATTGGGCATCATTCAGAATGAAAGTCTAGAACCCCTAGCCCTTCCTGTACCTAAGGACAAGCTGGAATGCAAAGGCATTTGTTTTCTGCCAAATTACCTTGTACTTGAACTCACTCAGGAGCAGAGGGACAGGAGCTCTCTGCTCTCTGGTGACAGTGACAGGACAGTGACATAGAATGGCATGAGAGAGCCAGAACTGTTTAGTCTGGGGAAGAGGAAGCTCAGGAGAGACCTTACTGCCCTCTACAATTGCCTGAAAGGAGATTGTGGTGAGGTGGGAGTAGGCCTCTTCTTCTAGCAATAGGACAAGAGGGAATGGTTTCAAGTTGTGCCTGGGAGATTCAGGCTGAGTATTAGGAAAAACTTCTCAGAGTGGTCAGGTGCTGCCCAGCCGGTGGAGTCCTCATCCCTGGTGGTGTTCAAGAAATGTGCAGGTGCAGTATCAAGGAATAGACAGCATTGATGGTAGGTGGACAGCTGAGCAAGATGATCTCAGTGATCTTTTCCAACCTTGCTGATTCTATGTTTCTATGATTATGGCTAATCTTTATCCAGTTGCTTATGCTAGAATGTTTTAAAAGAATTAATAAATAGAAACTATATTGTGCTGTCTCCTGCATTCTGCATTCTCCACAAACTTGAAGTGCAGAACTTTGCTGAAAGGTAAAAACACCTGTACTTAGCTCCAGAATAATTACAGATTTTTTGTCTGTGTTGATAGTAGAGCGTATTTTATTATGTTAGCTTTTAAGAAAGTTGTCTTTGTACAGTACATTGCTTTCTTGAAGCATCTTTCCTAAAGCAAAGAAAAAAGCAGTGTTTCTTTCCCTTTGTACAGAAAGTGCAGTATTTACAGCCCTGTTCTTAACAAAAGCCATTCTTATTGGCAAGAAGTGGTTGTTTACATTTCATGTTCTTTCAGTCTTCTATTGAATCATCAGCTACGTCAGTATAGCATTATAGACAGAAAATTTATTTTTTAAATATGTATTTTGTTTTTATATATGTGAATGTGCAGATGTATGCCAGTATTATTTGTTTCTGTACAATTCTAGACAAATAACAATGCACATACGAATATAGGAAAAACTGTAGACGCTGCTGTCAAAAAGTAATACTTGATTTAGTTTGTGAACTGATTAAAAAAAAAATCCATTATTGAAATGTATTGCTCTTCATGACTGTAAGCTGAAAATCACCTTTGTGTTCACCAGGTTTATGTACCTATTATCTTTCCTGTTAGATGTTATCACTCCTCCAGAATCCTGGTGATAAGGGAGTAAAGTTCCTAACAAAAGAGAAGCTGATGAGCCTGCAGATTACTTCAAGAAAGCCTTAGAATTTGCATGGCTGAATTCTCACAACACAGAAAAGTTAAGATGATGTTATTAGTTTTTGTGTTTTTGAAAGTAACATAAACTAGAAGTAGGCGTGTTTTTATCCCCCCAATTATACAGGGGATATTTTAACATTAATATCCTCTTTTGGAGAGGAAAGATTGCATGGGATTAATCATTCCTGCTCCAATGCTAGAGTTCAAGTCTAAGTAAGATACCTGCCTCATCCAACTAATTAGTGCTGAAGTCGTGTTTAGTTCACATGTGGTATATACTAGCA
Organism: Tympanuchus pallidicinctus; assembly: GCF_026119805.1. Taxonomy (NCBI): domain Eukaryota; kingdom Metazoa; phylum Chordata; class Aves; order Galliformes; family Phasianidae; genus Tympanuchus; species Tympanuchus pallidicinctus. The sequence continues at coordinate 31,298,386 of NW_026294758.1, forward strand.
GCTCAGATTTGAATTACAGAGATTAAAATGTTGTGGAACCAAGAAATTCCTTCAACCAGCATGTGCCATTTTAGAGTGAGTCCTTGTCCCTGCATGTCTTCTGACATGTTGCTGCCACTGCTGAGCAGACTATCAGTGCAAACCAATTGGGAGCTGCAAGCAAGAGGAATGTTTTCAGTGCTGAACTGAAATGTTAAGAGTCCACTAGGTGGTACCAGAAGGCCTTCTCCCTTACAGCTCTTAGAACTGGAACAGACTCTGGAAGCCGGAAGACTTTAGGTGATATGAGAGATGTATGTTCTGAATCTACAATTGTGTATCCTGAGTTAAAGAAGGATCATGTTGTATCGCGCTCTCTGTCTCTTTTTAAGCATTTCCCCTTTGACTGAATAGGTGCATCAGCAAATTTACTGATGCTGTTTCCTTCTGTGTCATGGTGATTAAAGGTTAGGTAATACTGCTCAGGGCTGAAGCTTTCAAAGTTGCATTTATTAGCATTAATTATCACTGCAATATTTTGGTGCTGCATAGTACCCCTCTTCTGTGGTGGTAGCATAGTCTTGCTTTCACAAGAATGCAATAAACAGGTTTTGTGCTGTGTATTGCAGTGAAGTGTGTATCATTTGGTGGAAAAGCTAAGATGAACATCAACTGAAAGTTAGCTAGAAAATTATTTAAAGTATTTATTTTTACAGAGCTGAAAACTTGTAATGTTTTCATTTCTATAAGTAAGTAAGTATTTATAGAGGGCTGTTAAATGCCTGCAAGCATAGTCTAAGTGCATCCTGTTTTTTCCTCCTTTCACTTTTTTGCTGGAAAAGTACTTCTTTTAACATAACTCTGTTTTTAAAGTTGATTCATCTTCTTCCCCACTCTGATAGGATGATTTTACTGTCCTTTTAAAACTGCGTGACTTGTATAGTTTGTGCGGCTTCCTGGTTTTAATCCTAACGCTTAACATTTCTTGTGTGAAACATACTGCAATAACTAAAGCAGTATCAGACAACGTGTCTAATTTCCATATTGTTTTTTACAGGTGTGCTCTTATCTAGGAAAGTCAGGAGTGGATGGGATCAGAGGGAAGCAAAAAATGAGTTGCAGCTGATTACAAGTCAGAAGAATGCTATTTTTTTTTTTTAATCTGCAGCTGAATTGTTGGTGACCTTTACTGTCAGGTGTTTGGGGAAAGCAGTATTTAATAGGTAGGCAGTGACACTTCTCTAATAAAAGTTACCAGCAATGTGTAAAAGTGTAGTATAGTTTGTTTTAGATGTTGAAGTCTGCATTCAGTAGAGCTATTTGTCTTTCCTTGCTATGTGGTTGTAATAAAGGGCTTTTCATTTTATGAAATTTTTCTTCTCCTTGATTTTTCCATATTAATGGCCTTAAATATTTAGATGATGGTATTAACTATGTTTTGCCATTCATCATATTAACAATCTAAAAATGCATTGTTTTTTTTTAAATCAGATGAGACTGAGAAGTTTCATATGCTTTAGAATTCAAGATGTTCTCAAAGTGCATTTGTTTGTCCTAAGAAAGCCTGACTTTATCCCTCCTTCCCTGTGGTGAAGACATTGAAACTGAAATGTAAATTGAATTCAGAATAGTAACTCTAGAAAAACTTGTTTCTGTGTTTTCCAAGCAGAAATCTTATATAAGTCTAAGTGAAAGTTACTCTGATTTTAGAAAACTTCTTGTACTGCTGAATCAGCTCTTCACTACTCAGTACTTCAGTAGTCTTGAGCCTTTAGTTTAGCAGAGCGGACTGAAATAATGCTAATAAATGGATTTTGACTATAAGAGGATTAGGAATTCCTTTTCTTTTCAAAAGAAAATTAATATGTATGATGTGGTAGTGACTGGGGCTAAGTCTTTTCATTAACATGTCAAAGGTTTTCTGGTGCTTTAGTTACCTTTGTAAATATAGCCTCTTAACAACTGATTAAATTAAAATATGTTGTACATAATATTTTTGCCATTGACTAAGAATCTGAGGGAAAAATAAGCACAATATGTAATACATTTTAGTGGAATAGTAGATTGATTCTGTATGTACGGTATGTAAAAACGTGTTTACATGTAAAAGTTTACATGCAGTGCTTGTGATGTCAGTTTGGTAATATATCTGAGCATGTCTGTGAATTCAGAATTTGTTTTCATGATCAAGAATGCTTCTGTTCTAAAATATTTTAATCTCCAATACAGTGGTTTTTTAGTGTAGTAAGGAAAAATTATACTGCATTTTAGAAAAGTGATTAAAAAAATTGCTTTGTATTCTTTGGCATTGTTGTGTATACAGTGGTAGATTACAGAAGAGATGAAATGTGGAAAAAAGACAGTCCTTTAAAGAATTTTGAGTTTTAACTTCAGAAATTTGTACAGGTTCACGACTGAATGTCTGCTGTAGATCTTTTCTTCCAAACGCAGATTTTTCCAAAAACTGCGAGTTGACAAACTAAGAACACCAAAAATGAGCATGTAGTCTTATCTCTGTCTTGTTCATTATTCCAGGGAGCACCCCCTGTATTGTTCTAATATGCCTAGAATTTAAGGAATGTTAGTCATGGAAGAACTGGCAAATGCTGTTAGATACAGGTGGATCTTTCTGCGTAACACTTGCATCATACCTCGAGGCATGTCTGTTCTCTTGTTTTTCAGTAAGACATAAACAAGATACACATTGCCTCTTAGGTCACTGGTTTTCTGGTCACTGGTACTCTGTTTTTAACCAGTGTGTCAGAATTCATAGCAAATTCCAAAATTGAAGTAAAAGGGAAAAGGCCAGCTTCTGATGAACAGATTATAGAGAGTGTTACAGAAATGATGTTTCTTAAGAAAATAGGGCTAAAAGGATGGGTATTGGGTAAGGACCCAGAAAGAAACCAGAGGATCTTGTCTTTAAATACCTGGCTTCTTGGCTGGTGCCATCACCAGAATTTGGGTTTCTTTTGACAACCAGTTAGTCTACATGGTACCAGGTTTGTAGGCAGCAGATTGGGTTTGCCTTTCTCAGAGAAGAAGAAGGAACCTAAGGGGAAAGGTAGTGAGACTCATTAGGAGGGCTTTAAACTAGGTGTGAAGGAGATGGGAAAGGATAGTGAGCCTTCCCATTATAAGGTGTGGGAGAGAGTGCTGGCAGGGGCCTTGGACGACCTGCTGCCATAAGAGGTGCTGGCACATACAAAACTCTGTCATGATGAGGCAGTGACTGCTGGGACAACAGGAGAAGACACTGGGAAAAATCAAAGGGAAATGCCTAAAAGGAGTTATGGAGTTATCCTCTTGGGAAGTGGCAAGACCAGCTGCCCACCTGGAGTGCCTCTATACCAATGCATGCAGCTTGGGAAGCTAACAGGAGAAACTGGAAGCTACCGTGCTACCAGAAAACCACAATATATTTGTCATCACCAAAACCTGGTGGAGTGGTTCCCGTGACTGGAGTGTGGCTGTCAAAGGCTACAAGCTTTTAGAATGGATGGATGGGGAAGGAGAAGAGGGGGTGTTGCTATCTACATCAGGAAGGGAATAGTATGTGAAGGGCTGTCCCTAAAGAACAATTGAAAGCAAGTCAAAAGCCTAAGAGTGAGAGTCCAAGACAGCAAAGGGAGCCTTGTGATCAGCAGGGCCTATTGATAAGACCTTCTACCTCCAACTGCAGGAGGCACCTCCAGGAAAGGGGAAACAGGGGACTCCAAAATACTTGAAAACAACAGCAATAATCTGAGGTGGAACAAATCAATACAGTATTAGCAAAAAAAAATACAATGAGAGAGAGAGTCTGTCTGAATGGTAGATAGACCTCACCACAGTGCTGAGGTGAGAAGTGCAGTCCAGTGGAGTGACTGAAGAAAAGCAGGCGGCAAAGCGAGTCAGGTGACCTTGCACAAAGTTATATCTCCTTGCTGACCTCAAAGCCTCCTGTGGAAATGTAGTTCTTCTCCATCGGACAAACATTTGGCAGATACCAAACCCCACCCCCAGTGCATTACATGATGTTATGGTGTGGAATACTGATAGCCAAAAATCATAAAACCATGACAATAGCTATCATTTAAAAGGGTGAAAAATTACTCCGGGAACTACCCAGAACTGTCAGTCTCACATTTGTGTCAGGGAAAATTACGGAACAGATCATTTTGGAAACTATGCTAAGGCATGTGGAAGGCAGGGAAATGATGCATGAGAACCAGCATGGCCTCACTAAGAGCTGTTTGACCAACCTACTGGCCTTCTATGATGGTGTTGCTGCATTAGTGAACAAGGGAACAGTCCTTGTCTACTAATGCAGTGATGCACTAATGCACTGATGTCATCTATCTCAATTTCAGTAAGGTCTTTGACACTGTACCCCACAACATCCTTCTCTCCAAATAGGAGCAGTATGGATTTGATGGGTGGTCTGTTCAATGGATGAACAACTGGTTGCAGGATTGAGTCCAGAGAATGGTGATCAATGGCTCAATGTCTGGGTGGAGATCAGTGATGAGTGTGTCCCCCAGGGACACCTTGATGCTGGGGCCAATACACTCTAATATATTCATCAGTGACATGTGCAGTGGGGTCAGGTGCAGCCTGAGCAAATTTGCTGATGACCCCAAGCTGTGGGATGTGGTTGAAACACTAGAGGAATTGGATGTCATCCAGAGGGACCTAGACAGGCTTGAGCAGTCCAGGCCCAGGTCAATCTCATGAGGTTCAACAAATCTAAGCGTAAAGTCTTGCACCAGGTTTAAGGCAACCCCAATTACCAATACAAGCTGGGAGATGAAAGGATTGAGTGCAGCCTTGAAAGACTTTGGAGTACTGGTGGATGAAAGCTAACCATGAGTCAGCAGTGTGCCTTTGCAGCCCAGAAAGCCAAGTGTATCCTGGCTACATCAAAAGAAGCATGGCCAACAGGCCAGAGGAGATGATCTTGCCTCTCTGCTATGTGCTGGTTAGAAATCAGCTGTAGTTCTACATCCAAATGTGAAGTTCTCGGTGTGGGAGGGACATAGAGTTGTTGAAACACGTGCAGTGAAGAGCTGCAAAAATGGGCCATGGAATGGAACACTTCTATGAGAATAGACTGAGAAAGCTGCAATGTGCAAGGTGGTAGCAGCCTTTCAGTGCTGAGCGAGGAGCTACAGAAAGAAAGGAACAGACTCTTGAGCAGTATCTGTAGTGATAGAACAAGGGGAAATGGTTTCAAATTCAAGGACTGTAGGTTTAGGTTAGATTTTTTAAAGGAAAAAATATTTTACAATGAGGTGGTGAGGCATTGGAATAGGTTGCCCAGTGGTGATCTTGGTGCCTTTCCCTGAAGATTTTCATGGTGAGGGTGTATTAGGCCCTGGGCAACCTGATCTCACTGTGGTGTCCGTGTCTATTGCAGGGGAGTTGGACGAGATGACCCTCAGAAGTCCCTTCCAACTCTAAGGATTCTGTGATGGTTCATCCTAACCTAAGTGTTAACCAGGTGCCTCCTAAACACCAACACAAGGAGTCAACAACCTTAGGAATCTCGTTCCAGTGTTTCATCACACTTACACAGAAAAATAGTTTTTAAAACCCCAAGTTTTTCCTGATTTCTAGTCTGAACCTGGTAGAACTTTATGCCATTACCGCATCCTGCCATCAATGACAAGTAGAAGAGATGATTGCTTCCCTCTAGGCTTCCCTTCCTTACAAAGGACAAGGAGGATGCCTCTGAGCCTCCCCTTTCCAGATTGGGTAACCCAAGTGTCCTCAGAATCTCCCTGTAGGATGTGCCTTCCAGCCCTTTTATCAACCCTTCTCTGGAAACTTATAAGTACTTTATCATCCTTGTTATTTTATAGAGTTCAGAACTGCACGCACAGTATTCAAGGTGAGGCTGCACTAATGCTGACTGTAGTGGGAAACTCACCTCTTTTGACTAATGGCTGTGCTGTGTTTAATGTATCCCAAAATGTGGTTTGTCCTTTGGCTGCCTGGGCACACTCCTGGCTCATGGTGAGCCTGCCTGTCACCAGCACCCACAGGTCCCTTTCTGTTGAGCTGCTCTTCCTACCACTCATTTCAGTCTGTTTTTGGCATAATCCCATCCTAGGTGCAGAACTCAGCATTTTCCTGCATTGAACTTCATTTTGTTGCTGATTTATCAGTGTTCCCATCTACTTAGATCCCTCTTCAGAGCCTCTTGTTATTCCAGGAAGTCAATACTGCCTGCCAATATAGTATTGTCAGGCAATTTGTCATAAGGCTGTCTTCAACTTTTCTTTTTGGATAACTGATAGGAGTGTTGAAAATAGCTCCAAAGTTGTGCATGGGGGAACGATGCTAGCAACTGTTTGTCAGCCACTTGTAGCCCCATTGACAGCAAGCCTTACAGGCAATTCATCACATTTTGTCCAAAAGGATACTGTGGAAAACAGTGTTGAAAGCCTAGTCTAAGATAAAGTCGAGGAAAACTGCATCTACCACCTTGCTTTCACCTACTAACTGGGTTATCTTATTGTTTGTTTAACTCAGCAAATAGCTAAGCACCCTCTCAGCTGTTTGCTCAGTCTTGTGGGATGGTTGAATGAACCAGGGCAGTGGTGGGGAAGTAGGGCTCGTCGGTTGAAATAAAACTATTTACTAGGAAAAGAGAAATAATAGCAATGATAATATGTGCAGAAGTAATACATATACAAGTAATATTTATGTATATTTGCAGAACAAATGATGCAAGGTATAGTTGCTCACCACCTGCCCAGCCATTCCAAGCAGCAGCTGCCCCTCTTTGCAAAAGCCTCCACAGTTTTATAGTTTTTCCACATGATGCCATATGGTATGGAATATACTTTTGGCCTGCTAAGGTCAGTTATCCTGGTTCCGACCCCTCCAATCTTTCTGTGCCCTGTCAGCCCCCTCACTGATATGTGTATATAATCAATGAATATATAGATGTTATAATTATGAAATAAACAAGAGAGTTTCACTAAGCAGTTATTATAGCAAAAAAGAGAATAAATAAGAGTGCTTACCCTTGTCCTAGGCTCACTGTAAAACTCCAAAGGACAAATCTCCAGAAGGAGATCCTTTCCTACAGTCGTCATCTCTTAAATGGGTCTAGGAGAGGTAGAGCCAGGCTCCACCCCTTCCTGCAGCACAGGTGAATTGCCTTCATCTCTGCTCCCAGGGCTGAATCATTGCTTGCCTCAGGTGATCAATTAGAGGTTCAGGCCGTGATTCAGCAGTTCCCTTATACATGTGACAGTATGTGAAGATGAAATGTCCTTGGGTCTGTGTAGCATTACTCAGTAACAATTAAAAAATTGTAAAATATCTGTGTATTATCAATATTGTTTTACTTCTGAAGCCAGAGTACAGCATTATACTATGCTCTGTCGTAGTTGAAACTAGGACAGTCATCAAATTAGCGAGACAGGCTTTTCCTTTCAAGAACCCGTGTCTGGTGATTGCTGTATCCTTTAAGTGCAGTTTTTTTCAGGCAGTGAATTTATAGTAACAGGCCAGTAATTTCAAGGCTTTTTGCTGTGCCCTTCTTCTAAATTGGAATAATGTTGCCTTTTTGACCAACAGTTCTTCAAATTTCTAGGTAATAAAAAGGTTTCTTTAACTTCTAAATGGAACTTCTAGAAGTCCTTAGTTATCTCCTTGATTATCTAGATGAATGTGATGACTAAATACTTTAGGAATCAGATGAATTTAGGTATAGAAAATCACCAAGAACTTCTGCAGGTCTTTACAAACCAGTGACTCATTCAGCCATGAATGCTTATTTCAAGTTAAGTTTCAAATCAAACAACTTAGTGCTTTGCCTATTTTGTTTTTTAGAGTGTGTCTTCTGCTTTTGAAGAAGAACAAATTCATGATTGAATAGTGGATTAAGTAGCAATTTCTCTTTGAAGAGTGAGATCTCCTGAAAGCTGAGAAGAACTGGATTTTCACCCTAGTCCAGCAGCTTTGCTGCTCACTTAAACACAGATGAATGAAGACCCCATTTGGAAAATCACCAGGTCAGCGATCCAGAGCTGATGCGGGTAAGCCTCCTTTTCAGTTTTATGGATTTAGTTTGCTTGTTTGCTTTCAGTAGGTAAAAAATATTCTTGCTTTTATAAATAGTTTTTATGTTTCAGTGTCTTTATACAGGCGTTACTACTTGTATCTTAAAAGAGTGTTTACTCATGTTACAGAAGCTGACAAAAAGACTCAAGCAGATTTAATTTAACAATACAGACGTGCATATAAGTTTATAATGTAAAAAATATTAATGGAGCTGTAAATTAAACACCTCCTTAAAAGGAGGAAAAAAATGAGTTTGTTGTAGACCTTCACTGACATTTTCACAGGAGACTTTTTCTTCTGTTTATCCCTGAAGTGCTGAAACAAATAGAAAGAAATGTATACCCCTTGTATTTATAGTTTGATGTACCTTCATCAGAAATTGTAGAAGAGCATCTGTTAAGCGCTACAAAAAAGTTTGTCTATAGACTGCTGCTACTGTCTTATCTAAACTGAAAATTAGTCATAAGTATTTTATAATCACGTAAGTGCAAAATGTGAGTAAGCATGCTTTATGACCATTTGGGCTTATTTGAAGTTTTGCAGTTTGATAGACTGCAATCAATTGCAGTCTAGCGTACTCTGAAGTGAGGATTATCAGCAATGGTGCAGTAAAAGCATGAAGTGGTGAAGAGTTGTTCTGTGTTTTTCTATGTGGCCCTTTAGAATCAAAACCAGTTCAGTCTTTTTTTTTTTTTTTTAACTGTTGAAGTAATGCAAATCATTCTATATAATTAGACCTTTTTTTTTTTTTTTTTCCGTGAAATTACTTAATGTTTTCAGAGAGAAGTAGAATTGCCATTTTTATTGTGTAGTGAAATTAAACTCATGACTGGCCAGCACAGTAAAAGACTTTGTAGATGCATGATGTGGGACATTACCTAAAATCAACCATTCTGAATCACTGCTTTTCTGAAAATGTCAATAAATCAAATGAATACAATTGGGTAAAATTGGGAAAGGGAGTCATCTTTAAAAATACCCATTTTGCTGCTTTCAAGTACTTGCCGAATTCATTCAGAACTGAAGCACCCAATGAAGGAAAATTCCTTTGAAACCTTTTGGTAACTTATTGTTTTTACATGTCACTAGCTTCCACTAATGTTAATTTGCTGTCTGTCATTTGAAACATATACTAATTTCAAATGTGACTTCTGCAAGTAGTTTTAATAAATCATCTCAAAGGAATGTTGCTTTTCATAGGAATGATCAATTGCAAAGGCAATATATATTGTATATATATATATGTTTGTGTATATAAAGTACTCCTTATTTGCATCAGCATTTTAAGTTTAAAGACATACTGTCATCCAAAATCCAGGAAGAAAACTCTCCAACTCCAGTGCAGTGTTAGAAAGTGGCATTCCGTTATTTATTATGATACGCAAGCACAACTTCTCAAGCTCTGCATTTGAACAGTTGAGACATACATATGCAGTACACTGGCATACATTTTCATTCTTTTTCAAGGACTCATAATATGCTAATGTCCCTTAGAGTATGCTCAGTGGTATCTCAAGTGGTCAAATGCTCACCCACTTCTTCCCATTTTTCACTTTATCACTAAATCTTTGACTTACTTTCGTCCACTTTTCCCCACTTCGGAAGATTTCCATTGCTTATTAGGCCATGATGAGCCGCTTTTTAAAAGCAATACATGTGGAGCCTGAGGAAAATGTCCTTGCCTTGTTTTGAGACAGATGATATCAAGTATACTATTGTGACTCCATTGCTTCATGCAAGGCAAAATCATTAAGGCAAAAGATGAAATTATTCTATTATTTTCTTACTGCAGAGTTATTGATGAAAACAAGACTATTCATCATGAAAGCTGAAATGGAAAATTTTAGAACTATCACTTATGGATTCCTTTCACTAATACATTGGTTCTTAAATTAGTGTACTAATTCCTATTGCTAATCAAACCAACCTATATTGGTAGCAATATGATATATATATAGATGTAAGTATAGATGTAATCAAAATCACATTCATTTACAAAAGAGAAACTGTACTTACAACAAAACTTGTCAGGCTTTTTGCAGTTTTGAATAGGAAATAAGAATCATGTTTCTTGCCACTGAAGTTTTCTCTGTCTTACTTTACAATAGTTTTATGTAGTTTAATTTTTTCCTTTGATCTTGGGGAGAAAGTGAAATGCACAGAACTTAGTATGTAAAAAAAACAGAAGGATTTTAGTAGTTTGAATTAATTTTTTAAATTCCTCTAGGGAAAAGAAAACTGGAACAGCATTTCAAAATGTAATTTGTTCTAATGGATTTTACCGCTTCAAAGGAGTAATGTTTGTAACCCTTCAAAGACTCTCTCATTTTAGTTTCTTGAAAAAGTTTTATCTTGACAAGGGTGTGATGGTATTTTTTGAGTAAGGGATGGGCGGGCAACACAGTGTCACAGAGTTATCCCTAGATCTGTGTCCATGATGGCACAAGCCTGGAAGGAGACAAAAGAGAGAGGAAAAAAAAAAGTATTAACTTTTTGGGGTGGGACGAGGCCCTGTGACTAATGAGGCAAGGCATCTGAGGGCTGTGCACTCTGGGAGAGGAGGAGAGGGGGGAGGGTAGGAACATAGCAGATAAGTCTAAAAAAAAAAAGCAACAGCAACAATCTGAGGAGGAACAGTAATTTACTAAGTCCAACAAAATCAAAGGAAATGAGAGAGAAAAGAGTGTCCAAATACGAGGTCTTATGCTAGCAGACTGCAGGGGAAGCACGTGCTTTTCTTCCCAGCAAGCTGAGTGAGCAAGAGGTGGCTGGTGTACTGCCAGGAGTTCCACCTTCCTTCCTCTGTGTGAGAAGTCTTCCAAGAATGCCACGCTGCTCCTCCTTTCCCTTGCGAGAACCAAAAATGCCCCCAAAAAGGGCCACAGAATCAAAACAATTAACTCTGTAACTCTCATTGTTTTACATGATGTTATGATGTGATATACCAACAACAAAAATAGAAAGAACACAACATACAGGCACTTGTTGGTGCATCACCAATCTTGTGTGTGACAGGAGTTGTTCAGTGTATATTTTCCTATTTTTATTAATGGTGCTTGTTTCACATAATCACAGAATGGTCCAGGTTGGAAGGGACCTCAAGGATCATGATTCTGCAGCCTTCCTTGCCACAGGCAAGGCCATCAACCTCCCCATTTAATACTAGACCAGGCTGCCCCAGCTCCATCCAGTCTGGCCTTTAATGTCTCCAGGGACGGAGCATCCACAGCCTTTCTGGGCAGACTCACCACTCTCTGTAAAGAACTTCCTCCTGACATCCAACCTAAATCTTCCCTCCCTCGACTTAAAACCATTTCCCTTGTCCTGCTGATACGCACCCTTTCAAAGAGTTGACTCCCCTCCTATTTGTTGACTCCCTTTAGGTACTAAAAGGCTGCAATGAGGTCAGCCCGCAGCCTTCTTTTCTCCAGGCTAAACAAGCCCACCTCCCTCAGTCTGTCTTCGCAGGGGGGTTTCTCCAATCCTCTGATTATCTTATCTTTGTGGCCCTCCTCTGGACCCTCTCCAACAGCTCTCTGTCTTTCTTGTACTATGGGCTCTAGACCTGGACACAGTACTCCAGATGGGGCCTCACAAGAGCAGAGTAGAGAGGACAATCACCTCCCTGTCTCTGCTGGCCACCCCTCTTCTGATGGAGCCCAGGATAACATTTGCTTTCTGAGCTGCACACTGCTGGCTTATGTTTTGTTTTTCATCCATCAGGACCCCCATGTCCTTCTCTGCAGGACCTCTCTCAAGGACTGCTCCTTCCAGTCTGTATGGATGCCTAGGATTCCTCTGGCCCAGGTGCAAAACCTTTCACTTTGCTGTGTTGAACCTCATCAGGTTCACCCAGGCCCACCTTTCAAGCCTTCTGAATGGCCACCACATTCCTTCCACCATATCAACTGCACCACTCAGCTTGGTGTCATCAGAAAGGTTGTTGAGAGTGCTCTCAATTCCATCATCGATGTCATTGATAAAGATGTTAAAGAGCACTGGTCCCAAGACAGACGCCCTGGGGAATGCTGGCCTTCACCTGGACATAGAACCATTGATGACCTCCCTGTGTCTGCAGCCTTTCAACTGATTTCTTATCCATCGAGTGTCCACCCATGAAATCCATGTCCCTCCAATTTGGAGATAAGAATGTGGTGGGGACTATGTCGAAGGACTTGCTCAAGTCCAAGTAAATGACATCAGTCTCCTTTCCATCATAGAAGGCCACTAGATTGGTTAAGCATGGTCTTCCCCTGGTGAAGCCGTGCTGGCTGTCTCAGATCATACGCTCATTCCTCATGTGATCAAGCATGTCATCCAGGAGGATCTGTTCCATAATCTTCCCAGGCTCAGAGGTGAGACTGATCAGCCTGTAGTTCTCTGGGTCCTCCTTGCTCCTTTTCTTGTTAATAAGAGTGATGTGACCCTTCCTCCAGTCATCCAGGGCCTTACCTGACAGCCACGACCTTCCAAATAATGATGGAGAGCAGCTTGGCAATCACCTCAGCCAGCTCCTTCAGATCCCTGGGATGCACGCCATCTGGCCTCATAGATTTGTACACATTCAGGCTCATGAGGCAGTCTCGGAACTTGCTCTGCCCTTACAGTGGGAGGGGATTTACCACCCCAGTCCCACCTAGAGTTTTAGGAATGCAGGGTTGATAGACGTGAGAAATACTAGAATCCTGGCTGCCAGTGAAGACTGAGGCAGAGCTCATTCAGTACCTCAGCCTTCTCTTTGTCCATTGAAGCCAGTTCTCCTTTTACAATTACCAAAGGAGGTACACTTGTTTTGACCTGTCTCTTCTGGCCAGTGTGCCTGTAGAATGTCTTCCTATTGTTTTTCACATCACTCACCGAGTTCAGTTCCACCTGCACCTTGGCTTTCCTGATCCCACTTCTGCAAGTCCAGACGGCATCCCTGTATTCTTCCCAGGTGACAAACCCTTGTTTGCAGAGCTTTCTTTGCCCTCAGCGTGCCCAGCAGGGCCTTGCTGAGCCATAGCAGTTTCCTACCTCCTCTGCCCGCTTTCTTATTCAGAGGGATGGAGAGCTCTTGTGCTCTCAGAAGGCATCCTTGAAGAGTAGCCAGCTCTCCTCAACATCTTTGTCTCTAAGGACGGCATCCCAGGGAATCTTGGCCAACAATTCCTTGAACAACTTATTGTTTGCTCTTCCAAAGTTCAGGGTCCTGACGCCACACTTTGCCAGGCCCGCATTCATCAAGATCACGAATTCACTGCAGCCCAGGCTGCCTCCAACCTTAATGCCTTTAATGGTCTCCTCTGCATTGGTGAGCACCAAGTCCAGCAACACTGCACCTCTGGGTCAGTTTGTCCAATACTTGGACCCGAAAGTTATCATTAATGCATTCCAGGAGCCTGCTGGATGTCTTGTAGCTCGTCATGTGGTCTTTCCAGGAGATATATGGATGGTTGAAGTACTCCACCAGGACAAGAGCCTGTGGGCATGATGCCTCCTGCATCTGAAGGAAGAAAGCCTCGTCAGCAGTTTCTCCTTGATTGGGTGGCCTGTAGTATACTCCTATCACCAGCTGGCATTTATTAGTCCTGTCTCTAATTCTAATCTGGAGGCTAAGAACCTGTTCCTGACTTTCTCAGAGGGAGCTCCTCACAGTCTATCCACTCTTTGATATGGAGGGCAACTCCCCGACCCTTCCTACCTTGTCTATCCCTTCTAAAGAGCCGATATCCCTCAGTGGTGACATTCCAGTTACAGGAGGCATCTCACCATGTTTCTGTGATAGCAATAAGGTCATAACTTTCCAAACGCATCATGGTTTCCAACTTGTCCTGCTTATTTTCCAGGCTGTGTGTGTTAGTATAAAGGTACTTCAGTTAGGCTTTCCATCTAACGTCTTTATAGTGGATCCAGGATCTCCTAGAACAACAGCATCCCCAGCATCCCTCTGCCCTCATCCATCCCTTTGCACTCCACCCTCTTTTCCCATCAAGTTTGGTATGAGCCCTTGAACTACCCGTTTAAACCCAGTGGCCCTCGTTTTGTCCCCTTCCCCCTTCATACGTAGTTTAAAGACCTTTCAATGAGTTCTGCCATTTCCTCAGCGAGGATCCTCTTACCTCTCAGAGACAGGCCACTTCCATCTGCAGCCATCATGCCAGGTGCTAAGAAAATTGCCTCATGGTCAAAAAAGAACCAAAATTCTTGTGTTTGCATCAACTTCTAAGCCATTTATTCATGAGGTGGGTTTTTTGGATCCTCTCATTATCCTTCAGTGCTACTGAAGGTATAGAAGAAAAAGCCACCTGCACACCTGTTCCTTTAGCTACCCACCCCAGTCCCATGAAGTCTCGCTTGAGAGTTTTCAGGCTTTTCTCGGTGACTTCTTCACTGCCAGCCTGAACTATCAATAAAGGGTAATAATCAGAAAGGTGAATCAGTTCAGGAAGTTTCATAGAAATCTCCCTGACCCCAGGGAGACAGCACGTCTCCCTGTGGATAGGATCAGGCCGACATATAGGGCCTTCCTCTCAGCAGGAAGTCGCCTACAACAACCACCCTTCTGTCCTTCCGAGTGGAGGCAGTCTTGAGGTGTGGGGTCAGCCACTTCATGCACGGCAACCTCATGGGTGGACCTCCCTCCACACCCTCACTCACTTCTCCCTCAAGTTCCAGGGCCTCAAACCTATTGCGCAGTGACACATGGGGAGCCAAGAATGGGTGATGTCCACTTCGCTGAGCCAGTATCTGTTTCCACCCCTCCTCCTCATAAATTGCCTTGATGGCAGGGCAGCAGATCCACCTGTCTGGTGAATATCACCCTGGTGTCTTTTTGGGAGAGAGTTATGCTGCTTTTGCCTGTGCCCCACACCCTCCAGTTCTTCACTAGGGGGGAAGGACAGGGGGCTAGGTGGAGAGGACCGGGGGTTCGCTGCAGCAGGAACACCATCTGCCTGCCAGTTCTCCTCTACCACATGTTTGCAAGGTGGCATGGGGTGACGTGCTCCATGCGGAACCTCAGCTGTGTGCCGAGATCTCAGAGCTGATAGGTACTGGCACCAGCAATTGTTTGTGGAACATACTGGCTTTTTGTGCCATCTCTGACCTTTTGTACAAGTACCAAATAAAGAAATATTCTTCCACACGATGCTGTTACGCAGATAGGAATGTGTATATCTTGTTCAAGCAGTGTTAATGGTTGTATGGTCTAGTGTAGTGTACATAGTCTTTAGCTGAGTAACTTATTTTTGAAGGTTACAAACTTCATTTACTTCATTAAATAGCATCTATTTATTTTAGCTATTATTTTTTAAAAGTAAGTAGCTTTAAAAACCTTTCTTAACAGGAAAAACAGCAGTCTGAGAATTTTTCATAGAATCATTGAATGGCCTAGGTTGAAAAGGACCTTAATAATCATCTAGTTTCAACCCCCCTGTCGTGGGCAGGATCACCAGCCACCAGACCAGGCTGCCCAGAGCCACATCCAGCCTGGTATTGAATGCCTCCAGGGATGGGGCATCCACAACATCCTTGAGCAACCTGTTCCAGTGCGCCACCACAATCTGTGTGAAAAACTTCCTCCTAATGCTTAACCTATGCCTCCCCTATCTTAGTGTAAAATTACTTCTTCTTGTCCTATTGCTATCAACTCATGTAAGCAGTAGTTCCCCCTCCTGTTTATATGCTCCCTTCAAGTACTGGAAGGCCACAATGAGGTCTTCCCAGAGCTAAACAAGCCCAGTTCCCTCAACCTTTCTTCATAGGAGAGGTGTTCCAGCCCTCTGATCATCTTAGCAGCCCTCCTCTGGACCCATTCCAAAAACTTTTCGTCTTTCTTGGGCTGGGGGGGTCCAGGCCTGGATACAGTATCCAGATGGGGCCTTACAAGAGCCCAGTAGAGAGGGACAATCACATCCCTCTCCCTTCTGGGCACCCCTTTTCTAATGCAGCCTGGAATACTGCTGACCTTCTGGGCTGCAAATGCACACTGCTGGCTCATGTCCAGTTTCTTATCCACCAGGACCCCCAAGTGCTTCTCTACAGAGCTATTCTCAAGGAGTTCTTCTATGTAAATAACTGAGATGGCACAGCTCAAGCACAACACCTTACACTTGGCCTTGTTGAACCTCATTAGGTTTTCATGGACCCACTTCTCCAGCCTGTCCACGTCCCTCTGGATGGCTTTCCTTCCCTACAGTGTATTGACCACACCACTCAGCTTGGTGTTGTCTGCAGATTTGCTGAGAGTGCGCTCAATTCCATCACCTTATGTGATTGATGAAGATGTTGAAGAGCACTAGTCCCAAGGCCAGCCCTTGGGGGACAACACTTGTGACTGGGCTCCACCCAGAATGACTGATTACAGTCCTGTGGCTGTGACCAGCCAAGTTCTTAATCCATCAAACAGTCCATCTTTCAAATCCATACCTCTCCAATTTAGAGAGAAGGATGTGATGATGGACCATGTCAAGGGCATTGTAGAAGTCCAGGTAGACGGCATCCACCACCCTTCTCCTATCCACTGATTCTGTCATTCCAACATAGAAGGCCACCAGATTGGTCAGGCAAGATCTGTCCTTAGTGAAATCATGCTGGCTGTCTCAAATTACCTTTCTGTCTCATGTGTGCCTTAATATGGTAACAAGGAGGATCTGCCCCATGATAACCACCAGTGAAGACTGAGGCAAGATTGAGGACCTCAGCTTTTCCCAGGTCTAAGGAAGCCAGTTCTTTGTTCTCATTTACCAGAGGGGGGTACAGTCTCCTTGACCTGTCTCCTCCTGCCTACTTACCTGTAAAACCCATTCTTGTTATTTTTCACAACCTCTGCCAAATTCTACTTGGCTTTCCTAATCCTATCTCTACACATGCAGACAACATCCGTGTATTCTTCCCAAGCTACACAACCCTGCTTCCACTTCCTGTACATTTCTCACTTTTCCTTCAGTTTAAGCTGCATGTCCTTGCACAGCCATGTCGGTGGCCCACTGTCTCTACTTGTTTTCTTCTGCTGGGGGATGGTGAGCTGTTGTGCTTGCAGAAGGGTGTCCTTAAAGAGCTGCCAGTTCTGTTCTATTCCTACACCCTCAAAGACAGTTTCCCAAGGGATCCCATCCAGCAGTTCCTTGAGCAGCCAGAAGTTTGCTCTCCTGAAGTTCAGGGTCCTGACTCTGCTTTTTGCCAGGCCTGCATTCCTCAAGATCACAAATTCCACCAGGGATGGTTACTACAGCCCAGGCTGCCTCCAATCTTAATCTCTCTAATGCTCTCCTGTGCATTGGTGATTACCAGGTCCTTACTGGCTTCACCTCAGGTTGGTCTGTCTAATACCTGGACCAGGAAGTTGTCCTCAGCAAACTCTGGGAATCTCTTGGATTGTCTGCCACTGTGCTGCTATCCCAGCTGATATCCAGGTGTTTGATATCCCCCATCAGGACAAGAGCTTGTGAGTGTGACGCTTGCTGCAGTTGAAGCAAGAAGGCCTTGTCAGCATGCTCCTCCTGATCAGGTGGCCTGTAGTAGACCCCAAACGCCAGATGTCCTTGCTTGGACCAATCCCTGATTTTAACTGATAAGCTCTCAACCTTGTTATGGCTGTTACTCAGACACAGCTCTTCACAATCTATCCACTTCCTATTATAGAATTTTTGTCTTGCTACTGTTTTACCTAGGTGTATCCTTGCTTTCCTGTGGCTGAAAGATAATCAGGCAAGGAAATTTGTAAATTTTAACTATTAACAATACTGCAGTTGTTAAAGTAAGTTGTCTTCTACATGTGTGGGGACCCAGCCCCCCATCCCTGGGTATGTTCAGTCCAGGGAAGAGGAGGCTGACGGGAAACCTCACTGCAGCCTACAGCCTCCTCATGAGAGGTGTGGAGGGGCAGTGTTCTCTGGTGGCCAGCAGAAGGAAAAGGCATGGAGCTGCCACAGGGAAAGTTCAGGCTGGATATCAAGAAAAACTTCTTTGCAGACGAAGTTGTTTTATTCCCACTCAGTGAGTTGTGAAGAAGATGAATGTTTGAAATTCCTCAAATAGTGATACTGTATGTTTGACAAGGGTTGCCAGAGCAACCTAGTCAGGTAGTGATTCAACGGAACCATACCAGACAAATTACTGAGCTTTCTAACAACTACTTTGAGGCAAAATTAGGTAATTTTCTACAGTAGTAGGCAACAGTTACTGAAGAAAAATGACTAAGAGGAGATTAAGGGAAAGACCAACAGAGAGGGAGAAATTTCACCACTTAACATGGACCCAGGATTGTCTTGAGTCTTGATCTGTGAGTGGTGGATCAAAGGTAAATGTGCACATTCAACGTTATATACTGCATTAGTTAGACTGCCTTTGGAGTGGCAACTCACTTGAGTCTAGAGGATTCAGGAATTTTCAACAAGGGTCTCTGGAGTTCATGTACTCCCTCCTGTTAATATTGATGTTTTTCCCTCAGCTGATGGTCTTCAGCCTTAAGCAGAAGTAAGGATAACCCCTCTATCTCTGTCTTTGCAGAATGAGGGTCCATAAATCTTTAAAGATTTTGACTCTAGTCATTTAGACCCTATTCTATATTCTCTCAGGGTGAGGATGTAACTAAGGGTGAATCACCGTTGAGCTTGATAAACTCCATGGTAGGCCTTGTAGGTATGAAACTCTGGGAGTCAGCAAACTAGAACAAAGAACAAACTGTGATTAAAGAATAACAGGATGTTCTCTTTATGCTCTTCTGCTGATATGTACAGTTAATGTCATATTTAGGGAAATTGAGAAGCCTATTGTCTTACTGTTGTTGCTTGGTAGAATCTTAAGCCAATGAGCTGTTATTGGTATATTACTGCTTTCTAATGAAGAATATATAAGAAGTATGTTGATCACAGTAAAGAGGTTCATTCCTATACAATGATAATTCTGAAAGCTCGAACTGGGTAGCGCGACAGTAGTTCTCTAGTCAACAGATTCCTCCTTAATCTCAGACAAGGGTGATCATGCACAAGAACAGGCTCCCCAGGGAAGTGGACCACGCTCACCAGAGTTCAGGAAGCATCTGGACAGTACTCTCAGACATATGGTCTGATTTTTAGGTGTCAAGCCAGGATTTGGATTTCATGATTCTTATAGACTCCTTTCAACTCATGGTGATTCTGCTGAGCTGTTTTAGCCAAAACCATTATCAGTCAGTAATTTAAAACATGAAACATGTTAATGTTCTGATGATGCAGATCTTTTACTTTATGAGAAAACTTTTATTTTTTTTAAGATTTATAATTTTAGTAAAATACCCCCATACTTCTAATAAAATAAATTTTGTTTAATTAAGTATAAATTAAACATAGTCATCTCACATACAGAAGCAACTTTAGTTGCAGTCAGTTCCCAAGTTCTTCAGCGTTTGTAATCAAACTTTTGGTTATCTTTTGAAATTATTATTTTCTCATTAAGAGTTCATACAAACGTGCTTAAAGTACAGTTCTAATTGTATAATCTCCTAAAAGTCTATATTGCTATATTTACTTTAGTATTTACCCTTAAAGCTTGTTTTTGTAACCCAAACCTTTTAGATGTCATTAGAACTGGAAACACAAATCTGAGGATTTGATTCAAGCCTGAATGCTATAAACATAAGATACAGTATTAATTCTGCCATTTGTTACTTTATATATCCTCTTTATTTTTCTACTTGAAAAAGCAAAAATGAGAATATTATGGAGACTGATGGTTAGGAGTACTTTTAGTGCTTGACTCTCTTATATGATACTGCTATGACTTAGCATGACTTACCATACCCAAAGCTATGCTTGGAACATGTACATACTGTTAAATATAGAAAAACTGGTTTGTTTAGACTTGTAAAGAAACTTAATTAAATGTCTTTCTATGGGTGTTTATTTAAGCATTAATAGTCAAAATTCTGAGCGTGTTTATACACATGGCTGTTTACAGATGCTAGTAAAACATGTCCAATTAGTTACACATTAGTTCATTGCTCTGACAAGGTTCTTTTGAACTCACTGCCCTCAACAAGGTTTTGGTTTATGCCCGCTTTATCCCTCTGAATGTATTTGATGTTAGATGGGATTTTCATTTAGCAGAGCAGTACATTGGTATACTGAAATAACAGCACAATCATAATATAGCAGTTGCACTGTGATGGTGGCTGTGATGGTACATTTCTCCTGGCAATTAGTCACCTCGCTGCCTTTTGTTATCAGCTGTATAAAGCTCTCCCTGTGGCAGGCCAAAAGCTTCTTGACACTGTGCTGCCAAGGAAATTTGAGGGCTCCCTGGCATGACCCTACAGACTTGGGTCTGTCAAACCTGTCTGAGATAGCAGATTTTATCAGGGCAGTTTGCAACTTTTGAACATTCCCAACCACCATTAACCATCTGATATTTCTCATCCTCCGTGCTCTCTTCCACTACCCTTAACCATAGCTGATAAGCAGTTGTCTGGCCCAGAAGACAGGATGAGGTCTATTTCAGTGTTGGGCTTTATAGGAGCATACTTTTTTCTAATACTAAACTGTGAGCTGTGAACTGTGAACTCCTCATCATAGTATTAGACATTTTTATTTATTCAGAAGGAATATATGAGCTGAAGCCGGCTTAGGAGACCTGCTCTCTTCATGCCTCCTTTTTTTTTTTGCTTTTTTTTCTTATGTTCTTCAGGCTGAATCACATCTATACTACCTCCATGTTGGTCTGATTAATTCAGCAAGACATTCATTTGCATTTTTTTTGATTTGCATAAGAACAGGCAGTTAAACAGTTAGTTGATTCACTTAACTGTTGTAGATAGCTGGTCATCTCAACTGTTGTGGCCATTTTTCTAGAACATAGACCAGGTCCCTGTTAAGTGAAGTTCAGCTTTCTCTTTAACTACTGTAGTCATATCACACTTCAAGCTTATTCCTTATTTCTGTAAAGCCTTCTCCCATTGCAGGAGTACATTGATAATTCACAACATGACGTTTTTGGATTGTGTACATTTTAGTGCTCATAGAGAAATTCTTATGTATAAGTTTTTTTAACACAGATTTTTGTGACGTTGTACACAGTCTTTATTTTTCAGTAATTCCATCATCATTTATATTGTAGGTCATGCAGGAGTCTCTGCCAGCATGATGAAGAAAAGAACTTCCCACAAGTAAGTTGTTAATATTTTTACAAAAATGCAGCTGTCTGTAACTGGAAGGACTGTTTTACAAATATATCTGCATTGTTCCAATCACTTAGCTTCTGCAAAATTTAGGAAATAGCATTCCTTTTTTTGTGTAGAGTCAGACTTCAGTTCTTTCTGGAGGGTGGTAGGAAAGAATAAGCCACTAAGGGAGTTTTAAGCATCATTTTTGAATGTTATTCTGAAATTATCTTATGACTACAATTTACAATTTCTCTGGGATTCAGAGAGAAGCAGTTGCAAGCCAGAAACCAGTCACATGTACTCAGGGACCTCTGTTAATCTGGCAAAATGTTCATCTGTTGCTAACAATTCTAAAGCATACTTACTGGTAGACAAGTATGGAAATAACCTTAGAAATATTTTATCTTCCATTCACTAGAACTGTAGTTTTGAAAAGGATTTTTCACTTTTCTGAAATAAAGGACATCTTTAGTATGTCTGTTAGAAGGCTGCTGTTGATATGTGTAGGATATCTTCTTGTGCATTCTCATGACATGCATTATTTCCTGTACAAGATCTTTAATTAGCTACTGAATGTTGCTGAGTAGCTGTGAGAAAACAGTTAATACTCTGGTCATTATTGATCGGTGAGATGTATCTGACTGCATCTCTGATGGAGAAATCTAGGCTGCTTTAGCCTGAAATTTATTAAAAAGTTACTACTTCCATTTTAAGTCTAAAGTCCTGTTATAGTGGTTTATGACATGCATCAATCCAAAGCAGTTTGCCTACCAAGTGTGTTTTCAGTGACTTAACTTTTTTGAATGAATAATAATTGTTTCCCAGAGACAAAATTTTATGTAAAATTACTCTAATCCCTTCCACCAACTCATCATTATCCATTCTTATCTATCTTCATAGAAGGCAAAGACATAAGTTTATTTGTCTAGAGGCAGGTAGAGTTGGTTAAAACTTAATTTCTCTTGTTCTTTTTCAACCGCTCAGAGAAAGGAGTGTATGATGGGAAGACTATCAGAGGTGGGTTGCCTTTTGTACTTGAGGGTGGCTAGATTTGTCTTTACTGTTGTGTTGATATACAGTTTTTAAATACCTAAATAGGTTGTGCATTTGTTAGCATAAAGGCTATATAATACAATTTTGAGGAATTTAACTATCCAGCTTAGTTTTATGTTAAGTTAGCCTAGTTCAATTGTTTCTTGATCATTTAGTGAAGGTTTTATGTACCAAACGAAGATACGTGCTGTTCACTGACTTATCTGAGAATAAGAGAGACTAGCGGAGAATTGTTTACATGTATAATTTACAGTAAGAAGGTGAGATATGGGTGATTCTGTAACAATGCGTGCTTATAATACTCTGAGCTGTTATAGTAGACAGTAAGTTAGTAATGCATACTTTGTTGTTGATTTAGTTATCATGACTTTTATATTCCTCATTTAATATAAAACAAGAGGAACCAGCCTTGGTATGTTAAGGCCGCAGGGGAGACTTCATGCATGCTACAGAATTTTTGTGGCAGAGGGCAGAGCCAAGAGTATGTAAAAGAGCATGAGTCAAGGAAGTGATCATATGAGCAGTGTGGATTACTCTTCTGAAGTTATCACTAAGTGGTAGTCAACTGTTGAGCCTTTTGGAAAGGATTCAGCCATGATTATAGTTCAGCATAAAGGCAGATCTTCCAGATGATGTCAGTGGGTAGTGACCATTGCTGTGAATACGAATCTGACCTCATTAGCATCAGATCAGTCAGTAGCCTCTCAGATCTCATTCTTTCTCCACTCTTGGTACTTAAGAAAAGAGTATAAGAAATGATGTACGTATCAATCCTTTCTTCTCCCGCATTTCTTGTAGTTTGCAATTTGAGGATCTCAAGGTGCAGGCTGTACCTGCAGTTTAACTATCAGTGAACCTAGCCTTTTGAATTTCTGATCCCTCTTTAAACCAACTTGTAATCTTGGCTTCTGCAGCATCATAAGATTTTGCAACTGAATAGTGAGTTTTGAGTGAGTGCAGAAAGCTCTTCGTCTAACGTGCCTCATAGTCTGAATATTGTGAATAGTAGTTAATAAGAGTTTCATTGTCATTCTGCTATTGGTGGTAGTCTGTAGTAAGATTGTAATAAGTTTCGGGTCCTATTTTTAATACTTCTTCATACTGTGAAAGCCTAAAATTATTTGGACCACCGCTGTTGTGCTGCACTTACACCGCTTACACAATTGCAGAGTTTTCTTGCCAGTTCTTTTGCAGCTGTGCTTTTTTTTTTTTTTCTTTTCCCCTCCGAATGTTAGGAGTGTGGCTTTCTTTCATCCTTTGCTGTTTCTTTCCCTAGTTCTAACTCATTTCTCTGAGAGCTGGAAAAAATTTATTTTTTTTCAAAACTTAATTAAATGGACAACTACATAGACTATTGGAAATTGCTATGCTCCTTTTATAAATACCAGTTTGTCTTGTAAGTCCTGAAATAATGGTTCTCAGCTGCCAGTTGTAAGTAGTTATGCAGTACACTGTTTGTCCTGATAGCATATGCAAAATGAAAGTTTGTATGAGGACCATCTAAGCATAATTTGAAGAAGTAGGAAGATTTCTTTCTGCGTGTGTAGTCTCACAAAGCTGGTTTTGATAATGAAGCCTTTTCATAACTAGGTTTTCTCTACCAGCTTAATGCCTTCAAGGTACGGAAGAGGATCTGAAACGCACTGAGGATATGTCTGATGTGTTGAGAACTATTTCTAGGACTTGCTGGTTTTTTGTTTGTTTGACTCCATGAGTTGTATGTATCTAGAAAATTGATTGAGAATTAATTAATTTTCTTAATCTGAGAATCTGAGTGAAATTTTAGAAGAGAATTCTAATAGAGGTAAACACTTTGGGTCTTCTGGATATAGCATCTCAGAGGTTATGTATATTTTTATTACTTGGTGTATTACAGAAACAGCATACTATTAAGGTATTACTTGGGTTCATTACTTTTTGTCTTGGATGAAAATAAATTGGTAGCTGTTGCTTAAAAAGCTATACATTTGTTCTTACCACACATTCATATGTAAGAAAATATAAATTTTCCTTGGAAATTTACTAATTTAAAGATCTAATTTTTTACATTAAAAATACTGCAAATGAGTGAATGGCAGTTCAGTGGTAGAACAGCCTTCAAAAACAGCTTGATCTGGATGGTTTTTGACTACATTTGTTATGTTTTTTGCCCTCTCCAAGGCATTTTAAAAGGTAGTTACTAGTTTGAACTCACTTTTCCAGTATTTTTTCATCATATTATTTAGAATGATTGTGAAGCTTTTCACTTAATTGTTTCACTTTAAACATTTCAGGGTGCTTTACAGGTAGAAAAATTGGTATTGAAAAGTATCTGTAAACTTTTCAAAAATCAGACAACTAGCAGCATATACAAACATTAAAAACTGATGCTATTGTAACTTTCAGGGTTTTTTTAACTTTATTCTGTCTTAAATAGAACTAAGATTCATTAGAACTAAGTAAATGTAAAACTCATTTCTGTTGTCTCATCTGAGTCATAATAAAGTATTACTGAAACCATTGTAATTTTTTTTAAAAAAGAAACACTTGACCAAGAGTTTGAAAATGCGTTTTAGTGTCAGCATAAAATTAAAACCAACTGCAAGAAAGAGCCTTGTAGCTGATGGTTTATAATAACTTATACTCTCAGAAGTTAAGACTGCAAACACTGTAGCCTTATTTTGCTGAAAAAGTCAAATCACAGAAGGGGAATTTTGTTAAATTCAACTATTGAAGTATCTGCTAAGATCTTTTTCTGAAGGTGGAACAAGCTGATGAAATAGTAAGTTGATGAAATAATCATACGTCTCGTTTTTTATAGAATTTTGATTACATCTTCAGTATTATGCATTCTAGTTTCATATAGTGAATGCCTTATTCTGTAGGACTGAGATTTCACTGTTGTCTTCTTTGTATCTTTATCATACATACAGTGCTCTGTGAGCTCTCATCAGCTTTCTCTTCAGTTACTGCTGTTTTTAAGAAAAAAAATTTGTTTTGTTTGCAACCTATTTTCATTCTTTAGATGTTACTTTTAAGAATATTATTTCATGTTTGCCATATAAATGAAGTATATAACAGGTAGTAAATAATCAAAACAATTATTTTTGTTTTAGTTGAGATTCACCATTATTTTGATGTGTCACCCCTCTAAATAAACATTTTAAGAATTAAAATGTATATTGTAAAATGCTAAAATATACATAGTACTAATTTCCTATCCCCAGTATACTGTCATAATGTTCGTTTGTTTCTTCCATTTGTATTCAAATGGTCAGTTGGTGATTTTAATAACTTGCATGAAGCATTCAGTGCTTTGTCAGACAGCTTACGTGATTGCTGATCAGAACAACTGCTCAGACCAGAAGGAATTTTCATGCAACTTCCATGAAAACAAGAAGGGCAGAAAAATGCTAGTGCACTAAGAAGTATGCCTTCTATTGCCGTTACCATTACATACAATTTTAATGGTGTTGCAATAAAAAGGAATGCTAGAAGAATATTATTGCTGACATGCCTTTAAAAATACTTTGACTCCAAAATAAGTGAAGAAGGAAGCAAAATATCTTTCAGATGAAAACACACGTTATAGGAGAAAAAATTCCTTAGAAGAATTTTAGTCACCTGCCAGTAATACTTCCATTCATTTCTTCATTCTGGTGTAAGGGACTTATGTTTACTATTCACAAGGGAGAGAAACAAGATAGTAAAGTTCTGTGAGGTAACTGTGCTTTGAGATGTGATCAGGTGAGTTGATAGTCAGCATACTTCTTAAGCAAACTAGTTTTAGGTATACAATTACAAAGCTCTCATTAAAATGTTGTTGGGAGTAATCCACTACTCTTCAGTATGTTTTTGTTGGTTGTTTTTTCTTTTTTTTTTTTTTCCAGCATAGCGTAATAAGCCTTATACTTTTATTTCGCTAAGATACACTGAGCTGCAGACAAAGTATACACTTCTTATCCAGAGTAGAATTTTGAATATGTGCTTATTTAATATTGTGTTTGTATCTGTGTACAGAAAGCACAGAAACAATGTGGGACCAAGCAAACCTATTTCTCAGCCACGAAGAAACATTGTAGGCTGCAGAATACAGCATGGATGGAAAGAAGGGAGTGGACCTGTAACACAGTGGAAGGGCACAGTTCTTGACCAAGTTCCTGTAAATCCCTCTCTTTATCTTATAAAGTATGATGGATTTGATTGTGTATATGGACTAGAGCTGCACAAGGATGAAAGAGTTTCTGCACTTGAAGTCCTTCCAGACAGAGTTGGTAAGTGTTTGTTTTTTTTCCCTAAATACACTCATATGATTTGACACTTATTTTTGAATGTTTCCTGGCATCCCAGGAATGAAAAGATGAAATCTGATTACTTATATTTTATTAATTATTTTTTGTCATATGGCAGGTAATCTTAAACATTGTTTAAATTTTCTGATTTCACAAAGATCTGACAATACTAGAGAATCCAGTAGGGTTTTTTTTGTTTTGTTTTGTTTTGTTTTTTTGTCTTCAAATAGCATACAGTACATTCTGTGGTTAGAGTCTTACCATAGCAAGATTATGAAAAGTTAACTTTGCTTTTTCCACTAAAATTTAAACTCTAGGTGATCTTGGTTATGTTGTGTGTAGTATGTCTGGAAGTGATATTTTTCCTTCTGTACTTTACATAAGTATTTCTAATAACAGCAGGAAACATTTTCAATGACTTCAACTTCCTTAAACTGCTCTCTGTTTGACTTCTTTTTCTAGCTTTCCTGACCTACTCACTGCCCAATATCTAGCTAAAATACAAATAGTTTTCATTGCTGTGGCCTATGCTGGTATTGCATTACAGTGCATTATGAGTATTTGATCTTGAGCAAGGCATTCAAGGCCAGGCTTGATGTGGTTCTGGGCAGCCTGGTCTAGTAGTTGGCGACCTGCACGTAGCAGGGGAGTTGAAACTAGATGATCACTGTGGTGCTTTTCAACCCAGGCTATTCTGTGATGATGTGATTCTATGATTCTACGATAAGAGCAATAAAATGATTTATTGTTTTAACAACACTAGTAAAATTCTGCATTTCTTCACTAAGTAAACTCTCTGAAATGGACAGTGTTTGCTTTGTATATGAATTGACTAACTTCAAATAAAATCTGTTCATGAATCATGAAAAAAAACCTGCTTTTCACAGTGACATATAATTGTGCTGTTGAATGAACTTATGGAATGCTGTCATTGCAGCTTCATCTCGAATTAGTGATGCCCACCTGGCAGACACAATGATTGGCAAAGCTGTGGAACATATGTTTGAGACAGAAGATGGCTCAAAAGATGAATGGAGGGGGATGGTCTTGGCTCGAGCTCCTATTATGAACACATGGTTTTATATTACCTATGAGAAAGATCCTGTCTTGTACATGTACCAACTCTTAGATGATTATAAAGAGGGTGACCTTCGCATTATGCCTGATTCAAGTAAGTAGGCCCATTAACATTTTTTTTTCCTCTGGAAAGTGTCATCTTTTTACATAAGTATTTGCCTGTGGTTTATTAATGGGCATGGGAGTTTGTTTTCATGGACATGACCTTTTATGAATGCAGTTCTGTTAATCTGAGAAGTTCTGGGTGTGGTTTGATTATTCATCTGCTTAAAATCTGCTCACTTACTCTAGATACATTCTGGACATATTTGTAGACTGGGCTAGAACTGACTATGGATGCAATTCCAGATTTGATTATGGAGGATTTGGGTTGTACGGAGCTTGCATTTGGCAATGACACAGTTGAGATCCCCTGTTTAAGGAGTAAAGTAAATCTGTGGATGAACAGTTGGCTGATGTGTTGGGGTCAAGAAGTTGTAGTAAAGGTTGTAAGGGGTTACATTAGACTGTTGGGGTTCCCAAGGGTCAATTTTAGGGCCAGTTCTGTTCAGTATTTTTATAAGTGATCTGGACACAGTCAAAAAAGCATACTAAGTTTGCAGGTGATGTTAAAATAATTCTTAAAACTATTGAAAAATTTCATTTTTAATCAGCAGAGGAGTATGCAGTAAGTAGTGGAAAGCTGTTTTCCACAATTATTCTTAACTTTGCTGAAGATATGTTCTTGCTACTACAGAAGAGGTTCTGTCTGGAGTTTTTATTAGAAACTCAACAAACCAGACGCTTTCCACTATTGTTCTTATATGGAAAGAGGTATCATAGCTCATAGAGGTTGTTTCTGATTTGTGTTTCTGAAGCAGTTTAATTTAGCTGTGGTAGGTCTTCAAAGTGGAAAACCTTTGAGTAGTTTATTGGGAAAAGAAGCACTTAATCTATTGAAAATTCATTTTCTTTCACATGTTGCAGAATGAAGAAAAAACATGGTAGATTAGGGGAATATATTTTTCTTGTTTCTTGAAGTGAAAGTTTTGTGGCTTTTCCTACTAACATAAAGAATTTTCACAGAATAAATATTGTTCAGGAATATAGAATAGAGTAGAATTTGCGCAAGTGTTAAAGCTAAAACTTACCCGGACGATTCTTTTTATTTTCTCAAGCTTAGGTTGTTACTTGTCTTTGTGTATGTGAGGACACAAAAATGTAACTTCTTTTAAGCTTTTATTTTTGTAAGGGAAAAATACTTTACCGGTTTTGATACTAAAACTGTGTAAATACTGCACAATTCTTTCTAATTAAAAGCTTATGTTTTATCAACAAATACTTCACATAAAACTGATTTTGAGAGAATGATAACTATTTGTGATGATGCATTTATGGAGGAACTGTACATTTACAGAGAAACTTCATAAAAGAAATAGAGAAAGAATGTGGGTTTTTTGGTGAGGCTAGCTTCCAGTTCTCCAGTACACTGCTGTTACTGCTTATTGTATTTGTTCTGTAATTTACTTGTCTTTTTGCATCAACGCGTGGCATAGACACTGTCAAAAAATACAAGGCTACTTCTGGGTAGATTTTGCTAGCCAAGCAAATAATATGGTTAGACTTCAGTAATGATACCTATTGCAATGTCAAATCAAAAGCTCTAACAAAGAGGTTACTCATAGTAGACATCTTGGAGGTGTGCTTGTTGCATATACTCAAACATCGCATAATGTGTGTATAGGGGGTAGATGGGGCTGCTGATGAGATCCAGTCTTGTTCCTGCTGGTAGATTAAATTCGGTAATCCACAAACATTTTTGATAACATGTATGTAAACCTTTTTGATTAAAGATTAAACAATCAAAAGTGCTGTTTTTGACTTTGTAAAATTGAACTGTTGTATTATTGGTGGGCTAAAAAAATATGCTACTGTGCATTTCAGAAGTACACTGGTTATTAAATGTTTGTGTAAACAAAACAGCATACTATGTATTTAAAAGTTCTAATAGTTTCTTACTGGTTTTGCAGATGAGTTTGATGTTATTTTCCATACTGAAATTCCATCCATGCCTACCAAAGTACACTGGTTTTGTGTTACAGATGATTCACCTCCTGCAGAACGGGAACCAGGTGAAGTTGTGGACAGCCTGGTAGGCAAACAAGTGGAATATGCCAAAGAAGATGGCTCAAAACGGACTGGCATGGTCATTCATCAAGTTGAAGCCAAACCATCTGTCTATTTCATCAAGTTTGATGATGATTTCCATATTTATGTCTACGATTTGGTGAAGACATCCTAGACATCATTGTGAACTCTGCCAAATTTGTGGAACTATTAAATGTAAAATTTGTAGACACAAAGACTTGACTGCTTTCCAGTTTAATGAAAGCTTAAATGTCCCTGCGAACCCACAATCTCTGCCAGCAAAACTGTTTTGTTCTGAATAATAGGAAAAAAATTATGTGAACATGATACATTTTGTGTAAGAGAACTCCTTTTCTTGGAGGAAGTCAGTATATCTCAACAGGAGGAAGTTAAGAGCAAAAAACACCTGCAAATTCAGGCTGTGTAAATTTGATCCAGTATTGTAGTCCTAATCTAAATTTTTTTCATAGATTTTAACTTTCTTCAACTTTGCACTCACCTCATGCAAGTGTAGTTTGATATTTTGATATACCTTCTTTTATAACATTAAATTTAATTTTTTGGCTACTGGCAGTCCTTGTTTTCAGGGTTGGGACAGAATTGATGTTCATTCAAAACTGAAAGGTTTGAATGATTTGTTCTGCATTAAGGAGTGCCTAACCCAAGTAACACCAATCTGCTGTGTTTCTACACTTTATTTTAAATATAGCTTCTTAAGAATTTGCAGTACATGGAAATACTTGTGCATTTTTAGTAGTCACATGGCTGTAGAATATCAAGTGTTTGACTTGCGCACCTTTCAGTGAAAAGTCTTAAAACTACAAAATATATTTAATCTGTATAACCAGTTAACTAGAAAATGCAAGGTTAATAGCCTGTATTTACAAGTTGTAGGAACCAGTAACATACAAGCAACAAGGCTGCCTTCAGTCCTAAATGTTGTACTTTTTTATTTGTTCATTACACTCTCTTAGCAAAACACAAGTTCTTGGTGCCACAAGTTTAACAGTATATATATATGTATATATATATGCTACTTCAGAAGACTTTAGACTACGCATTGGCAATCAGTAGTCTCTCATCTAATACCAAAATCTAGCAACCTGAATGTGTGGATTAGATGCCTAACAATGGCCATATTTTTACGTGGTAAATACAGTCTCAAGGGGGAGGGTACAGGAATCATTTTTTATGAAGACTTAATTGTAGAGAAGGAAAGGCATTTGTTGCCTTCTGCTCAGTCTGTTGCATTCTGTCATTTGCTTGATTTTGTTGTTGTTGTTGTTTTGCTTTCCTCTTTGATTTTTTTTTTTGTTTGTTTCTAACCATTTTGATTCAAAAAGGCACCTTCCCAACGTAATCTTTTTCTGGCTTTTCTACATTAGGAGTGTCCAGACAAATCTACAGCTTAAATCTGTTGTTGCCTTTTGTGGTGTAGATTGTACTTACTTTGAGATACGCTGTTACTTGAATTTCATTCTGTGAACACTACAGTTCTGCATGCCAGTGGTGTGCTGTCTCATGGAAGCTACAGGCAGTCTCAGTGGTTCAGCCGTCTGCATTAGATTGTGGAAGTACCTAGCAGCCCACAGCAGCAAAATTCTTTCACAGTGGTAATCTTGCAGGATAGTTGCAAATGAAGATTAGGGTTGTTGGTGGGGTGTTTGGTTTTTTTTTTTGTTTTGTTTGTTTGTTTAGGTTTTTTTGTTTTGTTTTTGTTCTTGTAAGTGTGGCAGCTTTTGAAAGCATAGGAATGGCAACAACGACCAGCACAGCAACAAAATTGTCATGTTACACAAAGGCGGAGCTCTGCAAGTTTCAAAGAACTGCTTCATGAAAGTGCAGTTTTGTGAAGACAGCGCTGTTGATGGAACATGCACTCTGAAATCCACCCTCATGCCATTAGTGGAAGGATGCAGGAGATATGCTGTTAATCAGAGATCAGAAG
This sequence comes from Tympanuchus pallidicinctus, assembly GCF_026119805.1. Lineage (NCBI taxonomy): Eukaryota > Metazoa > Chordata > Aves > Galliformes > Phasianidae > Tympanuchus > Tympanuchus pallidicinctus. The sequence goes on from NW_026294758.1 coordinate 31,330,019, forward strand.
TCTGTGTGATCTCAGATTTGGGTATACCGAAGACTCGGTGGTTTAAGCCCCTTTCTGTCCATTTTTTTGCTTGATTTCATATTTTAGCCTTAAGGCTCGTGCCTCATTATGCTGTTGAATTGTAATAAATACATACCATATAAATATGATACCTTACTTCTTTGTCCATTGCTATTATATTGCATTATGTCCGGTTATTTCACCATGGGCAACCAAAGGCAGGCTATTGTCCTATAGTGAATAGTCTCTCAATGCAGTCCTTAAGCACTAGGTACCTGAGTAAATGTTCCTTGTGTTTTGAACAAAGTGAGCAGATTTGCAATACAGTGTTTTCATCCTGCAGATCTGTTATATGTGTTTTCTATTGACTCTTAAGAGTCCTGCATGTAAATCTCAAAGCTGAGCCTGGCTCCATGAGCCCAAGTTGATATTTCTGGCACAAGAATGAGTGAGTGTATTTATGACACACAAATAACTTAGTACACTGATTTTGGGGCTATACGTCTGAGGAATGTGTTTGTTTTGAAAGATCTGAGGTTTAGATCTACGAGAAAACTTCTAGCATTAGGCTTGCATTTGTGGGTTGTCTGCAAGCCACTTTAATACACCACATATTCTGCCAATTAGAGTACAATCTATAAACTGTAAATTTTATGGTTGTTTTTAGATGTCCCCATTGGCTATTGTGTGGGTATTTCTTTTCATTTTTTCTTCTTTCCTTTTTCTTTTTTTTTTTTTCAGTAGCTTAAACCACCTTTTCGAGACTTGAGACTAATTCCACTCCCTGCCCATCTTCTTTGGGCTTTGTTTTAGGCTCATGTTTCAGATCTGCATGCAGTGCTTGCATTACCCTGGTAACTAAATGTTGGTTCCTTGTTCTAGGGGTTCAACATTACTTTCCAAAATTACATAGGGCCTGTGATGGCACAGGCTATGGATCTTTGTATAAAAGTTACTGGCCTTTCACATTTACCTGCTGTAGTACTGTTGTATATTGTGTGTGTGTGCGTGTGTGATGTCAGGCTGCCATGTAGAACTTTTTAAAAGGAAAAAAAGTTAAATGCAGACCATCATTTTTTGCATGCTTAGAGGGTTAGAACGTTCAATGTAACAAACTAAAGTTGCATGTTAAAAATGTTTAGGTTTTGGTTTTGTTCTGTTTTTATTTTGTGTTCAGTTTTTGTGAGTTTGCTTATTGTGCTGTTTTAATGGTTGTTAGTAGGATTAAATGCACCGGTGAGACAAGCATAGTGCCAACAGAAGGTAATTTTTCCAGTTGTATGTGTCATACAGCATTTAAAAGGACCGTGTATTCTGTTAACAAATAAATAAAGTCACACCTAATCAGTAAATACTGCATTTTTCTTTTGAGTGCCAAACCTTAAACTAAGTTGAAATGAAGTAGGGGAAAACTCCTTTTTATTGAAACAGGTAGATAATTTAATTTTTAAAAAGAATTAAAAATGAAGTCTTTGTCTTCAGAAAATTAATTAGTTACTTATGGGAAAAGAATGACAGTAAAAACAGTTTCTGGTTCCTTGAAAATGCTGTGTTTTTTGTATTTTACATCATTAGTGCAATTTGGATGGTTCTTGGTATGTGTATAGTTCAAAGGTCTTCGTGTTCACATTTTAAAACTAGATAATGACTTCATCTTTAGAGCTTGGTTTCATTATTTTTATTTTATTTTGAACAATGTAGACAGTTCTCTGTTCTCTGCATTTAGAAGTATAAACACTTTAAATCTGTTACTTAATTCTGTAAGTAATTTTTATAATTATGATGTAACTCTATCCTTAAAACATTTAAAATAAACCCTTTATGTGCAACATATGACTGTAAACTCTGTTCTCATGAACAAAACGTAGCGATGTGTTTTCAGATTGTGAAAAAGTAGTTTTTTAAAGTTTTCTAATCAGTACTGAGCAATGTATGCTGATATAATGCCTTACAAAATAGGATTACTTGCAAAGCTAAATCTTTATTTGACAAAGGTGAAGTGCAGTGTTTAAATCATATTCCACCAAATACAGAAAAATTCCCTTTCAGAAGGGGATCACACAGTGCTCTTGTGAAGAGGCATTTATTTCCAGAGCATACAAAGGAGTAATTCAGTGGTGGGAAAATGGAGAAGCATTTGGTAATTGTTAGGTGATAAGTTTGTGTACTTTGACTTACTTTGTTTAATTTTTGTTGTCGTTGGTTTTGTTTTTTTAATTACTAAGAAGATCCAAAGCTGATCAGTCAATTAGTAAATAACATCATGATGCTGCAAATTTTCTTAAGCTATAGGAGCTTTTCACACTACTATATGAAGACTTCATTCTTTTATGTTAGTAAAGATAAATTACCAAAGCAGACCATCCATGTTGTATCTTTACTTTATTCATCCCTTTGAGTGGAAAGTATTGAACAGATACCTTGAAATACATGTTTTGTCACCAAATTTAGAAAGCTCATTAAATGTAGGCTGAAGATCTGTGTGTAGCATACTAGCATGCAGTTCGGATGAATACCCAAGCCTCTTCTATTCACTTAGTTTTCTCCTTTTTATTATATGCTGTTGCATGAAAGACTGGTCCATCCAGTGTATACCTCTGCCAGTTAGGAGGATCTAAGACTGCTTAGCAGAAGCATCACATTCATGGACTAAGTATAAATCTGCATGAGCTGCCTACATTACATTGTGGTATAAAATATATAAATACTTTGACCATCGCCTGAACTTGTTTTGTATTGCAGCTGCTGAACCAACCTCAGTTTTGAAGTATGTTTTCACTGAGGAGAATTTAAACAAAATCTTTTTTAAACAAAGACATTTTAAATTCTCCATGCTATAGTAATGAAAATTCCCCTTAAATTTTGCATGATTAGGAGGCTACTTAGAAGTGTTGGAAATATCCAAATAATTTTGTCAGGACAGTATCTCTGATAAAAGCAGATTTTACTCACAATTGCAATGGTGAGCATCCCGCAAGCAGGAGTGCCTCTATGGAGGCAGTAGTGCAGCTCTTGTACCTTGTCTCCCTCACGCCTTCCCCCTCCCCCGTTTTCCCATTGGCTGGGTATTCCACTCTTACAAAGATTTACAGTTGTTAATTACATTCTGACACTTGCTGATCCATGTGCTGTCCTGTGCCAGTCAGTCACCATCCTGCTTTTGACAAGATGTCTCAGTACTTTCTTATCATGTTGATACGCTGATTCTCTCCAAGGCTTCTTCCATTCTGTGCAGAGGACGCTTCCTATGTTAAACAAAGAGCATCGAGGGAGTGATGCCAGGCCTTCTGGATGCCTCTTCAGGCGCTTCCTTGGGCATGCCATGACTTGTTCTCTGGCTTGATCAATCTCATCAGGATATTCTCGCCTTGTGTATGACAAAATATTACATATATTCATGCTGACTGGACATAAATTGTTGCTAGCTATACAAGTATATTGCTTATTATTTAACTACTCCTCCTTAAATTTTCTATTACTTGGGTCTTGTCTGTCCAGCACCAAATATTAGTAAGGCTCAGAGGTATTTTCAGAAGGCTGGACAGGCAGGAGCTGCAGTCTTTGTGCCTATAACCTACTCCATCTACCTAACTTCTGTGATTATAAATTACTTCACCTACATATTGAGCATGCATTCCTGGGGAAGGTTCATCTAAAGGATAAGTGACGAAAACTACCAGAGAGCCCTGAAAAGAACTGCAGAGACTTGTTCTAATTCAGAAACAATATTTGATTCTCACACAAGCAATTCCAATGTGAGCGCCTTGAAAATTGTAATGACAACGGAATCATTAAGGTTGCAGAAGACCTCTAAGATCATCTACTCCAACTATCCGTCTACCACCACCATTGCCCACTAAACAATGTCCCATAGCACCATGCCTACACATTCCTTGAATACCTGGAGGACCAATGTGTTCAACCACCATTCTGCGTAGCTCATGGTCCACAGCCACTCTTCTATTGAAGTTTTTTCTCATATCCGACCTTAACCTCTCCTGATGCAACTTGAGCCCTCTGTCAACAGTTTACAGGCTGGCTCGGCCCAGTTCTGTGACTAGTGGGGCGGAGGGATTTCACAAAATCTGCGCCTCCAGGGAAAAAGGGAACAGGGGACCCCAAAATAACTAAAAACAGCGGCAACGATCGGAGCAGAAACAAACTAATTTACTAAATATAGTACCGGAATGCAAGATAACACACTGTAATACAATATAATTAGAATTGAAGCTATAATGAGAGAATGTCTGAAAGGTGGTAGGCCTCACCATAGTGCTGAGGTGAGATGCGCAGTCCAGCTGAGCAGCAGGGAGATGAAAAAGAGCAGACAAAGAAGAGCGCATCAGTTGACCTTGCCAGGAGTTGTATCTCCTCTCTGACCGCAAAGCCCCCTGGCAATTTAGTTCTTCGTCTCTTCCAGACTGGTACCCGGAACCGGAGCATTAACAGTTGGAATGTGGAATACCAAAAACCAAAAATCACAAAATCATGACACCCTCTAAATCTGTTGTTAGGTAGGTGGGAGAAAAAGCCAACTTACATCTCACCACAATCTCCTTTCACATAGTTGTAGAGAGCTCCAACTTTCCTGTCTCCCATGGGCATCCTCCAAACTGAACAGTTCCTTCAGATGTTCCTCATGAGACTTGTGCTCTAGACCCCTCACCAGCTTTGTTGCCCCTCCCTGGACACACTCCAGGGCCTCAATATCTTGCTTGTAGTGAGAGGCCCAAAACTGAACACAGAATCCCAGCTGATGCCTCAGCAGAACTAAGTACAGGGGAATGAATGACCTGCTCCTGCTGGCAACACTATTTCCGATACAAGCCCAGATGCCATTGGCCTTGGCTGCTTGGGCACACTTCTGGTTCATGCTCAGTTGAACATCGACCAATACCCAATCAACCCAGGCTGGTTTCTTCTACAAAGTCTTCCTGCCGCTCTGCCCCAAGCATGTAGAATTGTCTGGGGTTCTTGAAACAATAGTGCAGGACCAGGCATTTGGTTTTGTTGAACTTTATCCCACTGGCCTCAGCCCAGTGATCCAGCCTGTCCAGATCCTTCTGTAGAGCCTTCCTACCCTCAGACAGATTGAGACTTCCAGCCAACTTGGTGTCAGCTGCAAACTTACTGAGTGTGCACTCTATCCTCTCATCCAGATCCTCAATAAACATACTGAACAAAACAGGCCCCAGCACCAACCCCTGGGGAGCACCACTCTGATCCTGGTCCTCCAACTAATTCTTTACCTAGCAAAGAGTGTAGCTGTCCAAGATGTGGGCTGCCAGCTTCTCCAGGAAAATACTCTGGGAGATGGTGTCTAAGTCTTTGCTGAAATCTAGGAAGACTACATCAACAACCTTTCCCTTATCTACCAGGTAGGTCACTCAATCATAGAAGGAGATCAGGTTGGTCAAACAGAACCTGCCTTTCATGAGCCCATTCTGGCTAGACCTCATACCCCAGCTGTCCCACACATACTGTATGATCTCACTCAAGATGATCTGATCTGTAACCTTCCTGGCACCAAGGTCAGGCTGACAAGCCTGTGGTTTCCCAAACCCTCACAAAACTTCATGTAGTTGGAGGTCATGTTGGCAAGTCTCCAGTCCTCTCACACCTCTTAGATTGACCAGAACCAGAACTGATTGATGTTGGAAGGTGGCTTTGTAATGACCTCTGCAAGCTTCCTCAGCACCCTCAGGTGGATCTGATTTGGCCCCATCTGGCCGCCTGCTAAGTGGACTAGCAGGACTCTGTCTCAACCTGAGTTGTAGGGGGTTTATTCTGTTCCCTATCCAAACTTTCAGGTGAGGGAGTAGAGTATACCGAAGGATGACTTTTACCCCAAGGATATCTGATTTTTAAAGACAGATGTAAAGAAGGCTCTGAAAACATTAGCCTTTTCCTGATTTTTATTCCCTGCCACATCCAGTGAAGGGTGGACATTCTCTATAGCCCTCCACTTACTGCTAATGTATTTGTAAATAAAGTGTTTTGTTCTTTTTTACTACAGTGACCAGGTCGAATTCAAGCTGGTCTTTTGTCTTTTTAATTCTCTCCCTGCACATGCTAACAACTTCTTTGTACTCTCCCCAAGTCGAGTTGCCGATCCCTTCTTTCACAAAATTTAGATTCTTCTTTTCTGGGAGTCTAGTTCCCTTTCCATCCACACAGGTATTCCTCCCCAAAGGCTCATCATCAATAGGGAGGTAGGTAGGAATCCTAGCTGGAGCTGCAGATGTAATACTGCTGTACACTTGCAGATGTAATACTGCTGTATGCTGGTTCCTTGTCTGTATGAGCAGGCTATATTTTTGGAAAGAAATTACTCCTTGCTTGGTGAGATCGTCAAGGTTAGCTGCTGGATTGCTGCTTCGGCACAGTCCCAGCCAGAACTGCAGTGACTGATTGCGAGGTATGGGGAGGTTTGGGTCAGTTCCTTCATCCAGGGAACCCCGAGATAGCAGCAGAGAGCGGCTGATGTGAAGTGGGTGTTGCCAGGAGAAGTTAGAAACTGTGGCATAATTGGGAAAGTATGACCTAATTGCTATCACAGAAACATGGTGGGATGAATCCCATGATTGGAATACCTCAATTGAGGACTGCAGGCTACTCAGAAGGGATAGACAAGGTAGGAGGGGTGGCAGAGTTGCCCTCTATGTTAGGAAATGGATAGAGTATGAAGAGCTGTGTCTGAGGAATGGCCATGATCAGGTCGAGAGCTTGTGGGTAAAAATCAAAGATCAATCCAGTAAGGGGCAGCTAGTGATTGGAACCTGCTACAGGCCACCTGATCAGGAGGAGGCTGTTGACGATGCCTTCTTGCTTCAGCTGGAGGAGGTGTTGTGCTCACAGGCTCTTGTCCTGATGGAGGATTTCAACCACCTGGATATCTGCTGGGATAGCAGAATAGCAGGTGGCAGACAATCCAGGAGATTCCTAGAATCTGTCGAGGACAACTTCCTGGTCCAGGTAATAGATGGACCAACCTGAGGTGAAACCTTACTGGACCAGGTGCTCACCAATGCAGAGGAGAGCATTAGAGAGGTTAAGATTGGAGGCAGCCTGGGCTGTAGTGACCATGCCCTGGTGGAGTTTGTGATCTTGAAGAATGAGGGCATGAGAACAAGCAGAGCTAGGACCCCATGCTTTAGTAGAGCAAACTTCTGGCTGCTCAAGGAACTGCTGAGTGGGATCCCCTGGGAAACTGTCCTTAAGGGCATGGGCACAGAACAAAGTTGGCAGCTCTTTAAGGACAGCCTTCTGAGAGTGCAATGGCTCCCCATCTCCCAGCAGAAAAAGCCAAACAGGGGAGGCAGGCAACCATCATGGCTGTGCAAGGACCCGCAGCTTAAACTGAGAGAAAAGAGGCAAATGTACAGAAAATGGAAGCAGGGTTATGTATCCCGAGAGGAATACAGGGCTGTCGTCCATGTGTGTAGAGATAGGATTAGGAAAGCCAAGGCGCAGATGGAGCTGAACTTGGTGAGGGATGTGAAAGATAACAAGAAGGGGTTCTACAGGTGCGTAGGCAGGAGGAGACAGGCCAAGGAGAGTGTTCACCCTCTGATGAAAGGTAATGGGGAGCTGGCTTCCTCAGACATAGAGAAAGCAGAGGTGCTGGATGAGTACTTTGCCTCAGTCTTCACGGGTGGCCAGGCTTCCCATTTCTGCCAGGGCCCTGAGCCTTTACGTGAGGGTGCGGGGAATGGTTTCTGTCCCACTGTAATGGGGGAAAAGTCCGAGTCCTCCTCTTGAAATTGAATGTGTATAAGTCCATGGGGCAGGATGATATCCATCCTAGGGTTCTGAAAGAGGTGGCTGATGTGGTTGCCGAACCGCTCTCTGTCATATTTGAAAAATCATAGCTGTCTGGTGAAGTCCCCAGTGACTGGAAAAAGGGAGACATTACTCCTCTTTTTAAGAAAGGGAGAAAGGAAGACCTGAAGAACTACAGGCCTGTGAGCCTCACCTCTGTGTCCGGGGACATCATGGAGCAGATCCTCCTAGAAGCTATGTTAAGGCACATACGAGACAAACAGGTGATTCGAGACAGCCAGCATGGCTTCATTAAGGACAGATTGTGCCTGACCAATCAGGTGGCCTTCTATGATGGAGTGATGGCTTTGGTGGATGGCGGAAGGATGGTGGAAGTCATCTACCATTATCTGCCTGGACTTCTGCAAAGCCTTTGGCATGGTTCCTTATCACATCCTTCTCTCTAAATTGGAGAGTCATGGATTTGAAGGATGGACTGTTTGATGGGAATTGGCTGGCTGGATGCATCCAAAGGGTTGTGATCAATGGTTCTGCGTTAGGGTGGAGGCTCGTCACAAGCTGTGTCCTATGGGGTCGGTCTGCACCTTCGAGTGCACCCTCAGCAAGTTCACAGATGATGCCAAGCTGCGTGGTGCAGTCGATACATTTGAGGGAAAGGAAGCCATCCAGAGGGACCTGGACAGGCTGGAGAAGTGGATCCATGAGAACCTAATGAGGTACAACAAGGCCAAGTGCAAGGTATTGCATTTGAGTCAGGGCAATCCCAGGTTTTATACGAACTGGGGGAAGATCTCCTTGAGAGCAGCACTGAGGAGGAGGACTTGGGGGTCCTGGTGGATTAGTAGCTGGACATGAGCCGGCAATGTGCATTTGCAGCCCAGAAGACCATCTTTGTTCTGGGCTGCATTAAAAAAGGACTGGCTGGCAGGGAGAGGGATGTGATTGTCCCCTTCTACTCAGCTCTTGTGACACCCCACCTGGAGTACTGCATCCAGGCCTGGGGACCCCAGTACAGGAGGGACACAGAGCTCTTGGACTGGGTCCAGAGGAGGGCCACTAAGATGATTAGAGGGCTGGAGCATCTGTCACATGAGGAAAGGTTGAGAGAACTGTGATTGTTTAGCTTGTCGAAGAGAAGGCTCTGGGTAGACTTCATTGCAGCCTTCCGATACTTGAAGGAAGTGTATAAATAGGAGGAACAGCTGTTTACCAGGGTGGATAGTGATAGGACGAGGGGGAATGGTTTTAAATTGAGACGACAGATTTTTGTTAGATATTAGGAGGAAGTTTTTCACACAGAAGTTGGTGATGCACTGGAACAGGTTGCCTAAGGAGGTTGTGGATGCCCCATCCCTGGAGGCATTCAAAGCCAGGCTGGATGTGGCTCTGGGCAGCCTGGTCTGGTGGTTGATGACCCTGTGCATAGAAGGAGGGTTGAAACTCGATGGTCACTATGGTCCTTTCTAACCCAGGCCATTCTGTTGTTGTCCATGTACTGAAAATTGTGGGAACTGAGAAGAGCAGAGCTCTAGAGAACATGGCAAGTCTTAATGTTTGTTTGTTTGTTTGTTTTATATTGGACTGGAGTTTGTAATTACCTGGCAAGTTGGGCTTAGTGTGTTACAGGAGTTTTATTAGGCAGATGTAACTAGTCACTGGTGGGGTTCTGCAGGCTCCATTTTAGGGCCTGTCTCCTTTTATATTTTTATAAATGATTTGAATGTAAGACTTGAATGCTCAAATACTACTGAAAGTGTACAGTAGTGTATTTGGAGGAGCTTTTCACTCACTTTAGGGCATGGAGGCCTTAGAGAAAACTGAACAAATCAGAGGGCCACATTAACATCTACAGGAGTGTCAGATTCTGTGTCCTTTTGGCAGAGCTGGTTATGTGTACACATTGAGGGTGAGAGGCCAGAGAGCAGCTACAGAAAGGAATCTGGAGGTTTTCTTTTCTTGATAGCAAGTTGAATCTGAATCAGCATTGTGCCTTGGCAGCCAAAATGTCCAAGCATACCCTGAGGTGCATCAGGTCCAACAGTGCCCCTTAGCAAGGAAAATGGTTGTCTTGCTCTGCTCTGTGCTTTGTGATCTCACCTTGAGTGCTGAGTTCAGATGGTGGTCTCACAGTATCAGAACATGAAACTATTAGAGAGGGCAGTAAAGATGGCAATAGATCTGGAGAGCAAGAGATATGAAAAGCAGCTGAAGTTTCTTGGTTTATTCATTACAGAGGAGTGGAGGCCTTGCAGCAACCTGGAGCTTCTTGTGGAATGATTGCTAGAGGTGACTTGGAATTTAAACTTAAGTTGAAGGTATAGCTATATTCATTCATCAAGGAAAGGTACAAAAACATAGTGCAGCTGGTATGCAAGGAATCCATTCCTTGCAGAAGTTCCCTAGGCAACCTTAGATGTTGGCAGCATCATAGAGCTTGATGTGCTAACTGTAAGAGAAACAGCAGGAGGGTGGAGTGAAGGCATTGCAGCCAGGCTCTGTGACACCACCTTGTCACTTTGTACTGATAGACTGTTATTTTTTGACAGAATACCATCTTTTGGGTGAACTCTGTTCACTACAATCTCATACAGCTAAAACACACCTCCATCCCAAAAAGCTACCTGTTCATACGGTTTCACCACTTCTCATTTAAGTTGCGCCCTGAGGTCTTCTGTCTATACCTTTGAAGCAAAGCAAGAAAATTTTGCAGTAGTCGTAACAAAGGTGTGTATCAGTACAGTCGCTCAAGCTCCACCTGAAATATTAGAAATAGTAAAAAAAAAAATTGCTTGAGAGAGTAGATGGCAGGGAAATACCATTGGATGTCAGGCACAGTCTACTTTAACTTATGAGATCAGTTGACAGGCTGATCCTCTTTCACCCCTATAGGAACACCTTGGGTTAAGATTCAAACACTTGGTTATATCGAGAGTTTCCCTGGAAAACTTGGAAATCTCTGTATTGTTCTATAACTTCATGTGCTTGTGTCCAGGATGTATTTTTCTCATGTCTTTGCATGTGCTTTGCAGACAGTGAACTGGTAAGCCAACAAATCTGTAGTTTATTTAAGCAACAGATAGATACTATTCATTAATCTAGGCATGACAGTTTTTATTGAATGTGACCAAATTCCTTAAGTATGTCTGTGGGAGTTCAGTGAATGCTAGTAATCTGAAAATGTATTGTTAGTACACCTGTAGTTGTCGTAGCCAATATATTGAATACAACCAGACTGTTAACTCTGAATTGGGCATCATTCAGAATGAAAGTCTAGAACCCCTAGCCCTTCCTGTACCTAAGGACAAGCTGGAATGCAAAGGCATTTGTTTTCTGCCAAATTACCTTGTACTTGAACTCACTCAGGAGCAGAGGGACAGGAGCTCTCTGCTCTCTGGTGACAGTGACAGGACAGTGACATAGAATGGCATGAGAGAGCCAGAACTGTTTAGTCTGGGGAAGAGGAAGCTCAGGAGAGACCTTACTGCCCTCTACAATTGCCTGAAAGGAGATTGTGGTGAGGTGGGAGTAGGCCTCTTCTTCTAGCAATAGGACAAGAGGGAATGGTTTCAAGTTGTGCCTGGGAGATTCAGGCTGAGTATTAGGAAAAACTTCTCAGAGTGGTCAGGTGCTGCCCAGCCGGTGGAGTCCTCATCCCTGGTGGTGTTCAAGAAATGTGCAGGTGCAGTATCAAGGAATAGACAGCATTGATGGTAGGTGGACAGCTGAGCAAGATGATCTCAGTGATCTTTTCCAACCTTGCTGATTCTATGTTTCTATGATTATGGCTAATCTTTATCCAGTTGCTTATGCTAGAATGTTTTAAAAGAATTAATAAATAGAAACTATATTGTGCTGTCTCCTGCATTCTGCATTCTCCACAAACTTGAAGTGCAGAACTTTGCTGAAAGGTAAAAACACCTGTACTTAGCTCCAGAATAATTACAGATTTTTTGTCTGTGTTGATAGTAGAGCGTATTTTATTATGTTAGCTTTTAAGAAAGTTGTCTTTGTACAGTACATTGCTTTCTTGAAGCATTTTTCCTAAAGCAAAGAAAAAAGCAGTGTTTCTTTCCCTTTGTACAGAAAGTGCAGTATTTACAGCCCTGTTCTTAACAAAAGCCATTCTTATTGGCAAGAAGTGGTTGTTTACATTTCATGTTCTTTCAGTCTTCTATTGAATCATCAGCTACGTCAGTATAGCATTATAGACAGAAAATTTATTTTTTAAATATGTATTTTGTTTTTATATATGTGAATGTGCAGGTGTATGCCAGTATTATTTGTTTCTGTACAATTCTAGACAAATAACAATGCACATACGAATATAGGAAAAACTGTAGACGCTGCTGTCAAAAAGTAATACTTGATTTAGTTTGTGAACTGATTAAAAAAAAAATCCATTATTGAAATGTATTGCTCTTCATGACTGTAAGCTGAAAATCACCTTTGTGTTCACCAGGTTTATGTACCTATTATCTTTCCTGTTAGATGTTATCACTCCTCCAGAATCCTGGTGATAAGGGAGTAAAGTTCCTAACAAAAGAGAAGCTGATGAGCCTGCAGATTACTTCAAGAAAGCCTTAGAATTTGCATGGCTGAATTCTCACAACACAGAAAAGTTAAGATGATGTTATTAGTTTTTGTGTTTTTGAAAGTAACATAAACTAGAAGTAGGCGTGTTTTTATCCCCCCAATTATACAGGGGATATTTTAACATTAATATCCTCTTTTGGAGAGGAAAGATTGCATGGGATTAATCATTCCTGCTCCAATGCTAGAGTTCAAGTCTAAGTAAGATACCTGCCTCATCCAACTAATTAGTGCTGAAGTCGTGTTTAGTTCACATGTGGTATATACTAGCAGCTCAGATTTGAATTACAGAGATTAAAATGTTGTGGAACCAAGAAATTCCTTCAACCAGCATGTGCCATTTTAGAGTGAGTCCTTGTCCCTGCATGTCTTCTGACATGTTGCTGCCACTGCTGAGCAGACTATCAGTGCAAACCAATTGGGAGCTGCAAGCAAGAGGAATGTTTTCAGTGCTGAACTGAAATGTTAAGAGTCCACTAGGTGGTACCAGAAGGCCTTCTCCCTTACAGCTCTTAGAACTGGAACAGACTCTGGAAGCCGGAAGACTTTAGGTGATATGAGAGATGTATGTTCTGAATCTACAATTGTGTATCCTGAGTTAAAGAAGGATCATGTTGTATCGCGCTCTCTGTCTCTTTTTAAGCATTTCCCCTTTGACTGAATAGGTGCATCAGCAAATTTACTGATGCTGTTTCCTTCTGTGTCATGGTGATTAAAGGTTAGGTAATACTGCTCAGGGCTGAAGCTTTCAAAGTTGCATTTATTAGCATTAATTATCACTGCAATATTTTGGTGCTGCATAGTACCCCTCTTCTGTGGTGGTAGCATAGTCTTGCTTTCACAAGAATGCAATAAACAGGTTTTGTGCTGTGTATTGCAGTGAAGTGCGTATCATGGGGGAGGGGTGATGGATATACCTGGGCTTCTGCAAAGTCTTTGCTGTGGTCCCTTATCACATCCTTTTCTCTAAATTGAAGAGGTCTTGAGTTGAAGGATGGACTCCTCGTTTGATGGATAACGAATTGGCTGGCTGGACGCAGCCAAAGGGTTGTGATCAGTGGTTCTGTGTTAGAGTGGAGGCTGTCCCACAAGGGTCAGTCCTGGAACCGGTGCTCTTCACCACTTTCTTCAGTGACATGGACAATGGCATTGGGAACACCCTCAGCAAGTTTGGAGATGACACCACATTGAGTGGTGCTGTTGAGGGAAGGGAAGCCATCCAGAGGGACCTGGACAGGCTGGGGTAGTGGGCCCATGAAAACCTAATGAGGTTCAATAAGGCCAAGTACAGTGTACTGCCCTTGGGTCAGGACAATCCCTGGTATTTTTTCAAACTGGGGGAAGATCTCCTTGAGAGCAGCACTGAGGAGAAGGACTTGGGGTTGCTAGTAGATGAGAAGCTGGACGTGAGCTGGCAATGTGCGCTTGCAGCCCAGAAAGCCAACTGTATTCTGGGCTGCATTAAGAAAGTGGTGGCCAGCAGGGAGAGGGAGGTGATTGTCTTCTTCTACTTGGCTCTTGTGAGGCCCCATCTGGAGCACTGCGTCCAAGCCTGGGGCTCCTAGCACAGCAAGGGTGTAGTGCTCTTGGAGTGAGTCCAGAGGAGGGTCACTAAGATGAGCAGAGGACTGGAGCACCTCTTCTATGAGGAAAGGTTGAGGGAACTGCGATTGTTTAGCTCGTAGAAGAGAAGGCTCTGGGGAGACTTCTTTGTGGCCATCCCATAATTAAAGGGATTATATAAACAGGATGGGGAACGGCTGTTTATGAGGGTGGATTGTGATAGGCTGAGGGGGTGTGGTTTAAAACTGAGGCGGGAGATTTTCACGCAGAGGGTGGTGGTGCACTGGAACAGGTTGCTCAGAAAGGTTGTGGATGCCCCATCTCTGGAGGCATTCAAGGCCAGGTTGGATGTGGCTCTGGGCAGCCTGGTCTGGTGGTTGGCAACACTGCACATAACAGGAGGGTTGAAATTCGATGATCATTATGGTCCTTTTTAACCCAGGCCATTCTATGAATCTGTGATAAGATACATATGTACATATATGTTAATATTCATGCTCTAAACAAATGAGCTACTGTTTTCAGTGCAGGCAGACTGCATTGTTTTTAGGAAGGAATAAGCTTTTATAAGACTGTTTTGGAGGAGTTTGGTTTGCTGTGATTTAAGATAATTAAGGACTCAAAAGAGATGTAAGAATGGGGTTAAGAAAATGGCCGTTACACTATTTTTTCCTTAATAATAACAAATATTAACTTTTTGCACAAAGATCAACTTTTTCCATCTTATTTGTGGAGTTGCCTCATTTTTTCTTAAGAATGTTCCAAAATAAGCACAACTTAAAGTACACTTTAGTTCAAGTTGTATCAGTGCAATTTCATGTAACCAGCTGCTGTTAGGGGAAGGAGATCTGAGTTTGGGTATTTTTGTTTGCAGAAACAATATTTGATTCCCACAATATGCTATCAAAATTGTTTTTCTCCTAGAACAAAAATATATCATCATACCAGACATTCTGAAGGAAACAATTCCATCTCAACTGGAACTAAAACTGTGATCCATTTGTTTGTGTTTTCTGGTCTCAGCTAATGAAGCAGCGCAGCAAATTTCACAGGCCTAAGGATCTATATGAATATCCAGTGTGTATTTTAGTTGACAGACAGTATCAGGTAACATTGGATCTTTTTGGTTCAGTAATCTCTTCATGTGCTGGTCTCATGTGCTCACAGGTTAGTGTTGTTGGAATCAAGTGTTATTTCTGCATTAGAATCGGATAATTTTTTTTTATTTCATGGTCTCCACTGCCATAGTTCTTTTGGAGAGTCTTTCTGCTTTACTTGATGATGGTCTCTGATAGGCTGCATCACTTTTCCTGTACATGAGCCTTCCCCCAGAATGCACGCTCAGTATAAAGGTGTATATATGTATATTTTATCATACACAAGGCGAGAGTATCCTGCATGAGATTGATCAAACCAGAAAACAAGTCATGGCGTGCCCAAGGAAGCGCCTGAAAAAGCATCTGGAAGGCCTGGCAGCCTCCCATGCCCCGGCTCTTTTTGTTTAATGAAGACTTTGAAGAAAAGCACTTTATCAATACAGGAAGAGCACTGAGACATCTTGGAAACAGCAGGATGGCTACTGACTGACACCAGATAACACCCCAATTAACAAATGCAAACTTTGATAAGACTGTGAACTAGGAGTACTCAGCCAATGAGGAAACAGGAGGGGGATGGGGATGGGCACAGGGAGAAACAAGGTACAAAAGCTGTCACTGTGTCCTAGTCCTATGAGTGCTCCCGCCATTGCAATTGCAAATAGAATCTGCTTTTATCAGAGATACTATCCTGACAAAAATTATTTGGATATTTCCAACATGTATCACCCCATACCAAATCACCTTGAGATACAAAAGGGGCATTCCCATCCTTCCACATTACCTACCGTATACACCCAGGTCCTTGAGCAAAAGCAATCCCATGCCTTTGCCTGAGGCAGGAATGACCCAGTCTGTCTTCCCCAGCATATTCTTTATGTGTACCTCTGGGACTTTATCCCCTTATGTGGTATGCAGAAGGTTTGATTTGGCAGGAGCAGCTTGATCGGCAGACACCTGAGTTCTGACTAATCAAATAGCTTTTGCTAAATCTACATCCAAAGGTTTGAATGTTCCAGCACTACTGCACTAAATGTAGTCTTTAACAGTCCATTGTGTATCCAAATGGTACTTATCTTTAATCTATACATTCCTTCTGATTATGTCATTTTACAGGCTGCCATTCTTCCTAGCCGGTGTCAAAACATAGGAGGATGCTTGAGCGTTAGTTTTAATCTGACTTCTTCAGGGATTACATTTAGTTTTGCTCAAGCAAAGTTCACACTGATTATGTTTCTCTCTTTCAATTTTTAATTAGGGTGTAATGAAGTACATGTACTGCATATGCAGTGTGGTAATGATTAAATTCAATACAGATCCAACAAGCCTCCAACCTCTTAGAACTCTCCTCTTAGTACAGTCAGTCAGCTTGTGCCTTGTGGCTCCATTCTCTGATTACATGGCTTGTCAATGTTAGTTGTGCAATATAGGTACACATTTCCTATAGAATGCTCAAGAAATAAAAGCACATTGAATCCTTGAGTCTAACACCTTTTCAGTTAAATATTGAGCATCATATATATACTGCAAGTGCTATCTGGACTCTTAAAAGACTACATATTGGAAATGCTAACTGAATCAGATATCCTTTGCTTCTCAGAATATTCCCAACTAATTGAGACAAAGGAGAGAGTGAAGTGTAATAAGAATGTACTTGTATCAAGAAAACACTTGAACCTTCTGGAATCTTCTTGTATTTTAACTTGCGTATAGTTTACAGAGCTATATATAAAATAATATATAAAATAATGCAGACATTAGATTTGCAGTCAGAAGGGTATGGAATTATACTGCCTTGAGGGTAATCACAATATGTAGGAGTTAGCAAGTTTGATCAATTATTGCTTGTTTTTCATTTCTTCCATGTCTCTTTCTCAGTATAATGCCCTCAGTCATTGAAAACATAATTAGATTTATGTGACTGATCTTGATATTCTTGTTAATTCTCATAGGCTTGTCAAAATTTGGATTTATAATTAATTCATTCATAGTTAACTGAGGCTAAATATGAGTAGGAAGTAGGATTTTCCTTGCAATCTAAGTAAAAATAACTTGAAAGTCTTGCTTTCAGATTAAAAGACAGAACTAAACAATGTTACACTAGAATATTATAGTAAATTCAGTATTTAAAAGCCTTTTTTCAGGAAAATTAGAAATGCAATGTTATATGGTGGGAAATTTAATTTTTATTTTAATTACTTTATTCGGTTTTTCCAGGAACTTCTACTAAATAAATACTGTTTGCAACCTTTCTAATAGTGTCATCTTAAGAGCTAATGACACTTCCCTTGAGAAAAGATCACATGTTCTGCATCAAGAGCTCCGTTATTGTCAGGAGATGAGGAAATGGAGTAATCACAGTAATTTTAACATCTCTAATGAGAATACTCCTGGAAAACATTTCTAGACAAAACAGGTTCTAGCCTGCTTAGATAGGTCATAAAATGAAACTTTTTACATTGGTCCATGCTAATGTCACAGAGAATTTTCTTTATGGTCCAAAGACAAGCAGATGCAAGATAAGACTTTCTGCAATATGCTGCATTTTCAGTGAATCTTGATGTCCTGACAGAGACGAACACATCAAGCTTCTTGGGGAAAGGATTTGCTGTTTTTGTTTTTGTTGTTGTTGTTTTTAATGCTCTATAGCTTTTATATTCAATAGATTTATTAAAACTAACATCAACATTATAACCTGGATCACATCAACTAATAATTTTTTTAATGTGCTAACATGCATGTCTATACCTATCTTCTGTACAGACAGGGTGCAACTCTATCCATGAAGCCTTATCTACACAAGCTTTAAAGTTTCTCCTGACTTTCATTGCTTGTATGCTTACATAAAAGGAAATATATCCAACGAAAATTACCTTGGAAGGTAGTACAGTTTACTTCTCAGATACAGGATCGTTGAAGCTATAAGAATTAGCAGAAGAAAAAAAAATTGGTTGCTTTGCTTGCAGACAGGCTTTCGAGTTAAAAACACAGGGAGAAGCAATGAAATGCATTATTTATAGCAATATTCCCTATCAGCTTGGACTACCTTTTATTCTTGTTAACTTCAATACAGGCAGCTGCAACCTGTGCCCCTAGATTTCTCCCTGTGGAGCTGTAGTTACTGACTACAGTAGTAGTCAGTAGTTATTAACTCCCTGAATTACTGCTTGCTGAGAGGACCAGAAGACAGTCTTGATGATGACCTTTCTTTATGGAATACTGCAGTATATGGCTAACCAGCTTTCTAGTGCACAGTGTAAGATAGTTGCATGTTCCTTGGATTATTGCCTCAGTTCATAATTAATTGAGGGGAGGGGAGAGGAGGGAAAGGTCTTTTACTGGTAGGACATATTGGTGGGGATGTTAATAGTGACCCTGTGATAGCCTGAACGTTTATGGGAATATTTTTATGTTTTCCTGTGATTCCCCAGTTCTCCAAAGGCCCTCTCTCTCTGTCCTTTTTCACAGGTAGTCTCAGAAAGGCAGACAGTAGAGCAAAAGCTTTAGCTGAAGGGTCAGTTTAGTTAAACTTACTTTCTGTGTCATTTTAAAAAGCAACTTTCCACAGCTACTTTAATCTTCTCCTTTGAATATCCGGTGGAAGCCTGAAGGAGGACATCAAAAACTGAATTCAAAACTTGGAGAAATGATTTATAAGAGATATGGGGATTACTTTGTTTCAAATGCTACTTCTATTTTGAAAAGACACTTGGATTTGAAGCCAAAAGCAGTCCGTGAAAATGGATGAAAGCTGTATTTGAATAAAAAACATTTTCCAAATGCCCATGCAATAATTCTTTTTTTTTTGTTCAGCGAAGTAACAGAACAGTGATTACAAGTTAGTCAGATATGAGATCATAAGTAAAAAGGTCCTGATTCTGAAGGATTAATTTAAATATACATAAATAATTTGTAAAAGAATAACAATTCTAACCTCTCAATTACGCTTTTTTAAAGGTGCATTAAGTTCTGCACAAGAACAAGCCATCTTTTCATTAGCACTTAATTGGTATTATCCTTGACTCCTGCAATAATAGAAAAAAAGCAGTAAAAACTGACATGTGGTTGCATGCCTCAAATCAAACTGATCCATCTAAACAGTTATAAAAACACACATAGAAATAATATTGCAGTGCTATTTCTGCTCATTTTTTTAAGAGATTCCTTCTCTCATTGTCTCAAGACAAAAAGTGAGAGTAACTGACCAAGTCAAGGGGGGAAAAAAACACTTCAAAGAGACCTCAGAAGGAAGGGTTGAGGGGCCTGTCTTCAGTTTCTTCCTGTAACAGATTAGATCTGAACATTTATGCTGCACATAGCAGGGGAGTTGAAACTTGATGATCATTGTGGTCCTTTTCAACCCAGGCCATTCTATGATTCTATGATTTGACTTCTGATATTGCAGTTCTATAGCAGATGGTTGGGAGACATCTGTGTAAGTCCTTCCCCGAGGACTCTGTTGCCAAACTACATACTTATTATGATTAGTACTGGTTTTCGGTACTTCAGTCATGATGTACTTTGATCACAACTCTGTCTTTTCCCAAAAAAGAATACATTTTTGAGGGTCCGCAGCTGAAAAAGTAGGACCAGCAACTGTGAAGGCCAGTTTTAATGTGTAATGTTTTCTGTAGAAGTAGCTCCGTAATTTGAGCTCTAAGTATCCAAAAGAAATAGCAGCACTTGTATTAGTCAGTTTTGGCTTAAGGTATATTCTCTTCCAACAGAATGCGGTGCAATTATTGAACATGACACAGTGTGCCACGTGTGGTTACCGTCCCCAACCATGTCCCTTTAATCAAACTTTACAAGTTTTCTAAAGCTGACGGGGATGCGACTTTCGCCCTGGTGAAAAGTTGCTTTCAGCTCTTGGGGACGATTCCCCCGCCTTGCAGCACAAGCACTACCCTCCGTCACCCGGCCCCCTGGCGTCCGCCATCCCTCAGCACCTACGGGGGAGGGGCACGGCCACGCCCTCCTGCCGCGGCCATTGGCCAGTTCTGCTGTCTGTATATAGAGCGCAGACGTAAGGGACGGACTCTGTGGTCGTGAAGCTGATGCAGACGGTGAGGGTGTGCGTGTGGGGGGAGCTTTACATGTGTGTCGAGATGCTTCTCCAGACGCCCTGAGTACCCAAGCCCAGTGCAGCCCCCGGAGTGTACGCGTTCACCGCCCCTGTGCCGCACCTTGCTCCGCTGTGTCCCCCCCAGAGGCAGCATGGTGGACGTGTTCAGCGGGCGGCTGCTGGTCAGCAAGGACGGCCGCAGCGTGGACCCTGAGGAGGCACTGCAGAACAAGGTGGTAGGACTCTACTTCTCGGCCGGCTGGTGCTCGCCATGTCGCGACTTCACCCCCGTGCTCTGCGACTTCTATACGGAGCTGCTGGAGGAAAGCCAGCCGCCAGCGCCATTCGAGGTCGTCTTCATCTCCTCTGACCACAGCGCCGAGGAAATGGTGGGCTACATGCGCTCCATGCACGGCAATTGGCTGGCTCTGCCCTTCCACGACCCCTACAAGCAGTGAGTACAGCGGGGGCCGGCTCGCATCCCCCTCTTCGGCATAAGGACTTTCCCATACCTCTGGCTGGCCCTTGTGCAGCCCCGATTGGTGCTATGGCAGCTCCAGGTCGTGCTTCCTGTCCTGCGGGAGTTTGGCCGCGTCAGCCCTCTGCTGCTTCCATCATCCTGTCCTCTGGGCGAGGCTGCTGCTGTCTCTCTATCCAGGGCTTTTCCAGCACAGCTATAGTTCTGGGTTGCCCGATTTGGTCGTGCTCTGGAAAGAAATAAGAGTGAAGGAGTAGCAAAACTCGTTGCTGATGAACTGTAAGGAGAGCAGACTGTTGCCGTAGCTTTGGCTGGGATGGAGTTAATTTTCTTCATAGAGGTTTGCATGATAATGTACTTTGGATTTTTGATGGAAACGGTGATAGGACACAGATGTTTTAAGTTGTTACAGGGCAGTGCTTGTGCGAAGTCAATGACTTTTCTACTTCTGCCCTGACAGCAGGAATGCACAAGGAGCCAGGAGAGCTGACCCATGATAGCCAAATGGGTTTCACATACCGTGTATGGTAGTGAAAACTGGGGTGAGGTAAGAAGGCAGGGCATTCAAAGTGATGGCGTTTGCCTTCCCAGGAAGCGGTTACCTCTGATGACCCTGTTCTCCTGCCTGCTGATGAGATGCAGCAGATGAATTCCTTGTCTTGCTTTGCTGGTGTGCATGGCTTTTGCTTTCCATAGAAAACTGTCTTTTTCTCAACCTATGAATTACTGTATTGCTTATCTTTATGATTCTCTGCCCCACCCCACCAGGAGATAATGAGCAAGTGGCTGTGTGGTGCTGAGTTGCCTGCAGGGTTAAGGCATGTTTATAAACAACTTGAGATACGCAGCTTGGTAAAAAAACAAATTCAGCTGATAAAAAAGGGACAAAAAATTCCTGTGGTAATATATTTTTAAATGGGCATTACTGTAGGCAGTTTGCTCAGCAGAGCAACAAAAGGAGGAGACATGAACATGTTTGAAGAGTAGGGTGAGGGACAATAACAAGGATTGTTATGGTGACAGAAATTAAAGATATATATACGTTTTGACTACCCAGAAATATGATTTGGTTCCTCTGAAGAATTATAGATTAAAGGGGCACACAGAAGGTACTGGAGAGGGGGGGGAGGGCACTGAAATTTCTGAAGGCTGAAAATGTTTTTTAGCTTTGTATTAGGTAAAGCAGTAGATTTAGTTTATTTGTGTAAAGTTGCATATTCATAAAAATGTATTAAATAATGAAAGTAAAGGTACAGGTGGTCCATATCTTGTCCTATAAGAACAGTGATGTTTCAGTCAGTGAAGTCAGGACATAACAAGTTGCTTCTTCAGTGTACTTTGACAAGCTCAAGAGTAAACAGCCTGATCCCAGGGATTAGGTCATCCTTCCTTGGATCATTCCTGGATGTCACTTAATGCTATAAAAAATCTATTTAATGCTGTGTCTTTGTTTTTTCATAGCAATTTCCATGAACTCAGAAATAGATTTAAAAATACTTTTTCATAGCTCTCCAAATGCTTCCCAGGCAGTAATTGTATTCAGTAACTGCTAACACTGGTAGAATTTGGGCCAACTTCCTGAAGAAAATGTAATACCTGAAATCACTCCATCCAGCAAGCTGTTTGGCACAGGTGACTGGAATGTGCTTACAGCTTCAGAGTCAGTGGATTAGGGTTCTATTTTGAACTGTGTCATGACTTGTCCAAGTCATGTGAAATGGAGGAATGGAGGCAACCTGATCAGCTTTCCTCTAGTCTCTAGTGACCTTCAGGTACCTGTAGCGAAATATGGTTTGTGCAGTCAGTGGGGGTTTGTGAGACTAGTTTTCAAAATGTATAATGGAAGTACAAAGTATGGAGAAATAGGAAAATAAAATGATTTTGAAGCTGTTCCTTGCTTACAACAAAGAGTTGTGTGAAAATGCTTAAGAAGCTTTGAATTAGCTGGCAGTTCGGCTTCAGAGATATTTATGAATCACTGTAAACATTTTACAAGTGCATCTGACTTATTCTGGCCATTTATTTCTGTTCTAAGTAAGAACACAATTTTAAATTCAACTTATATCAAGTTGGTATTCTAACATTTTGTGTATTTATCAAGCTTCACTCATTAACCTTATAAAAATTCCATTGTAAGTCATTCAAGTTGATTTCTCTCTTGTGTTCTCTCAAAGCCAACAATGAAGTTAGTGTTCTAGCTGGTGACTTTAGTGCGTAATTTCACTGCTGAAAGAAAATACACGTGGCTGTGGGTTACAGCATATACTACTAGAGGCAGCGTAGCAAGATGGAAGTACTTTTGCTTGAAAAAAACTGGACAAGTGAAAGCTGTTAAAACTGAAGGGCTGTTAAATATCCCTTTAACCTAGTGAATGAGTGTCTTGCATATGTTTCCATTATGATATTAACTTCGTCATGTGTTGTCTGTCTGTTAAGAACCCTTTTATGTATAGATCTTAAATTGTCATATAAAATTATTCACTTATGTTAACTCCGGTAAGCGGCAAGCACCACTTGCTGCTTGCTTGCTTAACTGCCTTTCCACCTCCACAGTGGAGGCTAGAGGGATTAATTTGAGAGGAAGGAACTTGCTGAAGTAGGGTTGAAATAAGGACAGCTTAAAAGATGAAGCAGAACTGCATCCACAAACAAAGCAAAATAAGGAATTCAGTTACTACATCCTATCAGCAGGCAGATGTTGAACCATTTGTAGAGAAGCAAGAATTTATTACACGTGATGAGAAGATGACAATGCCAGTGAAATCTAAATGTCCCCCCACTTTCTCCTTCTTTCTCCCAGCTTTTATTGCTGACTCTGTTATGTGGTTTGGGAGATTCCTCTGATTAGTTATGATTCACTGTCTCAGCCATATCTTTTATGAAACTCTCACCCACTCTCAGCTTCCTCACTGGCAGGACAGTATGACAGACACAGACTTGACTGTGTAAGTACTGCTTAGCGATAGGTAAAACAATGGTGTGTTATTACCAATACTGTTCTAGCCCCAGATGCAAATCTTAGCACTGTATGGGTTTCTATGAAGGTGTATGGGAACTGCTGAGTCACGGCCTGAACCTCTGATTGATCACCTGAGGTGAGCCATGAGTCAGCCAGAGGAGCACAGGTGAAGGCAATTCACCTGTGCTGCCGGAAGGGGTGCAGCCAGGCTCCACCCCTCCTAGACCTATTTAAGAGCTGCCTACCAGAGGGGAAGGATCTCTTCTGGAGATCACCCCTCTTGGTGTCTTCTAGTGAGCTCAGCCGAAGGTAAGCTCTTCCACTAATTCTCTTTTGTGATCGTTGTTTACTTTGCCTAATTCTCTTGATTATATTGTAATTATAACATCTTGATATCTATTGATTATACAATTATATTGTAATTATAGCATCTTGATTATACAGAAGGAAATAAGCTCTACCATAGTCTAAAATCAGTGCATTATACTGTAAAACCTTTGTACCCTCGGAAACATTCCTCAATAAGATTCTCCTAAAAATCAAAGGCCTAACAAATTTCAGTGACTTCCAGGATCCTTAAATAATCTTTCTCATGTATTTCGTATGTGAATGAAAGTTGTCATCTTGTGTTATGTTGGCATCTTGCATGGCCAAAAAGTAACATTTTCAAAGATTTTGCTAAAATATTCTTTAACTATGAAAAGGCTACTCATCTAGTTTTCCCCAGCTATCCTTTTTTATAGCTTTCTCTTCTGCAGCAATTTGGATTTTAGATTTCTCTTCTCAGCGAGAAACAGTACATACCTGTAGGCTTCACCTGGGAATATCTTCTTTCAGCTGATACTTAAAAATGTCATTACTTATCACTTCAATGTATTGCAAGAAAATTGAGTTTTCCTTTGAGGCACAGGATGTTTACAACTAGTGATTAAACTGTCATTGTTAGTTCGTCTGATGTTCTTTGTACAGCTGAGTCACAGCGTCTGAGATCCCCATAGGTGATCTAACAGGCTTTAAAATGCTTTTGTGAACACCTCTAACACATCCATGGTGATGAAGAAGTGATATCTGCAGATCCATTCTTGAGCGTTCTTCTAGTCATACAACCACCTACACACAAATGTAAGCAGAATCTGTGTGCATGCTTCAGTCTGGTTTGATGCAAGCAACCTTCTGTCCAGGGCTGCATAAACAAGATATTGTACAGGGGTACATATTTCTTAGGAAAGCAAACTGTTATTTCCAGTCTCGGTGGCAAATTACTTTCAGTTTCCACAGTTCTGCCGGTGCTACAATTGAGTTAGGCGTCATAAACTATTTGATTGTCCGCTGAAGCAATACAGTGCATCTTCCATCTTGTTTACTTTACCACTGATATGAGATGATAACATTTTACATTCTCTTTACATGAATTTGCTTTGGATCGTTGTTTTTTTTCATTTTTTCCTTCATTTTAGGAGACTTGAAAACTGTCTCTGGATTTCCTTGGTAGCTGGTTTTAATTCAGAGTTGTCTGAACAAGCCTATGATGCTAGATCTTATTATTGTTTCTCTGCTAAAAATTGCTGCTAATTAGCTGGCAAAGCAGCTGTTTAAGGTTTTTCTTGCAAAAAAAAAAAAAATGAGAAGGAAAGACATACTTTAGGAATGCTTTCTCTGGTCCTGTATTTCACGTAGGATTTTAAAGGCTTCTCCTTGTTTCAGTGAGAACAGATGATGTCTAATATGCTAATGCCTATGCTAATGAGCATGTTATCCAAGACAGCCAGCACAGCTTCACCAGGGGAAGGTCATGCTTAACCAATCTAGTGGCCTTCTGTGATGGAGTGACGGCATTGGTGGACAAGGAGAGGCAACCAGTGTCATTTACCTGGACTGGAGCAAGGCCTTTGACACGGTCCCCCACCACATCCTTATCTCTGAATAGGAGGGATGTGGATTTGATGGGTGGGCCACTCAATGGATAAGAAATTGTTTAACAGGCTGCAGACACAGGGAGGTCATCAATGGTTCTATGTCCAGATGAAGGCCAGCATCCCGCAGGGCATCTGTCTTGGGACTGGTGCTGCTTAACATCATTATCAGTGGCATCGATGATGGAATCGAGTGCACCCTCAGCAACTTTTCTGATGACACCAAGCTGAGTGGTGCGGTTGACATGGTGGAAGGAAGGGATGCCATTCAGAGGGATCTCAACAGGCTTGAAAGGTGGGCCTGGGTGAACCTGATGAGGTTTGACACGGCAAAGTGCAAGGTTTTGCGTTTGGGCCAGAGGAATCCCAGGCATCCATGCAGATTGGAAGGAGCAGTCCTTGAGAGCAGCCTTGCAGAGAAGGACCTGGGGGTCGTGATAGATGAAAAGCTTAACATGAGCTAAAAGTGTGCTCTTGCAGCTCGAAAAGCAGATGATATCCTGGGCTCCATCAGAAGAGGGGTGGCCAGCAGGGACAGGGACGTGATTGTCCTGCTCTGCTCTGCTCTTGTGAGGGCCCACCTGGAGTACTGTCCAGGTGTGGAGTCCCCAGCGCAAGAAAGACAGGGAGCTGTTGGAGAGGGTCCAGAGGAGAGCCAGAAAGATGATCAGGGGGCTGGAGCACCTCCCCTATGAGGACAGGCTGAGGGAGCTGGGCTTGTTCAGCCTGGAGAAAAGAAGGCTGCGGGGTGACCTCATTGCAGCCTTTCGGTACCTAAAGGGAGCCTACAAACAGGAGGGGAATCAACTCTTTGAAAGGGTTGATAACTGCAGGATGAGGGAAAATGGTTATAAGTTGAGGGAGGGAAGATTTAGTTGGATGTCAGGGGGAAGTTCTTTACAGAGAGAGTGGTGAGGTGCTGGAACAGGTTGCCCAGAGAGGTTGTGGATGCCCCATCCCTGGAGGTGTTCAAGGCCACATTGGATGGGGCCCTGAGCAAACTGGCCTAGTGTTAAATGGGGAAGTTGGTGGCCCTGCGTGTGGTAGGGGACTTGTAGATTCATGGTCCTTGAAGTCCCTTCCAACTTGGGCGGCTCTGGGATGATGGATGGGCTCTGGGATGATGGATGGGCTCTGGGATGATGGATGGGCTCTGGGATGATGGATGGGCTCTGGGATGATGGATGGGCTCTGGGATGATGGATGGGCTCTGGGATTGTGTTCCAGTATTGCTTGCTGTGTCGCCACTGTCTGGCTTTTCTGGTGCTCAGTTTCGGCCCACTTTGGAAAAGAGTGCAAAACAGTCATTTTCTGTAAAGCAGATAGATGTTGATAGTTCAGGCAAGCAGTTATGAAGTTGCTCAGGGATGCCTGCGATTTATCAGAAGACATTAGGGCCATTGGTTGAGGGAGTGGGAGTGCATGTAGTATTTTTTCTCTCCCTTCTGGGATGTGGTGAAAGACAGAGTGGGCTGGGAAAACTGAGAATAAGTGACTGAAAGACTGGTGCTGCATCAGAAGCTTTGGGATCTTTGACTGTGGGGAGGTTTACTTGGCGCTTGGCCTGATGGCTGTGGATTGGTCTCACATGTCTTCAGGTTGAAAGGGGATCCTGCTCCAGGAGAATGGAAGTCAGTGGGAAAGAGAAGGGCTAGGCCAAGGGATGTTGTTCTAGGATAGTGCAGGGAAAAATCTCTGGATTGTCATGTAGGATCTTGTGAGAACTCCTCAGAAGAATATGTTGCAAATTCCACACCTGAAATTTTCTTGCATCCCTTTAGGGATACTTGGACCTGCTGCTTCCCTAATGTTTCTGTATAGTAATGCACACAGCATGAGAAATAAACAGGAAGAGTTAGAAATCTTTGTGTGGTTGCAAGGCCATGGATCTCATTGCAGTCATGGAGATGCTCTGGGACAGTTCACGTGACTGGAATGCTGTCATGGAGGGCTATGTGCTTTTTAGGAAAGACAGGCTGGCTAGGTGAGGTGGTGGAGTTATTCTTTATGTGAGAGAGCAGCTAGAATGTATTGAACTCCACCTGGGGGTGGGTTATGTAGCAGTGGTGAGCTTGTGGCTGAGAATTAAGGGGCAGGCTAGTATGGGTTACACTGTTGTGTGTGAGTATTATAGGCCCCCTGATCAGAAGAAGGAAATTGATGAGATCTTCGCGAGGCTACTTCCAGCTGCTCGTAGATCCCAGGCGCTAGTTCTTATGGGAGACTTCAGTTATCCAGATATTTGTTGGATAAGCAACATGGCCAGGCACGTGTGGTTCAGACAGTTCCTGCACTGTTGAATAGAACTTTCTGATACAGGTGGTGGAGGAACAGATGAGAGGTGGGGGTGTTACAGGATGTTGTTCTTACTAATAAGGATGGGCTTGATAAGGAAGTGAAGGTCAGGGGCACCTTGGATGTAGTGATCAAGAGATGATAGAGTTCAGCATCTTGAGTGGAAGAAGCAAACCAAACAGATTGAAAAGACTCCCCCATGGGAATCATGGACCCTGGAGGTAAGTGAGAGAGTCTAGGGAATGGAAGGCTTCCCTTTCCTGAGGGAGGAGATGGTGTCAGAGTGTCTAGGCAACATCAATGTACGTAAATCCCTGGGCACTGATGGTATGCATCCACATGGCCTGAACGAGCTGGCAGAGGTGATTGCTGAACTATCTTTGAGAGGTCTTAGAGAATGTGAGAGGTGCCTGAAGACTGGAGGATAGCCAGTGTCACTCCAGTCTTCAAAAAGGGCAAGAAGGAGGATCCAGGAAAGTACAAGCCTGTCAACTTCACCTCTGTCTGTGGAAACATGATGGTGTAGCTTGTTCTGGACATCAGCTCAAAGCAGTTGGAGGAGAAGAAGGTTATCAGGAGTAGTCAGCATGGGAGGTCATACTTGACCAACGTGGTAGTCTTCTACAGTGTCATCGCTGGCTGGGTGGATGGGAGGAGAAAGCAGTGGATGCAGTCTACCTGGATTTCAGCAAGGTGTTTGATAATGTCTCCCACAACATCTTTATAATGAAGCTGAGGAAGTGTGGGATAGATAAGTGGATGGTGGGGTGGATTGAGAACTGTCTAACTGGCCAAGCTCAGAGGATTGTGATTGGTGGTGCAGAGTCCAGTTGGAGGCCTGTGTTCCCCAAGGGTTGGTTCTGGCTCCAGTCTTGTTCAGCGTCTTCATCAGTGACCTTGATGAGGGAATGCTGTGATAAGAATCTGGGAGGAATGGCTGACACACCAGGAAGCTGTGCTGCCATTCAGCGAGATCTGGAAAGGCTGGAGAGCTGGGCAAGGTGGGCCCAGATGAGCTTTAACAAAAGCAAGTGTAGAGGAATAAAGCATGCATCTGTACAGGCTGGAGGATGATTTGCTGGAGAGGAGCTCTGCAGAGAGGGACCTGGATGAATGGTGGATGAAAGGTTGGCCATGAGCCACATATATTAAAAAAAGAAAAAAAAGCCATGGCCAGCAGGTGAACGGAAGTTACAGAAATGATTCTCCCTCTCTGTTCTGCCTTGGTGAGGCCTCACCTGGAGTACTGTGTCCAGTTCTGGTCTCTTCGGTGCAAAACAGACAGGGGTGTCCTGGAAAGAGTTCAGCAGAGAGCCACAAAGATAAAGGGTCTGGAGTACCTCTCTTATGTGGAAAGGCTGAGCATCCTGGGTCAGTTCAGCCATGAGAAAAGAAGACTTGGGGGGAGGGGGGGGGTCTGATCAATGTCTAAAAATATCTAGGTTGTGAGAGGCAAAGGGATGAGGCCATACTCTTTTCAGTGGTGTGTGGTGATTGAACAAGGGGAAGTGGCCACAAAGTGGGGTATAGGAAGTTCTGCACAAATGCATGTGAGAACTTCTTCACAGTAAGGGTGATAGAACACTGGAACAGGCTGGCCAAAGAGGTTGTGGAGTCTCCTCTGGAGATGTTCAAGACTCACCTGGATGTCTGTCTGTGCAGCCTGGTCTAGGAAGCTTGCTTTGACAGGGGAGTTGGACTAGATGATCTCTTGAGGTCCCTTCCATCCCCTACAATTCTGTGATTGTGTGTCTTTCTGTCTTTCAGAAGTCGTCTCTAGTTTTTCTTGAGTTATTTACTCTATCAGTATGGAGCATTGCTGCTGTATGGCTTTTTAATTTTTTCACCTGCAGTTAATTGTTTTGTTGACTGCAAGTTACTTGTAATCTGTCCAGATTTTTCCATATCCTGATTTCAAGAAATGATCACTGTTGGTAATATGTGGCCTTTCTTGCCAGTTTTTCTTCTGTTGAGATTTCAGCTTGTGTTATTGAAGGAATTTAATGTGTTTTTCCGTTTTGTTTTTTTTTTCTGCTTCAAGTATTATGTACCATGCTCCTTTACAAATTTGATTTATTACAACATCTCTATTCTGGAGTAAATAGCTAATGCTAATTTAGGTAAGGTATTTTATCCTAGCCAGCAAAAAGAGACAACTAGTTCTGGCTAATAAAAATAGAGTGGAAGGATATGTCACACTATAATTGACCTCTTTATAGTCCATAAGATTCAATTTCAACTTCTCTGGAGGCTACAGACAGTGATGAAGAGCAGCGATGGGAAGGTTTCTTCATCTTTCCTTGCTCCCTTAGCTAAAGTTTCACCAGGTAATTGCTCAGTTCTGGTTGGGCCTTCTCTATCTCTCCACACTACCCAGTACTATGCCTCAAACTCTGAAGAGTCTGGATGGTCATTGCTTCTGCTCTGACATGTGTAATTAACCAGCGTACCTTTCACAAGAAATTAGGTGTTTTCCTAGAATGATCCCTAATGTTGTCTTTAACTTTTTTCTCTCAGCGATCTGAAGAAGAAATACAACATAACAGCAATTCCTAAACTGGTGATTGTGAAACAAAGTGGAGAAGTCATTACTGACAAAGGAAGAAAACAGATCAGAGACAAAGGGCTATCCTGTTTTCGGAACTGGCTTGAGGGCGCGGATATATTTCAGAATTTTTCTAGCTAAATAGAAGTTGACAAGCAAGACAGGTCATCATGGAGATTTTGTAGAACTTTTGAACAATTTTTGTGATCTTCAGAACAAGAAGAGTAAGGCTGCATTATTTAATTTTGTTTGAAAAAAATTTGTTTTTGACTTGAAGATTATTTATTCCATTAAGTCATAAAATACAGTGTCTGTTTTATTTGTATTGTTTTCTCTACTGTAGTTGGTACAAACGTAAGCGTTCCTAATAACACTGAAGGTACTTCAGGAAGTTAAGCTATTTTAGACAGTAAAGAAGCACTGTGAAATCTATGCAATTATCTTATTCTGCAAAATCTGTAAAAAATATATCCACAAAGCTATTTTTGTTGTCAATCTTTTCTAATGATAAACACGTTTTATCAACAAAGTTGTTTGCTTTAATAAATATTTGAAGTATACAAATGTGGTGTCTTACCTGTTTTAATCAGTCTAATCTATAAATGACATGATTAAAATACACCTGTTCAGTGTTCAAGCACTGATAACATACTTTTTGTGGGGGGTGGTTATGTAAGTTGTTGGGTTTTCTTTATCTCTGGAATTTTAAATTCGGCACTTCTTCTTGGTAACATAATCTTCAGCAGTACAAACTACAAAGCCACTTATGTTAGTCTGCCTGCTATTTGGGTTTGTAGTCTCTTGACCTGTTCCGGAACGTATAAAGCTTCCAGAACTTCATCTGCTCTCATGTGGAGTGTGATACTTCCTCTTTGCTTCCCCACCCTTTGCTTCCTAAGAGCCTGTGTCCACTGTTGCAACACTCAAGTTGTGTAAGCTGTTCACCACATTGCTGTAATCCCAAAGAGGTCAAGCTCTGTAATTGCACACACACTTTCCACGTAAAGCTGTTCTATATGTACTTCATTGTTTCAGTTTTGATAGTATTGCACATCAGTATTTGCAATATCAGAATTATGATTCTCTGGCATTAAATTATGTCCAATGTAGAGGAAATACAGGGTATTAGAAAATTGCGTATTGTCAGCACTTTGTAGGTTAGGAACAGATCTCACTGAGACACAGTAAAGACTTGTTACTGTTTAGACTGTGTCCATTGGAAACCAAGCTTATCAGTTTACTGACACCTGACTTCATTGAAGTGTTCCCATAGCTTCTGTAAAATTCATTAGCAGCTTTCAACAATCTACTATTCACTGCTACTGACAAAATATAATGAATATCAAACACTTTTTCTCAACAAGGTGAGATAACATGTATCTTACTGTTATGTATATCTGTATATCAATAGACTTAGCGTGGTCATACTGATGGAAGCTGCACACTTGTCATGGTTTTGTGGTTCATTAGCAGTATCATAACATCATGTAGTGCACTGGGAGATAAAGGGTTAATGCTGCTGTCTTGGAAGAGAAGAATGAGCCATGATTCCCAGAAGACTTTGCCTTTTCATCCTGTCCCAGGGAGGAGGGAAAGATAAAACTGACTGGAAGTCTTGAGAGACTGCCTTTTTTTTTTTTTTTTTTTTTTTTTTTGCTCCTTGGCAAATGAGAATAAGAATTTGGGTTTTCAGAAACTCACTCCCTTTTACTTGATATTTATTAGCTTCAATCTCAATTGACTTGTATTTTGTTACTGTAATTACTAGAGTAAGTTGCTGCTGGGTTTGTTTGGTTTTTTTTCTTTCATTCCTTTCCTTTCTTTGCCCTTTTGAGCTGATCCCCTGTCATGGATGCAGATCTAGAGATAAAACCATGACAATTCTGTTGATCCTTCATTGAACTGGCAAGATATAGGTTTCTATTAGTAAATCATTTTATGAAACACTACGTGTTGAGATTGAGCCCACAATGTTGAATTGATGGAGAAACATTTTGTTAGGGAAAATGGCAAGCATTGTGAGTTGGTTCTTTGTAAATTGATCCATACCGTGATTTTTATTGACTGCAGTGACTAGCTGTGGGTAAATGCTGTGGTCTCTTACATTACCACTGATTATACCATTTGGTGTGTTCAGGCAAAGCGTAATGTCAGGGATGATATGTAGGCGTTATCACAGCAGATGAAACTGACGTCTTTGTTCTAATTCTATTTCTATAATTCTCCATCTTGTACAGCCTTACTATCTGCTTGGTGTTCTTTCTGAAGAGCTGCTGTTGTCAACCTTAAAAAAGAATCATAGAATCATAGAATCACCAAGGTTGGAAAAGACCTAAAAGATCACCCAGTCCAACCGTTCACCTATTCCCAATAGCTCCTACTAAACCATGTGCCTCAACACAACATCCAGTCTTTCCTTGAACACCCCCAGGGTCGGTGACTTCACCACCTCCCTGGGCAGTCCATTCCAGTGCCTGACCACCCTTTCTGAAAAGTAATACTTCCTCATGTCCAGCCTGAATCTCCCCTGCCGTAGCTTGAAACCATTTCCCCTGGTCCTATCACTGATGACACGAGAATCTACAAATATATATGTAGTTATGGTCCCATTCAATAAATATTAAAAGATTGCTTACCAGTGCTGTGCATTGTGATAGAATATTTATCTGCTCAAGGTCTAAGCATCCCACGCATAATTCTTTCCACTAATAAACTCAAATACTAGTCTTCTAGCATTTTCTCTATTGGCATTATAGACATGAATTCATTTTTAATTCTTCTGGGTTTTAATTTCTTTCATAACATCACAGCAATTAATTTAGCCTTAATCACCAAAGTTACCTATTTACTGAATAACCCTTTAGGGGTGTTTTTCTATTGCAAATGCTGAACACTTGGCTTTCACAGAGGTATAATACGTATATATACATCTTCAAATTAGAAAGCTGGTTTATGCTGTACCAAATTAATTTTTCTTGATCTCATCTTTTTCTTGCAGTGTTGTTACTGTAAATACTGTTGGTTAAAATGTCAACCAACATCTTAAACATAGAAGATATAAAACTATGCTCTGTGGGCAGTTTCCTGTACATTAATAGAGACACTCAAAACAAAAACTGAAACAATGAAAATGAGGGAGTACTATGCTCAACTGTATTTGTATTCATCTTGCTGCCATGTGAATTTAGCTATGTGCTTATGTGGTTTGCAGAAAATTGCTCTAAGCAAGCACTAAGTAAACAAAAATGTTGTTGATGATATATTATTACTTGAATGCCGTTTGACAGCATCTCTCCTGCCACGCTGCTAGCTGGCTTGAAGAAGAGTCAGCGTTGTAGAGGGTGGAAGGGATCCCTAGAGATCATCCAGTCTAACCCTCTGCCGAAGCAGGCTCCCTTGGTCAGGCTGCACAGGTAGGTGTCCACGCAGGTCTTGAATATCTCCAATTCAAACTAAGGTAGAACTACTGAGTTTGTCTAACATCTATATTCAGAATATATTCATATTCTCTATATAGAAACAGAGTCACACATGCATACCTGAAGGTTATAATTGAATTCTTTAGGATCACCAAATTAGTTATGCTTGCCTGTGAGTATAATCCACTTAAGTTCTAACAACTACTTATTTTCAGTTTGTGTGAAATAGTAGTAGTGAACCAAGTAGAAAATGCCAAGTTCACCCTTTTCTGTGCACTAGAGTAAAATGCAGTTCATTGATCAAGCTTTTCACTTTTGTTAAGTAATATATCATTTAGCTGTTAATGCAAATAATAGTTTCTCATTGGATCTAGACACTAAAAGCTTGACTAACCTATTCAATTTATAAAAAAAATAATGAAAATAACAAAGAAAGTAACCATTAGATTATAAATGGTGTGTTTATTTTACTTCATTTCACAAAACATTGCATTTTACTTTCAGATCTTATGGATTTTATGTTTAAGACAGGGTTCGTATGTCTTGACTAAAAGGGAAGTGTTGTTTTTTTTTTTGTTAAGTTCCAACTGATGATCCTTTACATAGGGTTCAAATGTGCCTACTATGTGACCTGTATTTTTTTGGCAGCTGGAGGCAATTCCTATGGCTGACAATCACATTTCTTTACCTGGGAACATCATGAAGCAGATCCTCCTGCATGACATGCTTGATCACATGAGGAATGTGATCCAAGAGCCAGCACAGCTTCACCAGGGGAAGGTCATGCTTAACCAATCTAGTGGCCTTCTGTGATGGAGTGACGGCACTGGTGGACAAGGAGAGGCAACCAGTGTCATTTACCTGGACTGGAGCAAGGCCTTTGACACGGTCCCCCACCACATCCTTATCTCTGAATAGGAGGGATGTGGATTTGATGGGTGGGCCACTCAATGGATAAGAAATTGTTTAACAGGCTGCAGACACAGGGAGGTCATCAATGGTTCTATGTCCAGATGAAGGCCAGCATCCCGCAGGGCATCTGTCTTGGGACTGGTGCTGCTTAACATCATTATCAGTGGCATCGATGATGGAATCGAGTGCACCCTCAGCAACTTTTCTGATGACACCAAGCTGAGTGGTGCGGTTGACATGGTGGAAGGAAGGGATGCCATTCAGAGGGATCTCAACAGGCTTGAAAGGTGGGCCTGGGTGAACCTGATGAGGTTTGACACGGCAAAGTGCAAGGTTTTGCGTTTGGGCCAGAGGAATCCCAGGCATCCATGCAGATTGGAAGGAGCAGTCCTTGAGAGCAGCCTTGCAGAGAAGGACCTGGGGGTCGTGATAGATGAAAAGCTTAACATGAGCTAAAAGTGTGCTCTTGCAGCTCGAAAAGCAGATGATATCCTGGGCTCCATCAGAAGAGGGGTGGCCAGCAGGGACAGGGACGTGATTGTCCTGCTCTGCTCTGCTCTTGTGAGGGCCCACCTGGAGTACTGTCCAGGTGTGGAGTCCCCAGCGCAAGAAAGACAGGGAGCTGTTGGAGAGGGTCCAGAGGAGAGCCAGAAAGATGATCAGGGGGCTGGAGCACCTCCCCTATGAGGACAGGCTGAGGGAGCTGGGCTTGTTCAGCCTGGAGAAAAGAAGGCTGCGGGGTGACCTCATTGCAGCCTTTCGGTACCTAAAGGGAGCCTACAAACAGGAGGGGAATCAACTCTTTGAAAGGGTTGATAACTGCAGGATGAGGGAAAATGGTTATAAGTTGAGGGAGGGAAGATTTAGTTGGATGTCAGGGGGAAGTTCTTTACAGAGAGAGTGGTGAGGTGCTGGAACAGGTTGCCCAGAGAGGTTGTGGATGCCCCATCCCTGGAGGTGTTCAAGGCCACATTGGATGGGGCCCTGAGCAAACTGGCCTAGTGTTAAATGGGGAAGTTGGTGGCCCTGCGTGTGGTAGGGGACTTGTAGATTCATGGTCCTTGAGGTCCCTTCCAACTTGAGCCATTCTGTGATTCCGTGATTCTCTGATTCTCTGTGATTCTGTGCCTGCATATTGTTTATGTGGACAACCTGCACTTTTGCATTGCTATGCACTAAGTAGAAATGGTCAGCTGGGCTGCTGTAGGCTGTAGTAACAGCCAAAGAAAATCAGTGGAAGGAACAATGGTAAAAAGCAGAGTATTTTTTTATATAACTGCATAGTGAATAGCAGAGCATTGTTCTAACTATGGATTCACAAAAATGATTCACAAATGGAAGCAAGTGGATTCATGAATGGAAACAAGGAAGTGCAAGAAAAAAGCAAATGTTGGGGCAGGTTTTTAAGTTCTTTCCTCAGCCTTCAGTTCAACAACATGATCTGTCTGGTAGAAAAAAAGATCTCTGTTACGAGAAAAAATGCAGCACTGCTTTTTCAGTTAAGTCCAGTAGAGAAGTCTTTGTTTTCAAACATTGGAAGCTGCAAAACTGTAAACAAGCCAGGGAAATAGTTGTCTGAAAGTTGTCTTTAGCAATAGAAAAATGAGCATTATTTTGCAGCTAAAGCATTCTGTTTTCTTAAAGCTTTGTGCCAAATTGTGCCACTACCCGTACTTACGGAAAGCAAAGCTTTTCTGACACCTCCTGCTTAAATTCCAAAAAGTCAGAAGGATTGTGAGGCCCCATTTTCATGGTCTGTATTCATACTGAAAATCAAGGTCAAGTGAGCTTTCAAGGTTTCTGGATAAAGGCAGAACTACTATTTTTTTTTCTGCATGACTGTTTATATTTGTTTTGATTTTCTTCTGTTGTAGATGAATCTGTTAAACCAAGACATTTTTTCTCAAACACATAATTAAACCAAGAGGTAGTGGGCACTTTCTGCCATTTGATCTGTGGCTATTTTCTTTTTTATTTCATAAGTTGCTTTCCTTGAAGTCTGCTGAAGACTTAACTCTAAACTGAAGGGCTTATTTGATGGTAAAAACATTTTACCAGTTTGTGCATGTTTCGTCCGTCCAGATTTCACCAGCATTGAAACATCACTCAACCCAACAATCTTGGGAAGCAGCTGATACGATCTGTATTCATTTTACTGATATGGATACGTCAATGTAATACAAGTGTCTAGAAATGTTGCCTGCAAAATGCTTGGCAGTGTCAGGGTCAGAACACAAGTTGTGATATAATTTGATTCCTAAACCAGTTGTACAGCTGTGTACTCACTGCAACATTATAGTAAATTATCCATAGATGATAAAGGCATTGCCCTTATATAGGTTTCCATTAGAGAAATTAATAGTAAAGGAGTGTGAAAAGTCATGTTCTCTTGGGCTGAAAATTTGGAAAGCACCACCTTTTGCTATGAATCTGAAATACAACATTGCCAAAAGACCCACAACTGCAATTGCTAAACAAGTTTGTGCCTTCATATGTCTGTATTTTTCTCTAAAGAGATGCATGAACAAAAATCTAATATAATAGCAAGATATGTTAAGCATATTTTCATGCATTACACCGGACTTTTATATAGCTTTATAAAAAAGAAAAAGTTAGGAGGGAGAGAATATTTACCTACGTAAAGCAATGTAGCTGCAGCAGCACGCTCATGACATCTTGAAGACATGGACATTGGAAAGACGCAGAGACCCTGCTGTCAGAGACCTGACTGTTCCAAAGAGATGGGAGCACCAGCAAGTCACCTTGATGACACAGCTCCATGTACTTGTGCTGGGGCTACTGCAACAACTTTACAGGATGCATTGTCTGCTCCTGCTCTGAATCTTGACTAGCTAGAATTTCGGTAGGAGCAGCTTGTGTCTGTAGCTTTGTCTTGCTGAAAGCTCCTGCTTTCAGCCAGAGTGGCTGTGTGGGACTGGGAGCAGCAGTGTTGGGTCTCATAGAGCAGCAGGGGCCTGGCTGCTGAACACTGGGTCTGATTGGAATGGGTAGAATAGAGAAGACAGTTCATGGTGAGAAATTTAGGGTGACACTGCAAAGGTTGTCCTGGGAGAAACTGAATTTTGGTCTGGCAGCAATATAATTCTGATCTGGGACAGAGCAGCAATGTCAGAACACAAGAGGTTAGAGCACAGCAACAGAGGCTTTGTTTTACATGGAGGTCTGGAAGCAGTAGGGTTCTTCCTCCTCCTTCCACAGAGGGCTTGAAGGCTAGCTGAACCAAAACTGAAGGTAGCTATTTGTAAAATAAATCTATGTGATGGGATGTGATAGCCTCAAGTGATGCCAGGAGGGTTCAGGTTGGGTATTAGGAAAGATTTATTCTCTAAAAGAATGGTGATGCATTGGAAAGTGCTTCCCAGGGAGGTGGTGGGTTCCTGTCTCCAGAGATGTTAAGAA
Source organism: Tympanuchus pallidicinctus (assembly GCF_026119805.1). Lineage (NCBI taxonomy): Eukaryota > Metazoa > Chordata > Aves > Galliformes > Phasianidae > Tympanuchus > Tympanuchus pallidicinctus. Next base: position 31,368,057 of record NW_026294758.1, read on the forward strand.
ACATGCAGATGTGGCACTGAGTGATGTGTTTAGTGGGCATGGTGGAGTGGTGATGGGCTGACAGTAGGACTAGATGAACCAAGAGGTCTTTTGCAACCTAATGATTCTATGGTTCTGTATTTCCCTTTACTCATAACTTCTACAGAATTGGCATTACTATTTTATACAATTAGAGTCATTTTATACAATTAGAGACTTTATTAACCTTGATTTACCTCTCTTTAAATGTTGTGTACCTGCAAAACCCAAAATAATAAAAGCAGCCATTGTTTAGAAGCGCTTTCTTTATCCTCCACTCCAGTGCTCTGAAAGACACGCCATCTAAATGTGGCTTATTTTTTGTGCATTGAACTTTCTGACAGTCCTTTTATCTCCCACCATACTATTTCAGCAGTCAGCTGGATCTTCAAAGCACCTGTTCTCTAGACAAGATGATGCTTGCTCTTTCTCCATTTATTCTTCCTTCCAAGTACATTGAAATGGAGACAGACTGAACAAGAACTTTCATGGACTAAGGTTTTACTAAGTGCTGCACACCCTACCATTCAAAGATATATGTACATATACTTACATGTTTATATAAACACATACACAGATCAGATATCATAACATATATCAGGGGGAAAAGTGAGAGAAATAATTTTAAAAGCAGAACATCATAAATTTAATGTATTCTTAGGTCATTTTGCTGTGGTTGTTGACAGGTGCTCTTCATAATGGATGACAGAGCAGGGGATATTCTTCTAGTGATGAGAAGGGAATAATGTTTGTTTAATGAGTATTACTCCAGCAGTCATACTCAACATAAAACATCTGTGTTTGCCATTTGACAGTATGCCATCGTATAAGCCATGTGTCTTTTTTCCCAAAGATATTCTGAGATTAGAAAGATTGGAGAATGTGTGCTTCAGTTACTGCAGCAATGCAGACTTCAGTACCATTTCAGGGCAGAAGGATCAGCAGTCATGTTTAAGGCAAAATCATGCTAGCCTGTCTCAAACCTTTTTGTCCTCTGGCTATCCTCTGCTAAGGGATTTTACCCCTCCTCCTCCCTCCCCTTTTTACCAGCTGACTCATTCTTCTTCAGTCAGGTTCTCTGAGATCTAGACAAAAACCAAAATCAGTTCTCTTCATAGTGTGTACCTTCTCAGGACAGACTCTTTTTAAATTCCACAGCCATCATGGCAGGCTAGTCACCACCTTTATACTATAGACTTTCAGTACTGTTGTACTTAAAGTACTGAACAGTACTGAACAGTTTACATGTTTTCTCAGAAGAATCTCAGTTATGCTGCATCTCTTCACGATGCACTGCATCAACTCTCTCACGAGCTGCGATCTGAACTGCTCAGGCTGAGCATTATTAACAGAAACAAAGGGTGTTCTGAAAGCAAATCAGACCTACTTGACTGTCACAAGCCTAGTTCTGTGTCTTAGCTCCTAGGCTAAATTACTGAGATTGATGCTTCTTCCTGCCTTCCAACAATAAAAAGAATCTGGATCTGAAATACCTGGCACTTACAGAGCTCTGGCACAGCCTCATAGAGTTACTCCTTGTCAGCACACAGAGATTTCCACTCAAAAGGAAGTCCTGGCTCTGCAAAATACAGTTCTCTACTCTGAACGATCTGAGTACACAAAATGAAAATTCCGAGAGGCTGCAGGGAGAGACTAGCAGAAGCAACGAGGCCACGCCCACACTAGGACTGGAGCTGACGTTTTTCATTTCATCGATTACCCACGAGAGGGCAATGTTATTCCTGTATTCCACTGCTGAGGAGAAGGAAACATGGAGCGTTGGACAGTTTGCATATTGCCCCTTCTCTGGCAACTCCACACTGTGAGCTCTTCTTGCCTAAATAGATCGACTTAACAACATCCTTATCAGCTATCAGTAATTTGAACATCATCATCGACTGTCATTGACCATTTGTCGATGATGGAACTGGCACACCAGCAACTGATCGCTGCTGATAGCTGGCAGTAGTTGCATACGGCAAAGGTTCATTGATGTTACTTGAGCCTCTAGTATGTGTGAGCCCTGTTGAAATCTTGTGAGATGCTTTCTTAGTATTAGAGGTTAGCAGCCTCAGACTTTAGTGCTGGCTTGCAATCTTTAATTATCAGAACATGGTAAATTAATGCCATTCCAGTCAGTATTTGAGACTTGTGGGGGCTATTGTGGGAAGGTGGAGCAGAGGAAAATGATTAGCACTGCTCAGTGTCCTGGTGACAGCCACCAGTGCATTGGCACACACTTATGTAAATTGTCCTTTACGCCAGCCTCGAGCTTATTTAATCTGCAATGAGAGCTCTTCTTATGTAACAGTTAACAATACGTGTTTGCTCAACTGAGCAAACACTGGGCACTGTGAGCAAACACTGGACACTGATGAGTCTGTCAGTGCCTTCTCTCTCTACAGTGCAGGTCCACCTGTCTCGAGGGTGCAGCCTTCACAGGCAGTTTTTCCTTGTTTCAGACTCTATATGCAGAGAGGGCAAGCTAACAGCATCCACACCAGTGCTGCTGGCTGTTTCACAGCTTGGCATGTAATCAATGCAAGTACAGTGTCACAACATCCACACTACAGATCTTCCACACACACGGCTTACCAAAGGGAGTCTGTGTCACATCCAGACTTTGGCAGCAGGGCTCTAGGTCCTCCCTTCTGACACAGCCTTTTTTTTCTAGTTGTTGAACTGTTCTGCTTATTAAAAATGATCATTTGACTGCCAACACACCTGAGTGCAGCTCAGTTTCATGTCAGTTTCATATTTTGTCTAGATACAGACTTAAAAAAACAGAAGAAAGTAGCAGTACAATGAGTACAGTGAAGAGCCTTGCTTAAAGTGAAGAAGCTAAATATGAGCTAAACCTCTCTTCCTTTAGTTTAAAACCATTCTCCTTGTTCTATCACTATCTACCTGTGATAAAGTTGATTTCCCTCGTGTTTCTAAACTCCCTTTAAATATTGGTCCACAGTGAGGTCCCCCTGCAGTCTTCTCTTTTCCAGGCTAAACAAACCCAAATCCTTCAGGCTAGGAGAGGTGCTCCAGGCCTTAGATCTTCTTCATTGCCCTCCTATGTTCTCTTTCTAGAAGTTCTACATCTTTTCTGTGTTGGAAGCCTCACTCCAGCTGGAGCCTCATGAGGACAGAGCGGAGGAGAACAATCACCACCCTGACCCTGCTAACCACTCCTCCTCTGATGGAACCCAGGATGTCATTGAACTCTGGTGCACACTGCTGGCTCATGTTAAGTTTTCTATCTGTCAGGACCTCTAAGTCCTTATCAGTAGGGTACTGTTGCATTCTTCTCCCAGTTTGTAATCTGGGATTACCTCAACCCAAGAGCAAAACCTTGCAGTTTGCATTGTTGGACTTCATTAGGTGCATAAGGACCTGCATGTTGAGTTTATCAACATCCCTCTGGATGGCATTCCTTCTTTCTGCTGTATCAACCACACCATTCAGCTTGGTGTCTTCTGCAAATTTACTAAGAGTGCACTAAATCTCATAATCTATGTCATTTATAAAGAAGTTAATCAGGAAAGGTAAATATTGAATAAACAAATCAAGTGATTTTGACAGAATATCTTCAAACCCAGTGCTATTTTTATGGTTACGCATTCCCAAATACTTTGAATTTTATTTGTATATTTTAATTACATTAATATTTGTCTGAGGATAAGCAGCAAAAATCCTGTGCATAGAAAGAATCCTATGGATGATAGTTTTTTTCTTAAACATATTTGTAATGAAAGATAAAAAAAAGGTAAAAGGGCTTTACTGACCATTCTGCTTAGTGATAGGCTGCTGGTTATCACTGATGCAGTAGTCCCTACAAGCATTGCCAAGTGGCATCATTCAAAACGAGCATGCAAGATGTTTAAAACAAGTAGTGCAGCCTGTCCTTGCCTCTTATTCTAAAGCTAGAGGATCTTCCCACCCTGGGCACATAGCCATCACTTAGCAACAACTGAGCATTGCTGCATTATGAACCCTATCTGGGCTTTAACAAGGGCATGAGGAGGGAGCAGTGCAGTGCTAACTCAAGTGATGGCAAAGAATTGTGTTCATTTTGATACAGTGGCTAAACACAGTCCTGTGAGCATCAACAAATAAGCAACGATGCTTTCCACTGTGATGAAGGAATATCAGTCGACTTAAATACATGATCTGCAAATTTTCAAATTGAATGTATAGAGTTGCAGTCACATATTTGACCCCAAAATGTGAACGTCTTTCTACTGCACTTTTATAAGACCTGTCATAGCAGAGATATATTCTTTGCTTCATAGTCATGCCTTATAAATGTCATCAACTTTTGGCAGTATGCATATTTGTGAACAGTTGTTGTCAAGATTGAAGCACAGGATGAGTAAAATTTTGTCAGAAATCTCTGATGAACACCTTGAGAACTCAATAAGAATTGCAAGCACTGCCATCCAATCAGTCTGATGCATTGGTTTCACAAAAAAGACATTGAATAACCAACTAATTTTATGTGCTGGGTGTTCTCTTCTTTATGTTTTCATTAAAAAATGTTAAAATTGCAATGTTTTTTTATTTGTATATATTAACTACTACTACGATATTATATATGCCTTCTGTTTTATTACATCAACCCACAACGTCAGAGGCAGATTGGTGATATGGCAGTAGAGGCAGCAGCAGTAGAGGCTGAACATTCCCACAAATATTCCACTACATTTTATTGCTGTGTGACAGATGACAGTAGAAGAGCAGTCTGACAGAATGGAATCTGACATGGAGCGAAGAAAAGGCGTGGAACTGAATTCCTCCATGTGGAAAAAATTGCATTTGTCAATATTCATCAACACTTGCTGAACATTTATGGAGACAAAACAGTGGATGTGAACACAGTGAGGTGGTGGGTGATGCATCTCAGCAACAACACTGTCATAGCAGCTGTAGAACAGTGAGTCACTTTCACTGGTGCAAATTTTTAGGAGTGCAGCATGCAGTCTCTACATAATGGCCACTGAAAATGGCTAATGGTGATTACTGCGTTAAAAAAAGTGTTTCCTAGTTGAGAATTCACTCTATCAAATAGTGTTATTGTTCTCTTTGTATGGATTATAGTTACCAATAGAAATGAATTGTAGAAATAAACAGCAGTCAATATTTTTGGAGTTTCTTACATATATGCAGCCCAAAACAATTCCTCTTCACTCAGTGCAGACCAGGCAGGCCAAAAGGTTGGACAATCATAGTTTAAAGCCTTGTTCTAGTGCTACAACTCATTATTTTCCTATGTTGATAAACAGAAGAATGATGACTTGAAAGAGGAACAAGTATGCTCCTTGCCAGCTACAAGCCCTGTCTGTTTCCTGGTGCAGCTCCTGGAGTACTACCGACCTTCCTATTTCTCTCATGCACCACCCACTTCCCCTCATTATAACCCATGGGTGTTTCTTCACTGGTGTATATGTTCATGGTGCTCTTTATCGGCCATATCCTGATCAGTGACTACTTCAGGATTTATGCAGAAGTTATGTGAAAGCAGAGCAATAGACTTCAACTTCCCCTAGATCTGTCACTCTGCAGTGGAAATATTCCTTCTCTGCTGAGCTCCTGAGATAGAAGAGGTGGAAGCTGTGCTCCTCCAGTGGTCAACTACAGCACAGTTCTGGAGTAGGTTAAGCATGAGTGTAAATTAAAAATTTCCAAACACTTACTTATAGTAATAAGGAAATGTTTACATCTTCCCAAGTTCTGTTTTGGGGACTGAGTTTCCATTGTTTTTTGGAGGCTTGCCTCTATTATGGACAGAGGCAATTCTTCCACTCCCCACCTGGAGAAAATTCCTCTCAATGAAGTGCAGCACAACAATTTCCTTACAGATATAGTAAGGACTAGACAAGCCACAGGTGACAGCAGCCAACAACTGAGGCTGGGTCCTGGAGACAGAAAGGCCCAGCAGAATTAGCCGTGGTAAAAGAGTTATGGGCTCTTGCAGTGCTTTGGGGAGCACGTGGATTTTTGTTGTAGTGCAGATGGGTTAGCGTGCTGGAGTACCATTCTGCAAGGGGTCAAACAATTCTTAAATGCTATCACTGTTTAGGGGATGATAGTTTTTTGCTGCTTGCTTTGTGTACTAAGGATGAGTTTGCTGCATAGAGCTTGTAGCGGTTAATGCAAAGCAAACAATCATCTAATTTCATTACTAGCCTATGGGTTTTGGAACAGATGAATTATACTTAATTAAACTCATCAGTTGTTTAAGCCTTCAAGATCTTAAGGTGACTGAGAATAGCTTAATTACGTAAACTGCCTGAAAGATGAAGTCTCAGTGTTCTCACAGAGAATTGTTATTTTTATCATCTGAGCTGCATGATCTTTCTAGAAATGCAGCATTAATACAAGAAAGCAGTGTCATGACCTTTATTATAGTAACAAACTGCTTGTCCTTTCCTGGGGAGAGAAAGCATTGAGAGAAAGCATTGTACATTCTGCAGACTGTGTGGCATTCTCAGGGAACAATGATTGGTCTTGGGAAAAGTTGGTGAAGGTTAAAAGCCATGATTGAAGAGGGGCACAGACAAGAGACTCTTCTACCTCCTATTTTGTGATGCAGAGGTAGAAATGAGCCTTGAGACTGTCTTGAGACTGAACAGGCAACAAAAGCAGCTGTCTCCCAAGGGAAAGCTGTGTGAGTATGAGCTAGTGGTCAGAGAAAGATGCTGAAAATCAAACTGGTACGCTGATTTATTTTCTTTCCAGTTTCTGAAACTCATTTGCTTATATGATCTTGCTCCAGCTGCTGTTTGCTGTGAGATAAATGGATGTTGTTTTTTTCACCTTGAAAGTTATTTGAAATCAGAGGACACTAAAATCTAAAATTTTTCTTAGAAACAAAGATGACCTGCTCCGTCCAGGAAAGTTACAGTAGAAATAGTCCTTTATTTTTTGCTTAACATAATAGTAGTAACATTTTATAGTTTCTTTTGTTTCCCAGATTTTGATCTTTTTTTTTCTTTCCTCTCATCCTACTCAGACCTTTTTTTAAAACTTATGGTATAGCACTGGCGCAACATCGGGCTTTAAAAGCAAAGTGCAAAACCACAAAATGAAACAAAGCCCCAAACAGCCACCCTTTTCCAAATGCATGCAACAAGCCACCCATGGGCTGTAGAGGAGTAATGAGTGGTGGCACTCTTTCTGGACAGCAAGCAAACTTCTCTGTGATTCCACACAGGGGCTTGGATCCACTGAAGCTGCTTTCCTCAGGGGAGGATTCTCAGTCCAGCCACCACCACCACCATGTGTGACCTCAACACTTGTAAAATGGGGCATCTCCATTGTAAAGTATTTTCTATTGGGAGGAAGTCAATGATTTGTGTAACCACAGAGAAAGGACAAAGAATCTGGCCTTCTCCATCCTCCCATCTCACAAAAGGTACACTGAAGGCTGTGAGCAATGCAAGCTGCAGAACTGCCTGGGACTTGGCATTTTTTTAAGAAAGCTTTTGTTATAACCACTGATAGCACTGTTGGATATTTTTTATACCCATACCAATGCGTTACAAAGATGCACACAGACAAAGATATATTTACTTCTAATAGATGCAAAATAAGTAAGTTATTTTCTTACGTACAGCAGCAAAATTGTTTGCAACTCTGCTGAAGTAAAAAAATTTTATTTTCCAAACTTCAGGCAGTAGGTAGTTCTTGTTATTGTAACCTTTGAGTGAGATAAAGGGATGATCTGCAGAAATAAGGCTGCATGGGCATGATAATTTCACAACAGAGAAATGTGGTCATTATATCTTTCAGCATTCCTACTGCCTCTGTATTTTCTGTCTTGTCAAAATCTGAGTGGGGTGTTTTTCTTTTCCTTCTCTGCTGCACACTCTCTTTTTACTCTCTGACTTCATTCCCACAACAGTGTCCATGTTCATTCAGTTATCCTTTTCACAGACCTAGTATCATTGTCTTTTCAGAAAACAAAACTAAATCACTCAAATTCTCTCAAAAATATTGCATTTCAATGGGCATTAATTGCACAAACTCCCAGAAAATTCTCTAAAGGCTGCTAAAAAGAATGGAGTCAAATTATCACTCCTGCTCATGCTGAGAACCAAAAAGATGCTAACATGGAGGAGCCTGATTTCTCTGGATAATGAAAGATAGATAATGCAGACATCTCCAGCATGGCCATGGCCTAACTTGTTTCTGTTCATAAGATCTGTAGGGCTCCCCGCCTGCTTAAAGCACTGATATTGTCACTGCTATTCATGTGACTTTTGTTCAAAACTATTATTTCCTTCTTCATTTCTTAATCTCAGCAAAGATATGAGTGTGCACCAGTTACCCTTTGCAAAGAAAACTGTGGCTCACGTTAGGTGCTGTCTACATTTACACATTCTCTCTCTCTAGTTGGGCAAAGGGTGGGAAGTTCTTTTGCCTTGCTGGGAATTCTGTATGAGCAGCTCTTTCCCTCCAGGTTGCTTTACGGTAACTCTTTCCCCCGACAGTCTCTCACTGCAGAGTGTAGCCTACTCTGCACTATAAGAGACAGTGGGGACAGAAACATGAGGACAGCTTGCCCTTCGAAGTGCCAGAAGGACTGCAAAGACAGCATTCTGGCTGAAAGAGTGCGTTTTCAGCCTGTCTCCATACCTCCAATGGAGGCCAGGTGCTGCTGACATCAAAAAAGAGGTCAGGAGTGGGTAGGATGCTATTTACTGCTGTTTCTCAAGGAAGAACTAAGTAATAACCTCAATTGCAATGCTTGATATCATAACCGTCATTCTTTTCTTGTCAAGGCATTTTAATTGAATGCTAATTGTTTTCTGGGGGGGTGGGGGGAGGTTGTTCTTTTTTTTTTCTTTTTCTTTTTTTTCTTTTTTTCTTTTTTTTTCTTTTTTCCTTTTTTTCTTCTTTTTTTCTTTTTTTTTTTCTTTTTTTTCTATTTTTCCTTTTCTTCTTTTTTTTTTCTTTTTTTGTGGCATGTCTATTTTCTATAGCTAGATGGCAAAATACGGGCCATATTCATAAGGAAGTTGTTCCAACAACAAATAGTACTGCATATATGTCAAGCCACAGTCTGCTGGAATGCTTTTAGCAAAGTCAGAAGACTTCATTCAGTCGTTTCATTTTTCATGAATATTACCTAAAAATAATTGGGTAAGCAACAAAGAAGGAGCTATTAGAAAGAAGAATAAGCTCTTAGAAAGAATACAGCTATTCACACAGTGAATTGGTTTTTTTATACTCTGGATTAAAAAATAACCCAAAAATAACAAATAAACATTTAAAAATAACAATTTTATACTGTAGCATAAAAGATGGCAGCAGCTGTAGGCATGAGAATGGGGTATTCCTGGATAATTAATGCATCATTTCAATTATAGGCAAGCCTTGTGTTGTTGCTCTGTTTAAAAAATGATCATAAACAATGTGCACAAGATTTATCTGAATGAAAATTGAGTATACTTCTGCATGTTCTATGTGATGAACTGATTATTCATAGCAGTAGCACATGATAATAAAAGGAGCAACGGAATAGTTAGTAAAGTTAGTAAATTTCTTCTTTATAAGTGTAAATTTGTCAAATATGTAGTTTGTATACTGGGCATATTCTTCATACCATGACTCTTGAGTCAGATTGATCTCAGGAATAACAGAAAGGCAAGAGTTAGTATAGCTACAGAATTGACTAAAATGAATAGAATTACGTGCAGGATCTGGTTTTAAATTCTGACTAGTCCAGTGCCACCACTGGGCTGAACATGTCTTTGCTGAATGGCAGAGGGGGATCTCAAAGCGTCCTGGGGCACTAAACTTCTAAACAGCTGTTGAGGATGATGACAAAACGTTAGTGATGTTTCCACAGTTTGGCATAATAATGAAGCAGTACTCTGGAAGGAAAATAAAAGGGCGTACCCTACTGTGAGTGGGAATAGTTAAACCACACACAAGTGTTCTGAATCCATCCAGGCTGCATTCAGATAAAGCAGGATGGGAGTGTACAGTGTCTTCCCCCAAGCACAAACCAGCTCCAAAAAACCTTGGTGCCAAAACAAGAAGTGCCTTAACTTTTGCCCATTATTTGCACTGTAGTTTCCTTCCACTAGAAAACATGGAATTTCACTTGAAGAACAAGTCTCTGCAAGCAGGAACTCCCAACATAAGCATCCAAGGCAGGCAAACAGCTGCCCCCATGTCTACCCCATGAACCAGTTATGGGCTCCCCATGGCAAAGCTCTTGGCAGGATGGCATCAGCTGCCTCAGTGGGGTGGGAGCTACTTTGTGTCTCCTTGTCCATCCTCTTTATCTTTCCTCCCTACTTCTCTGCAGACTTGTGGATTATTTTCCATTGCATGGCTAGAATTGTACCTATTTTCCTGTTGTCACTTTTTTTCTCCTTCCATTGGGCTGTGTCCAAAACCCATTTAAATTAAGGGAATTGATAGGTTCTTTCATGTCTAAGATCATGAGTCTGTGACATTAGAAGTAAATTGCTCTCTGAAATACTATTGAAAAAACTAGGCCACCATTTTTATGACTGTTTTATAGTTAAGGCTTTGATCTTGGTGTTCCAAAGTGTCTTGGAACATATTTGTTGTGAAAAGGAATTTGAGAACAAGCTTCAAGATTGAAATTTTTTTTTTTTTTTTTTTTTTTTTTTTCTGTTTGTATATTTGCAAATCCATTTTCAGTTTACATAAATACAATACCTGGGAATTTTCAAATGGAATGTATAGAGTCAGACATTCAACTCAAAAATCTGACCATGTCTCTTTACTTTTATAAGCTCTTTCTTATCAGAGAAAAATATCCCTCTTTTCATAATTACAGCTTATTTATGTCATCACTGCTTGGCAATATGTACATTTGTGAACAACTATTTTCAGAAATGAAGTACAGAAGAAGTAAAATGTCATAAAAAAATCTCTGATGAACACCTCAAGGCCTCACTGAGAATTGCAGCCATTGCTATTGAACCAGGGTGATGTGTTAATTTCAGAAAAACGAGGTCAAATATCCCACTAGTTCAGAGTTGTTGCTGCACTCTGGTTTAATATAAAATATAAAATATAAAAATAAGTTTTATTACTTATATGCATGAACTATATATTTTCTGAGCTTAAAAGTAATGTCTGCCATTTTATTACCTTGGTCCACAATGTCAAGAGATGGTACGGCAGTAGATGTGGAACCTTCCCACACATACTCTATTACATGTTGTTGCAGTGTGATGGATGGCAACAGAGGGGCAGTCTGGCAAAATGGAATCTGACTTGGAAATCTAAATGAAGCAAAGGTGTGTCATTGATTTCCTCCATGTGGAATAAAATGGCACCCACTGACATTCATTAACACTTGTTGAACATCAATGGTGACCAAACAGTGAATGTGGGCACAGTGAGGCGGTGGCAGTGTGTTGCAGCAGTGGTGACAGCAATAGTGGGTCTCCTCCACTTGTGCAGATTCTTACAAGCAGGCTCTTGTTCATTGTGCGTGAAAATGTATAGGTAATGGTAGTGACTATGTTGAAAAAGTGTTTTGTAGCTGAAAATCTGCGCTATCAAATAGTGTTACTGTGCCCTTTTATCTGTTGTAGTTTCTATGAAAATAAATAGGAGACATTACTTTCAAAGCAAAAGTGTATGCAGCCCAAGACTGCTGCATACACTGCCACCTTTGACTGCCACCTTTGTGGCAAGTGAGGCATTGACTCCATAGCTGGTGCAAAATGAAGACCTTTTACAAACATAGGTGCTTCCAACTTTTTTATCCCCCCTGTAAGAACCCTTTGGTTACGCGTACCAGCCAGGCACCTCATGCATCTTTACATATAACACAAGAAGCTGCCAAGCTTGTTTATTCATTTGCAATGTCTTTTGTTCTTAATGTCTTTGTTTGTCCCACACTCTTCACTTAGGCAGGCCAAAAAGTTGGACACCAATGATTTAGGAGATTCTACGAATGATTTCATGCCATGTGGAAAGTTCCGCACCTGGTGTGCTTTGCTATACCAGAAACATTCAGTTGACAAGTGATGCTCATTTAAAACAAAACAAAGCAAAAACCAGTTCAGCATCTAAAGCATCTGCTCTGCCCAGGGTGTGTACACAAATAAAATCAAAGCAACATCATTCTTCTTCCCATAACTCAAGCAAGCTTTCTTCTGTTTTCACTCCATTTTATGATGCTCTTCCTAAATGCAGTACATCCCTGAAACCCCACACCTTTCCAAGTAATGATCTCTGGAATTTCTTGCAATCACGTTGCTCATTTTGTCTCGTAAGAGCAGCAATTAAAGCACAGAAGACCTGCTGATTTCCAAACTGTGAGATGAGCATGAGCTCACTTAACCCAGGCCATCTCCTTTTTCCCCAAACGTCGTGTATTTTTAGGCTGGAGAAGGAGTATACCACTTTAAAAGCTGGAAGATGGAGCTGACCCTTTGCTAAAAGGCTTTGTCAGAGACTTCCAAAGTGAAGGACCTTCAGTAATAAATAAAAGTAATACAAGCCTTGCCCACTTACGACATGCTGGAGAGGTGGGGAAGTGACGGGGAAGAGAATTACCAAATAACAAATGTGCTGGCTCCACTGGGTGAATGTGTCAGTTTTATAAGAAATGACAGATTTAACAGTGGCTTTTTGTGTCACAATAAAAACCCCTTTTTGGATCGACACTGTTTAGCATTGTAAAGACAAATGTTAAATGACATTTAGCATTGTAAAGAGCTACTGAATTTGCCTTTACACATTTATGAGTAGGCCTGACTAGTTCTTGAGTTCCATGTTCACAGGAGAGGATGCTGTGGAGCATTGTGACTCTTTATTTAACAGATTGAGAAACATTTCTGTTTAAAAAGCTTCATAAGCCTGCTACTGATAACCAGTAAGAACTAGTCCTTGATTCGATAGTCAGCAAAGCATCCCACAAAGGGAACTTTCAATCCTAAATAAGGTGAAAAGACTGGAGAGTTTAACTAAAGAGGACCAAGAGGACCACTAATACAAAAAGATGGAAAGCAGAACCCCATGTTAATGATTTTGGGGGTAGTGTTGAATGTATTTGTACTGTGCAGGAAAATCTTTACTTGTGTAACATAAGTCATGTATATAAGACGAGGATCTTTTCTGCCAGGTGTGTGCATTTAGGTGAAGTGATTCCCTGTGCATTCAGCACTGCCATAAAGAATGCCTGCTTCTTAATACACATTGGTCTTAAGGAGTTTTCTTTCAAACTGGAGTTTGTCTGGTAACTAGGGCAATATCACTGAGCTCAGAACATTAACCATGTACAAGTCAGAAGTTGCGACCTGAATCACTTGTACTGTATTTATGAAATGTGGTATTAACCTGGACACCCAGATTTCTCTCTGTTTTCAGTTACAAGCAATTTTTATCCACATTTCTGAATCAAAAAACAAAAACAAACCAAAAAACCTGAAAAATACTTACAAATAACTTTTTTCGCAAATATTTTTTTTTCTCATTTTTCTCTTTTTGCTTCATTTATCAAACTCATGAGCAATTATAGCTGACTCGTATACATTAAGTGGCACAGTCATCAATGAAACACTTAAAAATGTTTTCTACATTGGTGTACTACTATTCAGGGAGAGGAGAAAGACAATAACTGTGTCAGTCTGCAGTGCTGAGAAATACAAAGGAGAAAAAGATTCAAGATATGCACGGATCTAACCCAGCTCAAAGATGGTACCTTTTCCTGATATTGTCACTGACTACTGCTGACACATTGTACAGTATGTAATTATCTAACTGATGAACTTAAAACGTTATCTAGGAAGCAATGATGAAAAATATCTGGGAGGCTTTTTTATCACAAATGAAATGATGTTTCTAGTGAATAGTTTGCATGATGTCATAAAGAAGGGGGAGGAAGGATGGAGATAAAATAAGAGAGATCTTCATTTTCTGCTTAGCAGAGTTCTTTTTAGTAGAATGAGATCAAGTGGAATCAAAACAAAATATATTGAGTCTTGATTTACCGTTCTGTTATATCAGACAATTAGGTATTTCATCCTTTTATATCAATTTGGATTACAAAAGGTACTTTCGCTATTGTTTTTCAAAGGGAAAACATTTTTTTTTTTTAATCAAATCAATGGATTAACCTTACAAGTAATTATCAGAGTCAATATAAATTGGAGATTTATTTTAATCAATATATTGTAAAAGCCTACTAAACATTTCAAAGCTGGACTGTTTGATGGATTAAGAACTGGTTGGCTAGTCGCAGTCGCAGGGTTGTAATCAATGGTTCTGTATCTGGGTGGAGGCCAGTCACAAGTGGTGTCCCCAGGGTTCAGTCTTGGAATTGGTGCTCTTCAACGTCTTTATCAGTGACACAAACGATGGAATCAAGTGCTCCGTGTGAAACTCATGAGGTTCAACAAGGCCAAGTGCAACGTGTTGCGCTTGGGCTGGGGCGATCTATATAGACAGGGGGAAGAACTCCTTGAGACCAGCCCATGGAGAAGGACTTGGGGGTCCTGGTGGATGAGAAGCTGGACATGAACCAGCAGTGTGCAGTCTGGAAGCGTGACTATATCCTAGGCTGCATTAAAAGAGGGGTGGCCAGCAGGGAGAGGGAGGTACTTGTCCCCCTCTACCCAGCTCTTGTGGGCCTCATCTGATACACTGCGTCCAGGCCTGGGGCCCCCAGCCCAAGAAGGATGCAGAGCTCTTGGAATGGGTCCAGAGGAGGGCCAATAAGATGATCAGAGGGCTGGAGCACCTGTCCTATGGAGTAAGGTTGAGGGCTTGTTTAGCTTGGACAAGAGAAGACTCCAGGGAGACCTCATTGTGGTCTTCCAGTACTTGAAGGTAATGTATAAACAAGAGGGGGTATGACTGTTTATGTGGGTGAATAGTGATAGGACAAGGGGGAATGGTTTTAAACTGAGACAAGGGAGACTGAAGTTAAACACCGGGGGAAGTGTTTCACTCTAAGTGAAAATGTGTGATGATGCACTGATGCACCGCAGTGTGGTGATGCACTGGAACAGGTTGCTCAGATAGGTTGTGGATGCCCCATCCCTGGAGACATTCAAGGCCAGGCTGGATGTGGCTCTGTGCAGCCTGGTCTATGGTTGGTGACCCTGCCCATGGCAGTGGGTTTGAAACAGATGATCTTTGAGGTCCTTTTCAGCCGGGCCATTCTATGATTCTTTGATTCTGTGATTCTATGATTCTATGACTAAAATGTTTCTGATGACATAGCTGTATGAATAACTAAACAATATTAAAGAGATAATTTGCCTCCTTTTAATGGATTTTTTACCGAATACACTTCGCTGTCTTTTAAGTGAAGAGCAAATGATTTCTGAGCCATGCAACTCGTTTTGAAGTTAATGCGTCAGCACTACTCCAGCTGTTGTCATCAAGTGAAATCCCACTCCCTGAAGTCAAGCTCTGCATTTTGCCACTGGTCTCAACACAGCTAGTGGGGTTTGTTGTTGACTGATTAGGATCTGGACAGGCAAGTGGGGAAGCTGTAATGTTTTGGTTCCTCGTGCTCAGGTACACACAGTTTTCTGAATTCTTGCATACAGATTTTCAGCGAAGACACTCACCACTTATTTTCTATTCCTACCCAAAATAATTAACAAGTTACTGAATTTTATCTATTCTGCTTCACTTCAATAGGGTGATATGGGTTGTTATTTGCACTTCAGTTCCTTTCAGTATTTGTTATTCTGAAGAACTTGTAAAAAAACTATTTTAAAATTCAGTCACTGTCAGTGGAAAAAATGACACAATTTCTTTGACAGTGTAAAATTCTACTGTTTCTTCTGGTTATGGTTAACTCTGCTGACATCAGTAAGATCACGTTACTGTTGGGTATTGGAAGCTTCAAGAAGCTTCCAATAACTTTTTTGTTTTATGATCCAGAAAAAGAAATCAGAAATATAATGTAGAAATCAGAAAAATAATGTAAATTGTTGGTTTAATTGTGAGTGCAGTGTTTAAAACACTGTGACTAGCCTAATAGGTCCTAATTTAGGAAAACTTTTGTTAATTTGGAAAAATCAGATTTGTTTTTGTTTTTGCTGGAAAATGTTGACTTTGTATCCAGAAGGCTGATGCTTTTGGAATAAAGTCAAAAGATTTTCAACAGAGAGGCTGAAAATTTTGATAAAACATTAAGAATTAAAAAGTTTTTAATTTTACCATTTATGAAAAATCACTCAGGTCACTTCAGCAAGTAATGGGTTGAATTTATTTACAAGAAGCTGTACATTTTGGAAAGGTTATATATTGAAAATTTAGTTAGGAAAATTATATATTGACAGATATAGAAGTATATAGAAGTATATAGAAGTATATAGAAGTATATAGGTATAAAAATCTATATATTCAAACATTAATTAAAAACTGTGCATATCTAATAGATAATACAGACAATCTCTAAGGGAAAATTTGAAGTATGAGTTTAGGCAATTAGAGAAAACAAAAACCTGTTAGATTAGAGAAGCAAAGAGTCTTGTTTTCTTTCCTTGACAAAGGGCATGAGAGGTTGATATATGTGACATTCATATATGCCCTATAATCATGTCAAAACAATCAAACAGAATACCACAATAAAGAACAATCACCACTAAACAAAAAACACAGTCTAGCCTATAGAGATCCCACGACATCCTCAGATTGCATAATCACATTATTACAGAATGATTGATATTGGAAAGGACGTCTAGAGGTCACCTGGTCCAAATCCCCTGCTCAAGCAGAGACATCCAGAGCAGGTTGCCCAGAACCATGTCCAAGTAACTTTTGAAGCTATCCAAGGAAAGGTCCATGGAGGGAGATTTCATCACTTCTCTGGGTAGCTTGTGCCAGTGCTCACATTAAAGAAGTCCTTCATTATGTTCAGATGGAATCTCTTGTCTTTCAGTTTGTGCCCATTGTCTCTTGGGCACCATTGAAAAGAACCTGTGTTCTTTGCACTCTTCTTTTAGATATTTATACACACTAATGAGATACCCAAGAAGTCTGCTCTTTGGTCTGAAAAGTCTCAGCTCTCTCAGCCTCTCCTAATAGGAGATGTTTTTTAGGTCCTTCATCATTTTGGTAGCCCTCTACTGGACTCACTGTAGTGTGTTCAGTTCTCTGTTTTACTGATGGCATCAGAACAAGACATAGCACTTCTGCTGTGACCTCACCAATGCTGAGTAGAAATTGTCTTCCTCAGCCTTCCAACAAATTTTGTTGAATATAGCCATTAGTTTTAATAGCAAGGGCACATTGCAGTCTCGTATTCAGCATGGTGTTCATGTGAAAAACAATAAGAAAACCTTCTACAGCTACATTGGCCAGAAGAGACAGGCCAAAACGGGCGTACCTACTTTGGTAAATTTAAAAGGAGAACTGGCTTCAACAGATGAAGAGAAAGCTGAGGTGCTGAATGAGTTCTTCACCTCGGTCTTCACTGGTGGCCAGGATTCTAGTCTTTTTCACATCCCTGAGCCCTGCATCCCCAAACCTCTATGTGGGGACCAAGGAGGTAAATCCCTCCCCACTGTAAGGGCAGAGCAAGTCCGAGAGTGCCTCCTTAGATTGAACGAATACAAGTCTATGGGGCCGAATGGCGTGCATCCCAGGGTCCTGAAGGAGCTGGCTGAGGTGGTTGCCGAGCCGCTCTCCATCATATTTGAGAAGTCGTGGCTGTCAGGTGAGGTCCTGGATGACTGGAGGAAGGGTCACGTCACTCCCATATACAAGAAGGGGAGCAGGGAGGACCCGGGGAACTACAGGCCGGTGAGTCTCACCTCCGTGCCTGGGAAGATCATGGAACAGATCCTCCTAGACAACATGCTCGATCACATAAAGAATGAGCATGTGATCCGAGACAGCCAGCACGGCTTCACCAAAGGAAGGTCATGCCTAACTAATCTTGTGGCCTTCTATGATGGAGTGACGGCATTGGTGGACGAAGGGAAGGCGACCGATGTCATTTACCTGGACCTGAGCAAGGCCTTTGACATGGTCCCCCACCACATCCTCATCTCCAAATTGGAGGGAAGTGGATTTGATGGGTGGACGACCCGATGGATAAGCAATTGGTTGAAAGGCCGCAGACAGAGGGTGGTGGTCAATGGCTCTATGTCCAGGTGGAGGCCGGTAACAAGTGGTGTCCCCCAAGGATCTGTCTTGGGACCGGTGCTCTTTAACCTCTTTATTAATGACATCGATGAGGGAATTGAGTGCACCCTCAGCAAGTTTGCTGACGACACCAAGCTGAGTGGTGCGGTTGATACGGTGGAAGGAAGGGATGCCATTCAGAGGGACCTCAACAGGCTGGAGGGCTGGGCTCGGGTGAACCTAATGAGGTTCAACACAGCAAAGTGCAAGGTTTTGCATTTGGGCCGGAAGAACCCCAGGCACCCATACAGGCTGGGAGGAGTGGTCCTTGAGAGCAGCTCGGCAGAGAAGGACCTGGGGGTCCTGATGGACGAGAGACTTAACATGAGCCAGCAGTGCGCTCTGGCAGCTCGAAAGGCAAATGGGATCCTGGGCTCCATCAGGAGAGGGGTGGTCAGCAGGGACAGGGAGGTGATTGTCCCTCTCTACTCGGCTCTTGTGAGGCCCCATCTGGAGTACTGTGTCCAGGTGTGGAGCCCTCAGTACAAGAAAGACATAGAGATTTTGGAAAGGGTCCAGAGGAGGGCGACTAAGATGATCAGGGGGCTGGAGCACCTCCCCTATGAGGACAGGCTGAGGGAGTTGGGCTTGTTCAGCCTGGAGAAGAGAAGGCTGCAGGGTGACCTCATTGCAGCCTATCAATACCTGAAGGGAACCTACACCCAGGAGGGGATTAAACTCTTCAAAAGGGCTGACAACAGCAGGACTAGGGGAAATGGATCCAAGTTGAAGGAGGGAAGATTTAGGTTGGATGTTAGGGGGAAGTTCTTCACAAGGAGAGTAGCTAGGCCCTGGAACGGGCTGCCCAGGGAGGTTGTGGATGCCCCGTCCTTGGACGTGTTCAAGGCCAGGTTGGACGGAGTCCTGGGCAACCTGATCTAAATGTGTATGTTTGGTGGCCCTGCTAGGCAGGGGGGTTGGAACTACATGATCCTTGAGGTCCCTTCCAACCCGGGTGATTCTGTGATTCTGTGAACCCCTAGCTTCTTCTCTGCAGAATTCTGTCCCAGCTGAATGACCACCAGTATCTACTGGTGCCTGGTATTGCTACTTCCCCAAGTGCAGGACCTTGCACCTTTCCTTGTTAAACTTCATGAGATTCTTGCTTGCTTACCTCTTCAGCCTTTTGGTGTTCCTCTAATGGCTTCATAACCCTCTGCAGTATTAGCCACTCCCACCAGTTATGTCATGTGTGAATTAACTGAGGGGTTCACTCAGCCTTCTCATCTAGATCATTAACAAGATGTTAAAAAGCACTGGATTCAGTATTGTGTACTCTGCCTCCAAAACTGGATTTCAGATTAACCCACCTGAAAGGAGGATAGAAACTGCTTAGCTTATCTTAGCTGCCAGAAAAAGTAAGCTTAAGGAAAAAGAAAAATGCAAGAACAGCTCTTTCAAAATTTTCTTCATGATTGGAAAAAGGCGAAGTTTTCAGAAGATCAAGCAGCTACATCTGGGGAAATTTCTGTTTACCAAGCCTTAAAATGACCTCACTTCTGTCTACATCTAGCCTACTGCTCAATCAACATTGCTCAGAGAGGAAAGTTGACTGGAGAATCCCTTTCCCTCTTCATGCTAGGCTAAATGCAGTGTCCATGTATATGACATGCTTGTGTGATACAATCTGGCATCAGAAACTTGATATAATTTTTCACACTTTGGTAATCTGTCAGTCAAAGAAGTGACTTAGATTTTAAACTTAGCTGAAATGAAGACAAAACTAAAGTTTATTCTCAAAAGACCCATCAGATAATTAGGTTACATTTTTTATCACTAGTTAAGAAGCAGAGAGGTGATCAAAATTAGCATGATCAAGCTGCTTCGTAACTATTTTTTAGTATTGATAAGTTTTTTACATGAAATTTTGTAGCTATAGTGACAGTATAAAATTTTGGAGCATCTGTAGTCCTGCAAAGCTTTCAGGCAGAATGTGCCCTCCAAATTGTTCCTACTACCAGTACTTGTGTATGACTAGAAACAATGTTGACAGCATTAGCAAGGGATTAGTATGGTCTCTGACCACAACTTCAAAGATGACTTTCATTAAGCGTGCTCAGAGCCCTTTCTGGCAGTGAGACTTTGCAGAAATTCAGTAAATAAAATGACCTGAAGCTGGGCTGTTAAACATGCATTTCCATTTTATGGAAAAATTGGATTTTGTTGTCATAAACAGTGTAACCAAGGTAAAGGTTTCTGTATGTCATAGATATGCCAGAAAAATTTGCATGTTAAACTTAAAACATGACGTGCAACCAGGCTTGGTATCAGCCCTTGCTTGAACAAGAATTTTGAAAAGAGATTAGCAGCAACCATTGTTGAAACTTCAACTAGCATAAACTGGAAGTGACATGTAGCTGAAAGGAACTTCAGAGTTTACTGTGAACACAATGAGGCTGGCTATAGCTGTTCAAACAGCTCTCTGCATAGCCAGGAGCCAGAAGCATGCACACACTTATCTACTAGAGCATTTTTAATGCTTAGGATAAAATAGT
The DNA here is from genome assembly GCF_026119805.1 of Tympanuchus pallidicinctus. Lineage (NCBI taxonomy): Eukaryota > Metazoa > Chordata > Aves > Galliformes > Phasianidae > Tympanuchus > Tympanuchus pallidicinctus. The sequence goes on from NW_026294758.1 coordinate 31,388,708, forward strand.
GGTGCAATTGATACTGCGAGTCCTCAAAGCAAAATAAAAAAATGTTTGTAATTTTCAGTGGTTGATTTCAAGCAGCCATAAAAGTAAATGGAAAGAAAATTTACTGGGAACAGACTTTAAGTTTTAAAACATAACTGTGACAAGAAAGAGGAAACAAAACAAAACAAAACAGTCTCCAAAGCAGTTCTACAATTGGTGGTTGGCAGTGAGACATAAATATGCCCCTGAAGAAACACATGATATGTTTTGCACAAACAACTTTAAAATAGAAGAATTTCAGGCACATAGATTTTACATGTCTGCTACATAGTCTGGTACTATAAATCCAAGAATCTATGTGATAGTCCACAGATACAATATTTGGTCTTGCTAAGAGGTATTCACAGGTCACTGCAACCTGAAGTAGAGCAATGAAATGAAGATGACTGTAAGACTGGAAAGCATATCAGTATGTAGATGTTGGAACTGAACTAATATTTTCTTTGGAGTGCCAAACATTTAAGACACTTATTAAATAAACTTGTACTCCAGGAGGAGAAAAATACACCTATCTGATAAATCTCACAGTTTCTTGACAGTACTGATACCTGCTATGTACTCATTGTATCTTTGATGTTGCTTTCATTTTTGATTGCACTGATATGAATATGAATATATGTGTTACTTACTCTGGCTAAACCAAAGCTCATCTCAGGTTACTGTCTTAGTAGAATACTGTACTATAAAAATCGGTGAAAATCCCCATGTTTCTTAACTTCAGTATGTGTCTCATTCTAGAAGGGAATATAGATGTTATAAAATCACAGAATCACACAATTGTAGGGGTTGGAAGGGACCTCTAGAGGTCATCGAGACCAATCCCCCTGCCAAAGCAGGTTCCCTACACCAGGTCACACAGGTAGGCATCCAGGCAGGTCTTGAACATCTCCAGAGAAGGAGACTCCGCCACCTCCCTGGGCAGCCTGTTCCAGTGCTCCGTCACCTCACTGTAAAGAAGTTCTTGCGCACATTTGTGCGGAACTTCCTATGCTGCAGTTTCTGTCCATTTCCCCTTGTCCTGTCTCCACTCACCACTGAAAAGAGGCCGGCCTCGCCATTCTGCCCCCCACACCTCAGATATTTATAGACCTGGATCAGATCCTCTCTCAGTCATCTTTTCTCAAGGCCAAACAGACCCAGTTCACTCAGCCTTTGTTCATAGCAGAGATGCTCCAGGCCCTTCACCATCTTTGTGGCCCTCCGCTGGACTCTTTCCAAGAGATCCCTGTCTTTTTGTACTGGGGAGCCCAGAACTGGACGCAGTACTCCAGATGAGGCCTTACCAGGGCAGAGTAGAGGGGGAGGATCACCTCCCTCAACCTGCTGGCCACGCTCTTTTTAATGCACCCCAGGATGCCATTAGCCCTCTTGGCCACAAGAGCACACTGCTGGCTTATGGCCAACCTGTTGTCCACCAGGACACCCAGGTCCCTCTCCGCAGAGCTCCCCTCCAGCAGCCCATCCCCCAACCTGTACTGGTGCATGCAATTATTCCTCCCCAGATGCAAGACTCTACACTTGCTTTTGTTAAACCTCATCTGGTTTTTTTCTGCCCAGCTCTCCAGCCTGTCCAGGTCTTGCTGAATGGCAGCACAGCCTTCAGGCATGTCAGCCAATCCTCCCAACTTTGTATCATCAGCAAACTTGCTGAGGGTGGCCACTATCCCCTCATCAAGGTCATTGATGATCATGTTGAACAAGACTGGACCCAGCACCGACCCCTGAGGAACACCGCTAGTTACAGGCCTACATTAGACTAGTTAGACAGATAGATTAAATGCTACGTCCATTTATTCAAAAAACAAAACCTCAGGAAAGAAAGTACAGTCTGGACACATCAAAGAAGTCACTGAAATCAAGGGTCTCTAACAGCATGTAACAGTAGCAAATAGTTAGCCATGGTCTGATACAAAGACAGTTGAAGTCAACAGACAAACTCATATTGATTTCACAGGACTTTGATAGAACTAAAGTTCTTTTATATTTTTCCCTCTTAATATATATGTGATATTGCTTTCCTACTCCACTTATCAGTTAAAAGTGACAAAAATCTAGGTATTTGAAGTCTTTGCTGGTTTTGTCTTAGGTTCAAAAAGTTTGCCCTTGTTATCTCTGGAAATTTACCTCTAGAAATTTCCATTGTTGTAGCTAGAGTATAGTATTAAAGTTGAATTCAGTTGGGATAGAAAAAGGGAAAAATGTATGGTTGCTAATGAAGCATTAGTATATCGCTGCTACTCATATTCCAGTCTTACTTGCATTTACTAAAGCGCAAAAATAGCAAGGGAAGTGATCCAAATAAACCAGCTTTACATTTCCAGGAATACTGGTTTACTCTTCGAGCTCTGGCACTTCTGAAATAGAAGCTAAGCACAACTAGGAATAATTTTTCATTAAAACTAATTCAAGGCAAGTTATTTAATGTGGTATAAATGAAGGTTTTGAAAATAAATATCTATTTTGATATTAGCAATTCAGAGGGAAGGATTTCCCTCATAAGAATTATCAGTGTTAAAAAGCATATAGACAGTATAAGTCTGGCGTGCAGTGTCTTTTAGTAGAGAAGTAGGATGGAGCCCTTCCAAAGGTGTATCACCACCAAGAAGATTTCCAAAGACATCTCCTGTCCAGTGGGCACTTTGTTCTAGGCATTATTTTGAGGTATCACCTATAGTGACAGTGGTTACTTTTTGACTTGTTTATCAGGTAAAAGATGCTTAGCTGGCAGTAAGCATCAACAAATGCACTAGGGATTTTTGTAGGAAAAATAATAACGACTGTTTTCCTATCACTATTGCTAACAAGATTGCAAGCCAACAGCACAATATTGTAACAACAGAGTAAGTCTCCCAGAAATGTTCATGGAAGACTTTACTCCAGAAGAAAGCACTCCCACTCCCTGTATACTGGGATGTTCCAGAGTTAGATTTTGAAGCTTGAACTAGTTGCTGTGGCTCCTTTTACAGTCAGTTAAATGTGACAATCTCCAAAGAGTAGTTCAGCTCTTTCCAAAACAGATAGTTAAAGTAAGTCAAGTAAATCAAACCTTTTTTTTCTTTTTTTTTTAAACTACAAAGGAAGTGAAGGTGAGTAATGCCAATGTTCCCAGTCTCTTCATTTAGATGAAACAAATCCTTACTAAGTGCTACAGAATTCAAAATGCTTTAATACACTTGGAACATGGAGTAATAAGGTCTGCAGAGCTGACATGGTTGAAAAGATCTCTGCAACTTTTGTAGCAGATTGGATTTCAGTTTACAGTTTGAGTAAATAGACTTCTCTGGCCTCCAGTGTGACTGTGAACAGACCAAGATGAGGAAGTTTTCCATACCTTTAACCACTTTTCCTTGCATTGGTATTTGAGTTAATGACAGACGATACTTGTGTCATCTGATGATTAAGGAAGAGGAGCATATCCCTTATGAGAAAAAGCTGAGGGAGCTGAGTTTCTTTAGCTTAGAGGAGACTGAGAGGTAACCTCAGTAATGTTTATAAATATGTACAGGGTGAGTGTCATGAGGATCAAGCCAGGCTTTTCTCAATGACATCCAGTGATAGCACAAGGGGCAATAGGCGCAAGCTGGAATACAGGATGCTCCACATAAATATGAGAAAAATCTTTTTCACAGTAAGGGTAACAGAACACTGAAACAGACCACACAGAGAAGCTGTGGGATCTCCTTCTCTGGAGACATTTCAGAAGCTGCTTGGATGCATTCCTGTGTGACCTAATTTAGGTGTTACTGCTCTGGAAGGGCAATTTCAAAGTCCTTTCCAATCCCTGACATTCTGTTATTCTGTAATTGCATTTCCACTCTCAACAGAAAGTCTCTGCAAGCCCTGTCTGCTTGCAAGCACACTGACCAATCCATGGGAACTACTGATGGCTTTCTTTCTTGTTTTTCATGTAGAAGTAGGTACAAAATTGTGACCTGTGAGCAGTTACTGCAGCTTCCTTTCCAGTATACCTATTTAGGCTGTGGTTTTCTCTCCTTTGATTGTAGCTCATCCACTGTTCAGGCAGTTTCTTTGCTGACATGCTTCAAATAACGTCTCATTCTCCTGCCTGTAGCCCAAGGCAATTGCTTCAGTCCTGGGATAAAGAAAGCAGAGGTTCTCCTTTAGCCCATGGAATAGGTTAGTAATGATCACATTTTTCTCGAAATACAGCACTGTTTGTACGTTAACCCTCAAGCCATAAATTAGGGCTGGATAGTGCAAAGAACGACACCACAAAGAGAAACAAAGCGGGGTGGCCTTTCTGCAACATTCTCAGGGCACTGGATCTGCCGTCTCGGGGTCTTTCATTCAGGTCCTGCAAGGTTTCATACAGTCTTTTTGTCCACCCCTGCAGGGACTGGGAGTCTGTCTTCAGGGCAGCCTTAAGAATACCGTTATAATGTTCAATGAGGCTTGCACCCGTTGGATTATATGGCAGGTGGAATCGCCATTCGATGTTATTTTCTTCTGCCCAGCACTGTATCACTGCACCAGTAAAATGAGTCCCTTGGTCGCTCTCGATAACTTGAGGTGTCCTGTAGGCAGACATCAGTTTAGTGAGTGCCTTGATGTATATGCCTGGTTTGCTTTCTGTACTGGATAGGCCTGCAGTAGCCCACTTGCAGTGTCAACACAGGTCAGGGCATGTCTCGCCCCCTCAGTCTGAGGAAGGGGCCCAATGTAATTGACCTCCCATTGCTGGAGAGAATTGTGTCCTCCAGCAAGATGGACTACTGTTTCAGGAAATGATCTTGGTCTCATCTTAGAGCAAGCATCGCAATCCCAGCATGCCTGGATGATGCCAGGTTGCCATCAAACCAAATGGTCTTGGTGGAAGGATGGTACGCTATTGCTCTCCCCTTGCTCAAGTTGCCCTTGCTGGACCCATCTGTGTACCAGGCATCTTCAGGGATAAGATATTTTCCCTCCTGAATAGGAGGTGCAACCAGTATTTCTTTTGGTGCATCACTGTGATACATCACAGGGCCTAGGATCTTCTGAAGTTCTTCTTTCAAGGGTGATGAAGACAGACTCCTTTGGCTGAGGTAGGCAACCCATCGTGCCACTGTTTGTGCTTGGGCCACCCCTGTTTTAGGAAGGTGGGTCAGATCTTTCACCCACCCCTGAATCTGCAGAGTGGTCTTAATTAAAACTTCAGCTGTTTGAGTTATTGGCTCTACTGCCTGTAATGCAGAGTAGGCAGCCAATAACTCTTTTTCAATCATACTGTATCTTTCTTCTGCTCCATGCCAGACCTGAGACCAAAAATGAATGGGGCTCCAAACAGAACTCTGGCGTTGCCGCAAGCCATCTTGAGTAATGTGAACATCCAACTTGACTGGGAGGGTAGGATCAAATATACTCAATGCCTGGGCTTGTTTAACTGCAAGTTTTGCTTGTTGGAGAGCATCCTGTTCTGTTTTCTCCCAGTCCCATAGCTGCCCCTTTTTTGTGAATCTCTACAGTGGCCTTAGCAGCTGCTCTAGGTGAGGCATAAAGGAATGCCAGTAACCCAGTATACCTAGAAACTCTTGCAGCTGCTTCGATGTTGTAGGGACTGGGAACGCCTGAACCTTATCTATGACAGCACTGGTAGTACTTTGGTCTTTCCTGACCAAACCACGCCCAGGAATTTTATGGCCAAGCCCGGACCTTGCACCTTTTGGGGATTATTCATGCCATGAACTGAGCCAAAGTTAAGTCTTTTGTTAAGGTGGCTCAGGCATTGTAGCCGGAGAAGCCGGGGCTTCTTTTTTCTATTGGGAACAATGAAATCCTCTAGGTTCCATGTCATTGTCGTATTCTAATTCTTACCCTTGGTTTCTTAGGTTAATTTTGGAAGGATGTGATTGGGCTGGCGTTCTATTTTCACAAATTGGACCCCAGCTCAAATAAGATCGTTAAACTCTTGTTTTCATGAGACCCTTATGGGCCTTGCCCATAAATAGGAGAATGATTTGTCCATGATATAAAGATTTTCCATTCTGTGCATGTGTGTATGTATCCTTGTATGATTTGAGAAACTGGAGTGGCAACTGAAGTGACACTCTTCAGGACACATGGATCAGGACTTCCACAGTCACACTGAGCCGTGACACAGTGTGTCCTCTTTTCTTCAGCTCATGAGCTGTTTGTACATGCTGACCTACTTGTGAACAACTGTTTAAAAACACAACATAGAAACACATTACCAAATGTGCACACACACACACACAGAAAAAAAAAAAAAAAGCTAGCAGGACTGTGACTTCTAAGACTCAAAGAACACAGAGTCTCTTCAGATTTATTTGGCAGGACAGCCAAAACTACTTCAAAGCTGTGTCCATGTGTCACAGCAGGAGTTGTCCTTTCCAAGATTAACAGGGTTATTATTACTGTGTAGCTAGAAAGCTACTTCTGAAGGAAACAACCCCAATGTTTTGGCTCATTTTACTTATTATCACAATTGTAATTATATGCATGGTAGCATTGCAAGTAATTATGCTTCATTCTTCTTTCTATATGAATATGTACGGATTTTCCAGAAACAGTGCCCTGGTTTTATGCAAGAGTATAATTTCTTTGTACGGAATGTGGCTTGTTTGTTCTGTCTGGTCTACCTGTCTCATTGCCACCCTTCTTCTACATCAGAACATTGCAATTACTGAGTCTTGAGTCAAGTCTCTCCAATACAGGCCAAACAGTGCAATTTATGTGATGCCTTGGTCTCTTTTTCAACATGTATTTTGGTGATACTCGTTTTTCTTTCTTTCTTTCTTTCTTTCTTTCTTTCTTTCTTTCTTTCTTTCTTTCTTTCTTTCTTTCTTTCTTTCTTTCTTTCTTTCTTTCTTTCTTTCTTTCTTTCTTTCTTTCTTTCTTTCTTTCTTTCTTTCTTTCTTTCTTTCTTTCTTTCTTTCTTTCTTTCTTCCTTTCTTTCTTCCTTTCTTTCTTCCTTTCTTTCTTTCTTCCTTTCTTCCTTTCTTCCTTTCTTCCTTTCTTCCTTTCTTCCTTTCTTCCTTTCTTCCTTTCTTCCTTTCTTCCTTTCCTTTCTTCCTTTCTTCCTTTCTTCCTTTCTTCCTTTCTTCCTTTCTTCCTTTCTTCCTTTCTTCCTTTCTTCCTTTCTTCCTTTCTTCCTTTCTTTCCTTTCTTCTTTCTTTCTTTCTTTCTTTCTTTCTTTCTTTCTTTCTTTCTTTCTTTCTTCTTTCTTTCTTTCTTTCTTTCTTTCTTTCTTTCTTTCTTTCTTTCTTTCTTTCTTTCTTTCTTTCTTTCTTTCTTTCTTTCTTTCTTTCTTTCTTTCTTTCTTTCTTTCTCTTTCTCTCTCTCTCTCTCTCTCTCTCTCTCTCTCTCTCTCTCTCTCTCTCTCCCCTTCCTTCCTTCCTTCCTTCCTTCCTTCCTTCCTTCCTTCCTTCCTTCCTTCCTTCCTTCCTTCCTTCCTTCCTTCCTTCCTTCCTTCCTTCCTTCCTTCCTTCCTTCCTTCCTTCCTTCCTTCCTTCCTTCCTTCCTTCCTTCCTTCCTTCCTTCCTTCCTTCCTTCCTTCCTTTTTACGGTTTAAATTAAAATAAATATGCCAAACATTTTCAATGCCTTCTCTGCCAGGAGTTTACAGGCTTTCAAATTGTCCCTTGAATAAACTGCTCCCTGATGTGACTTAGAAATTCTGCTGTTCTTCTGCATGCAAAAAGAAGGAAATTCAACATCATGTGAGTCATTCCAGCTCCGTGGCAAGTGACAACTCCCTGTAGAATCAGTCGAACAGCCAGAATCTGTGTCCCTAGCAGACGTAAAATCTGAGGAAGAATTATATCTGTTTTGACCAGAGCATTATATTATCTGGAATATAGGCAACATTTCTTGTTCGCAAAAATGCAAATACAGTGCCAGTGCCAGTGAGTGTACAAGGTGTATCTTCATAGAAGCTAAACAACTCTTAACTGACTTGTCTTTGAACTACTTTCCAGAAGTACGAGTGGAGCAAGTACAGCACATCCTTCTGGTACTACATGCACTCCTATTGAATACTCTGCAAAGGTCAGTGAAAAATAGTCCACCCCAAGGAATATCAAGGTTCTCAGAGAGTGATAGCAAAGTGTAGGTTGCTAGACTGAACTGACTGAGAAGAATTATGCTTATCAGCACTAGGATCTTATCTCATAGACCTTGTGAGAAGAGTGCCATACATATTAGTATAATCATATTTGTACAGGATCACATCACAGGATCAAAACATGCTCTGCAACTGAAAGTTGTTCATTTTCAGTATTTGTTTAAAGGCCATGTTGTTTATTCAGACAGATGAAGACCTCGGAGCTAAACCTTTCAGTCTCAGATTCAAAACAGATGGGAATAAGGAGAGTAAAACTGGCTTCATGTCATTGTTTTCTTCCAATCTGGCTCTTCTAATACGTGCAGCTCATTTCTAAGCTAGTGCATGCTCACATTTGGGATCAAGATCTGCTGTGGCCAGATCACAAATGTCTTTTCATACAATACAAGGCCATCAAGAAAAATAAAATACATATAATTCTCTTTTTGAAAATTCTGTGAAACACTCATACATTTCCATTTTCATGAGACATAATAATTGACAGTGTTCATGAGTGGTAGAGTAATACATTAGGGAAGTAATAACAAAAATGACACTTCCAGCATTTTTTTTTTTTAATTTTATTTTTTTTTTCCAGCATGTCATTTTATCCATATCTCTTTACTAGAAGGCCAAAAGTGAGGTTTTAGGAACAATGTTAAACACAGAGAGTGACCTGGTACTTCATCCAAGCCTGAAAAACCATTTTCTGGTTTATGGTCCATGATTAGCGAATGTGTCTGACTTTCAGGACAGAAAAGAGTCGAACTGTCAAGCAGTAGGCTTGAAAATAGAAACCTTTATTTGTTGTTGTTGTTTGTTTTAAATAATTACCATATGTACTATTATTTTGTCTCTGTCTGTATCTATGTTAGCTCAGAACAGAGAAGAATAAAGTCAAGGAGAAAACTGCATGTTGTTTTCTTTTACCTAAAGGAGGTACAGAGAAGGATGAACTCTTTCTGGAGGTACACACACAGGCTTAAGGAGCCACAAGATTCATCAAGGGAAATATCTACTGGATATTATAATATATTATAATATAGTTTTTCAGTGAATGAGTTACTACAGGCAAATGCTGTTGCCTCTGAGTATAAAGAAACCCAAGGATGTAAACATCTTTATAGGTTTAAATAATGTCATTGTCATTTGGATTGGAAGAACAAAAGTGCCCTGCAATGAAATACTTGCATGTGATTGCTTGTGTGATCACCTTCAGCATTAGAATAAGGCTTTTGGTTTTTGGATACTCTCATTTTATTTGATATATTCGTTTCAATTCCAATTATTTTGTATTATATTTTGTTATTTTGCATTCCGATATTTTATTTAGTAAATTAACTTTCCTCCTCAGATCATTGCCAGTTTCGTTTTCAGGCCCATCTCTCTACCATCTATCTCTTCTCCCCTTTTCCCTTTTACTCCTTTCTTAGATCTGGGTCCGTGGGTACCCCTTCCCCATCAGTCATGGAACCAGACTAAACCATTAACCGCTGACACCATATCATTATGTAGACTTAATGAATGAACTGGGAACCAGTCTGTACTCACACTTCCATTTCAAAGGTACATTGGATGTGTTATTTAGGATTTGTCCTAAATATATTATTTAAGTATTCTTCCTGAACATGAATAGCTTGAGTTCTTAAATTGGTGGGATGACAAATACTCAGAAGGTGAAACTGAGGCCAAGTTTTGGGGCATGATAGTGTGGGAATCAAGTGTTGTTTCTGCATTAGAATTGTATAATATTACTTTTATTTTATGATTTCCGCTATCATAGTTCTTTTTGGGAGTCCTTCTACTTAACTTGGGGAAGATCTCTGATAAGTTTACATCACTTATCGTATAGACGAACCTTCCCAGGAAGGCACACTCTGTATATAGGTGTATATATGTATATTTTGTCACACACACTGCAAGAGTATCCTGCAGGAGAGCAAACCAGAGAACAAGCCATGGCATGCCTGAGGAAGCGCCTGACATTGGGAAGGCCTGTCTTCGTTCCCCCGTGCTCTTTGTTTAACGATGATGACTTTAAAGAAAATCACCATATCAATAGGACAAGGAGAGCACCGAGACATCTTGGATGATTACTGACTGGCACCAGATAACAAATAAATTAACAAGTAAATAGCAAATGTAAACCTTCTGATAAGATTGTGAACCTGGAGTATCCAGCCATTGGGGAATCAGGGGAGGGGGAAGGCAAGGGGGAGAAAACAGGGTATAAAGGCTGTCATGTTGTGTCCATAGGTGCGCTCCTGCTTGCCGGATGCCCGCCATTGCAATTGCGAATAAATTCTGCTTTTATCAGAGATACTGTCCTGACAAGATGACTTCGATATTTCCAACAATAGCATGAAGTCAGGTCTGGTTGCCAGGCTTGGGTAGGCAGATAGGGGCTTCCAAGGTTATTATTTTCATGAGCTATCTTGATAGGATGGCTTGTTGCAAAAATTCTCTGCACACTCAGTGGAACGAGAGAATGCCTGACGAAGATAACCAAAACACTACTCTATTTTAAGAAGTGCTCTTCAGTATTTTCTTTTTCAGTAATTCTAAAGTTAGAAGAATCATATAAAGGTCTATATATATCAATAAACACACTCATGTCCAGAGGAGTAGAGCGGCACCAGCAAACTTGTAAGACTCCTGGAGTACTGCAAACTGCAATACTGCTGTCTGATTGTCAATCTTTCTCTTTGTAACTCCAGTTTTCAGGATCGAGCCTCTGAATCAGGAGCAGTTCTGCTGCATTTTTGTCTCAATTCATCAATGAACTTTAAAGCATGCCCTTCACAACAGTTGTGTTTTGTGACTTGAACAATGCTGCAGCTAAGCCGAGATGTGCTTAATTGTGCACTTAAGTGAGCATTTAACAAGCATAAATGCAACAAACAAACAAACAAAACATTATGATACTACCAAATGAAAATCAAGCCCATTATCTCTAGCACAATCTTTCAATTCTTTCTGTAATAGAATTGTGCCATAAAAATTCCTTTTCAGCTGATTTTGAGATGTGAAAACTGTTTATCCTCTTTTATAGCACAAGTCTTTCTTGGCTGCTGTAAGTTGGGAAAGCCAACTTACGTAGAAAAACGGAAATACTTAACACCCACTGTTATCAGCAGTCTTGTATGTAAAGGAAAATTCTATCTTTTATGCTGATTATTGTACGATGAAGAAGTGTTCCATAGTGAAATACAGATAGAATGTCTGAAAGAAAAATAAATATTGATTGAACTTATGTTTTTATAGTTCCTGTCTTAGTTTGTGACTTCTTTAGTTTATGACTCAGAGTATGAGAAGACAAAACTTTGCATGAATGCTGCTTTCATGTCCAGCACCTGCTCAATAATTTTATTCCTGCTTTATTGTCATTAGTCCTGGGGTGGAATTAAAATCATTGTGAGCAAGAGGAAATCTGTTCAAACCTGGCATAATGTTGTGTGTCTAACCAGACGGCCTTGTGGCCATTTCCATCTTTGAAGAAAGGAAAGAATTCCATGTGGTAATTAGAGGAATTAACCATCTTCCTTATTTCACACTTGGGAAGATTTTTTTTTTTTTTTTTGTGCACACTGTGATGAACACTTGATTGGTACATCAAGGAATTACTCAAACCAGACAGTTTATGTCCTGCACTGATCTTGCCTGTGCATGTCTTCTAGCTGTGTACTCAGTGCTTTAGTGAAAATTACTCCTACTGTTCAATGGGTGAAATCAGAATGAGGTCTTCTGAATATTACTTACTGTATTCTCCAGGAATAAGTAATTTTAAACTGATTGTTGATCATGCAAATAACAGAGCAGAGTACACTTCTCTTGGCCACGTGGTTACTACTTCAACAAACTAATGGAAACTGAATCAGGAAAGAAATGGAAAAAATGTGCAGAAATTTGGACTAATGCCTCAATTTTTCAGCAGCCAAAAGGCTTTTTTATTCTATCTTTCAGATCACTAGTTTTTGAGCCTGTGAGGCATATGATTCAGCTATATTGAACAATCAATCCCACTTTCCCCTTTTACTTAACATCCTAATTTATAAAACCACTTGGTACATATAAGCAGTACAAATGTATGGGCTTCACGTTTCAGAGAAACCTGAGGTAAATTTCAAGCTTGGCAGTAGTGTCAGAAATACCTGCAGGTAGGCAAGCCTTGTACCACATAAGTAAAGACAAATGATTGAATTATTTTGTCTGAAATATTCAATAAACATGCCCACTGAAGAGCATCAGCTGTGTCTATAGTGACTGGTGTGAAACAAAGAAACATCTGATAAAGATATGTTCTGGACAGATAGGAAAGCTTACAGCCAAGAATAAGAGTCAATAATGTTATACGTATGTATATAGTGTAAAATGGAATGGTTAATGTTCCGATACATCTGACAACCCCTGCAGTGCAACATTCTAGACACAAAAGTACAAGGTGATCACATTCTAAATCAGACTAGTTGGAAAAGAAGATCCCATCCAGACAAAAATAGTAGCATTTCTACCTGAGTAGAAGAAGCAGTGTACTTGGTCACCACTTAGAATGAAAACTTCTAAAGCTGCCTCTTCACTCTGTAAAACTTGTGACAAGAGAAAGGAAAAAAAAAAAAAAAAAAAAAAAAAAAAAAAGATGATACATAACTAGAACTAGATACATAGATAACTCAGCTTTTAAAGAACAAGAAATTAATGCTCTTCTCTAAAAAACGTATCAGTGGAAATGTAAATTATCTACTCACAGTTAGTAACTGCTTTATCTGAAGAAACAAGAAAACGGACACAAATACAGAATTTCATAATTCTTGTAATGCTTCAAGTTTTGTTAACCTTGTATTTGATCTTTCCCACCAGCTCTACAACCACTGAACTGGAAGTAGCAAGGAAGAATCAAATCTGTGGAAGGAAAGTAAAAACCATTTTATTTCTACAGTTTTGCTAGTAAGTGTTTAGTCTGGCTAAAATCCAGCCTGACACTTTGTCAGATGATATGCATCAAAATATTTTTGTAGCTCAGTTATGCTGAAATTGATGAGCCAAAATAAACGGCCTGCATTTAGGACAGTACAATTTTCTAAGTAAGCTTTCTATCACGGTTGCACTAATGACACAGCAAAGATGGAGCACCAGGAAAAAAAAAAAAAAAGGGAACCACAGACTTCTAGAGAATTTGAGGATGGTTAGTCTGTGAGATACTGTATGGGCTTGTACACAGCAAAGAGATAAAAAGAATGATTCCTTCAAAATCAAATCTCAGGTGATTTCATCTCTGCTTTACCTCTTAGGAGTTGGGGCAAAATATTTAAGAGCTAAGGATGATATGGATGTAAAGCTCTTGGGGGCTGCTCAGTCTGTTTTAAATATTTCTACAAGCCTACCTCACCATAGAAAGCCAAAAGTTGAGACGCTTCTACTACCACCTGCTACTTTCAGAAACTATTAGTCAAATATGGATGGTGTCTTCATACTCAGCATAGTTTGCCAACAGTTGCACCTTTAGGAATGATAGGAAGAAATGTCAAGACATCATGTCTGACTAAAACATTTCATCTGTAAAATCTGAAAAGAGAGGAAATAATCCAAATCTTAATTTCTGCAGTCATCTATATGAATGATAACTGCTCTATCTGGGTCTGAATCCAATCCAATTAATCCTCAGAGAGTTGTTGCTGCTCCCTTTCTCACAAATCTTAGGGGAATAATGTTCATGAATTAAACAAAATTGACAAAACTAAGGACACAGGAAAGTGATAGCCTTTTACCTGAAAGGCAGAGTGGAACAACCACTGACTACCCAGTTACCACCTACCTTGTTTTTTGAAAAAGGAAGAAATCCTATAGGAGTCACTTTGCCATGGAAAGTCCTCCTCTGTTTTTACAAACGCAATTGCTGCATGCTCACACATAGACATCTTTGGAAATGTGCTACTTCCCTGAGAACCACTGAGATCATCAGCATAATGAAATAGCATATGGTAAACTCTTAACCCCAAGGGGTATGCAGATTGGAATTTGCACAGTATTTTTAATCATACATGATTCTTCCCATGGAAACAAGTTGGGTTTAGGAGAAAGATAGTTTTGAACTAAAATTTTGTAACAGAGGCTGTTCTGAAAAACACATTCTTTTCAGGAAATTAATATTGCCTCCTCCAGCATGTGTTTGTGAAGCCCTTGACTATAGAAGAGAACAGGTTCTCATCTTTTTGGAAACAGTGGTGCAAGATCAATAAATTCAACAAATGTATTCCAGAGGAGGCGGCAGTTGTCTGATGAAGCTTTATTAGAAAATTGTTGGTACTACCTTCATAAATTGGATTTTCTTTTTTTTCTTTTTTTTTTTCCTTTTTGACTGATAGATCTGTGATTTTTGGCATAGCCTGAACTGACCTTGAGTCTCAAGAGCTGAGCACAGCCATCAGCAGGCAGGCACTCCTTATGACCCTTAGAAGGAGCATGGCTCTGCATGGGCATCTACCAGAGCCTTAGGCCTGGGGAAGAGGAGGTCAGCCAACATTTTCCAAGGCATGGCTGCTAAATTCAAAGTTTTCAGGCATGTGGAGGTGGACAGCACCTTTCCAGATATGGGTAGTAATTAAAAGACAATGATTGAGTACAAATTGATATTTCTCAATGTTTGTCATCTGGGAAAGCTCAAGCATGTTTTTCACTGAGGTAGATACATAGCATGGATTTTGTTGTTGTTTTTTAAAAAATTATTATTGTTATTTACTACAAATGGTTCGTATTGTCTAACACAGAAAGTACTATTACAAGATATGTAGGTATGTTTCACTCGTTTTGAATATCAAATCTGTTCAATATCCAATTTAACTAGAGCACAGCAGAAGAGTTCCTTTATTTGGTTCCTAAATATTCAAGAAAGAAAAAAATTAATTGGCCGACTGTAGGAAGTTAAAATTTATATTTTATTTTAAAACATACATAAAAGTTTTGTATGTGTGTTCATACCAGTAAAGCACAAATATGTTCACACGTTTACAGGCTGTATTTTTTATAAGCAAAATTAACTTTCTCCATTTAGTCATCATCTAAACTAATAGTTGCTGGATTACATTGTTGAGGTAGAAGATGCAGAGCAGAGAAAGTGCAGACACTAGCTAGATAGGCTGGCAGTTTGCATTGATGGAACACTGCTACTAGGGAATTATAGGATCCCACTTGTACAGTGTACACTTATCAGTTGGATTAAGGATGTCATTTAATTTGTATTTTCGAGTTAAGTGGGAACCTTAACTTTTACATGGCTTTTAAAATACCACGTTACCACTGTATAAAGAGGTGGATTAAGATTTTGCAACGGAATAGGAGACATTCTTTCACAAGACACTTCAGTGTAATTTATGGTTATTTAACATACTTTCTGAGGACAAAATTGAGTATACAACTTTTCTAAGTATGTACTAGTCATTCCAAGATAAAAAGTAGTTGGAAACCTAGCTTTATGGCAAAATATTTTAATATAGTTACCAGACAAAATGGAAAGAGCAAATAGAAAACACATGCTTGTTTGCAAAAATAGCATTGGTACAGAGTAACAATATAAAAGCACATCCATAAGATCCTTAATGTTTGTAAGCTGCATCTGGCAACATGGAAGGCTAATGAGATTTCAAACTGCAGTATATCAAATTTATGAGGTGTAGATGGACATGTTGCTTATCTTCTTGTGAAATAATTGGCAATAAAGGAACTTCAAAATATTCCTGAGCTGATCTGAAACTTGAAATTACACCTGGGCTAGATTTCATGTCAATAGGGTTGTTTTTTTTTCATTTTATTTTTTTCTTCAGAATAGATTAATTATTACCAATTTCCATGCTTCCACACAGCTAGTGTCTAGTGCCAGTGTATCTTCAGCAGTATAAATGTGCCACTCTGGTGAGGTGGTGTTTGTGGAAGGAAGCTCATACGAACTCTAAGAACTTTTCTGAAGGGAGTAGAATTATAGTACACTACAAAAGCAGATTCTGCAAAATATTGTAGTTGTGACATTTTCTTTCTCATTGTAAATGAAGATAAAAACACTGTTTTGTTTTTCACATAAGTTTTTAAAATATTATTTTGATTTTGTCATGCAGGTTTTGGTTTACTTCATTATGTGAGCAGATCAATTTTTATTTTACTTCAGGAATGTGTCATTCTTGGTATATGACAGATGTTAGCCTGTCTTATGAGAATAAAGTCATTTGCCGTAATCATTTATTTTTTCTTTTCATAAAATCCACAACATTTGGACACAGGTTACAGGAAAGCTCATAATCAAATCTGGGACTTTAACTGGATTCAATTCCTTCTTCTTTCACATATTTATTTCTGATCATTTTCAAGCTAGTTTATTTCCATCCTGCAAAAAGTGAGAACATCCTTTTTCTAGAAAGGATTCCAATGAGGCTGGTCTAAAAAGGATTCCAATGAGGCTATAGTGTGTAAGAGCCCAAAGAAAGACATTAAGAAAATTATTTTTTTAGGAAATATAATAGTCCTTTATTCAGAATGATTTCCACTAGTAAATAACCAAAAGCCTAGAATCTTCATATAGCAATAACTCAGTGAAATTGTATGTATGTGTTTTACGAGGTGTTCAAGGTACTCCAGCCCATTTCATAACCTTACAGGGCTAGATACTGGAGGAACAAATAATAACCTTCAAGATCTATTCTATTCTAAGACATAGTTTATATTTTTGCCAAATGGACAAAACATACTAGAAGTGAGAAATCCAGATTTAAACATAACTCATGTAATTTGGGTCACTCAAGCAAGTTTTGTGGGCTTAAGGCAAATTACGCCTTAATGCAGAGACAGAGAGGAAGCCATGTTTAAAACT
Source organism: Tympanuchus pallidicinctus (assembly GCF_026119805.1). Classification (NCBI taxonomy): domain Eukaryota; kingdom Metazoa; phylum Chordata; class Aves; order Galliformes; family Phasianidae; genus Tympanuchus; species Tympanuchus pallidicinctus. Next base: position 31,405,663 of record NW_026294758.1, read on the forward strand.
GTTCAATCTAATTCAGGGTAATGGAGGACAAAAACTGCTTAAACATTATCATGTGATTGTTAGCATAAGTTATGACTACATTTACGAATTGTATGAAATCTGAGGGCTCAAAATTTTTGTTATGGAACAGTTCTGCCAGCAAAACAGTGTATGTCCTTATACTGATGACATATGATATAAACTCCATTTTTGCATGGTTTTTATCTGGGATTAGAATATAAAATTTAAAAGAGGAAAATACATAAAATTTCACATGAACTTATCTTTTATTTTCTCCTCAGTGTGAGGTCATACATATCATAATGTTCCTGGAAATCTCAACAATTTCTGCACAGTCTCAGCAGGCACTTCCACAGTTATTTTTTCTACATGAAAGCATTTTACTTCTCTTGATGCAATTACATAGTTCTTATTTTTATGTCTGCATAGCATGCTTAGATATTGAGTTCCCTCTAAATTGACCAAAGACAGTGTAAATTATACAGACTCTTGTACAATTAAAGCCTCTGGGAAGTGCTAGGAAAGCACTTTAGAGTGTCCCGGGAGAGAGGAAAGCTCTAGATGTAAGGTACAGCAATTCAGGAGCCTGGGGAGTTCTCCATTGCACATGCAAATATCAACTCTGCAACAGCTTATAGCACAAAGTCTGGCAAGTACTTTTCCTGAAAATGGCAAAAGATGCATTTTTGACACAGTGGATGCATTCTCTAATTTTTCTTCGACAAACAGTGAAACTACTTTTACAGATTTTTTTGTTAAAAACGCCTAGATATTATTGAACATGAGCTGGGAAACTGATATGAGGTAATTCAGCTAGACAGTACAAGGGTAAAAGAGCTAAGAGCACAGAAAACAAGCCCATGCAGTGTAACCAGGTGTCATGACTATATTTCAGCTCTTATTTCCTCTATCTTATCTGATTCTTTAAAATGTGAAGGGAATTGCCATGCATGCATGAAATCCAATTGCTCACTGCTGATCTATCTCTCTCAGCATCATTCCTGGCACAACTATAGAAAATGTCTTCAATCCTTCCTACATTTTTCTTTCTGTGAGTTTTTTCCTCCTGTACTCTGGCAAATGTCTGTTCTGTTAACACTGAGCAGCACTAGCTTGAGCAGCCCTGAAGCTGAGCACTTGTCGGTTTTAATTTGGGGTGTTATCACAACAAAATCCAGACATGCTCCACCAGGAATGTATGTGCTGCACACTCAATTAAGCTCAGCTCTTTGTTCGCAATAAAATACCTCACAGTTTAAAAATGATAATAGTGAGATATCAAAACAAGGATTGGGACCTCTCAGGCCAACATCCAGCCAAATTTAATGTGAACTTTTGACAGCATGCAGGCAGGGCTGGTGAAAACCAAAGAAGTGACTATCATGAAAGGGATGGAGCCAGAGCTGTCCAGCAATGTTGATTGCAATGCTTAGGAATCTGCTGCATCTGGGTGCACACCTAGATTTCTATGTTTCTGGGCATACCACTCGCCCGTGGGCCTGCAGTCCTTGCCACTCCCCAGCCCTACCCTGAGACAAAGCAATGCTTCATGTTGATGGTCTGATGCCACAGTGTGTCTTGGAAAGGTGTTATGAGTTGAATCTATAAATACTGTAAATACTTTGACTGAGTGATAAATCCTAGAGTGATCACTTTTCTTTTTCCTGCTGAAATGCAACTGTTACAAGGGAAACCGGAATGTTGCTGATAATTGCCTTCTTAAGTAAGGTGAACCTTCATTTTGAATGCAGATGCAAATGTCTCTGTCAATTTAGGGTAGGCACTTACATTAAACACACCAGGAAAAATATCAGAGTACATAGGTGAAAAGGCAGAGAAGATAGTACATTTATCTATAAATAGATTTGCCATTTGCAAAACTTGAAAGAAACAGAAAAAAAACCCTGAAATACAAGATGTGAAGTATGGAACCAAATTGCTAAAGCACAATCTGAACTGGTACCCGAAAAAAGGGCTAGTACAATTTTTGCCATTTGGTGACTCTTTAGCAGCACAACAGGATTCTTATGATCTGATTTATTTTTTTTAATGAGAACAGGGCTCTTCTCCTCAAATAGTACACAAAGTAGATAAAAACTGCATTGGCTTAATGAAAGACAATAATTAAACTCAACAACAGACAAAACAGCAAAATGAGGTTACTCAGGCGTGGACCCAGTGAGAAGCTTAAACTCTCTAATGGGCTAAAACCTCATTATGATTGTGAGGTTAGCAAAGAGCTCAGCCACCACTCCTCATAGTGGCAGGGATTTTAATCATAGTGGAAACCTTCTCAGCATTTGATGAATGGCATAAATGAGCTCTGATACTTTAAGAAGACTCTGTGAAAAGAATAGTTGCTAACCGACATCACCGAACTGAAGAAGGACTCCAGCGAGCAAAGCCTTGACACATATTTTGTAATGATGCGTCCAGTGAGGAAAAAGGAATCCCAGGAGCTGCTTTCTAGGGCTGCTCTGCCTGGCATTAAGTACCTTTCCTTCTTGCTGAAGGTGTCCCAGGCCACCAGCTGTGGAGGTCCCTGCCACAAGCACCAGGATATGTGCAAATAGACTGACTTCTGCTGCTACTTCTTTTGGCTGTGGCAGTGCAGAACCTTTTCCTGTAAAATATCTTCACTCGAGGTTTTCAGAGGCCTGCATTTCTTTGCATTTCTTTCCTCAATGTGGACGACAAAGGTTAAGAAATAGTTTAATTAAACTCAATTTCAGTTTTGTAGGGTTTTTATTTTTTGAAGTCCAAACTAAATCTTTTTACAGCACTTCTTCACCTGAAAAAATGAGAAGTATTTGCTAGGGCACTGACTTCCCTGGTTTGAGGGGGAATGCTGAGCACGTGGTATTCTTCAGATGTGGTATTGTAGATCCTATCAAATCTTGGGCCCTTGACTTTGAGAAATTTGGCCACAATGTGACTATTAAAATGCTGTACATTTGCATTACGGATATATACATATATATATATATATATATATATATATATATATATATATATATATATATATATGTTGGATAAGAACGAGTTATTTCTGAATACAACTCACAAATGTTGATTGGGGATGTTGTGATGTTATGTCCATGTTACGATACATACAGCAAAGGATCTTGATTTTCTTTCTTCTTTATCCTTTTTCCTCTATAACACTGATTTGGTTGTGGTGGTGTTGCAACAGAAAGATAAGATCTGTCGGAGAACATAGATTTTTACAAGATCAACAAGTACAGCTGGCAGTTTTGACACTGATGTGTATAATGTACCGTTCAACTGTCATGATGATTTTTAAAAGGTGCTATCTCACAATGCAAACCTTGTCTCTGCAAATGTATTTTCAATTTAAGTTATGACCACCAATAAAATTACACTTTAAGTATATTCTAGAGACAGACTGCCCTCATAAATGTCTTTGCACAAAACTGAATTAGTTATACCTTGTTAAAGCTAACTTTGCTTTCTCAATTTGTTTTTCAAATTAGAATATTTTATCTTCAGCCAAAGGAAGACTACCTAACTTTACAGTTCTTTTATCTATCTTTAACGATTAGAGCGTACCTTTTGACTGAAGATCATGTTTCTCTTTTCTACTGATCACTCAGAAGCTGAAAAAACATAAATTTCTGAAAAGAGGATAAGCTTCAAGCCCAGGCAACTGGATGTATCTTAATTCAGCAAACTAGAAAGAGGAAGTAAAATATTGTGTTGCTGTCTCTACCATGTTTCTTTCTTCTTTTATAGGAAGCTTAAATTACTTATGTTAAAGGTATTATCAGTGAAAAATGTTTCATGACTTTTTTGATAGTAATTTATTGGAACACCACGTTTGCCTGTTTTGGTTCCTAAAGAAGGTTAACTTATCCATTCAAACTCTCACTTTACTGCACACCCATTCTATGTGACTGTGACTGTAGAAACAGGAGCAGAGAGCTAAAGTCAGGAGAAGAGGGAGAAGGTCCAAAATTAAAGATGATTTCTTTAAAGGCGAGATGCAAGATTACTAAAGGCAAAACAGAAATGTCACTACAGGATATGTTCATGAAATGCAACTTGTGTGGCTTTATTTGCTTCTCTCTTACAACAAATTATAAGAGATTTCAGTAGATAGCTAAACCCACCAGACATCTGGACATTATGGCAATTAAAATCTTTACTTCATGAAATTTACTTTTACCGTCATGATATATTACGCTTACGTGGGATCTCCTGTTTGTTATACTTCACTGCTGCCTTCTAGTTAAAAACACATTTTAAAACACATTTAAAAGGCAACAACATTTCAATTACATGTCTAGGAGTAAGGAAAATTAGTCTTTAAATGTTTTCTGTTATTCAAATACTAATGAAATAGAACTGCTATGATGTGTTTATAGTAACTTTTAACAGTGTTCTTCATAGATTTTCCCAAAGTTACACTAGCAGGTATACTGTTTGCAAAGAGACCCAACATTCTGGTTTCAAAGCCGACAATTTTCAAAGTCAGGTTGGATGGAGCTTTGAGTAAGATGGTCTAGTTGAAGGTATTCCTTACCATGGCAGATGAGCTGAAAAAGGTGATCTTTAAGGTTCTTCCATCTCAAACAATTTGGTGACTTCAAGATTCTGTGATTCTTTGATTCTACAATTCCATAATTCTATAATTCCAGCTACACCACAGCTGGATTTCTAGGAAGCACAGTTTTAAAGTATTGATACATTAATTACATCCTATTCACTTGTTTGAGGGAGGGAAATCTGTTTCCTGAAGTACTCTTTCAACAATCCCAATTCTGTTGCACTTCTGAATTAGTGGCTATATGAAAGTTAGGGAGCTATACTTCTATTTGACATTATCAGTGCCAACTACATGGACTGAGATAGCATCAATTCTTGCACTCAATAGCTTCTTTAAGAAAAGATAGATAACAGAGAACTTATTTGTGTGAGATCAGCCTTGCTTTATTTTTTCTGCATCCACATCAGGTGGAGAAAAGTCAAGGATGAGAACATCCGAAATACAGTGCCTTCACAGCCATCACCTAAACATGTAAGCCTCTCTCTGCAGCTAGCTCCTGCACTGAGAGACGAGGAGGATACATCCATGCATAAACTGCCCTGAAAACATCCTTCTAATCAGTGTATCTAACAAGGCATGCAAAAGTCCTCACTTTTCTACTGATTTTTAAGCTTTGTCTCTGGTTAGTAATTAAGCAACAACTCTCATGAAGAGAAAACATAAGAGTTTCAGTGGGTGAAAAAAAAAGGAGCCAGCACTGATGGAAGAGCTCTCCTGAGAATTTTGCAAGGAGGCATGACTGGCTAGAGTGCAGCTATCTTGTCTGTGAACCAGTCCAGAGCACAGGCATTTGTTTAGGTTGTACTAAGAGTTCTGAGGTACATCTCTGAGAATGACAGTGACCTTCAGAAGGTTTCATATTCTGATAAACTGCTGCTGAACAGTCTACTGATGTGTATACAGTTCATTCTATGGAACAGTGGAATGTAGCTGTCCTGATGAATACCAAATACCTTGCTGGTTTTCAGCAGTGGTCTTGTTTCCTGCATCAGTTCTGTCAGAGGGTGAGACATTGTGCAGCAGAGACTCGAGGCAACACTGGCAAATGCTAGGACGTACCAAAAGACAAACAGATTTTCTGAATGTACCTCAGTCTTGCAATGGAAAATTACTAACTCCAATGCAACTCTTGAAAATCATAAACCCATGATTTAACTTGTAAGCTGCCACAAATACAAAGATGTCCTCCAGTTCCAGGAGCTCCCAGGAGAGACTCTGTCTCCTCCAAAACTTGGAAATTTTTTTCTGACTTATGTTCTGAATGTGTAGTTTTAGTTTTTGTTGGAAATAATCCAAATAATTTTTGTCAGGACGGTATCTCTGATAAAAGCAGAATTTATTCGCGATTGCAATGGCGGGCGTCCTGCAAGTAGGAGCGCGCCTATGGACACAACATGACAGCCTTTATACCCTGTTTTCTCCCCTTTGCCTCCCCCTCCCCTGTTTCCCCAATGGCTGGGTACTCCAGGTTCACAATCTTATCAGAAGAATTTACATTTGCTATTTACTTGTTAATTTATTTGTTATCTGGTGCCAGTCAGTAATCATCCAAGATGTCTCGGTGCTCTCCTTGTCCTATTGATATGGTGATTTTCTTTAAAGTCATCATCGTTAAACAAAGAGCACTGGGGGATGATGTCAGGCCTTCCCAATGTTTCTTCAGGCTCTTCCTCGGGCATGTCATGGCTTGTTCTCATGAAGGATATTCTTGCAGTGTATGTGGCAAAATATACATATATACACCTATATACAGAGTATGCGTTCCTGGGAAGGTTCGTCTATACGATAAGTGATGTAAACTTATCAGAGATCTTCCCCAAGTTAAGTAGAGGGACTCCCAAAAAGAACTATGAGAGTGGAGATCATAAAATAAAAATAATAATATACAATTCTAATGCAGAAACAACACTTGATTCTCACAGTTTTGTATCCAGTTTTATCCATTGTTTTAGTGACCCTTTAACATATATTTAACTATACTTCTTCCTTATAATTTTGCACTTTATTCAAATATGTTCACTGTGTAAGTACCCTGTCTATGCGAGCATTACAAGAAAATATGATGAATTTCTTGTGATGCGTACGTTAAGCCGTTTCCTAATTCCTGTATTATATCTCTTTTCTAAAAATTCCTCCAAAGCCATTGTATTTCGTCTCAGCTGACTTCATGAGAAACTGTGAGGTTCTCATATTTGCTGTTGGAAAGTGCAGAAGCTCATTTGAATCATAGAATCATAGAATCGCAAGGTTGGAAATGACCTGTAAGATCACCATCTCCTCATCATCATTGCCACCACAAGCACTAACCCATACCATGCAACACGTCATCCAGATGCCTCTTGAACACTGCCAGGGACGGTGACTCCACCACCTCTCTGCGCAGCCATTCCAGTGCCTGACCACTCTCTGAGAGAAACAGTTCTTCCTTATGTCCAACCTAAACCTCCTCTGATACCACTTGCGGCCATTACCCTGTGTCCTGCTTGTTGCCTGGGAGAAGAGGCCAAATAAATCTGAATGATTTGAATAAATTTGAGTGATTTACGTAATTACGAAAAAGTACAAGCCACGGCTCCTCGTCATGCCCATAATTAAATCCAAATGCATGTAATGAATTCGAATTTCAGATTAAAAGTTTTGCAAGCATATAAACTGAAGTAATACCAAACTTCCTTTAAAAAAAGCCAATGTTAAAATTAAAAGCAGGGGAAATTGCAGAGGTGATTGCAGAGGTGCAGCTCTCTGTACAGTCCCATGCAGCTGTGATGGTTTTCTGCAATCTGTCTCACTTGCCTCTGTGAAATGTCAGGCTTTGATCAGCTGTAGTGTGGCCGTTTTGGAACTGTCAGTGTAAAGTGGTGGAGCATAAAGCTGTTGATGTGTCTGTATCCTGCTTTAAAAATGTCAGCTTGTATACACATGGAGGAAAGTTTTTACACAGGCTCAATGATTTTCCCACAAGGTGAGATAAAAGCACTATGAGAAGCAATTGGTGAGAATTTACTGGAATGTTTAGAGTATTTTGCAGAACAAGACAGAAAGATAGAATTGTAAATGAATGACAAGGAATCCCTGCTGAAATGTTCCCTCATTTATTCCTCATGTTTTCTACACAAATGGTTTAGACCTGGGAGATTGTCTGGTTTTGTTATGTTTTGTTGGTTTTGTTTATTTGTTGTCTTTGGTTGTGTTGATTTTGTTCTTCTTATGTAAGTAATGCAATTAACATAGTAAGATTAAAACCTGATAAGCTCAGCCAGAACAATTTATTAACACTGCTGACGAATTACTGTCACAAAAAGCAAGAAAAATCTTTTCCTGCAGTAATGTCTCCAAAGTCAGCATACTACCAAACTGGAAAAGGTAATCAAAGTCTAGGATTTGAATTTTTACCCAAGGCTGACTTTTAAGATCCTCCAGTGGAAAAAATGGCACCACTGACATTCACTGATACTTGTTGAGCATTAATGGAGAATAAAAGAGTGGATATGAACACTCCACTCCAGGTCCAAAAAGCCTTTGCATGTAAAAAAAAAGAAACAAAAGAAGAAAGATTAACTTAAGTGAAGTTTAATAGAAACTTAAAATGCAATGTGGTAGAAGAGAAAAATTGACAGCAGGATTAAAAGAAAAAGAAGTTGATGAAGCATTGCTGTTGACAAGTTTCAAGGAAGAGTCTTTATTACACTACTTTGTAGTCTGTAGATGATGCTATGTCAGTCAGGCAACACTGGCAAAAAGACATAGTTGAAGCTTGGTAATGGTGCATTTTAATAAAATCAGCACCTTTTAATATTATCCCCCACTGTAGATTTCCAGGTCACCAGGAATCATCAGGCTGACCTCCTTTCTAACACAGGCTGTGCTGTTCCACTGACTGTTTCCTTCATCTTGTATACAATTAAAGCATGTCTTTTGGATCAAATGCAATTTTGACTGAGAACGCTCAGAAATGTAGAGCCTACTACTTTGCTTGTGGATTTGTACTCCCTGTTACTCAGTGTCTTTGTCAAAAAGATCTGTATTCTCTGACTTTGATTTACTCAGCTGGTTAGGTCATGATTGGACTCGATGATCTTTAAGATCTTTTTCAACCTGAGCGATTACATGATTGTATGATTCTATGAAGCTGATACTCAGCTCTATACACAATTCCCTGTTTGTAATCTGCTCCCTGATTTGTGCAGATGTGCTTGTTGAGACTCTTCATTTCATGGTCTCAGAGATGTGCATGGCTATCTGGAACATGGTTTGTCTTCCACTGTCATAACTGCTGAAACAACCCAGTGCCTCACTGTGTTCATATCCACTCTTTTATTCTCCATTAATGCTCAACAAGTATCAGTGAATGTCAGTGGTGCCATTTTTTCCACTGGAGGAATTCAATGACATACCTTTTCTTCACATGCACTTCCATGTCAGACACCGTTCTGTCACATTGTCCTTCTGCTGTCACACAGCAACAAAATGTAATGGAATACTGGAGGAAAGGTACAGTCCCTATGGCCATACCACCAACATTTGTCTATGACACTGTGGGCCAATATAATTAAACAGGAAGTATTACCTCTGGAGCAGACATCTTAATTAAGTTCAGGATTATTTTTGCTGCCATTATTTACAAGCAAGGCAATTACTTTTCTCCATCCCAGCTCTGGTTTTTTTCGTAGTAGACAACAGAACCCTATCATTCGTGGAAACATTAGTCATCACATAATCAGATGATTGTCTTCATCACCTTACTTTCCCTTCATGTTTGGTATCCGTTTATCCTATTGATAGTGTCCATACATCTTTTCTGTTTTCCTGTAATCTGCGTAGCAGAAAAGCAAGACATTTTCAAATAGGAATCAAAGGCAGAGGGAGGAGGTGTCTCACTGTTTGTTGACCTAACAGTAGTTGTAGCCTTTGTCCCATATGCCTGGGCGACTGTCCCTCAGTGCATCAGAAGCAGAGCAAGGCATGCAGTCTGCTGCCAGCAGCTGCAGTGAGGCAAAAAAATCTCTGAAGCAATAAGGTCAATGCCCCCAGTGCTTCTCTTCACACCCCAGAGGCCAAATCTAAACAAACTGTTGCATCTCCATCTCCCTTGTATAACCTTATCTTCAGAACCTGTCACAGCCCTGATACATCTGGTAACACCCGTAAGTCAGTAGAATTGAGCCATAAAAATACTCCAGGAGTTAGTGCTCAGAGTCGCAACCATTAAGCTACATGTCATCTGAAAGACAGAGGCTTGTTTCATTTTTAGACATCCCTAGCTGAGGAATCATTTCCTGTTTAGAATATGGGATTTATTGCTAACTTGCTCATGTTGGAGTGATGGGGGTGTTATACAGCAGATGACAACAGATAACTGCAGCTGTTACTTTGAGAATTGTTGGCTAACAGTTTCAGAGGTACTTGATGTCAATTTTTTCTCTTTTCCTCAGTTTCTGATTTTTTTTACTCTTCAGAGAAGCTGAATTTCTAGAAATTGTCAATATTTAAGAACAACATACTTGACGTACCTTGACATGGTGGAGCATGTGTGTCATGTAATTTTATTGTAAGTCACGTGTCAGCCATAATGAACACACTCACCATATTGGTTTTATATGCTTTAGTTGCTAAGTGGTGCTGTGCAGAAACTCTTCTGTCATAATCTCATCACATCCAGATCTCAGCGTATCAGTTTTTATGCTAAAGAAATTCAGGGTAGGTCATAACTGCACCTGCTTATTTGTCCAATGATGCTTGTAAACACAGGTATATCACACAAGTGAGGGCCTACAGACAGTGTCTATATTTTCTGGCTGCTAAATGGATGGAAACAGCTAGAAAACCTCTGGAAGCTGAGTCTTTACATCAAAGTACTTATCTCACCAGAGTTATGTATCTCAGCATCAACAAAAGAGGGAAGGGGGAAGATGAGGAAGGGCAGGGAGATGGGCCTAAAAACAAAACAGCGGCAGCGATCTGATGAGGAAAGTTAATTTACTAAAACGATTGGAATGCAAGATAACTCAATTTAATACAGTATAATTGGAATAGAGGCTAATAAATAAAATAAAATGAGTGTCCAAAAATTGAAGAGGTTTTTTTTTTTTTTTTTGAGCACACACAACTGCAGAGACAACTAGAAAAGAAAAAGGCAGTGTCCTGTGACTTGTAAACAGTTTTATCTTTCCCTCTGAAGAGAACAAGGAAATAGAACATTGAGAAGTTCTCCAGGATATACAGTTCTTCTCTTCCAAGATAAGTAGACCTGGAACTATCGTCAATCCATGCAACTGGAACCCTAATTCTTTAATTCCCAGTGCACTACATGATGTTATGATGTAGAATGTCCGTAACAAAAATAAGAAAACCAAGCAGTGTGGAAGAATGATAGGAAGATGCTTTACAAGTATATTCATGAATCAGTACTTAAAAGAGGTTCCTTAATTTCTTAGGAATAAGGAAATATGAAGGTTTTTTTTCAAATCAAGACCATTCCCATTTTCTCCCTAAGAAGAAGACAGAAAACTAAGGAACCTCAGGTGATAGTTCTCTTATGAAAAGTTAGGTATTCCGTGTGTCAACAGCTTTTACATTCAGCCCTCTGCAGCATGCCAATTTTGTGTGTGAAGGAGAGCATTTACTTCAGATGCAAATGGCTTTTCAGTGTCTCAGTGATCTTTCTATAACTAGTATGATTAATGGGCCACAGACAATTGATATCTCCCTATATTTCCCTGTGGGGTCTGTCCTGGCTCTGCTGTAGTGGTTGAGACAGCTCCAGCTATGCTGAGTATCCTAAGTTCCAGAGTTCATAGGAAGAGCTGATGACAGTCAGTACATTATAGAGTGGTGCCAGTACTCAGCACTGAAATGAATGGAATTGTTGATTTAACCACCTTTAGCAAAAATATATTACAGAGAGGTATCCTTTTCTAGGACGTATTTTGGAAAAAAATCCATATGAGAACAAAGAACATTAAATTGTCATTTTATCATCCTTCCAAAACTGCACGGCTGATCAGTCTGTACAGTACCAATTTTCTGTGACTCAAATAGAAAAACTCAACTGTGAAAATGCTATTTGCTCTTTGGAGACAGCAAAGTTCTCATGGTAGGCATTGGTCCTATAAGGAGCATGCTGGTCTTCTAATTTCTTCCAGACTTCAGTGGGGTGGGTTTGTTCCAGATGCAACAGTGAGCCTATCCCAGAAGGAAAAACTTTTTATCAGAGATGAAGTTTTCATGGGGATAAGACATTTGTATGGCAGCCAAACCACCAGTGACTGCTCCAGGAACTGTAGCTGGCGTAAAGCAGGGTTATAGGGATGGGACATGTCAGGACATCCCCTGCTCTGTGATGGATTTATGACACATGCTTTAGGGGCGTAGATGAAGCACGTAGGGTATATAAGCCGCTGTATAGTTGCAATAAACGCCATTTGCCTCTCCATCATGTTGATGTATGTGTCGCTAATGGCCCTAGTCATTCACTAGCCCTAAGGCGGCCTGACCCTTCAGAACAGGGGGTGCAACAAGGAACAGACCTACAGTCCTGAGTGATTGGACTGTGTAGAATTACGTGTGCCAAAATGCTAATTATTGTACAAGGACTGATCCCAGTGAGAGATTTACTGGTCATTATTAATGGGGAGTTCATTCTCTATAGGAAGGATTTGACTATTCTGGATTTTGAAACCACTTTTCCTGTTAATATCAGGAAGGAAATCAGGTGATGCTGGAAAGAGTGGCACATGGATTCCAGCACTGACTTTTTGGCAAATGATTAAAGACAAAGTTGTTTGTCTTCAGACAAAAGGATTTGATCAAATTAAATATGTTATTTAAGCAAAGTGTGAATTTATATGAAATGTTCTTTTTACTACTGTCATTGATAATATTTCACATTCTGTTTTTTTTTTTTTTTTTTTTTCAAAGTGACAGAAAAAGCAAGTCCTCTCTATATTTGCGTTGCCTTTATCTTGTTCCTTAGAATGAATCCTGTCCTCTTCTGTCAGACAGCACTTGCACCTCAAAAAAGTCAGTGCTAAGTTATTTAAAATAACTGCAAAGAAGAAAAAGAGCTATTTAATACCACTTAGTCAGAATAAATGAATAAAACTATTTACTTAGGAAACTAACACTTTGCTGTAGCAATTGCAGGAACAACTTCTATCACCCAATGTAAAATCACTTTCTTCTTTCTTTTCTTTTTCTTTTATTTTACCATGCCTTAAGAAAAAAAAATATCATTTTTCATTGATTTAATGAAGATCTCATTTTTCATTAATTTAATGAAGAAATTAACTTCATCCTTATCACAGTTTTATGGTTTTTGTTATCGGTCTTCCACATCATAACATGATGTAGTACACTGGGAGTTAAAGAGTTAATGCTCCACTTCTGTGGATCGTGGATAATTCCAGGTACCTAGTTCTCAGAAGACAAGAACTACATACTACATACTACAGTGTACTTTGCATTGTTCTATTTCCATTTTTCATTCAGAGGGAAAGATAAAACCATTTATAGATTCATCACCTAAAGTAAGTAGAGAGGCTATGTGCTAGGTTTAAGTAGCACTTCATTACATGGAGTTGTTATCAACTCATGATTAGCCCAGGAATGTAGAATTTTAATAAGAAATAAGCCTGTGCTCATCTGTGAAATATTAGTAGATAACTGGCTTGATAATTGTTAGTATGTAAAATAACAAAACTGTTAATCAGCCTCTCCAAAGTATTAATTCTGGATCAGCTAAAAAGTTCACATGAAGCAGCAGTCCTGCATGGGAATATTTAAAAATGATTTAAAGGGTGGCAGCTGCTACAAAGTGAGAGATGTTAGACATGGATCTAGACATTTTTCCAAAGAAAAATATATATAAAAAGCCAAAGGTGAGAAATCTACCCTGCCAAGTAAGTGATACAGTAGAGTATGATCTGGTCTCCCCAGTGTGCAGTGAGAACATCTGCAGCAATACTTTCTCATATTTCTTTTAAACCAAAGTGAACCCATACGAAGACTGATCCACCACTTATAGCAGTTGTTTAATATTTAGAGGGCAAAGTGCCTGGGCAACTTCAGGAAAATGCCCTCTCAAAGCTGGACCCAAGAGAGAGGGAGCAAGGAGGGAAAAAGGAAAACAGATGTAAGGGTGATGTTGATGGATAGCAAAAGTGGTTGAATGTTTCTCTGGAGTACAGGGAGCAAAACATGTACACTTAGGGGGCAGAAGGGAGCCACAGGAGTTGGTGCATTGAATGGGCTTAAGTACTATCTCAAAGGCTGCCTCTATCTCAGAAACTCCAGCTTTGTGCTTGTTCAGATCTGTGTTCTCGTATCAAAAACCACTGCGAATGAAAGGGGTTCTATCTCCATGTGTAAAGTGGCCTTATCAACACAGGAAGGAATTATCAGGGTTTAACAATGATAACAAACTTGGATGCACCTCTTCTCATGGTTGCAGATCATTAACCTGAAATACAGAATAATCATCTGGACCAACTGGAAAAACAGAATATTTCTCATTTCTGGTAGGTCCTGAAAGATGCCACCAGAATTTGGGGGACTTTACAAATTAGAGTGTAAAGCAAATGAATAAGCGTATGTCCTCTGTTTTGCTTGTGGAACGTTACTAAAGCCTCTGAGATAAAAATCAGAACTAGTGTACAAGTAGCAGAAATACACAGAGAAATCAAAATAAGATCTCTTGTGTCAGAATTTCCTCCTTGTTGCACGAAGAATAGTAATGTTATTATGCTATTATAGCATGATTGTGCTTTTAAAAGGTTTGCAATAAAATTAAAATCTTAGTTCAATCTTTCTTCATGGTATGTTTGTTCATACATAAATGAACCATGTAACAGGAAATTGTTCGCCCTTAAAACATTTTGTCTTGTATTCGAATTTTGGACATAAGGATTGAGTAATAATGCCTGTTATGTATTTTTCCAAGTCTGCACTGAAGTTCACATTTTGTTCCTTTTTTTTTTTTTTTTTTTTTAAAGACACATTATTCTTGATTTTTGCAATGGAGATGCTACTCACCCAGATTTACATTGATTGATTGGCATGCAAGATCTCATCTTCATTGACACTTCTCAGCAAGAATTTTGCTCAGTTTTATTGTACTTGGAACAGCAAGACTGTACTAGTTAGCTCTGTAGCATCAGATGTTTTTACTCATTTCTGCTGACACTAGACTTGTCATGAAGCTTTAAAACAGAGTTGGAATTAAAAGAAGACGAAGCATAAGTCCTAGCTATGTGTGAAAGGTGGCATTTGCCATTTACTAACGGTAGGTATTTGTTTTGAAAACTGGGAAACTTGCAAAAGAGATGAATCAAATTCTCCAAGCATTTTATTGGAGTTAACATAGATTCTCAGTAGCACATAGGAAATAAACTAAAACCGGGCTCCTTTGAAAAGTGCAGGTGTTTTAGCACAGTCAGCTATTTCCTCTGTGTTTCTTGGCCCAAACATTTCATTAATGTATCTTCTCATGGCAGCTCCATAGCATAAATGAGGTCACCGTGGTTTACACCAACTAGTTTCTGAAGCCTGATATGCTCACCAACAACTTCCGCCGGTGTAGAAGCAGCAAAGAAACCTACATGGAAAAAATTGCTAATGCATTAAAAAATAAAATCAATCCTCAAATTTAAGAGCAGGTCATGTATTAAGTACCTTAATATCTTTATGATCCATGCACTTCATGCAAGATCATTGGCTAGCTGCCTGCAATGGAGGCCACAGGCCCAGCAGGAGCTGTGTGGTTTGCTGTGCTGAGCATGCAAAGCATGCCTGGATCTAGGTGTGCTCACCCCAACAGAGGACCAGGGAACATTCTCCACAGCATGAGGATGTGTGGCCAAGAGTACCCTTGGGTTGTATGTCCACAATCCCAACACATAAGTATCACTTTCCAAGCTGCAGGAATAGTGTTAGTTCTGTCTGTAGACTGACGTTTGGGTAATTGCATCGCTAGCACACCCTCCTACAAAGAAAACTGTAATTTGCAACTTTCCTTATGGTTATTCCTTCTCATTGATAATTTCTATTCCCTTCAGATTGTGGAGGTAAATGTATCTGTAACAGTAATGGTTCTGAAGTACATTTGACACAGAAGTATAAAGCTACAACTCCTGCTGATCTTGATTATACATTCCTGTGTTTTCTGATCATACATAAAGAGCACTGTCAAAATAGTCTTTGTAGTAGAGCAGAACAGATGAAACATTCAAAATTAAATTCCTATAGAGCCCATTTACAGTCTCACATGGGTTAATGCTATGTATTATTTGATTTCAAGTTATTCAGAAATTCAGATGCTAAGCAGATACGCTTGTTAAAAAAAACAAAAAAAACCAAAAAAAAACAAACAAACACAGAGCCCTCAGCAATTTCCTGTGAGAGCTGAGAAAATCACACAACAAACATAATCTTCTTGAAAAGTATTTGAAGGACCATTTCTGTACTGTGTGCTATACTTGTCTCACCATGACATGCTCTGTGACCTGTGTCGTGAAAACCAAGGCAGACTGCTGTCGGATGTTCATGAGAAGAACAGGAAAGATCTGAATGTGCTATGGCTAACCCATCCTCACTGTGAACTTCTGAGGTGAAAGTTGCACTGATCTTCAGTACAGTATGTGTAGTCTCTCTATGGGAGTAAACTGACTGTCCACAGCCTTTTTCTCATGTTGTAAGCCTCTGAGACAGACCAGCTGCCTGACCACTATCTCTCAACTGCCTCTGCTATTCCCACCAACTGCAGTGGAGAGAGCACAAGCATGGAGCAATGATGTCTGCTCTTCCTGCCCTCTGCCCACATCACTACCCTTAGAGAGAAATCAGAAATTAACCACATGTTTTTGTAATGAAGTTTTTCTCCACAAGCACTTGCCCATGGTCACCTCTGAGGGGGTATTTGATCACTTCATGACTCTCTGGATCTGTCCATCACATCAAGTTCCTGCTCATCCCAATATAAAGCAAGCACTGCTAAATACACTTCAGGATTTCAGTAGCTTGATATCCTGCTCTTGAAGACATGGATCTATCTTAACAAGAAGTACTTCACTATGCAAGTACTCAGTTTATCCACATGAGCGGTGGGAATGTAAATGCAACAGAAAGCAATATGACCGCTGTTCACTGCAGGAAATTCTGATTTTCTATGACATCTAGAAATCCAGCCACTGTCACTTAATCGGCCTTGACAAGTATCTAGAATGCTCTCAAGGGCATGAGACTACAAGATTAAATCCTCGCTTTTAAAATGTTATAGTCCTGACCACAGTGAGGCCAAGCTGAGGAAAATGCTGCTAGCATCAATTTACCTCAATCATAATTTCACATTTTATATTTTATACTATGCAGTTGGAATAGAAGTCAAAATCCACCCTTAAACTGCAAGCAGGAAGTATTATAGCTACTCAAGAATTTGGTCATCTCTATTTTAAGTAAATTATCCCGGTTTATTAGTTGGAAATTCTCAATGCTTACAGAATTTCCAAATTGTATTTTTTGTGTCGTTATGAGCAATAAGCTTAGTGAATCATGTCCATCGGAGAGACGAGCTGATCACATGAAGATGTGTAATATGCTGGGAGAATGCACTGGTTCATCTTTGTTGCAGAACATGAATTTTCCTTGATGCTGCTTCCCAGCTCAAAGCCGCTAAAACTGCATGACTTGAATCACAACTTTATTAATAAATCAAGGTTCACTGATTTCTCTACATGCTTGGTCATAGATGTATTACTTGAAGAATTACTTGTATTACTTGAAGAAGCTGACATCTATCTGTCTGCTGTACTGCACACTGAAGCAGAATATGAGATCAGTGAAAGACGAGGGAGATGTGCTCTTCTCTAAACTCAGCGACGTTTGGATAAACTCTCTTTTATAGAAGAAGTTTTGCCATTTGTGTTGCTGCTGCTGCCTCCAGTAAATTACACCTTCAAACAGACTTTGTCTAAATCCTTACATTCTTTATCTGGTAAGATGATTTTCTGTTACCTCTTTGCACACAAAAGGACACTGAAGAGACACAACACAGACTTTTTTGAAAAAGAGTAAGACAGGCTCAGAGCTTTAAAAATGACTCTCCTTAATGAAAAGGAAACAAATTTCCAAAGATAGAAGAGTCATTGTGTTTCCTCTGAAGATTTCTCAGTATAGTTACATTTCCAAACTAAACAGATTACTTTCTGGGGCATGACAAAATACATTTTGAAAAAAAATTGTGTCAAGTACCACATAGCTCCAAGAGGGATTCCCAGCTGGGGTTTTCAGCTGGGCAGAATTAATGTTCAAGTGCTACATTTCTCCTCTTCTTCCACCTGACAGAGAAAGTTCAGGATTTCTTGTCTAACTCTTGGCCTCTCACAGCCACTGTCTACATCTACAATTCCATCTTCTGCTAGCACATTCAAAGACAGCCCAACAAATTATTGTGACATTTCTGGAACAGCAGGAAAGGCACAGGTTAAAGCAGCCCATTAATGATATTCAGGAGAAAGTTGTTTAGAAAAATGGAAAAAGCACTAGAGGAGCACAAAACTGACTACCATTTTTTTTTTCCTGATAAATTTTTTGTTTTGTTTTGTTTTATTGGAAGATCTTGGAGTTTGGCTGCTCAGTTCAGCCTAATCTAGAGTGTAGCCAAATCAACAGAACACTCATTGGTTTCTACGGAGTTCAACTCTTTCACATAACTAAATAGAAACTGTTTGTAAGAATAGCTTAGATAAGAACCAGAACATTTGTTGTCCCACTAAGTTTGCACAGGGCTACTCCTCAGGGTACAGAGATGAGTCAGGAAGCTTTGTCTCTAAAACTGTTCAAAAAATAATTGCCCATTGTCCATTGCCCATTGCTTGAATCTTGCTTCCAGGCTCCAGAAGTAACATTTATATTGATGGTAGATTTATGGAAAATGTAGAGATCTAATGTAGGGTTCTGGCTCTATTATCACAACTTTAAAATCACATTCAATTGCATTCTGTAATCAGGCAGTGAAAAATAAGCTTCACAGGAGATCCTGAAAATTTACATACAAAACTTACTTCACACTCTTAAGTTCCTCCTGGGTTTGTCTGGGAAAATGGTATTTAGCCATGGCTGGCAGAAGGGATCTTGTTCTCTGTGTCACAGCCACAGCGAATGGGAGAGAAACTGCTATCCTGTATCCTTTGCTACAGCAATATGTTACCAGGTCCACAAAATAATAAATATGTATTAAAAATAGTGTTGCCAGTAGGAGCAAGGAAGTTGTGGCTAGGCAGAGGTTGGCCTCTTCTACTATCCTCCTCCTGGTGACAGGACAAAAGAGAATGGCCTCAAGTTGCACCAGAGGACATTTAGGTTGGATATTAGGAAATGCTTACCTGAAAGAATGGTCAGGTGCTCTACCCAGGCTGCCCAGAGATGTGGTGGAGTCACTGTATGTGGAAGTTTTCAAGAAACATTGCATGTTGTACTAAGGGACATGGTCTAGTGAGGAAATACAGGTGATATGTGGACAGTTGAACTAGATGATCTTGGAAGTCTTTTCTAACCTTTGTAATTCTAAGATTCTATAACTATAATTCTAACTGCCCCAGTTTATCAGCTGATAATAAGGTTAGTGCTCAGGCACATATCTATGTACTGTGTCAATCATTCATATTTTTCCAACTTAATTTATTGCAATGAATTAGATAGCAAACTCATTTTTTCCTATGAATAATGTTGGCTATTTGCACTCTTGTACTGGAAGCACTGTGGTGACATGTCAGCAATGATGCTTCACCATGATGTAATTAGAGCATATACCAATCCTACAGACCAGCAGCCAGCTGATGTTCCCCCCTTCATATCCGATCTGCACATCCTCATGAAAATAAACCTCAGTCGCAGATCTAGGCAGCAACTAGATCAAACCAGCCAAATGTCCTGGTGTCTGTTCACAAAACTTGTCATCTGGTGGTGTGACCTTCAGAGCCATTTCCATAAAGAGAGCCTCTTCACTGACACAGCTGTGCTCCTGTGAGATCTCCTGAGCCATAGCTTCTATAGTTATGTATTTGTGAGCAGGAGTTAGGCATTTATCAATTTGCCATAATGTATTTTCAATTCCTGTACCAGCTCTGGTGGAAAATAGCAAAGCCTCTGTCCTGCCCCTGCTAAGTATGACCAGCAAAGAGATGAACTGCAATTTACAGTGAGCTCTAAACTCACAGAAGCCCTCATCAACAGGCAGGGTAAGGGTTACAGAGAAAGCCAGATACCCCCCAGCTGGTCTCACTGGAAAGACTGGGATCAAGGCCAGTTGCACTTGAAGATTCACTTGTCCTGGGGCTCCTGACTCTGGGAAGCTGGTGGCAAACTGGACATCCATAAGTAGTTTGTCTTTACATCTTGTTCAGACTTTGTTTATCCAGGCAGCAAGATCCCTGAGAGTGATGCTGAACAAACCTGGAGACTTTCTGCTACAGAGGGGAGCTGAAAGGTGTGTAGAGAATTATTAGTTAACCAATTAAATACCCTTATTCCTTGTATGAAACTATTACTTTCAAATACATTTTTTCCTCTTAAGAACTCCTGTTATTATCTTTTATTTATTTCCTCCATTTGAACTCGAGGCCTTCTCCTTCCAGTAGAAAGCCCTTAGTTGCTGTGAGGGTGAAAGCAATTACCATGTTAAAGACACTCTTCCTAACAAACAGCAGGAGCCACACCACAAAAAAAGGCTCTGGACATCTTCCAGTCATAGGCACAGCTGGCCATCCTTGTTGAGACAACAGGCTGAGACAACAGGCCTAGAATGGTGGCTCACCCCAGAAGCACTCCAGGTGCAGGAGCTCCCTGCTCCCTGCTTTCTGTGCAATCCTTGTGTGAGCAGATTTCCTGTGTGGCCACCAACATATGAGTGGGCCATGCTGAATTTTTGGGAGAATTTACTTTTTGTCAGAATTCCTCGATCTGAGCTTAGTAATTGAGATATTTCTTTGATTGCAGTGGGGCACACAACAGAGTATCATTAGGATAATTCTTGTGTAGGAAATGTAGGAAGTTGAGCTGTTTAGGCAAACAGCCAGTGTAAACAAATATCGGTGTATCTGCAAATAGAGGCAGGCAATCAAGCTGCTTCCTTCTAGGGAAATAACAGAAGTGAAATTACCCCTGTCCCTTTAATGGACTTTTAAAGATTATTCCCTTGGGCTACATATGGGTGACTTTAAATGGATTTTTAACATCTTTAGACTGTGTTTGGTTTCCTGGTACAGGAAGTAATAACAGTAAAGCAAACAAACTCCTTCATAAAACCAGCATATGAGAAGAGAAAAAGATAACGTAATAATGCTACACTCTATAGCACTAATAATATTAATGAAGCACTAGCTAATAATAAGTACTTCAAGATGATCTGCCAGATTTTTGAAAAAAGCATTAAAAGGACATACTGCTTAATTCCCCAGGGAGTGCCAGATGTCAGTTGAATAGCATCTTGATGAAAGGACAAGAACATAAAAGAAATTCCTGCTCAGTATGAGAAAGTGTAAAAGAAAAGGTGTGAGAGGATTCTGGGAAAGCAGTTTCCCAGATGCTATGCATAGTTGCATTGTGCTGCTGCTAAGAAGCACAAACATGGGGCCAAGGGACAGCATGTTGCCATGGGTCCAGCACAGTGTCGTGCATCCATGATGACTGAGTCACAAGGTGAGTGAGAAGTATTCATTCCTGGCTCATCCCTCAGTCATAAGGGATGACTTCTACTACTGCATGATAAGAGCTAAGAAAATGACTGCAAAAGCAGTCAAAGTGAGAGGAAAATCAGGCTTACTTAATCAAGGGACTGCCATGTCCCATATAAAATTTCTGAATATTCAGACTGTGACCTTATGCAGAGCTCCCTAGATCCTGTGCAAGGCTTGTTTCACGGGCTTGCTATGCTGTTGCTCTACTTGTTCCTGTGTAAACTACAGCAATAACACAAAAATGTTTATTTTCATTGTACTGTGTAGAGAAATGTCACTTCCTTTTTTTTAAATTTTTTGGAGCAGCAAGTAAGAATCTTAGGAAAATCATAATCTGTGGGGATGTGACATAAAAATGCAGCAGCAGCATTGAGAACACCTCAGCAGGAGGCCTAATAGTGGCTGGCACTTTTCTACCTTCCTGCCCACATGGGAGGACATGGGCATCACCACCCTCAGGCAGCAACAACAGCCACCCCAGCATCTCAGGCAAGCACAGCTGGATTGGAAGTCTCCTGCCACTCTGCTTATGTAGCAGCCAGAAGGCCACAGGTAATTCCAGTCCAGATCATTCCAAGTCAAAAATGACATGGGACATCTTACTCTTATTTTTGCCATTGGCAGTTTTCTTCATTGTCCATATAATGCAAGGTTCATGCTGATTAAAATCTCAGTGACATAATCTCACACATTAACAGTACTTTAAAAACACTGAGATTTAAGCACGATTCCGCAGAGCTGTTAGGAAGATGCAAAGGTGTTTCAAGTGGAAAATACAGACAAAACTGAAGTTTTTATTGGTCAAAGTGATTGCTTTGCAGTGCAAGGGCTACAGAAGGGTTTCTGTGAATTCAAACTGTTTCTCTGCAGTAAAGAGGAAAGCAACATAGAAAAAAATATAATTTTCTGTATGGCTATTGAGTCAATGAGAAATGTTACAGACATGTTGGAGGAAAACTAGAACTTGCTCTTTCCTGAGGTTTTCTGTACTCTTATGCTTTGCAGTTAAGTCTTATGTGCTGAGATGAAAGAATATTTATTCACATTATTTTTATCTGTAATGGAAATAGACCTGGAAAATCACGTCAATAAGTCTGAACTACATGACATTATAATTACACATATAGTCTATATTTCTCTCATTACAGTTTGAAAACTTTAGCAAAATATTATTTTAATTGTTGGAATGTTAGAAGATCAAAAAGATCTGATTCAGTGCAGACCTAGGCAATTTTGTTTTAATCCTGACCACATGAGCCACTAGCAGACAGCAAAGTCTATTTAGAAATGTATGATTTGTAAGCAGCTTTAGAGACAACGTATACCTGACTGCATTATATGGCTGGCCATTTTCCTCTTCATGAATGATACAATTTTGATCTCATCCTCTTTACTTAAACCAGGAATTATATAGATTATAAAGAGAGTTCAGTGGAAGGCCACAGAGATGATGAAAAGCCTGGAAGAAAGGCTGAGATATCCGGGTCTGTTCAGCCTGGAGAAGACTGAGAGGGATTTTATCAATTCGTATGAATATCTAAAAGGTGAGAGGCAAATGGATGGAGCTAGACTCCTTTCAGTGGTGTCCAGCAACAACACAAAGGGCAATGGCACAAACTGGAACATAGTTCTAGGAAAAATTTCTTTAGTGTGAATGTGACAGAGCTGACTGGAACAGGCTGTGGTTTCTTCTTCTCTGGAGATGTATGCTTTCCTGTGTGACCTGTTTTTGGGGAATCTGCTTTAGCAGGGGATTGCATTAGCTAATCTCCAGAGGTCACACCCAACACTTATGATTCTGTGGTTTTGTGGTTCTGTGTGATTCTTTCTGTAGAAATTTACACAAAAAAATGTCACAAAACGTGTTTAGCATTTACATATCGCTGCATGTTGAAAAGACTATTGACAAATATCAGGAAAAGAGTTACATGAAGCAGAAAATCCTATTTCAAGAAATAATAGCACCATTTTTTTTCTACACTGTCATGTTTTTATGATTGTTAGTTATCGGTATTCCGCATCATAACATTATGAAGTGCGCTGGGAGTTTAACTATTAATGCCCAAGTTCCAGGTACCTGTCCAGAAGAGAAGAACTTCATTCCCCAGGGGGCTGTGCTGTCAGAGAGGAGATATAACTCCTGGCAAGGACACCTGATGCACACTCCTTCGTCTGCTCTTTTTCATCGGCTCTCCTCCTGTTTCCCTGCTGGACTGTACATCTCACCTCAGCGCTATGGTGAGGCCTATCCACCTTTCAGACATTCTCTCATTATATTTGATTTATTAGCTTCAATTCTAATTATATTGTATTATGGTGTGTTATCTTGCATTCCGATACTGTATTTAGTAAATTAGTTTGTTTTTCCTCAGATCATTGCCGCTGTTTTTAATTATTTCGGGGTCCCCTGTTTCCCTTTTTTCCTGGAGGCGCTAGTTTTGCAAAATCCCTCTGCCCTCTAGTCACGGAACTGGGCTGAGCCAGCCCGTAAACTGTTGACATACACTCTGGTGGAAATGAATTCCACAATTCTGGGAATGTCATGAGTTGCTACTTCTGTTTCTTTCCTCTCTCAATTCAAGATCAATTGGTTGAATTTTAAGAAACAGCCTTAGCGCATGGTCATTTTCTACTTAAGCTATGTCTGGAATTATTATAGCAAGAACTTATTCCCTCTGTGCATGTGTTCTTATGCATGCATTAGCTGGTAGGTATATAGCTAGCCACTGGCTTTAGGGTTGTAATGCAAAGTTTTGATTCCTTTTATGAAGAATAAATTGTCAAGCAGCAGTACCCACAGCCTCCAACTAAATGAGGGCAAGATACTCCTCCAAAGCTGGGTTGTGTCTTTTCAAGCAGAACAAACACTATAATATACCTTTTCCTTTCCATAGATATTGTAAAAATGCTGTATAGTAGCTGTTTGGAAAAAAAAAAAAAAAAAGGAAAATCAGATGTCATGTCTATGTGAGCAAGCTTTACTTTGGCCATTGGGCAAAGAGGTCCTCAGAGCTGAAATACAGACTGAAAGAAAATGAAATGAAGGGGAGAAGTCCTGAAGTCAGCTTCACTGGACTTATTTTGGTGTACAGTGATAGAAACAAATATTGTGTGTCTCTTGTCTCACATGCAAGCAACGTATGCCTGTTAGAGCATTTGCTAGACAGTGAGACTTTATTGAACAAAGTATAGGAAGAAATCTGTGCACTTAGACTTATAGGCTTCTGTATAGGAAACCATTGCTGCTCAATATATAGACATCTGCATATATTTTAGAAGCTCCACACTCTCACATTCATATACATATGTATATATATAAAAATACATAAAGAACATCTAAAGTAATTGTCAGAATAGAATGAGCTGCCAAAATGTGCAAATATTCTGATGTTGTGATGAGACAAACCAGGCACTTATTTAGGACACTGAAGGCTGTGCTGTGCACCAGTGTATTGCTGGTATGTCAATCCCACACAATGCAGAAACTTTGTGATATGTTGATATGACACAGTATATCTTGTAGAAAAGCTTGTTCAAGACTGCAGTAAACATATAAAAATGCTATATATGTGGTGGCAAGCAGTACTCATTCATGTGCATGCCACCGTCATAAGGAACCAAGTAAAATGCTGCTAGGAGGAGAGTAGCAGAACTGAGATAACTGGACTTATTAGCTCATAGGAGCAGGGCCATTTTCCTTCATTTTTAGTGAGACTATTTATCTCATTTCCCTGAACACCTCTCCTGCCATTTTTTATCAATTCTGGCAAAATTCTCAAATAGCTTTAGTATGGAGACCTGGCAGAGCCCTCTGTGCTGAGGGGAGGTGTGGACAGGGTGCTCATGGTGTACAAGCAGTGCATATTTATTCTTTCAGCAGAGGCACTTTGTTTTAATTTTGACTGACAATGTGAACAGTTTGTTTCTTCCCAAAGAACAAATGAGTGTTTCTGCAGAAAGCCAGCACAGCAGTGCTGCCTGTGTTTGCTGGTGGGAAGCATTGAACAGCAGGGCAAGTTCAGCTCTCTCACAGGGCTAGCATGCGTCATTCTCCATGATGCACACTTCCTTTGTAGCCCCCTCCACCTCAGAGCATTCTTTCAGAAAGTCTGTGTGAACTCCTCTGACACAGGCAGGGGGCTGCCAAAAAAAGCCACATACTCCTCATTTTGGACAGAAGCAGCATCTGCTGAGTATTTTCCTGAATCTGAACACTGCAAAGTCTGCAGTTTTTCAACAACTGTTTTATTCAAGGGGGGGAAATGTCTTCAAATCTTTTGGGAAATCTCTGGACAACTATTTCCATTAATATTTTCTGAGGAAGTCTTGAAACCCTCATTGACAAGGATAACACTGAACATTCCCATAGAGTGTTCCAACTTCTGCAAAAGCTATTAATACACATTTCTTTGAGCTGCACAGCTCTACGGGCTACAGCACGTTTACCATGCCCAGTATCTAATTGGCTCCATATAGCCTAAATAGCTGTGTCACAAAAGAGTTGGAAGGGGACTGAAATCTTACATGGCTCCCTATATCTTCATATATGAGATCAATGTGGGATTTGTTTGGAATATAACAAGCTGCTTGCTTTTCTCATATTTCTGCAAGTACTCTGAATGCTATAGAGCAAGCAAAATTAAAACTTATAAGAATATGTCACACGTCCTGTACTCCTCACAGCAAAACACCAAATGAGCAATATGCAATTGGATCTCAGTCATAGCCTTTCACACAAGTTGTTATCCGAGCATTAGGTGAGTTTTCACATACTTTAGCCAGATTTTCCAGAATTAGCCATAGACTGACAATACAGGCTATTGGTTTAGTATAGATGCCTAAGAAAAATAATCTAACATTGACATACACAAAATGAGGGGGTACTTTTGAAAAATCAGAATGTGTTTTTTTAGTTAGTTAGTTGGTTTTAATATTAAAAACAAATTTTCGAGTTTAAAAGCTATCAGATCTGAAGAAAGAGATGACAAGATCTCTGATCCCCTCCACACCCTCACATATTAGTGGGAAGGGAAAGGCAGCAGAATAATATGCAAGGGAAATCTGGGACTGCATGAGCAACTGTTACTCTTGATGGCATCAGCCAGAGGGATAGGAACACAAATATACTTGTTGCTATTCATAGACATACTATGAATATTGTGTTCGTTATAGCATTCCCATTACAACAACAAATCACTGCCACTGGAAATATTTTTTACTACCTTAGATGCATCAGTTCTTTTCTGAAACCCAGTAAAGATATATTAGTGCTAAAAAATACATATTGGATTTTGCAGGAAGTTATTTTGATGTAAAGTTGCCAAGGAGTATTACATAGATCTATTACATAGCTCATAGGAGCTCCATCACCTCTGATCACCATGACTGCGTTGAACCTAATGTTGCAACATGTAGTTTAGGAGTGGCATTTGACAAAAAGACACCGCTTAGTTTATGCCGGTGGGAGCTATTCATTAAATCATGGAATCATAGAACAGCTTGGGTTTGAAGCAACACCAAAAAATTATCAGGTCCAACCTTTGGTGGGAAAATGGAACCTGGATGAGACTGTGTAGTACATTCTTTAATCACACCCATTGTTCCTCGTCTTTTTACATGGTTCCTTGTGAAGCAAGAGCTTCAGTCCTGTTAGTAGCCAGCCTTTAAGTATGGAATACTCTAAGGAGGTCCCCCAAACTTTCTCTTCTCTAGGTAAAAAGATCTATCTCCTTTAGCCTCTCCTCATGTGGTATGTTCTTCAGTCCTTTGATCATCTTCTTTGGATCACCTCCAATCTGTCCACGTCTCTTTTGAATGTGGGGACCAGAACTGCACACAGTACTATAGCTGTGGCCTGAGCAATGCTGTTTAAGCTGGGATGACCTCTGATGACCACTGCTAGTCCTATTTGCTGAGGATGCAGCTCAAGATCCAATCTACATTTGCTGCAGCATCAGCATCTGCTAACTGCTGTTCAGTTGGCTGTGCACCCAGACACTGGGTCCCTTCTGGGTCCCTTTCAGCAAAACTACTCTCCTGCCACACAGATCGTAGCTGGTCCTGGGCTCTTCAGTTGTGCTGTCCCAGGTGCAGGGCTTTGGACTTTTTTTTAAACTTCATACAGTTCTTACTTACCCATCCTTCCAGCCTGTCCGGATCCTGTAATATGGATATGCTTTCTCATGCATCTCATCACTCAGCTAAGTGACAAAAACAAGCTTGGTGAGGGTGTTTTCGAATCAATAATGTTTTGATGGTTTTTGTTGTTGTTCTTTTTAAATAATATCCTGGCTATCACATGAATTATGGAAAGTCAGCACACCAGTATGATGAAATTTCCCCACCATCTACATATAGAAATTTGTTACCTCAAAAATCATTTTTGTTGCTCTTACCATTGTTATATTTGTTATTAAACTCAGCACATGTGGTGAATGTGCTGAGGAATACTCACAGCCTGCTTCATTCATTTCACTTGTATATACTCAAGGCATGTTTTGTTTAAACTACTTACTCTGAAGAAATGCATTGAAAATAAATTAAACTTTTGTTTATTAGCTTGATTACATTTCTAATCCAAACATACGAATAGAAAAGAAACAAATTCAAATCAGACAGTTTTCAAAGAGATCTCTAGGCTAGACTTTAGATCAAAACAAACATAAATATAAATAATGGCATAAATTATGTTTACTTTGCTTGTCTCTTGATAATAAGATCTGATTCAGTTTGGGTTTCTCATGTTTAAATCTAGTGACATTTTTGTTAATGTCAACACACTAGAAACATTTTCTTGTTATTTCTTCAGTTATGTTTTAGAGTAAAGCTGATTCTTTCATGTGCAAACTAATTTGCATGTTATCAGTAAGTGCTTGCTTCACAGTAACAATTAGGATAAAGTCTGGAGGTGTTCTTTAAGACTACTTATTGCTCTTAGAGAAATTAATTTAGCTCATTAGTGTCAGTATGTTGAAATTTGTGAAAGAAACTGGATATTCACCAGTTTCCTGCAATCTACAAACATTGTGTTTCCATAAAGGAATAACGTGGTGATTTAAGCCTTCCACAAGTTATGCTTTTAGGAGTAGCAATTTTTCAATGTCAGAGTAATGCAATATGTGATCAGCATTGTACTCACTTACTTGTTTCTACTGACCATCTCTGGTTAGTTTCTGGACAAGACTGCTGACAGTATAATGACACATGCCCTCCTACATTGCCACAGAGTTCATGCTTGTGAAATTTATTCCACTCTCTTGAGATAGGGAGGTGCAAGCAGTGAGCCATTAAATCTTCCAGGACAATTTCATGGAGTATTCTTCTACAATGTTGTAATTCCAGAAAATAACTAGTCTGTGTGAAGAACTGGGGTCTGTTCAGATATAACCTGATTGTTCAGTTTGTTTTAATTGAATCCTTCTGTCTCAGCTCTGGACTGTTTCTCTCATAGGTAATCTTGTAAGGGCTTTTTCTGCTTTAAACTTTTTTCATATGACCTTTGTAGATACTGCAACAAACACAAGTAAACTTCAATTCAGGGCTAGTAACACCATCTGAGCACAGAAGCAACTTGCCCAGAAAGGAACAGGTAGGTGGTGAGCTACCCCCAAGAATACAGTTAACAGCAGTAAATCACCTTGTGAGACACCACTAATCAGCTCTAAGGGAAATTTTGGTAGATACTGACCATTCTCCATGGGCACTGGAGAAAGAGGAAAATGTAAAGTGTGAACAAATATTTTGAACAATATGCACAGATTGTGGATAAATTACAGAGAATCTGGTTCACCTGTCACATTTCAAGACTGACATATGTTATTAATAATAAACAATGCAGCAAACCATCTTTAAGTATTTGTTTCCATAAAACTTCCATAAACAATGACTTATCTTGGACTTCCAGGACCAGTTACATTTATGTTTAATTTTATGTTTATATAGAATAAATATACAGTAATGAAGGCAGTTAAAAATAGCCAGCAGTAGTTCTTTAATTCTTATTAAATTCGTATGTAGTCACATTTGAAAGCAGCTTAGTGCACTTAACAGAGGGATGTAGTAGATCAAGCATCTTTTGTCATCTAAGTTACCAGTTGTTGATTCTTGCTTCCTGATTCCTTCTTGTCAATTGAAAGAAATGCTGAGGGGGCTTGGGGAGGGAGGTAAAGTAAGTCCCCCAACAAATCTTTTTGTCAATAATCCTCCAGTAATTGTACCAAATAGTTCTCAGTGTTTCAGACTTTTTTGTTCTAGTTCTACAGCCCACAGACAAGATCTCTCCCTCTGTATGCTGTGCTGTTTCTGTATACATACATGGCTATTTCACTTACTGGAGTAATCCTGGAAAAATACAAGAACTATTTTTACATTTATAGAATACTTTACAGACTGCCACCAGGCACTCAGGCTTCTATCTTGTTTTCAAAAAATTGAAAATCTCTACTTTCGCAGAAAAAAACAGTTAATGCATGCTGCAAGCAAAGGCTGTCCCTTTCTCAAAGTCAGATTAAAGAACTGCATTTGAATTTAAATCACATTTTCTGTAAAAAATAAGACAGCCAAATAGCAGTCAAGTAGGTTTCACCAGGTTACTCAAAACGTTTGATTTTAATGGAATCATAGAATCATAGAATGGCTTGGGTTAAAAAGGACCTCAAAGATTATCTAGTTTCAACCCTCCTGCCATGGGCAGGGTCACCAACCACCAGACCAGGCTGCATAGAACCACATCCAGCCTGGCCTTGAATGCCTCCAGGGATGGGGCATCTACAACCTCTCTGAGCAACCTGTTCCAGTGTGTCACCACACTCTTGAGTGAAAAACTTCCTCCTAATATCTAACAAAAATCTCGTCTGTCTTAGTCTAAAACCATTCCCCCTTGTCCTATCGCTATCCACCGCATGTAAACAGTCATTCCCCCTCCTGTTTATATATTCCTTTCAAGTACTGGAGGACCACAATCATATCTCCCTGGAGCCTTCTTTTTTCCAAGCTAAAGCCCGGTTTCCTCAACCGTTCTCCATAGGAGAGGTGCTCCAGCCCCCTCATCATCTCAGTGGCCCTCCTCTGGACCCCTTCCAAGAGCTTCATGTCTTCCCTGTTTTGCAGCCTCCAGGCCTGGACGCAGTCCTCCAGATGGGGCCTCACAAGAGCCAAGTAGAGCGGGACAATCACCTCCCTCTCCCTGCTGGCAACCTATTTTTTAATGCAGCCCAGAACACAGTTGGCCTTCCAGGCTGCAAGTGTACACTGCAGGCTCATGTCCAGCTTCTCACCAACCAGGACCCCCTTCTCCACAGGGCTGCTCCCAAGGATTTCTTCCCCCAGTCTGTATGAACACCTGGGAACCTCATTGGGTTCACATGGGCCCACTCCTCCAACCTGTCCATGTCCTTTTGGAGGAAAGGATGCCTTCCTGGAGGGAAGGGCTTCCTTCCCTCCAGAGTATTGACTTTATGGCTCAGCTTGTAGTCATCTGCAAACTTACTGAGGGTGCACAGTTTTCCAGAGGACCCCATCCATCAGTTGCTTGACCATCTGTTATTTTGCTCTCCTGAAGTTCAGGGTCCTGACTCTGCTTTTTGCCAGGCCTTCATTCCTCAAGATCACAAACTCCACCAGCGCATGGTCACTACACCCTCCAATTTTAAATTCTCTAATGCTCTCTTGTGCATTGGTGAGCATCAGGTCCAGTAAGGCTTTACCTCAGGTTGGTCTGTCTAATATCTGGACCAGGAAGTTGTCCTCAGCAAACTCCGGGAATCTCCTGGATTGTCTGCCACCCACTATGCTGCTATCCCATTTGATATCCAGGTGGGACATCAGGACAAGAGCCTGCGATCGTGGCATGTATTGCAGTTGAAGTGAGAAGGCCTCATCAACAGGCTCCCCCTGACCAGGTCCTTGATTTTAGTCTCAAGCACAGCTTTTTGCAATCTAACCACAGGGGGCAACTCCCCTTCCCCTCCTACTCTGTCTGTCCCTTCTGAAGACTCTGTAGGCCTCGATTATAGTATTCCAGTCATGAGATTCATCCCACCATATTTCCATGATAGCAATCAAGTCTACTTTCCAATTGTACCATGGTTTCTAACTCTTCCTGTTTACTGCTGTGTGCATTGATACAGCGATGCTTCAGCTGGGCTATTGGCCTCATTGCCATCTTGTAGGAGTCAATAATACCTACTCCCTTTGGGACAAATCTGGGGCTTTCCTCCACTGCTTCCCAACGTTAATATATTCCACCCAGTCAATCCCTTCTCCTCTCATATCTAGTCTGAAGACCTGCTAACCAGCTCAGCCAGCTTGCTTTCTAGAATACTCTTGGCCCTTCTAGTAAGCTACATCCCATCTGACATCAGCATTCCGCATTTCTCAAAGCTGAGTCCCAGGTGATAGTGTCAAAACCCTGAGTGCAACATCATCCTTGAAGTCATTTATTGAACCTGTCCATCCTCCTCTTTTTATTTGGATCACAGTCATCAACTGAGAGGATAGAGAACTCTACTGGCACTCCTGATCTTCTCAGCAATGTCCCCAGAGCCCTCTAGTCTGTTTTGATTGCCCTAGGTCTTCTTTTGGGTAATTGGGTAATAATCAGAGGATCTTACTAGGTGAGTGATGTTCCTAGTAACATTGCTTACATAGGCCCCAGGCAGGTAACATACTTCCTTGTGGGACGGATCCAAGCAGAATATCGGGCCCTCGGTCTCCTGCAGAATGGAGCTATGACAGTAGCCCTTCTTTTTTTCCTGATTGATGATGTGGTGATATGGGGGGCAGTCCAACTTGCCTCAGGCAGCCCCTCCAATGTGAAGGGTCCTTCATCCACTCACTCATCCCCCTGTCTGTCCAGTTCCAGAGCCTCATACCTATTACGCAAGGTCATCTAGGAATTATATTCTTATATATGAACTTCCATTACATTCATATGTAATGTGTGTTCATATGTATGTTCATATGTATGAACTTACATTCTTATGTAAGAACTACATTCTTATGTACCAGACATATGGTATGGTTTTTAGACACCATACTTATAAATTACGCGTTTCTGCAATGTGCTCACAGAGGCAGAAGCAAGCATTCATGTGATGAGGAAAATGATGCTTTGACAAAAGGACATACAAATGCAGATAGTACTGAGAAATTTCCTTTCCTCACCTAATTGCTCTGCAGCCTTTCTTCAAACAAATGTTTTTCTCTAGGTAGAAAAGAGGATAATATTTCCTCTCTTGCATAAGGAGAAATTCAAGTTCTTAGGAGAAATCACAGAGACAACATAGGCAGAAACATGGACAGCTGAAAGGTTACAAGGAAATAGTTTTAAACACAATCGCTGAGGTTTTGGTTGTGTAGGAATCAATACTGTTTCTTCATTCTTAGAAAACTGTAGAAATCAGTGTTTTCCTGAAGACTTCACTGGCACATTATATTTCTAAAGTTGAAATCATTACAAAAGATCAGTAGACTGACCACTATTGACAGTGAACAACTGTCAGTAGAACAATTAATGATGTTCTGTACTCACATGCCATGTATCAATATGATACATGCCAACTGGATTTAACTCCACTGACCACAGTTCTTTGGGCATGGCCATCCAGACAGTGTTTCACCCAGCAGAGCGCACACCCATCCAAACCATGGGCAGCCAACTTCTCCACAAGGATGCTGTGGGGGACAGAGTCAAAGGCTTTACTGAAGTCCAGGTAGACCACATCAACAGCTTTACCTTCATCCACTGAGCAGGTTACCTTGTCATAGAATGAAATCAGATTTGTCAAATAGGATCTACCATTTGTAATCTTGTGCTGACTTGGCCTGATCCCCAGGCTGTCCTTTAGTTGTCCATGACGGCTCCTGTGATTATTTTTGATTATTATATGAAATATTTAATTATTTATATTATTATATTCCAAAACCTTCCCAGACACCAGGGTGAGACTGCTAGGTCTGTAGCTCATCTTTCTGCTCTCCAGTGACATTTATTTCCGTTTAGCCAGGACAGCCAAAGAATGATGGAGAGTGGCTTGGCAACCACACCCATCAACTCCCTCGGCACTCTAGGGTTCAATCCATCTGGCCCCATGGATTTGTGAGTGTCCAGATTTTGGAGCAGGTCCAAAAACTTATACAACATCCTTGTCTCTAAATTCAAGAGTTGTGGATTTGACAGATGGATTGTTTGGAGATAAGAAATGGACTGAATGGTCACACTGAATGAGTTGGGATCAGTGATAAAATATCCAAGTAAAGACCATGGATGGATGCTGTTTCTCATGTGTCTGTATTGGGACTGATATTATTATCTTTGCTGGTGACATAGGCACTGGGATTAAGAGCACCCTCAGAGAGTTTATGGATGAAACCAACCTATGTGATGCAGTCAGCATGCTGGAGGAAAGGGATGCTCTCAACTGGCTTGAGAGGTGGCTCCCTATTCACATCTTATGAAGCTCAACTAAGTCAAGTGCACCTGGGTAAGGTTAATCTCAAGAAGCCTGATCAATAAGTGGATTGAGAGAAGCCCTGCAGAGAAGTACTTCAGGTCATTGGTAGATGAGAAATTCAGCAAGAGCTGACAATGTATTCCTGCAGCCCAGAAAGCCAAGCATGTCCTGGGCTGCATCAAAAGAAGTGTAAATAACAGGTCAAAGGATGTGATTCTCCTCTACTCTTCTTCAGCTCTGGGTCCCCTAACATAAGAAGGACACAGACCGGTTAAAGGAGGACTATGAAGATGATCAGAGGGTTGGAACACCTGTCCCATGAAGACAGACTGAGAGAGCTGGGCTAGCCTAGAGGAGAGAAGGCTCTGGGTAGACCTTACAGAGTCCTTGAAAGGGGCCTAGATGAAGACACAGAGGAACACTTCAGCAGATAATGAAGTGATAGGACGAAGAGGAATGGTTTTAAACTGAAAGAGGAGAGATTTAGTTTAGATATAAGGAAGACTTTCTTTAGTCAAAGGGTGGTAAGGCTAATAGAACAGGCTGTCCAGAGAAGCTGTGGATGCCCTATCCATGGAAATGTCAAGGGCCAAGTTGACAGGGCTTTGGGCAATCTGATATAGTGGGTAGCAACCCTTGTTTATGGCAGTGGGATTGGAACTAGATGGCTATTAAGCACCCTTCCAGTCCAAACTGTTCTATGACTCTAAAAAAACATAATTAGCTTCATTTTTACTTCCAATTCACTTTCTTTCTTTCTTTGCTGGGAATAAGGTTTTGTGTTGTAAGTACATCTGTTTGATTTTGTTAGATTTTACTTTTTTGTTGCTGGTTAGGTTCTTTTCTACCTGTCTTTTCTTTTTGCCTCAGCTGGCAGGAGAGTACTGATTTCTCATGGATAAATGGTTTTTCATTCACTTTTGTTGGCTGCCCTTTTTGCTTAATAACATGGAAGAGTATATTTAGTATACAGGGCTGCACATGTGAGTGACTACACTGAAACTGCTGTGCCACAATAATTAGTGCCCTTAGGCTAATAAGTCCCTCAAAATATTTAGCTGGTTTTGACTCCATAACTGAATGTGAGGATCAGTGGTAGAATCACACCACTCTCTCCATACATTAAATGATCTCATTTACGCTGAATAGCAGGAGCTCAGATAAGTCTGGAAAGGTCTGGGCACCATCTAACAGTCTGTTTCAATGTTAAAGCCTTGTCTGTACAAGATCTTGCTGGTTAATGTCTCTCATATCACATGTAGTACAGGCCACAGACATAAAAATGAAGTAAGGCTTTTCACACTGCGATTTGATGCTATGTACTTCATTGTTCCCTAGGGTGAGGTTTTGCAGGGTAGTGGCTGCTAAAAAAATGACTGCTTTTGGTCTGGCAAACAGCATTCTTGAGAAAATACTAAAATCATACAACAAAAAGCCAAACCATGTACACATCAAAGAAATATGGTCCCAGTTTATGATGAAGGGACCCAGTTATGATCAGGGACCCAGGGTGGTTTAAAAGAGATGAATAAATGATGCTCTTCCTGAGCAGCCCCAGATAAAGGGTAAGAAGCAAGCAATACCTTGTTTCTCTTATTCTAGATCTAAATTTCTCTCAGAGCCTTGATCCCACTGAAATTATACCAAGGCTATGCAGAATAGAAGAGCTTTACCTTGACCTATGCCTCGATGTTTTGAAGGGCTTTTCTAGTTAACGTTTGTTCTAAGAAAGTGTTTGTGCTTGTTTGTTTGTTTTTGTTTTTTTTTAGGGATAATCTAGCAACAAGTACTGATCTCTATGGTTTTCTGGTCCAAATAAGATACATGATCATCCATATATATTTTCATTCACAGAGGTTGTGTGGAACTGCTTCTTGCTTCAAATTACCTAACAGCTCCCGGTGCCTTCAGTTGTTATCACTGGTATTAAATCTAAGCATGTTCAGTAATCATGAGCTATGAAAATCATAGAAGCACAGGGAGTAGGAGAGAAGTTTCTCATAGAAGTTTCTCATACTGATCAAAATGTAAATCTGCCTCCTGCTAAGATAGGAATTCAAACCCTAGTGCAGCCAATCCTGGAGGGCATTTGGATTCCAAGCCATTGCTACTAATCTTATTTTGTTTCCTCTTTTCTGAACTGCCAAGTGAAGGAAGGAATAATGGAGTTTTTCAGTTTGACTTCATGTACTAAATTATGTATGGATACTGATGCACGAGAAAAAATTAGAAATAACTCACTACTTACAGCATGAATATAAAGGGAGAGAGTTGAAGTAGGGGCTGACATGCCAGCAAGAGATTTTATTAGTCTGAGTTATTGAGAGAGAATACAACAGATTAAATTTTGAAGGCTAGCCGGTGAAACATAGCATGAGTGATAAGAAATTAACAGATGTGTTCTTAAGGAAAGACTGGGGGGAAAATGTTATTTCATTTAGAAAACAAGTATATGATAACAGTTGTCTGATACTTAAGATTTTGTTATAGGACTCTGGTACCTACTGCTCTGTTGTAACCAGGGAAGAAATAAGTTCGAATTGTTCTAGCAAAAATTTATAAGAGAAGTTAGTTACTTTTTTTTTTTTTCATTGTCTGTATGGTAGAATATGAAAATGAGATAATAAGTTTAGCAGAGACATCTGGGCTTATCTGGAAGCACAATAGGCATAATATGCTCTTAGGTAACTACTTTAGAATGAGATTAATCATATCTTCATGCCTGGGGAGCATCCTTTTCTCTCTATGATCTCTGAAGAAAAACTGGAATGACTAACACCAGTGTAGTCACCCTTACGCAGTTAAATGAATCCCCATACCAAATGTCTGATATGGCTTGATAAATTCAGAGCACAGGGCCAACTCGGCACTGACAAAATATAAGGATGCTATTTTATTTCTGAAGCACTATTAGCAAAGTAAATTTTGTCAAACAGCAGCCCTGAGAACTCATTCCCAGCACTGTGGCAACTGAGATGTTAGAACCTCTCTCATCTCAGTTCATGTACCATCCATATAGCCCACAGAAGGTTGGGGGAATCTCTTAACTGCCTTACACCTGTTGTAAAAATCACCATTAAGCATTTTTAAAGAGAAACATAGTAGGGGACATCCTAGATAAGATTTATCTTGCTTTCTGTGCTTGTGCTCCAACTAAACTTGGCAATGGCAATCCTATTTTTCTGAGTCATTAAGTCACTAAGCAGAACTGACAGAAAAGGCAACAGTATTGAGTTGCTATAACACAGAAAGGTCACTAATAGTAAGTTTTTTTAGACTAGAGTAGAAAATTATTTCAAAGGTATGGGAAGAACATCAATGGATTGTTTAAAAATGGATAAGGAGCATGGCATAAATAGTCCATAACATTCCCAGGAGAACCTTTAGGGTCTAGACGAGAGATAATCTAGTAGATCCTTTGAACATCAGAATCTTCAAGTTTCAGACTATGCTGACACAAGTGATATTTATTTCACCAATCAGAAAAATACACTTTACAATGTTATTCATCTGAGTAAGACTTCTGGAAGTAGTTATCCACATCTATTTTCAAGAGGGTAGTTATAATTTGTTCAGTAATTAATGAGAAGAATTCTCTTTGTTTGAGACTGTCTCTCAGGACCTGGGTGTCCTGGTGGACGACAGGTAGGCCATGAGCCAGCAGTGTGCCCTGGTGGCCAAAAAGGCCAATGGCATTCTGGTTGCATTACAAAGAGCGTGGGCTCCCCAGTACAAAAAGACAGGGATCTCTTGGAAAGAGTCCAGCAGAGGGCCACAAAGATGGTGAAGGGCCTGGAGCATCTCTCCTATGAAGAAAGGCAGAGTGAACTGGGTCTGTTTGGCCTTGAGAAAAGACGACTGAGAGGGGATCTAATCCAGGCTTATAAATATCTGAGGTGTGGGGGTCATAGTGGTGAGGCCAGTCTCTTTTCAGTGGTACGTGGAGACAGGACAAGGGGAAACGGACATAAACTGCAGCATAGGAAGTTCTGCACAAATGTGCACAAAGACTTCTTTACGGTGAGGGTGACGGAGCACTGGAACAGGCTGCCCAGGGAGGTCGCGGAGTCTCCTTCTCTGGAGATGTTCAAGACCTGCCTGGATGCCTACCTGTGTGACCTGGTGTAGGGAACCTGCTTTGGCAGGGGGATTGGTCTCGATGACCTCTAGAGGTCCCTTCCAACCCCTACAATTCTGTGATATTGCAGTCTATCCATGAGCATAGGTCATGGTTATGTGATTTGTAGCTCACACTGCACAAAAGGCCCAGGAGAAGGGTTTATGGGTGCCACAGCCACAGTAGGTGCAGAGAGCACTGGCTCTCGTACGGCACAGTGTGTGTAGGGTGTGTGCGTGAAGGATGAACCTCGGAAAGGACAGACACTGGGAACAACACGTGCTTCTGCATTCTAATCTTTTATTGGAGATGCGTAAGCCCCGCTAGAGGCGACGGGGGTGCCGCCTCTTGCAGGGCGGAGGAGCGCACTGAGCGCTGCCGGCTCTCCAGTTTGTGGCGCGCCGGGTGCCCCCCGCCGAGCGCTTCCTGCCCCGGCCACGAGTGGAAGGGCCACGGCTGCGGCGCTGACCAGAGGGATCGGCTTCCTCGGGACCCGGCTCCTCGCCAGGACCTGTGCCGAGGGGCCCGCTGGACGTGCCGGGGAGCTCCTCTGTGTCAGGACCCGCGGAGCTGCCGGAGGGCACGGCGCTGCGGGCGATGGTGTCTTGCGGGGAGGTGGCGGGACCGGACGGGGCCGCTGGGCCATCCTGCTGCTCCTGGGCAGCACTGGGATCTTCGATGCCCAGCAGCCTACGGGCCTCCTGGCCACACTGGCTCTCGATAGCTGTGATGAGGCCGTCGATGAGCGGTGCGGAGCTGGGTCCCAGGGCGTGCTCTGTGCACTTCACCAGGATGTCCCGGTCCAGCCCCACCTGGCACAGGAATGCCAGGATCATGCTTTTGAGCCAGTTGATCTTCCACCAACGCAGCTCCCCGTTGCGGCGCAATTCTTGCTCCAGCCAGGGCAGCACCGGGTCGAGGATGTCTTGATGGACCCTGAAAAGTACTGCCCACTGCTCCGGCAGGAGGCCACCCACTCGCTCCTGCTCCTCGGCCATGGGCACAGGGGACAGTGATGGAAGGGGTGGAAGAAGTTCCTCCTCGCCGTCAGGGTCAGTGGCTGCGGTGGTGCCGAAGCCGGCTGGCACCAGCAGTGTGGGCGGGGAGACGATGCAATCCACGAACTGATTGTCTCCCCGCACAGAGACCCGGATGGTCTGCATGGCCGTCCTGCACAGCGGGCAGCTGTCCCTCAGCCTCGCCCACCGCTGGATGCAGCCAAGGCAGAAAGTGTGATTGCATGGAATCACACAGGCCGTGTCCTGCCGCATGTCGCGGCAGACAGGACACGTCCATGCCTCTTCTGCAGCCACGGTCTTCTCGCTGCAGGGGCTGGGAGAACCGAGGATGACCAGCTGTTCTCCCTCAATGCAGCTGCAGAGGTGCTGTCTGCCCTGCAAGAGGAAGGAAGGTCACGGTCACTCGCTGTGCCAGGGTGTGCGAGTCCTCTGCAGAAAGCCCTCCCAGGCTCATGACTGGGCCTTCTCGTGCTCCCCGCTGGCACAGGGCCAGGCTCCCCACAGCTGCCCTGAGGGACCCAGGTGTCCCCGCACCACTCACCTCCGCTGCTGCGGGTGCGCTCCGTAGGGTCCCGGCTGCCTGCACGAGGCAGGGCAGGGGAAACAGACGCGATGCTGCGGGGTCAGGCACTGAGATGCTGCGAGCAGCCCCAGGCACGACCCAGCACAGCACAGCCAAAACCTTGCTCGACCTCCAAGCCTCGCAGAGCTGCTCAGCATGGTCCAGGAACGAGCCAGACTGAGCCAGGCGCGGCCGGCACCCCACTATGAGCAGTGAGGGCAAGGCTGCCACAATCCGCCACCCGGCAACGGCACAGCCTGTTGCTCAGTGACATCACAGACTCATCCCGATTGGCAAAGGCCTCCAAGATCATCAAGTCCAAACTTCAACCTAGCACTTCCAAATCTACCAGTAAACTATGTCCCTGAAGACCACATCTACACGTCCTTCAAGGTTGGGGACCCATTTTCTTACCTGTCCAGGAATAAAAGACATAGAAAAATACCTTCTCCTGAAAGGCAAGGAAACTGTCATAGGCACTAATTGGCAAACAGCAGTCACCAGCACTGAGAGGAGACATAAAGAATGTCTTTTTAGAACAGACTTACAGGGCATGGTCTCCTACTCCATAATGCCAGCTCAATGTCAGTGTAGTCCCACTGTCCAGTCTCACAGCAGCTTTATTCCTGCACATACAAACTGTCTTACACATTTTGCACATTACAGTTTCTCGAAAATAGATGGTGATACATATTAATGTAAGTTTTCAAGGAGCACAATGGTGGAATGCTTTACACAATACGACATCAGATAACAATTGTCAGTTCCAGAAGGATTATACACTGATAGGTGTTCGCTTCATTAATTACACGTGCATGCATATGTAGCCTTCCGCATCGTGCTGAAAGATGGATGCGTCTGATGATCACTTATCATGCACTTTGAGCAACATGGTCCAAACATAAACATGTACTTTAGTGGGAAGTTTAAATAGAACAGCTATCCTGTAGGCTTTGGTCCTCCCACCTGTATATCTACCCAAGCTGTGCAGTTTTATGGGAAATCAAAGCAAGCCTTGAGTTGCTTAACTTTTGGAAATCTTGCCATAGCAACTTTAGGAGGAAAGAGTGAAAGGGGGAGGAATGGTGAGAGATTGCCAGTCCTGGATCCAGCGTCTGACCTGCCAGTGGGGTGTCAGGCGTGGAGGGAAAGGTCCCCCCCCTAGACTTGTACATGTGCTTACCTATAGGCCCCAGTACCCAGTACTTTTGGAGCCTTCTCTTGTCCCATTTCCAGGACTGGTTGAGACACCTATCAAATCAAGAGAAACTGTCAGCTGGATTGGGCTAATAGGACTGAAGTTTCTCAGGAATGGCAACATAATGGTGAATTATCTTTGACTTGGTGGGCACATGAAATGGCTAGGAAGAGATACAAAATAGAGATGAACTCAGGACTGAAAAGTGGAGGTGAATATGAATGATATCCACCCTCAGCAAGTTTGCTGATGATACGAAGTTGGGAGGATTGGCTGACATGCCTGAAGGCTGTGCTGCCATTCAGCGAGACCTGGACAGGCTGGAGAGCTGGGCAGTGAGAAACCAGATGAGGTTCAACAAAAGCAAGTGTGGAGTCTTACACCTAGGGAGGAATAATTGCATACACCAGTACAGGTTGGGGGATGACCTGCTGGAGAAGAGCTCTGCAGAGAGGGACCTGGGTGTCCTGGTGGACGACAGGTTGGCCATGAGCCAGCAGTGTGCCCTTGTGGCCAAGAGGGCCAATGGCATCCTGGGGTGCATTAAAAAGAGCGTGGCCAGCAGGTCGAGGGAGGTGATCCTCCCCCTCTACTCTGCCCTGGTAAGGCCTCATCTGGAGTACTGCGTCCAGTTCTGGGCTCCCCAGTACAAAAAGACAGGGATCTCTTGGAAAGAGTCCAGCGGAGGGCCACAAAGATGGTGAAGGGCCTGGAGCATCTCTCCTATGAAGAAAGGCAGAGTGAACTGGGTCTGTTTGGCCTTGAGAAAAGACGACTGAGAGGGGACCTGATCCAGGTCTGTAAATATCTGAGGTGTGGGGGTCATAGTGGTGAGGCCAGTCTCCTTTCAGTGGTACGTGGAGACAGGACAAGGGGAAACGGACATAAACTGCAGCATAGGAAGTTCTGCACAAATGTGCGCAAGAACTTCTTTACAGTGAGGGTGACGGAGCACTGGAACAGGCTGCCCAGGGAGGTCGCGGAGTCTCCTTCTCTGGAGATGTTCAAGACCTGCCTGGATGCCTACCTGTGTGACCTGGTGTAGGGAACCTGCTTTGGCAGGGGGATTGGTCTTGATGACCTCTAGAGGTTCCTTCCAACCCCTACAATTCTGTGATTCTGTGAATACTTTGAGGTCCTAAAAAGTAAAGTCTTCACAACTGTAAATTTTTTGTTTAAAGCAGTTTCGCTCCCCATATTAATAGTTTTCCAAACTGAGTTTCAAGAGACACCTTTGTTTTATTCAGTTTTTCAGAGCTCCCGGTGGAAACTGGATAACTATTGTCCTATATCCTTCCTGGATGCAGCAAAGTACTTGACAGCCTGCAAAGTAAATCAATGCAAGTCGAGGTGGGCACTGACCGGAGTGCAGAAAACTCAGGTTAACAATTTGGTTCCTCTCCTCACTCTTTTCACTGCTCATTCCCAAGAGACAACTCCTTCCACAGACAATAGTGGTTGCAGCTTCATCCCAAGCCAGTTTTGAAGATTCTTGTGAAGCCAGGTGTTATGAGAGCAAGAGATAGTTATGTGTGGTTACAGGAGTACAGGAGACTATAACCTTCTAATGCTGCTGAGTCAAAGCCAGAAAAATACAGTTAATTCTAAATGTGCACTTACTGAACATGGAGGAAATGGAACTGAGCAGAAAATGGAAAGTACATCAGAATCCTTGTTTTCCTTGCAGTACTGCATGCACTACACCTGCACATTGCCAAGACCTGCCTTGTGATGACCAGTTGCTCTAGGAAAAGCTCTCCCCAGACACAGGGAAGTTTTGAATGAACAAAGGTGCTGGGATGAGGTAGACCAAAGAGAGTGCTCTTGGTCAATGTGGCCTTTTCTCAGAGGCAGCGCCTAATGCAGCTCACCCAATGCATGATCATGTGCTTTTCTGGATGCTGTATGGACAGTATTGGTGGTATTTCTGACCATTCACACTAAGATCACTTTCCACTCCGTAACTTACTTAATTCTTCCATAATCTTAAAAATTTGGCCTGCTGAGCAGCAATGGACCAAATGTCCAAACTCCTGCCAGTTTTGGGACATACTGAGATACACTATTTAGCACTGAACTGTTATAAGAAACAAGAAGTAATATTGTTTTCAATTGTTGTTTTATTTTTTTTCTCACTAAAAATCCCATATTCTCATGAAATTTTCTGGACTGGTGGCTTGAAAAAACAGTCCTCCCTTGTTACTCTGAGACCTCAGTAGAGTATGCATGTGTCCTAAATTGAGTACAAGCTAAAGTGGTTTGGTGGCTTTAAGCCAGTTTGCTCAGCAGCTTCCTTCTTGAAAAAGGAACCCACAAAGTATACTGAGAAGGTAGATAAGAAAACATCAATCCCAATAGCGTATTTCACTTATCCAGGACCCTGCTCAGAAGCATTAAGACATTCTGACTTCTCAGATACAAAGTCATTCTGCTTTTAGGCACTTCAATATCACAAATGACTGTGTGCTTTCAGGAAAACTCCTGAGGAGTATAAGATGCTGTTAGTACGCATAAGGGTGTACAAACAGGCAGACCTATGGAAATATTAAACACATTGGGCCTGAGTCAGAATTCACAAAAAGGTTTTAGGGAAGCAAAAAGCTTTGGTCCTGACTCACACAAATGATTGCCAGATAAGAACTTCAGTGGTTGCATTCAGAGTACAAACACTTCAGTAAAGTGGCAGCTAATGCACTACTGACAACAAGGAAAAAAAGGTCATGAAGAAAAGAGGAGGGGCAATTTGTACTACAATTTACTACAATTTACTCCTACTAATCACTGAAGCCCTTGGCTAAATTTTGCATTTGCACTCCTTTGTCTTCACCTTGAATTTGTAACCACTTTTCTGTCTTCTTTCTCAGATGTCCTGTCTAATTTTACATTCATATGCATTCTTTCTCCATTCAATAGCAGGATTTTAACAGCAACATTCTGTGAATCTGAAAAATGCAAATGTGTTTCTAAAACCTTCTCACCAGAGTTCTGTTTCCACACCATCATTCTTATTTCATTTGTCCTAAAAAATCACTTGAGTAACTTCAAAAAAACATAAAAATAAATGTAAAGCTTCTAAGACCTTTTTCATCCTGAGATATTTCACAAATATTCATGAAATAAGATTAATGCAAGTTAAAATTAGACAAATATAAATGTAATGCTTTTGCAACAGGGGAAATGGAATAAATGTATACAGAAACACAGAACAATATTTGGAGTAAAGTTAATATTGCACTATTATTGTACAAAGGTGAATTTCTCTCACTCCAAGCACAATAGAACAGAAAACTTGGCAACTCCCAACCATATATTTACACGCTAAAC
The DNA here is from genome assembly GCF_026119805.1 of Tympanuchus pallidicinctus. Lineage (NCBI taxonomy): Eukaryota > Metazoa > Chordata > Aves > Galliformes > Phasianidae > Tympanuchus > Tympanuchus pallidicinctus. The sequence goes on from NW_026294758.1 coordinate 31,449,629, forward strand.
AATATTCTCCACATTTTCTTTGAATTGGGTACTTTTATTAAAACTGGAAAAGACTTGGCATGAAAATGGTAGATGCTAATCCCTGAAAAACTCTCACTACCACTCAGTGCAAAGTTATGTGGTACTTAGGGACATTGTTCTGTGGGCAATATTTTGGTAGGTGGATGGTTGGACCAGACCCTCTTAGTGGTACTTTCCAACCTTGATAATTCTATGACTCTGTGACTTTCCCTTAATGAACCATATTCACTATGCCTGATAATAATGGCTGTGCTCTTTAAATGCCTTTCAGTATCCCCCAGGATAAGCTTCTCAATATCTTTCTCAGGGACTGAGGCTTGATAACAGGTCTGTAGTTTTCTGGGCCTTCTCTCAGGTACTTTCTATAGCTGAATATAATGCTAGCTTCCAGTCAGCAGGGCTCTCCTCAGAGTCACAAGACCTTTGGTAAACTACTGAGAATGGTCCAGTCAGTTACATCTATTAACTCTCTCAGTATTCTGGGGTAAACCCCATCAGATCCCATGAATTTATAGACATTCAGCTGATATAACTGTTTCCTTAGAATTCCAGTGACCACAAATGAAAAGCCCTTGCTACTTCAGTCATGGTCCTCCAACTCAAAGGACAAGGCAGTCCAAGATCTATTCACGACTAAAAATTCTTTATACTATCTGAATGGTAGCAGGTAGATCATTCCTAGAAATCTTTTCTGAGATGTCCTAGAACCGCTAGATGTGATATGCCAGAAGTGCAAAGTGACATAAGTACTCAAGCTAGATCCACTCCCATGTATGTTTATTTTTCTAATATGCATATTAAATCTGGGGGAAAGGATGGGTTTGAGACATATGTGTGAATGGGGAGTTTTGCCCCAGATTTCCAAAGAAAAACAATTAAAAACAATCCTTGTTATTGATTCTGGAGAAAACAAGTGCTGAGAGTTGGAGTAAATCAAAGATCAACATTCATTATATGCATATTTTACTGTCCTGTAAGTAGCTTGTAAGAATGCCTCTGTAAATCTCTCCCTTTTCTGCCTTCCAGCAACAGTATGATGAATATGAAAAACAGAAATTGATAGAGACTGCAAGCAGCAATACAGCTGCATACTGTAATGATAACTTATATTACTGTTCTTTCGGGGAATTATAACATTTGAAGCCCCCTCAGTCCAAGAAAGATTAGTCTCATAAAGCTTACAATGAAAATAGCTCACAGAAAGAATAAATCTTCTTATTATGGTCAGAGAAATTTTTATAAGGCGGTCAGAGAAATTTTTGTAAGAAGGAAGCAGGACCAGGCTGCACAGTCAGAATCACTTCTGCAGGATGGGGGAAGAAGAATGGGAAATGATGTCTGTTGCAAGACTTATGACAAATTAATGCTGCCATGGAAGAAATAGGACCATCGCAATCTGGACTACCATTCCCTACAGTTATACCAAAAGACTGGTGTTTGACTGTTATTGATTTAAGGGACTGCTTCTTCACCATTCCACTGGATCCTCATGATGTGCCTAAATTTGCATTCTCAGTTCCCTCTAATAATGTGTTTGAACCAGTTAAACAATATCATTGGACGGTTAACCCAAGGAATGAAAAATTGTACCACTATATGTCAATGGTTTACAGCGAGGGCTCAATCCCCAGTGAGAGAAAAGTTTCCCCACACGATTATTTATCACTATATGGATGACATTCTTGTGGCAATCCAGTCAGGGAAAGAGATGTAACATGCAATGACCACTGTTCTTGAATGTGTCAGAAGCCAGGGATTGGAAGTAGCTCCTGAGAAAGTTCAGGAGAGCTCACCCTGGAGATATTTGGGTTGGTGGATTATGAATCAGAACATAGCCCCACACTGCTTAAAAATAAGCACAGAAGTTCGCATCCTGAATAACATGCAAAAACTATTAGGAGCAATAAATTGAGTCAGACCCGTACTAGGTATAATCAACAAAACTTTGCATCCTTTATTCCAATTATTAAAAGGGGACACTGCATGAAATTCAAAGCGAAGTTTGACGTTGAAAGCACAAATTGCCATTAAGGAAGGAGATTGCCACAGCAGTGTCAGGATGACAGGTTCAGGGATATGATCCAGCTCTCTCCTTTCAATTGCTAATTGTTACGAATCTGTACTTTCAGCCATATGCACTCCTATTTTAATGGGATGCAAAATTGAAAGACCCACATCTGATGTTGGAATGGATCTTTCTACCTCATCAATTTTCAAAAACTATCATTAGGGGGGTTGAAATGATCACCACTCTCATCATCAGGGGACAGCAAAGACTATTGTCGCTGAGCGGGTTGGAGCCTTCAGTGCTTATTTTGCCAATATCAGTAAATATGTTACAGTGGTTGTTTCAAAGTTTTTGACTTTTCCAGGTGGCCATGGAAGGCTTCCATGGAGCAATATCAGTGAATCTGCCAGGGCACAGATTATTAACTCTACAGCGGGTGTCTGATACCTGTATTGTGAAGGGATCTCCACAGATAGTGGAGTTAGCTGCGGTTGTGTGGTTATTTCACAAATGGACTGACCTATTAATATTGTTACAGATTCTGCATATGTCACTGGAACAGTCACCAGGATAGAAACGAAAAAAAGAGCATTTAAAAGAGACGTCTCCACAAACCATAAAAACAGATAATGGCCCAAGTTATGTCTCTACACAGGTCTGAGGCGTTAAACATCTTCACTCACCCACAGCAATTATCAAACGCACCCAGGCACACTAAAGGCCATCCTGCTAAACCAAAAAAAAGGGGAATGGGTGGTATATCCCCAACCAAGAAACTGGCAAAAGTGGGAGATGTATTAAATTTTTTGAATGGCAGGATGAGATCCATAGCTCGACATTTTGCTTCAGTGAATGATGAAAGAGTGAGCGGTCCTGGGAGAACACTTGTGATGGTTAAAAACTTGGGATCTGGACAATGGGAGGCTTCATTTCCTTTAATAACTTGGGGAAGAGCTTATGCTTTTGTTTCCACTGGTGCTGGACCACGATGGATTCCAGTCACAGTCATAAAGTCCTGCTTGACTGCACCATCAGCATCTGCTGCTGTTTTTTCAGATCCATAACAACCATCTGGTATCCTCCCAACTGAAGCCTATGGAGGCAGTTCTGGTCTGCGGACACTGCAGCCAATCTCTCAGTGCCAAGCAATGCAACAACAACCTCAGAAAAATTTTGATTTGTGAGGAAAAAGCTGTGTTAAAAAAACTCATGGGTTTATTTTGATGGGTAGTATAAAAGTTTGGGACCACGAGTCTGAAAGACAGATTGATGTGTTTTTTGGTTTTTGCACATCTGCTGGTATATACTCTTATAAGGTAATCAACTAAATGCTTGTTGTTCAAACCAATAAGGAAGGGGGAGATGTGGGACAAAGAAAGACATTGTGAACAAAAGACCTTGCAAATGAGTGAATAAGTTTGGTAGCTGCTTGGGCCAGACATAAACACACATGAGGCACCTGGTTCCCACATGTGACCTACAGGGGATTGTTGCGCGGTATAAGAGATTGTAAGCACATATAATAAACATCTTCATTCTGCAGCAGCAACAAAGTCCTTACCTCTCCCACCACAAACTACCTTGTGAAGGCCGTCTCCGATTCATTGACTGAAGAAAGCTGCTTATTTATTCTTTAGGAGATTTCACGATCTAGTAATACTTTTGGATGCAAGTATGCTTTTAGATATTCATGTGGCAACAAAGATCAGGGTGTTTTTTAATCCATATCAGATTGGGAGAACAATCCATGTTCTACATGACCCACTGTCAAGGTTTCTGGGCCAGTTTGGGCCAATTTCATGACTAATGAAACATAGACTCATGCCCTAGGAGATGGGGAAAGGGCAAAAGGTACGCTAGGTAGACAAGCCTAAAAACAAAACGGTGGCAACAAGCTAAGGGAAAGAACTAATTTGCTAAATATGATACCAGAATGCAAGATAACACAATGTGATACAATATAACTGAAATTGAAGCTAATAAATTGGGACAGAGTCCAAAACCAAGGCCTTACTCTAGTGCTGAAGGTGAGAAGGCTAGGGAGCACAGACTGTAGAGGTGCACAGTAAAAGAAAGGACATTCTCAGGACTCACAAACAGTTTCATTTTTCCCCTCTACACTGAAAACAGAAATGGAACAGTGAAAGTATTCTGGGATATGTAGTTAATTCTTTTTTTTCTGAGAACCAGACACCCAGAAATATCGATAATCAATGGAACTAGAGCAGTAACTCTTTCACTCCTAGTCCACTACATGATGTTATGATGTGGAATTCCAATAACAAAAATCACAAAACTATGACACCCATGTCTCAGTTTGAGACTGGATTGCTGCTCTGCATGCTTACCTAGGAAACCGTAGTTCATTTACAATGGAAAGTCTCTTTTTTCTTCATGTAATGGATGCATTGATCTATTGTGGGTTGGGTATAAAAACAACAAAACAGATTTCACTTCTTGTTCTTTTGAAGAGCAGCTAATCTAATACAGACAGATTGGGAATCCCTGAATGCGTGTTACAATTTGGATCCAAAATCTGTTGTGGATTCAATACAGTGGCATCCTGTTAACTGAGATATTAAACACTGATATATGTTACAGACTGCAATTGCTTCAGAAAGCATATTCCCTCAGACTGATTATAGCAACTGAGCAAACAATTCACAGAAGAACAGAGCTTTATTGTATGAAGGAATCTCACCCAGTTATCTCTTCTTCCTGTACCTGCCTTTAACAGTAGGTTTGTGTTTAGCATTATAGCTCTATGGCTTTTACAACAAGTACTCCTCTTTAAGATTTATTCTCCTGCAAGGAGCCCACCCCAACTCTCAGCAGCTCTGTCAATCGGATGTCAGAAAAATGTCCTGCTCTGAAGCCCTGTAAAAAATATATTGGGCCACTAATAATTTGACAGAGATACACATAGCTAGCCAAAGTTTTTGCTGAAAATTCCCCCAAATGCTTGCCATTACACAATTGCAAATTGGCAGAAAGAGAGAGAGAAAATCTGCAATGTGCCATCTACAGTTTATAATCCTTTAGCACATCCAGAACGCCTCAGTAGCCTGGGATGGTCAACTCCTCTATTTTTCTCATAAGTAATCTTGAGGACAGAATATCCACTGTAAAGCAAGGTCCTGGCTGTTTGTGAATGACCATGACATAAATAGAATAATGTGCAGAAAAGTCAGAAAGATAATTAGGAACAGCAAAACACTGATCATAAGGTGCCAAATTAATATACAGCTATTCACAAATGTAAGATTTTGCTGTAACTTTCTTTCCTAAATGGGAGAAAGCCTTCAACAAGGAACACTACCAGAAGCCAAGTGAGTCTGAATTTAGATTGCAATTATTGAAACAAAAGTATTTTTTTGAAGTGTCAGACTGTTGATGTTTTTATTTTTTGTAGACTGAGCTATTGCCTAAGAGAAGAGTATACAAGGAGACACTAAAGTCTGGAGAACAGTACTTAGTATTTGAAGACAGTTTTGAACTAAATTGGCTGATCCAAAGCTGAAATTGAGTCAGCATAGGCTTAGGCAAATCATATCTAGCAACCAGCAATGCAAACATTGCTTAGAAAATAGTGCAAGCTGAGCTGTGTCATTTCAGGTACTTCCTTACAGGTTGCACAGGACAGTCAGGAGAAGTATCAAACTGCAACCTTTAGCCAAAATAGCACCATTGCATGGTGTGCCTACATTCATTCACCTTGCCTTGTGTCAGCACAGCTGCAAGTGCTTGACAAGGGTACTGGCACGTCACTCCAGCATGCATACATGCACCACATGGAAATGGAGAAAAGGTGTCCAAGATATCAGTGAAAGCGATCCTTCCCTACTTTCAGATACATTTAGTATCCTATTTAGTATTAGTATTCCTCCCCCCACCTCTAATATTAGTACAGTGAAACATCAGTGCTACTTTTTTTGATCTATCAGGCAAGCTCAGGGTTCTGGGGCTTGAAACTAACCAGTTTTTCTTTCTAATTCAAGTAAAAACACAGGATTTTTGGACACACACACAAAACAAGCAAACAACAACAAAGAAAGAATAAATAAATCCATGCTTTGCAGAGCTCACAGGGGACCTAACATCCAGGAACAGCTTTCCAGTTGATGACTTCCTGCCTCTGTGAAAGAAATCTGAACAAAATGTCCTCTATCAAATCTTTGTTTAGGGTCCAACTTGTACTTTCCTAGAAGTTCTGAAAAGCTTTTCTATGTCCTTGAAAGTTTCTTAATCATTTTTCTTTCTTCAAAATTCCTAGTCAAACAATCTCTTGCTCCTAGACAATCAGAATTGTTTAAAAAATCCCATTCACCTTTTTTAGTCTGTATTGTGCACTTTTTTCCTCTGTTGTAGATCTTTGAAGTTCACTATTTAAAATGAAATCCAGCTCTTCCAAAGAAATTGAACCCACTCTGTCCTTCCAGACAAAAGACACTCTCCCTTCAGACAAAAGAGTATTTTCTTTTATATTTCCACATCTTCCCTTAAAAGCAACAGAAAAAAACTTGGGTTGATGTTCAAGTTCTCACAGTTCCTCTGTCCACAGCTGGACACTTTCCAGTACTTAAAAGTCTCAAGACATATCTTACTCATTTCTTTTCTTAATGTTTCTACTGATGCCAGGTGGCTGTTCTTTCCTCCTGGAGAACTGGGCTTTCCAATAAGCAGTTATGTTCCTCTGAAGCAAAAGCATTTATCTATGGGAATCATAGCGAACAATAAATCAGGAAGAAAAAAAAAAAGTCACAAGCTGTACTCAGAGCCCAACAGGGTGGAGAAAAAGCCATTATAAAGGACAGAAAATTGGGCACTAGACTGATTTTGCTATGCCATTCTCTTATAAATAAAGATTTTGCTGTGTTTCAGTAAAACAGCATTTTTGTGTATTTAAATGTATTGTAATGTATTTAAAATTAAAGGCCATGAATTGCTCTATAAATCTTGAAGTATCTTGACTGTCCTGGAAATTAAAAATCCCCTGAGTATTTGCTAACACAAACAGGGCAAAAGAGATTACAAAGTATTTGAGAGCACAAATTAAACTTATTGAAGACTGTGAAGGGACTTTCTAAAGTACACGAGGCTGCTGGACCCAATAGTTACATGGATTTTCTGCCTCTGTGTTGGTATTGTGTAATTGCCAGCCAGGCTTGCAGGGATTCCTTCTAGCAACTATTGGCTCGACACTGCCCATAGTCTCCACCAGAACTGAGACTGAGCCATTGCCATCAACAGTGGCTGCCAAGGACCGAAGGTGGCTGTATCTGCCACAGCACCCCTGCCATGGCCCACTGTGCAAACATCTGGCCATGGTTTGGGCATTGGGCTGAACCTACAGTTACATTAGTATATCGTCAGTAGACCTCTACAAATTGTCTTATAACTGCATGATGCCCAAGAAATTCTTTTAAACTCATGAAAGCAAGTCAATAAGACACTCCCTTTTCAACTCAGTATGTTGGACTATTTTAAGGCCTTTCACAACACCAAATGTTCCCAACTTCTTGGGACACCTGAACCAAAAGAGTCATGATGTCCACAGTCCAGGAGGTGCCCACCCAAACTGCAGCTGAACATGTCCAAATGAATGTTTCAGGTGGTCTATGACATCTGGTTGATAGATATGGTGGGTTTTATGGGTTTACGGTTAGACTAAATGATCTTAGTGGTCTTCTCCAACCTCAACAATTCTGTGATTGTTCATATACCAGCAGTGACTCTAAAGACAGTCAGCTGGGCTCAGATTATTGCACCAAGGAATTCCCCAGCATCTTTCCTCAGTCCCACTGAACGGAGTCCACTGAAATTTTCATTTCACTAGTCATAGAATCACTTAGGTTAGAAAAGATCATCAACCGCAACCTAACCGTGCTACCCTAACTCTAACAACCCTCTGCTACATCATGTTCCTGAGCACCACATCCAAATGGTTTTTAAGAACATCCAGGGATGGTCACTCAACTACCTCCCTGGGGGGCCTATTCCAATACTTAACAATCCTTTCTGTAAAGAAGTGTTTCCTGATATCCAAACTAAATTTACCCTGGCACAACTTCAGACCATTTTGCCTCATCCTGTCATTGCTGAGAAGAAACCAACCCTGCTCTTGCTGGGTTACCTTTCAAGTATTTGAAGAGAGCAATAAGGTCTCTCCTCAGCTTCCTTTTCCCCAGACTAAACAGCCCCAGTTCCTAGTACAGGAGCAGGATTACTTCCCTAGTCCTGCTCACCAGACCATTCCTGATCCAAAAAAGGATGCCTTTGGTCTTCTTGGCCACCTGGACACACCGCTGGCTCATATTCAGCAGACAGTCCATCAGTACAACAAGGTCCCTTCCCATCAGGCAGCTTTCCAGCCACTCCTCCCCAAGTCTGTAGGGTTGCCTGAAGTGGTTGTGACCAAAATGCAGGACCTGACATTTGGCCCTACTGCAACTCATACAGTTTACCTTGGCCCATCAATCCTGCCTATCCAGGTCCCTCTGTGTGCCTTTCTCCACTCTGGCAGAACAACACTCCCAACTTGGTGTCGCCTGCAAACTTACTGAGGGTGCACTCAATCCCCTCATCAAGATCATTAATGAAGAAGTTAATGAGAAACAGCCCCTGTACTGAGCCCTGGGGAACACTACTCATGACTGGCCCCCAACTGGATTTAACACCATTGACCAGAACTCTTTGGGCACAGCCTTTCAGACAGTGTTTCACCCAGCAGAGCGCACACCCATCCAAACCATGGGCAGCCAGCTTCTCCACAAGGATGCTGTGGGGGACAGAGTCAAAGGCTTTACTGAAGTCCAGGCAGACCACATCAACAGCTTTACCCTCATCCACTGAGCAGGTTACCTTGTCATAGAATGAAATCAGGTTTGTCAAACAGGATCTACCATTTGCAAACTCATGCTGACTTGGCCTGATCCCCAAGCTGTCCTTTAGTTGTCCATGACAGCTCCCACAGTTATTTTTTCCAAAACCTTCCCAGACACCAGGGTGAGACTGATAGGTCTGTAGCTGCCAGGATCATCTTTCCAGCCCTTTTTGAAGATGGGCATCATCTCTGCCAGTCTCCAGGGACATTTCCATTTAGCCAGGACTGCCAAAGAACGATGGAGAGTGGCTTGGCAACTACATCCATCAGCTCCCTTGGCACTCTAGGGTTCAATCCATCTGACCCCATGGATTTGTGAGTGTCCATGTTTTGAAGCATAGATTCCAAAACTCATCAGGGATTATGCAGGGCCTGTTCTGTTCCATTCCCCATCCCTACCTACCAGCACAAGGGGCTGTGTGCCCCTTGTTCTAGCTGGTCTTTGGCTTACTTAATTTTCTCCCTGCACAGCTTCACTATGCATTTGTAATCCTCATAGGTTACTTGCCCCCCCTTCCAAAGACATGAACTTCCCTTTTGTTCCTGAGTTCCATCTAAAGGTTTCTGTTCAGCCAGACCACTGTTCAGCCAGACCAGCCTCCCCTTGCCCATCAGCTTTTCTTCTGTGACATGGGGATGGTCAGCTCCTGCATCATTAAAATAACTTCCTTAAAGTATTCCCAGAATTCCTGGGCTACCATGCCTTCCAGAATTGCCTCCCAAAGTACCCACTCAACCATGAGGGCTGGAGCACCTCTCCTATGAGGAAAGTTTGAGGGAATTGGGACTGTTTAGCCTGGAGAAGAAAAAAACTCTGAGGAGACCTCATTATGGCCTTTCAATACTTCAAGTATAAAGGTGTATAAACAGGAAGAGGCACAGCTGTTTACAAGGGTGTATAGAGGTAGGACAAGGGGAAATGGTTTTAAACTGAGACAAGAGAGGTTTAGGTTAGATATTAGGAGGAAGTTTTTCCACACAGAGGGTGATGATATACTGGAACAGGTTGCCCAGGGAGGCTGTGGATGCCTCATCCTTGGATGCATTCAAGGCCAGGCTGGACATGGCTCTGACAGTCTGGTCTGGTGGTTGGCAACCCTACATACAGCAGGGGAGTTGAAACTAGACAATCATTGTGGTCCTCTTCAACCCAGGCCCATTCTATGATTCTATGGTCCAAAAGAGGCCAAATTCTGCCCTCTGGAAGTCCAAGGTGGCAATTCCCCTCCATAGTTCAACAAGGACAAAAAACATAATCTAGTATCACACGACCACTTCGCCCCATACAGCCTCCACAAGAGGCCTCCTTTACATCTCCCAGAATACTTTCTCTGTTAATAAACAGCAGGTCCAGGATCTTGCCTCCCCTTGTTGGCTCCTTCACCAGCTGCATCAGACACTCTAGGAAACTCCAGCACTGATTCCTATCTGCTGTACTACAAATCCAGCAGATGCTTGGGAAGTTGAAGTCACTCAAGAGAACAAGCAGTAGAGATTAAGACTAATTGAGACCTCACCCAGCTATCTACATAGCCTCTTATCCACCTCTTCATCCTGGTTGGGTGGCCTGTAGTAGACTCCAATGAGAATATTGGCCTTCACTTTTATTCTCAACCCTATCATCACCATCATTAATTTCCATACATACACACTCTTTCTTAACACAGAGGACTACACCACCACCCTTCCTGCCTTGCCTATATCTTCTGAAGTGTCAGTAGCCATTTATCACAGCACTCCAGCTGTGAGTCATGTTTCCACGATGGTGACTGTATATAGTTTTCCAACTGCACAATGTCTCGAGCGCCTCCTATTTGTTACCCACACTGCATGTATTAGTGTAAAAGCACCTGAGCTGGGCCACCTTTGGAGTGGGAGAAGCCCTAATACCCTCTTGGCCATACTCAGATGTTTCCATAGCCACCACCCTCAAACCCACTCTTGTGTTCTTCCTACAAGAAGGTAGGTATCCTCCTCCTTCACAAGGGCACAAGACTATGGGATCTTACTACCATATCCCCTCCCGTAACACTGGCACATTACATACAGGCTCCTTGCTAGTGACAGCCCCCCCATCCTCTTCCCTCATACCTATCAATGAACCTTCCCAATTCCCATAGCAAGACCCCCTTCCACCAATGGGATAAGCTAGTCCTTATTGGTTGCCAGTGGGCTTGGTCTCATGTCAACTGAGCAGAGGTCAAAAAAACCCAAACCCCTGCTGGGCACACCAGGCTCGGAGCTAGGTATTAATTCATTGGCCCATTATGTTTAGTCCCTCATTCCCTATAACTGGAGAGATAGAGGAGAACACAACTTGTGCTCCTGAACCCTTGACCTTTCACCCCAAGTATTTTCATAATCCTTAGGGACATTCTTGCCACATCATCACTGCCTACCTGAAACAACAGTAATGGATCGTAATCTGAGGGCCATGCTAGGGATGGAAGTTTCTTTCTTACATCTTTAACCTGGGCCCCTGGGAGGCAGCAGACCTCCCTGTGTGTAGAGTGGTCTACACACTGGTCCTTCTGTTCCCTTCAGCAAAGAGTCACCAATGACAATGACCTATCATTTTTTTCTTTGCTGAGGAGGTTTTAATGCTAAGTGTGGTCCAGCTAGACTTCAGTGACACCTTCAAGTGGGGAAAACATCATAACCACCGTTTTCCAGCTGTCCCCACAGAGTACTGTAGCTGTTTCACAGGGGCAGCTGGAGAGCTTGGGGAAATCGCTGGGAGGGTGTGCCTGCAAAACTGAACCTTCTGCCACTGCCCCTGCCCCCAATTCCTCACCATTGTATGAGTAGAGGATGGGAGTTCACTGCAGCAGTAAGTAATCTGCCTGCCTGATCCCTCCATTTACCTGCTTGCAAGCTGGTAGGGAGTGGTGTGCTTCACATGGAGCCTCAGCTGGCTGCCCAAATTTCTGGGCCAGTAGGGACTGGCAGCACCAGTCTCCTGCTCACACTCCTTAATGCTCCTCAGCCTCTCCACCTCTTTCTTCAGATCAGCCACAAGGCTAAGCAAATCATTTAGCTGGTTGCATCTAACACAAGTGCTGTCTCCATCATCTTGCACTGCAAAGGCCAGGCTCTGGTACTCACTTCAGTCAGAGACCTGTGTGCCAGCAAGTTGTTTCAGGACCTCTGTCTGAGTATTCAAACAGTTTTCTTGGCAGCAGCCTTCTTTTTATGCGTGCATGGGACATCTGTCCAAGTCTCCACATTTTTCCTGGCGATAGCCTTCCGCTGGGGTGCAGCCATGGCAAACCAGCAGACTCACTAACACTATTAGAGCGGCTTTAATGGAGTGTGATTGATCAGCTCTGCCGTGCTGCCGGTAGCGCTGGGCCCTTGCCGCCTTGCCAGCCCGTTTACAAGTGCTCCTGCACTTATCACTCTCTGCACAGTGAGATAACAAGCCTTCTCACTGTGTAATCACGCGAACGAGAGGCTTACGGCTTCTCTGCATTTGAATGGCCTACGGGATACACACATAGCAACGCCTCACCTCCCAGGCTTTTTCTAAGGCATGGAGCGTGGATGGAGAGCAGTTGCCCTGGCAACGCCCATACCCACATCAGCCGCTCTCAGGAGAGCTGCTCTGCTAGCTCAGGGCTTCCTGGATACAGGAACAGACTGAAACCCTCCCGTACCTCACCATCAGTCGCTGAGGTTCTGGCTGGGACAGATCCAAAACAGCTAACCTCAGCAATCAAAGTCCTTTGATTTCCAATTTTCTGTAGCAGAGAATGTCAATAATCTTGTAGAAGATAGCTGAAATCTATCTTGACAATAGTCAATTTCAGCTAGTAGTCTGCTCAAAGCTGAAAATACCAGCTGCTGAAGAGTCTGGGTCTCTATCATCTAGTTTTATTGCTGGATATTACTGGGGCCTTGCAACACTGGTTCCAGGGGTCAACTCTTTAGGTGGGCTGCCCAGACTGCATGCTAAAGGGATGTCAGCTGTTTATACCTCTTGTTGCTCTCAGTGGGCACTACAGATCTGTAAGACTCTCTCTCTCTATTCCCACCACACGCCTTGTGAAGTTCCATGTTTACTGAAAGAACTGACATCACCTTTAGTATTTACATCAGACTAGAGAATCATAGAATCATTAAGGTTGGAAGAGACCACTAAGATCATCTAGACCAACTGCAGACCTATCACCACCATGCCCACTAACCATGTCCCTCAGTGCCACATTCACATGTTTCCTTCAACACTTCCAGGGATGATGACTCTACCATCTCCCTGGGCAGCCTGTTCCCAGTACCTCACCACTCTTTCTGTTAAGATTCTTAATTCACATGCACTGGTTCTCCATCCATCAACAGTTTCTTTTTGGTCTAAATGAAAGAGCTGAACTGAGCATGCCAAGATTTTATTGGTACATCTGTATTACAACTTGGTCCCTACTTGAAAAATTCATTTCACAGTGATGCTATTTTCTACAATCCCCAGATGAGCAGACAATTTGTTCTGCTGCAACTTCTAATCTTCCCAAAGTCAGTGTGAGCAGCACCAAGGCAGGCAGCTGCAAAAAGTGTGGGCAAAGTAACAGCTGTGCTTTCAACCCACTTCATCTTGGATGACCAAACCCCAGCCATTTTGTTGCAAGGCTTCTGGATGCTCTTCCCTTCCCCCTCCCCTCCCCCCAGCAGCATGATCTGATTCTTGCTTGTAGGATATTTGTCTTCCTCCGCAACCACAAGCAGAGGACTTGACTCCTGGGACCAGCAGATGTTAGTAGTTATGGAGGAAATTCTTCTTGGCAGAAGCAACTTCCAAGGAACAGTAACTAAAGTAGTGACTTTTTACCTAGGGAAAACAGACGTACTTCACTCTGAAAGAAGAGGGGAGCAGACATGCACCACAAGGATGTGTGGACAGGAAGGAAGTAGTACACAGCTCTTATCCCACAAAAGCTGTTGACCCAGGTGGCACAGGCCAGGCAAGCAAAGGAGATCATGCAACCATGTCTTACAGCAAGGGGCTCCCAAGTTGCACAAATACAACCAATTGCATACTTTATGCAGTTGCTCAGTGTGAAAGGCTGTTTTAAACAAGAGAGATACCTCCCTCTTATTTTTATTCTACCACTATTGCAAAATGCATCACAAGTCTCTGAAGTCTAGGGGAGCACAAGGATCTCAGCACACGCCTACATCTATGCGTGCTGCCCTTACCATGATATTAGCCAGCTTGGCCTGGACCTTTGGTAGTACCGATACACTGACTTTGAGACAACAAATCAACTTGCATTATAGCTAAACTCAGACACACAGAAATCACAAGTCACAACCAATATAATCCAGAGATAAGCTTAAAATTCATGTTTTTTTGACAGAGCATGATAAATGCTGGGCAGATTTTGTTTTACGCCATTTATAACCACTCCATGTATACTTTGTTTGGATGTAAAGTAACAACACGTGTTACAACTGCTGGACTTAAAAAGACAAATAACCTGATTGACAGGTTTGAGACTTCCAGAAAGCAAAGCAAAACAAAATGAAACAAGACACCATTAACAGTGGGAATTTCAGTACATTTTCAAAGGTTGTTAAAGTTGAAATGCCCCCAGGCTTACACTTAGTACGGACTATGACAGGAACAGGCTGCCTAGCGGTGTCAGACTAAACGCGTGTAGAGAAGTCACTGCATTAGTTATTTCCCCACAGCATGGCAACTTTCAACAACTTGAAAAGAATCTTTCTTCTCCAGACAGCCTTCACTCCTTTATCTTAAAATAAGGCTGAGTGTTCCTGTCTTTTTAGGGAAACTCAGCCTGGAGCTTTTTTCAAGTTTCCTGATAGTTAAAGTGACATAAATAAATCACATGATTTAACTGATGGCTCTAACAGCTTCATTTTTGCCAGTACTAAAGCTAAGCCATAGCTAAGAGCACTGAAACTTAAATACCCATACATTTATTCTTCTTCTGTTCCACCAACTATAAGGACAACCTTTGAACTATTGCAACAGCGATAAAGTGAAAAAAGATTGTAGAAGCTGATGTGCCCAGGGCAGCCATAAAATAACTATCATCCTAGCCATTTGTGATTCAGCATTAGCAACCCCAACCAAACCTGTCCCTTACTAAGTTTCCAATGTTTTCATATTTATATAAAGTCCGACTCTGCCAGGCTCTGTACAAGAGAATCAAACCTGTGGTTCTCATTTTCAGTTTGGGCATACTGATGTATTTCCAGCACCATCACCTATGCTTCCCCTGTGTTTTAGCCCCAGATACCTCAGCTGCTAATTCCACATAAACTTCCTGTGTTAATGCTCCAAGGAATAGAAGCCATTTCTAGCCAAAGTGGTAATAGTGTTGTGGTTGCATGCATGTTTGTAAAGTTTGTTTTGCATATATTTAATCTGAGGCTAAACGACTGGACACAATTTTATGCTACTTCAGGCCATGCAGAAATGTTTAGTCTGAGCTCTCGTTAACTCTACTAAGGAATCTCAGTTCATGACTTTCTGCTCTGAATCAAGATAATATTCTCAAGCAAATGGGCTCCTTTCAGAAGTAATGCTTAATTATTTTTGAAACTTGTAAAACTTTCTAGATTCCATATTTCTTCAGCAAAAAAAATCCTATGTGGGTCTAAAAGAGAAAAAAGGCCCCATAACACTACAGTGCAGTGGAAAACACAGCAACAATTGCAGGGTGGTGAAGTTCTAGGCCACAACAAGAGACGATAAGCCCAAGTGCAGCAGCTTTGGACACAAAAACAAAGGAAAAAAGCTGCTTACCCTCAGAAGACCTCACATATGTAGGAATTTCCAGCAAGATACCACTGCCTCCACTGCCAAACCTTAAATGAGGTCTGGGAAGGGTGGACCCTGGCTTCACTCCTGGTCACTCAGCTGCATTGCTTGCATCTGAGCTTGTTTGGGTTGGCCCTGCCTTCCCACCAGGTGCTCAACTGCTGGCTCAGGCCCTGACTTAGCATTTCTGCTACACTCCACCCCTTCATGGCATGAACTAATGATTGAGCAGGCTAAAAGTAAGCCCTTTCCTTTACGGTGATCCAGTACGCCATGATGCTTTGTATGATTTGCCTGTTACAGTGTACACTGACAAAACATAAGGCAATTGATAATCAGTTCATGGTTGAAATTCATGTTCCTCTGTGGGCCAATACTTGATGATTCTTCTGGAGGCACATAGCTGTGTGAACCAGGGAAGGTTTGGCTCGCATTCCATCAGTCCCATACAGTACACCACTGGGTGTCATGCTGATCTTATAGTGATGCTGGAGCATCTTGATGTCATGTTGCTCCTCCCAGTGATCCCGTGGACTGAAAGAAATTCACGGGTAGAAAGATAGATATTTCAGAGGTGCTAGAAGGGGTAGGTCTGCCCTCCACAGTAAGATGCAGGCCCTGTTCCTGTCCTGAGTCAACACTCTGGCTTGCACTGGGGCATGCCATGGCTGTCTGTACCATGCTCTTTGGCCTAATTCTTGAGATTCTATAACTATACCAGGTACCAAAGCAGGGGTGCTGATTTGCCACAGGGACATTATTAAGGTCCCCTTAGCGTGAATACCAGAGTATTGACCATGATGTCTGAAGTTCATGTACCTATTACAGGGGGACAGCTGATCCTACACTCTCCAATAATCTCCAAAGTGCAAGCAGGCCACACCACTTGTGTCCTACTTGCTCCTTCCAAGGCCATTCTGTTTTCTGGGTACCAGGTTCTGGGTTTTCTGGGGTGGGGAGCAAAAGATTATTTTCATTGCTAATTTAAGCTCTTACCTGATTACCCATCAACTTGTGAGCACGTTGATGGTAGATGCTGGTTTGCTCTTGGCACTGGATAGGCCGACATTAGCTCACTTGCTGTGTTGATGCAGGTCAGAGCATATCTTGCCCTCTCACCCCATGTAATCAACCTGCCATTGCTGGAAAGGATTATATTCTCTAGCAAGATGGGCTGTTGTTTCTGGCAGAAGTCTTGGTCTCATCTTGGAGCAAACATCGCATATCTGGATGATATCAGACAGTTGTATGGGCAGTCCCCATGCTTTAGCAGCTGCCCAGATTGTCTGTTGTCTGGCATGCTGCAGGTTCTGATGTAACTAGCAAGCGATACTCTTGGATGGTGAATCCTTAATGCATCAAGCTTGAGCCAATGTGTCGGCTTCATTGTTTCCCAGTGGCTGTAGAGGTTGGTGGCCAGAAACATGGTAGACATGTATGGTACTATGTTTAACCACATTCTATATGTCTAACCACATAGCCACCCTGGATTTATTGGGGGTGAATAGTCCAGTATTCCAGTCCTGCCAGGCCCACTGTGTGATCCAAAGAGGGAGCCCCCACTACACAGCCACCCATGGGGTGCTCTCACCATCCCTCTCTTCCAACTAGATTGTTTCAGTGGAGGGGCAGTATGCCACTGCTCTCCACTTGCTTGGATTACCCTTGCTGGATCCTTGCCTATACCAAGCATCTTTGGAATGGGATATTCCCTTCCTGAATGGGACTTTCCTCTGATGGAACAATCGTTGTCTCTTCAGGCACATCACTATTATATGTTACCTAGGATCTTCTGGAGCTCTTCTTTCAGTGGTGATGCAGACAGACTATTCCTCTGGCTGAGATAGGCAATATATCATGTCACTGTCTGTGCTTGGGCAACCCCTGTTTTGGGAAGGTTGGTCAGATCTTTCACACACCCATGAATTGGCAAGGTCGTCTTAACTATGATTTCAGATGTTTGAGTTATTGGCTCTTCTGTCTTCAGTGTGCAGCAGGAAGCTAATAGCTATTTTTCAATCATACTATACCTCTCTTCTGCTCCATGCCACACCTGAAACTAGAACCCAACTGGGGTTCAAATGGAATTCTGGTGCTGCCATAGGCCCAAGCAAAACCTGTCCTGAGTTACCTGGACATCTAGTTCAGCAGGAAAGGTAGGATCAGATACACCCAGTGCCTGGGTCTGTTTAATAGCTAGTTTTGCTTGCTGGAAGGCCTCTTGTTCCATTCTCCCCGAGTTCCATTTTTGACCTTTCTTTGTGAGTCAGTATAAAGGCCTCAGCAACTGTGTTAAGTGGGGTATAAAGGAATGCCAGTATCCCAGTATACACAAAAATTCTTGCAGCTGCTTTTGTGTGGGAGGGATTAGAAATGCCTGAACCTTGTCTCTTATTGCTCTGGGTAGTACTTTGTTCTTTCCCATCCAGATTATACCCAGGAATTTCAACAACAGGTCTAGTCCTTGCACCTTCTGTGGGTTTATAGCCCATCCTTTCTCTTGTAAATAAGTAGTCAATGAGTGTATTGCCTTTCCTAATGCCTCCAGTGAGTCAGACATCAACATGAGATGGCCAGTATAGTGGTACAGTTTGATATTAATGGGATTATTCCAATCTGGTAGGTCACATGCCACTACATTATGAACATATGTTGGTGAATGAACGTAATCTTGCACCTGTTACATGCAATGCAAACCTGCTGGTCTGTCTTGGAATCTCTTCATTTTCTGTGTTATCACTGGTCTTATTTCTAGAGGATTTGAGGCTCACAGATACTGCTGATCT
Source organism: Tympanuchus pallidicinctus (assembly GCF_026119805.1). Classification (NCBI taxonomy): domain Eukaryota; kingdom Metazoa; phylum Chordata; class Aves; order Galliformes; family Phasianidae; genus Tympanuchus; species Tympanuchus pallidicinctus. The sequence goes on from NW_026294758.1 coordinate 31,468,108, forward strand.
AAGTCCTTTTCCCCTTCTAATGATATGGTTATTAATTTCAGAGGAGAAGCACTATTTGAAGATAAGGCAGTTTGCCTTGTCAGAAATGTAAGTTTGTTTTCCAGTTATCTACTACAGGCTTTTAAATGATCATTTTTATCTTTCAGTTCTTTGTCAGAGGAATGATATGCATTAATAGTAGCAGAGACCATGCTACAAGAGATGCTGCTACTAGTCTTTTCTCATTTGTCAAAAAATTTGTTCTAACTTACTCAATAATAATAATAGGACCACTGTCCGTTGTAGGAACCCATTCTTCAGTAATCCAAGTGGCACTCAGCCATGATGAACCCAGGAATCCCAGAGATTCTTGCAGGAGTTCCTCTTCCAGTGAGGCTGGGAGTCATTCTTAGTAAAAGAAAAGCAAGGAGACACATGTCAGAGCAGAGGGAAGCAGCTACACCCAGAAACCTGAGGCAACAACAAGTATAGAGGTATGCCTGATATAAACCATTCCCTTTTCTAGGAAGAGCCCCTTGCCTTAAGTCTACAGACTAAAACCTAAAAAAAGAATGTCTTCCAAAAACAGAAAAGAGAAAGACTCACTGCCACAGGGAACTTTACCTAAGAGCTGAAGTAGTCAAAGCTATAGCCAAAGCACTTGAGCTGGGCAGCTGAGGCAGCTAAGGCAACTGAGCAGGGAGACTGGTGCTGTGCAGGGCAGTATGTGGAGAAGTGTGTGGAGCAGGGCCTCACATTCCTGCCAGGGGCACCATACTTAGGTGCTTCTCTTGGTGTAGCCAGACCCATGCCTCCACAAGAAGCAAAAAGGAAGACCAGGCATGGCTACAGCTGTACTTTGTAGAGGAGAGTACTCTGTATTCTGGGAAGGAACAACTGAATGTTGCTGTTCTCATGAGCAGTAAGAAACCAGATGAGGTTTACCAAAAGCAAGCATAGTGTCTTGCACCTAGGGAGGAATAACCGCAAGCATCAGTACAGGTTGAAGAATGACTTGCTGGAGGGGAGCACTGCAGAGAAAGAGCTGGGTGTCCTGGTGGATAACAAGTTGGCCATGAGCCTACAGTGTGCCTTAGTTGCCAAGAAGGTCAGCGGCATCCTGGGGTGCATTAAAAGAAGTGTGACCAGCAGGTCAAGGGAGGTGATCCTCCCTCTCTATTCTGCCCTGATGAGGCCTTGCCTGGAGTATTGTGTCCAGTTCTGGGCTCCTTGGTACAAAAAAGACTGGATCTCCTGGAAAGAGTTCAGCAGAGAGCCACTAAGATGATAAAGGGCCTGGAGCACCTCTCCTAAGAGGAAAGGCTGGGCGATCTGAGTCTGTTCAGCACTGAGAAAAGAAGACTGAGAAGGGATCTTATTAATGTTTATATCTTAAGTGTGGGAGCAAAGGGACATGGCCAATCTCTTTTCAGTGGTCTATGGGGACAGAACAAGAGGAAATGGCCATAAACTAGAGCATAGGAAGTTCTACACCAGTATGCAAAAGAACTTCTTCACGGTAAGGGTGATGGAGCACTGGAACAGGCTGTCTGTGGGATTTCCTTCTCTGGAGATATTCAAGACCCATCTGGACGTCTGCTTGTGCAGTCTGATCTAGGCAACCTGCTTTGCAGAGGGGTTGGAATAGATGATCTTTGTGGTTCTTTTCAACCCAAGCCATTCTATGATCTCTAGAAATCCCTTAAACTCCTACAATTCTGTGATTCGACTTCCCATTGCATTGGCCTCATAACTGTTAGTAAAATATTCACTGGCAGGACAATTGATTCCTCTTTATAAATGAAAAAAAATAATTACCTAGGCAGCAAGTAGCTTAGTTTAACTTTCCCAGGCAGCTGAGTGAGAGATGTGAACTGTGTTGTTAGAGATCCCTCAGATCTGATCCTACTTTTGGAAACCTGGAAGCTGAAGTGGTATACAGGGTTATCTGTGAAGACATAGCTAGCAGTCCTGAACTGTGAATAAAGAGTTTCCAGCTGAGCATCTCTTGATGGTGTACTTCTGTACACTGTATTCCAGCTCTATACCATGAAGCTTTCCCCACAGCAGAAAACACATTTACTTATTTTTAATATTTTTGTTCCTGCTGATTTAAGCAATTCACTTTTAATGAAGTGCTAAATTCACTTTTAATTCACCTGCTAATTTAAGCAATTTCACTTCTGTATGTTTTCCATTGATAACATCTAATACCTATTTAAGGGATTTCTTCTTTCTGATTTACTTCCAAGAATAAGAAAGATAGTAATTTCTTGTTTTTGTCAGAGTCTGCACAGAGAGAAATTTCTTCTTAAGAGAAGTAAAGCTTTAATGTATTACAATGGTGCTTTCCATTGCTGCAGCTGTGAGGTTGTTTTAATCTCTTATCTCAACTGCACCATTCACAGAATCAAAGAATCACAGAATCACAGAATGGCCAGGGTGGAAGGGACCTCAAGGATCCTGTATCTCCAACGCCCCTGCCACATGCAGGACCACCAACCTCCCCATTTAATGCTAGAATAGGCTGCCCAGGACACCTTCCAATGTGGCCTTGAACACCTCTAGGGACGGGACATCCACAACCTCTCTGGGCAGCCTGTTCCAGCACCTCACCACTCTCTCTGTAAAGAACTTCCCCCTGACATCCAACCTAAATCTCCCTTCCCTCAATTTAAAACCTTGTCCTGCAGTTATCAACCCTTTCAAAGAGTTGATTCCCCTCATGTTTGTAGGCTCCCTTTAGGTACTGAAAGGCTGCAATGAGGTCACCCTGCAGCCTTCTTTTCTCCAGGCTAAGCAAGTCCAACTCCCTCAGCCTATCCTCATAGGGGAGGTGCTCCAGCCCCCCTATCATATTCGTGACTCTCCTCTGGACCCTCTCCAACAGCTGTCTTTCTTGTACTGAGGGCTCCAGACCTGGACAGTTACTACTGCAGGTGCGGCCTCTCAAGAGCAGAGTAGAGGGGGACAATCACTCCCTGTCCCTGCTGGCCACCCCTCTTCTCATAGAACCCAGGATACCATTTGCTTTCTGAGCTGCAAGTGCACACTTTTGGCTCATGTTAAGCTTTTCATCTATCAAGATCCCCAGGTCCTTCTCCATAGGGCTACTCTCCAGGACTGCTCCTTCTGGTCTGTATGGATGCCTGGGATTCCTCTAGCCCAAGTGCAAAACTCTGCACTTTGCCATGCTGAACCTCATCAGGTTCACCCGGGCCCACCTTTCAAGCCTGTTGAGGTCCCTCTGAATGGCATCCCTTCCTTCCACCATGTCGATCTCACCACTCAGCTTGGTGTCATCAGCGAACTTGCTGAGGGTGCACTCAATTCTGTCATTGATAAAGATGTTAAAAAGCACCGGTCCCGAGACAGGCCTCCACCTGGACACAGAACCATTGATGACCACCCTCTGTCTGTGGCCTTTCAAACAATTTCTTATCCATCAAGTGGTCCACCCATCAAATCCACATCCCTCCAATTTGGAGATAAGAATGTGGTGGGGGGTGTCACAGGCCTTGCTCAAGTCCAGGCAAATGAAAACGGTCGCCTTTCCCTTGTCCACCAATGCAGTCACTCCATTATAGAATGGAGACATGCTGGCTGTCTCAGATCATACGCTCATTCCTCATGTGATCAAGCATGTCTTCCAGGATGATCTGTTCCATGATCTTCCCAGGCACAGAAGTGAGACTCATCGGCCTGTAGTTCCCCGGTCCTCCTTGCTCTCTTTCTTGTTAACAGGAGTGACATGACCCTTCCTCCTGTCATCTGCGACCTCACCTGACAGTCATGACTTTTCAAATACGATGGAGATCAGCTCAGCAACCACCTCAGACAGCTCCTTCAGAACCCTGGGATGCACGCCATCCGGCCCCATAGACTTGTACACATTCAGTCTCATGAGGCGGTCTTGGAACTTGCTCTGCCCTTATAGTGGGTGGGAGATTTACCACCCCAGTTCCCACCTAGAGGTTTAGAGATACAGGGCTCAGGGACGTGAGAAATATTAGAGTCCTGGCTGCCAGTGTAGACTGAGGCAAAGAACCAGTACCTCAGCCTTCTCTTCGTCTGTTGAAACCAGTTCTCCTTTTACATTTACCGAAGGAGGTACACTTGTTTTGACCTGTCTCTTATGGCCAGTGTACCTGTAGAAAGTCTTCCTATTGTTTTTCACATCCTTTGCTAACTTCAGTTCCACCTGTGCCTTGGCTTACCTGATTCCATGTCTGTAAGTCCAGACAGCATCCCTGTATTCTTCCCAGGTGACACACCTTTGTTTGCAGAGCTTTCTTTGCCCTCAGCGTGCCCAGCAGGTCCTTGCTGAGCCATGCCAGTTTCCTACCTCCTATGCCCGCTTTTTTATTCAGAGGGACGGAGAGCTCTTGTACTCTCAGAAGGGTATCCTTAAAGAGTAGCCAGCTCTTCTCAACATCTTTGTTTTTAAAGACAGCAACCCAGGCGATCTTGTCTAACAGTCCATTGAACAACTTAAAGTTCACTCTTCCAAAGTTCAGGGTCATGACCTCACATTTTGCCAAGCTCACATTTCTTGAGATCACGAACTCGACCAGGGATTGGTTACTGCAGCCCAGGCTGCCTACAACCTTAATGCCTGTGTACGTTCCTGTGTACAAGTCCACCTGCATGTTCCCTTGTGAAGTGAGAATTCAGATGGCATGGAAAACCAGAACAGCTCATTAAAGAGAGTAAGGCCATGATTCATTTCAGATGCATAGTCTTTCTTACTTCATTCCTCTTTCTTACACAGTGCTGTTCCATATTTCCAAGGATTTGTCCTTTCGGTCTGTGAACCACATCCCGCTGTGTTCCACCAGGGCAATTCCTTTGACATCTGCCTCATTGCAAAGTCATGTCCAATGTTGTGTTGCATAGATTTCACTTATCAAAAGACCAACAATACCTCGCACTGGAATGCCTTTGTCACTTTTTCTCTCCTCCTAGGTGTCTGCTCAATACCTAGCCATTGCAGTATGGGCATTTTTATTATCTATTTAGGAAATTCTATTTCTCCTCGTATTTTTGATCTTCCTGGACTGTCTGACAGCTGAAGCATAATACATAATGTCGCACATTGTAATTTGCCAGCCTTCGGCTACACATTCTCCTTCCTGCCTGAATGTATTAGCAACACTGAAGCTGAGCTCTCAAAGACAGTTTTTTCCATAAGATGAAAAAGAGAAATGGAAACTGGTTCACCAGTCTTGCAGGCCAAAGTCTGCACTCCTCCTCCCATTTTCTTCCATAGTGCAATAGAATCTCTGGTTTTCTTGGAGTCTTTAAGCACCACTGCAACATAAACACTAAGTAATGATAAGAATACAAGAATAAAAAACAACCACATACAAAAAAAAGTTCTTCCCTCCACAACAAAGAGAATTAATATCCCTAAAACACTGTGTGAAAAATATTTTCCCACTGAAAGATTCCACAGGAAATAAGAACAGTCATCAACATTTTGACACGAGTTTCTAATTGCACTGTTTCTCTTTGTACAGAAATTTAATGAGTATTAAAAATATCTCTGTTAGCATGCAATAGATGGAATTCAACCTTGATGAACAGCCCTCAATGCAAATATTTATAAATAGTAAGACATCAGATGAGATGTTACTTACATGAAGGTGCTCTAAAAAGTCTGCTTGTATCACTGAACTTTTCCAACTCATAAAATGAGGAACAGTTTGAATTACAGTCTTCTTTTTCATATGTTTTTTCTTCCTTCTTAGGGATTCCTGGGAAGATTAAGTAGACTCATCCATTTCCACTTACCCCAGTCTCTGCTTGTCCCTGTTACACTGACATTCTGATGCAGTACTGAAGTTCTGCCCTCATTCCTAGAGACCTCATGAGAGTGGGTAGAGGAATAAGGTCTATTTTGCAGAGCCATGTGATCCAGCTGTGGTGACCTAAGTGAGGTCTTTGACTTTGAGTGGGCATTGACCACTCTTCCCAGTGTCCCTCTCTTGGAACCACCCTTTTAGACATCTGTAGCACCTTGCTATCTCCTGTGCTGCTCAGTGGATGTACATTGTCTTTCATTTTATGCTTAAAAATCATGAAGAGACATTGGGTACCATGCAAGTGGCCCAGAGTCCAATGTTAAAAAATGAAAACGGATCAATAATGGTGTTTTTCACTTAGAAATCATTTCTAACACAAACATAAAATAAAGTAAAACATACGAAGTGAACTTAACATACAAAATAAAGACAACAGTTATATAAGCTTTGAATATCAGTAAAGAAAAGCGAAACTATATTTATTTCTGTCTATACATCTGATCTTCTATAAGAGATTTCTTTCTGTTATGTCTCAGTCTTTCCAGATATTGAGGGCCCTTTCTAATTATGCTCTCATAGTTCCTGCCTTCAAAGAGATAATTTAGAGACAAGTAATATTTAACTGTTATGCAAAATCACCTGACATTGCATTCCTCTTTAAATCTGTCCTCCTTGTCATTGGACAATCACTGTGAACATAATTCAGTCAAGATGCTAAATTTAACCACATGCTTCTGAATAAACTCCTCTCGCCTCTCTCTCTCTCTCCACAAGTTTTACTCACCCCATGGAGACAGCTGGACAAAGCCATCACCCACTCAAACTATGATCTTTCTAATCACATTTCAGTTTTCAGGCCACAGTTTCAGGAAACCTGAGTGCATTCAAAATAGCCCTTTTTCAACACCTTTTTTTTTTTACCCAAGTGATTGCACAGTGGGATTAATCCGCCTGTAAGTAAAACGTGCTGGCATGACAGCTACTATATTTTGCCATTTCAGAGGGAAGGAGAACTCAAAGGCCACCAAAGAAAGGCAGCAGCTCACACAGCCTAGAGAAAAGTCCATGGATGGGTGGCCTCTGGCTGCAAATTCTTGAAATGTGTCTGCTCCCATGGGCTACCCTGTGCTCTTTTGCACAGCAAAAGTAGTGATATTTGCAAAGAACAGCAGTGCTCTGGCAATCTGAACTGGATTCTTCTGTTGCAGTCTTGGAGACTCTGGTGACATGGATGCTGTCTGTGCACAACACTTAAACTGTTACCTGTGAGAGGCCTCTCCAATGAGAAAGTATGAAATGTTTCCACTGACTCATTCAAAATAAACACTCAAGCCAAGATGCTTCTGGAAATAATGCTGATTACTGATTACAGATAGAGGTGATCTTCAGTCACCTAAGAATTTGCTGTCCCATTTTTTTCTGCAAAAATCCATATGAAAAAGAAAAAATCTGCAGTTACTACTGAAGAAAAAAGTCTTCATACCTCAAAGCACCAAAAACAAGCATTTTCAATAGCAGCAGAGTTTTAAGGTCCTATATATGTATAGTAATGTGTATTGATGGTTATGTGCAGAATATACCTATAAACATATATAGCAGAAAAACTGCTGAAATTAAATCATTAGACAGATGGCCAGGCAGAAGAATGGATGTAAGCTTAGAGCTAGTAAAGTTAGGTGAGTTCTTCTCTGATAATTTCCATGCAGCGGGGTACTCACTGATACACAAAAATGTTATGGGACTTTATGATTTGATTTGGGTATGCATGTATTTTCATGGCTGACTTACTTCACTGTCACCCAGTTACAACTTCAGCAAAGCAATAAAACCAAAGAGCTGCATTTTGAGAATAACCATAAGCAGTGTCACAAAAAAAAACCTCAGAAGACAAACCCAGAAAGGATGTGGTAAACATCTGTCAGTCTGAATCCTTCTTAAAAAATAGCCGGGGGGAATACACTTCATTAGTGACTATGCATATTTAACACAGACTCAACCTTTTCATTGAATTATTGAGTATCCTTCATATTCTGAAAAAGATGAGTGGTTTGGGAGAGTTGTTAGGTGGATTAGACTGATTGCAAATAATTATTGCATTCATCAGTTCTTTTCTCTTCTCTAGTAAAAAAAGTTCATTAGTGAAGAAAGATCACTTCAGAGGGACCAGTTTCAGACAGTGGTTTATACAGCCACAATTGTTCAGGAGATGTTGAATCACCTTGAGGAAAAAAAAAAAGTTGCTAATAACAGAGAGTTGTGCCTTCAGAAGATTTTGGAATAATCTAACATTCTTTTCTGTATTCCAGTATGATCCACAATGTGTGTAAAGAAATGAGAAAACCATTTAAATTGCTAATTATGCATTATCGCATGAGCACAATAAAGTATACCTACACAAGAGCATTAAGGTTGCTTGGATTTCTATTAAACTTCACATTAGTTAAAAACTTCCTGTCTATACAAAGAATTACTGTTTGGCAATTAAAACACTCCTGCGTATATATGCTCCCTAAGTTGACATCATTTTAACATCATTTGCTCCTGAAAACTGAATAAGGCCATATGACAAGAGGATAAAGTTATGGACTGCTGGATTTTTGTAAATCTCAGGATGGTAATTTCTAACTCTATTTGGTCTGCAACCAGTCTGTTTTTAAAAATCTCTTGATCTACTACCAGGCGAAGTGGTCCTTAGTTGGGGGTAGGAAAGGAAGCCATTTCCTTACACCTAAATCACACTCTACATTTTGTATTATTTATGTTTGGATTCTCAATGCCTTGCAGGAGAAACATATTTTGGATTTTATATACCAAATTAGAAAGTAGTGGTGTTACGAGGAAGCTTATTTTTGAGCTGCTAACTGGAGTAACTATGATAAGTACATCATCTCCTGAGACTGTTCCACTACGGTTGATGGAGATAAAAACATCTCGCTGTAGTTTAACTTTAGATGGCTCAGCATCACACAGTAGCATTCCACCCACTTCCCAGTGGGTTGTGGAGAGAATTGAGAAGGAAAAAAAGAAGTAAAACTTGTAGACTGAGATAAAACTATTTAGTAAGATAGAGAAAATGAAAATGATAATGGTTATGACTATATATATGTACATATTTGTATACAGATGAATGTATATAGCAGTTGATACACAAGGAATTGCTCACCACCACTCAACCAATATCCAGTTAGCTGCCCAGCTAGCCGCCCATGCAGTAGAAGATGAATTCCCACCCATATGATATGGAGTATCCCTTTGGCCAATTTTAGTCAGCTGTCATAATTCTGTTCTCTCCCAGCTCTTTGGGCCCTTTGCTGTGGATGGCCTTAGCTCTGTGCAACTCTGCTTAGCAGCAGCTGTAAACATTGGTACATTATCAACACTGTTTTTGTCTTGGAACCAAAAGCATCATAGTAGACATTCTAAAGAAAAAAAATTCTATCCCAGACGAAACCAAGACATGTCTTCTACAGAAATACTGGTTAACAAGTTTTTTGGACAATTACATGCGCATGAACATAGTATGTGTGTGACTCTGTTCACATTAACAGTCTGAGCTCCCAAACCAACCAGCTCAGCTATATGCTTACAGTGATGGAAGACAAATTTGGCAGTAAGATATCAACAAGTTTCCTGCCACAACAGAGCTAAAATTTAAAAGCAGAAAAGTACTGGCTTTATATTTATGAACTCAGTAGCTGCTAAGAGTCTGCAGAAGAACGTATATGGGATTTTCAGCTAGATATTTTGTTCTCATCACGACTTGAAAACTAGGAAGTCTTTTTATGCTAAGTGAAGCTTCACAGATCTGTTATCTGTTTGCAGGTGGCAAAACACCCATGAGACTTTAGAGTAGAATTTTCTCATATGAGTGCACTGTAAGTAACTAAGGCCTATACTTCAACACTGCTCTTAGTAGTCCAGAGAATGATGTAAGACAAGCCTTCTTCTTCCAGACTTGAAACCAAGACCAACCTGCTAGTCATTTCTGTACAGTCATGGCCAGAAGTATAGGATTGGTTCTTTCCAAAACGAACAGCAAAATTTAAGCATTTCGATGTGTCTCTGTTATTCTCCAGAGTTGTGTAAAAAAACTAAGTATACACTAGACTGAATACAGTAGAAAGCTTCTAAAACTCTGCTTTTGGGAAACAATGCCAGCATGAGATGGATAACTCTGTTCTATCAAAGGTCATCTACATCTGTGCCAAGTGATGATGGGGTGGTCTTGAAAAAAAATACAAATATTATTTTATTACCTATCCACTAAAGTTTCATAAAATGCAACTCTCTTGTACCTTATATAATATTAATGTGAGGATAATAGATATGTCATGCTACTTTTTTATTTTCTTCTATTATGTCTTGAACCTTCTAAAATCTCAAAAACGAGAAGAAGAACTGAGAAACAATGTACAAGAGCTAGTGATCAGTTTACGTAGCATGACAGAAATGTTCAAGTTCAGAAGGACATGAAACTGGAAGCAATATAACAATATATGTTGAACAATATAATTGTTCAACATCTTCATCAATGACCTTGATGAGGGGATAATGGCCACCCTCAGCAAGTTTGCTGATGATACAAAGTTGGGAGGATTGGCTGACACGCCTGAAAGCTCTGCTGCCATTCAGCAAGATCTGGACAGGCTGGAGAGCTGGGCAGAAAAAAACCAGATGAGGTTTAACAAAAGCAAGTGTAGAGTCTTGCATCTGGGGAGGAATAACTCCATGCACCAGTACAGGTTGGGGGATGACCTGCTGGAGGGGAGCCCTGCGGAAAGGGACCTGGGTGTCCTGGTGGATGACAGGTTGGCCATGAGCCAGCAGTGTGCCCTTGTGCCCAAAAAGGCCAATGGCTTACTGGGGTGCATTAAAAAGAGCGTGTCCAGCAGGTCGAAAGAGGTGATCCTCCCCCTCTACTCTGCCCTGGTAAGACCTCATCTGGAGTACTGCGTCCAGTTCTGGGCTCCCCAGTACAAAAAAGACAAGGATCTCTTGGAAAGAGTCCAGCGGAGGGCCACAAAGATGGTGAAGGGCCTGGAGCATCTCTCCTATGAGGAAAGGCTGAGTGATCTGGGTCTGTTCAGCCTTGAGAAAAGGAGACTGAGAGGGGACCTGATCCAGGTCTATAAATATCTAAGGTGTGGGGGGCAGAATGGCGAGGCCAGACTGTTTTCAGTGGTGAGTGGAGACAGGACAAGGGGAAACAGCTGGAAACTGCAGCATAGGAAGTTCCGCACAAATGTGCGCAAGAACTTCTTTACAGTGAGGGTGACGGAGCACTGGAACAGGCTGCCCAGGGAGGTGGCGGAGTCTCCTTCTCTGGAGATGTTCAAGACCTGCCTGGATGCCTATCTATGCGACCTGCTATAGGGAACCTGCTTTGGCAGGGGGGTTGGACTCGATGATCTCTGGAGGTCCCTTCCAACCCCTACAATTCTGTGATTCTGTGATTCTGTGATAACCACATCTGTGCTGCTGCTCAACCAATCTGATATGCTTAGCAAAATAGGTGCCGGATTTTGGAATAAGGTACTATCCACACAGCATGAATGTTATCATAGAATCATAGAATAGGATTGAAAAGGATGAGAATGATCATCTAGTTTCAACCCCACTGCCACCGGCAGTGTTGCCAACCACTAGAATTCAAGTTAGAATTCAACTTAGAATTCATTCTAAGATCCAACTTAGAATGTTGTTAGAACTAGTATTTTGCATCACTCTCTTGTGCATAAGACTGTCCTAAAGACCATATTTATCCCATCTAGCTCAGGCACCTAACTAATATGCATTTGCTCTAGTTTCACTGTATAATAAATGAAGAGAAATAGACACTTTATTCTGCCATTTGTGTCTTCAGTGAATTCTAAGTCTAAAGCTGATATTTTATTCAAGTGTTTTGAAAATACTGCCTGTACTATTTTTTCAATTTCCCTAGTTTTGAGCATGATTCAAAATTAGAAGATGATGTTTTGATTTTTTCCTTCTTCCATACTGGTCTTCATTTATTTATCAAAGTCTAACATATTATGTACAAAATAGTATGCAAAAGATATAGAGTGTCTTTTTACTCCATATTCTTTGGCAAAGGATTTTAAGGCCAGTGCATCAAAAATAGAAAGCATACTACATATGCATTTATTTCACAGTGCCCTGTATCCAGCTAGAATTAGAAACATTTTATTTAATATTTTTCCATTTGGGAGCAACAAGAAAAATAAAAACTGGTTCGTTTCATATTTCTGAATGCCAAAGCCATACAGGAAAAAAACACAATCATTCACAGAGAGAGGTGAACAGTGCACTGGATCCGAAGGTGCTAAATACTTTATGACTGAAAGTAATTGATGTGACTTGTTCAGAAAATGACCCCAGCACCTGGAGCTTGCATGCTGTGTGAGCGATGACAGATGAGCAGGCAGCATGGTTAATTTCGGAGCATATTGCTGTTGGGTACAGCTTGGCTTTGATTCATCAGCTTCTTGTAAGCATTTCTTCACACTGCCAAGGCTTCTAAACTCTACCTATAGCTTCATTGGAACATGGATTTAATTTTGAAAAGAGACAAAAAAAAAAACCACAACGGAGACTGGGCAATTCTGAAGAAAAACTGTATATGCAAGGTTGGTTGGTTAGATTAGCACTGTACTACCAGATTTGTATGCCCTTTGATCACTGCAGTAGAAATAAGTTATACAGGCAGCCTGACAGCAGAGTCAGGATTCTTTAGACAAGATGCAAATGATTTGTGAGCCACATCACCCAATACTGTTGCAAACATATCTGAAAGTTTGCAGTGCCCAGTTATACGTGGCGAGGATACCATGTGCCCAGAACATTCCCAAAGCATGGAAGTGGCAGCCACATAAATAGCTGTTTAGATGAAAGTAAGTGCTGAGTTTCCCACTGGAATTCCCAAAAGAGAAAGCAAGCATGCTGCTGGGAGCCTCACTTCTCTACAAACCACTTCAGCTTACAAAAATACAAGAGGAAATTTTTCTTCCCAGGACCCCATGAAGGAGCTTTTAAAGCTTCCTGTTAAACATTTGCTTGCTAGCAGTGAAGATAATATTTATGCTACATGAGAGATCTGTGCTCCTTCTCATTATTCATTCCACAGTGCTCTGATATTCAGAGCCATTTAGAGGGTTATTCCAGCCGGCCTGTGTCCAGGGCTGGCCCTAGCACAAAACTTATATCTGCAACATCTGTGTTTCATTCAGAAATCAAATTCCTTAAATATTTACTTTGAGCACATTCCCAGGAAACAAGAGACTTTGCTGAAATTATGTTCCACCTGAAATTTATTACCACTTGGCACATCATGCATCCTTTACATTGCTTGTATCCACAGTTCACTGAGAAATGAATGGACTTTCTGGTCATACTTCACACAGTCATCACTCCAAAAAATAACAAAAGCACTTCACAACACAAAAAAAACTTTATGTCACAGAAGCTGTAGCAAACCCATTGCACTTTTCCCTGGTAGGTCTACGACTGGTTATAGCAGCCTCATCCTGTACTATGACAACAAACACACGATACTGATAGTGAGTGAGACTGGCATATTTGCTCTCCTCTAGACAGGACTGTGCCTAGATCATCAACTGAGCATGTTGGCATGTCAGTGTGTCTCATAAGGCCTTGTGTCTCAGTGTGTGCTGCCGGTACACAGAATTAGCAAGCCATCGGCATAAAGGAGAGATCTTGAAGGCAAGCCATAACACGGATGTGTTTGGCTGATAGTTTTTTAGCTATTTTAACTATCACACCAGGAGCCGTCCCGTCAGACTCAATGCCACTGGAGGTAGTCTGAAGGCACCACAGGCTCTTAGAGTGTCAGAGGGCAGTAGTGAGCCACACTCAGAGTCACCGACATGGCTGACTGTTCGAGGATGATCTAGGAGGGTGCCCAACTCTGTCATGCTACCACATCCAGTCCCAAAAACCCAGGGGTACAAGGATACCCTGAGTTGTAGTTGTATTCCCTCTGAAGCCCTAGCAGAATGCAGTGGGCCCAAGGAGTGAAAATCCTCTGGTTTGGGTGGCAATGTGCATCACTACCCATAATATGCATCACTATCCTGTGCCTCATACTAGTTATTCGCACTTCTTGCAGTCATGGAAGATATTTCAGATTTTTACATTTGGCTGGAGTATCTTGGCATGGTTTGCTCAAACACTGTGCAACTAGAGCTAAGGTAAATCTATTTTTTGCATCCTGTTTTAACAACTTCTGTTTTGCCAACACAAAACATCTAATACATTGGTTATTTCTTTTAAACAAAACTAAAAAGGCACAGTGGAACTGTCAGTGCTTTTAATTTAGACACAATAGGATTCTAGTTGTTATGTGGAAAATTACACAAAAAGAAAATATTCTGCAAATAGAAACACTTCAGAACCTTTCAGCTGTCCAACACTATTTACAAAATATTTGAGTGATTAAAACATAAGGTAATTTTGCCTTTAGATTAACACATAAAGAGAAAACACCTCTGATTCATTGCAGAAAAATAATAATTTAAATTACCTTTAGAACTAGGGTCTCTTTATTACACTTGGTTGCCTGATCAGTCTGAGGAGTTCTGCGTAAAGATGTGTTTATACACAACTTTTTCTTACTCCAAGTCTATTGGTGTTCTAGTGCATATCATTCAACATCTTTAGAGACAGATTTATGCATGAGCAAGTGGTAACTACCAGTCTGCGTCTGCCATGCAAATGCTGGCTTCATCCTTCACCTGACTCACTGATGGACTTTTTCTGTCCCTCTTAGCCCCTTCTCCCAGCACCTGTTGGTTAAGACCCCCTCCACTCCTTGCATGCCAAGGTGATGTTGTTTTGGTCTACCTTCACAAATCACTCCTTTTTGGACTTATATCTCCTCATTCCTCAAAGTGGAAGCAGTGTCAGAACTTTTATAAAATTAGTCTTTTCACCACCACATACAGCCAACAGCAACAAATAGTGAAGTTTGTTTATCTCACCTGCCACAGACCAAGATGGGAAGTCCTAAAAAGGAAGGAAAGGTCCTTTCAAAGTAAAGTGAAATCCCGAAAAGGCAGCAAGCTTTTATTCCTGGCTGACAATTGTTGAGGCCTTGGCTTTGGTCCAGTATTGAATACCATATTCAGGAGGAAAAAAAAAAAAGAGTAGAATTTGCATCAAAATTGTCACAGAAACTGCAATCTTATCTGCTAAGCCTGTCTACATAGCATAGAATTCACTTTCATGCAAAAACACAGCCCATTTGCCTGCTTTTCCACTTCTCTAACAACATTTTCCTCTGATTTTGGCTATACATTCTTCATAGTACTATTCTCTAAAGCGTTTTCCATCCTTGGTTATTAATAACTTTCATGTGATATAGAGTTCACAGTTTATTTTAAGATCTTTGAAGCTCTCTTTACATCTGTAGCTTTGTATCTTGAACAGTTCACTGTATTCTACTTTGAAAAGCACAGACTGTGAACATGCTCTGCATTTAGACCTCATATGAAATACACTGAAACCCTTCTGGCCCTCTCAAAAAAAAAAAAAAAAAAAAAAAAGTATGTTCTTGCAAAAAACATGATAGTTGCAGCAATCACCACCAAAGTCTGTCAGAAAAGCATATACTTGGTTCCCAGTTGTCCTTCCTGGAGAACAAAGGATACCAAGCATCAGGGACTGCGTGACTTAGCTGTAAATGTTGTGAAATTCGCAGGGCACTTCACCATGACTGCTGGAACAGTTTAGCAGCCAGCCTGACTTTCCTGGCACAAATCACCATGTAATTTCCCTAGTTTTTGACAAAGTTTTGCAAACAATTGCAAGGAGTACTCACAGCAGGGAGTTGATTCTCAACAGGGCAGAACACCAGCAGCAACCCCAGTAGCATTTTCTTTGGAAACCATATTTCTTTCTTCAACAGCTTGGAAGAACATTACCAATTCTTTTCTCCCACTGAGGTGTCCAGCACAAAAATTCATAATCTGTATAAAAAAATATACAAATCCACTGGCTGAGTCCTAATGGAAGAATTTCAATGCTACAGGTGCTTTTGAGCACAGATCTTCGTCTCATGCCCAGAAAATGCAGATCAGACTTTTAAAACTTCATGGTATCATAGAGCTTTTGCTCTATTTAATGCTCTATTTAAACATTAGTTCATTTTTCACAGTAATCATATTTAAAAACTGGAAGGGGAAATAACCGTCCCTGTACATAAATAGAGACTTCTCAGTAATTTATTCAGTAATTTTCACTGTGAAAACCTTAACATTCTTTGGGGAAAAGCCAGCCCAGTTATACAGAGGAAAGGAGCTTTACAGGAAAGCAATGCTGCACATACCTAGCCCCACAGTCCCATGGTATTAACTATTTACACCAAACCAGTTAGCAACTAATTAATTATAACCAGAGACTGTTTCTTTCCTGACAGTGATTGCATCTTCTTTTAGTGCTCCTGATCACTGTGCCAGGTCTACGGTTCCATCCTGAAGCAGATGTCATTTTCATTTCTTTTTGGTCAAGCAGACACATTTCTTTAGGCAGAGCAGCAACTCCAGGAATTATCCTGAAAGGATCCATTTGCCTTTGTGCTGATTTCTTAATGAAGGATTCATGAACAACTGTCATGGAGACATTCACCATACAGACAGACGAACAAGTGAGCATCACAGTTTTTTCAAAACTCAAGAAAAAGCACAATACAAGAGTTAACAGTGTATTCAGTTAAAAGATGGGAGGGGAACAAACAAACCCAAGTACACACAAAAGATCACTTTCAAAAGACCATTCCTACCAGTAAATTCTTCTAGTTCTGTCTTTGTAAGAGATGCAGTATGCTCAGGAAAACTGTTACTCTACTGTGTGTGCACTCACACATATATTTCCCTACTGCAGCTGTGACACAGTCCATTAAAACAGCTACTTTCTCCCAAGTCTGCTGTACTTTGTTATACTTCTGTTACTACTCCACTCTTTAGTGAGCGATCTGTTGAGATACACTTCCTGTGGTTATTCATGAGAACTGTAAATACACATCTGAGTGGGTCAACACTCTTTCTTTCCCCTTTTCTGAAATAGATTCAATCTACTCACATATTCTGGTCACAATTTCCTGAATGGGAACTGCTTCACTGCTACACGATGCTTCGGAGACTACGTTATCTGATGATACTAAATTAGTGAAGTGCATTTCTCCAGCTCTCATGAGAAATGGTGAGAGAAGGAGCACATGCTTGTATTAGAAGCATATGAAAATGCTTTATCTTTAGCAGCCTTGCATGACCCACAGCACTGCATCCATGGGGAAAGTTTTTCAACTCTGTTATTACTAAACAACCACATGGATATACCTGGAATCATGCCACATTCAACAACAGCTTTATAGACATTGCATCATTTCTTCTCCTTTTGTGCTAGGGAATCATGCCTGATTCTCCACATTTGTAACAGGAAGAACTCATATCAAACAAACAATTTTAAGCCACACTATTTTAAGTTGTTCATACATTAGAAGACTTTAACTGATAGAACAAGGACCAAGGTTCAACGGAAAGCTCTCCAAACAAGCACATAAAAAACATTGTTTTCTCAGATTCTTCTACATTCAACTATTCATTGAACTATTCATTCTACTATTCATTCAACTATTCATTCAACTATTGACTAACCACGTGGAACAGAAACTAAGAAGAATGCAAAAAGTATAAGATGCACACACACAGACGTACAGTACTGCAGCTATTTTCATTGGGATTACAAAATCAACACTTGCAAAAGTATGGCATCAAAACACATTTTGAAATCACCAGCAGTAATCAAAATAATACAGAAACTCACTCAGAAATTGTTGCATGCATACATTATGTATGAGAATTTTGGGAGGAAATATTCTCTTAAGAGTATTCTTGCCCAGAGTCCTTGGAGATTTACTATTGTGTTGGAAGAAGATGTTACAAAGAACATCACACTGTTATTTCAGTCTTTCCTTTGTCTCTCCCTGCCCTTCACAGGATTGAAGGGTTCCATAGGGTATGTAGAATAAGGACACTGCCAGAATTTCATTTTTATATGCATAAGTAGGCTTCAGAGAGTAAGATGTTGAAGCCACAGAGAGTGGACTCCAGCAGGTAGGAAAATATCTTTCACATAAACTATGTGAAGTTTAGACCAGCTGTAGAACACTTCGCAGTCAAAATGCAAGGTCTGTCATTTCTGGAACACAATCAAACTGATGTTTTAGAAGAAGAAATCTTCATGTTCTGCTTCTAAAAAGTGAGTAAGTAAATGAAGTGTTTTGATTTAAATGTGTAAAGCTAGCAGAACTAATTTATTTACTAAATATCTAAAGTTTTCAAATAAAAAGGAATGCTGTAAAAATGTTTTTCTACAACAGCCCTTGCTATGTGTTGTTTCTTTGACTTCCAGTACAAGGACAAGGATAATCATGTCCAGAGACAGCACAAGAGGATGACCTATAAGAAAGGAATGGATATAAACAGCATTTACAGAGAAAGGGCTAGTAGTGGTATCTGTATACAAGGATTATCTGCATGTCCACTGTCCCCTATACCAGTTTTAGAGTACACATGCACAGTTTCCACGAGTATCTCTAGAGGAGAACTGTTCTGAGAGTAGAATACACTAGTAAGTATTTCACTGAAATTCTCTTGCTTATTCTCTGTGCAGTTTCTGAGGGTAGTCTGTGCCTTGCAGCCTGAGTAAATATATCAGTGTGGGACAAAATATCATCTATTACCTGATATGCTATTATCAATAAAAGATTTTGGATACACAACCTCAGTGCCATCCTCTGTGTCATCATGCACTCCCAGACATACTGGACTTTGACTGCTACCTTACGCAGTTCAAGTCCCATCTTTTGGGAATACTGTAACATCAATACCCTCCTTGTTTTTTTATAACCACAGCTTATTCATTAGTCAATGAAAATGGCTACTAACGTATAAAGATACATAGAGAAATTATATACTAGTAAAAGCATAGCACAATAACTAATCTCTTGTTGATGAAATAAATAGAACAATGACAAACACTTGCAGAAGCTTATAGAAGCTTACTTGGACTTCCAAAAAAAGTAAATACCTCAAGCATAAAGCAGCACTTGAAATGAAATGTGAACAGCTTGTTTCATCTTCATCAGATAATGTAAAATGTTCTCTTACATATAACTTAGGGAATTTTTATGAAGAGTTCTCTTCAGAAAAAATATCAGCACCAGCAAGATTCGCAAGCCTTTATACAACTCCAGGGAAATCTGAAAATTTAGAAAGAAGAATAGAATCTAAGAAAATACAGAGAAATCTGATGCATTTTGAACTGAATCTTATGCTGACTTACGGATTTTGTTGTATGAGTTTTCCTGACAGCTACACAGACTCCTGAGGCTTCTTGTTACTTGAGCTTGAACTGTCAGTATGAGAAATACCCTCAACAATTGGTTCTCTACCTTGGAGCTCATCCTCTTTCCTACCCCAACATGGTGAGTGTAGGGATTAGTAAAGAGATTTGAGCTTGAGTAAAGCAGAACAAAAATTCAGAGTCTTTGAGACATATACTTGTGACTTTTATACAAATGTGTTACACTGCAATACAGCTAATAGGTCCTGGTGACAGTGTGGAGGTTCAGTTCTTTTCATAACCCTCCCCTGTGCATGCTGTTATCCACTTAAGACTGGAAAGATTTCATTTTTAAGATACTGTGTCCACACACTCCAAGTGACCATCAGAGAAGACGCAAATTACGGATTTGCTGCTCCAGAACCACAGAACTCTGTATTTAGGCTAAATAAGGCTCGCCAATGGGTGGGACATAAATAACACTATTCCAAAAGTATTCCAGAAATGGAGACATACATTCTTCTTTTCCTCTGGAGGTGGGGAAAATTATTATGAATAATAATTTTCCTCAGGCAGAAGGCATACCCTACTGCACAAGCCCATGAGCTCAGCAGATGAGCAATGATAGTTACTGGCAGGCTTAGGCAAGTTGTTCCCACTATTGCAGCCTCCTGGAAGGTTATGAGATGTAGCAGTAAAACTGACAAGATAGTAACTTTTATTAACTCTGATGCTTTATACATTTTTGTCCCACTGATAGTTAAATATTTTTTGCATAGAAATGAACTGCTAAGAGAAATCTTCATTCAAATGTTCATAAAGAGAAATCTTCATCTTCATCCAGTAGTACAATCGAGTGCACCCTCCGCAAGTTTGAAGATGGCACCAAAATGTGTGGTGCAGTCGATATAACTGAGGGACGGGATTCCATCTGGAGAGACAGATGCAGGTTCAAGTAGTGCTGAACCTCACAAGGTTCAACAAAGCCAGGCATCAAACTGGGTCATGTTAATCCCCACTGTCAGTACAAGCTGGAAGATGTAAGGATGGAGCTCCATGCTGCCAGAAAGGACTTGGGCGCACTGGTGGATGGCAAGCTGGACACGAGTCAGCAATATGCCCTTGAAGCCAACCATACCATGAGCTGTATCAAAAAAAGTGTGGCCAGGTGAGGTGATCTGAAGAACTGTGTCCAAATGCGGTTTCCTCAGTACAAGAGAGATATAGATCTGTTAGACTGTATCCAGAGAAGGGCCACAAAAATGATCCAAGGAATGGAACACCTCACCTGCAGGGATAGGTTGAGAGACCTGGGACTGATCAGCCTGGAGAAGAGAAGGCTGCAGGGAGACCTGAGAGTGGCCTTTCAGTATCTAAAAGCATAAGAAAGAAAAGGAGAGACTCTTAATGTCTGTTGAGACGGGACAAAGAGAATAAAAGAGGGGAGATTTACATTGGACATAAGGAAGAAGTTCTTTACAGCAAGAGTGGTGAGAAACTGGCACAGGTTGCCTAGAGATGTAGTGGATGCCCTGACCATGGAGACTTTCAAGGCCAGGGTAGACAGGGCAACCTGACTGAGATTTAGGTGTCTCTGTTCATTTCAGGGGAGTTGGACTAGATGGTTTTTAAAGATCCCTTCCAACTCTATGATTCTATGATTCTACGATTCTATGAAATGAATACTAACATAAGATTCATGAGAGAGATTTCAACAAAAGGAAGCAGAGCTATAGGAATATATACAAACATAGGAATAGTTAATGCAAGAAATTGAATAGGAAAAGAACACACTGTAGTTGGAGAACTTGAGTTTCAGAGAAACATTTGAAGATCTGAAGAATAAAAGAAGAGAAAGGGGAAGTTGTAAATGAAAAGGAGACTTAGAAATAATACAAGAACTATCAATATCAGCAGGAATCTCTCTGTTGACGTGAAAAAAGACCAATATCTCATCCAGTTTGCATCAACTGTTAGGTGATATATGAAAGAAAATGAGACGACTGGCAGACCTAACCACAGTTTAAGGATAGCATTCTCTGCTAACAGAACCTGGTAAAGAATTTTCTAAGGTCATTCTGGCAAAACGGACTGGAAACTTATGGCATGTAGTGATTGCTAGTGCAGATCAATAGACAAAAAAGTTGGTTGTCTACTAAATAGCTGTAGAAAATACTAAAAAAGGAGTAGTCAATGATTCCCTCAACAGGATGGAGGGTGGAGAAACCTTAACAAACTGGAGTACTCGGCACTCACCAAATACAAGAACAGGTGCCAGATTCTGCACCTGGAATGGGGCAACCCCAGGTATATGCACAGACTAGGGGATGAGAGGGTGGAAATTAGCCCCATGGAAAGGGTTCTGGGGGTGTTGGTTGACAGCAAGATGAGGTCCCTCATGCCCAGCACTGCTAGCTGGTTGAGGGAAGGGATTGTCCAGCCACTCCACTCTGTGGCTGCCTCACCTTGAGCACTGTGTGCAAGTTTGGTTGCCACAATATAAGAAGGACATAAAATTATCAAGTGTCCAAAGGAGGGCTACAAAGGTGGTGGAGGATCTAGAGAACAGTATGTAGGGGGAGCAGCTGAGGTCCCTTCATTTGTTCAGCCTGGACAACACTGAGGGGAGACAGCCCACAGCTCCTCACTGGTAGTAGAGGGTTTGTGCTGGGCTCTGCTCTCTGGTGACAGCAGCAAGACCAGAGAGAACGGTATGGAGCTGTGTCAGGAGAGGGTCAGGTGAAAGTTAGGAAAAGGTTCTTCACCAGAGAGGGCTGGGCATGAAAAAAGCTCCTCAGGCAGTGGGTAAGGCTCCAAACATTCAAGGAGCATTTGGACAACATAAGATTTGAGTTTTGGGTGGGTCTGTATGGAATCAGGAATTGGACTCAGTGTTTCTTGCGGGTCCCTCCCAAATCAGGATATTCTATTATTCTATAATTCTATGATATAACAGACCCAGAGAATGGCTTCATGTAAATAAAACAACTTATGTGTATAGAATGCAATAAGGATAGGTTTTTCTTTAACATCTGTAAACTGTTTATGGGCCGGTTCGGCCTGATTCCATGTCTAGTGGAGTGGAGGGAGCCACAGACCATTCCCTGGTAGAGAGGGAAAGGAAAAGGGCAGGGAGATGAGCCTAAAGGCGAAGCAACAGTCTGAGAAGAAACAAAATTATTTACTGAATATGATATCAGAATACAAGATAACACAATATAATATAACTGGAATTGAGGCTAATAAATCAAATAAAATGAGAGTGTCCAAAAATCGAAAGACTTACTCCAATGCTGAAGGTGAGACTGCTAAGGAGCACACACACTGTGCAAAGAAGAGCAGAAAGGGAAAAAAGGGAACATCTCATGACCTGCAAAAAGATCTTTCACTCTGAACAGGAAATGAAACGAAAAGTCCTCTTGGGTATGTAGTTCTTCTTCCCTTCTGAGACAGGTATACCCAGAAGTATTGACAATCCAAGGAATTGGAGCATTAACTCTCTAATTCTCAGTGCACTACATGATGTTATGATACAGAATACCGATAACAAGAATCATAAAGCCATGACACCATCCTTAGAAATGTGGCAGACACTCCAGAAGAGGCAGCAGTGTGCCCCCAGGAATGAGCATTGCTTAGTAGAGTGGAGTGTCCCATGCCAGAGAAATAATGCTTCCAGTAACCGAGCTATATTGTGGATGTTACTACTCAGCACAGACTTACAGTGCATACACAGACCCAAGAGGAACAGCAAAAAAATACACTCAAATCTTTAAAGCAATTTGATATTATTTTATATACAGATGTGGCATCATGTGGGTATGCGTACATTATTTTGGGCAGCCTCATTCACCTAAAGATCTTCTTCTGCCATCAGTGCCTTTCCATCCAATGACACCATTTGAGGCACATGGGACTGCTCAAACTGATCCCCGGTTTAATCTGCAGGCTACGGTAATAACGCCATTATTTACTGGGATGTTTCAACCTACATGTTCTATTGAGTAGCAAAAAATGCACCATTAGCTCCTAAGAAGCTCTCAGGCTCTGATTCAAAGAAGTGGCACATAAGGATTCTGGGGAACTTCTTGCTTCATCAAATAATAACAGTTCTTAGGAATTCTATGTAGTATGGGAGGAATTTATCTTCGGTATAAGGGGAGACATATGTTGAAAAACATGAGATCATTAAGGGGTTGCTGTGAGAGATCTAGAGTTCTTTTCTGAACAGTATTCTTTTACAATTTGTTTTGAGTCATTATTATAAAGTCAATACAGATGTCTATTTTTTGAGTTTTCTGAGCATTCTCAATCCCTATTATCCTCAATGGGAATCAGAATATCTCAATGGCTTTGAAAACCTGGTCCACTTCTTTCTTAAAAAATAAAAAATTACTTCTATTCCCTTCTTCCGCTTCCCTTCTAATTTCTTACACTCAGTCCAATCATAAAATCATAGAATCACAGAATGACTTGGGTTGGAAGGGACCCTAAGAATCAAGTTCCAACCCTCTGCCACAGGCAGGGCCACTAGCCTTCAGATCTGGTACTAGACCAGATTGCCCAGGGCCCCAACCAACCTGGTCTTGCACACCTCCAGAGACGAGGCACATCCACAATCTCTTCAGGCAGCCTGTTTCAGCACCTCACCACTCTCTGTAAAACACTTCTCCCTGACATTCCATACTAAATCAAAGAGCATAAGATCAGAGAGACCACTCACATTTCCATGTCTTAATTAACCTATTTTTCGTATTGCATATTGCATATTGCATATTACATATTACATATAACTCCCTGCCTACTTAGATGCAAGTCCAGATACAGGTTCTGACTGAGTAGTAGCCTGGCACTCTATTAATATATAGAAAGGCTTCTGTATTGCATTCTCTTCCACCTATGGCCACCTCACACGGCCACTATGAAAATGGCAAACTGGCTGATGAGGAGTCCTAATTCTCCTAAGCAGGTATTAGAGGGTGTGTATACGTAGCCTTAATCTAGGCTGCCCACAGTTGCATGCATGCTAAGGTACAGAGAATGTTAAATCTCTTTCTTTATGACCCACTGTTGTGTGAACTGTTCAGGTCTAGACAAGTTGTCTAGAATTTTGCAGTATAAAGAGAATAGATATCAGGTTTTCACAGTTGAGTCCCACACATCCTGCTATGATTTTCCTTTGAAGATCCTGACATGCCCTGTCAGTGGTAATTATGTTCTCCCTGGTTAGTGTGCAGATGTAATCAGTCATACAGTCCCTTCACGTGGAACAGGCCAATGCTTATGCGTCTCAGCATGCAGCTTGGATTGTGTTTTCCAGGATATGCTTTGAGAGAATTCTGGAGTTGCATTTGTGGAAAGATCAGTTGTTAATTGAGTGAACTTGACATAGGACAAAACTGCAGTGTCTTTAAGCATGGAGTACCACAGAGCTCTGATTCATAGATTCCTCATGAAGTTCATCAGAGAGGACTAAATGTCAAGGCCCTAGGGCAGGAGGACTAAATGTCAAGGCCCTAGGGTAGGCTATATCATTCTAATAACCCAAACATTCACGGTCGGGATAACTTTTTCACAGTCCCACTGGGCCAGGGACCACATTTCAGCTCACTGAGCACCTCACTTCACCCTAGACTCAGCCAGGCTGCAGGGGGACCACCTCCAGCTGCTTTTCCCCAGGCTGTGCCTGGGGTGGTGGTGGTCACACAGTGGCTGGGGCCCTGTGAACAGTCCTGTTCAGATGTATGGATCGGGGTCTGGCACCATGAGGTGGTCCTCAGTGGGACAGCCCCTCTCCAGGTTCCCAAACATTAAAAGAGTTATGGCCACAGTTGCCTGCCTGAACAGCTGTAATGGTCCCTTAGAATGAAGGATTATCAACTAAGCCATACACTGACATGGAAGAGGTAAACATTTTCAGGAAAACAGTAAAACAGAGAGCTGTGGGCTGTTTAATTCAGGAGGACTGAAGCAGGGCTGGAAAATCAGTGCCTGGAGTACCATGATACTTAAATACTGCACATTAAGCATCATTATTACACAAAGTCCATTCTTTCAGCATTGCAAAATCGATTATTCATCTTTTCAGTATGAGTTCAAGTGAAAACTTACCTTGCTTTGTGCTTCTCTGCTGTGCCAGGAGAGCACCAATCAACATGTACCAGGAATCCAGATGTTGCCATATTCATTCTGTGCGTGAACATAAGAAAAAACTGTTCAGAGCAGCAGCTGTGGAGCAAGATAAGCGTCATGAGAACCAAGGATACCTTTAGAAGAAAGAACATCTCATGGCTCTGATTGGCTAAGCACCTGTGAGAATGGCTGAAGAGTGTTTTGCAGAATGTTCTATTAACATGTATAAATAGAGTAGTACTGAACAATAAAGCAGACTAATAGGTTTTAACCACACTGGTGTGCTGTTATGTCTCTAGCGCGTCCTGAGAATCCTGAGACTTCCCCACAGTTGGGGCCCAAACAGGGACACTTCGTGGGATGATTCGGGGAAGTGGACAACAGCAGGACGGTCGCGACAGAGATTGGCAGTGTGTTGCAGTAGCTGGATTAGGTGCCGACGTAAGTGTTGCAGTTAGCTGGAAGTGGGGTCGCAACCTGCCCTCTGTATCCACGATGGAGTGAGAAGCTGTGGAGAAACTGCTGATAAGTATTCTCTCTAAGAGAGGGGAACAGTCATCTCCTAAAGGTATGACCCAGCTGGTGCATCGGGCTCGGAAGAAGGGACATTTGTCAGAAGTGGCGCTGATATTCACCGTCAACAAATGGCGTGATACTGGGGACTGCATGTGGGAATCAGTCATTAGTGGTGGAAAGGAAGAAAAACTATGGGCCCTTCTGGAGGTCTATTATTAACTCTTTGAAAGCTATGCAAGCTGAGTGACAAGTAGCTGCTGCAGCTATTCAGGCACTGGTCAGTACAACGACTAATTCAGCTTCGGTGTTTGACGTGCCTATTTGGGGTATCACACACCCTGTGTGTTCCTTGGCAGGTCAGGTAAAAGCATCGGTAGAGGCAGCAGCTCCTGATCTTTCAAATGACAGTACTGCAGCAGGAAAAAGGGGTATACCTGACATCACTCCTGAATGACACTGCCAGGAGCAGTCTCCTGCAGAATCAGAGAGAAACGATGGGGGTGAAGAGGTTGGAAAAATTGAATTGCGAGGTTAAAATATTAACAGAGTGATTATGCTATCTGGAAATCTCTGTGTGGCAAACAAAGGGTACAGGACCTGACCAATGCTCTCAACTAGTGCCTTCTACAGGTCCTGTCCTTCTGAAAGCGCCTGTTGCTCCACCGACTCATGCGGCAGCGCCGCCACTGTTTCGTGTGTGCCTGCACCGTTCAGCGGGTCAGAGGTGAGCAGTCACGAACTATGGGGAATTCACTAACAAAGGAGCAGCAAGTAAATCTTGAAGCCTTACAGTTAGTTTTAACGTTTCAGAATCAGCCTGTATTTACCTTAGCATTAGTTACTTTTCTCAAATGGTTAAGCAAAAATGTCCCTGAATTTCAGAAAACTGGATTCTCTTTCTATGGAGAACTTTGGGACAAAATTGGCGCAAAACTCCAGGAGGCTTCTATTACTAAAGACAGCACGGCTGCCAAACTTTTATTTGTTTGGAACCAAATAACGGAAGGACTTAAACAAATTCGACAAGGAAAAATTTCTTCTGACTATTCCCCATCGCCTCCCCTTCCACCCCCGCCGCTACCCTCGGTGCAGAAAGCAGCCCTGGTCCGGATTCGATCCGCAGCTCCAAACCACCCCTGACCGCGGAGAAAAGAAATAGCAACACTCCCCCCACGGCGCCGCCCTTGGCTCCGCTCCCGGCGCTCACCCAGCTCCCGCCTTCGGCTCCGCCCCCGACACTCGCGCCACTCCCGGCCTCCGCCCGCCCCCGTTGCGCTCCGTGACTCTGCCTTCCTCCGCCCCGCCTGCGTCGCCTGCTGCTAGGTGTCTGCAGCCTGCGTATAGCTTAGTTAAGGCCAATAACGGGCCTGCTTATACTTCTAAAGACATTCGAAGTTTCCTCCAAGAATAGGGTGTTAGACATATTACAGGCATTCCTCATTCTACCACTGGACAAACTATCATTAAGCATACTCATGTAACATTGAAATCCATTCTTAATAAACAAAAAAGGGGGAATATGGGAAACACACCACAAAGACGACTGTAAGCGTTTTTTGCTTTCTCTGTGCCATCTGTCAATACAGCAGAGCCAGCCTCTCAGTATGAATGTACTGCCTCAAGACACGAAGAATTCTCCCTATGCGTCAGCTATAGCCACAGCCTTGTAACCTATTCATAAAGCAAACCCTCATATGATTATTATTACATGGCATACTGTGTTGTCAGGAACAGCCTTTTGATTATAGCTGGGAAGTGCAATTAATCTCCCATCTTTCTCAATTTGGCCTTACGGTGGCACCGGAGAAAGTGCAACCTATGTTAACCTCTCCTATGTTATATGTGGGTTGGAAATTGTCAGATGCTATGATACATCTTCAGACTGTAGAATCGAAAATTGACATTTCCACACTCACAAACTCTTTTAGGTCACTTACAATGGCTGCGGCCATCAGTTGGCATTTCTAACGCTCAATTAGAACCGTTGCTAAAGTTGTTAAGGGGGAGATATGCTGAAGATGCTATCGTACTGATGCTTGAGGCTAAGCAGGCTCTAATTCAGATTACCGCCCAAATTCAAAAGGCAGCTAGCCATCGTCAGTCCTTACTTCATGACACTTCCCTTGTCGTGCATATCTAGGAGAAGCATCCTTTCACAGTCATTTGTCAATGGGGAAACAGAAAAAAAAAAAACAAAACACAAAAAAACCCTAAAAAACCACACGCTTCTCCTCAAAACAGGCCTACTAAACAATTTTCTACTTCTTCTTCTGTACTTTTTTTTGCTGGAATGGCTGCTTCCCCCTGCTCAGCCTCAGTCGTTCTTGATGAATCATATCAATACAGTAGCTGAAGTGATTCGTATGGGCAGAGACAGAGTTCTCTGCATAGCAGGTTGAGAACCTGGTGATATTAGTTTACCTTTACCTTGCTGTGGGCAGAATGGGTGTACAGTCACTCCCTCTCCTTACAGTTGGCTTTAGAAAGGGTAACCTGGCCATTTGCATACAGAACGCCCAGATCAGCGAGTAGTGCAGTTCCTGGAAAAAAATGACTGATTTGAATAACTTGGTATTCAAAATGACCAGTAGACAGTCACACAGTATATATTGACGCTGAATGCCGGAACCACAAAGCTGTCTGTGTGTGGTGGGACAATAGCTGGAAGCAGCAGCTTGTGCCAATAGAGCCATGAGACAGCTTACAAACTATGGAACTAAAGGCGATCTTATGGGCCTTTACTGCGTGGCCAAATGAACCTCTAAATGTTGTAACTGATTTCCTCTATGCCGCTGGCATATGTCAAAGAACTGAGGATGCCCACGTTAGAGACAACAAGAACATGTGGCTTATCTCTGTTTTTATGTCTTAAGCACACATTATAGCAAAGAAAGGGACCATATTGTGTCATCCACATTCGTAGCCAACTTGGTTTAGGGGAGGGTAATACTGTTGCTGATAAATTGATTATGGTGACTCCTGCTAATCTGTTTGATGCTGCTCATAACTCTCATGAGATGTTTCATCAAAATGCCCATGGTTTACATAGACAGTTTAATATTGGCGTGAATGATGCAAGCTTGATAGTACAAACATGTCCACAGTGCAGTCACCATAACGGTGGCCTTTGTCTGGGGACTAATCCCTGAGGCTTGAAAGCATTGGAAGCGTGGCAAACAGATGTCACCCATATTGCAGAGTTTGGTCGATTGCGATGTGTTCATGTCATCGTGACACTTACTCTGGATTTATATGGGCTTCTCCGTTAGTGAGTGAATCAGCTAGATATATCATTAAACCCTGGATTTTATGTTTTGCTATCCTGGGAGTTCCAAAACAAATTAAAACGGATAATGGGCCAGCCTATAACAGAATGGGCCAGCTATTACAGAATGTGTGCATGCCACGCTAGAAGCTCAACTAAACCAAATGAGTGATATCCATGATGTGCCAGATCGCCTCATGATCGCTCTTCTTCCTTAATTTCCTTTCTATACGAGGAGGTCCATCAGTACCTGCTATAATCTTGCATCATTCAGATACTACCATGGAAGTGCTATCTGAGTCTACTGAAGTATCTTACAACGATCCATTGACTGGAGATTGGAAGGGCCCCATATTTGTAGGAAGAGGTTATTTTTGTCTTTTCACAGATGATGGCCCTATTTGGATTCCTAATCGCAGTGCTCACCCTTGGTGTGGAAGCGCTACCTGAACCGCACCAAATCAACCTGCAATAAAATATGTGGGTCACCTGGGCTAAATCAGCAGGCCAGACTGACTTCGCTTAACGCTTGCTTCTGCCACTGATCCCTTCCAAACTTGTTTTATAGGGATGCTGTTTCTAAATGATTCTGACTTTTCTGCTTACTCCAAGGTAGTTGCAATGTATTGGATACTCCAGGTGATTGTTCTTTCAAGCTTCTTAGGAGTCTCAATACCACTGTACCCTGGGACCCACAGGATTTAAATCTTCTTGGAACTCAGAAAATCAGTAACACATCTAAGGGATGGAAGAAAACATATTTTATGTTTGGAAATACCAGTAAATGCTTTTGGGGATCCATGTTACATTGGTAAACTCACTATATTTTCTCTCACTTTCCAGGACATGCGTGACATCCACTCTAAACATAGCGCATGGGTAGCTTTAGCTGTCGTTATACCAGGGGCTGTTGCTGGGAATAGGTATTATAACTATAACTATATTATAACTATATTAGTATAGCTATCAGGATTGTAAAATGTTTACTTAATAAAATGTCTGCTACTGTCCTGCATGCAGAAAAAGAAAAAGGGGGAATGGTTGTGCCTACCCCCCCATTGCAGCTCCCCGTTGCAGCTGACAGAACCCACGAAAAGAATGGTGTCAGGATGTGAAATGATGAGAAAGACTGAAACCAGGCTTGAAACGACCATGAACTCATAATGATTGGGATTGTGTGCTTATTGTTTGGTATTGCTTTGTAACTTGTATTGCAAATAGCAACAGGAGTAATGGTTGTTGTGTGTTTTTTTATTTTTTATTTTAAGTAATAGACTGAATGTGATTCAATCAGGATTTAATGTTACCAATGCTGGAATCTATGGAATAGCTATTTTAATGTATTAGTAGTGCTAAGACAAACTTGGAAAGGAATCCCAGGCAAAGGGATGACCCTATATTATAGAATGATTAATTCTCTTTCATCCCATTAATCAGGAATTTAAAATATGATCATTGCAGTACCTGAGACAAAGGCACACTAAGAGAGCTAACCTTGATAGTTTATTCTGCAAGCAGGTGTTCCATTTGGCCTCTGTATCACACACTGGCCATGCAGATGCAGTGTACAAATGGAAAATATAGAGAAGAATAAAAGCAAGAGAGAATCTGTGGTGGGTGAGAGAGGAAAAGTGCACCCTGAAGCAGGGGACACCCTGCTGGCACTGCCTATCACATTCACCATCACCGTGTTCTTTCTCTCTCCTTTTCTGCAGGTTGTTCTAAACCTACAGCCTTCATATGCATTTACATTCAGCTTGTGAAAAGTCCGAGCATTTCCCTTTTTGTCATTCCCAAGTACTGATCTGGGGGAACAGAAAGCACATGTGATTGTATTTGGTTACTGTGTTTGTCAATCACCCCTAAGACAAACTCCAAAATTGTATATTAAAGCAATGTTAATATTTTCAGATGCTCTGACTCAAATACTGTTTTCTAAAGATTCTCATTTTAAATCTATGAACTCAAAACACCAGCAAAGTGGGTTAGAAATGTTGGAGCAGCAGGATCATGGCCTCAGTCATTCATACAGTGTATTTACAGGGTCAGTGTACCAGATTTACTGTTGAAAAAGAAAGGAAGGCACAGATATTTAAAACAAATAGAGAAAATCAAAATAATTCAACAAATGCATAGCCATGACAAAAAAAGTGCATAAGGATGTAAAATTATAATTTTTGAAGCATCCAGAATCTTCTTTTATTACTGTGATTGATAGATAACTTCTTTGATGTAGCAACCAAATATGTTTTTGTCCCTGAGGATTATGGCTCAACAGCTTTCCAAATTAATACTCTTTTTCTTTGTTTTTCTTTAATATTTCGTATTCTAATAATCATTTCTGAATTAAACAATATTGGGTTTGAGCTTGGCTTTTAAGCACAAAAACATGTGAAGAACCAATTTTACAAAGAAAAAAATTTTGCACAACTTCATTACCAAAACATGAAAATGCACAATGTATCTTGCTAAAAAGATAAACTCAGCTGCAGTCAAAAGCAGACAGCTACAATAAGTTATAATATAATTAGGTAAATGTTCTTCTATTTTTAATTGCAGTTTTTTAAGATTGCTCTGCTCATGTTTTGTTTACATATTAAACCAATCAAATAAAAAATAGATGACTGATTTTCCAAGTTATGAAGAATTACTTCAGGAACATCAGGAAATTAAATCAGTGACAGATCTGCGTGAGGATTTCTAACTAATGCATCAGTAGTACATGGCACTAACGTTTTTTAATCTTGATAAGCCGAAAGTTTTATAAGATCTAAAACAGTTAACATAAAAGAGAGTTTCTTCTGGTACCTGAGAAAGTATTAGTCGTCACATGTCACATGATCTGTGTTTCTGTATAAAAACTGCAAACTCAAGTCTGAGGGTGGCTTCATCTTGTCTGGCAGTTACCACATTTTTTTTTATTCCTGTAAGTATTTGTAAAGTTCTAACATTGCTTTTTTAACTTTCAAGCCTGTGCTGAAAACCCTTTAATATAAATGGTATATGCGTCTCTTATTGAGTGAGTTGAATCAGAAGCAATTTCTGAATGACAAAATTTACTTATAAATTCTCCATTGAACACAGATGACAGAGAAACAAAGTCATCAGCTGCCACAGTGTGCTGTGAGGCTCCAGACTGATCACATAACTTGGCTACATCACTTCCAAGTCTATTGCTTTGGCTGAGCTACTTCTCTGAGTTCTGAATCTTCCTATTTTATATTCATCTTAAATTCCACCCCTCCCCTCAAAATAAGTGCTCAGTTTTTCTGTATCTGCAGAAGCAATGTTTATGCCATCACCTATGTGACTGTTTGTTTGTCCTTTTAGCCAAGATCATGAGTTTTTACAAAAAGAGAGGAAAGAAAACAGGTGGGATCCACCTCATACTAGCTCCAGGGATGGAAGTGTGCTGCCCCAGCCCAGATCCAGCAACCTCTGTTCCATGCTGTGTTTGCCACTAGGCTTAAGAGTCATCAGAACTGTACCTGTGTGTACGTTTAACCATCTTCTACTTTATTCTCCTTCAGCAACCTGTTCCTCAGTTCAATACTATCCTTTTGGAAATTTGTTTCCTCTTGTTTTAAACTGCCTTTCTCCATTGCTGCGCTTTTCCCTTTTGTCACATTAATGATCAGGCCCAGCCAACTTGCATTTTCTCTGCCCAGAAAACTTTCATAACCATCCTATCACCTTGTGTGCTCTTTTCTGTGGTTCACTGTACCACATTATGCCAATCATAGTGTATAGATGAAGCAACTAGAAATATGCTCTGATTTTCTTTTCTTATCTCATCATTCCTTATACTTAGTTTCCCATTTACAGTTAATGAGTACAGTGTTTTCAAGTAACTATCCACAATTACATCCATCCCTCCTGAGTGCTAACATTTCAGGCAAATTTATGTATGTATAAGTACAGTTGTTTTTTCCTATGTTTCACTTAGCAACCTGGAACCTGACACATCATTTTATCAGCAGGTCACTCAAGACCTTTAGGGTCTGGAAATTTTTTGTCAACAGTTTTAGTTTTCCTCTTGAGTACCCCAATAACATCAGCAAATGCTGCTCTCCCATTATGCATCCTATTCACCCAGCTACTCATGAATTTCCAGGTCATAATAGACTCCACGTTGCTATGAAAATTGACCATTGTTCTTTGCCAATGCTTTCTGTTTCTTACCTGATTGCTAATAATTTACCTCAGAAATATGCCATTTCTTTTAAGAGTGCTTCAACAAAGCTGAGAGCTTTTTGGAAAACTATTTGTAAGCATGCCTTTCAGGCTGTTGCACAACGTTCAGAAATGAACCAGAGGGCTGTGCTGAGCTCCCAGAGAGTTGCTGTGGTGAGCTGCTGGGATATGAGGTGTTACCCCAGAAAATCCCTGACAGCAACTGCTTGAGGACATTTCTCCACTCATTGCTCCTGGGAGGCTCCTCCAGCCTGCACTGCACTATCCTGCTGTCTGCCTCCCTGCCTTCCAGAGGGGAGAGCAGGGGTATAATGTCCCCTGTGCTTACTGCTGGGATCATACTATTCAAGGGGTTTTGTTGGCAGAAGAATGGCCTGGGATGCCAAACATCAGCATTCTCAGAAGTAATATCTGGTCTGCACCACATATACAGTACTTCCCAAGCACAGTGCTCTGCAGTGAAGGGCAGTTTCCTTGTCCTGTTGTGGGCCCTGGCTACTCATACACCCTCACAAGTTTGTGGCAGGACCAACTGAGGAGCCACACCAAATCCACTGCAAACAGCAAGGCTCGGCTTGGCACCTCCAGCCACTGTTGCCAAAAGAATCTTTCTTGTGGCAGATTCCTGACTCTGACCAGCAAGGCTCCTCTCTCAAAGTATGAAAAGATACTAAAGGAAATACAGAGGAAAGGACAAAGAATAATAACAGATCTGAGAGCAAGACAAAGAGGTGCCTACCAAAACATCTCTGCCAGAACTGGGCTTTGCAGCATGTGGAAAGTGACTTTCAGGGTATCTGCAGAGCATTCTGGGGTCATTTGGCTGGACAAGACTTTCCCATGGTACAAGAAAGCCCCAGCCCGCAGGCTTGGAGTCCCCTTTGCTGTAAGAAGTGGCGTGTGCATCTAAGCAGTGTGGAGGGAACTTTGATTCCACAGAACTGAGCAGACCTCAAGCAGTATGCGAGATGGAAAGACGAAATCAGGCCAACACCACTCTCACTGCAGCGCAGTGCTGCCCATAAGTTGGTAGGGCCTCAAATACTGGACCCAGAGGCTTCAAAGCAATTTTATGAGTCTTCTGTAGTCTGTACAGTCTACAGTCATCTGTAGTTCTTATTTCCTAAGCTCCTATCCAGAAATGTTTTATTAATCATCTCCCATAGATTAAAAAAAGTGACAGAAAACCACCTTGTATTCTGTTTCATCAGCTTTGTGTAAAATAAATGTCTAGCTTTTAAGACCCCATTTCTGCTTTCTTCTAGGACTTTAACCAGAGAAGTGGTGCAGGCAACTTGACAGCTGAAACCGTGGCATGAGTATCAGTGCAATGATGCTGAGCTGAGAACATCACTGCTGTGAGGCACTGGGCACCCTTGAGGCCTGCCTGCACTCAGCAGTACAGCTGTGCTGTTCCTGTGCACCGTATGCACTCTTGACAGAAAGATTTTGCTTTCTGACTTTGCAGTTACTGCTTTGCAGTACCCACAGGTACTTTACAAATTGGAATAAATTAAGACATTCTAGGACACCAGTTTCAACTTCTTTTGAGAAGTATAGCTTCCAGCACTCAAGCAACCTGCATGCCTATTGCTATACTTGAGATACTTTTATTCAATCAATACTTCTGTCAAGATGTACCTTGCGAAGGGCCTATTGTAATTGGCAGTTCAGTGTAAAACCTCCACAATTTTTGCTTGGAATTTCCAAATGTGCCTTTCACCTGGTGCCATCCCTCTCTGCCGACTGCTGATTATCAGACACAATAAAATCGAGGGCAGCTGCAGGAAAGGTGAGCCTCACTCGAACATGCTAATAATTCGAGATGAGTAAGAACTACCTAGAATTTCCTCCCCCTCTCCTCTCCAACAGCACTTAGACGGTCCGCAAAAATACTCCGCAGTGGGCTCTGTTGCCCCGCTCTTCTCTCGGTGCTCACTGCTATTGTTCCACGCCCAGCCTGTCTGCATCGACAGACTGACAGCGGGACAGGCAGAACAGGACGGAGGCGGGAGGAGGCGGGCAGACTTCGGGGTTGAGGAGGGGGCCGGCCTGTCGGGGCGGCTCCGGGCCGGCGGGAAGCGCTGGCGGGGAACGGCTGCTGCCATCTCAGACCCTCCCGACCTGGCCCGGCCCGGCCCGGCCCGGCCCCAGCACAGTCCGCGAGCTCGGGAGCTGCTGCCACTGACCTTCGGGGGCGGGAGGCAGGTACTGTTCCTCGCGGCGCGGCCCTCTATCCGGCGTCGGTGCGGCAGTGGGTGAGTGCTGTGAATCCCCTGTCCGGCCGCCAGGGAGCTCTTGTTCGGAGCTGGAAAGTTGCAGAAGGCGGCGAGCCCAGGATGCGGCGCAGAGCGGCGGAGCGGTGAGTGGGGCGCAGAGCGCCGGGGTTAGGTGACGCCGGCCTTCTGCGAGCATTCTGGAGCTGTCGGGGTTGTGCTCGGACTGCTCCAACGAGCGCTTTGTCACATACCTCTCCTCCCCTACCCCCACCCCGCCCCCCGAAGTTCGAGTTGCTGAGAAATTAGAGTTTGCGAACTAAGTGCTGATTTTTTGGGGGTGGGAGGAATAAGTTGAGAGCAGCAGGGGCCGGCAGGGGGGAATAAGTGAATATTCCTTCTTTTAGCTTGCTTACATGCAGGAACAAAACTGGACGGGACTGCGAGGTGCCCGTGTGCTGTTCGGGGTTACAGAATGCAAACGGATGTCTGACTTTCAAAGCCAAAAAGTAACCATTACTAACGGCCGTAAACTGCCAGAACATTCACTTCAAGAACAATTATTTTAAAATTTGAGTTGTCCAATACATTGTTTTGCAGCAGATGTTTGTTGTCTCGATGCTGTTTACATTGAGCATGGCTGTTCTTAAAAGCCTTTTTTTAAATTTGACACTGCCAGGGTTACCAGAGAAATTGCACACATTTACTTTTAATCTATAAAGGCTTTAAAATATACAATGGTTTGGCTGTGAATATATGTTCTTGTCTTTCCCTTTGCTTTTCTTAAAATTGTAATTTGTGGCCAAAGCATATGGCAATGTGTGGAAGAGAAGGAAGAACAGGAATGTGCGTGGTGGTGGTGAGGGGGGCTCCGGTCCGCTTGGGCATGTATTTTCATGGATGATTGGAAGGTAGGAAAATACAGAATCCAGATGAGTTGCAGTGAGTGTCCGAAACTTAACTGGATTTTATGCTGTTGTGAAGGGGAAATGTAAGGAGCAGTAAATTCAGTCTTGTTTTCACTTGTGTTTTGTAAGACTGACTTGGGCTACCATGAAAATTGTTTGGCTCAGTGTTTTGAAAATACATACTTCTTATTTTTGCTGCTGTAAATTGCACAGTGACTCATGAGATGGTGGCTGCCCTTTACTCCCTATGGGTCTCTGAGCAGAATGCCTGATGAGAACAGAGGTATGCTGCAGATAGTTGCAGAAGGGTGTTGGGAGCCTATGTTATCACAGAATCACAGAATGGCCCGGGTTGGAAGGGACCTCAAGGATCGTGAATCTCCAACCCCCCTGCCACATGCAGGGCTACCAACCTCCCCATTTAATGCTAGGCCAGGCTGCCCAGGGTCCCCTTTTCCCCTTGTCCTGATATCTGAGGGCTAGCTGATATCTACCCTTTCAAAGAGTTGATTCCCCTCCTGTTTGTAGACTCCCTTTAGGTACTGAAAGGCTGCAATGAGGTCACCCCACAGCTTTTCTCCAGGCTGATCAAGCTCAGCACCATCAGCCTGTCTTTGTAGGGGAGGTGCTCCAGTCCCCCTGATCATCTTTCTGGCTCTCCTCTGGACCCTCTCCAATAGCTCTCTGACTTTCTTGTACTGGGGGCTCCAGACCTGGACACTCCAGTTACTACTGCAGGTGGGGCCTCACAAGAGCAGAGTAGAGGGGGACAGTAACCTCCCTGTCCCTACTGACCACCCGTCTTCTGATGGAGCCCAGGATACCATTTGCTTTCCGAGCTGCTGGCACACTGCTGGCTCACGTTAAACTTTTCATCTATCAAGACCCCCAGGTCCTTCTTCACAGGGCTGCTCTCAAGGACTGCTCCTGGTCTGTATGGATGCCTGGGTTTCCTCCGGGCCAAGTGCAAAACCTTGCACTTTGCCATGTTGAACCTCATTAGGTTCACCTGGGCCCACCTTTCAGCCCTCTGAATGGCATCCCTTCCTTCAATCGCACCACTCAGCTTGGTGTCATCAACAAACTTGCTGAGCGTGCACTCAATTCCGACATCAATGTCATTGATAAAGATGTTAAAGAGCACCCATCCGAAGAGAGACCCCTGTCTCGTCATCAGCTCCCTGCTGCGTTCAGGTACTGGGAGTTCCACAGTCCCAGAGGAAAATTGCAGGTTGTCCCCAGCAGGGACAACCAGGCTTACCTGTGGAGAGCCCAGCTTGCCCACCTGCTAGTGGTATGTCTGGGGAGGGTGGTAGAGATGTACTGGGGGCAGAACTGAGTGTTACCAACTTCCATGCGGAATTGACCTTTCCATGTGGGTGGCAGTATCATCAGACTCTGGGAACATCAGCTGTGGTGGTGAGCTCTACTGCAACTTGGAAGGATGCATGAGGATCTTGGACCTCTACAGGAGACCGCACTAACAGCTACTGAAATCATAAAATGTAGCGGTGGGCAAGAAGGTTTGCCAGCATGGGCAGATCACGATGTTCACAGCCACACTGCTCACCCAGCTGCTTTTTCAGTCCTTGGAATAGGCAGGAAAGGAGGCAGCTGAATTGTGCTCCACTTGGCTGTGGTTCTTGGCATCGTTCCTTTGTTTGAACACGCATCCACAAGGAGTCGTAGTCAGGTTGCCCTTGCTCTGTCTATAGCTTTATGCTTCTTGTGGTGCCTGGTGGTGCAGCAATAGAGATTCTCTTTCCTTTAGAGAGAATGAAATGGATTTCTCGCTGTATCTCAGGGTATTGAGGTACTTAACCACACCAGTGCTGAATGTGAAACGCACACCAATATATTCTTCAGGTTCTTTTTTCACTGTTTAAAGGTAAGGTCCATACTTTGCAGCTAGTGACTAGTCCTCTGCATCTGGTTGGCACAGAGGCGTTTGGAAGACTAGTTTGTAGAGCTGTCAGGAAGCAGTGGTATGGGTATTCTA
Source organism: Tympanuchus pallidicinctus (assembly GCF_026119805.1). NCBI lineage: Eukaryota > Metazoa > Chordata > Aves > Galliformes > Phasianidae > Tympanuchus > Tympanuchus pallidicinctus. The sequence continues at coordinate 31,506,480 of NW_026294758.1, forward strand.
AATCTGACTGCTGCTATCTCATTGTTATAATACACAACCAATTGTATAATTTCTGAGTTACTCACTACAAAGAAGGAGAAGAATGAAAACAATCTTTAAAAAATGGCATGGCTGAATGCTGCTGCCAGAAAGGAGTAATTTTTAATTTATTGTATTTCAGGTGACTTTTCAGGTGTATTTCAGGTACTTTCAGGTGACTAGTGAGTGAGATTCATTCCCATAGAGTCCTGGTGAATACTGTTACATTCTCCACTGCCTTGACACTGGGCTGTCAGAGGCAGATTTACCAGTGATACTGAATTTGCTGTAATAATTTTAAGAGAAGAAGTAATTATAAACAATGAAAGAGACCCAGTGTAATTTCTGCTGATTGAGTGCATCACCCATGCTTTCTGCCAGGGAAACTGGTATAGCACCATTGCCTTCAATAGAGTCAGAAAGAAATGCATTTGCTCTGTGATAGAAGAGTATCGTATCTCTGCTTGGAAAAGTCTTGTAGAAACATGCATTTTGTTGCATGTGGTGTTGTAACAACACTAAGTACAATTCTCTCAAGTAGTCTGATGCTAGTTGAGCTGTCATTAATGAATACTTTTCTAATCAAATATAATTGCTTATTGTACAGTGACAAGCACTTGCAATTCATATGAACAGTGGCATTTTGTTGTAACTCAATACAATGAAAGATTGTGACAGTCTGTGATAACAGTGTACAGATTTTAACTGAATTACAATTAGATTGAACCTTGGCTGAGGTGAAGCTCAGAGCTTTGCTGTTCATGCTTCAGAAAGACGGTGAACAATTTGAGGGCCCAGTTCAGATCAGGAGAAATGAATGAGGGGATTGCCATCTTCAGAGAGAAAAAGACTTACAGCTCCAAGAGATAACTGTGCTTCTTGCATAACCTCTCCCTGTGGTTCTCTCCACCAAAGAATTTTGGACATAGAGACTAGAATGGGAGAATAATAATAGAAAATCACTCTCTCAGACAATCATTTTGATATGTCCTGAATGTGATAAAGAAATTATGTCATGTCACCACAAGCTTTTGTTAGGTTCGTTCTTTTCTGAAGGAGAGAATCCAGGAAAAGGGAGGGTGGGAAAAATGGGTTGGGTCATCCTTTACTCCGTTTACATTCAACTGGGACTTGCTTTGCTCCTCCAGCCTTCTACAAGGCACTTGAAATTCCACTCCCATTTCTGAAGTGTCCAAAACGATGTACTGGAATAGTGGTAACTCAGGAGCTTTTGTGATCTTCAGAAACCTGTGCGCTTTCCAATGAAAGTACATACACTCCTGCGTTAAGCCTACTGACAGTAAGCTTGCATACCTCAGTTATGTAGAATAATTAAGAGAGTCCTTGCACTGTATAGGTCAGAGGTTGAAAACTGCTGGTGTACTAGTCAAGGCTGAAATCTCTAATTCATCTCTTGATGTCTTCTTTTGAAAGTACCTTTGACATATTTGGGAAATGCTCATGGCCATTTTGTAAATAGTATATATATATGAGTTCTAGCTCTTATAAATTCCTAAAATTAAGTTACACTAGGGGGAGGGCAGACCAATAGAAAGTGACCTCCATGTAGCAGAAATTTTATTTTCCTATTTTTCCTGAATTAAAAAAAAACACACAAATTTGCTTCAGATGGAATCAGTTCTGTACTTGTCTTCATTCTTGTTTGGTAGCTGAACTGAAAAATTGGCTATCCATTCAACCTTACTGCATGCATTTGAGGCATGAGCACTGATTCTCGTTGAAGTATGCAGTGCCTGTCACATTTTGGTAGAGTATTAAGCGCTTCTGTCACTGCCTGATATTTTTATAAAGCTGTATAGATCTCTTCCAATACTTATGCATGGGAGTGCAAAAAAAGAGGTAAGAGAATCAATCTGCTGTGAAAATGCATCATTTCAAAGTCCATGGGAAAATGCTACAATTAATCTAAGTCTCCATTTGAAGAACAGAATTAAATTGAAAAGAACAATGACTGGTCATTTTAGTATTTAAAAAAGAAAAATCTTAAATCAGTGTCTTTTATACATACTCTATTTTATATCTTGATCTGTGTCCAGGTGGAGACCAGTAATGAGTGGTGTCCTCCAGTGGTCTATCTCAGATCTAGTCCTTTTCAGCACAGTGGGATCGAGTGCTCTGTTTGATGATGACACAAGCTGAGTAGTACAGTTGACATAGCAGGCGGAAGGAATACCATCCATAGGGACCTATACAGGCTCTAAAAGTGGGCACAGATAAACCTATTGAGGTTCAACAAGGACAAGTGCAGAGAGACTCAGGACAATCTCAGATATGAGTACAGACTGGGAGAAGAGCTCATTGATAACAGCCCCGCAGAGAAGGTCTTGGAAATCCTTGTGGATGAAAATCTGTACATGAGCCAGCAGTGTGTGCAGCTGGGGCTGTATTCTGGGCTGCATCAGAGGAGGGGTGGCCAGCAGGGTGAGGGACATGATTGTCCCCCTCTACTCTGCCTTTGTGAGACCTCATCTGGAGTTCTGCATCCAGGTCTGGGATCCTAAGTACAGGAGAGATAGGGAGCTATTGGAGAAGGTCCAGAGGAGCGCCATGAGGATGGTCGAAGGGTAGCTCTCCTATGAGAAAAGATTGAGGGAATTGGGCTTGTTTACGTTGGAGAAGAGTAGGCTCCAAAGGAGACCCCATTGTTGCCTTCCGGTACTTGAAGGGAGTTTATTAGCAGGAGGGGGACCTACTTTTTACATAATCTAATAGTGAAACAACAAGGAAGAATGGCTTTAAACTAAAATGGGAGATTTAGGTTAGACATTAGGCAGAAGTTTTTTACTCATCACCCTTTGAGGCACTAGCGCAGAAAAAAACTTCTGGATGCCCCTTCCCCAGAGGTGTTCAAGGCCAGTGGGATGGGGCCACGAGCAGCCAGATCTGGTAGGTAGCAGTCCTACCCAGGGCTGAAGGCTTGATCTTTAAAGATCACGTCCAACCAAAACTATTCTCTGATTCTGTTTTGTGCATATGCATGTCTTGCATACACAGTATACAAAAAAAGTAATAGAAAGATGTGATTGGCTATGTTTGTTTAAAAAATGATAGTCGTAGGTCAACTAATTTGAATTTGAAGTAGGATTAGCTTTATCATGAATGGCTTTCGAGTGTCTCCTTAATTGCAAGTAGCATAGTTTTGGTATTGTTAAGTGTGGAAAGCTATTTTACGCATTGGCAGTGTGCACAATGGACAAAGTTTGATGCTTTCTTATGTTCTCTGCTGCCTTAAATCTCTGTGGAAAACTAAAAAGCAGTAATTTTGCCTTGCTACTGCTCAGGCAGTGAAGATGGAGTGGTGCTTTGGCAGTGCCACATACACTCCAGCCTTTCTGAGATTGCACCAGTTACTATGCACACAGGCTTGCTGGGAGCTTCTCTCTACTCCTGCTCTTTTTTTTTTTTTTTTTTTTTTTTGGACTTGGAACTTTTGCAGGTGAAAACACTTACCAACAGTTCTCTACATTGAAATCATATTTCCATAGCAGAATTGAACCCATGGGGAGCAAGACCTATGGCTTCCTTACCACCAGCTTAATAAATCTATGACCTCAGAACTCAGCCGTAGCCAACATCCCTTTTGGATCCAGGGCCTGTATTACAGCTTGAGCAGTCACACAGTCTATATGGGTGATGTGTGATGACAGCGAGACTTACTTTGCATTTGTTCTTATTTTCAGAACCTGGTTTCTTAGCTGCTTTCCCAAATTAACATGAGAGACTCGCTGGATCTGGGAATATCCACTGCCTACCCAGAGGAGCACTTGGAGGATTGTGGCTTGATCTCCCTCTTGTGGAACATTACTGCAACTAAATTCTCGTGACATTAAAGAAGAAACATCCAACAGCAGCTAATAAACTATGTCAGCAGTTACTGTGATACCTGCTGCTGTTGTTGGTACTGAAGGAAATGAGGAGATGGACTCTCTGATTGTACTGCATTATAATTACACAGGAAAGCTTATTCTGAGGGAAAAGGCAACTGATAACATAGACCTTACCACTGTTGCATTTCTGATCCTATGTAGTTTCATAGTCCTGGAAAATCTGATGGTGTTGATTGCCATTTGGAAAAACAATAAATTTCACAACCGCATGTACTTTTTCATTGGCAATCTAGCTCTCTGTGATCTTTTAGCTGGAATTGTTTACAAAGTAAACATTCTTATGTCTGGGAAGAAAACTCTGAGCTTGTCCTCCACAATTTGGTTTATTAGGGAAGGCAGTATGTTTGTTGCGTTAGGAGCCTCCACCTTCAGCTTATTAGCAATAGCTATTGAACGACACTTGACAATGATTAAGATGAGGCCTTATGATGCAAATAAAAAATACAGAGTGTTCCTTCTCATTGGAACCTGCTGGCTTATTTCAATTTCCTTGGGTGCCTTGCCCATCCTTGGCTGGAACTGTATAAACAACTTGCCAGATTGCTCAACAATTTTGCCTCTTTACTCCAAGAAGTATGTTGTATTCTGCATTAGTATCTTCATAGCCATTCTGGTAGCCATTGTTATCCTTTATGCACGCATCTACATCCTGGTAAAGTCCAGCAGCCGTAATGTCACTAACCATAATAACTCAGAGCGGTCTATGGCACTCCTCAGGACTGTTGTGATTGTTGTTAGTGTCTTCATTGCCTGTTGGTCACCTCTGTTCATTCTGTTCCTTATTGATGTGGCCTGCCAAGTCAGGGAATGCTCTGTCCTATTCAAAGCCAACTGGTTTATAGCTTTGGCTGTCATCAATTCTGCAATGAATCCTATCATCTATACTTTGGCTAGTAAGGAAATGCGTCGAGCTTTCTTTCGCCTTGTTTGTGGCTGCCTGGTGAGATCCAGGGCAGCCAGATCTTTGCCTATCCAGCCCACACCAGATCACAGCCGAAGTAAGTCCAGCAGCAGCAACACCCAGAAGCCAAAGGATGATTTCCCACAGATTAGCATTCCGTCACGTGTCATTGGGAAACATGAATCTTCATTTTACAATGGAAGCTTCTGTAAGTAAAATATTCCTCAAAACAAGGACCTTTTTAAACTACAAGTGTAGTTTAACTATTCGTGCACTTAAATTTTAGGGGGAAACACTAAACAACTATTTAACTTTAAGGACTTCATCATCAACAGTCATTTGCTTTGCGTATCTTTCAGTAAGGCATCCAGAAAAAACTTTTCATGCTACTCAACAGCCAGTTCAGAGACCATGCACATCTCTTGACATTGTGACCGTGATGGCATTACGTTGTGAAGCTGTACTGGACACCACTTGATCCTTCAGGACATCAGTAAAATCTGTTACATTCACTGAATGTTCACAAAATAAGTAAAACTTCAGCATTCACTGAACGCTGCTGATAATTAAAAAATGAGCCTGATTTTGTCAGACTCAGAGAAAAGCTCATTCCATATATTGGGGATTATAATTTTATGTATCTTGCTGTTATGTTAATGGCTTTATTGTATCTGTTATAAATAGCTGTATATTTGTACAATACCTTATTAAAAAGTCATTGATGGGTTAGAGTTAACTGTATTTTAAACATTATATTGTAGTATAGAGTATAAAGTGACGAATTATAGTAATAGGCAGATGTGTTCTGAGGGGGATTTTTAAAATACACGAAGTAGTAGCTTTAAACTGACAAACTTTGATGCCATATCAATGCAGTATTTTTGTTTCTACTGCTGCTCAAACTTTTCATGTTTAGTGAAGGACAACATGACAGTTGTCATCGACATTTCACGATTTATTTTAAGCATGCAGTAGTAAATAACTATTGTGAGAGGTTATGTATGTTTGCTATTTAAAGCAGTTAAAATGTGACCCAACCATACATAAATCAAGGGTGTGTATTATTTCAATGCATATATTTTTACTGACTTTTTTTAGTGTATTTAAACATGCATGTAAAACCCATATAAACCTGTGTACCTTGTGAATGCACTACCTAAATTGAGATTCTTAAGTTTCTTAAGCAGGGATGTATCATTTCAGAGAGCAGTGAACCACAACCAGTGAACCACTTTATGCTTCTATCATCTCTGAGCACTTTTGTAGATACAGGAGGGAAGATGTGGTACAACAGAATCATGCTGAACAGCATCTCTCAGTTTATACCAGGCCCTGCATTGGATCTGGAATGAGAGCCCATTCAGTTTGAAAGATCTTCTAACTTTTCAGGAGCCTCAGAATCATCCTTTTGAGGGGCAGGTCCAGAAAACCTCTATGAAAACAGCTTTGTAATTTATCACTGACTTACCAGCCTCAGTATAGGATGCTGTTTGGCATCACTAAAACATAAGACCTGGAGTAGATAGGACTTCAGAAGCATCTGAGTTTATATTCCCATGGAAGTGGCCTGTGGTACTTCCATCCAGTTACTTTACAGCTACAGGCTTCGGTGTAGGCTTTCCCTTCAGTGGAAGGGAAATACTCAGATACTTCTCAATGAAAACATCTAACTTTCTTGGACTCTTTTGAAGATTCCTGTTTAATGCCTCAAACCACACTTCCCCTTAAGCACTATCAGAAGAGGTTGAAGCTTTTTTAATTAATAACTCGTAGCAGCTCATCTTTAGCTTGAGTCTGATCTTAATCATTATCAACAGCATTAAGACAAGCATGTACAATGCAGAAGTGATGTAATGCCTTTAAAATGTAGAGGTTTACATTGTGATTATCTTTACAATTTAGAAGGGTACTTGTAAATGTTTTCTTCCTTTTAATGAAGTGCACGAACAAAGAACGTAGACTGCATTTGAACGAACTGTGAAAGAGAGTAGTAAGTATGAATAACTTCTACCAAAAATGGTAGAACACAAGGCATGTAGAGAGAAAGAACCAGATAAACAAAGCTTACCATGAACAGGAGCGTACACTGCAGATAAGGACAAGGTCAGCAACTCTGTAGGTTTTTTTACAAATAAAACTGACAACATTGTATTGTTGTGGCTTCAGTTCTTAGATGCTACAGTGCTATTTGTGTGTATTTTCGGTCTTGAAGATCTGCCTTGAAGTTGCCTGTTTGGAAACTGCCTGCTAAAATGCTAATGTGCTCTTAAGTGCTAGCTTATGAAGTGGTGGCATGTGGCAGCATTTCTTGCTTTTTGTAAATGAGAAAGGCTGAGAAGACAGAACAGCTGGTGAAGAAATCATGGTGGCTGTTCCACATCAACCCTCACACTGTGTTATGATGTTATGTGATATTCCATATTTAAGTGAAAAATAAAAATTTCAGTAGCCAAAATCTAGAAACATGCCTGTAAGTACAAGTTGTGACACCTGGGTGCTAGCCTTAGCTGCTGTTAGTTGATGCGTGGTACAAGCAATACAAGCAACCGATGGAAGACATGATTATGTGTCAATAATAATTAAAAACAAAACAAAACAAAACAAAAAAAAGCAAACAAAAAAACCAACAACTCTCACTCTACTTTCTCTCTTATTTTGGGAGGTTTTTGTTTTTGTTTTTTAAGTTTTGGATTTTTTTTATGGTAGGAAATTGGAAAGTGAGGAGTATTTCATTGCCCAGCATACTTGAAGCAGGTTCTTAGCACTCATGCTTTTTCATGGAATACTGGTAATAAAATCTACATAATACTGATAAAAATAAGATTCCTGGTCCTTCTTCAGTGGATACAAGATATATTAGGTTAAATGCAAATTTGGGAAGATTCCATAGCAAAATTTTGGAGTAGGATAAATCAAGGGCTTAAAAGTTATGGATCCTAAACAACTAGGACGTAGCTCTACCCCCCTAAAATTTTATAAAGTTCCTTAAAATGCTGTGTAGTATCCAAACTTTTTAATATCTTGGATGATTTGAGTCTGCCAGAAATCTGAGCCAGTCTTCATTCATTATTGGTTTTACATGGAACAAAAACTGTAAAGCAAGTTCACATTTAATTCATATTTCAATTTCATGGGTTGGGATTTTCTTTTCCAGATTGCAAAAGAAATTGAAATACAACCATCTAAGGTGAAAAACAACAACAACAACAAAAAGCAGCCTTCATATTCAGCTTTCACAATTGCTGAGTCTTATCGAGTATGGGTACCATAAACATTTAGGAAACTTTTATTTGAATCTCAAAGCTTTGAGCAAAGTTGTTATGTAGCATTCATCTTTTCAGGAAATGTAGAATGATTCTGGCCTTCCTTAGAAAACACAGATGTAAATTCTGGATATCATGCCTGAAAGCACTATCTATGAGAGCAGCAGCGAGCCCAAGGCTACTGTTCTGTCAGTCTGGAGCCAGCAGAAAACAGCCTCTTCTGGAAGCTCTCTGACCATATCTGCTTTGAGGGCCCACTGACTGTCTGCAACATCCATAGAAAAGGCACATTTTGCACTAAGCAACTGTAGCATTGGGTGTAGCATTGCCTGAAGCATTTGGTTTTTTCCAACAGCTTTAGTGAGGAAATGGAAAATAGACTTGGGTATGAAATGTTAGGTGCCAAAAAACACCTCAGATCCTGAGGGAAGCCAATCCACCCCTCCTGAGCTGAGGTTTGCTAGCACCAATCAGTGTCATTTAACCCGCCATTTGCAATATAGTCTGCAGCACAGATCAGCCCTTGACTATGCTAGAAGCATAGTCCCTGGACTTGGGGACAATCTCTTCTCATGGCAAAAACTCACTAGCAGCAAGGACAGCAGCAGTGATTCAGGGATTTCTGCTTGGGTGTCGCTGGGCCATGAGGCTTAATGCAGCCTTCAGCAGGCTGCAAGCACCGTGAAGAGATGTGCCAGCACCTATGTGGACTTCAGGGGTGCAGTTCTCACTAAGAGCAATGGCATTCTTGAGCTAAACTTTTCTCCCATTGGTTTTGAGAGAAGGGTCTTTGCAAGGAACTTCTGGTGGTGTAGGAAGGGGAACTGGGGAGTGTCAGCCCAGCTAAATGTCCTTCAAACATGAAGGCTTTCTTCTCAGCACACTAAACAGCTGCTCTTGTATGGACGTCATCCTTGCAGTCACTCTCCATGGAGAAACTGTGGAACTGGTTTACTCTCACTCATACATCAAGCTACCTTTTCAGGCGAGCACATCATCTGCTGCAAAGAGTATGAGCCTGTACTTCTGTATCAAGAAAATGTTGTTTGGCGAAAAAGAGAAGTAGAAACCAAAGTCATCTTTGTCAAAGTGAACAGAACTGCTCTAATGTAAAGTCAGCGTAGCTGACCAGTACTTTTACGTACTACCTTGTCCTCTGAAATGTTTGGTCTCTATTGCTACTGTGTAATTCATTAACTTAAAAATATTCAATATCCAATCCATAGGTAGGTAGGTAGGTAGGAACTAGGTAGGTACGTAGATAGTAGATAGATAGATAGATATAGATGGATTATTAGGGAACCTGGTCATAGGAGCACAAACTCAAGCCCAGTTTACATGCATTCAGTTTTGATAGCAGTGCTTGTTATTTTATTAATTTGGTTATCAAACACAAACTGAGTTATCAGAAAACAGCTGCATGACACTTACATGACACAAATTCTGTTGCTTAAGGTCTTCCTCAGAGACAAGATTTGCCTTCATATCTAGAATATTACAATCAGCAAGCAGGCAAAAACTTGAGATTCACTGAAGTTTTTGGGAGTATAAGTGATCTGTTTTTCCACACACTTTATTTTTTCCTGCAGTTCTCGATTAAAAATGTTTCTAAAAGTAATAAATATTAATAAATATAAAATGTATAGTCAGACTCTCTTTTACAGCAAAATAGCCACTTTTTTGTTTCATTATTGTCCACAAAATATGAAGAGAAACATTTATCTCAAAAGAAGAAACCCATCTTCCCTCAAGATTTAACTCTGCAGAACTTAGAAGTGTCAGTCTAGCCACAACACAGGATATTTATCTCCTAACAATCATAATCTTCACATACTTCAGTTAATGAAAAAATTCACTGTTTTAGAATGAGTATTTGGGTGTTTTGGGTAGTTTTTGTCTCACTGAAGAAAAAGGATGACAAGCTGTCATTTATTCTTTGTTATTCAACCTTCACAATAACTACTACAGGAACCTAAGCCTGCATCTTAATCTCAGAATTTGAGGCTACATTCATTACAACGAATCTCCCACAGAATGGGTTAGTAGAATGAATGATCTAGTTTCATCTTCCTTTTTTCTTTTGTTTTCCACACCTGGTGCTGTTGTCAAACAATGTTTTAAACACCCTTTCCTTAGCTTTTCCCCTATACAGTACTTTGGCTAGAAACCTGCATCTCTTATCCCCCTTATTGAGATTTCAAAAAAAGGTTTTGAAAACTACTGCTCACTCTCTGTGGAAGCCATATATTATGCTCATATTGGAGAATGCAGAGGAACAGATCGGGAGTGTCTCAAAAAAAGATGAGCCTTAGGAATTGCACAAGTGTTTTGCAATTTCCCTTGCTATGGTTCTGCTTTAACCCTATCAGCCAATCAGCATGTTTATAATTTGGTGACACATCTTTAGTCTTCTTAGTGGCTTACATGCCTATTGGCTCATGTTGGCAAGCCTCATACTTCTAACCCCCAGGGTCTTCTCTCCCAGGGCAGCTTTTCACCTTTTGCCTCTCCCCAAGTCTCTGGTTAACTGCCAGCAAATCATTATGCCTGTGTATCCTCTACACAGCCTTGTGCATGTTACAGTTGCATCCAGCATGGATGTGAGCAAAGTTCAGACATTGTGTGTAAGAATTTGAGCAGTAATTAGCTCCATATCCTGACAGCTTGGAACCAGCATGGAGAGTGTATAGGTGCAAACAAAGTTTTGCACAAAAAAGACAGAGCAAACCAACATGTTTTTTCAGCAATTTAGGTAAATGTATATTTGGATTTCTTATGAGCATATTGAGAGACTGGTAGATCAAAAGGAAAGTGTAGCTATTACTTCAGCTCTTTTTGTTTTTTTTTAAGGGAAATGTGGTTTACATAAAATTCTTCATTTCACCACTTACTTCATACAGATATGGGATTCTAAGAACAAAGGTTTGAAAGCTGATATGTAATATATTGTCAGAAAATGCACGGATTGCAATTGTTCTAGAGATGCAAATGTCTTAGAGGCTGCAAAACTTTGCTTTGAAGTGGAGCATTTACTACTTATAAATATCAAAATACGCATACATTCTATGGTGAATACTGTAGCTGGCTTTTGATATACCAGTAACAGTTGCACTGTGATATAAATTTTATGAATTCTCCTCCTCTTACTGCACATCCTGATGCCTAGGGACCATGATAATAAGAAATGCGAGCATTTTGTAGTGGAAAGAAGAATGATAACAGAATATTAGAAATTCAGTGTTGCCAGGTAACAATAGGCAGTAAATGTACTGTAAATTGTACTGAAATCCTAGTCTAAGACATATCTCCTTTGTTCTTTTCTTTTTGTTGAACAAGTACGGCAGATAGATTTCTGATAGAGCCCTGTAGGATTTGCAGTGGAGGAAGCTACTGTACAGAATCACAGAATCACAGAATCACAGAATCACAAGGTTGGAAACGACCTGCAAGATCATCTAGTCCAACCACCTTCCCATTCCTATAGTACCACAAGCACTAAACCACATCTCGTAGCTCCTCATCCAGGCGCCTCTTGAACACTACCAGGGATGGCAACTCCACCACCTCCCTGGGCAGCCATTCCAGTGCCTGACCACCCTTTGAGAGAAAAAGTTTCTCCTAATATCCAACCTAAACCTCCTTTGGTATAACTTCTGGCCGTTTCCTCAGGTCCTACTATTTGCCTGGGAGAAGAGGCCAGACCCTTTTGCACCACAACCTCCCTTCAGGAAGTTGTACAGTGCAGTGAGGTCTCCCCTGAGCCTCCTCTTCTCCAGGCTGAACAATCCCAGCTCCCTCAGCTGCTCCTCATAAGACTTGTGCTCCAGACCTCTCACCAGTTTCGTTGCCCTTCTCTGGACACGTTCCAGGGCCTCAATGTCTTTCTTGTAGTGAGGGGCCCAAAACTGAACACAATACTCGAGGTGCGGCCTCACCAGTGCTGAGTACAGGGGATGATCACCTCCCTGCTCCTGCTGGCCACACTGTTTCTAATGCAGGCCAGGTTGTTGTTGGCCCTCTTGGCCACCTGGGCACACTGTCGGCTCATGTTCAGCCGAGCATCAACCAACACCCCCAGGTCCCTTTCCTCTTCACACTCATCCAACCACTCATCCCCAAGCCTGTAGCGCTGCATGGGGTTGTTGTGGCCAAAGTGCAGAACCCGACACTTGGCCTTGTTGAACCTCATCCCATTCACCTCAGCCCAGCGATCCAGCTTATCTAGATCCCTCTGCAGGGCCTCCCCACCTCCCAACTTGGTGTCATCTGCAAACTTACTCAAGGTACACTCAATCCCTTCATCTAAGTCGTCAATGAAGATTTTAAACAGGATGGGCCCCAGAACCGACTCCTGGGGGACACCACTTGTAACAGGTCTCCAGCTAGACTTCACTCCATTGACCACCACCCGTTGAGCACGGCCCTCCAGCCAGTTCCTTATCCAACAGAGGGTAAAATTGTCCAAGCCACAGGCAGCCAGTTTCCGCAGAAGGATACTGTGAGAGACCATGTCAAAGGCTTTGCAGAAGTCTAGGCAGACTACATCAACTGCCTTTCCCTCATCTACCAGTCTGGTCACCCAGTCGTAGAAGGAGATGAGGTTGGTCAAACACGACCTGCCTTTCATGAACCCATGCTGGCTGGGCCTGATCCCGTGAACATTGCGCACGAACCGTGTGATCTCTCCCAGGAGGATTTGTTCCATGACCTTCCCTGGCACTGATGTCAGGCTGACAGGCCTGTAGTTCCCCGGATCCTCCTTACGGCCCTTCTTGTAGATGGGCGTCACATCAGCCTTCTACCCTCTCCTCATGTGCAAAGTCCTTGGCATTTAAACAATAATTGCATCCCCTTCTGCACTGAAGACCAGCCAACCTGAACATCCTTTTATTTTGCTATGGAGGTGAGTGAGGGACAAACTCTCATTGATGTTAGAAGGAATTCAGTTTTCAGCTCATGTTTTCTACCTTTGGGGTTGCTTGTAAAGCACCTGAAGTAACTGGTAACCTGAAAATTTGGGATGTGACTATACCTCAGCTGTCCAATGTAGCCTTCTCAGCTTCAATGGAAAATGCTATTATTGGAATAATTAATCTTTAAAAAAATCAATCATAAGTACTTGTTTCACTTGTCTTGTTTAAAGGAATGTAATGTATTTTCATTGCTTGTAGTTCAGAGAATAGCAATACAACTGGAATCAAAAATGTTAATGAGATTTTCTGATTCAGTTTCACTTCTAGCTTCTCAATTATTCCCTGGAAAAATATAAAAGAATACCACAATATTGTCTAATCTCAGTGATTTTTATTGAGCCTAGTAGATTTTTCTTTCACTTAAATTCTAACTCTTGTAGTCATGCTGATGATCATATGATAGTCATGATGATTATATTTTTAAACAAGTAAGTGTATAGCCCGTGGGACTACATGGAAAAGAAAATCAAAAGGAGAGGAGATTCATATCCAAAGGCAAACATTAAAAGGCTCAAATTGTAATGGTGTTGGCAGTACCATATTTAGTTAATTGTACACCATTCAAATCATTTTCATAACTTCATGTATCTTCAGTTTGCCTACAATGATGTTTCTCACAGAAATGAGCCCTGACTCCTCAACTCTAATGGCAGCAGTTTAGGATCTTGTATCCAAATGGCTGTACAATTTTTACAGCATTGTCATATGAAGGAAAGCCAAATCTATGAGAGTAACAATGAAAAGAAAAAAAAGAAAAAAAAAAAGAAAAAGGAACTTTTGCCTCTATGCTTTTCCTTCTTTCTACCTTCAAGATCATTCCCAGTGACTTAGAAAAGGGTCTGGACCTTGCTACTGACCAGAGTCTCCCAGAACATTGCCATAGCAGGACATTATTGCAGCCCAAAACACGTAGGACTAAACTGTGCCCAATCAAGCTACATATAACCCTTGTAACATCAGTGAACATACTTGGCAAATTGGATGAGTGGACAGAACAGTCTGAAACAGCCTCTGGAAAAAAGTCTGAAAATCTGGAAGCGGTGTGTGACATACAATTTGGGGAACTGTATATTTCCGCCAAGATTTTTCATTTTATGTCTCTGACACCTGCTTTAATTTCCAAAACATACAGCTATTTGGCTTTTAAGTTATTAAAGCTACCATTTGGACAACAGTAAAAAAAATTAGCTGCTTATTTCAGTCTTTATTTAGTGCCTTCAGTCATACACCTGTGTCTTGTCACATTTTTCCATGCATTATGTTGACAAGATACTTTGGAATCTAAAACAGAGATAGGTAGCAGGTGGTGTTCTTGAAGGCATCTGAAGAAATTAGGCACCTGACACTTTCTGAAGTGGCCTTCTTTTATGGCTAGTGATATAATGGTAAAAACTTCCCATTTCATGGCTGTAGGAAGGTAGAAGCCCAGAACAAAGGTATTCTATATGATGAAAAAAAGTGTCAACTGAGATACTTCAAATGGAAATATGGTAAGAATGGATTCTCATCAATAAAATCAGTTTGATGGATCTCTTCACTTTCCCTTGCAAATTCCAACCTGGTAAAAGGACCTAGATCTTAAGAATTCTACTTGTCCCACTCCATGCTAATTTGTGCCATGCTTATTTGATTTCTTTCCTTTGGTTTCAGCTTGCACTCCGACCTAGAAACCTAATAACTAGCTGCAATCAAAATGAATTGGAAACATTTGGTTCACTGAATGTCTTAGTTTGGTTTCAGAATGTCTTGTTTACAGAATCAGAAGTACTTTTATGGCATATGTCACACGATCAGTCTTAGAGACCTTACCAATTTTTGTTCTTGTGAACAAAAAAACCTTCCAAAGTTGCAACTTCACCATGTTTCAGAGCAAAAGGTCTAAGAAAACTACCTGAAATTGTGGTAAGTATTTTGTGTTTGGGTATTTTTCTTTCTGTTTTATATATACACATGTATACACACACACATATATAATGATGTTGTCTGAATTCATTCCAAATGAATTCTTTCATCGGTTTGAACAATATATAACAAATTCTTGAACTTTCAAAATCCTTAAAAGCAAATATCTTAAAAGCTACTTCAGCACAGGCAGGTGCATAACCGAGACTTATCCTGCTGAGTTTTGGCCATTACAAATCAAGTCTATTATTTGATTTGAGATGCCTGTGACCTTGAAATGCTGAAGGCTATATCGTGGCTCTGGCTAAAAACTCTGCCATAACAGGAACTGTGTCTATTGAATTTGGCTCAATGATTTTACATTTTACAGGTTCTAGGAATATAAATTCATATAGTCCTTGCACTTGAACAGCACAAACCTTCATTAAAACATTTCCCAGTACCAAAAGTCAAGGATGTATTTGCCAGAAATGCATCTTTGATAAACAGAGAAAACCTGATATTTGTACTATCACTTGCTGAAGGCCGAAGTCAAGTTATACTTTGGAAGAGGCACCTAGTAACTTGGTAAACACAAATTACATCATTTGCAAAACTGATCACTAAGTGTTAATAGTTTTCATTTTTTGTAAGAAGAAAAGCTTTTTTCAAACGTCTTTTACCAACCATTCATGTTTTGTATTAAACCAACTAAACACAAGATACTGGAACTTGTCTAATCAGTATATAACATCTCCACTGGAAACTGACAGTCAAGGATACCTACCTCTTCACTACAATTAGAGAACTTTATCAAATTAATCAAATAACTTTGTCACTCAAATTAATAAATTCAAGTTGCAGAATATTGTTATATTATAATTAAAAACAACCAAGTGCATACATCTTGTACACAAAGAGATCACACCAAATCATTGTTAAAGCTACATATAAATGCTTTGAGTAGTATCATACAAGAATTCAGACTTGACATCAGAAAGATAAAATGGTTTTGATATCGAACAATGAATAACACTTTAAAATCCTTTCATGTTAAAATTCTGAGTTGGAGTACAAGTTGCTGAATTCATTCTCCTTACATAGTATTTAAGCAGTGTGATCCAATGGTTATCCCCATAGTTGTGCTTCTTAGATAAAATCATAAATAAGATGCTCTTTTTTTTTTCCCTTGAGAAATTGAGACTGCTGTATTCTGTTTTTATCTGAACAATCACAACTGGTGATTTTCTTCAGTTAAAAACACATGTAACAGAAGATTAGTCCTATAACATCAATAGACTGACTTGAAAAATATAAATACTTGTAGTATTTATGTATAATGTGTATATATACACTTAATATTCACAACAGAGAATCGGAACAATTTTATAGAAATTACTTTTTTAAAAAGCCTTATGTTGTGGCTTCATATCCACATAAAGCATTGAGAATTTTCATGTGAAAGAGGGTTTATTAAAACTAAAGAAAATATACTGGTGAATTATAGGGAATATGCTTTTTTTTTTTTTTTAACATACATTTTGAGATCTGCAGTTTTCACCAGTTATAGCTTGCAAGTTACAAAATCTGAAATAATTATCTTGACTCAGTGTTTCCTCTCAGCAGGCTGCTGCAAGCAGAGTTCACTCCCAGAAGAAACTATTGGCAAATTATTCTCTAGGTGATGATTGATGAGATGACTTATGCTGTCAAAGACACGATCTTTTGTACGAACCTTCAAAAAAAGTATGCAAGAAGATAGATTAAGCAGCAAAATACCTTTTCCCTTAACTTTACACCAAATTCTCTAAGGATGAAATGGGACAATTGATCATGTCTTAGACACTGGCTGCTCTTCCATCAGAAACAGTAGAAATAGATCTCTGTTTTGTCTATGACTCTTTTAGTCTCTCCAAATAGATATTTGGCTAGTTATCTATGGGCCAGTATACTGTTTCTACACCTGATGAAAGCACACACCTGATCTGCTTGAAAAGTTTCCATACAATATTTTGCTTTGCCATAAGATGGACTTTTAGCTCAAGTTTTCTTCTTCAAGAAATTAAAGGTTCCTTTCAGGTGTTTTCACTTTTTTTTTTTTTTACTTTTTTTTTTTTTTTTCTGGCAACATCAGAACCTCTCTGTGCACTTCAGCATCTCTGCTTTTCCTCAACAAAGAAGGTACTAACAAACATCGCTGGCTTCCACTGGAAAATTCCCTTTCCCTGGAGGTGACCAAATACCACTGCTGTTTGACTTGGGTTTGCCCCATGCTGCACGCATAGTATCTGCTTGGGACTTTGAAACTAAAACACATTAGGACAAGGAATGTAATTTTCTCTGGCCCTCTTACTAGCATTTGTACCAGTATCCTGAATGAATTATTACATCTGTAATATGAGAAAATTAATGTTGCAAGGTAAACCAGTCACAGCTAGAACAGATCAAAACCTAATTTGTATTACAAAGAGATATTTAAATTTATAACTTCATCTTCTCAAAACATTTTTTTCCTTTTTACATTTAAAACTATTTCAGGCATATAGTTCCAAAGGCAGAGTAAAGCTGAAACAGTGCTCTGTATTGGGATAGCACTATGATGTTGCAAGAAAAAGTGTATAGACACTGCTCTAAAATTAAGCATATCATCTATTTTCCTTCAACTGTTCTCAAAAATAGATAACAACTTTTATAATCTATTTTTCTGTTAAAACTTTCCAGAAATACTGTACTTCAGTGGGCACCTCACTTGAAATATTTCAGTCTTCATAATAAAGTTCTGGTAACATTATTAGAATTTGGGATACAATGTCACAGGAAAAGGAAACAACAAGCAACTTTGATGCCTTCCACTCAATTACACATGGCTGCCTCACTAACGAAAACTAGCAGGCTCTTGTAATTTTTTATTCTTCTTTAAAACACAACTTCCTGTCATTATTCAAAGCTATATTTTGCAAATTAAGATATATTTATAACATCAGGAGCTTTCACTACCTATATTCAAGCCAAGATACTTTCAGTCCTTCCAAATCATGTTAGAACTTTCTCACCATCAGCAGCACACATCATCCTCATTACTGTTCAAGCTCTAATCCTAAACCCAGTAGAAAGTTCGCAGTCCTTACCTTTAGCATGCTTTATCTGAGCAAGTGGGGTTTTGTTTGTTTGTTTGTTTGTTTGAGCTGGATCAGAGTAGAAGCATCAGGACAGTTATCTCTGCTCTCAAAACAGACCTTGAGGGGCTGTAACATGCTCCTAGATAATTTGTGTGTGAAGTGGCTGTTAGGCATGCTTTGTATGAACTAGCTTTTTTTTCACTCTGAGGCCATGCAGAGAAGTACATGCCACCACACACACGCATTTTATGGATGACTGTGACAAATTATAAATAAAGCTACTCAGGAGCTGTGTCAGGTCCTCACAATTCATACAAACAGCTCAACTAACCTCAATATAGCTCATTACTGAGTAGTGCCTCCCTGCAAACTCGCTGCAAAGCAGCAGAAATACTTGGAGAGCCCTGCCAAGGTGTGCAGAAAGCATCTCTGGCCTTGGTACTCCCTGCCAGCCAGAGGAGTAACAGATACACAACTATCATCAGGCTTCCATACCTCCTGGCTTCAAATCTCTGCGCTTGCCACACCACATAGCAACATATTCCTTGCAGAAAGTAGCCTACAGTGCTTATTTTTAAGAAAGAATTAGTGGGTCCGACTGCAGGAGTCAGACAGCACCCAGCAACATTTTAAAGAAGGAGGCTATTCCTACCAGTAAAGCCCAAGCCAGAAGCTGGCACATAAAAGTGTTAAAAACAGTCTTTGACTGCCCTCATGTGTCAAAAGTAAGTAAGTAAGTAGGCCAGAGAGTGCTATGGTTATTCTGGTTAGAGTCTACAAGACTAGTACAATTCTCCTGGGTCTTCCTTCTGCAGGTTTCTCAGCTGAAATGGATGCCAACAGGCCATCTCGTTCCCAGGGTTTTCTCATTTACTTTGTGGTTTTTAATGCTGTTCTTTATAGCATAAGAGGATTTGTCAGTTGCCAGCTACCAGGAGCCAAGATTAATGTACACCAGTGCTCACTGAAGCCTGCCTCAGCCTCCCTGGAAGTACAACAGGACTGCTAGAAAAACAAGTTCTTGGCACTCACTGTGCTGCTGCTGGGAGGCTTCATCAGTTAAAGGAGTCCCTGTGCAACAAAGTGATAGTGTAGCTTTTAACCCATCTGTCTTCTAGCTTTCAGGGCTGGAAAACTTCATGACTTGGGGGAGTTGGTGTTAGTCCTCAAAACTGCTGGTTGAACTTGCATGGCCACCAGCAGCTAGATGATTAGATAAGGACTCAGCTACACTTTTGAGTATGACAATACTGCAGTGGCCAAAACCAGGGAACCTCATCCCTAGGCTTCCTGCAGTTTACCTAAGTCAAGCAGGATGTCTTCACCTACCCCTACAATGTGCAGAATTCATGCAGTACATCTTCGCCTAGGCATTAGGAGAGAAATGGATGTAACTTGCATTTAACATGAAGCTGTAATTACAATCAGTTGCAAATAAGATTAAACACTCAGAGAAAACAGAGATGGAAACCTCCTGCATCGCTGAGTCATACTTACAGTTCCTTCTGGATCCACCAAAAGAAGGTGTTTGGCTTGTCCATTTTGCATGCCTGTCAGTACATAAGAACCTGCATTTGTGGTACTCTTTCTCACAAGGAAGTCTCCGCATTTCTTTAACAGCTGTTCAGCTTCTTTCCTACTCATCTCTCCTTGATACCATGGCTCTATACTCAGCTCTTCTGTTCTAGTCCAGTCAGCAGCTCTACATAAGAGAGGACTAGTACATTCAACAGAAGTCAATTTACTCAGCACAGGCTCAGACGTTTGGTTCTTGAGGGCATCTTCAAATGGTTCTGGTTGTGGAAATAAAACAAGTGTAAGATTATTCAGAGGTAAATCAAATTGCAAAACAGTGATATTCCAGTCATTTTAAACTGTACTTATTTTGTGTTCCAGCAGCTTCTCTTTATCTTTAGAGAAAAAAAGAGAGAAAGGTGGGGTGCTGGGCCTACTGATTTATATCATATACTAAGACCAAGGAATGTAATATGTTAAAATAATATGTGACATGCAGAAAAATAGTGACAAAAATCAAAGTGAACCTTAGCTTTTGAAACATAGATTTTTTTCAGAAATGGCCGTTGTCAACAGTTGTATTTATATAACCTGGTACAGAGCAAAGCTGTCCTTTTGCCTTACTAGTTACATCATTCAGTCTCATTTCAAATAAATTGCATAATACTGGTGCACAAAGTCAATATAATCATATCTGTTCCATTGTCAAGCAACATACTCACTTAACAGTTATCTATTACTGAGTCTCCAGAAAGATTCAGTCACCCTGATTACTCAGCCTCCTCCAAGTCTCAGCTTAGGGAGGAGACTTTGTGATACAGAGGCAGACTGACACTTGTGTTGTGATTTACCTCAGTGAAATCAGCCTTCGTGAAACAATATTTTAAATTTCAGCTGAACCTTTAATCCCAATGAAAAAGATGTATCATTAAGTATCCCAGCAGTCTTAGAGAAGTAGTAAATTGGTCAGTGTATGCTTCATTATAGGCTATACTTAACTAACAGAAGCTATTTGCTCTTTCCAGATTTTCATCTGACCAACTAGAGCATATTATAAAGACATATTTTTATTGTGCCTGCTAGTTTTACTAAAGAATATATGCAAAGCAGTACTGTGAAGCATTACAGAAGCTCTGAATAGACTGCTCTAAATCTAGGGACACGTAGCCATACTTGTAGAGAACCACTGAGAAGTTATTTTAGGTCAAATTAAAAGGACACATACAGAGCTGTCATGATTTGGGTAATTCTTGAATCTATTTTGTGTATGTTTTCACTACATTACAGTCTGCACAAAGCCTGTGTTTAACTTGACAAATTAATAACTTTGTTCAAGTTGACATATTTTCAGATACTACTTTTCCATTATATTTCAATGATCAATAAAGTATAACTGGAACATGAGAAATCAGCTTTCATTTTTAGGAAAAGCATATGTTTAGTATAGAGGTAAGCATGTCTGTATTTTAAGGGCACAGTTGTTACAAATCAATGTTAACATGTATAATTTCAGACAGCAGACTTTTCTTATTTCATACATATGTACACTGTCTAACTTTCTCCCCTCTCCCCTTCTTTCATTCTAAAATCAGTGAAAGCATGTCAGAAAGACAGTTTTGACTGAGATATAAGAAATGGAGACAGGTTATTATAGACATAACCTGCAGGCACCTATCACTTTGTCTCACTGCCTTTTAGTTATATGACCTAAATTGAATAAATGATATCAGCTATTGAGTGGCAACAGAAAGAATAGAATAACAAGAAAAGTTTCCTATTCATCAAACAACTTTCCCCACACTTTTATTATTTTTTTTTTTAAGTACCAACTCAGTACTAAAAACACTGTATATGGGTATAATCAGCAGCAAAATAATGCCGATGCTGATGCTTAAATCTCTATTTTAAGACAGTAGATAAGATACTGGCTTTGGGAAAGCTGACTCCCAAGTCAAAAGAGATAGCTAGGTAGGATTGTAGTCCTACCCAGAGGAAAAGATAACATACTCTTCTGATTTCCCACTCAGATTCCATGCTGCATAAAGTTTTTGCTGTATGCATTGGTTTTTTAGTAACACATACTTAGAGCAGGCAAGTTCTCCAAGCCATTCATTCACTTTCCTGCAGGACAAAGTCCATGATTAATTTTCCTTCTGACACAGATAGCCATGATGCTGTGGACACAAAAGTTTCACCTCAGACTAACACATATCTAGTACAAATTAGCTTCAATACTTTGGTCAACTGCATTTTTAACCATGTCAGATATGAAACCCCTGTGATTTCTAAAATTCATCTTAAGTTCACTGGAACACTAAAATTCCATCTGGACAATTCTATAATTACTTGTATGCAGAATTAATGCATAAAGATATTGATTTTCGTGTTAGAAAGGGAATGAAAAGAAAGGGAGCTTACTCATATCAAACAGATCCTTTTCTGGGCTGCTCTCTTTGGTACTATCTGTGTTTCCACTGATGTCACTTTCAGCATCTGCCAGAAGTGCCAGTAGACTTTCCATATTTATATGCTGTGTGTTCACATACGTTGGCATCTCTGCTGCAGTGGTTGCTTGTGATTTCCCTTTTGGCATACAATAAATATCTAGGGATCCAAGAAAATTTAAGAGATTTTTTTGTCTTCTTACTTTTTTTATTTTACAGAACAGTGTTGTTAGAAAGATTAAATGATAAAATCACAACCCATCACCATAGGTTTAAAATTTGCTGAAATGGGAGCTGGAAAGATAGTAACTGATGAACCTTGTAGGAAAAAATGCTGATGAGTGGACAGAACTGTGTTTCAATGAATTTTAATTATTCAAGAAGGAAGGGAATTTTTTGTAAATAAGGATTGTGAGTTTCAAAATTAATATTCAGCTGGGGACTTGTGAGGAAAGGAAATAAAACAAAATCCCCAAATTGCTGCACATTAACAGCAGATACCATATTCCAGCATTTGAAAATAGAGTCCCCAGAAACAACTCAAAGCTGTCATTTAAGAATGGATGGGATAAAATTTTATGCAGACATTTTGATGTGATTTCCTTATAATTTACAGGCAACAGAAAAATGAAAACCACACAGTATTTGTTACTTTTAGAGCAAAAATCATGTGCAAACACATGCATTATTCCATATTTTAAAATAGCTGCTGACTTTAGGCCCTTCCTTTGTAAGATGGAAACTCCATCTTGCATATTCTCATGGATCAAATTTTCCGAAAAGACCAAAAAGCCTGTCTTTAAATAATACACACTTTAAGACATGGCAAGCTATATGGCGGAAAGATTGGGCTAAATCCATATATGAGTTGTTCTGCAAAATATACATTTTTATAAAACTGTACATTAAATAATTTATCCAGGGGCATTTATCATATGCTTTACATTGATATCAGCAATAAATTCTTATCAAAAGGAATCAGGGAAGTGCATTTCATTGCCTTAAGGCTTTAAGGCATCAGATTGCCACATGCTTTGCACACCCAAGATGTTTTGCAGTATTAAAGGTAAAACTAGCAAGCCTCACCTTGCTTAACAGTCTCCTGATGCCAGTCTTCATTGAATTGGTCTCCTACGTGACGATTCTGGTAATAGATCTTCTCTTTTTTCATTCCTGCTGCAAACTAGAATGGACATGTGCAAAGAAAATCTTTATAACAGTCTGGTATATTATGAGTGGTTTGGATAATTCCCTTGTTTGTATTCTGTGTACTCTCATTCTTCATTTCTGATTTATTATTGTGTCAAAATATATATTTCAGGAATGTGTTTAGGAATAAGATATTACTGGTGACCTTCATGAAAACTTCACTCATTCCTGCTTTTATTAATTTCAAATGACACTTCAGAGCATTTGCCTCCTTAGGCAGCCCTGACATTCTATGGGAAAAGAAACTACTTGTAGGATCAATGGACACCCCAAGCACTCTCCATAGCTGAAAGAGTCACATTGCTACTGGAAGACTCACTCAGGTATTGATAGGAGAATGTTTTTTGCAGACAGGGCCCTAAGAGATTTCAGCAGAACTGGGCTGGATCTAAAACACTTACATAGCTATGTAGGTCCTGCAGTTAAACTTCCAACCACAATGCTGGCAGAAATATCTTATTAGGCTTCATTTCAGTATGAGATGAAAGATCTACGTATGAATCTGGCTGAATACTAATGGCTGCTGAGTTATTAACATAAGTAACTGTTAGCAATGACTACGCTAGACTGTTCAAAAACCTCTGTATCATTATTTTTCCAGTTAATGTGCACTCATTTCATACTGAGACAGATGTGGTGTTTACAGATACAGTAATCCTGAATGGGTTTATCTTCCTTGAACCTACATAATTTTTTAACACCACAAAGAATTCATCTCCCTTTGCTCTCAAAATGCCTAGTCTGTTGTCTCCTAGATCTTCACTGATCATTCAAAACTAGCCACACATTTGTGTTCCTGATTTACTTTATAAGACTTTTTTTTCAGATCCATCTGTGAGAAGGCATAAATGCAATTGCACTGACCTGAGTTGTATCTGCAGCAGTGGGAATCTTTGCTTTGAGTCTGGCATCAATGAAGCCACCAGAAGGGGGCATTTTATTTGGGATATTATTATAATAGGGATGTTCTGCTGCTGCACTCTCTTCCTCCATCAATGGCTCATCAAAATTCTGCATCCTGTAAGAAAATGAGTGCTTCATTTTATCCTTCACTCACAAAGCACTTACAGATACTTGCAGCATGTTGAAACTGCTTGTTAGGGAATCACTTGTGCATCTTATTTGGAAAACTCAGATACCATTATAAGTCAGGAAGGAATGATGGATTGCGCAGCAGACTCATTCTTGGACAATTTGCTTTAATTTTTTGAAAACTCCCTTTGCAATGGGTGAAATTCCTTAGTCTGAGTAAAGGATGTTTTTACTTACCTTCAACAGTCAGTAAAAACTGCATTAGCAGAATATTTAATTTTATGGTATCCTTTGTTGTATTATTACTTCATTGACTGACTAAGCTCTAAATCATTTTCTTTAATTTTATCTACTCTAGCACTAGTAAATCTTCAAAGTTATTCAAGTAACTATGGAATAACTTCATGAAATCAAGAGATCGAATCAGTGATTTCAGTCGGAATTTAACACTGGTTTACATCACTAGTCATACTGGAAGCCCAGCAACTCTAGTTCACTTTATCTAAATTGAATATGAGAGTAACAACAATAAGGAAAAGTCACAAATTACACTCACTTTTAGCCTCCAGCTTTGCATATAAACAGAGAATACATGATCATTTTAGTAACTGTACTATGGAATCCAGATTTACTGCATTCTTTTAAAATGGTTGTGTTCTTTTCATATGAAATAGGCAAACCTGATTTGCAATTTAGCAGAACTCTCTGAAGCATGTAAATCCTTTTCCTCTTCAGCAATTTTTTTCTACAGCACATTTTAATAAATAAATATGAAGTAGTAGATTCCTTAGCAATCTTCTGTAATCATACTCACTTATCATGGAAAGTAGGTATCTTAGAGGGGCACTGCAAGTATTGCTTAAATCGAAGCTCAAATGCTTGCCCAATGGTGCTGATGACATCCTGGGCAAGGCCATCACAGCATTCCAGGATATGACAAGCTACATGAAAAAGATTAACACATGGAAGCTGTTACTTATGTTAGAGTGCATGCAGTACAGCAGGGATATGCAGTGCAGCAGGGATTCGCTGACCTGTGACAAAGCATCTCCATGTTAGGCATAGTTGCCCTATTCACGGTATGTGTATTTCAATAAACCCTAAAGCAAGCACACTGAACTTCAAACAATGGAGTATTTAACGGTTAAATAAAATTGCTGTAGCTTATGTCTGTAATAGATGAGAGCACAAATCAGTTCCACAGTGTTAACAGGTCCATAAAGACTGTGAACCTCATAAAAACTCATCTGTAATTACCTCAAAATAACAAGTTGCAAGAAAATTCTGAGGTTTAAGTTGAGCTTATAAAGACATTAGTAAATATTAATAACAACACCAACTATAAAATATTTAACCACTCCATAATTTGTTTTCACTAATATTATCCCACTTTAGTTTTATCCCAGACTCCCATGACTACAGTGTTGAAATGGAAGGATAAAGGCTTTTTAGGAAGGACAGGCAGCGGAGGTGAAGCAGAGAGGTCACATTCTATGTCAGTGACAAGCTGGAGCACACTGAGTTCTGTCCAGGGATGAACGAGGAGCTGACGAGAGTTCATAGGTAAGGATTAAAAGGAAGAAAGGATTGCTAACATTATATTGGGGGCCTGCTATAGGCCACCTGGCCAGGAGAAGCAAGCAAATGAAGCCTTCTACTAACAGACAGTTAACCTCTCATTCACACAACCTTGTCTTCATGGGGGACTTCAACAACTCTGATATCTTTTGGAGGGACAGAAGGATATAAGCAATCCAGGAGATCTCCTAGAATGTGTTGATGGTAAGTTTGTTTTCCAAGTGATAAAGGAACCAAAACAGAGATGTGCTAAGCTGTCAATAAGAAGAAGCATGTGGGGTATGTGAAGCTCAAAGGCAGCCTTGGCTGCAGTGACCATGAAATTCAAGATTCTTAGAACAGTAAGGAGAGCACACAACAAGCTCAATACCTTGGACTTCAGCTGAGCAGGCTTGGCCTTTTCAAGGGTCTGCTTGGTAAGTACTGTGGGGTAGAACCCTCAAGGGAAGAAGCAACCAAGAAAGCTGGCTAATATGGACCACTTTGGACATGCTTTGAAGCTAGTCTTTTTCCTCTATGAATCTATGATAATAAATAGATTCTCAGGTATGTTATACAATATTCTGCATCTAGTATTAAGACCTATGATGCTTTCTGCATTACAAGCAGGAATGTTTTATGTATCCATTATTACACACTGTAACTCACACTTCTTTTAAATTGCTATTATATTTGAGACTGTGCCAGATCTCAGTCTTTGAACACAATCAGCAACAGGTTCCCTATTCCTGACTTTTCACTGACAGTGAAATAGAACCTGGAATCTGCATTAATAAAACTTCACAGAGAAAGAAGATTTACAGCCTCCAGCAAGCTGGTTCAAAAGCTCACACTTAGTAAAAATATCTGATTCTACCAGGAAGAATAAGTCATGAATTGAGCTCTGACAGATTCAGCCTCCTAATCACAAGAGTTAAGATGCTTCTTGCATCTTGATTGAGGCAGCTGTTGACTAGAAGCTTGTGCAGACTGGCTTTTGATTTAAAAGATGAAGAAAATCTGAGTGAAATTTAGAAATGAACGACAGAAAAGGCCTTTTCCAGGTTTCAGAAACAACTTGCATATGGATGTTCTTTATTGCTACACAATTGTTCCATTACTCTGTCCAAGGCAATGTTTTATTGGGCTACGTTTATTTTTTTCAGGGAGCAAAAAAGTCTGAATTACATCATAAATAGTCCATGTTTCTCCAGGGAAAATAGATGCCAAACAGACATTTCTAACTTACCTCTCCGATTAACAGGATCCTTAGCTACGTATGCAACATAGTCAGTTGTATCCTGAAAAAAAGTTAGCGACATTGAATGCAAAAAATTTGCACAGGTTAAATCAAATTATCGCAGTCCAGAGTACATATTCCTGGGAGTATGGGCTCAATATGACATGTTATGCACAACTTAAAATGAATAAAAACACTTACATGTTTTGGTATGATGGTCTATTCCAGCATAACTTAAAAATCTCTTTCAAGGTCCTGGAAAATCAATTAAACAAATCTAGTAGAATGATGTGGATAAGGCCTAATTTAGAGGTGAATAGAAATGTCAAGTCCTCATCTTTCAAGTACCCAGAGAGTTTTTTTCAAAATACAAATCAGCAATGGGGTCTGTGACAGAAAAAGCAGAACTGATGGCCCTCAGAAATATTGAGCAGTGTAGTTCATTCATGGGTAATAAGAAGATGTATTTACATTACTGGCTAAGCATCACTACTAAGGTCTGACTCATTGCAAAGAGAAATATTGCAAATATGAGATGGTATTCAAACAGTTCTACAAGACCAAGGAACACTCTTCTGCTGGATATATTTTCAGTTATGAAGGTAATTAACACTTAGAGAGTAGAAGGAAAGTTGCAAAGCTAATAGCTAGGAAAATCGTGTGGCAGAAAGCCTGAGTAGAAAAAATGGATGGGTCGAGGAGTAGTGGCAAACCCACTTCACTTCTGAATAAATCAAACTTCAAAATTCACTATAAGGGAAGTATTCCTTGGAGTAGTTCAGGCACAGATCTCAGCTTCTCACATTTTGTGCAGTATGGCCATTATGTCTACATCTGAGATCTTATACAATGAGATGAGTGTATGGACTACGACTCAACTGTGATTTGTGGATAAGGTTTGTTGACACCAACCTTCAACCAAGTGGACACAATTAAGGGGCTGATTAAAGTTCTGTCTGAATTCCTTACAGGTGGGTTAATAAAGCAGTACCTTGCATCACATACCTAACATTCGCCTTCTCTCCTGTGCTCTTGGCACAAAGGAACCACCAGCAGTTGTCACGGGGTTATTGCTAGATATAAGTCCGTGATAGGGAGGGCACAGGCCCCAGGAAAAAGATTTTAAAAAACAAGGAAACTAACAGTTTGCCACACGACCCGCCCCCCTTCCCCCGGCTGCGTGAGCTCTGGGAGAGGGAGAAGGGCAGAGAGCTAGCAGGTAGTTTTAATTGAGAAGGCACACTGGCAATGATCTGAGGAGGAACGGTAATTTACTAAATTAACCAAATCAAACAAAATGAGAGTGACGAGCACTGAAAGTACGAGTCAAACCAAGACGGTGCGAGAGAAACACGCGGCTGATTGGAGCCGGAAGGAGAGGCAGCTCCTGGGGTTCTCCGGAGCTCCACCTCACTTCCTCTTCCCGCCAGGTCGTCAAGGGATGCCGCCCCTCTCCTCCCATCAGGATGCCCATAAAAGGCAGAAAACGGGACCAGAACATTAACTTTTTAGCTGCTGCTGGTCCACATGATGTTCTGATGCGGAATACTGACAACAAAAAATCACCGAACCACAACATTTATGAAGCAGCTTTTGATTTAAAGTTGTGTCATAT
Source organism: Tympanuchus pallidicinctus (assembly GCF_026119805.1). Classification (NCBI taxonomy): domain Eukaryota; kingdom Metazoa; phylum Chordata; class Aves; order Galliformes; family Phasianidae; genus Tympanuchus; species Tympanuchus pallidicinctus. The sequence continues at coordinate 31,535,155 of NW_026294758.1, forward strand.
TCTAGCCACCTGAGATGAGCCTGCACAGTGTCACACCTACCCATTCTACCTCCAGGATGAGATCATATGAGTGGTCATACTGAGAAAGTAATGTCACAATTTCACTGTCTCTCAAAGGCTCTCTCACGCCATACCTTTCGATTTCTCTGCTAGCTCACTGACTCAGTAGTATAATTTTCTCTTCAAAACGTTTAGAAGAGCCTGTTTACTCCAAATTCAGTCGCTACTGCTTTTCTCCTCTTCTCTAGTAAATCACTCTATCAGTGGGCAGTGTGCAACTTAGCTTTTGGGATGGCAGATGGGGAGCAAAGAATCTTCTTATGGAGGCAGAGATCTGTGCTAATCACTCCTCTGCCTACTTCAGTAATTGTTCATTTGCAGCATCCATTGCAATCTGTTGTATTTGAAAGCTGCTGTTAATCCATTTTTTGTTCCTCAGATTATTATGACATGGTGTCCTTTTCCCTTCTGGAACTTAACTGAGTTCAGCAGAGCTATTCAAAGATTGATGTTTGCCCTTATGTTTACCAAGGACAGTAAAATGCACAGGGGAAATGCCACCAGTCTTCAACTTAACAGCTTAACTGAGGAATAGCTTACAAAGGCAGGCTGTAAGTCACCTTACTGTACTCTGTGACAGATAAATTAAGATAATATGACAGAACAAAAAGTAGGTTCATACAATTAGTCTAGGCTTAAAAGATCTCATATTCCTAAGGTTATGAAGAAAGCACTGTCCTGTTTTACAGTTCTTTCACTTCTTTGTAAAGGAGAAATACTTTTAGAGCACATTTATTATGCCTTTGGATGGGCCACTCATAAAGACAGGATAAAGCACAATCAGAGTTTGTCCTTCGATCTAAAATGAATCAAATGTGTAGGTGTATCCAAAAACTTTGCAAAATTACAAAGAAAGATCTAGCCTTTTCTGAAAGCCAGTCTTCAAACTGCCTGTGTGTAATGAGTATACCTGGAGGCAGTACTTAATGCACTCTTCATTGTATTCTTCAAGGCAAAAAGGAAAAAAACCTATACATATACCTGCAACATAACTGTATGTTACTGCAAAGACGACAAAATAAAAAACATTTGGGATGAAAATTCACACAATACCCATTTGCTTATCCTACAATGAAAAATGGAGCTCCACTTACCAGTTTTTATATGAATGCTTGCAGCCCTTGATACTTTTCCTTTCAGTCATTCAAAGAGCAGGATTTGTGACTGCCTGACATTAGTTTCCCTCAAAAAGAGTTTGATGGCAATAATCAAGAAGAATTCATGAAACAAGAAGCAGGAGCTAAGGTGGTTGTATTTTTCTTTCAGAAAGCTATACAATAAATTTTGTCACATGGTTCTCGAAGCATTATCTGTGTGGGAGAAAGCTTAAAAATAAATGCTTACCGGGTCACCTCCAGATGCAAAAGAGATAGACTGCATATGGTGATTTGCTATGATCTGTGTCAAAAGATCAAAAGAATGAAGTGCAAGTCAGTAGGATTTTTTCACAGTTCACCCCTTTTTGGGGGTGAAAATCCAAAACCGCAATCAAAATAAGCTGTGTTATATCTACAAAGGAGTGCATCTGTAACATGAGAATGTAAACAAACTCAAGGATGAATGTATTTGTTCTGATATTCTTTAGAACCTGGCAGGACACAGCAAAATTGTTAAACGTTCTTATAACTCCAGTAATTCATATGGATTTCTCATACAGACTCCACATGAGAATTTTTAATCTGCTAAAGTTCGCTTTCTTTATCACAGTTAATAATGAATGAAGCAGAGTCCCCTTCATCAAAATACTTTCCTGCTAATACCATGATGGTGAAATTGATGACATCATGCCAACCTGCACACCAGCTCAAGTTCCTAATATTCCTTCCAATAGCTCTGTATTGTTTTATGTTGCAAACATAAATGTTTGCAATATGCAAATGGGATTTTCAATCTAGCTGCAATCTAGCATCATGGTAAAATTTCAGGCATACTCCAGGGCTTTGAAATGACTAAATTCAATTTGCTTATGTACAGTCTGAACTAACAAGACATTTCTCTGAAGAGATGAATTGTAGTGAATCTCTAATATGAGGATAACAGTTCTACTGTTGTCGTTGATGTTCTGCTGTTGTTGTGCTGGTGTTGTTGATGCACTGCTGTCCTGAGATTTAACTTATTATTCTTTTAATAATAAAATCATGTAAGAACCAAGAAAGAAAAGGTCATTTGAGAGAAAATTTCTCTTGGTCATTTTATTCATAGAATTCATACCAAAGTATTCATCTGTTTTAGGACATGCCACTTACTCAGTGCCTCGGACATTTCAATCCCTCACTTGGAGAGGGAACCATAAATTTAAAAAAACTGTTTTGGGGTTGTTTTTTTTTTGGAGGGGGAGGGGAGCAGGTAGAGGAGGGAAGGGAAGAATGACTCAGTAGAAAAAATTCTGTGATGCCTTTATTCATCCTGAATTTTAAAGATCTAAAAGAATTAGCAACCATCCTTCCTTAAAAAGAAAACTTCATCAAGTCAGATAGAATCAACACAGACAACTCAAAGTGTTTATTTCATACATAGAACATTACCTTTGTAATACTCTTCCTTTTCCACAGCAGCCTCAGGATTTATCTTTAATTTTTAAGTTTTCAATGCAGAACCACCACTCTGTATTCAGCAGTGAGAATTTCCATATCTTTTTTTTCCATAAAAAGGAAGTGAACTTAACAATGAAAGTGAACTAATAGGTATTTTCTGCACCTTTGGTACTGTGCAAACATCTCATTCATCAGCATTAAAAAGAAAAATTAAGATTGCCTCAAAAATATTTTTTCAAATTTTAAGGAAATGTGAGACTTCTTTTTTTTTTTTTTCTTTCCAAATTCCATAGTTAAACATTTTAGATTAGTTTGAGGCAAACTAAATTTTTTCCCCAAATACGAAATATTGAAAGGAGTGTCAGATAATTGGTATCTTGCCCTAATTTAAATGAAGGAGTTTATTCTGCTTGGCAAATTGTTTGGAAAAACCTCAGCTTACCCAGATCTGCACTTTAAACAAATAAAATGAAACAAAAGAAAACAAAAAGGTTCTGTATTCCTTTGCTTAGCATGATCACAACATTCTTGTGCAGGGACATAAGCCACTGCTTGCCTGCCACCCAAGCAACATCCTTTTTTCTTTCATTTCACCTCCTCTGGGAAAAAGATGCCCAGAGCCATATTCCTGGGTGAAGCCTCCAAGGGCAGAGCCATGCTTATTTTAAAGTCAGATGCTCAGCACAAACAAGAGGCAATAGTTTAATTGGATCTTTGAGAAACCAGATGTTTCTCAGACTGGGAGCATCCAGAACAATAATGATCTGGGAGAAACAGTTTTGTCAGCTCCTTTTTTTGTTTGTTTTTCAGCTCATTGGTTATCACTTCATCACAAAATCACAGAATGGCCAGGGTTGGAAGGGACCTCAGGGATCATGAATCTCCAACCTCCCTGCACATGCAGGGCCACCAAACTCCCATTCTATGCTAGACCAGGCTCATCACTCACAGAGAAAAATCAAAGCATTTGGGGGAGGATCCTTTTCAGGGATATAACATTTAATTGCATTTCTACTCTGATGTCGGCTGAAAACAAAATCACTTTCAGGGTCTGGCACTTTTTAAATAGATGTAGTATATTATAAATAGGTAAATAGATGTAATATAAATAGATCAAGTTCCTATGCTTCTGACTGTGGGCAACTGGCCTAATGAAAAACATCTCTTTATCTATTGCATAATAAGGCTCCAAAATACTGCAATCAACCATAACACTGCACTCATAGTCTCAGTGCTCGTTGTAGAAGATTACAATGCTTTTGAAATGGAGGATAAGAATCACTGAAAATATAATCAGTGAAAATATAATAATGAGCAGCAGGTTTTTTATCATACAATGTGTATATTCATTTTCTTCTGTAATCCTGATGCTCTTGAAGCCAACAAAAAAAATTTTTTCCCCCATCTGGGCATAAAGTGTGTGCCTTATCACAGTATGAGGCTCCCTGCAAATAGCATAGCAGTGACTACACAAGCCTGACTGCTTTCTCTATACTCTGAGCAAGAATTTTTCTCATCTCATTCATAATTCACAGACCAATGCAGTAATTCTCCAAAGTCTGTAGGGTACCTTCAGCACAGAGAAGAAGAAATGGGCTGCATGAAAAAGTCTGCCTAGTCTTTTGAAAAGACTGGCATTTCACTGCACTGCAAAATGCCTCCAGCTATATTTTTAGCAGCACTTTAGAAACAGATTGCCCTTCAAGGCTCTAAGACAGAAGAATGAAAAAAAAAACAACAGGGTTGCACATTCCGTCCTTTAGTCACCTACTCCAGATGCACTTCTCTGAACACTCTGAATGCTTGTAATTGTGCCTAACAAGAACTCCTATAGTCAGTAAACGCCTTTTCAAATTACAGGTCCCTTAAGAGCAAAACCTCAAGCATGGTAAGGAGAAAATCAAATCCGTGTTGAATGCTGCAGCATAATATGACTCCTAATATGATTTATATTCTATTTTCATTCACTTTATTAACAATATTGAGTAATTACACCTTAAGCCAGTATTTTGGTAGATTACAAATAACTGCACACTAGGCTGTTTGCCAAAAGACTCACAAATTAATATCGTTCTTATACTCACCTGTTTCATATCAGGAGTCATAAGGTTTAAGCTTGCAGTAGAAATATTCAGCATTATGCTCATTCCTGCAAACTGAAGATTGCTCTTTCCCAAGATGCTGGACAGAACTTTGTTCGGTGTCTGTTGGGGGAGGAAAAGCATATTTTTGCTCCATTTACTTGGGTGACCTTTCTTGTAGATAGGGTTATCCCGAACAATAAAACTTCTGAAAAGCTGCTAACCTTTGAAAGATCACTTCATCGGAACAGCTATTTTCCTCTCGAGATAGTATCTCATTTATACTACTACTACTAATAGTGATTACAAGTTAGGTATGTATACCCTGATGCCTGATCAAAGTGTAACCTGAGGGGTTACCTCAGAGCAGTTACATAGGTCACAAACTTCCCACTTCTGGCAGCTCATACAGCTGTCTTGTCTAGGTTGATGCAGCTTGAAAAGCAGGCTGCCCTGCAGAAAGAGCAGACCAAGCCATGCACTCACTGCAGATATACAGCTGCACATGCATGTTGGTAATGAGATTATGAAAGCAGAGCTGTGACTGAAGGCAGTGTTCCTCTGCCAATGTATCTGAGATACAGTGCCTGCAAGGCTGGTAAGCTTTGTCTCTACCACACTGGCCAATCTTGTACTCCTCCTTAAAGCTTAAATTCATTGCTAACTTTTTCCTTTCAGTTTGATTGATTAAAAACACACTGACTACTTATTACTTGCATGCAACATCTGTGCTCCATGGGTTTTAATTCATATTGTTACAGAGACAGTATTTTCACAAGAAGCTTTCTAAAACAAGCTCTTCTAACTATTCTTCTTTCTTTTTTAAACCCTTCCCAGCGAATACCTGATGATCCCCACTTAACGGTGCCAGTGTCCTCAAGAAGCCTCCTTAACCAGATCAGTAACCAGTAGAGGCAAAACCATGGAAGTTACACCCTGACAACAGATAACTTGTCTTTAACGTTTTGCTGATATTCTGTTGCTGGGCAAAATTTATTCTCCACCAGTAGATTTATTTTAAGAACAGTACTTCATTTTCACAACTAATAAGTGACACTACTCCTAAACATAGTAATACAGTGTCTCACTAGGCGTGTAAGACTCCTACATTTTGTATGATAGAACACTTACAAAAAAGGCATTTTGCCTTTTTGGTTTAAAAATCAAGGCTGGAGAACCTAACACTGCCAATGAGATAAATTTCCTGGAGAAGACAAGAATCACAACTTCAATTCTGAGACAATTTCCAATTATGCTGTCACAGATGTGGTTCCATTGCCTTATTTTGGGAACATTACCTATTGCAGAATTCAGTCTTTCTATTCTGTGGGGACTGCAAAGATGGCCAGGCAGTGGCAAGCAGGCAGACATCACTTTCACCTGCCTGTTCTTCTGCATCCAGAAACACACACAACAGTTACAGTTAATTTCATTCTGCACTCTCTCCCTGAGGCTTAGCATTGAATCCCAACTTTGCTTATGGGCGTGTAGAAGAGTGTATGGTGCTGCAGGGGCCAAGCTGAGGCCTCCTTCATTCCTTTTTTGCAGATCCTAATTCGCACTACAAATAAGAATCAAAGTATAGTAATCAGTGCGCTAGGCCAATGTTGCCTAGGGAAGAGCATGTGAAACAGGAAATTGCTGGGCACATTCTTTCAATTTCCAGTAACTAGCAATTTCCAAACTCTTTAAATGTCATCAGAAGAGCTATGCTCCTTAAACAGATCTAGTCACTTTCAAAATAATGTATACTTTTGAACTCTTCAGTAGTTTCCAGTATGGATTTTCACAATTCGCTCATGTATTGAATGAAAAGGCATCCCATTTTGTTTGGTTTTAGCCTTTCACCTGCAAATCTACAAAAGAAAACACACACACACAAATGGAGTTTGTACAGTAGGAACAAGCTTCAGTCTGTTTCTGAGATGTACTCCTACTTCAAGATTCCTGTAAAAGAAGATTCTGACAAAAAGAGAGAAGTAGCATACAGTATGTAAGAAGAGCAAATACTTTAAATACATAATGATCTGCAATTCTCAAAGCTGCTTTAAGTTTCCTGCCTGCTGTGCTGGTCTCCTTGGTGTGAACTAGGAAAAAACAGTCAACTTCACTACAAGAAGAGAAGAATACCTTTCGTTTCTTGGAGGCTCCTTTGGCACCAGGTACAGCTTCACAAACACGACTGATTGCTTCCCTGAAAAGGCAGAAAAAAAGGTTTATGGCAAATGAACATGTGGGTTTCTTCATGGTACTTCTGAAATGCACTAGAAAAGACAGAATCTCTGTTCACATGTGAGGACAGTTAGAGAGTCAGTGAGCTCTCCTCATCAGTAACAAATCCACTATTCTGATTTAGACTACTTCAGAGTAAAGCAGAAGGCAACAAGCAGCCCAGCATTAATGCAAGGAAAAATACTTTGAAAACTGCAAAGGATAAAAGTGTTTCCTCACACTACAAAAAATATCTTTCATCTCTTTAAATTAGAATATTTATTTTAATACTTTCTTCCACTTCTCATTCCCGTATCTTACTAGGCCACGAGGAATCAGAACACAATACGTGCATTTAATTAACATTGCTTTACACCTTTATTTGAATACTTTCCTCTAAAACAAGGGTTAGTAACAATTCTTTATCTCACTACATACTTCTTCAGACACAGCAAAACCACCTTTTTGGCTTTAGACAATACCAGAAACCTGCAATATTCTTGGTAATACGCATGGTGTACAAAGTATGTTTTGACACAATTCGAATTGATAATATATTCAATATGAGCTAAGTAATTTATTCATGATATTTTTGCTATTGTAATCAAAATTAGTGCCCTACACACTTTTCCTCTGTTTTCTTCATTCTTCGCACCATATACAACATTCAGTGAAAGAAAATCACATTGAAAGTGAATTTGAATGAGGAGAGTAACCATGTACTACTAATTTTTTTTCAAATTGTACAGCAACAACAAATCCTTTATTTACTTTCAGTACTTAACAAAAGATTACAAAAATGGTCAATCATCTGGCTGTTGTTTAAAATGTGCTACTGTGCATATCCAGACATTCCTGTGACAATTATCTACAGTGCTAACTGTACTATTAATAGACCTGCACCACTGACACTGCAATGTAGAATTGTTGCATGGAGTCCAGTAAAGCTGATTGCAACTCTTGTTTATTTAAATATAAATTGGGAATAATAGCTCATTGTCTCTAGACCTAAAATCTTGCAAAAAGTGTGTATTTTATGCCAAAAATATATAGAATTAAATGCAATTAACTGTGAAATAAAGAACAGTCAAAATACTCAAAGCATAGAAACACAATCTTGATAACAATATGTATTATTTTAATTTTGTACCATATACAGGATGTTTTTTCAACAACACATTAAGTGAATGCATAGGATCAACGAGAGAGTCTGGAGAGAAACATCATATATGTTTCATCATTCAATACATAATAGCTGAGCAAATGTCGCAGATTTACCTATACGTACTCAGTAATTAATATATAGTTGTGTCTGGGTTGGTTTTACTTAGGGCAGGCCAAAGTTCAAGTAATCTGAAAGAACTGCATGTTTTTTGGGAGGAGAGTAAGGGAGTAACAAGCCTTGCAGCAGGTTTAAAGTCCTGCCACTCTGAAGAAAGATTTAATGAAACAAATAATCAAAAAGCTTTCAGATCCTTTCTTCAGGTCTAGAGGAGAGGTTGTTTTTTCTCCCAGCTACATCTGCTCATCTAATAAAATTGCCTCTCGCTACAAATTCTGCCTTGTCTATGTCCTTATACCATCACAGCTACAATAGCAGCCCATTTCACAGTACAGCGCCCCGTTCCTACATTCAAAACAGCACTTCTTTGAACCCAAACAAATCTTTTAGTTAAAGCAGCTACTAGAAGGTAAAAAAGGTTGTTTAAATAAGCAGCTCTGATATGTCTTAGAAATAGAGCACACAAGCATCACAAATGCTTATTGCCATGAGATACTCAGACATAGGTTATTTCTGAAAATGTAATGACGAAAATAAATTTTCTTCTTCTCTGTCAGAAAAGATTTTCCTAGTATTACAAAACCAGCAGACATTATTTTATACAGAGGTCTTTATCTTGTCACTGAACTCAACATTGTTGTTTTCCACCTCCTTCTTAAACTGCACTGCACCCTTTGAAGGCAACGTGGCAGGAAGCCCAAGACTCCTGCCAAGGAGAGAGTTGTCCTTCCCCCACTGCAAACTGCTGTCACAGATGCACCACCAGAACTTCATCCTCTTTGTCCCCATACTTACTGTTATCAGTGGCACAACGGACATAGTAAGATCCCTCATACATTTTGCCTATTACAAAAAGGCTTTGCATTTTAGATTCAGTGTGCTTGTGCTTTAAATTTGTCCATAATTTCCTTTCTCTTCCTATTGCCTCCCTCATTTTCTATCTTTTGCAGCAGTGTGAGGTGAGCAGGAAGAAAAGGAAATTTTCTGGCCTGGCCAAAACTGTTTACAAGTATGTAGTTTTTCTGGTGCAGGGTTGTGGTTTGTAATATTTCTAGTACTGCCTTTTGTGTTTGGCATCTCCAAGTTACCAGGCATAAAGCACGTAACTCAACAGATCGATCTGACTCAAGCACCCTTCTTGATCAAAACCATGGCTTGATTGTGCGACAGAAAATGAACCAGCTCTAGAAGGGCTGGGGACAGCAGGGCAGCCTTGGTTCCTGTGGCCCTGCTGAGAGAGCACAGAACAGCGGAAAAGCCATGGCACACATCCTCCTATTCAATAACAAAGCACTGTAGATTTTCCTGTAACCATCCTTCCTTTCAGTAAAATACTAGTTTAACTGAACTCAGCGTTCCCAAATGCGGTGAATGCTGGAAGTGGAAGGAAGACCTGAGAAAGGTGACAGCACATTGAGATGCATGTCAGGTAAGCAGGTAATTTGAACTGAAATTTGACAATTTCAGTTTGAAATTTGACAATTTGACAATTAAGCTCATTTTTAAAAACACTGTGAATACTAAATCTACTCAAACAATTGCAAGGTTTGAGTTAATGCTTTTGGTGAAAATACTGGGAACTTCAGAAAATATATTATTAAATAAATTGCCATATGCCATTTTAATCACTGTGCAGAGGCTAACACCAGAATTAATCCAGATATCTTCTAAAATTAGTTACTGTGCTATCTGCATGCGGAACCAAATGCTGAGTTCCAAATCTGTCCAAGGGTATTTCCTATTCTGCAGATGGTCATACTGTGGAGTCACTTTCTTGGCACAAAACTTGTTTTGCATTTTGAAAATATTTTCAACATGCAAATATATCCAGTGAAAAATTACCAGTGTGCATTTCCCCAGACTGACATATTCTACCTTGAATTGACTCAACATCTCTCTCAGAAAAAAAAAAAAAAGAAAAACCAAACATTTTATACTGCTATTTTGTTTCATTAAAAAGGCTAATGCCCTAATATTTTTCATTGCTTTTTTCTGACAGTCATACAAAATAGCCCAGTCAGGAAGCTCAATCTATTCCTCTATTAAACAGCACCATATGAAAATACCTTTCTTTCTCATGATTTAAATGATTTTTTTTTTTTTTTTGGCTGAGATGCTGAACCTTATTGTTGCTGTTTATAATTAATACAATTTAATTGAGTAAAAAAAAACCCCAAACACAATTCTGGAAATCATATTTCAGGGAAATTATAGCACATATAATTGAGCAGATTTTTCAACATATGTGGAAGAAGAATAACCATCTCCAGTATTAAGATTAGCAACTTTGACTGGTTTTTAGTCTGAAATATTTTTTATGACTAGACTAATAAACTACCAATATTCCCTCATTAATTTCATCTAGAATCTTTTAATTCCCAGCTTTATAATTGCCATCTCCAAAGGCTAGGGCTGCACAAGTTTAAAATTAGTCATCAAAAGATGGGACATTTTTAATGCAAGCATAACATATCTTTGAGAACTGTACTCAAGGATCCCAGTTATGTCTTCACAGTGTTACATTCCAGTCTTCTTTCAATAATTTGTAAATCAAATGTACGTATCCACCAAGGAGATACCAAGTCTATGCTAAGTATAAAAATAACTTGCTTCTGGAAGAAAAAAATAACAGAGAGCAAAGAGCACTCTCAGAAATCTGTTTAATAATTGAAATATTACTTGTTTGTTTGCAAAACAGGAAAAATGACTGAGTGCTGCCTAAAGTAGCATAGGGGACATGCACAGACTCTGAAGACTAGACCAAGACATTACAGTTTACAGAACTTTAATTGCCAACAGACATAATAGGTGATGTAAGACTGAAAAAGCGGCTAATGAAAACAGGGTGGAGAATGCAAAACACAGAGCAGGGTTCAGGCACAGGGTGGATACCACAACTCATAGCTTGGGGAGCACCCCTTGGGGATCCACGGGACACAACTGCTGCTCTGATGTGTCACTGGTCACAGGTGGCACAAAGGCAGCAGGGTCCGGTTGAGTGAGATCAGGCTGGCAGTCATCTGGTAAGTAAGGAGCAAGCTATTTGCCCTTCTTTTTCCTTCAGTATGTTTCTTGAAATTGAGTCTTTTTACCTGTCGAAGATCCATGATGAGAAAATGAAAGAAAGCTGGCCAAATTCATTTTTGTTACACTGGATAAAATTCATATGATAGTAACACTGTCTTCAGCAACCATTACACAGAATGCAACCTATCCAGTGGTAATTCAGGCAGGGCAACATGGCTGTTATTTTAGTTCACCTACATCTTCACTGTGAGACTAACATTAATTTGCTAACAGAAGCTTTTTTATGGTTTTAATGTAAAAAAATAAATAAATGTAGTCCCTCCATTTGCCTTATGACAGCATACGTAATCTAACTTTAAGGGACATTTGAGGCAATTTTAATGCCATCTTCTTATCACGTTTCAGAAACTTGCTCTGTTCCATTCATCACTAGCAGAGATATTCAACTGCTTTTGATGATATCTCCCAAGACAGTGGCTCTGAACAATGCCCTGGTTTTTAGAAAGGCACAGTGAAAACTGTTTGTCCACCCACCTTATCACTTCATTCTGCATGCACACACAGTAAGCTTAGCACTTAGAAAACTGCAGTAACCACTGTAATTTTTAACTTACAGTTTTGTCAAATGTATGTTACCAACAGGTGACACCAAAAAGGCTGCTGAGAATATGGTCATAAGCAATTGAATATTGCTTTATCTCTGATAATCTTGGTCCAAAATCTGGGGTATCTTTCAAAGAGGAAAGCTCTTGAAATAGTTTACAGCTTTGGGGACATAAAGTAGATATATAAAAAACCTTGATTCTGAATGCATACCCACCAAAACCTTTCCTTTTGCACAACCTTCTGTCAGGAATAAGACCAAAAAAAAAAAAAAAAGAGAAGAAGAAGAAGAAGAAAGAAAAAAGAGCAAAAGATGTACTTGGAGGCTAGGCTTAAACTGTTAGATAGATAGCTCCAATCCTTTCACCTTTGTGATCTCCAGGCCTTCTTCCATTCAGCCTGGTCTCTTGCTGTTTATTCTGGTAGTTGTCAGGGAGAGGGACAGGATCTGGATAGGGATCAAAATAACCTCCAGACTGAGTCCAGCCAGGTCATTTAGTATAGCATCCTCTCAAAAAAACAGCCTGTAGCAGACATTTCAAAGGAAGGCATAGTAAGCCTTACAAAAATAAAATCTAAAAAATTGATCTAAAGAATATTTTCCTTTACTTCTAATTGGTTTAACATCTAAAACAGGACTTTGGAAATAAAAACGGAGTCTTGGAAGATATTATTAGAATATAAACATTCTAACATCGTGCTTTCATGCAATCATGCAGTCTCATAAGATTTATGACATTTTACAAATATACAAGATGTATCTGCCTAAAAGGTCTACCTGATGTGTAATCAGACCACTCAGTGCTATTAACAAAATTTGAGAGTATGCTAAGACACTCTGCTATAACTGTAACTGCTTCCTTGAACATTTAGCTTCAGATTCTTCAGCTTTCCAATTCTCTGAGGGCACTTTCTCATGAAGGCAAGTGGAGAGGGAGAACTTAATTAATTACTCTCACTCAGGCTTTGCATTGCCATGCATTAGTCAAATGAATTCAAAAAACAGTTAACATTTTTCCCCAGAAGCTAACACATCCTAATGAAAGATATAAATATTAGGCATACAAAACCCTTTTTATTCTAGTCTGCTTCCGTGCTACTGACAGCTAAGCAAGCAAATGTAAGTTATTCCCTGACATATTCAGCAGCTTCAGCCATCACTGCCTCACTTAATGACCTGTTGTCTGAATTATGAGGATGACTCCATCCACCTCCAGGAGTACTGCTTCCTGGTAAAGTGGCAATGGCCAGCAACCTTCCTTCCCAGGGCTTTGGCCCCGAGGTAAGTGTGCCCATGGAAAGCAGACCATTGCTGTTCCCAGCTCTGCCCTGTGGAGCCACATACCCAGGATGCTGTGCTCTGTGTTTTCATGTAAACTAGTCCTTCCCTACTGCCCCACACCCAGAGCCCACACAGCAAAAAGCAGGGGCAGACGACATGCACCTTCTACACCAGAGGGCTTGATATCAAGAAAGCTGGGCTCAGAACTCTCTGAAGATGATATGTGGTACCTATTGTCATCCGAAATCTGAGAAGAAAACTCTGTAACTCCTATGTGGTGTTAGAAAGTGGCATTCCTTTGGCATTCCTCACGAAGCATGTCGAGCAGCTTGACAAGAAAGCCTTATCTCTCAGAGTTCAGGTTCTATATTTAAACAGTTAAGATATACATATGCAGTACTTTGGCATATATATTCACTATTCAAGAGCACATAGATATATGCTAATGTTCCTTTGGGAATGCTAAGTGGTATTCAGGGTGGTCAAGTGCCCACCTACTTCTTCCCTTTTTTCACCATCAGCTTCATCATGGAAGCCTTTCACTCACTTTCATTAACTTTTCTCCAATTTGGAAGATTTCCACTGCTTATTAGACCACAGTGAACCGCTTTTTAAAAACAATGTATGTGGAATCTGAGGAAAACGTCCCTGCATGTTTTGAAGTAAAAGATAAAAGCATTCTATTGTGACTCCAGTACATCTCATAAGGCAAAATCATTGAGGCAGAAAATAAAAATATTCTATTATGTCCCCAGTGCAGAATTATTGAGGAAAAACAATACTGTTCACCCAATAAAGCTGAAATGGAAAGTTTTAGAATTATCATTTGTGGATTCCTTTTGCTAAACTTAGTTTATATTAGTTCTTAAACTAATGTACTAATCCCTATTGCTAGACAAACCAACCTATATCACTATTCATCCTCTGAAAACACAGTGGAAGCATCTTCCTTTCCAGTGTCTTCAGTCATTTTTCACTGATGCTTGTTGATAGCGAATTTCTGAAACAACAAATATGTTTGAAGGAAACACTTCATGAACCAAATTTTATTCATGTGGTTTAGCATTGAACAAACTCAGAAGCATGGATTTGCATTCTTACCCCTTCAAGAGATTGGGATATTGTCATAAATGAGTTAGATTTTCACTCTTAATGAAGATGGGGTCATGCCCCAGATATGTAGAGGAATCTCTTTCAAACCATTCAGCATTGCATAGCTGCAGAGAAGATAAGGGTATGGATTTCGGTTCAGTGCTAGTATGAAATACTTTGCACCCCTGTTCTACTTGTTATTGACACTGCATGCCATTTATTTACTATGCAATGTGTTTTGCACTGCAAAGACAGGCATGGTTTTCTGAAGTGCATGCAGTAATCCAATTGCATTTGCTTAGGTAGCTTACAGTAGGATAAAAAACACATGGCGTTGTAGCCCAGATATTGCTGTACAATAAACAGTGCATGCAACATTATTCTAATTCAATCCAGTGCACAACTACGCTCATGCACATAACAAGCAGTGAAGTCTCATTACACTGTAACAGGTTTAACAATAAGCTTACAAATACTAGATGAATTGCAAACTCCTTACCTGATCTTTGCTTTCTAAAAAGCCTGAGGGAACAAATGCTGGGGTCACAAAAGCTCAAGAACACAGTGCACCTTTCTCTGTTGATGGTGACAGATTTCAGATGAATGACTTCTTGACACCTGCACCTGTTAGCTGAGCATTCTTGCCTTTAACTCCTCTTTTTTCCTCCTCTAGTTTTAAAATTAAATGCTTCTGTTCGTCTTGTTCCTTAAGAAAGTCATCTTGACCTTACAAGTGTTACAAGAGTTGTCACCTGATTATTAATGATACACCACGCAGATTCAGATGGCTTTTATTTTTCATTACGTTGAACTACTGACCCTTGGCTTGCATTAATTTGCTCAAAAGTACATTACATTCATTATAGAAAAGAACGAATGCAGTACAATTTGTTAGTACTCTACTCAAGCATTCCCATACTTAAAGAATCTTAGAACTTCAAATATGCAATGAAAAAGGAAAAAATATTTTATAAAATGTACTAAGCTGTTCATTTTTCACAAGATTCAAAGTTAGGATGACCAATATGTGAGCACGTGAGTACCTGGAGTGGCATGAGAGAAATAAGGCTGCATTCTTTGGCTCACTGCCCCCCTCCACCTTCTCCGGGCCGTTGCTAGGACGGGTGGGTGAGTCAAGCCCTCCCTGTAGTGCCTGTCTGCCTTTGTTCAGTCTACACCTGCTTACCTAGTTCATAATTAAGTGAATGCTGTTCTGAAACAATTCTAAATAAATATGTTCCACATCAATTCCCCCCTTTTCTATAATCTAGCAATCTTCGTGTTGTTAGATATCATTCTCTCCTAAGGATTTATGAAAATATACCCCGCTTTCCATCTTTTAGCGTATCTTATGCTGTTCCTACATCTCATAATTTCCACCTGGTTGTTTAGACATACACAAGAAACAACACAACATATGAATATTCCAAGAAAGAGTAGGACTACACAAGTTATGAAGAGTTGCTTTAGCCAGGCAAAGTTTGGTAACCAACTAATTTGTTCCATAGAATCCGAGTTAAGTACCGTAGTTGTGTTCTGAATTTAGATCCTTTTAGATCCTTTTTTCCTATTGTCACAGTTTTATTTGCACATCTATGCCTAGCTCCTGCTCCACCCCATAGTGACCAATTGGTGGAGGGAATCCCATACTGAGGGATTTCCATCCCTCCATCGCTTGGCAAGGCTGTACATATCCAACAATCAATGTGGTTTAGGCTAGCCACTACTCTTTAGTGATGTTTAAATTTGTGTTTTCATGCCAGGCTACAGCAAGTCTTACGTAATACAGGCAACCTATAAAACACATTCTAAACATATTGTCTCTTAACCCTTAGTTTCAGCAGTCTGGCCTTCTTAATAGTCCACTGGGATTGAGATGTCTTCTTAACTTGTGTGTATTGGATCCACGATGCTTGCTCTTTTATCCACACTATATATATGATGTTCTGGAACCCCAAATCTTGGAATTATCTCTTATAACAATACTTTAGTTACTTCCTGCACTTTGTTGGTCCTGCAAGAGAAAGCCTCTGGCCAATCTGAAAAGGTGTCTTTTAATATCAGTATATGCTTATACTCCCCTTTTCTTGAGAGTTCAGATAAATCAATTTGCCATTGTTACTCAGGATAATTTCCCTCCCCTAGAACACCCTGGGGCCTGTTCTAGGATTAAACAAATCTCACACCACTGCATTACCTGTTTAATGATGGTGTATAAATTCCAAGCCACAATTTGTTGGCTCGGGTATTTATACAGGATCTTGGTTCCCTAGTGACTTTTCCTTTGCTCAGCCATGATTATGGCCCATAACAGGGAGATGGGAACTATTATTTTGTTCTCAACCCTAATCCACCCTCCGTTTCTCACCTGCCCTCCTAAGTCCTTTATCAATTTTTGGTCCTCTCTTGAATATCTTGGTTTACCTTCAATTTGAATTTTACTGTCTGGAACCAAAGCCTGCATTTCTCTTGTCTTCCATTTCTGCCACTCTTTGTTTCTCAGTCAGCTAATGCATTGCCCACTTATTCAGTTGTTTCACCCTTCCGGTGGGCTTTACAGTACATGATAGCCATCTTCTCAGCTAGTTGTACCACTTCTAGTGCAACTGCTACTGTTCTTCCCAATTTATTTCTTTCATTTATAATCCCTGTTTCTTTATACTCTCCAAGGCCCCCTCAATTAATTTATCCAGGTCCAGTATTTCACTTCCTTTAATCTGCATATCATTGGGAGGAAACAAAGACGTTCTCACTCTGATTAACAAAAGACCTTGGGAGGTGTAAATAAGTTTGGCAGACATGGAGGGAGAAAATCAAAAGATTGTAACTATTTGTGTCAGACAGTACCTCTTGACATAATCACCAGACATCTAGCTTGTACACCTGGCATGGGTGTGAGCGGATGCTATAAAGGGCAAGCTAACCAGTGGCAAGCCCCACCAAACCTGAGGTGGCTGACAGAGGTGAGTGGCAAGGAACCATGGGTCCATGTGTGACAAAGGAGCAGAAGGCAGATTGCCAAATGATGAAAGACTCCATCAATTACATGTGGATCTCACTCTACATCCCAGCCAGAAACAAACATGGGAGACAACCTGCGCAGAAGGAGGTGAGCAACAACACTGAGCTGCATTTCACACAGGAATAGTTCCATGGCAAGCTGGGAGTAGGGAGTGGTGGGCGGCACATTGCTGAGTGGCTCATGACGAAGTACTGCACTGAGATGGGGGTCCCTGTTGGCTCCTTCCTTATCAGGGAGCATGAGACATTTGTTGGGAACTACATTCTGTCCTTCTGGTGTAATGAAAGGGTGCAGCCTTGCTGCATCCACTGGAGGCAGTCATAGCCTGAACCAATGTGTGAGCACATGAGTGCCTGAAGTGGCACGAGAGAGATAAGGCTGCATTCTTCAGCTTGCATCCTTTGGCTCCCCCTCTAGCTCCCGTTTTCTCAGCTGTTGCTCAATATCCCTCTCTATAGCGCCCATCATTGCCTTTGTTTGCTCTTCACCCCCTTATCTAGTTCATAATTAAGCGAGTGCTATTCTGAAACAATTCTAAAGAATGATTTTCCACAGCAAGGATAAAAATACCTTTCTACAGGCACCACCAAGTTTGTAAAAAATCTCATGATGATGATGAGTATGACAAGTGAAAGTGTTTGCTCACTGCTTTTGCACAAAGATAAATGTATATCTACAAGTTTAACATTTTAATTTACAAAAGATACGTGAAAATGTGGAAAAGAAAAACCAAGTCATAAGTTAGATACAATGGCACTAGATGTTATGGATTGGTAATAACTGTAATTCACCCCACGATTATGACAGGAAAAAGTCCTGATGTTGATAGCTTGGCTTCAGTCCAGTTCCTGGTGTTGAAATTACGATTTATGATTTGTCAAAAATAGTCTATGCATTCATATTGACATGTATTCTCTCCTAATGTGTTAACTATAAAGGATGGAATTTTCAAAGACATGAATACATCTTTTCTCATTTTCTTCCTATATAATATGAATGTCTAATCAACTAGTCCTGTGGAAATGGTAGCCAGATTTTAAGCAATTGCTAAATGTTCACCAATCATGCAAGTGCCACATGTCAAGCACTAATTCCCTTCATCACAGAGTTATCAGAAAGTGAGACTAATGGTTCCCAAAATAATGCCCAGTATTTACAGAAGGGCCAGTGACTACACAACTCAATCACACAATGACTGAGCCAGTTTTGTTTTTTTTTTCCTATGAATTGGTGCTGCTCATCTTTCCTAGAGGATTGTTCCTGCTCTGAGCCAGCAGAAAGATAACTTGATATATACAATATGATGTACAAAATAACCAAGAGAGAGGAAAAAAAAAAAAAGCTAATATAGAATTCTGAAAGATTGATGTCCTTTGCTGGAGCTCTGCAATACGGAGGAAGTGCAAAGACAAGAAAGCAAGCAGGAGCAGGTAGATGCTTCACCTGAGAGTGAGTGTTTTGTATGTGTCAAGCACAATGCACACCAGTTAGGAAAAGGTATATCCAGGTTTCCACACACACCAGATAACCTGGATTATCTTTTCTGAATGACTTTTACGCTGCTTGGCAAATACAGCATGATACCGGAAATTAGATTGGCCCAAAATGGATCAGTTTCTTCTGTGATTGGTTTTGCAAAGTCTGGGAAAAAAACAGCATTATATTGAAAAGTTATGATACAAGCTTACATTTATAAAGTAGGTTTGAATTATTAAGTAGTGGGTCAGAAAAGAAACAGAGCTGCTAGGAAGTCTCTTTCTCCAGATACTGAAAAACACACAGAGAATTTCACATCGCCCCTCACACAGAGGACCTTGTAGCGCAGCCGCAGGGAGCTGAGAACATGTGGAGCCCAGTGATGTCCTGCCACAAACAGCTGGATCACAAGTGCAGCCCTTGGCTGGCAGCAGGCCACAGGGAAGGGCCTACTGCTTTGACAAGAGCCAAGGGAATCATTCAGAGCAGTTCATGTAGACAGAGGTAAACTGAAACAATTATCACTCCCGAATAGACATAGCTTTCAGGTACTTCCACTTTATTTGTAATTAAAGGGTTGTACAGAGTTACAGATGTCACTTTGAGAGGGAATTGGTGCTTGTAATATGAGAATATCAGCTATAATAATTCAAAACATACCTTCAAGCCTATGTTATGCTTCTTAGTGCACATGAGCAAGCTAGCTGGCAAATGTGAGTTTTAGTAATTCCGTAGCAATTAGTATTAAATAATTAAAAAAATAGGCTCATACATGAAATGCTACAGGATGAATCCTGATCAGATTGTTTCCTGCAGGTACTTAAAACACGACATGAGGATTTCAGGAGCCAGAGGAATTAATGAAATGCAAGTTAAGGTGCTAGATTCTGATTCCAATTCGAACTAAAGATTCCAACTTCAGAATAAGTTTTAGTTGGGAATAGTATGATCAGAATGATGAATTAGAAAGTTCTTGTTATTTTATGAATCAAAAAATAGGAAACGCTAAACAATAAGCAAACCATGAAAACAGCTTCCTGCTTGAAAAAATATCCTGTGCACTACATGTGGTCAAGGGAAGATAAGCCAACAGTATATCCAGCATGTAGTCAAATATGCTATAACATAACAGAAAAAAATGTGATTCAAAGTCTGTTTCACAATGAAAGCCAAAAAGCATTTTGTATTTAAAGAGTTGTAAGACACAATACTTTGTGCAAATGGCACTGGGTTCAGATCAACAGTACAATTAAGTTTATGCATAAGTATATGCTTAAGTATCAAAAGCAGAGTTGTGCCTATAAGCAAAATAATAAGAAAATTGGAATACTGTTTCATTGGAGGCATAAAGTGTAAAGAGACTGCACAAAAAAAAAAAAAAAAAAGCTGAACTCCATCCTCAGTTATGAAATATAGAAAAATAACCTACCACAGTAAGTCATCTAAATTCCAAGTGATCATCACAGATGTACCATAACATTGGAACTGTAAGTCTGCCTGGACATACAAGCATTTTAGAAGTTCACTGTTGCAAATAACACAGAAATGTACACTATGAGTTTAAAACAACACAGTAAGAAAATTCTCAGATGACACCATTGTCTATATTGTCTGAAATTCGGAATTCAACTATTAATCTCTCCTTGTGTTTTTATGTTCCTCATCAAATCAGTGTCTTGACAAGTAAACGATAAATATTTTTAGGGACACACAGGGTCCTACCCAAAGCTGATATATGCGAGGGTAACTCAAAGGCAGTGCATACAGACAACAAGAATGGCATCCAAGCCTGAAGTAAGTCATTTTACTCATTTAATGACAGAAATACTTAGCTACCTATAGTATGACCATGCTTTATGAAAGACTATCAGCAGCTGTGACTATGGTCATTGAAATGTGATCCCAGTTGCTGGAAGATGGCAACACTACAGTTCTCTGCATCAATGACCTCAGCTTTTCAAGTGAAAACATCTTCAAAATACTATTTGCTACTGCTCTGAAAATATATCTTAGAAAGGAAGTGATTCATGGTCACTTCTTAAGACACTATACTACCTTTAAAACAATACCAGGATAGCTTTCAAAGAAGAATTGTAAAGAAAGTCTAATATAAGCTTGTTGTTTGCTACATGTTATCTGGAAAAGAACATGTCCATTCATTTCTTTTAGCTCCCTTGACTAATTTGGAGAAATGCCTTGTAGACTTGTATACAGATTATAAACAAACATAGTTCTCATTCTTGGTAGCTTAAATGTCATGAAAGTACTAGCTAGCTAAGTGCCTTTTGGGGCAGCATAATTTGAAAAACAGATAAAATTTTCTAAAGCAGTTCCTAGCACATAAAATTAAAAAATTAGAACAAAAAAGAGAAAGAGAAGGAATATATTCCTTAGACTCCACTGGAGCTCTATTAATACTAGGTGTGATGTTTGAGTTTTTGAAAGCAAAAAAAAAAAGCAGATTTAAGGTATCCATAAAATATTTACTATATGTCTTGTCTTGCTATTTTCATATCCCTTCCTCTCTGTGGAAACAATTCATACTTTATTTTAAATATATACTTGTATAAAGTCTTACCTTGTAATTTGTGTTCTAGTATTGAAGTCAAGAGATCTCATTGAACGCAAGACTTCTATACACCCCAAGTACTGCAAAGAAAAAGAAACAGTTGAAACCATGTAAATATTCTCGATTTATAAGACAAAATACTCACTGAAAGGCATTGCACAATTTGTATTTTTACATTCCATGAATCCTATGTGTCAGGGAGATTTTTGTGATTATGCTCTTGTGTAACACAGATTTATTCCATAAACACTTAATTTCACTTAAGTCTCAAGATTCAACATCTCTCTGTAAGTTTAATCTAATGCCATTAATATATGTTGTTCATAATGTGCTGATTTCTAGCTTTTCACTTTCCATGTTTTATTTTACATACAAAGCTATTCAAATTAAAAATTACATAAAAAGGAAGTGCAGAAAAACAAATTCAACTACTGTTAGTGGGGGAAAACGAGAAAAAAAAATTGTGGCAGGGAATGCTGAAAACAGCATCAGCAATCCAAAGATTCCTTAATGATTACCTCAAGGACAGGTGGGATTTTCCTTAGTGTTTTAATGGTAACAGTATAAAGATACAGGAAAATCTTAAGAAAATACGTTAGTAACAAATGCAGGGAGACAGTTTCAACAGAATTATTCTAGCGAGGAGAGATATGAAGGCTGGCTAATATTTAGGAAAAGACCAGACATTTCTGCCCGGCATCTCTTTGAAAAACAGGGATAAATTGGAAAATATGTTCAAATGTAACAGTAACTGTCATAGGAGTGAGACAACCTCAGATGCATTCTGAACTTACTTCCAAAAGCAGGGATAATTTGCACATGATAAAGCCTACAGCTACAGCTGCAGATCTCAACAGGTATTTAGTAGAATGGCTTTGTACAAACCAGCTTATAATAGGTATAATCCAGTGGCAGCATCACTGCATGTACTGCATGCACTCAGCCATTCACCTGGCTTTTGAAAGTTATGGGAAGCTGGGATGAGTTTTTAGATAATTAACTTGATAACGCTATTCTAGCGTAATACCGATTTGCAGTGTAATCAAACCTATTTAGACACAAAACTGGTGCAAAAACCAAGGGAGGTCAGCATTTTGTGTCTATTTAGGACTTTTTCATTCTACTTAAAAAAAAAAAAAATTATTTCATTACTAGGATCTTCAGCACTGCTTTTTCAACAGAAACATATATGTTACAAAATGTTTACAAGCTGAGGAAATTACTTTTTTGTTTTCAGATGTCAATTACTATTTATTAAATGTTATGAAGTTGTTACAACACTAAATAAAACGAACTAGAATATCAAATAACTCATATTCATTAAATTGCTCAAATTTGGATTATAATTGCCTGAAGTTTCTGGGAAGGCTTATTTCAAGATCATTTTATTATTATTAAACTATTCTGCAATATTATCTTAAGTTTTCAAAAAGTTTGTAAAATCCTTGTGGAAAATATCATCTTGATAGAGATCTGGTACCTGGAGCTTTCAAAATAAGGGTCATGTCCTCAGGCTTTTTAGACTATTACCAATCCTGAAGCAGTGAAAAAAAGGTAACATCCTGTATCTCATTGCAAGTAGCTTCTTTTTTTAAGTAAATTTCTCCCTAAGCACTTAAAGCATCCAAAAAGATTGTCATGTTCTGATGAGAGAAGTTGAGCTATTAATTCTATTTTTAAGTATCTCAGAGGATGATTTGATTTTCTTGAAGATCAAGTTCATTATACATCAGTTGAGATAATCAGCTGAAGTAAATTAAGCCAATATACAGACATTAATCATTTTGGTTTAGTTCTGTAATTCTTTTAAAGATAAATATTCCCAAATATTTATTCCATACAGCACTTTTTTTTTTTTAAATTTAAATATGTTGAAAACTGGTAAAACTATTGAAAGGCATTCCAATGACTGTTCCTTACTGAAATACTTGGTTTTTTCAACATATCCACTTAGGCCGCTTGATACCAAAAGACTCTTGAATTGCACTTGTTCCTTTACATGTTTGTATTTGCCACAAGTTTTTTTAAAGCTCAGAAATTGCAGAAATGTTGAGGACTAAGTCAAACACTTTAGGAGTAAACGCTGAAAGGTAGTTTCACAAGTACATGCAGGCGTGCAAATAAATATACAAACACATATTCACACACGTATTGAAATAAACACACAAGCAATTAGACAAATATCCATAAACAGAAGGCGTGCAGTTAGACTCCTTTTGAGTCATACTACCTGGTCTGCATTAACGAAAGGAGAGACAAAACCAGACTGAAGAAAAGTCAAATGGAAAAATTATCTTGTATTTGCCTTATGTATAGCATGGAGACAGTTGAACACAACATAGTAAGGCTTGCAATTTTCCTGACTGATCAAGGCAAAGATGGCAATTGATTTTCTTAGATAAAAGATGTGAACACTTAATCACCATGGCATGTTTTCAAGTAATGAAATTACTAAAAAAACTGACATTCAAAAGGCCCAAAGGCCAACTACAGGGACATATAACTCACCTACTGCTATGCTTCAATTATTCCCAAAGACCAATACTGTTCTCTAAAAATATCCATTTGAAGTACATCCTGACAAGGATCCACAGAAAGGAGACATACAACCAAGATAGCAAGTAAATAAATTATTCATTTATTTCAACAAATACATATCCTGTTTAAAAAGAAATGCTATCTTTCGTTTTAGGCATTCCACAAAACATTTAAAATATAGTTATAAAGCAGTCTACTTGTAAGAAAGCTCCTATTCACCCAACACTTAATGCACATTCTAACCAATTGGTTACTGTGCATCAAGATAGCATGCCACTAGCATCTTCTCTCTCATGCTCAATAAATAAATACACCAAATGCAGCTCACCTTAAAGTAGGAAAATTTGGGAGCACCAAGCTCTCTCAGATAATGTTCTGCTTTCTGTCTAGTTTCTCATATTTGAATGAGAATATTCCAGCTTGTATACCTTCACTGAGTGGTACTGCACCCTAAGGTGACATCTTTCAGAGGAATGCATGCCTCTCCATTCAGAGGTTTTAGAATCATAACATTCTGCATTCTAACCAGTGCCTTGCAGGACACTGATTTAAATCCAATAGCATGGTATCACATTCTACTGGAATCATGTCTTCTACTGCAGAGTTTCAAATATCTTGGCTAGTCATCATTTTTTCAGGTAAGCATAACACATTCCAGGTTTTTAGTTTATCCCACAGGCAAAGGTTTTTTCCAAATTCCCTGAAGTTTCTCTATCTTCTCTATGACTCACTCAGAAAATTCTTGCTTAACAACTACAATTTTTTTACAGTACTCAGGGCAAGAAAGGGTACAGAGTTTTTCACCATGTGTCAGAAACAGTTCAACAAATGAGGGTTGAGTGTGTTCATGTGTGTGCAATGAAGAGGAAAGGCAAAAGAGGGAAGTCACCATCAGAGTTATCTTTTTCCCTAGAACATAAAATCTTGCTCAGTTTTTCATAATGAGCTCATTCAAAACACCAATTTACTAGAAGAAATCTTTCACTTTTTTTTTGTCAGAAGCTAGTAATAGCAACAGCAATAAATATTTTTATAAAAATATGGCAACACTTAGGCACATATAGCACTGCAGTAGTCCAGCCTGGAAACAACAAATGTTTGAATGGCAGGTGTATAGGTGCCACTGTCTAGCAGATTAGTATCTGCCCAAAGGATGGGTAGCATTAAGATACACCTATCATGAACTCTCAGACAAAATAAGGAAACCTGATCCCTGAAGCTAAACTATCAGAATATCATTAGTTCACCAAAGCTGCATACTTATTCACAGCAAATTAAAAGTAGTTTCAAATCTGTGTTTCCAGCCACCTGCTATAAATATAAGCGGCTCACAGCGCTGCAGATTGCATCTGCAACACACATAGCCTTGTGCAAGTTATATAAAGGATAACAGGGTTATGTCAGCAAACAGACACACTTGGCAGTCGGCCATAAATTAGCCAGTGCCTTCGAACACTAGAGTATCTGAAATCTGTTCAAGCATTGCACAAATGCTGATAATAGGCTAGGGACCCAATGAAAAACAGAGGTGATTCTGCATGGTGTATACAGACCTAATTTTTGAAAATAGAAAGCTCTGAAACATTTTGTAAGGTACTCTGTAATAAGTTGGACAATTTGTCACCCTCAGGCTCAGACTACGCATTTACTTGTGAAGTATACAAAAAAGAACACTTTTTTACTTGCCACATCTATTTCTCATGTGTATTTAGAGTAATATCCTGACATTGTCATGATTTTTTTTTTTTTTACTTGTTAGGTGAAGTAATAAAAAAAAAAGATAATTTACCAGTTAAGAGCTGACTGTTGCTAAATAAGCCCAGCTGATGGCTCTCTATTTCAAAAGGAGAGCTTTTATGTCAATTTCAGACTATTTTGCTTCTATTGGAGTATACATTTATTTCTTCATCAAAACAACCAATTGTCGGTATTTCAGATGCTGTCAATAACAGCCTAATATGTTTGGGAAAAGGACACTAAGAGTTCCAAAATGTTCTACAAGATTTACAACTTACAAGCTTGCCTTCCTTCCTAAGCCCTATCAAGACTGAAATCTAGATGCACACTAACAAGCAGGGTATAATACAAAAATACTGACAGTTTCAAGTTAATAAACTTCTCCACACATAACTGAAAACTCAGTCATAGATTTGTATTGTAAAAACTCATATTGATGCAAGAAAAGAAGAAAATCAAACAAAAACAAAAGCAACCCAGGTCCTAGATAGAGAGTTCAGAGTTAACCACTTTCACAGTAATTTTTGTCTTTGACGAAATAATAAGGAGGAATTAACTTGAATCCTTTTGACATCACTTTTTAACACGTTCCTAGCTTAACTGAATTTATAATGCCCACTTACTAAATTACTGAAAAGGAAAAGAAAAAAAGGAATTGTAATCAAAAGGTCTTTCCATTAATACAAAAATGCTAAGTAAAAAATTAATAAGATATGCAAAATATTTCATAATCTTCTAAAATTTTGCTTCAACATAACATTTACTGCCTTGAATACCTTACTGATTGGAGTAAGGCACATCAAATTGTTTGCACGAAGAGAGGATAGTTTATCATAATATACATTTGCTCCTCCACTTCATAAGGACATTGTACCTTAGTTGCATGTATACCAAACTACATAGAAGAAAATCTACTAATTCTGTGAAGACAGTGGAATCTTAAAAGAAAACCCATAAAATAATCCCCCTTATAGGCTGTTGCTTATCTTCTGAATGCTACATTTTACTCATGCACAAACAGAGGCAGCAGGAGTCATTGTCTGAGAGCATCTATCTGAAGGTACATGGGAGTAAAATGGTCCTTGCAATTTTTTTTAAGGCAAAACAGGTAGAGTCCTACCTAGCATTTGAAATACATAGTTGCATGCAACATACATGTTATGTTACCTGTAACAAAGTGGCACATGACAGGAGAACATATCCTACCACATCTGCAGGAAGAAAGTTAATTGCTCAGCATTTTTTGAAGACAAATCTATCCAATTCAGGCTGACTATTTAAGGACCCTTTGTACCCTTTGACTTGACATAATGTTCACACCTCTGTGTCAGGCTAGCACATCGGAAAGGAGGTACTGAAGATCTGGAAGCATGGTTCTATGCCCGGATAGCTAACATTGATAGGTATTTATAGTTCTTACGTATATTTGAACAAAATTTTGTTTCTAATATAATGATATATGGCACACTTATATTGCAGCTTAAAAAGCATAAATCTCTACCCATTTAACAGAAAGAGCCATTCAAACCAGGTAAACAGTTCCTTTAGTTAGGTTAAGGGTGGGGGTAGCCTTTATTCCATTGAACAAAAGGATCACTTTAGAAGGAGGGTTGTTGTGAAGATATCTCCACATAGACAGGCTGAAGCTGTGCCATACATTTCAGCACTACTGGCTGAAGCTGTGCCATATGTTTCAGCACCACCGCAGACAAAAGTTAGAATAAGAGCTAGCATAATAATCAATTGTGAGTACTGAAAACCATGGAAAGCTCTTAAGGCTAAATTTACACTTGAAAACTTTCAAATACAGTGTTACTGCATTCATATTGAAAAAGACTATATATATAGGGACTTCATCCACATGATACTAGGAGCTCAGCAGCTGGGCTGGAGCCTTGGTCCCTGCAGGATCTGGATCTGGTCAGCTATTACACTGAAGCATCAGATCTACTCTGAAACTAAACCAGAACACAGTATCATAAGGAAGTTTTTCTCTATAACAGCTGAAAGCCAGCATTTTCTGTAGAAGATCTGTACTCTCAATATGCAATAACCACTTTATTTAAAAACAAACAAACAAACAAACTTTAGTGTCTGCTAAGAGGGTGTTTGCCAAAACTCAGGCAAAAATCTTCTTGTAAGTGAAGAGTAGGTGTGCACTGTCCTGCCACTGCCTTGCCCCAGTTCCAGCACCATGGATGTCTGCAGACACTCCTTTTCTGCAGTTGTTGCTGATAAAGCAAGGTTCCTCCTGGGAATGGAGCTGCTTTTGGCAAACATGAGCTACCATCTTCTGAAGAGACAGCAGAGCAGTGAGAAGAAGGGCTTAGCATGTACATAGCCATTCAGAGTTATGTCAAAGTATCTAGATATTTTAAGCAGAAGGGTGGAATAGAAGATTAGTTCTGTGATATTTCTAACATAGGGTGAGTTACAATATTAGAAAAAGCTGTGGGCAGAAGTAAAACTGGATATTTAGAGAAAAATAAATTTGTATGAGCAGCAGATACAGAGCCTTCAAGTCAGCTGTTAGAGATTTTCAGTTTCTCTAGAAGTTTGGGATATAAATATTCGTCTATAAGTCCTCTGTTTAGCTATCAATTAACACATATTAAAATCTTACCTAGAACTAGTGTTACACTGTACATGCACATCATAAAGTAGCGTAAATTAATCTCATAGTCTGTTATTTGAAATTTCATCAATCTTTTGTGTAAGAAGATACACTTGTAGTGACACGTTTCAGATATTTCTATACATATAGCCATTTTCTGAACTCCCAAACTAATCCTCTCCTGTAATTATCTCCAAAATGTAATGACTGCACTGAGCCTTAGGATGACCTCAGAGATGTACTGAGGCACATGTGCAGCTAGTGAGGGCTGAGGTCCATGCACTTCTGTGAAGCCATGTCACACCTAGTCTGATTTTCTTCCCTTCCCCTAAGGCAAGATTCATCTTCAGAGCTGCCTCTGAGGGTACCTGATGCCTGTCATTCACCAGCAGATGTTGAGGGAAATGATCTGCATCACTGCCCTGTGCTTCCCAAGTATCTGCATAATGGTGCCCTGCTTCCTACAGAACTTAGCAGTGTTGTAGAAATAAAACATGGGCAGCATAATGAAGGAAATGAATGAGTGAAAGGCCCTAAATGACACTGTCAGAATCTAACACTAAAAACGTGTCATAAACATATGCTGCCATGAGAAATAGAGAAACATTTTTCTAATTATCATAGCTGCAAAACACTTTCATAAGAGATTGCAGGGAAATAAGACTTTCTACGTATAGCTGTGCCTTGATATATTTTGATTCACTGCTACCAAACAGTAACAGTTTGTTTGGCATCTAGAATACAAAATAATAAAAAGAAAGGTCATATTTTAAAAATTTCACTGCATGACAGTAAGTCACTGTATTTTTCCTAGATGCCTAGCTTTAATCATGTAAATCCCTTTACAAAGAGTTTCTTGAAGATTTTCATAAAGGCATTCAGCCACATAAGTAAGGGGAGACGGACTTCCAGCAGGATTCTGAGATCAACAACAGAATGATGTGCTTCACACTTAATCAATACAGACACTGTGAAACTTCATCTAAATAAATTCTTAAGTCTGATCCACTGCTAGAAGTACCAGCTTCTACACAAAAGCAGGCAACTTGTTTTTCCTGTTTTTCATATTTTTGCTTAAATGTTATATAAAGAATCAATCCATCTTAACATATTAAAAAATGCTTTTAATTTATATATGAGTATATATATATATGCACATACAAACCCTATATATTGACTACATGTTTGCAGAAATATACAGTACCATTGTTCTTAAGAATATTTACCAAGTACCATTAAGTCTGAAAAAAAGTTTTTTTTCTTCTTTCTGAAAAACAGTTTATAGATAAATGCCATTTTAATATTTTGTGGGCAGCTGATAAATATACTAACTTTTGGCATATTAGCTGTATATATCTATATGTATATATCTATGGACTTGAATATTTTTGTGTAAGAAGTATTTGCCAACACTGAAAAAGACGGAAATTTGTTATCCTTTTCCCCCCACAGAGATTAAAAAATAATAATCTGTTAAGGCCCTCTTTATTACCTGGGGGTTCACATAAACACTGAGGCCTTAAAGAAAATATGAACACTTTGAATGTCTCCAATTCTTTTTGAAAATGAGTCAGAGAGAGAGCAACATTTGACAAAGAAATGGCACTTCTGTGCCACTGTTATCAGGGCAGAAGGACAGAAGGTAGAACAGTACCGAGCAATTGATTCTACATTTGTTAACATAATTCCCAATGCATGACTAAGATTTTATGTGATTAAAAATTATCACTTGCTGAGGGAAATGTTGTCTGAAGTTAAGCTGTGCATCAATGTACAATATTTTCTCCATGCTTCCAAGTGTAGTTTTCTTCTGTTGCTAAAATATATTTTCCCTTGATTTTAAGAAAATAAACTTTTTCTACTGATTTTTTTTTACTATTCCTGTATCAGATTTGTAGATATGAGTAGCCCCAGAAATCGTCACACAACATTTTATCAATAATTAAAAAAAAAAACAAAAACAAAAGGATATCTCCTAAATCTCTGTGCAAAAAAAAAAAGAAAATCAATGCCAATCTGGATACATTCATAATTATCATAAGATATTAATAGTGGTTTACATTTGTCCCCTGTGAAAACATTCTGTCAGCATCTCGCACACAAGTCATAGGATAATGATTCAGAACTCCATTAAAAAAAGGCTAAGGATTCAGCTAGGGAAAGGAAAATATATTTTATCTTATCTTGAAATGCAATTTCTTAAGTCAACTCTAAAGTCTCATTTCTTGCTAGTAAGGAGAAAAATAGCACAGGGAAGCACATTTTCCATCTGTTGACTTTCTAATTTCCATCTCAAACAGTACTGAAAACAACCATCTTCAAAAAAAAAGACCTTTTTCTCATTTCTTACTTGTAGTATAGAGAAAGAAGACTGCCAACATCTTGCTCAAAAATACTCATACAATGCAGATGCTAAATGGAACGGACTTTCACAAAATTCCACATTAAAAATATCAGTACTTTTATATGCACAATATGTCTTTTTGTTTGTATTTTGCAAACTTATATTTTTGCATGCAAAAACTTGGTAATGTTAGAATAAGAAATGCATACATTAGGCACCTACCATTTTATATGTAAATATGTTTTGCATACTGCCAATTTTTTTTTTTTTTTAATACATTACAGGTTCTAGTGAAAAAAGAAGTTGCATGTAGTTTAGTTCTGTATCGTTCAGATACAACTTTCACGGCATATAATAGAGGATGAGTGCAATTGCTGCAGTGTGACGTTAACCAAAGTGAATGTCTGTAATATGCACAACAGTGTCACAAATGAAATGCCTCATTTTCTCAGGTACATACCGAAAATGGGTGAACACTTTCCAGACAGTTTACTTGCTACCTTGAATATTCACTAAGATGCCTTTCCTTCTAAATCTCCATGCAGATTAGCTCTAGCAGCTTATGCTCTGCACCGAATTTCATCTAATGCAAATGTACAAAACTTCTGCAGCCAAAACATGCTTCAAAACCTGAAAATCAGAATTAGAAGTTTAAAATCATAAATATGGAGACTGTAGATATATCCAGTTTTTTGAAGAACATCAGCTTAGACATGAAGTAGGACTGCTTGATGAATCTACTTATTACAGCAAAGATCCAGAAGACGGGTGCATTTCCTCTAAACTGGGTATAAACCTGAGATACGATTCTGAAACACTGCTATGTTTTCAAAATTGTATATTGTAATTGTATTCAAATATACAATTTGAAGGTGTGATTCCAGAAGTATTCTGCCAATGTTAAAACTCACAATTCAAAATAGAGAGAGAGTCCTTTCTTATATAAATGCTACAGGTTTTCATCACAGGAGTTAATATACGTTTTTCCTGAATCTTGGTCAATATTCAGCTTTCTTGCATTTAATTTCTTGTGTTTCTTGAAGGAGCGCCCAAAATACGGCCCAGCATGCACAACAGAAAAGGGAAGGTTAGAAGCATCACAGACCAGATGTAAAGGACTATAAATCTCTACAGGCAGCAGGGAGGCCTGGAAAGCCAGTGGGTATGAGCAGAGCAAAGCAGGGGCTGGAAGCCACCAGTCTTGCAAAGACACACTCCCACAGTCCCTCTGCTGCACAGAGCAGCCCTGCTCCTTCACAGGAGGATATATCCTGAAAGAGAGAGTTGATGGAATGATTCTGTTCACTTACTGGTCTCTGCTTATTTCATGACTGTAAAATTAATTTACAAAAATTTGAAAATGAGTAAAAGCTGTATCTTTCAACAATTGGCGTTTGAATGTTTTGTTCTAGAGTAGGGTTGCTGTAACAAATGAATGGCAATAAATGGTAAAATCCACAAGTAATTTATACTACATCCCTTAAAGAATTTTCAACAGCCTCAACCTTGTCTTATCTTGAAAAGTCTGTTGCATCAAAGTCTACAGGCTGAGCTATTCTTCACAAGCCTGATCCATCATAAAAATACCCATACAGAGCACCAACTCTGAGCATCTGAAATATGTATCTAAATTTTCTTTGAAACATTTTTAATTATGTGTGTGATAGGAAATCCTTTCTTTCTTCCAGCTGTGTCAGGCACTATGTGCCAGGTGATCTTTTCTGACAATGATTACAAGTGTCACAGTGTCACAGCAGACAGACCACAGTGATTCAAAGGCAAGGTCTGCATTCCTGGGCAAAGATGTATCTCTGTTTATCCAAAATTTTTACTAAAATTTCTGCCATAAATCTGCTCCATTTGCAAATTAAAAGAGCATTTGCCTACTCTTCTTGCTCAGCTGGGGATTTGGTAGCCTGGAAATCAGACTACCAGGGGTAGTTTATTTTCTTGCACCTGTGCTTGGCACTTGGAAATGAAGGATAGACCCCATACTACATGGCAATGGTAGCATTTCCAAAACATTTAATTTCTAGGAAAATTAAGGATACTTTTTCAATGCCCTGTGAATTACAGAAGAAACTTGTTTACGAGCAAAGAGACAGCTCTGTTTCCAGTAATTTCTTCATCAGAATCACACTGTGTCAAATGCCATTCAGGATGTTGGTGCCAGCCTGTTCTCATATCATTTCAGTGCTAAAAGAGCTAAACATGGGAATAAAGGACAGTTAGTACCACAGCAACTCCAGAAAGACATAAATGGTGCTGAGCAATCCCCTGGACACCATATCTTCCTTTCAGTCTTGTCCCTGTTCTTTCTCATATTCAGTAACTAATTCCAGGATCAGTTTCTGAGATTTTTTTTTTATAATTTATTTAAAATGGCTGTGCCAGTAAATATAGTATGATGGTGCTTTGGGAAAATAGGCCCAGAAAGCTTTTTCTATCTGCCTCATGTTATTTTCTTTTTGTCTCCCAGCAACTTGTTTATCTTTACTTTAAAAAAAACATATTTTTTTTTTGCTTGCTACCCTTCTCTAGTTTTTATTGTCTTCTTTTCTACCCGTGTTTTAAAACTTTCAGTTGCAACTTGGCTCGTCTGAGTCAATCTTTTCAGGCCCTAAGGAAAACTTATTTGAAAAAAATTTATGGAATAAATATCACTTGTTAAGCAAACCTGCTAGATTAGCCTTATGAAACTGTCCCCATCCTTCTCCAAAAACACGACACCTGGGATGTGGCTGCATCCTTGTTGCCATTGCAATGGCCAGGTTCTGCCCCAGAGCATTTCAGTACAGACAGGAACAGTGCTGCAGTGAAAGCTGTTGTAAGTGCACAGAATCACATAAACCAGGAGTACATCAGGACAGCCCAGAAACACATGCAAGCAATTACTTTTTCTTCTATGACTATGGAATTTGTTTCATTGTTTCCTTTGCTTGCTTCACCCTGCCTGAGCATCTGCCGCCAGGAACACTGCCTGTCTGGGGCTGTCCCAAGGCAGATCTACACTTTTCCCATTGCAAACATGAAGAAAATCTAATACTAATACCTTGTGTACTCACTTTAACTTCCTACAATAATTGAAGCCAATCTGGAGCTGATGTGCTAATGGAAATGTAGCTGGTGTGCTAATGGAAACAACATTTCTTGATAGGTTACAAGGCTGGGGGACAAAGGAGTGCCCAGTAGGCAGGATAAGTGCCTCACAACTGGCTGAAAAGAAAGATGTGGATTTTCCCTGAAGGTTCTGATTCATCCATGTGTTTTCTTTACAGAGGAAGATATTTAAATTGGACACATGGTACTCTTAAAATAACCATTATTTGAAGATACGAAAATTACAATCCAACTTCTAAGGGAAAACAAAGAAAGAATTCTGTCTGTAGTTTTGCCTCCTAAAAGGATTAGGTAAATTTATCTGTGGACTTTAAAACAGTATCAGTTTCATTTTAAAAAAGGATGTCATTCTCACTTAAACTATTGAAATCAAGATGAACAGTGGCCAAACTCTGTCCCTTACAAAACAACCTTAGCTGCACAAATTATACTATTTTGCAAATACCCCAGCTATTCTGCAGACCAGATATTTGCTTTCAGTGTTGGTTCTTTCACTATTGAAATCACCAGGTGCTTTTCTTTCTCTGAAAGGTGTGTAAAAGTAAAGAAATAATACTTGATTTATGTCGTTAGAGTAATATTGACTGTATGATTTCTTTTTGTAGGATTTGATTTAACTTCTGTGGGAAAGTCTCTTTTCAAATCAGTTCACACTACAACAAATCCAGATGTGGGAAGCTGTCCAGAATGGGATTCTGAACCGAATAATAGGCGTATTTTTCATAGTTCTAACAACAGCAAAGCAAATGTGAAGGACACTAACTGATTGCAAAATAATATAATATGTCGGCAGGATAAGACAACTGCTAAAACCAGTACTGTCTTTATCACATTTTTCCTCTTTCTCTCCTTAAAAAATTCATGCATGCAGCACTAACAGCCAAGATGACAAGCCAGTCTTATAAGTCTTTGAGCTCTGGCTAGTACTCTTTGGGTACCTACATAGAGGAGAGCAGAATCTCAAATAAAGGGTCTTTTTTCAGTACTATTATCACAATTTGCCTGACATATAAAATCCACATCTTAAGCATGTAAACTGTTTGGGACTATTTTCCTTGTTATTAGAATCACATGCACAAAATCCTACCAAGTAGGTTTTTACTCAGGGCATAAAATATCAGTGATAAACTACTAACACAACTGCAACTTGACTGATAGAAGCAGAATTCAAAAATAAAAAAAATTGAAAAGAAAAAAAAAACTTCATTAATTTTTTCATAAGAAAGAATGATAAAACTAGCATCAATTAGAAAGGAAACTAAAAATCCTTGCTGTAACATTAACGTTCTTAAAAATTAATAAAAAGGTAAAATGAAAATTGTAAATTTGGTTATAATTTTGACTTTATGTCTATTTAAAAGAGTAAGAGGAAACAATAAACCCTCTCCAATCTTTTTCTTATGGCACACGAAGTACCTTTCAAAAAGAAAAATGGAGGCTACCATGACAAAACCATGAAATACGGTATTTTACTGCTGCTGTAGGCCAGCAGCAAATCCAATTTTTGTTAGAAAAGATGGAAAAAAATGGCACGTTTGTCACAGTTTCTGCCATGTTAGCTCCATGTAAGATTATACTTTGCAGACTGGCTTAGCCACTAAAGAAGAAAGTGATGTTGTAATCTTGGTACCTACTCGCAGAGGACTGCTGAAATTATATTAGCCCTGCACATATGCTGAAGGGAATACTACAATGAAGTAGAAAAAGATGCAATAAATTCATAAAGCTCAGTAATTCACTTCATCCTTAAGCACATACTTTCAGCATAAGGAGTAGTTATTTCAGTGAGAATATTCTTTTAGGAATGTTCACCCATCCCAAGACACATAAGTGTTAAAATATTATAGAAATAATAATGTTAAAGAATAATACTTAGCCATTAACTGTAGCTACTTTGTCTTAATAAACTTATTTGCTTTTCACTGAAATATTATTTGCAAGGTTTGTGTAGCTTCTTTAAGATGAAGTCCTTTCTCCTTCCTCCCTATTAGATATTACCTTTGTAACTCCTTTTTTTCAATATAAGATTTACCCAAGCATTTTCTATGCCACTATCTTGTTTTCAAGGCTCTTTCAGAAATATTAAATATATAATTTTAACATTATATTTCAGTGTTTTGGCTCTATATAGTTTTGAACTGCTGAAAAATGGAATTTTAAACTCAGCACAGTTTTATTGCAATGCCTATCCACAAGTTATCTAAAGTCAGATGTATATTTGCCTCTTATCATGGTTGTTGATTATACTCCTAGTTCAATCAACTAAAATCTGGAAAATCTCTGCCATTACTCAGTTAAATGCATCAGTAGATATTTGTCACTGGAAATAAATAGATTTCAACTGTTGTTACATTTCAGAAGTTAACACTTTTTAATTTTATGTATTTGACTCTCTGGCAACATGAACATTTAAAGTCACTCTGTCAGTCTCCCTATGGGAAAAACAATAAGCTTATCAATTAGTTTCATCATTGCAAACTATTTTTTTTTTCCATTAATACATTATTTGTTAAACTGTTGAATGGTATTTTTAAGTACCAGTACCTTACCACTTTATGTCCCTGGTTTTGGCTATGGACAAAATCTGATTTGTTACACAAACGCTTGCTTTTTCTGTGAAGAAATTTTCTAGTGAAAGTAATGTACAAAAATTCAATGCGAAATCCATGGGAAGAAAAAAAATAAATGAATAGAGAATGTGCCAGTAGTCCAGTGGCAGAAAATAATTCCATTGCAGCAGACCATGTAAATCAGAACACAGTTCCTGTTTACCATAACTTTACACTCCTTTTCAAGAATTACCATTACACTGCACATTTACAAAATGGCTAAGGAAAAACAGGAATGAGCACTGCTAGAAAATGATTGGAGAAAACAGAAAAAGGCTATCCAGAAGAGTTGGAGAACAGAAACATATCAAAAGAGTGTCATGAAAGTGTTACATTTGTCATACACTGCACGTAGTAATTTATTTCTCTTACTTCAAGAGATTCCAACATGATTTACCTAGCTGCCCAGCACTGATTATTTACCCTGTCCCAGAGATTATTTTCACTGAATATGGAAAATGCAATCCAGTGCACATTTGCACAAAAAATGCTGGTTAACAACAAATCTAATTTTTGTCTTAACTAATTGCATATGGCTTTTGCTTCTGCAAAGCATACAACAATAATTAAACACAGTGCCTGTCTCCCAAATAGTCAGTACAGCCTTGAGGTATCCAAGGAATGCTTCCCTTCAGTGTACATTATCTATCTATTGATTTGATAGTCTGAATGCATAAAAGCCTTGGGAACTGACAGTGTTTAATGATGCAGGAACTGCACTTCTTATCTATATGAATGCTGCAGTTGCTGAGAGAAATTCTGAGATACTTAATGAACAGACAAATTATAGCTAAATGAGAACAGGTTTATTTTCATTCATACATTAACCATTGATATTATGGCAAAGAGTACAAAATGTAAAATATCACCCTGTTTTAATAGAAACAATACTTCATTAAAAATAGATTCTGTAAATTCTAATGAAAGGAAAATAAACACGAGTAGTGTAAGTTGTATAAAGTGCTAATGATTTATTTTGAAATTCTAATATTCATAATATTTAGAAATATACTTTCACATATTGGAAATCAGCTAATTGAAGTTCTTGTTCTAGTGTCCGTATTAGATAGAGGTTGATGATTAAATGAAAGTTTGCTCATATATAATTGTAACTTTCTTTTAAACTCAAAGTATAAATTCAACCAATGAAAATCACAGAAAATGAACAATGTGTTTGATTTCAGGTAAAACAAAAAAAAGCTGTGAATTCTCATAGTGACTGTCTTCCTACTTACAGTGCCCAAAGCAAAATAAATAAATCAGCTGAGTTTCCTGACCTAACCAGAGAATGTTAAACAATTTTCTTCCAACTAGAGTGTTTCTTGTGCAGAAGGGTCTCCAGAGTTACATCTAGCATTAATGGGACATTTTTATCAAGATGCTTCTCAAACAGTAAGAGAGAAGCATTTTATATCCCGAAGGGTAACACTGACTCTCTTTTTCTTTTGTAGTCGCAGTAAATGTCAGAATAGTCAGGAAGTGCTATTTTAGATTACCAGTCTCTGAATTGGCCTACTTATTTCATCTACTATTGCTTGCAAAACTTATAACTAGCAGAAACACATGAAAGCTGCTTCCCAGTGTTCCAAAGATTAAATATACATTTGATAATGACACTTGAGAAATATTGTTAAGAGTTCAGTAACTCTTGTAATTCACTTTTAAAGCATCCTGATACAAAATCATGCTTTGTATTGCAAACAAAACCTTTGTCCCCAAAATAAGGGGAGATTTAAAATAGGTCTGTAATCTTATTAACAGTCTGCTACAGTTAAACATCATGCAAAAGCCTCTCAGCAAAGAAGAGTGACTGAAGAATGAATTGCAGATGTTATTTTTACATTGATGCTAGAAGGCATAACCAGTATCATACCTGACTGCAAAACTATGCAGCACATAAGCTATTCTCAGAGGATCTATTTTAACAGATCATTTCAAAATACTTTCAAAGCATACCAAAATATTACCCTGGAAACTTGTGATTTGCTGCTATTGACATTCAGTATCAGTGAATTGAAGAGCAATAACATTAAATGTGGCTGAATTCTCATTATGTAAAACAAGCATTTTCCTGCTCTACCCACAACAGTATTTCTATTTGTGGAACATGATAAGAATTACAATCTGTGCCTTATACTTTCACATTAAAAGCACACATGCCTTTAAAGGTATTTTCAATCTGAAATATCGTGCAGGATAGATGGTTGTTCATACATCAGGGTGTATTTCTTTCCTACTGTAGATTGCACCAGATATGTTGGAAGCCCATGCATCCAAGATACATACAGTATGCTAGGTAACTCTGAAAACCTAAATTAGGAAGATGGGTGGGAACAACCAACACAATAGTAATAAAAATAGCCATTAGCTTAAAAACAATATTTTTACTCAGCTGCAGAATATTATCTGACAAGAAGTCTATTTGCAGGTTTGAGCTGGTATAAGTAATTAACACTGCTTTCCAACACTGCCTTTCTGCATTTACATACCATGCATTATGCACAAAAAAGGAGCATACAAATAGAGATCTTTTCTGCCCCTCTAGCCTGCCATCAAAACCAGCACAGAATTTTTCATTGATAAAAAGAAGAGAATGGAAGAAATCAGACCAACCTTCACCATGTACGTCACACCAGGTCCCAGGATCTTCTCACTCCAGTGCAGCCATCCTTGAGAGGGTTTATCGACAATGCTGCTCCTTTGATTCCAGTCTTCATCTCCGGGGCGCATTTCCTCTGACTGTGTTTTTCTCCCCATATTCATCTTGCTCAGGTCCTGCTGCAAACACGAAGTAGCAGAGACAAGGTTACATGTGTTGTCAAAAGCTTCTGCTGCTGAGCTGGAAGCACTCGAGCTTCCCTGTAACTTGGAGACTGCAAGCTCCTTCACTGCAGAGGACAGGTTTTTGATACCCAAAAGGCTGCCTGTATTAGAGAATTTCAAGTGGGACACTTTATGGATGAGGGTACACAGAGTGGTGGGTCCATCTTCTTGGTCCTTGCGGAGAACCTCTGGAGTGACCAGGTATGAAGGTGCTGC
The DNA here is from genome assembly GCF_026119805.1 of Tympanuchus pallidicinctus. Taxonomy (NCBI): domain Eukaryota; kingdom Metazoa; phylum Chordata; class Aves; order Galliformes; family Phasianidae; genus Tympanuchus; species Tympanuchus pallidicinctus. The sequence continues at coordinate 31,574,395 of NW_026294758.1, forward strand.
CGAAGTTGTAGCAACTGCTGAAACCTTGCTGTTCATGGACAAATTGTGAATAAGATCATCAACTGATGTCACTGAATCATTCCTGAAGCGGTTATACTTGGTACGTTGAAGCATGCCCTTCTATATATTTTCCTGCATATGTTCTGGCAAATCTGATGCCAATGCAGGAGATGCTTCTGCTAACATAGCAGGCGATTCATAGCAACACAGGCAGAGAACAAGATTTTGGGGTAAAAAAGCAAATAAAATGAGGAAGAACAAAAAAATTATATATTTAAGATATTTTTTTGTGGTTCCACGTTAAGATTAGGAGAAGAAACAGTTTTCTATAACAGAGATCCCAGTCCTGCTTAGAGCTGCCAACTTGCTCACAGCAAAAGCATGACTCACATAAACAAGAAGGACCCTTTTCAACAAAAGGCTCAGTGAGCACTGCAAATCACTTCCTGTAGCAAAAAAAAAAAAAAATCCACCCACTTACAGCACACTAGCACCAATCAATTCTCAAATTTCCTTATCCTCTCTCCTCAAACAGATATTTCCTTCTAACACTTTATTCCTCCCCCCCACCACTCCTTTTCATACCAAAGGCAATTACCTTTAAAAAGGAATTAACAGCCTTTATAAAACACTGTTTAACTGTTCTTTCACCTCACATATTTGTGAATCTATAAAGAAGATACAATTAGAAAGCAAATATCTGGATAATATATACACACATATATTCCCCTCTCTTTCCACCAGCAAAATACAGATACTTCAAGGGTTTTCAGAATACCTTTAAGCATTTCAAAAACAGATGATAGAAATAAAGAAAATACACTATTTTCACTCACAAAAAGCAGTCTAGCAGATTTTACAAGCTTTTGTGTCAATGCTATTTCTCACAGAAATTCTTACTTCCAGTTTTTCACAGAGAAAGCAATCCTTCTCCCCTACCTCACAGCAATCTTATGTTTTAATGCAGGATTATATAAAGTACCTATGTGTGAAGTAAGTATTTTTCTGACGTCCAGTAACAGGTGTAAGAGATGCTTTTTCTTTCACCACTGATATTCACTCCAAAGAAAAATGTGAAATAGATCTTCTATTCCCTAGAATATTTGCTACAATTCTGAAAAACTGAGAAGTGCAAGGGGAATAGTCAAAAGTCCATGCATCATCTCACTAATGTCCTGCAGTAGAAGGACAAGAATAAACCAATTCATATTAAGCACAAATATCAACCACAAGCACTTGATCTGGGGAGAAGAAAAACATGAAGAAATCAGATACTTCATTTTTCTCTCTTTTTTATTCTTTTTAAAATGCAAAGTGTATACAGCATTGTGAAATACAATGCTCATCACAAGCCATATGGCTCTTTTTTTAAACTGACCTTCTCTTCAAAACATCTTTTAGACATACAAAAATACAGTATATAGCATTCTTTTTTGAACAGACAAATAACTGCAGAAAATTTTAAAGGAAAAGTCCTGTGGTATTCCTTCCCTCTCCCTTAATAAAGGCTACAGTATTCGAATACAACAAAACAGATTAAACACAGTTACTTAATTAGTATATTTATGCCATTAAATTAAATCAGCACCTCTTATCCCCGCAGTGATGAATAATGGCAGTGTCTGTGTTCCTAGTGATCTGTGGAATAGCCTCTCACCATCACACTGCCAACCTGCTACAGCATCCTCAAAGCATTTGTTCCTTTCTTCATCCTCCTAGCATAGCAACAGCAAATATACATATCATAGCCTAATTTTACTTGACTCAACTGCCCAGAAAACCCTATCACTCACAAATGGCTCTCTTCATTAGAAGCAGCTAGCAAAACTGCAAAATATGAATGAGAGTGTGTGAATGGAAGAGCTGGCTAGCAACCTCACATTTCTGTGAATGAAGCAAGGCCTCACAGCCTCTACCAGGCAATCCCTTGGGTACTCACCAGGCCAGCCAATACCAGCCGGCTTTGATGACTCATTCAGCAAAGGCTTGCTAAATAGTGGAAGATCCCATTCTGAACACAGGTGGCATCTTTCCTGCAGTAGCACGAGAAAACAAAGCTGGTGTCAAGGGTGGGTGACAGCACATTGTAAAGCCACTATAGGGGAAAGGGTATAGCAGGAGAAATGCAAGGATTATGTGGGATAGAGGTGGCAGGGGAGGAAAAATGGGGAGCCAGGGCTGTGGTCTTCCCTGAGCTGTTGGTTTGGCTGATTCATTTGCATCCAGAGTGGGAACGTGAATGTGCATATTTTGTTTGATGTTTAACTGCTCTGCCTATGTGCCAGCAGATTCACAGATTTTACAGCTCTGCATTCATAAGTCTATAAGGAAAAAAAAAAAAAAAAAAAAAAACCTGCCTGAAAAGAAAAAAATAAAATAATAGCAGATATTTATTTGCACTATTAGCACATTATTTGAAAATGTTGTGATTACCAGGCCAGTGAGAGAGAAGCAGAGGGAAGAGGATTGATTCCACTTCCCAGACCCACAGAAGCAGGATGGAATTCTGACATTATCATAGAAATGCTATCTAGATCTCCAACAGACTCTGAACTCTCCTAAAAATATGACATTTAATGCTGTTGCAGAGCAGAGCAGTAGTAGCTACTGAATTCCCTAAGGGCTTGAAATTTGATCTGATAGGAAATGGTTTCCTTTGAAAATCTGTCCCAAAACTAGAAAAACTGAACATCTGAAAATTTAGTCTATAGTAATTCTTGTGACCAGAAAATGTAGAAAATTTTGCCCTACAGGCAGCACACCCAAAACTCACTCAAGCAAATAATAAAAGTAGGAAAACTTGTAGTGGCCTTAAAATGCCATTAGAATTAGAATTCAGTCACTTCTTCTGTATTGTCAGATCATTATAAGGTGTCTTCTGAACTACATGCCCATTGTTTTCACACATATAATACCATGCTAGCCTGCAACCTTTATTGTTATTATCATCATTACCAGAGCACTCTCAACAGTAAGGCATTCACTAAACTATTTCCCTCTAATCCTTCTGCAGCCAAGCTATGTCAGCTAGTAAAGTGAATACAAGTTAAAACATGAGCCTTTTTTGTTGAAGGGATGTGAGCCAGACACTGGCACCATGAGTAATAAATAGCCATAGAACAGTCAGTCCATTGTGGACTCAGTAATAAAATGGTAAGTGGAACTTCAGTGTTTATAAATGCAAAATAATACATAGCCCTAGCAATATACACATAATAAGGGGAAGTAGCCACCTCTGACCAAGTACAGCATTTCTTAGGAACTACCATTAATTTTGGTATCTCTGATTGCTCCTTCTTGCTTTGAACTTATCTCCATTGGCTTTTTATATGAATGCAGACAGTGTTTCACATTGTTATTTCTCTTTCCCTTTCAGATGGCTCTCAAGTGCTGTTCTCCTATTGTATCTTAATGACCTCTACAGCCTGTATTTCAGAAGCAACGAAGTTTTATTACTCACAGAGAGGGGGGGGGAAAAGATAATTGGGTCAAGATCAGAGAAAGGAAAGGAGAAAATTCATTTTTTTTTTTGTTTCTGTTGTTAGGATGAGGCTTGAAGGGATTACATTTCTCCAGATGCAAAGGTAGGAGGCACTGTTCATGCAGGAGATGTTGTGATCACCACAAAGGGAAGCGCAGGCAGAACCAGAGTGTTCCACCACTTTCTGATGGAAGCCCATTTGATAGCAAAGCAATGACTTCCAGTGAGTGACCCATATTTAAAGAAACGTTAATCATTTCAGAATGAGGAACAAAATCCTAGTACTGCATTGTGGTAAATATGTACAGTAAGCAGCCAAGTTGGGTGATGTTAAAATTGTGAGGAAAGGACATTTGCATTTCTGATGAGTGGTGAAAAAATTTATTTTGGACTAATTTTTAAAAATGATGTGCATGAAAAAGACATTGATTTTGGAGGAAACATACTCCAAGCTGATTTAGAGTTAGTTGTTACAAGAAACACTGAAAATGTCAAACAACTTTGAATACAATGTTGCCATGAGTTTTGATTGCAACACACAAAGCAGATATGAGTTCTACTGTAGCTGACCTTCCTCTTTACAAAAAGTCCTAAATAATCAATGCTGTTATGTTGCAGCATTAAATCATCAGCATATAAGATTATATTTTTTCTCCTTGTAATCTGGTAGGCACAAGGGTTAATGCTCTGTTTTAGTAAATCATTTTGCAGACTATTTAATATCACAAGTGATTGATTGCTCACATTAAAACATAGCATTTCAACAGTCCAATGGTTTCCAATGTTCTGTGAGGATACTTTATCTCCTGATTTGTTAATTGAGAGAAGAAAATACCAGCTTTCATCCTCTAGATATTTTCCGGAAACCTCTAACGGTATATTCATCAGGCTTTAAACAGCTTTATATATGTGAGGGAAGCTTAGATGACATGGTTATAGATAAGCAAGTAACATTACAACAAGCAGCAGAGCATTATAATCTAAACTTCTTAAGCAGGTATGTAGCTATTATAGTTAAAGAAATTATTCTACTTAATTTTTATATATCTTTTCTGTTTGAACATACTTAATACATCAGTTCCTGTCCTTACTATCTCTGGCATACCAGCACACAGAGGTCAGTTACATGCTCCTGTGATTTTAAGGGACACTTTCACAGAGCTGACAGGAATATCCAAAGGAACCAAAATCTCCATCAATGTCATTAAAAAGAGCCACGACTACTACAAAACAGTCTGCAGGAAAAGAATGAGGTTTATTGCAAAGTCTGCAGTTCTGCTTTAGAAAAGAAAAAAGAAAAAAGAAAAAAGGCAACAATAAAAACCTCCAATAACTATTTTAAAAAGTTCTAGTTGACTTATTTCAACAAAAACCTGCTCCAAATTGCCTTCCTTTCCTTTTCATTCTATCCTCTCACACAATTAGTTTTGCTGCTTCTATGGCAATCTTATTGCTAAGGGTTAGCTGTGTGAGTAAATTGAACATTATCTGCAGTTGTGCAAGTTATTTCTCTGGAAAACCATATTGTTGGAAATATAACTGTTTAAAAACAATGATTACTATTTACTAACATTCAACTTCTGCCTTAATTTGAAGTAGTCCAATGTAAATAAAGGTTAAAAGTATGCCAAAAATTTCTGTGCAAATGTGCAGGTTTGAAGCCAGAAGCTGATCCTAAACAGGATCGTTTCTGGTTGCTTGAAAATACTGGAACACTTCTGCCTCAAGACTCTTTCATTCTGTGAAATATGACATGGAATAGTTGGTAGAGAATGAAAATTGCAACTCTTCATGCTGCATCAGTGTGGCTCCTGTTGGCCTACTACTAAAAGCCAGAACACAGTGAAAGTTCAGTATGAATCTGAACTGGATCTGGATCTTACTACAGAATCTGACTGTGGCTCCATGGCTTCATGAGGCATGGAACTCCATCACAATATGCAAATTAGCAGTAGGTCAACCTTGTAACACTAAACCTGTTCTTAAGAACACAAATTTTTATAGTAAACTCTTATCTATGCTGTCATCTGAGGTGAGAATGGAAATCAGCTGCAGCAGTAGTGGATGTACCTTCTGAGCACACCTAAAGTGCAGCAGTATGGAAGGTGGACAATGTGGATTTATTCTCTCTGCCTCCCTCATCTCACTTGTACAAAGGACATTTCCACCCTCTCAACAGCCTTTAAGATCCACTGCTGCCAGTATTCATTTAAAAACTCACTTGTTTTACTTTCAGTTGAGCTACATTACTTTTTTGCTATTCATTTTTCTCTCTTTTTTTTTCCCCTTTTCTCTCTTGCTGTACTTTGGCTGCTTCACAGGAAATTTCTAGACAACCTCATGTGAGTGTTTTACATGAAGTGACGTACCTGAACAGCCTCCCTCCCTCATCTAACCAAGCTGGAGGCACAAGGAGCTGTGCAGAATCACTTCAGACCAATGTTCCTACAGAGTGACTGCAGGGACGCTGCTCCTGTAGGCACAGACTGATTTCAGGTGCTACACTTCAGTTGAAACACCACACCAAACTTGGAGCCTGTCTCCCAGAGAAAGACCACTCAGTCATGTCTTTTTCCACCTCCAAGAACTATTGCATGGCTAACAAACTGTGTGGTCCTGTGTAAGATAGCACGAGACCATAACTGCCTCTCTAATGCTGTGATGCTCCAGTAGACAAGAAATGATAGTTCTCTTTGGCATATCCACATTATCATTCAAGTATTTCTTCCTGCTGCTACAGGTGACACATGAATGAAAGATGAGAATAAGGACTGTATCGTGTACGAAGACATGAAAGCTGTTGTTCAAGTAAACTAAACCTGGAAGTTAGAAAGCAAGATGGCAGTTGTAACACTCAATTTGCTGATGCTAATGATGCAATCCATTTATGAAAAAGAGACAAATCAGAAAATTAGATAAACCTTTATCTGCCCAAGGCAGGATTTTTATTTTGAACAATTAGGAAGATTCATAGGAAAAAGTAAATAGCAACATCTTTTACAAACAAATGATGCAAGAACTCCTACTCATGAAGAATTATGTGAATATGGCACGTAGGCTCTAGTTCATTGCTGGGAAAAATGCAAAGCTAATGATAGTGATTGCTGAAAAAATACTGTTTTATAACTGAGAACTTGTACTATCAAATAGTGCTATTATATTATTTGAATCTGTTGTAATTTCCATAGAAATAAATAGGAGGCATTACATTCAGAGTGACTTACTTTTCACACATACAACATATAAAACAATCAGAAAGTAATAGCATAACTTACACAAAGGTCCTGACCCCAAAACTTTCTCTATATAAACGGGTCCTCATATTTGTCTGAAATTGTTGTTCAGTGAAAATCACACTGCTCTTTCTTTTATTTTTTGTATAAGTGGTAACAGCCTTGTCTTTGCTGGTAATTGTCCAGTAAAAACGATTAACTTTTTTAATACTGCATGTTCCCCTCCTCTTACCAAAAAGATACAATCAAAATGATAAGGACAGAAAAACAAGGAATAGTATAAAGGGGCGCCTTTACCTTGTATTTTATATACATCTGACCAAAATTCTGGAGGTTTGCATAGACATTTGGTGGCAGTTGCAAGAGCTGCTTAGCCTGCTTTCACACACCTTTCATTGACTTGTCACCACCTTTGCTCTGTTGGCATAAAACACACTCTATGGCACCTGTCTGAAGAATAACAGAAAAATACAGTTATTTTTTTCCAGACAGACAAGATCTAGACACTGTTTCACTAAACAAAAAATTGAACTGAGGGCAGAGCAAATCTAGGAATAAGTTATGGGTAGTGCAGAGATGAAATGTACTAATTGCACAGGCCAGGACAAATGCCTGATTATCTACTCTCACCCTGAGATACAATCCACCAGCTTGTGCCATTAAATTATACAGGTTTCCTTAGCAAATGAGAAGTTATACAGTGTGCTGTATATGCAGTGAAGATATCACTGATCACTGCTTTTACTGAAAGAATTCTAACAGTTCTGAAGCGGAGAATAACCAGCGGTGGAGGGTTACTGGCAGCAGCACTCATTCCAGCAAATTGAGAATGTGGGATACTTCTGCATTATTTGTACAAAGTGCTGGTATGAGACATTGTACCTTCTCACAATATTCTGCTTGTTATCTGGCCTGAAGTGATTATAAAGTTCTTTCTGGATACAGTAATGTAGAAGAGGAAGCCATAGAAACATGTATGTGTGCACACATGCACCTGTGTGGACACATGTAATTATGTCTTAAATATGTATTTTCTCAGCTAGATTGTTCATCTTTCATATACTTAAGATTATTTATATAAGAATGTGAATGACAAATAGGGCGGCCAAAATGTAAAAGGTCTGAAGATGAAGCAGGGGAGAGTGGTAGAATTTAAACAGCTGAGAAGTGTCTAAGGGTAATTTAAAGGAACTGAAGTTTATAAAAAACATTGCAGTAATGTGAGGAAAGACAGGAAGTAGTAATGCAGCTGTGAATGCGAAGACTGAGAAGCTCAGGCTTAAGCCCCATGCTTTGAAGCAGACCAGAAGTAAGGAAAGCATACTTCACTCTCTAAAGGACTCCAAGATTTAAAATGTTGAGAGTGGATGGAGATGAAAATGTATGTAGTGCTCTGCTATCTTCCATTGCATTTTATATATTTCTTTGCAGCAGCAAAAGTATACAGCGATTATCTAGGTACACTCAGAAAATCTATTTTGTATGCTCAAACAGTACAAGCCTCTGAGAACAATTAAGGACATGAGAAAGGATGGAAGTTACTGGTATTCTTAGGGTCAGCAGCTCTCCAAGGACCTTGTCTATATGAATAGCAGAATCACAAAATCAGAGCAGTTTCAGTTGTAAGGAACCTTAAAGACCACCTAGCTCCAAAGCCCTCTGCTGTGGGCTGGTGCCAAGATGAACAAATAAGAGAAGTGCCACTGGCAGAGACACAGACTGCAGCTCCCACTTCCTGAAGAGAGAAAGAAAAAAGGGACACTGAAGATACTGTATGGTCTAAGAAGGCTTGTAAGAGCAGTAAGTATAACAGAAGGAAACATTCTACTAAGTGGCACTGAAAACAATCAGACTAATTGCTTTCAGCAAGCAGTAGAGATATTATCTCTGAGTAGTTAAACCCATTGCAGTAGCAGCACATCTGACTGCTTAACTGAACACTATTAATACAGTCAACATGTAGGCACTGCACAAATGTTGTCTGCTGTTATTAATTTAAGTGTGGCAGAAAGGATGAAATTACCACATATTACTGAAGCAACCTGCTAGATCTCTTCTGCAACAGTTGTTATTGGCCTCCGTGAATGGTTGTTAGCTGTAGCATGACTACAAGGACTTCATCTCTCTAGCAACACCAAAGCAATGCCATAGTTATGCTTTGTCCTACCAATGCTGCTTATTTAACCAAGTGCAAGAAATTACTCAATAATGACACAATTTTTATATAATATTGTGTAAATACCAAAAGCCTGCTTTTTACAGCATGTGAGCAACATATGCCTGAAAAAGCATATCTAAACTGGCAGAAATTTGTTGTCTAGATGTAAGCCTCATCTTCATCAATTGTCATGTGGCTACAAAGTCTTTACAACTGAACTAAAAATTGGCATCAGATAATGATAAGTCAACTGCACAAAATTATGTATCAGAATAAATACACACATCTACTTCCTGTGACTCAAATGTGACTGATTAGACCATCACAGTGACAGGCAAACTAAAGAAAAGGAAGACGTTAGATGTTTTCAGTATTGTGATATGTATGTAGGTGTTACAATTCATAGCTTGGCACTTGTTTTACCTTGCCAGTAACATTTTAATTTTGTTTTAACATTTTAGGGCAAAACAAAAGCTTTCAAAAGAAGTAAAAGAAGATTCTACTAGAAAAAAATCTTCATGTATGCAAAGTAGCATCTGTACTACATTCTTGCAACTTTGGCAGGCACAGACCCTTTCACAACGTTCACTCAGTCATTTCCCATGATAAACATGAAACACCCGCCCTCTGCTGTCCAAGATGCAAAAGAAGCAGGAGGGTGCTTTTCCTTTCCACAGCACACGCAAACTCTTTCTTAAGCATTAGAACACAAGGTCAGCTAAATCAGCATCCTGAAAAGCACACCTAAAAGATGATATTAGGAGAATGAAAATTTTACATCTAAGACCTGGAAAGGTCGTGTGATAGCAGAAAGAATTGACAGTGGCCCATGTGAAAGTAATCTTGTTTAAGACAGCAGCAATGTCCTACCTTTCACATCTGTTCAGCAGCATGTTGCACTAACAAGCACATATTATCTCTGCAGTAAATATATGAAGTAGTATCGATTTCTGCTCAGATTTTCATGCTCTTGAAAGAAAGCAGTCAGTCTATAAAATATCATCAACAGATAAAGTGGTATCCAGCCCAGAGGGTTCCTCTGCAACATAAATGATCGTAGAATCATTCAAGAAAAAGGAACCAGAAGTGATTCACAATAAAAATGGATGAGGCATGAACAATGTAAAGAGAACCATATGATTCACCTCTATGTCATTTTAAATTATGTCCCCAAATTATCTTGTACCTATAAATCAGCAGAAACAACAAAACAAAAGGATGACTAGAAAAGAGGCATGCTCCTCATAACACAGATTGTAAATGTCAATAATACAGAGGCAAAGGAGCCTAACTTTCTATTTCCAACAACTGTTTTCCCATTTACAACTGAGTAATCTGTACATCAAGATAAAAATTCAAACTTCTCAGTACAGCAGAAGTCCAGAATCTTATGAATAAATAAACTGTACAATGAAGCAGCAGAATATGGCAGCATCAGAGATCTTGCTGAAATTTAATAATATAAATATATTCCTTGAGAACAGTTAAGTGGCTTTTGAGAAAGCTCTTAATTTTCTCAATCATCATTTGCTTGTTTTGAAAAAAAAACTCTGGCCAAAGTAAATTAAAATTAGTTGCTAGAAAACTAGCACAAAACTAGCTCAATCAAATCAAATTAACATCCAGCATTTCTTAGCTTGCTTTCCAGTCCCTGGTTATCTTTGTAGCAATTCAGTAACCCTGTAAGTCTATCTGAGTATTATTCAATGTTCAATCAACCATCACTCAGTTTTAGCCAAAACTGGACAAAAATGTCAAGTAATAACATATTCATAGAATAGGCAAGCAGGGAAAAAGGGGACATTCTGCCCACTCCCACAGAGAAAAGCACATAGCGGTATATGACAGTTCTATTCAGAATCTAAGTAAAATTTATATAATAAAATACAAATAAATAATCAAACAAAATAAATTTAGATTATGTGTGAGTAGGTAAATAAAATTATGTCTTGCTAGGAGACAGTCTTTTAGACAAACTATACAAGGGAGACTCTGTAAATGCCTCTGCTCATAGAAACAGCTTTAATTGGATGTTTTAAGCTACTGGCAAAGCCAGTCACAGGATTATCATAAAAACAGATACTTATCCAAAGAAGTAGAATATTTGTCCAAGGCCTGTTCTTCCATAATACCCTCTTTCGTACTTCATGCTTTTGATAAACACACTTTACATGTTGTTATGGGAAATTTATCAGTACTGTGAAGACTTACAGACTGTGCCCAAAACATCTGCAACATAAACAACATGATTAGCAACAGTTGTTTTGCAGTCATTGTATTAGAGTAAAAAGAGCTTGTATTATGCCTCAAAGTTGTGTTTACACTTAGGAGTAAAAACCGATTTTATAATTTGAGTTTGGAGCTTCAGTTCATATTTGGTTTTTGTTGTTTTTTTTTTCTGAAATCCTGAAATTGTTCAGATGCCCTCAGGCTATCTCACAAAATAAAGCAACCTGCCTTTAACCCTTCTGGTAGATGTTTACGAGAATCACTTGGCAGTACCTCAACATACCATTGTACTTCAGTACACTCGTTTTCATTATGGTTATTTTAATTAATATTCTTCATGCTAACACTCAAAAATTTAAAATCTGTGTTTGCCAAATTCCACATACTGAAATAATTAGAACTGGTTCAGTTGATCTGTCAAAGATCTATTCCATCATGATTATGATTACTATCACTAGTTAGAGTACAAAACTCAGGATTTCTCAGAATTTTGGCAAATTCCAATAATTACTCCAGCTGTTCCATTTCAATAGCACTAAATATGACACCATATAATTAGGAGTTTACCAATAGGCTTGAATAGTTTCCAATAGGCTTGAATATTGAATAATAGTCAGTAATTCCTAGAATGCAAAAAGGAGTCACCTAATAACCTAATACCTACTCTGATCTTTCACATAAAACATCTTCACTGAGTTAGTTCTTTACTGTCACTGGACTATTGTGTATTTGCACATAAAATAGTTATTTTTGATGAAGAATTCAAAGAACTGTCACAGCTCTGGGTAAGTTCCTACCATAATCAATTATTCAATTGTTTACTGCTTGTGAGCAGAAGCAAAAAAACGTCAAATTTTACTTAGGAGTCTGTTCTTAGGGAGCTATATCTTGATTACAGTTGCCAGGACTAACAACATTTATTATTATAACTTTTGATATGCAACTGTGGAAACTCTACTTAAAGGGAAAATGAAAAAAATAAAATAAAATTGGAATTTATGCAGGGTATTATTGCCAGTGAAAGTGGAGGATAGGGGACAAAACTTAGTAAAAAATGAGCTGCAGAGATGTATCCTAACTTGGCTTTAGCAGCATCAGTTTCTAAAATGTTGCAGTGTAACAAGTATTTTTTAGTAAAATAAATGTTCACACGTATAATAATTTTACTGTTGCTTTGATGATCTTGCTCCCAGGTCAAGTAAACAAACGTATGTACATGTATTCATATAAGTACATACACAAGCATAAGCACATATGCTGTTTCTTCCTTGTTCTATGTGTAACCAATATACAGAAGGAGTTTATTTTTAAGGCTCCTTTTCTATATTTATATATACTTATAGACATGTTATTTGTACAATTCTACATAATTCAAACACATTGCATAAAGATCAAGTAACAAAACTAGCAGACCTCTAATTCTGTAATTCAATTAATTTGTCATCAGTGGGAAATAAAGTATGATGGGCAGTAACGCACATTTTTTCATGTAAGTTTCTTTCCCTATTCCTTGACCACTATCACCTCAATATGCATTTTCATTGCAGAATGAACTTATCAGTATTTACAGCACATAGAACTCCAGTCTTCAATAATTATCTGCTAAAATAAGTAAGTACTTCCGATCACTTTTAAGTTCACCAAAGACCGTCAGATTTAAAAATATGTAGTATTTAGTCATGCCTTTTTTCCCCTCTTAATTTGAAGTAATTTTACTTCAGAACAGATTAGATTCTGTGAGAAATTTGAGAGTACTTGATATGGAAGATGGCTTTGGTATTTGCAGTGTTAATCTGCTGAGTCGTGACTACTTGTAACTGTCACATTCTCTCCAAGGATAAATAATTAAAGCTTCAAGAAGAATAAGCACTCAGGAAATGGTGGAGATTGGATGTGTGTAGGTGTTTGGAGGGCATTCATTTTTATCCAATCACTGGATAAAAAGTACATTACTCATGCAATTTTGTTCATTCACTGCTACGTGATCTGCACCACAATAGAAGACTGCAGGATGTAATGCTATACTGAACTGATCAGAGGCAGGGAGGAGACAGCTCAACACACCGGAACAGAATGCCATGTAGTAGGTGACTACTTAGCCTTCAGTTAATGCTATAATTAGATGAGTTAAAGTTCTTGTGACTAACATTGAAAAGACACAAAAATATTGTTTCTCGTAGATTTTTTTTTTTTGGAACAATAAAATCAGCAAATATACTTAAAGTAAAATGACTTTCATTTTCTCTTCAGCTTATATAACTCGAGCAAGTTCTTAAAATAAAAATCAAATAAAATAGAAAACATTCATTAATTAGCAAAGCAAAAAAACCACAATGCATTGCAACATTTGAGGTACAGAATTTATGATAACAAAATATTTCAATAAAGCGAACACTTTAAGGTGTAAAATCTACAGGAAAATAATACTCGCATTGAAAAATAAAAAACACATTAAAAAAACCCAAAAACAAACAAAAAAAACCTGCCCTGTTGTGTATTCCTGGTGGTTTTTTAAGATTATGTGTATCATTTAAGATTGCTGTGTATTCCTGATGGTTTTTTTAATGTCTTTGCCTTCACAATCCTATTTATGTTCCATATTTATTTGATGTGGATTCTCTCTTTGACTTTGTCTGTTAAAGACTCCTTTAAAGTTGTTTACTTGCTTGAACATTTGTTTAGCATAAAAAAAGGTGAAAATCAAATAATATTCTAGTGAAAAAAAAATCTACAAATAAACATTGAAATGCTGTGTATCTAAAATCCTTAATTGAAGACTATGGTTATTTGAAAGCAAGGACCGTGTTGAAAGTGTTTCTGTCACCTCCATCCACTACCTACTCATTATGGTAATTTTAAATACCAGCTCCATTACATTACTCTTAGCAGCAAATGTTACAGCTTCTTATCTTATATGCAAGTTTAGACAAAAATAATGAAGATTTTAACTCTCATCATGAAGCACAATCATTCTACAGAAAGGCTTGAAAGCTGAAGAATTGCATGTTGGCTTATTTGGAAGCACTGAAATGTTACTAGAATTAAACTAATATTATTTTGCCATAAAAGACATGAAAATACTGTCCAGCACATATTTAAAGCAGATAGAAATGTGGGAAAACCAGAAATGAAACAAATTTTAAAACAGGAAACACTGTAATTTAAGTATCGTTCCTAAGAAGGGCAATGAAATGAGTAATCCATGGAGAAAATTGATGGAGATAAGTAATAGAATGAAGGTTATAAACTACACATTAAGGGTAGGAAAAGAGAAAAGTCCTAGACAGGCAGTTAAAGGGGAAAAAAAAAAAAAAAAAAAAAAAAAAAAAAGGGAGAGAAAGGAAGAGGGAGAGAAAGAGAATGAGAAGAAACAAGCAAACAAATAGACCAGAAATATCTCTGAAGAATAATTTAGCAAGAAATCAAGCAGAAATTGGGAAATATATTAATGATTGTATTAGAACAATTTTAATTTAGAAATAACAGGTAAACTTAAAATATCCAAGTCCTCAAAGAAAAGTAGTTTTTTGTTTTGAACGGAGCAACTGTGTTTCTTGATAGAGACCTGAAAAAATTATTGGACTGATTGCAAAACAAACAAACAAGCAAAACAAAACAAAACAAAACAACTTAGTATGTTTCTAGTTAATACTTGTTGCTTACAAATGATTTGTTCTCTGCTTGCAATTTGCAGCAAAGCATTAAACAATTTATTGGAGAAATTAATAAAACACAAGAAAGTAAACATGATGTCATTACACACAGAGAATGTGGAAAAGCTCTCATAGACTGGAATGGTCCTTTCAAAAGCACTGCTTTGATACAAATACAGTAGGAACCAGCATAAAAGTCTGGATAACAGGTCGCTCTTCCTCCACTTGCATTGATGCTGAGGATTGTGCTTCCTAGAATGTGAAATAGCAAAGTGAAGATGATATTTATCATTGATGCTTTTCCTTGATTAACCCCTTCACTGAAACCCTGAGATAAAATTAATAAAAAACTCCATAAAATTGTCCTGCATCCCAAAGATGTATTAATAATGATTGTAAGACATCCGCCTTACATTTTGAAAGAAATTAAACAACATAGTGATAAATTATATAATTAAACATTGTTAATGTTAAAATCTAAAATGATTCAACTCCCAAGTAAACTCAACTTTGATGTTAACAACTGTGTGATGTGACTCAAGAGAAAATAGTATTCTTAAACGTTGATAAAGAATATGATATTAACCTCTCTGTACTGTTTCAGAATTGTAAGATGATTAACTAGAATGGAAAAGTAATACAACTAATTCTCATGGCCAGGACATAAACTACTGGTCGAATTTGTAATAGGTTGAAAGATTAGTCCAAAGGAGGTTACATATGACAGAAAATCTCACTGCTGACGCTAGTGGAAAAGAAGACTGATTATTTTGTCAAAAAGAGGAAAATCTCCCAATATTAGTGGTGCAGACAAAAGATTATTAAGATTTTCAATTTTAAAAAATTGCTGATATCAAGTAGCTTTTATGACTCATTATTGCCATTTGTAGTATTGGTAGAAAATTAATTCCTACATAGTGGCTGACCAACGCAAATGCAGCTTTTCTCACATACAAATAAAAGTGATTCATAACAACTACAAATACTTGCTTGTGAACTTCAAACATATTAATGAGAACTTAGTGTGTCTAAAATAACCACAGAAAGGCAACTCAAGTATGATTATTGCATCTCAGCAGAAATGCAATGTGACAGCAGAACCATTTGTATCCTACCTATATATACTACATGTTTCTGATACAAATACCTTTATTGGAAATAGGACATTCCAAGTGTAATACTGATTTCGTAATTGAGTGGCATGTCCACTAAATCCATTTTCATCACATCTAATTTCAGTCATTTATTGGAAGGTTCTAAGTTAGTCATCTGAAATGCCCTGAACAGACTATTGAAAGAAATAGTCACCTGTACAAGGACTAATCAGAGTTTAATGCAGTTGAATTACATTTAGTGAATGTCCTACCTAGTAATTCAGACTGAAGCTAAATGAATTAATGAGTTCAAATGTTTGAATAGCATTCAGAATAAACAAATTCTACCTAATCATTAAATAAGTTTTGTACTTCCCTCCACTAGTTCATTCTTCCCATGAGCTGTTTTTGTGAAAAGCAATTCAGCTTTTAATCATTATTACATCTGTGTTTAGTATCTTCAAATAAAGATCGTTCTTCCTTCTTTCACAATTTGTTTCTCTGGGCAGTAAATGATAAGTAATTTATTATCTAGAAGACTAGCGCAACAGTCTTTTGAGATTAAGGTGGATGACAAACTTGTAACTGCTTGACATACTTTAAAAACATCAAAAATTCCCAAATATTATGGCTAGTGTTGAAGGATCTTCTCTTCCAAACAAACTATTTTGTAAGATGAAGCCTGGGAAAGTAACATCACATTTGTCAGTTTTATTCCAAAAAGCTTAAGGCTTGAAAAAATAACTCCAGCAAATAAGTTGTTGACAGTTACACTTAAATAACTTTTCCAAGATAAAAGATGATATGGTAGAAAGGAAAAATGAGGGCATTATTGGTTTTTCCATTTCAACAATCAACAAACTGGCAATATGAACACTGGAAGCTATCTTCTAAGTGTATATAACATAAAAATACATATTCTAAGCTAAATATATTTTCCTAAATAAGCACAAAAATACGGGGTGCAAATGAAAAATAGAAGCAAACAAACAGGAAAAACAACAACCCTTCCTGATTTTTGAACATCTTTAGATGTATCATAGAATCATAGAATGGCCTGGGTTGAAATGGACCACAATGATCATCGAGTTTCAACCCCCTCCTACGAGCAGGGTCACCAACCACCAGACCAGGCTGCCCAGAGCCACATCCAGCCTGGCCCTGAATGCATCCAGGGATGGGGCATAATCAATCTAAAGGAGGGAAACAGGACGGATGAAAGAAAAAGGTCCACCAAATGCTTGTAAGGACTGAAAGGTTATTGGAAGGGACCTCAAGGGTCATCAAACTCCAACCCCTGCTGCAGGCAGGGCTGCCAATCTCCATATTTAATACCAGTTTGCCCAGAGCCCCATCCAGCCTGGCCTTGAACATCTCCCAGGGATGGGGCATCCACAGTGTCTGGGCAGCCTGTTCCAGCACTCACCACTCTGTTGCTATAGAACTTCTATCCAACCTAATTCTTCCCTCCTTCAACTTAAAACCATTTTCCCTTGTCTGGCCAATATCTACCCTTTCAAAGAGTTGACTCCCCTCCTGTTTGTAGGCTCCCGTTAGGTACTGAAAGGCTGCAGTGAGGTCACCCTGCAGCCTTTCTCCTCCAGGCTGAACAAGCCAAGCTCCCTCAGCCTGTCTTTGTAGGGGAAGATTCTTTGATTAAGAGCAAAGGGAAATCATACTTTCTTAGCACACTAAACGATACTTTGTTAGCCTATGGTGAATTTGGGCTGGTTTTGAAAATATCTAGCTGCGTGGACTAGAAGTGGGCCTACTGGCAGCAAGACAATTGTTCCAATCAGCTCCTGCAACACACCTATGTCTGTTTTCCCTATGAGAGACAATTATTGGAGTTTTTGTGAGAGAAGTGACAAGCTCAAAATGCTTATATTACAGTCTCTAAATACTGGTGTACTTTCTTGCTTTTCTGATTATTTAAGAGCTGTGCTTTCCATGCTTCTGCAAGAAATCTTGAAGAACCTCACTAAGGGCACATGCTCAACACACACAAACACACGCATTTGCTAGCTGTTCTCTACTTTCTGACCAGTAGACACTGATCTTGTGATCCTGTATTCCTTGTGGATTCAGATTTCCCAGAGAGTGGCAGGCTTCAGAGGAATGGGCAAGACAAAACAAATTTTAGTCATCTGATTTATGTTCTCATATGATACAAGAACAATGGTGTTTCAATGAACAGCAACAAATTTAACCAGAAAATGATTTTTTTCTAAAAGACAGTAATTACACAGAGCAACTCACTTCCATAGGATAGCAGTAGGGACAACTATCAGTTAATAAACCAGATCTTTATAGGATAATGAGAATTATCTGCCACAATATGCAATTTTTATATGGGATAAAAGCTTAAGGCCATCAATTATCACATCTTCAGTTTATAAGGAGATACATACCATCCGGCCCCATGGACTAATACACGTTCAATTTCATAAGGAGGACTTGGACTTGTTCCACTGTTACAGTGGGATAGGAATCACTCCCCACATCCTCACCTACAGGCTTATGGTCCTGGCAGACATGGGAAGCCTGACCACCTGTGAAGACTGAGGCAAAGCATTTATTCAGTACCTCATCTTTTTCTATGTCTGAGGAAGCCAGCTCCCCATTACATTTAATCAGAGGGGTAACACTCTCCTCAGTCTGTGTCTTCTTGCCTACGTACTTGTAGAACCCCTTTTTGTTATCTTTCACATATCTCACCAAGTTCAGCTCCATCTGCGCCTTAGGTTTCCTAATCCTATTTTCACACACATGGACAACAGCCTTGTATTCCTCTTAGGATACACAACCCTGCTTCCACTTTCTGTTACATTTGCCTCTTTTCTCTCAGTTTAAGCTGCGGGTCCCTGCACAGCAACAACACTCACCTGCCTCCTCTGCTTGACTTCTTCTGCTAGGGGATAGAGAGCTGTTGCACTCTCAGAAGGGTGTCCTTAAAGAGCTGCCAGCTCTGTTCTGTGCCCATGCCCTTAAGGACAGTTTCCCAGGGGATCCCACTCAGCAGTTCCTTGAGCAGCCAGAAGTTTGCTCTCCTAAAGCATGGGGTCCTAGCTCTGCTTTTTGCCAGGCCCACATTCTTCAAGATCACAAACTCCATCAAGACATGGTCACTACAGGCTGGTTCCAGTCTTAACCTCTGTAATGGTCTCCTCTGCATTGGTGAGCACCTGGTCCAGTAAGGCTTTGTTATTCAGTGCTCAGTGGGATATAACTTCCATTACAGAGTATCTAAGAGAAGGATCAGAAGCAAACACATATTTCTCTTGCTTACTATTGAAGAGCCAGTTAAGACCAGCAAAGCCTGTTAATTAGCAACAATGTACAAACAGGGCAAGATTACAAGAGTCTTTCTCATTTCCTTTTGAATGTTTGTTTTAAATTCATCACATTAGAATCTCTGCATTCTTACCTTTTTTCTTCCTGGAATGAAGTTCACTTTTGTTCCCTTTTCCTCCATATAGCAGCTACAGTTCTGCCCTGTCTCTCTCCAGGAGCAGCAGTGCAGCTGTTTGCTCTATAAGCTCATCTCCTCTTGCACTTCTGGACTTAAAGCTCTGTATAAAACATTATGAAAGGCTTCATCTTAAAAGCAAAACTGAAACACTCCTTCTATCATCTTTACTATTCATATTTCAGTGACATATGTCAATGGAACATGATACGATCACGAAAGACACTGCATGAAAACCAACCAACCAAGCAAACAAATAAAAAAGGAAACTCCGCGTTCCAAGAAAATCTGATATAGAAGGGGGCTTCACACAGGACCAAACTGTCCCAAAAGATATCTGTGGAGAATGCAAATAAATATGTAAGTACGTATTTTAGCCTATGGACTGAAAAATATATTCTTATTCACTCTTACTAAGTGAACATACTTGCTTAGCAGACCACTGATGGAAATTCTTGAAGAACTAGAAGAACGAAAGCAATTTATGCAAGTAGCCCACATCTATTCTACCTCAAATCAACACTGGATTTCAATACTAGAGAACATATGCTAATATGTCATGCATTCAGCAAAATCATCAATTAAACTTCATGCAGAATGTAAAAAAAAGAAGAAGATGACCATAGGCCATATAGGAACAGAACAGTGTTTTTTTCCAGACTTAACCGGAGGCAGAGAATTGAATTCTCTGTTCATTCACAGAAGATATACAAAGTTAAGCAGGTTGCTCTGAAAATAATACCTCCTATTATTTTCATGGAAACTTCAACAGATACAATAAACACAATAATACTACATAATAGAGCAAATTCTCAGCTACAAAATATGATTTTTCAACACCATTATTTACACCAGCAATGAACAAAAACCTGCATGCTGAGCTTCTAAAAATCTGCAAGCAGAGGTAACCTACTGTTTCATAGTTGCGATGATGACATTGTTGCTAGGAAAAGGTTGCCCACACAGTCTATCTGTCATTGGTCTGAACATATGGAAGTCAGAAGGCACCAAACCCAGACGATACAGTGAGTGAGGTAGGACAGTCCAGCCAACACTGGCTGTGTGCTCCACAGTTTTAAAACTGACATGGAATCTAGTGCTGTCATGCTTGCAGAGAAATGTTGTCTTCTTCTCTGGCCTGCTTCTGGAATATTGAGCTTTCAGCTTAGCCAGCGTCGTAGGACCCACCTGGCACAAACTTTGAGATATTCTAATGTTGCCACCATTGATACTGATATTCAGCTCTGCACACAGTTCCCTGGTCACAATTGGATGAGCTGACTGAGACGCTCTTCATTTTATAATATGAGAGCTGTGCATGGCCATCTGGAAAGTGACCTGTCTTTCACATCGCTGTTCCCATTGCTGAAACACCCTCCACTGCACTGGGCTCACATTCACTGTTTGGACCACATGAATGTCCAGAAAGTGTTGATGAACAACAATGGATGCAAGTTTTTCTGCATGGAGGAATTCAATGATGCACTCTTACTTCAGTGAACCTTGCTTCATGCAACCTCAACCTTGCTTCATAAAGCCTCATTACCCAGCTCATCTCCAGGAAATATAATGAAACCCACATTTGGTAAGGCATTCTAAAACATGTATTTTGGCTATATATAGATGAGATAAATGAGAGCATATGTTTAACTAACAGACAATACATTACAGGACTGTGTGCTTTAATTTATTATCAATCATACAGAATGTTTTTATGCCAAGTTTATTTTAGCATTATTCCATTCCAAAATTCTTCACTCAAACCTTTTTTTTTTCTTCCCATCCACCGGCTGGTTAGAAAAATATAGCGAAGTACCATTGCAATATTTGCAGCTATAAGACATACTCTATAATAAAGTTGTCAGACTGCTCAGGCCTAACAAAGATACACACAAACATTCCAAAGATACTATTTTTGGTGAATTCATATAGTTTTAGCCTATTTTATATTAAAATGTTTGTAATAAACTGCAATAACAGTCTTTTCCTAATAAAGGAAATGAACTATTTTGTGGACACACTTCATGGTTTGAAATAAATTTCAAGCAGTGTCAAAGTATGACCTGGCCATTTTGATTTCTAAATGTCACTGCCCAGTATCTAACTACTGATGTGAATGATCAGTATCACTAAGAGGCAAGTGATACTCACAAGGACTAACTTTGAGGCACAAGGGGTTAATCTCCCTAGACTTCCTTTCCAGTCAGATGAAAAAAGAAAAAAAAGGACTCTTACAGGAAAATTCAGAGAACAAAACAGTTTTCCCTTTAAAAAGGTATATCTTTGTCACAAAAGAGATATAGATGACTAGCTGTACTATGATAAGATTGCCCTTGTGTCCTCAAAAATCAAACCAGTTGTGATCTTCATTGAGAACTCCTTTAAAATTAAACCAGTTCTGAACTTCATTGAGCAGCACAGATTAGTAACTAATATGAAGAAGGAAACAGTATGATAAAACCATGGCTTTTACCTCTTACACAGCCTTCTATCTCATAAGAAAAAACACTGGTCTACATTACGTATACTGTGTTCATTTATTTCTCCCACTTGCAGCCTACAGAGGATGGGCCCACTTCTCAAGCATGTCTAGGTCCCTCTGGATAATATCCCTTCCTCCTATTGTATCAACTGCACCACTCAGGTTAGTGTCATTAGCAAACTTATTGAGGTTACACTCAATCCTACAGTACATGTCATTGAAAAAAATATAAAAGAGCACTGGTCCCAAGACATACTCCTTGGTGACACTACTTGTCATGGGCTTCCAACTGGACAACAACCCTCATGCTTTGACCTTCCAGTCAGTTTGTATTCCATGAATAGTCCACACTCCAAATCCATTTCTCTCCAACCTAGAGATAAGGATGTCAAGTGAGACCATGCAGATGTCCAGGCAAACAACATCAGCTGTTCTTCCTTTGTGTACCAACGCTGTCACTCTATCATACAAAGACACCAGATTGGTGATCAGCTGATAATGCTGTAAAATATGACATTTTAGGCTTAGAGAACATTGATCAAATCCAACTGCAAAACACTATAGTTTGCTTTCTTTTGAGTTTATAATTCTATCAGTCGAGTTTAATTTAAAATTTATTGCTATGTCTCTCAAATCCTCTATTAGAATTTGCCTTGCTTTTAATCTTATTCACTATTATTTCAACAGTCCTAATACTTTCAGACTTCACGCCCACCTTTCAATGCAGATTGGCTACCACAGGAGGAATAGCAAAATCCAAGAACAGCACAAGAGTAAGCTGACAGAACATTGAAGTCCAGTGTCTTCTGGGATGGCTTATAATACATATCCATTTTTCAATATTGGAATAAGATGTAAAAAACATCTGACAGCTATTATGAAACAGAATATTTACATGCATTGTACTGTTCACCTAACATTCTAGTCCAAAATCAACTAAAATGGCCAAAGGCTTTTCACTTATTTCAGTGGAATCTCAATTAAATCTGTAAGGATGGTTATCTCATAAAAGTGGCAAAGGAAAATTCCAGTTTTGGCATGTCTCCAAGTTGGCAAAATGAGTCCTGACTCAGTATCCATGACAACCCTACTGATGTGCTGCTATAAATAAGACAAAGACATGAAGACACTGGAATCAGTTCGTCCGTTTCTATTCTTTGATGAGATTTTGTGTTGTTTTTTTGTTTGTTAGTAAATTAAAGTAAGTCTTTATACATATGTGTGCTACAGCCAAGACTTCAGTCAAGGATATTCTTAATACAGTGGAAGGAAGGCATATTCTCTTTAAGTCTCTTTAAGGCAAGGTCTGTGAAGATAGGCACTCTCCTTCCTTAGATAAGAAAGTACATCTGAAAAAAAAATAGGCAAAGTTTCAAAGTAAGCATGTTACCAACATGTGTCTGTTTCAGAAATGTAGTCATCTAAATAAGTAATTTTTTTAGTCAGACTCACAATATGTCCCCACAAGCACCAAGAGTGCAGCAGAATTGAGTCTGGTTTTCAAACTGACAGGTGGGAAAGAAGACCCAAGCAAAATTTATTTCAAGTCAGAATCTTCTGTACATCTATGTTATAACTATTATTTTTTGTACAGATACTACATGGTAAAAGGTAATGAGAGAATTTAATTTGTGGATGTTTTTCTTTAGATGAACATCTAAAAAGCTTCTTTTCAGGACATGTGTGAAACACTAAGAAACTAAAATGTGTACCTAATCTTCTCTATCTCCTATGATGATTGTCCTTGTACCTAAAATGAAGAAGGAAGGAAGTCACCAGGAACTTCACCAGTCTGGCTCCATCTCTCCTAGATCCAATTTAAGTGCTGACTACCACTGAGGAAGGATCTCCTTGTGGAGCTTACTGCAAGCCTACAACGCTGGTGAGCATTTCCATTTATTTTTATTATCTTTCCACTGTGATAATCTTACTAAGCCTAACCTTTGTACACCTATTGATTGTACATATGTAGTCACAAGAGCAGAAAGAATTATATAAGCCTATTACTAGTGAATCCACTCTAGGAACAGTGTCCTTTGTTCTGAATGTCCTTGCCTTACAGAAGAATGGAAAATACTGCTGTGAACTCAAGCAAGATGACAATACTGAACATAATGAGTTTAGAGGTATTTTAGGGATATGGTGATAACTGAACATTACAAGTAAGACTATATGAAAAAAAAAAAAAAAAGGAAAAAGGCTACCAACCTGGTAGCCTTCTATGATGTTGTCTCTGGCTGGGTGGATAGGGGGAGAGCAGTTGATGTAGTCTACCTTGATTTCAGCAAGGCATTTGATACTGTCCCCCACGACATCCTTATAACAAAGCTGAGGAAGTGTGGGATAGATGAGTGGACAGTGAGGTGGTTAAGAACTGGCTGACTGGCAGAGCACAGAGGGTTGTTGTTGGTGGTGCAGAGTCCGGTTGGAGGCCTGTAAGCAGCGGTGTTCCTCAGGGGTCTGTGCTGGGTCCAGTCTTGTTCAACATCTTCATCAATGACCTTGATGAGGGGATAATGGCCACCCTCAGCAAGTTTGCTGATGATACGAAGTTGGGAGGATTGGCTGACACGCCTGAAGGCTGTGCTGCCATTCAGCAAGACCTGGACAGGCTGGAGAGCTGGGCAGAAAAAAACCAGATGAGGTTTAACAAAAGCAAGTGTAGAGTCTTGCATCTGGGGAGGAATAATTCCATGCACCAGTACAGGTTGGGGGATGACCTGCTGGAGGGGAGCCCTGCGGAAAGGGACCTGGGTGTCCTGGTGGATGACAGGTTGGCCATGAGCCAGCAGTGTGCCCTTGTGCCCAAAAAGGCCAATGGCTTACTGGGGTGCATTAAAAAGAGCGTGTCCAGCAGGTTGAAGGAGGTGATCCTCCCCCTCTACTCTGCCCTGGTAAGACCTCATCTGGAGTACTGTGTCCAGTTCTGGGCTCCCCAGTACAAAAAAGACAAGGATCTCTTGGAAAGAGTCCAGCGGAGGGCCACGAAGATGGTGAAGGGCCTGGAGCATCTCTCCTATGAGGAAAGGCTGAGTGATCTGGGTCTGTTCAGCCTTGAGAAAAGGAGACTGAGAGGGGACCTGATCCAGGTCTATAAATATCTAAGGTGTGGGGGGCAGAATGGCGAGGCCAGACTGTTTTCAGTGGTGAGTGGAGACAGGACAAGGGGAAATGGCTGGAAACTGCAGCATAGGAAGTTCCGCACAAATATGCGCAAGAACTTCTTTACAGTGAGGGTGACGGAGCACTGGAACAGGCTGCCCAGGGAGGTGGTGGAGTCTCCTTCTCTGGAGATGTTCAAGACCTGCCTGGATGCCTACCTGTGCGACCTGCTATAGGGAACCTGCTTTGGCAGGGGGGTTGGACTCGATGATCTCTGGAGGTTCCTTTCAACCCCTACAATTCTGTGATTCTGTGATTCTGTGAAAAACTCAGACTGATTCATATTAAGAAAACAAAACATAAGATTAGGAACTGACTGTTCCTAAAGATTTTGCAAGCTGAAGTCTGTTTAACTTTAATGAAAACTGCAAAATTCCAAGAGAAACTGACATCTATTAAACTTGTTCCCAACTCTACAAAGCAGTGCAGATATGCCTATGCTCTAGATTCTACTCATCACTAAGCCCTCAGTGCTAAAAGAAAGGAGGGGAAGATCTGCCAGATATGTGGGTGGCTCCCCAAAACAGGGAAACTTTGCTGCCTGATAGTATGACTTCTTAGATTTTTATGGTAAGGGAGTGAGAAATCTCATCCTTTTATGTGCATTTGATGACAGTGAGATCCTCTTGTCTTCCTAGTCTTTATAAATGTTCCTTCAGCTTGACACAGGTATTAATCACAAGAGTGTTATTCTTTGAGATGAAAATATATGAGCCCTCTGAAAAAAAAAATAAATCTGGTATTATGAAGTCGTCTTCAAGTGTTTAATGCACAGTAAATATCATCTTAGTCGACAACTACAATTTCTGGTGTTCGAAGAACATTTAGCACAAAATCACGGAGACCTCCAGTGGCTGCTGTATTGTTACAATAAGCAGAAGAACAAATGTATATACAGTTGACTCATGTTCCATTCAATATCAATAGAATTCAGTCATCAGCTACTATTCTCATTAAATACTATCATAGCAACATATTAAAAGGTTTTAACAATACTTGTAAATCTCTCACATTTTTGACTTAGATACACTTCCTCTCCTTTATATGTACAAAAATGACATATGATTACATGGCCAGGCACGTGTGACTCAGACAGATCCTGCAATGTGTTGAAGATAACTTTTTGATGCATGTGGTGGAGGAAATGATGAGGCAGTGGAGTGTTACTAATAAGGATGGACTTTTTAGGGAAGTGAAGGTTAGGAGCAGCTTAGGATATAGTGATCGTGAGATGGAGGAGTTCAAGATCTTGAATGAAAGAAGTGAAGAAAAAGTAGGATTGCTACCGTGTACTTCAGGAGAGATAATTTAGATCTCTTCTGGGATCTACTTGGAGCTACTTCGTGGGCTAGGGTAAGGGGGCCTGTGAGATCTTCTTTCAAGCTCAGCATCACTGAGTCCCTATGAGTAAGAAATCAGGGAGGAGACATGTGCAGATGAGCAAGTTGCTCATGCATAAATTCGAAGGGAAGAAGGTACATGAAAAGGAAAAACGGTCTGACCACTTGGGAAGAATACAGAAGTGTTGTCAGGGCCTTCAGAGATGTGGCCAGGAAGGCCCACCTGGAATCTGGCAAAGGTGATAAAGGATAATAAGAAAAACTTTTTAAAGTACATTAACAGTAAAAGGAAGACTAGGAAAAATGTAGATTTCCAACTAAATGAGGGGGTTGTTCTGGTAATGGGGGATGCTGAGAAGATGGAGATACTGAATGCCTTTTTTGCCTCTGTCGTCAATGGAAAGACTCTCCCTTGGGAATCCTGGACCCTTGAGGTGAGTGAGAGAGTCTAGGGAATGGAAGGCTTCCCTTTGGTGAGGGAGGAGATGGTCTGAGATTATACATAAATCCCTGGGCCCCAGTAGGATGCATCCATGTGGACTGAAGGAGCTGGCAGAGGTGAATGCTGAACTGCTCTCTATCATCTTTGAGAAGTCTTGGAGAATGAGAGAAGTGCCTGGATAGCCAGTGTCACTCTGGCCTTTAAAAGGGCAAAAAAGTGGATCTGGGAAACTACAGGCTCATCAGCCTCACCTCTGGCCCTGGAAAGGTGATGGAACAGCTTGTTCTATATGCCATCTCCAGGCAGTTGGAAGACAAGATTATTAGGAGTAGTTGGCATGGGTTCACCAAGGGAAGGTCATGCCTGATCAACTTGGTAGTCTTCTACAATGTCATCACTGGCTGGGTGGATGGGAGGAGAGCAGTTGATGCAATCTACCTGGATTTCAGCAAGACATTTGATAATGTCTTCCACAATATCCTTATAATGAAGCTGAGGAATTGTGGGATAGATGAGTGGACAGTGAGGTGGGTTGAGAACTGGCTGACTGGCCAAGCTCAGAGGGTTGTGACTGGTGGTGCAGAGTTCAGTTGGATGCCGTATTTAGCAGTGTTCTCCAGGGGTTGGTGCTGAGACTGGTCTCATTCAACATCTTCATCAGGGATCTTGATAAGGGGTGTTGTAGTTTGGTGACTTTTGGCTGTTGCTTTTTTTTTTTGTCCAAAACAACAGTATTCCACATCAGAACATCATGTGAGCCAGTGGCAGTTAAAGAGTTAATGTTCTGGTCCCTTTTACTGCCTTTTATGGGGATTTTGAGTATCCTGTTGGGAGGGGAAGGACGGCATCCCTGGAGGACCTGTCGGGAAGAGGAGCTCTGGAAAACCCCAGGGTCTGCCTCTCTTTCCAGCCCCCAATCAGTACATGCTTCCCCCTCACTATGGTGCTTTGGCTTGTGCTTTGGGTACTCTTGTGTCTCTCATTTTGTTTGATTTGGTTAATTTAGTAAATTACTGTTCCTCCTCAGATCATTCCCATTGTGTTTTCTCTTTGTTACAACTGTCTGCTAGCTCTCCTCTCCCAGGCATCCATACAGACTGGAAGGAGCAGTCCTTGAGAGCAGCCCTGCAGGGAAGGACCTGGGGGTCTTGACAGACGAAAAGCTTAACGTGTGCCAGTAGCTTGGAATGCAAATGGTATCCTGGGCTCCATCAGAAGAGGGGTGATCAGCAGGGACAGGGAGGTTACTGTCCCCCTCTGCTCTGCTCTTGTGAGGCCCCACCTGCAGTAGTAACTGTCCAAGTGTGGAGCTCCTAGTACAAGAAAGACAGGGATCTGTTGGAGAGGATCCAGAGGAGAGCCA